>NC_060078.1:61615000-62865000 GCF_922984935.1 Meles meles | reverse complement strand
TCTCTTCTATTACCACAGATCACATTTCCAGAACCTTGAGGGCAGTTAGGCCATTATGTCAGAGTGAGAGATGTAGCTCCACCAATGAGAAGCAATCTGGAGCACATAAACCTACTCTCAGCTGGTAATCCATCCCCCTCCCCTGCAATCTTGCAACAGACCATCATCTTTGCTCCGCCTGCCACACACACACACTGCCACCATAACTCCTACATTTAGTTTGCATTTATGGCCTTTTATGACTCTTGTCCTTCTCAAAGCCACCCTTGCATTTTTTACTTTAATTTTCATTTATTTATTTATTTTCAGAGACAGAGCCACAGGGAAGGGCAGAGGGAAGGAGAGAGAGAATCTTAAGCAGGCTGTATGCTCACCACAGGACCCAATACAGGACTCCATCTCATGACCCTGAAACCATGACCTGAGCTAAAATCAAGAGTCAGGCGCTAAACCAACTGAGCCACCCAGATGCCCCTCACCCTTGACATTTTTTCAAACCTAGTTTAGGGACACCTGGCTGACTCAAGTCAGTAGAGCATGTGACTGGGATCGAGCCCCACATCAGGCTCTCTGCTCAGCGGGGAGCCGGCTTCCCCCTCTCTCTGCCTGCCTCTCTGCCTACTTGTGATCTCTCTCTGTCAAATAAATAAATAATCTTTAAAAATTAAAATTAAATTAAATGAATAATAAATTATAATAAACTTATTTCTTAATTTTATAATAATTACAATAATCACATGCCATTGTAATATAAATTAAATTATATTGATTAAATAAAGTAATAGTTAATTTTATTAATTATTAAATTATTTAATAAAATAATTATTAAATAAATTGATGGATTAAATTAAATAAATCAAGTTAGAACTAAAATAATTATAATTTATAATAATTATAAACATAAAATATTATAATGAATATATAATAAATAATAAAATTTTTAACACCCAAACAACTAGTTAAAGGAATGGTTTGAGCATCTACGCCATAAGAAATAGAGAATGATGATGAGTTTGGAGAAAGCACCTTGAATGTTTTATCCCCCAGGTCCCAAGTATGTGAACCCGGCCATCTCACTAATGCATATACTTTAGTTGTAGTGGGATCCAATCTAGAAATGATGGATTAATTTGCCCAAAGCTTCTTCACTACTGTGAAAACTATTCAAATTCCTCTTAAGAATAGTTAAATGAGCCTAAATTTGTTTATGGCCAACCAGCTGATTTTTACTAGATACTTGCCCTCCTTCTAGCACTATTAAAGAAATATAAAAGGAGGTTATAAAAGGAATAAAGAGCATACTCCCTACCTTTGGGTCATTTAGGGAGAAAAGAAATGCATATAATAATGATTAAATAATATACATTAAGGCTAGTATTCCTTGAAGTAAGCAGACTGCTTTATACAAGCCACATAATGAACTGCTTCATTTGCCCTACCTCCTGTATAATGAAGAAAGTGGTAAAAAGATAGATGCTAGGTGGATAGAACTAGAGGGTATCATGCTAAGCAAAATTAGAGAATGACAAATACTATATGATTTCACTTTTATGTGGAATTTAAGAAACAAAACAGATGAGCATGGGGAAGGGAAAAAAAGTAAGATGAAAATGGAGAAGAAGGCAAATGCTAAAAGACACTGAACTCTAGGAAACAAACTGAGGGTTGCTGGAGGGGAGTTTAGTGGGGGAAAAGGGATACTTGGATAATGGGCATTAAGGAGAGCACTTGAGGAAATTAGCACCAGGTGTTATATGCAACTGATGAATCACTAAATTCTACCTTTGATTCTAATAAAAAAAAATTCTAACTTTATTGAAGACATTACTTGGGAATTAAAAGATAAATGCTAGAGAAGTTCAAATAAAGGAGAGATCCATAAATTTTAGTTGCAAAATTTTATGTCACAGAAGAGATAAAATGAAACTTGACCAGGAAAGGTGGTTAAAAGTTGCCTAATAAAGATAAGACCAGGCATTCTAGATAATGTAAACATTGATGATGATTCCAAAGATAATCTATGGATGGTAGTCCATAAGTCTTAGCTCGTTTGACATGGAAATTATAACTCTGCATTGACTGAGACTGATTTTCTTTGTTTATCTCATTGTTTTGGTCTCTAGGATGGCTTTGTGTATTCTTTTATTATTAAAGATTTAACTTACAAAGTAGAGGATTTTCTAGAGATTGAAGAGCCTGTGGTACATATGATGTTTTCTCCAAATTACCACATGTTGCTGATTCAAACAGACAAGGTATGATAGATGGTGATTTCTTTCTTTCTTTCTTTCTTTTTAAGATTATTTATGTAGTTATTTATTTAACAGAAAGATCACAAGGAGGCAGAGAGTCAGGCAGAGGGGTGTGGTGAAGCAGACTCCCTGCTGAACAGAGAACCTGATGTGGGGCTCGATCCCAGGACTCTGAGATCATGACCTGAGCCAAAGGCGGAGGCTTAACCCACTAAGCCACCCAGGTGCCCCAGATGGTGATTTCTTGATATACAGTTTTGAAATATTATTATCATTACACTATGGGAATGAAGGGCATAGTGCTTCATAGTGATACTCTACTATTTGGGACTACTTGGTTACAAATGAAAAATACCTAATGTAAAAGACCTAAATAACAAAAACTGTTTTGTTTATTCATTTTTTTGTTTTTGTGCATGTAAGTAAAAGGGCAAGGAGTTAATCTGAATCTAGTGGCTCCTGACATTTTTTTGTTACCATCTCTTGGTTCTGTTTTCTCTCTGCTGTCACCCTTCCCATGAAGATTCCCCTGGAAGGTGTGCAGAGAGCCTCCTGCAACTCTAGTTTATATTTCTACCCTGGTAGAAATCCCTAGGTGGTATCCCTAGTGGAAAGAAACCATGAAAAAAAATGTCCTGGAATTTAGATTCATTGTACTTACTCGGTCACCTCTCTACACCTGTGGCAATTACTATGTCCAGGAGGATTCTAAGCTGTCATTGGCCAGGCCTATGTCACATGTCTACACTTGAACCCTGTAACCCTGTATAGAGTCAACCCAACCAAACATTGACTGAGATTGGGGTCATGGGTGGTTTTCTGAGGAAAATATGGGTTCTGTAAAAGAAGGGAAGGGGAATAAATGCAGAATAAAATGAAATATCCATCTCAATGACACTGTTAGAAAGACTCCTAATTAATGGAATGACTCTCAAAAGTCAGGGTTAACAATAGTTTATATTGTTAAGCAGTGACTTTAGATGGATTGTAAGGAAAGATCAGTGATTTTCTGCCTAAAGGAAACTTAAATTTAAATATGGAAAATATCATTTGCTGGTAAATACCTGAAGTTAAAACAACTGGCTAACTGTGTTTTAATAAATAACAAATAAATGAAAATCCTAGAATATCTATGAAGAACAGGAATCAACAAAAAAAAAGTAACATAACAGAAGGGAGAAAGACTAAAATAGGACTTCTACAAGAGAAAATATACTAAAAAAGTAAAAATTAAATGAATATGTCTGACAGAAGATTGGACACAGCCAAAGAGAGAATTAGTGAATTGGAGACAGATCAAAAGAAGTTATCTAGAATATAGCCTAGATACACAAGAGGGTAGGATATACAGAAGGGAGAGTAAGAGACATGAATGATACAGTGTACATTTGATTGGAACCCCAGACTGGAGGAGAGTGAGGTACAGACAATATTTAAAGAGATATTTTCCAGAACTGATTAAAAACACAAATTTACAGATTCAAGAGGTCCAGTGAATCTCAAGCGGAATACCTAAAAAGTTAAACACACTTAGATTTAACAAGGTGAAACTGTTGAAAATGAAATACAGAAAATCTTAAAAATAATCAGAAAGAAAAACAGATTATTTCAAAGGAATTTCCATTAGACTAACAACTGACTCCTCTGCGACAATAATATAAGTAAGAAATAATGGAATGCTACCTTCCAGGTAGAACAGAAGGCATCAGCAAACTATGGCCCTATAGGCCAAAACCAGCCGGCTGCTTGTTCTTATAAATCAAGTTTTATTGGAACATAGTCACACCATTCATTAATGTATTGTCTACGGCTGCTTTCACACTACAATGGTAGAATTAAGTAGTTGTGAGACATCATGTGGCCAGCAAAGCCTAACATATTTACTGTCTGTCCATTTATAGAAAAAGTATGCTGATGTAATGAAATAAGATAACTACCACCTGGAATGCTATACCCAGTGAGAGTACTTTTCAGTATAGGGGTGAAAAAAAGAAATTTTAGATGTTCCAAAACTGAGAGTTTATCAGCAACTGACCATTACTAGAGAAAATTCTAAAGAATGTACTTCAGGCAGAAGGAAAAGGATCCCAGTTAGAAGACTGTGTTGCAAGAATGAATAGTAGTGTGGAGAAATGAACACTGCCTGTATAAAACAGTAAAAATAATGTGAGGTTGGGTTTAATAATAACATTGAATTAAAATCCCAGACAGCAATAATGTAAACTGAGGGGAAAGAGTAAATGGATTTATGTGTTTCAAGTTCATTTTTTACTTTTCCCAGGCAGAAGATAAAGGTTTTAAGTAACCTTGCGGTGTTTATAAATTAAGTATACATGTTATAACTTCTAAGGTAGCTACTAAAAGAACTGAAACAGTAGATGAAATGTCTACACTATAGATGGGGAAAGCAGAATGTTTTTAGAAAGCAACCCAAAACAGGGTAAGAAAAGAGAGAAAAAGAAATATAAAACAAATAAGAAAGCAGAAACATAAATTAAAATGTAATATTTAAACTCAAATATTAGTAATTACAGTAAAAGTAAAACAGATAATAGATGTAGTTAAAAGGCAAATTTTGCAATACTTGATTAAAAAAAAGCAAAACCCAGTTATGTACTGTTTACAAGTGACACAGCTAAAGCATAAGGGTACAGTAAGATTGAAAGTAAATTTTAAAAGTACAGTAATGTTGAAAGTAAATTTAAAAATTGAAAGTAACTAAAAATAAAAAGATCTAACATGCAAACATTAACAGAAAGAAAGCCAGTGGTGCTCTATTAATATCAGACAAAATAAACTTTCTGGCAAAAAATATTACTAAAGATAAATGGACTTATTTCAAAAATACTAAAAGATTAAATTCAGTAGGAACATATCAACACTTAAAATATATAGGTACTAAATAAAACAGTCCCAAAATATATAAAGCAAAATGTGACAAAATGACAAGGAGAAGCAAAGTTGTAATCTCAATGGGAGATTTTAATACACTTTCCCCAGTATATGATAGAATAAACTATTCCCAACACAGCAGGCAAAGTGAGAACAACTTTTCCATTTTCTCTGCAGAAGCTTCCAGTGATTCCCCATGTTACTCTGACTAAGAGCCAGCATCCTCACTATGCTTTACAATCCCTTTGTAATGTGGATTCTACTCACCCCTGGGCCTTATCGCCCCCTACCCTGCTTTTTGTTCACACTGCTCCAGTCATGCTAGTCATCATACTGTATTCTTTTTTTTTTTAAGATTTTATTTATTTATTTGACAGACAGAAATCACAAGTAGGCAGAGAAGCAGGCAGAAAGAGAAGAGGAAACAGGCTCCCTGCTGAGCAGAGAGCCTGATGCAGGGCTCGATGCCAGGAGGACCCTGGGATCATGACCTGAGCCAAAGGCAGAGACTTTAACCCATTGAGCCACCCAGGAGCCCCGTCATGCTGTATTCTTTAACTCACCCAGCATGTTCCTCCCTCTGTGCACTGGCTACTCTCTCTGTCTGGAATGTTCTTCCCATAGAATCCACATGGATCCTTTCTTTCCTCATTTCCTTCAAGTCTTTTAAGTCATCTCTATAAAGCCTTTCTTGGATACTTGGTTTAGAATTTCACATTCTTATTTTGCTATGTCATATCCTCTTAACCTGCTTTATTTTTTGATTCTTACAATCACTGCTGTTTATTTAGATACCTTGTCCATTGTTTGAATTCCCCAGCAGAATGTAAGCTCCATGAAGGCAGGGAATATTTGTCTGTTTTGTCCTCTGATATAGGCCCAGGATCCAGTGCCTGACACAGTGTATCCACTCAATATTTGTTGAAGGAATGAGTGCAAGGTAAAATCAGTGAATATCTATCAAATTTAGACTCTACAGAGTTGAAATTTTTAGATAAACAAGAACAGAAATACTCACACTTAACTCAAGCTTGAAAAACGTGCTGTTAGTTGAAAGCAGACTTCTTATTGCTACTTATGTGCTCACACCATATTACAGTTACTTAGCAGAGAGTCCCAACTGACAGGATAGATTTTTTTTTTTTAGGTGAATTGGCAGCTGAGAATTACAAAGAATCATGAAGTAACATCTTCAGCTACACCTCCACAATTTCTACAAAGGCTTATTTAAAAGTTTGTATCAATGCCCACCATGGTCTAGTATGTGATTAAGACTTAGTTTGTCTCCACAACTTTCCTGGTCTTCCACACTTTACAAGGTTTTTCTATAAATAGACATTTTTGAAGTCTGGAAAAAATGTTTTGTTGTGTTTTATAACTTAAAAACCAAATATTTGGATTTGGAGAAAAAAATAAAGCCCCATTTATTGGTTATTTAAAATGATAAATGAATGAATGAATTGATAAACAAACAAATTAAGCATCAAGATTTTAAGCTCCTCAAGGTCAGGACTTTACTTAAGTTAATCTCTAATTTCCGACACAGTGCCTTGCTCACAGTGGACATTTAATAAATACTTGTTGAATTGCATACATAACAATTACATCGTTTCTTTCTTTCTTTCTTTCTCTCTCTCTCTCTCTTTCTTTCTTTCTTTTTTTGGTATATTTAACAGGGATCTGTTTTTATTTACACTCCTGGTGAGAAGCCGACCTTTGATAAAGTCCTAGAGGCTTGTGATGGGAAATTTCAGGCAATTGACTTTATCCCACCTGGAAATGAATACTGCATGGTAAGGAATAATTTATTATCTCACAGTAGGATTTTTAAAAATGATTTTGGAAGATCTTGTGCAACCTTATACAAATAGGAGGCAGGGGGTATTCTTGAGGATTTGGAAGAAATGCCAACCACTTCCATCATCAAATATACGCCCCAGTTAGATGACATCATTGTATTGTGACTTCATAATATTAAGTGTCTGAAAACAGTCAAAGCAATTGAAATCTTAGGAGCCATCCTGTTTATACTCACCATCCAAGTTTTCCAAGTCACATCTTTCAACACATTCATTGCCAATGAGTTATCAAAACTCATTAAACAATTACTGTTTACCCTCTTTCAGAGTGGTACAGCCCCTCTGAGGATGAAAATGAAATGCAGTACCAGTCAAAATCCTAGCAAGTTGTTTTACGGATATCAATAAACTGATTCTGAAGTGTATGTGAAGAGGCAAAAGACTCAGAATTACAAATACATAATAATAGAGTCAAAAAATTGGACAGAAGACATGAACAGACACTTCTTCAAAGAAGATATACAAATGGCTAACAGACACGTGAAAAAATGTTCATTATCATTAGCCATCAGGGCAATTCAAATCAAAACCACATGGAGATACCACCTTATGCCAGTTAGAATGACAAAAATTGACAAGGCAAGAAACAACAAATGTTGGAGACATTGGGAGAAAGGGAGCCCCCTTAAACTGTTGTTGGGAGTGCAAGTTGGTATAGTCACTTTGGAAAACAGTGTGGGGTTTCCTCAAAAAATTAAAAATAGAGCTACCCTATGACCCAGCAATTGAACTACTGGGTATTTACCCCAAAGATACAGATGTATTGAAAACAAGGGCCATATGCACCCCAATGTTCATAGCAGCAATGTCCACAATAGCCAAACTGTGGAAAGAGCCGAGATGCCCTTCAACAAATGTGTGGATAAAGAAGATGTGGTCCATATACATAACGGAGTATTACTCAGCCATCAGAAAGAATGAATACCCAACTTTTGCATCAACATGGATGGGACTGGAGAAGATTATGCTAAGTGAAATAAGTCAAGCACAGAAAGTCAATTATCATATGGTTTCACTTATTTGTGGGGTATAAGGAATAGCATGGAGGACATTAGGAGAAGGAATGGACTTTTCCTGTGGACCCTGGGAAACAATCTGAGGGTTCTAGAAGGGAGCGGGTGGAGGGATGGGTGAGCCCAGTGATCACAGATTGCATGGAGCGCTGGGTGTTATATGCAAACAATGAATCATGGAACACTACATCAAAAACTAATGATATACTATATGGTGACTAACATAACATAACAAAAGAAAAAACATGTACGATATTGAAGAACAAAGTATAAGGCTTACACTGCCCAATTTCAAGATTTACAAAGCCGCAGTAATCAAAACAGTATAGTGCTGGTGAAAGACTAGACAAATAGATGAATGGAACAGAACAGAGAACATAGAAATATATCTGCATGAATATAGTTAACTGACCTTTGACAAAGGAGCAAGAGCAATTCAATTGAGAAGGCGTAGTCTTTTCACCAAATCATTGCAGGAGCAACTGCACATCCACATGCAAAATCATCATCATCATCATCATCATCATCATCATCATCATCATCATCACCATCATCACCATCGAGTCAGACTTTACACCTTTCTCAAAACTTAACTCACAACGGGTTATAGACCAAAATGTTATAGACCTAAATGTAAAATGAAAAATATAGAGAAAGATCTAAGTGATCCTAGGTTTGGCAATGACTTTCTCAACACAATACAAAAACATAATCCACAAAAGGAAAAACTGGTAAGTTGGACTTCATTAAAATAAAAAACTTGGGGGTACCTGGGTGGCTCAGTGGGTTAAAGCCTTTGCCTTCGGCTCAGGTCATGGTCTCTGGGTCCTGGGATTGAGCCCCGCGTCAGGCTCTCCGCTCAAGCGGGGAGTCTGCTTCCTCTCTCTCTTTGCCTGCCTCTCTGCCTACTTGTGATCTCTGTCTGTCAAATAAATAATTTTTTAAAAATAATCTTAAAAAATAAAATAAAATAAAAAACTTGTACTCTGGGAAAGACACCCTTAAAAGAAAAAAAAGAAAAGCCACAGATTGGGAGAAAAGTCTTTGCAAAACCTGTATTTGATAAAGGACTGGTTTCCAAAATGTAAAAAGAACTCTTAAAACTCAACAATAAGAAAATAACCAACCACAGTAAAAAAAAAATGGGCAAAATATCAAGTACCTTGCCACAGAAAATATACCAAAGGCGAATAAGTATATGAAAAGATGGTTTAACAGTATTCGTCATTAGAGAATTGCAAATGAGATGACACCACACACGTATTAGAATGTCTAAAATCTAAAACACTGGCAATCTCAAGTGCTAGCAAGGATATGAAGCAACAGAAACATTCATTGCCTATAGGAATCAAAATGGTATAGCCACTTTGGAAGTTTGGCAGTTTCTCACAAAACTAAACACATTCTTACTTTATGATTCAGCAACTGAGCTTCTTGTTATTTACTTAAATTATTTGAAAACCTATGCCCACACAAAAACCATCACGTGAATGTTTATAGCAGCTTTATTCATAATTGCCAAAACTTGGAAGTAACCAAGATGTCTTACTTAGTGCTTAAAATATGTAATATTATTCAGCACTAAGAATAAATGAGCTATTAAGCTATGAAAAGACATAGAATAGCTTTAAATCCATAGTGTTAAATGAAAGAAGCAAATTTGAAAAAGATGTATGATTTCCTCTATATAATATTCTGGAAAAAAGAAAAACTATGGAGATAGTATGGGTCACCAGGGGCTCAGTGGGGGAAGGATGGAGGTGGAGAATAGAGAATTTTTAGGGCAGTGCATCGGTATGATACTGTGATGGTGGATACATATCACACAGTTGTCAAAACCATAGAATGGATAACACAAAGAACGAATCTTAATGTAAACTATGGGCTTTATCAATAACAATGAATCAATACTGGCTCATCAATTCTAATAAATTTGCCACACTAATGCAAGATAATAATAGAGGAGATAGTATGTACGTGGGGGGTGGGAGGGTATGGCAACTCTCTAGTTTCTGCTCACATTTTCTTTAATACTAAAACTGCTCTTAAAAACAAAGTCTGTTAGACGCATCTGGGTGGCTCAATCAGTTAAGTGTCTGACTTTTTTTTTTAAGATTTTATTTATTTATTTGAGAGAGAGAGAGTATGAGAGGGGCGAGGGACAGAGGGAGAAGCAGACTCCCTGCTGAGCAGGGAACCAGATATGGGACTCGATCCTGGGACTCCAGGATCATGACCTGAGCTGAAGGCAGTTGCTTAACCAACTGAGCCATCCCGGTGCCTGCTCGCCCCCCCCTCCCTTTTTTAAAGATAAGTGTCTGACTCTTGATGCCAGCTCAGGTCTTGATCTTAGGGTCTTAAGTTCAAGCCCCATGCTTTGCTTTGCTTTTTTTTTTTTTTTAACAAAGTCCATTAGTTAAAAAAATACATATCTAATTTCCTATTTCTAGATTTATTCATTAAACAATAATCCTGTTGAATTTCCAAGTAACTCAGTTATGTTACATGGAAAAAAAATCATTTTACTTTTCTAATCTTAGTCATTATGTTTCTTAAATTGTATTAAACATACTAGTTTAAAAAAAGATAATTGTTATTTTTTGTTCAAATCAGAAGTACTGATGTTGTGAGCGTTATTATAATCCATATGAGTAAAATGAAATTTTATATTAAATCATCAGAGTTACTGACATACTTTAAAGGGATTTAGAACATGGTTCCATAACACAGTCTTATATTCCATTTTGAGTTTTCTTTTTCTTTTTTTTTTAATAGACACTCACACATTCAGGGGAAGTTTGTGTTTGGTATACAGAAGATGGTACTTGTGCCAGCAGGATTTATCTGAATACCCCAGTAAGTGTGCCTTATAAATGGATTAAAATATTAAATTCTAATCCAATCTGTGTTTTCATACTTACATGTCAAGTCTGTGGAAATACTTGCTGCAGGTACCTTATTGCATTTTTACCTTATATATTTAGAATAATTCTTGTGTATAAAATGTATTCTACAGCCCAGAGGGTGGAACATAAGGTACTGAATTGGAGTACAGGAATATTTTTCTGTGGTGGCAGATATTTTCGAAGTCCTAGTGGTTTATAGCTCACTCGTGCTACAACTTAATTGTGCAGTAGCAGGGTCTCTGCTCCAGAGTCCTTCTCTCAGGGAGCCATGCTGAGGGAGGGGCCACCACCTAATAATAGCTCCTAAGAGCCACAGTATGGGGAGGGAGTGCCAGAGAGTCTTGAACTAGCAATTAGTTGCTTTTACTCAGAAATACATCACCCCCGGGGGAGGTGTCAAGATGGCGGAGAAGTAGCAGGCTGAGACTACATCAGGTAGCAGGAGATCAGCTAGATAGCTTATCTAAACATTGCAAACACCTACAAATCCAACGGGAGATCGAAGAGAAGAAGAACAGCAATTCTAGAAACAGGAAATCAACCACTTTCTGAAAGGTAGGACTGGTGGAGAAGTGAATCCAAAGCGACAGGAAGATAGACCATGGGGGAAGGGGCCGGCTCCCGGCAAGCGGCGGAGCAATGGAGCACAAAATCAGGACTTTTAAAAGTCTGTTCCACTGAGGGACATCGCACCAGAGGCTAAACCGTGGTGAAGCACACGCGGGGTCAGCGTGGCCCCAGGTCCCTCAGGGTCACAGAAGGATCGGGGCTGTCGGAGTGCCACAGAGCTTGCAGGTATTAGAACGGGGAAGCAGGCTACAGAGACAGAGCCGAGGAGTGAGCTCTCAGCTCGGGGTTACCTTGAAACGGTCGCAGGCTAGGTGAGCTCAGAGCACGGCCAGAGGCTGGGGATACGGGAGTGATTGGGCACTGTTCTCTGGGGGCACACTGAAGAGTGGGGCCCCAGGCTCTCGGCTCCTCCAGGTCGGAGACTGGGAGGCCACCATTTTCATTCCCGTCCTCCGGAACTCTACAGAAAGCGTTCAGGGAACAAAAGCTCCCGAAAGTGAACCCGAGCGGATTACTTAGCCCGGCCCCTGGTAAGGGCAGTGCAATTCCACCTCGGGCAAAGAGACTTGAGAATCACTACAACAAGGCCCCTCCCCCAGAAGATCAACAAGAAATCCAGCTAGGACCAAGTTCACCTACCAAGGAGAGTACGTTCAATACCAAGGACAGCAGCAGAATTCCAGAGGAGGAGAAAGCAAAGCACAGAACTCATGGCTTTCTCCCCATGATTCTTTAGTCTTGCGGTTAATTTAATTTTTTTTTCAATTTTTTTTCTTCTTCTGCTAATTTTTTTAACTTTTACCATTTTCTTTTTTAACTTTTTAACTAGTTTATCTAATATATATATTTTTTTCTTTTTTATATTTTTTCTTTATTTTCTTATTTTTAATTTTTTCTTTTTTTTTCTGAACCTCTTTTTACCCCTTTCTCCCCCCCTCCATGATTTGGGGTCTTTTCTGATTTGGTTAAAGCACATTTTCTTGGGGTCTTTGCCACCCTTTTAGTATTTTACTTGCTCCTTCATATACTCTTATCTGGACAAAATGACAAGGCGGAAAAATTCACCACAAAAACAAAGAACAAGAGGCAGTACCAAAGGCTAGGGACCTAATCAATACAGACATTGGTAATATGTCATATCTGGACTTCAGAATGATGGTTCTCAAGATTCTAGTCGGGCTCGAAAAGGCATGGAAGATATTAGAGAAACCCTCTCTGGAGATATAAAAGCCCTTTCTGGAGAAATAAAAGAACTAAAATCTAACCAAGTTGAAATCAAAAAAGCTATTAATAAGGGGCAATCAAAAATGGAGGCTCCCACTGCTAGGATAAATGAGGCAGAAGAAAGAATTAGTGATATGGAAGACCAAATAACAGAGAGTAAAGAAGTTGAGCAAAAGAGGGACAAACAGCTACTAGACCACAAGGGGAGAATTTAAGAGATAAGTGACACCATAAGATGAAACAACATCAGAATGATTGGGATTCCAGAAGAAGAAGAAAGAGAAAGGGGAGAAGAAGGTATATTGGAGAGAATTATTGGAGAGAATTTCCCTAATATGGCAAAGGGAACAAGCATCAAAATCCAGGAGGTGCAGAGAACCCCCCTCAAAATCAACAAGAATAGATCCACACCCCGTCACCTAATAGTAAAATTTACAAGTCTTAGTGACAAAGAGAAAATCCTGAAAGCAGCCCAGGAAAAGAAGTCTGTAACATACAATGGTAAAAATATTGGATTGGCAGCAGACTTATCCACAGAGACCTGGCAGGCCAGGAAGAGCTGGCATGATATATTCAGAGCACTAAGTGAGAAAAACATGCAGCCAAGAATACTATATCCAGCTAGGCTATCATTGAAAATAGAAGGAGAGATAAAAAGCTTTCTGGACAAAAACTGAAAGAATTTGCAAACACCAAACCAGCTCTACAGGAAATATTGAAAGGGGTCCTCTAAGTAAAGAGAGAGCCTAAAAGTAGTAGATCAGAAAGGAACAGAGACAATATACAGTAACAGTCACCTTATAGGCAATACAATGGCACTAAATTCATATCTCTCAATAGTTACCCTGAATGTTAATGGGCTAAATGCCCCAATCAAAAGACACAGGGTATCAGAATGGATAAAAAAACAAAACCCATCAGTATGTTGCCTACAAGAAACTCATTTTAGATCCGAAGACACCTCCAGATTTAAAGTGAGGGGGTGGAAAATATTTACCATGCTAATGGACACCAGAAGAAAGCTGGGGTGGCAATCCTTATATCAGATCAATTAGATTTTAAGCCAAAGACTATAATAAGAGATGAGGAAGAACACTATATCATACTCAAAGGGTTTGTCCAACAAGAAGATCTAACAATTTTAAATATCTATGCCCCTAATGTGGGAGTAGCCAACTATATAAACCAATTAATAACAAAAGCAAATAAGCACATCAATAATAATACAATAATAGCAGGGGACTTTAACACTCCCCTCACTGAAATGGATAGTTCATCCAAGCAAAAGATCAACAAGGAAATAAAGGCCTTAAATGATACACTGAACCAGATGGACATCTCAGATATATTCAGAACTTTCCATCCCAAAGCAACAGAATACACATTCTTCTCTAGTGCATATGGAACATTTTCCAGAATAGATTACATACTGGGTCCTAAATCAGGTCTCAACTGGTATCAAAAGATTGGGATCATTCCCTGCATATTTTCAGACCACAATGCTCTGAAGCTAGAACTCAATCACAAGAGGAAATTTGGAAAGAACACAAATACATGGAGACTAAACAGCATCCTTCTAAAGAATGAATGGGTCAACCAGGAAATTAAAGAAGAATTGAAAAAATTCATGGAATCAAATGATAATGAAAACACAATGGTCCAAAATCGGTGGGACACAGCAAAGGCAGTCCTGAGAGGAAAATATATAGTGGTACAAGCCTTTCTCAAGAAACAAGAAAGGTCTCAAGTACACAACCTAACCCTACACGTAAAGGAGCTGGAGAAAGAACAAGAAAGAAACCCTAAAGCCAGCAGGAGAAGAGAAATCATAAAGATCAGAGCAGAAATCAATGAAATAGAAACCAAAAAACCAATAGAACAAATTAACGAAACTAGGAGCTGGTTCTTTGAAAGAATTAATAAGATTGATAAACCCTGGCCAGACTTATCAAAAAGAAAAGAGAAAGGACCCAAATCAATAAAATCATGAATGAAAGAGGAGAGATCACAACTAACACCAAAGAAATACAGACAATTATAAGAACATACTATGAGCAACTCTACGCCAACAAATTTGACAATCTGAAAGAAATGGATGCATTCCTAGAGACATATAAACTACCACAACTGAACCAGGAAGAAATAGAAAACCTGAACAGGCCCATAACCAGTAAGGAGATTGAAACAGTCATCAAAAATCTCCAAACAAACAAAAGCCCAGGGCCAGACGGCTTCCCAGGGGAATTCTACCAAACATTTAAAGAAGAACTCATTCCTATTCTCCTGAAACTGTTCCAAAAAATAGAAATGGAAGGAAAACTTCCAAACTCATTTTATGAGGCCAGCATCACCTTGATCCCAAAACCAGACAAGGATCCCACCAAAAAAGAGAACTACAGACCAATATCCTTGATGAACACAGATGCAAAAATTCTCGCCAAAATACTAGCCAATAGGATTCAACAGTACATTAAAAGGATTATTCACCACGATCAAGTGGGATTTATTCCAGGGCTGCAGGGTTGGTTCAACATCTGCAAATCAACCAATGTGATACAACACATTAATAAAAGAAAGAACAAGAACCATATGACACTCTCAATGGATGCTGAAAAAGCATTTGACAAAGCACAGCATCCCTTCCTGATCAAAACTCTTCAAAGTGTAGGGATAGAGGGCACATACCTCAATATTATCAAAGCCATCTATGAAAAACCCACCGCAAATATCATTCTCAATGGAGAAAAACTGAAAGCTTTTCCGCTAAGGTCAGGAACACGGCAGGGATGTCCATTATCACCACTGCTATTCAACATAGTACTAGAAGTCCTACCCTCAGCAATCAGACAACAAAAGGAAATTAAAGGCATCCAAATTGGCAAAGAAGTCAAGCTATCACTCTTTGCAGATGATATGATACTATATATGGAAAACCCAAAAGACTCCACTCTAAAACTGCTAGAACTTGTACAGGAATTCAGTAAAGTGTCAGAATATAAAATCAATGCACAGAAATCAGTTGCATTTCTGTACACCAACAAGACAGAAGAAAGAGAAATTAAGGAGTCAATCCCATTTACAATTGCACCCAAAACTATAAGATACCTAGGAATAAACCTATCCAAAGAGGCTAAGAAGCTATACTCAGAAAACTATAAAGTACTCATGAAAGAAATTGAGGAAGACACAAAGAAATGGAAAAATGTTCCATGCTCCTGGATTGGAAGAATAAACATTGTGAAAATGTTTATACTACCTAAAGCAATCTACACATTTAATGTAATCCCTATCAAAATACCATCCATTTTTTTCAAAGAAATGGAACAAATAATCCTAAAATTTATATGGAACCAGAAAAGACCTCGAATAGCCAAAGGAATATTGAAAAAGAAAGGCAAAGTTGGTGGCATCACAATTCCGGACTTCAAGCTCTATTACAAAGCTGTCATCATCAAGACAGCATGGTACTGGCACAAAAACAGACACATAGATCAGTGGAATAGAATAGAGAGCCCAGAAATAGACCCTCAACTCTATGGTCAACTAATCTTCGACAAAGCAGGAAAGAATATCCAATGGAAAAAAGACAGCCTCTTCAATAAATGGTGCTGGGAAAATTGGACAGCCACATGCAGAAAAATGAAATTGGACCAATTCCTTACAGCACACACGAAAATAGACTCAAAATGGATGAAGGACCTCAATGTGAGAAAGGAATCCATCAAAATCCTTGAGGAGAACACAGGCAGCAACCTCTCCGACATCAGCTGCAGCAACATCTTCCTAGGAACATCGCCAAAGGCAAGGGAAGCAAGGGCAAAAATGAACTATTGGGATTTAATCAAGATCAAAAGCTTTTGCACAGCAAAGGAAACAGTTAACAAAACCAAAAGACAACTGACAGAATGGGAGAAGATATTTTCAAATGACATATCAGATAAAGGGCTAGTGTCCAAAATCTATAAAGAACTTAGCAAACTCAACACCCAAAGAACAAATAATCCAATCAAGAAATTAGCAGAAGACCATGAACAGACATTTCTGCAAAGAAGACATCCAGCTGGCCAACAGACACATGAAAAAGTACTCCACATCACTTGGCATTAGGGAAATACAAATCAAAACCACAATGAAATATCACCTCACACCAGTCAGAATGGCTAAAATTAACAAGTCAGGAAATGACAGATGCTGTCAAGGATGCGGAGAAGGGGGAACCCTCCTACACTGTTGGTGGGAATGCAAGCTGGTGCAACCACTCTGGAAAACAGCATGGAGGTTCCTCAAAATGTTGAAAATAGAACTACCCTATGGCTACTGGGTATTTACCCTAAAGATGCAAATGTAGTGATCCGAAGGGGCACGTGCACCCAAATGTTTATAGCAGCAATGTCTACAGTAGCCAAACTATGGAAAGAACCTAGATGTCCATCAGCAGATGAATGGATAAAGAAAGTGGTATATATACACAATGGAAAACTATGCAGCCATCAAAAGAAATGAAATCTTGCCGTTTGTGACGACATGGATGGAACTAGAGGGTATCATGCTTAGTGAAATAAGTCTATCAGAGAAAGACAACTATCATATGATTGCCCTGATATGAGGAAGTGGAGATGCAACATGGGGGGTTAGGGGGATAGGAGAAGAATAAATGAAACAAGATGGGATTGGGAGGGAGACAAACCATAAGTGACTCTTAATATCACAAAACAAACTGAGGGTTTCTGGGGGGGTGTGGTTAGGAGAGGGGGAGTTTGGTTATGGACATTGGGGAGGGTATGTGCTATGGTGAGTCCTGTGAAGTGTATAAACCTGGCGATTCACAGACCTGTACCCCTGGGGATAAAAATACATTATATGTTTATAAAAAAATAAAAAATAAATAAAAAATTTTTAAAAAAGAAAGAAAGAAATCACCCCCTTGGCCATAACTAGTTAAATGGCCCCATCTAACCTCAAGGAGGTCAGTTAGAAATGAAAGAAAATTGCCACTCTAACCAGCTTGAGACAAAAGTAAAAAAGTGGGGGTTATTGGCTTAATCAGCTATAAAGTAAGGACTTGTCTGGCCTCAGATGTTACTCAGCCCAGCAACTCAAATGATATTACCAGGGATCTTGTTTTTCTCTCTCTGTCCCTAGTTTCATCTTAGGCTTCTTTTAGTGATACCCAAATGCCACAGGTGTCAACCTCACAGGTGTCAGACCATCAAGGAAGAAAGCCTCCTCCAGTGGGAAGAGGAAGAGAAAAGAAGTCTCTTCTTTCCATCAAGCTAAATGTCTTCTAATGTCTTAATAACATCTCTGAACTAATCACTGTGGACAGAGGAATGAGAAATGCTAATTGGATTAAACTCAGCCTTGAAAATGGGAGTCAGATCTGTTTCTCTGAACTCCCAAAATAGGAGAGATGGTTTCTCAGTAGATATTCAAGGAATTTTCCAGAAAGAAGGTGTTTGGATACTGGGGAATAAACCACAGTTGTTCACAACACTTGCCAAAATGTGATACCATTATTTCTGCCATGTTCATAATATATTTTATACAAAATAATATTTTAAATCAAAACATGAAAGAACCAAGAAACAATGGCAATTCTATTTCCCCCTTATATTATCATCATTTATTGTATTACACAATTCTAGATGAGGTATGGATCTTGGTAGTAGGTAAGGAAGTTACAATCCTTTCCCTTTATAAAATTAAAATCTCAATTATAAAACAAGAGGAAGCTTCATACCTCACCTAAGAAAATGATAAGACTCAAAAGATGCACAATTCAATGGGATATATAAAACTCACCCTGACAAGTAAATATAAAAATTCTTACCTAAAACACTGAAATATGAGTAGACTGCACACTATGGTGACAAGAGCTCCTATGTATTCATTTCTATTAGAACTACTAGAACTAGAAGAGGTCTTAAAGCTCATCTGATCACATCTCCTTTCACAGACGAGAGACATACAAATGGTTAACAACCCACTCAAGAGTTTCTACAGTCTGTACTTAACCTTGCTCTTCTTGGCTAAGGAGAGAGATAGGCACCATGAGAAGGTCTGCTTTCTGCACCAGAGATCTTGCCTTCACGTGAGTGAAGGGGTGAAGCTCAGATAGCTTTCACAGTTAATTTGACAAACCTTCACTGAGCTCCAAACCAGGCATGGTGTACTCATGTGGTTCATTCTGAGTTGGGGATAATGGCTGGTTTTTCCTCACTGGAGAACACTGCTGCCTTGTGGGGTATTGATAAGTGCACTTGACCCAGCAATGCTGAGGCCAGATTTCCCTGCTATGCCTGAACTGTGTTCCCCATGAACATTTCAGGCGGTGGGCTTCAGTGAACTTGGCCCAGTACTATGATGGGAGGATATCTGGGCACTAGCAGCTTCCCTTGATGGTACTTGCTGAGGTACATAAGACCCTTCCAGATACTGCTGTCCATGATTAGCCTTAGCTTACTATTGCCCTGGAATGGAAGATAATTTCAACAGATTATTTTGAGAAAACACACACACACACACACACATCCCATTAAAGACTTCCAATTAAAAAAAAAAAAAAAGTCCCTTGCCATTTTGTTTACAGTGGCGCATGAGATACCACTGAAGACTCAACCTTTAAAATTCACCTTGAAAATCAAATGAAAACCTCCTTGGTTGAGCAACTGTGCATTCTAATGAGGCAGGACACCTGAGTTCTCAGCTTCATCATCAGCTACAGGACCGGAGGCAAATTGCTATTCTTCTCTTGGCCTCCATTTTCTCTTCTACAAAATGATTGCCTCTTAAAGTCTTTTCTATTTCTAATGTTCTTTGATGTTTTTCAAAATAACCTACAAAGTATAGAGAATGAAGCTGATTGCTTAAGTGTCATGAAAGCAAATGTATTCTCCTAGACATCATATTCCATAAGTGACTGTGAGATGAGCAGGAATCTGTGATGCATGTCTTTGGTTACATGCTGTGCTGATATGGTTATTTTCTTGTCTTCCTCCATCATACCAGTCTCCCAGGGTCGACTACTATCCAACAGATGAATGCTGATTTTTAAAAATCACTAACATTCAGTAATGATGTCCAAAAGATGCTACAAATGTATTTTAAATTTTATTTTTTCATTATGGTTGGTATAATCATTTCATAATCATTTGGGGATAAAAATGGAGTCATGGTTTAAGGCTCAAGAAATCTCTTTATATTTTTGTGATTCTAATGTTAAGATAAAAGAATAACATGTAGAGATTCGTGTGACTTATGCAGTCGATTAGCTCAGGAATGCTGCATGTCTAATTTGTAATACCACACAACACTTGCCGTGCTCCTCGTTCGGAGGGCTTTCAGATAAACCGTAGGTTCTGATGTGTGGTAAAGCTGGCTTCATGCTCTGGCACAGTAAAGTTAAGCATCTGGAGTTATTTTAAACAGGCAACAGTGCTGGCTTGCTCCCCTTCCTCCCTCTCTGCGGCCGTGGGCACCACAGGGGGCTCCATCCACTTCCTCGATGTCAGGGATGCTGAGGCCCCACAGGCAGTTCACAAGGCCTTCCCCTCCGAGTGGTCTGTGCAACACCTCCTGTAAGTACTCCCTGCTTCCGGCAGCGACATTGTAGTGGCTTGTCTGTTCAAATTTCAGTAAAGCCATAGCTTTTTTTTTTTTTTTTTTTAAGATTTATTTATTCACTTGAGGGGGCAGGGGTAGAAGGCAAGGGAGAGAGAGTTTTAAGCAGACTCTACTGAGCACAGAGCCCAATGGGGGAGCTCTATCTCACAATCCTGAGACCATGACCGGGGCCAAAACCAAGAGTTGGACGCTTAACCATCAGTGCCACCCAGGTGTCCCAAGCCATAATTTCTTTCAAATTTAAGGTTTACCTGTTTTGTTTTGAAAATGAACACATTGGCTCAGTTCAGTGTTCCAAAAGGCCAGAGGGGTGCATAGCAAAAAGTCTCCCACTCTTGTCCCCAGACACCCAGTACTCCTCCCTGGAGACAGCCTGTTCCCAATTTCTCATTTCTTCTTTCCAGAGATAGTCCATCCATAAATAAACAGAAAGGTAAACACTTCCTTTTAGTTACACAAACAGCTGTCAAGCACTTAAAATGTGCTATGTCATTGGTTCTATCGACTTCATGAGATGGATGCTCTTGTCTCTATTACAGAGCCAGAGGATGAGACACAAAGTGTTTAAGTGACTTGCTTCGTGTTACACACATTGGAAATGGCAAATGTCAGGAGCAGACCCAGACATTGGGCTCCGGAATCACTGCCTTTGCCTTTATTTTTTTTTAAGTTTTTATTTAAATGTCTTTGCTTTTAAACAGACAGCAAACCATGTACAATATTCTATACCTCTTTTTTTTTTTCACTTCAGGGTATCTCTTGGACCATATTTTCTCTTCACACATAAAGACCTTCCTTATTCTGTTTTATGGCTACATAATATTCCATTATATGGATACACTATAATTTTTTTTAAAGATTATTTATTTATTTATTTGACAGAGAGAAATCACAAGAGAGGCAGGCAGAGAGAGAGGAAGGGAAGCAGGCTCTCTGCCGAGCAGAGAGCCCAATGTGGGACTCGATCCCAGGACCCCGAGATCATGACCTGAGCCGAAGGCAGTGACTTAACCCACTGAGCCACCCAGGCGCCCTGGATATACTATAATTTTTTAATTTTTCATTTTAATTCCAGTGTTGTTAACATACAGTGTTATGATAGATCTATTGTGATCTATCACAATAGAGTGATCAGCAACTCTATTTCACACTACTCAGTGTTCACCATGCCAAGTGTTCTCTTTCATCCCCATTACCTGTTTCACCCTTCCCCCATTCATTTCCCCACTGGTCACCATCAGTTTGTTCTTTATAGTTAAAGAGTCTGTTTCTTGGTTTCTCTCTCTCTCTCTCTTTTTTTCCTTTGCTCGTTTGTTTTGTTTCTTAAATTCCACATATGAGTGAAATTATATGTTAATTGCCTTTTTCTGACTTATTTTGCTTAGTATTAAACTCTCTAGTTCCATCCATGTTGTTGCAGATGGCAGGATTTCATTCTTTTTATGACTGAGTAATATTCCATTGTGTGGACATACACCACATCTTCTTTATCTACTCATCTATCTGTGGCCCTTGGGCTGCTTCCAAAATTTAGCTATTGTAGATAATGCTGCAATAAACATAGGGGTACCTGCATCCCCTTAATTTAGTGTTTTTTATTTGGGGGGCGAAATACCCACTATACCATCATTTTGAAAAGATTGTATTGATGGGCATTTAGATGATTTCACATCTTTTAAAGTAATACTTTTTAGAAGACAGCACAAAGACATTGGATTTAAACCCAAATGTTGCCATTATTCATTCTTTTGTTAATTTATCATAATAGTAAGTATTATCAGAACTGACATTTGTGCCCTGCTTTCCAATTTGAGGTGCTGGCAGACAGTGTAGCTTATTGAATGTGACTCTTACTACACTGGTCAGAAAGGTATTAAGCATGTCCCTATTCCACAATTAGGTTCAGAGAAGTGAAGAGAGAAGCCTTTGGAGAATTGCCCAACAAGCACCTAGAGGAGTAGGGTTTCCACCCACCTCCTTGTTTCCTACAAGAGGCGGCCTCCCTCTCAGGGGGAGAGGACCCCTCACCTGCCTCCATCTATACGTTTGTTGCCTCCTCTTTCTCAGATCCTCTTCTTTTGTTTTAATTTGGATCTTCTCATTTTTCTAATTTCATGAAGGTGCTGGAACATTTCACTACTTTCTTCCTCCCCTTGTGGGGCACTGGTACCACAGAGGGCTGTGATGTCACACTGATCACTGGTGTTGGACTGTTTATTTCCCCTGGAAATGCCTTTCACTTATGATGAAATGCTTACCCAGTGCTACTGCATCTTCTTGACTGTGCACTTATAAGCTGCAGTTTGGAAACAGCATTAACCTAGAATGTCATGATTGCATTTATATGTCATCACTTAGCTTTTTTTTATAAGATGGAATAGTATTAAAAGTCACAAATCATAAGAATGACTAGTTTTGAGTGTATCTCCATGCTGTCTGTCATCTAGTAAATTTGTTTACCATCTTATTAGTGAAACAAAATTGGATCCTCAGATTTCTTCTTTTCTTTCTTTTCTAGTTATGACCAGCAAGGGATCTATCTATTAGCTGGAACATCAGAAGGCTACATCTTTGTTATCAATGCCAATCCATCAAGCATGTTTCAGATCCTTGGATTTGTAGGTACTAAGTGAAGTGCTTATTAATTTAAAATATTGGTCACTTCATTCCAAAAAATTTAAAATTGTGGAGATGGAGCTCTAGTGAAGCATTTATTTGTGGCATATTTTCTAAAAAAAGAGACATTTAAATAACTGTTGTAAGTTACATAGGAGAATGCCTACATCATATTTAAAGGGTTTTTGGTACACCTACTTGGTACATAGTTGATGTTAAATAAACCTTCTTAAATAAATTAATGAATTTAGATATTTCTAATGTTACACATTATATATAGTGTATATATGCATATTATATACATTATATACTATATATGTGTGTATTATATGCATATATATAATGTTAGATATTTCTAATGTCACTACAAAATGAAGTTTGGTTGGTTTTCCTTGAAATATATTTTAAAATATATCTATGTAATAAAAATATCTAAAGAAAGCTTTAATACATGCATCTTTAATATTTCCTCTTTAAACAAAATTATATCTAGCTTTTTCAGTAATGCCATCCCCATGCCCAGGGAAACTATAGACCTGGCAGGTGAGGTAGCACTTATATGATAAATAGTAAGACCTAATACTTTTCTTTCTGACTTAAGGACCAAATATATATGTATGTTTTCCCCAAAACATATTGTTAAATTTATTATTGACTTTTTAAAATTAGGTGTAAAGTTAGATGACTATTAAGTATAAAAATGTTGAACCTAGGCCAGTGGGGGGATGGGAAGGTCGAGGAGTCAATTTAGTGCTGGAGGAATAAGCAGAGTGCTGTGTGGTCTCAGAGGAAGAAAAAATTCTGCCAGGTGTGAGGGAAGGTGTAGGGGTAGAGGGGAATACAGATAAGGAGGTGTAGAGAATTGGGGGTGAGTTCTCTGAGGGTGTAAGTTGTGGAAGATAGGGCATATTAGTAATCCAGCTCAAGATAAAAGACTGAGCAAAGGCACTTGGAATGGCAGAAAGTCTGTTATGATAGGTTAACAGAAAAGTTTACTAGATGATGAACATGGCAATGAAGTCTGAAAGAAGACAAGGGTCTTGAATATCATTCCAAGGAGTCTGGACTTTTTCCTGTGGGTAAATAGACACAATCAGAAGTTTTCAAGAGTTTCCAGAGACCTGATTTCCAGGGGAGCAGACTCATCATGCATGAGCATTTCTACCACCCCTGCAATATCTTGACTACAGATGCAAAGAACACTGATGCCTGAGTTGATCCAATATCAGGAGTGGACGAACAAGCCACAGAAGAGCATCAAGGGGCTGAAGCTTGGAGGTGCTGCTGATGGGGTGAACATGGCAGACTCCAGAGGTTTCCTAGTCACGGAAAGAAGCTGAGTCGCACTGAGTGGGCTTGAATCTGCCAACCCAGATATCTAATCATGACAGTTCCTCATCATTCATCAAAAATGTTCCCATCACTTATACTTAAAGGTCACTTTTTTTTTTTTTAAGATTTTATTTATTTATTTGACAGAGAGAGATCACAAGTAGATGGAGAGGCAGGCAGAGAGAGAGAGAGAGGGAAGCAGGCTCCCTGTTGAGCAGAGAGCCAGATGCGGGACTCGATCCCAGGACCCTGAGATCATGACCTGAGCCGAAGGCAGCGGCTTAACCCACTGAGCCACCCAGGCGCCCACTTATACTTAAAGGTCACTTTAAATATGCAGTAAATAAATTGAACTCTAAAGATTTAGGGAAGGCAATTCTATAATGTGGTATCTTACTTGGGAAGATAAAAGATCCTTTTAACTTATGAAAGATCACTTAGGATGATTTCTGTTTGCTTTCAGAGGTGAGCAAAGACATTTTACAAATATCCACAGTGTCTCTTTTGGAAACAGACATAGTAGAAGTGATGGTGCTTTCCCCACTTCCAGAAACAGGAAGAAGCAGATTGGAAATATTTACTCTGCCTAAAATAGTACCACGAGGTAAAAATCAAGCAAAATCAAGCAAACAATTTTGTGCTAGGCCCAGATGAGTAGTTGCTTAACTTTCTTATTTTTTTTTCACCTTGTAATTACATTTTTCTTCCTTTTAGCATGTGAAGAGGTAAAATGGCCATCGTTTGTGCATCTTACAAAGTAAAATTGATGTAGCTGCTAACAATGTGAAACATGGACTTTCCTCTAGGCCTTGTCATCCGTATGAACGTATCTTATTACAAGAGAAGAAAAACAGGATCAACTGGCCTTTTTGTTGGACTGATTTGTCATTTTGATGTCAT
The DNA here is from genome assembly GCF_922984935.1 of Meles meles. Taxonomy (NCBI): domain Eukaryota; kingdom Metazoa; phylum Chordata; class Mammalia; order Carnivora; family Mustelidae; genus Meles; species Meles meles. The sequence goes on along the minus strand of NC_060078.1, from coordinate 62,839,813 downwards.
TTGATATTTGATTGATAACTCTTGTTTTGTGGTTTCTAATATACATAGTTAACTTCAGACAGGTTACTGTGTAGTTACTTCTACTGATAGAATTGTAGAAAGCTTTTTGGATAAAGAGGTCTGATAAAATAGAGACTTTTAAATAACAAATATAATTGGGTAGCTAGTTTGCAAATACATAATTACAGAGTATAAAAGAGCTAAAAACCTCCAAGTATTCTTGTGTCTTGAGAACCTCAGTATCTTTTAATATATCTCTACTTAATTGAGTAAATTAGCCAAGGCCTTAAAAAGGATATTTTATGCACTATCAGTCATTTAATACTCAAGTAGTTCTAATGAAGTTCTAATGAAGTTGTTTTGAATCATTTATCCTCTCAAGAGCCTCTGCATTATTGATTGAGCATTTAAATTTTTATTTCATTTTTCGTATTCATAATGATTACAAAATAAAATCAATGTACAGTGCAAATGATCTTTCTTCTTCTTCCCCAGATCTTACAGTTTCTGCAAGCTTTACTGATGAAAGAGGAAGGTTGAAAGATGAGCTCATTCACAGGTTCCAGTATGAGATAGAACACAGCCTGTCGTCCGCCGTGCTGGACTTTCAAAGTCAACAAATATATGGCTTCTGTAACCAAGTGTCGTACATCTGCAGCTACCTTCTTCCTGAAAAAGTATGCCAGTACTTAACTGTGCTCTTATTTAGCTTAGAAACCAAGATTCACACACTTTGCTAATTAGACACAATCCATGCTTTGACATTATAGTCCATTTAACAAATGGCTTTATTATAGTAGCATAATATTCTTGACTTGGATACATTGTTAGCATTATTTGTTAATCTGTCATACATACCTTTGAGCACTATCATACTTGTGTTACATACATCCTACTTGTCAGATAAACATGCAGGTAACACTATTATTTTAGTGTCTTTAAATACAACATGGCCTCAGAACATCTCTTCCACAGGTATCAGGTGTCAGCGGTTTTCCATGGAACTTTGCACCTGAGCCATATGAAACATTGCACAAAATAGATAAACTATGTTTCTGCCATCCTTTCATTACACTCATTGCAAGCGTCTCTCATATGATACCACTCCTGCTACACACACTGGCCCAGACTATCTATCCCCCTTCCCTCTAAACTCTCCTCTCCCAGGGTAGACAATGTCAGCAAGGTATGAGACACGGATATGCCAAAAACGAAGAGATGTTTGTGGCAAGGAGATTTCAAGGAAGGCTTTACAGAGGAAGTAGTATTTGAATTGGCTTTTGAAGAATAGGTCAAACTTAGACATGGAGAATATTGTGTACAATCTCGGCAGGAGGTGGGAGTTGCTGTAGAGGGGGACAGGTTGGTGGAAATGGAGTGGGGAAGGGCATTCCAGACAAAAGTCATGGCATGTGTAGGGGCTTGGAGGTGGAAGTACATGAGGGAATACTGACTTACTTAACTGCACTTGAGCATGGGGATATGTGAAAAGAATTAGTAAAAAATAAAGATTGTCAGGGATGCCTGGATGGCCCAGTCAGTTGAGCATCTGCCTTCAGCTCAGGTCAGGATCTGTGCATCCTGGGATTGAGCCCCTGTCAGGCTCCTGCTCAGCAGACAGTCTGCTTGTCCCTCTCACTCTGCCCCTCCTCCCTCTCGTGTGCATGTGCTCTCTCTTTCAAATAAATTAAAAAAAAATAGATGGTTGGTGTAGGCTGGGATATTTAATGGTAGCTAATGTATAAAGACTTTTCTTAGTTGCTTAGAACAAACTTTAATTTGCAAACAGATGAAAACGTGGTACAAGAAACGTGGCGTATCGGTTTTTTTCTATTGACAGTGTTTGCAGATTTGAATCTGACCATATAGGCCCAAGTGCAAGCTTTAAGTTGCTGCTCCCCTGATCCTTTCTGAAATGGGGTCATGTTCTTTGATCGGCAGGTACACAGTGGTATTTGCATTCTTAAGCCATACCAAAAAGTGCAAAGCAAACACTATGGACCCGGAATGCTCTCTCTGTCTTCACATGGGTTGTGGCTCATAACAATAGCTAAAGGTGGAATTCTGTGTATCCGAGATGTTCATACTTTGGTAAGCTACCTTTTTTTTTTTTAAATCTTGGGGTGCATATCTTGATCTCATACAAAGAACAAAGGCCATTGGGGAAGGAATTTGGCTTATTTTTTAGGTAAATTAATTTGTAACTTATTTACCATTGATGGTTAACATTTTACAGGTGATTTTATGTACTGAGGCTTGAGTTTCCAAGGGAGGAAATGCCAACCAGTAGGCCGAGATCTGCCAATAAAGAGTGTGGGACAGGGATACTGTAGGTGAGCTGCAGTCCAGCTCCATCACCACTTGGTTGTGTGTCTTAGAGACTTACTGAGGTTCAGACGCTCATCTGTAATATTGGGGGATCCTTCTGTGTTCTCAACCTGTGGGATTCTGATGAGAGCCAGGGAGAGAGTATATGCAAAACTGCTTTGGAAATGGTGCATTGTGGTGCAAACCTAGGGATTATTACTCCTATCTCCCTGGCCTAGAGCAACTCTGGGCTGATTGCTGCTACTCTCCCTCCCCCAACCCAGTTCTTAAAAGGATGCTGGAAGAGCATAAAGGAGAGAGTGTGGCCCTTACTGAGTCTTCCCTCATCACTTGAAGACCTCAACATCACACATAGTGCTACCAGTTCCGATTTCCATTGAGAAAGTGAAAATAGTTTCTTCTTTCCCAAATGTGGAGGATCCTTTTCTAGGTTTTGAGACCAAGTTATACTGGTTATCAGTATACTTTAATGAGGTCAGTGATTCTTACCCAGGGTTCTACCCCACACACCCGAAGCCTTGCAACTACTACTTGAAACACTCTTGCAGATCCACAGATAAACTGGGCCCTGGTATGCACATCTGGCTCTCCATGTGCATCTGTGTAAGAAACCGTATCTGGACTACAACTGGACAAACTGATAATACCATTATTATATGGGAAAAATCTTGAATCGTTTAGAGATTATTTTGAAGTTGACAATTTGCAAACTTTGCTACATTGTCTCTCTTTTTTCTTTTCTTTTTTTTATTAATTTTTAAATTTTTAAATAAACATATAATGTATTTTTATCCCCAGGGGTACAGGTCTGTGAATCGCCAAGTTTACACATTTCACAGCACTCACCATAGCACATATACTCCCCAATGTCCATATCCCCACCACCCTCTCCTAACCCTCCTTCCCCCAGCAACCCTCAGTCTGTTGTTTGAGATTGGGTCTTTTACGGTTTGTCTCTCTCCCGATCCCATCTTCTTTCATCTTTTCTTTTCCTACCCCCGAGCTCCCCGTGTTGCATCTCCACGGCTGCTACATTGTCTCTTATTCAAATGATTTATAATAGATGTTACTGCTGATGGTGGCATGGTGTGGCAAGGCATCAGAATTCTTCTGGGTGATTCTATGCAAAGCACCTCATATATGAGGTTATTCATGACAGCACTGTTTATAAAAGCAGCCTCATGACCACCAATGGAGGACTGGATAAATAAATAATGTTATATAAATAATACATAAAGAAAATATGGAATATTATACAGACTGAGAAAATCTTTATGCCACAATATGAAAAGAACCTCAAGATCTACTTTTAATAAGGAAAAGCAAGGCACATAATATATTATGCTACAACTTATGTTTAGAATTATATCTACATAAAAATTTGTTCATATACATTTAAAAACCTCTGAGGGTATTAAAAGTATTAATTATGCCAATCGGCTTTGGGAGGTGGCTGGGGAATGGAGACAGGAAGATTTCACTGCATATTCTTACAGTTTTTGAATCTTGAATCATTTGAATGTATTACCTATTTAAAAAGTTAAATTAAAAAAAAATCATGGTTGAGAACAGTGTGACACAGAATTCCCAATGTTTATTCAGGGAACTTAAACTGTTGCCCTGCGTAACAGATCAGTGATATGTTTTGTTTGGGTTCTACTTGACCTGGTTTAGCATCCTCCATGTGGGGCATATTACCCTCCATTCTTCACAGTGCTTATTCCCCTCTCAAACACTCACACACAGAAATGAAACCTACCTTACTCTTGAAGGCATCTGAATCTGCCATTTCTGCTCGCTCAAGTCCCCTCCCCTAACTTTGTAGCCCTCAGCAAGTTGCTTCTTGTGTCTCTAGTTTTCTTATTACAAATTGGTGATAACAGTCTCTCTCCCTCCATTCAACACCGATGAGAAAGTAAATCAGTATCAGTGAGCATATTTTGAACTAGGGATTTTCAGTACTATGTATTACTAAGAGGCTACTTCCATGCCAAATAAAAATTTGCTGTTAGCAAATACAATAAGATTTATCCACAGGCAAAAGTGCATGTGACCCTCTTAGAAAAACCATATGGCCGAATTGCATTTATAATTTCTGCACTTTGTTTCTAAAACTATTAAGGAAACGTTTGCTCGAAGTCTGAGTCATTCTCACCAGGGGCATGGGATTCAATCAGTGAGAATTTCAATGGATGGACAAAACATTCTGGTGAATGGGAGAGATGATGGCACCCTTGTTTACCTAAGATGGAGGTGTGTACGGTATACAGTAAGCAACATTATGCGGTTCAGTGTTTTAAAATAAATATTTTGTTACTATTTATGTATAGCAAGGCCATTATAACAGGAGACAGCTGCCATAGAAAAAATTATTATATTCACTGGCCAAAAGAAGGAGGTTTGCCAACCTACGTTGCAGAGGAAGCCACCTAGGTAGATAATGAGGCAGAAAGAACGAAGGAAATATGGGCAAAAGCCTTATTTTGGTTTCCATGGGGAGGAGCAGACAGGTTTAGCATTGGTTAGTTTGGACAATTTCAGCAGGTTCTAGGGCATGGGTGCTGGCCCTGGTTGTCTGATATTTGGTCCAGGGGTGATTAAGGCCGGGAAATGGCGGTCCTGAGTTGGAGGTGTGGGCTCTGGATTGATTGGCTTGCCTTTGAGAGGTGGCTCCAGGATGAGTGGTTTCCTATTTGTACCAATTGGTGGGTCTTGGAAGGGGCAGTCCCACCAGGGTCAGCAGGGCCCCAGATGTCAAAGCATCAAAATACAAAAAATAACAAGACATAGTATATATGAGAGGATAGTCCTCCCTTTCATAACACCTGTTGGAGGAGTACAAGGAATGAGGACCATCGTGAAGAGTAGATCATTTTTTAAGCTCCTATTCATCCCTTAAAAACCGGACATGGATTTGTATGCATGTGCACACACAGGTCGATATACTTCCCTAGCTGGACTTTGCTTAGACAATATCAAATTATGGAGACTTAGCTTAGATTAAAATTAAAATTCTAAGTAAAATACTGCTTGAGCAAATAAATGATGACCCAGGGATAGAGAGCCTGAAGATGACAGCCTGGACTTTATATGTTGTCTTGTTTGGCCTGTTGATGGATGTCATTAGTTAACGTGCAATTTATTGCTGCAAAAGAATATCTCGTGGTGCGTCCTATGATTAAAAGTAACAAAACATGGGACACTGAAAATGTTAAATATTTGTAAATGTTAAATAAAAGTATATGGAGATTTTACGTCATAACAGTTTTGGTCATCACTTATTTCAGAGACTCATTTGAACACTGCATCTTCCTGCCCATTTTATGCATGGAATCTGAGTAAAATACTAACTTGTCTCTCATATATAAGTCCTAACACATCCTGTACAGTAAGTGAACAAACAGCAACTCCAGCAATAACGAACACATGCTGGAGCCCTCTTTCTAGAAGTAAGGACATTTCCATCCATGGTTCATTAATCACGTGGACTTCTGACACAAAACAAAGTTGAGTTTGAAAACTTGGTCCAGGACTTACTAATTTGTGACCTCAGGCATACAATAATACCCTCTCTAAATCATCTATAACAATGTTCCTCAAGGTGGGGTCTGCAGCAACTGTAAACTTATTAGAAATGCTTATTTTTGGTCCTTACCAAACTTTCTGAATCAGAATCTCTGTGGATGGGGCCCAGGAATCTGTTTTTAACAATCCCTCACCCATGCAGTACTGATATGTCTCAGGTTTGAGATGCCCTGGCATATTGCATAGAAGTAATGCTTCCCTCAATGGCGGGTGGGGGTTATGAGGAACAAATATGACAGTGTGATTATGTATGTGAAGCAGTAAAATGCCTAGTACATTCTAAGGCTCCACCAGAACAGTGGCTCTTCTGTGCCGTGGCCAAGGCAGGTAGGTACAGAGGACGTGTAGGGTAAGGGTCCAAGGACAGTGTGAGGAGAGGTTACCTCTGAGAGGTCAAGAGAACTGTCATGTCCAGGAACCTATGAAAGGACTCACCCCTCTAAGAAGTAGAGTCCTGATAACTACAGGGCACTGTGGAGAATTAGCCCCTTATTTCTTTGTGTAGAAATAGTTAGGTATCTGGAAATAATGCTGCTAAAATGTGACTTTAAAATTGGATTTTGTAGTCCTTTTCTTTCTTTCTTTTTTTTATTAATATAGGCGGCTTGGAGGAAACCTAGCCAGTGACATTATCCATTATTCCCAGAAACTTTCAATTTCTCTGAGCAATACCATGAATGAGGAGAATGATCATTTAAGTATACAACAAAGAGAGTCCTTGAATTTGGAATCAAAATCTGAACATACAGTTGAGTTCCAATATAGCGTTTGTCCTTCTTTCCTCCCTTCCTTCCTTCCTTCCCCTCTTCCCTCCACCCACTCTCTCTTTCTTTCTAAATCCTCCTTTCTATTGAAAAGATAAATGGGGGTGCCTGGGTGGCTCAGTGTATTAAGCCTCTGCCTTCCGCTCAGGTCATGGTCTCAGGGTCCTGGGATCAAGCCCCGCATCAAGCCTGCTCAGCAGGGAGCCTGCTTCCTCCCTCTCTGCCTACTTGTGATCTCTCTCTGTCAAATAAATAAACAAAATCTTAAAAAAAAAAAAAAAAGGAAGGAAGGAGGAATGGGCGGTGCAGAAGGGCAAGGGGATTTTTTTTTTTTTTTTTAATGTAAAAACCCCAAGAAGGAAGAAAAGACTGAGATCCTAAGTACAAATGGCAGGGCCAGTTTGATAGGCAGGAGCATGCGGTCTGCAATGACAGGAAGGAAGCAAAGAGTGATTTGGTGACCTGTGTGATCATTTTTGCTTTCTCAGTGAAAGGTGTGACTGACCTAAGGACAGACTGATATGAATTAAATTAATAAAATATTACATCTTGGGCAGGCAAAATTTTTGGTATTATTTTAAAAATGCAACAAGTGCAAAGAGATCCAAAGCAATTATATGAAGAGTGGGAGGAAAAGCATTTTAATTTTAAGAAATGTCTGTCTTCTTCTAAGATAAATGAGAATATGAAGCCAAGCATTGATTCATCACAAGAGGAATTAGTCCAAGTTGATAACATAAAGGAAATTCCCTGGATACAACAAAAAAGCCAAGAGGTATTTATAAAACATGGAGGAGGTTGAAATAATGGTCTGTACGTGTGCCAAATAGATTAGTTTCCTATGAAAACCCATTGTAAAGTTAGAAAGCAGAATGAGATACCACTGGGCAGAACATTACATTATACAAGTGTAATAACTTTGCTGAAAGCAAACACCCTAATCTAGCCCAAGCTTTTAGATGAAGTTATTAGCTTTAGGAACCGTGCTTAAGCTAATGTGAAACAGAACAAACATGTCCAGGGGAAGCCAAAGTGAAGAATGATCAGATACTTCATGTTGGAGTGAATGTTGGGGGCTGCTGCAAAGTTGATTTGAAGAAAACAGGTGGGCCAGGAACAGGAGAAAGGACATGGTGGCTTTAGATGTGCAGGAGAGTGACAAAACTATCAGCTTGTGTCTGAATTTAGCTTGTTAGTCTCACTCAAGTTCCCAATAAAATAGCTGACTGGTTGCTTTTGTCAGCTCTTCTCTATATAATTTTTTCACTATTTATCTTCTTTCCTTTGGCTTCTGAAATGACATCAGTTGCAAGTTGCTTCCAGGGTCACTTGCACAGCAGCATTGGACTTAAAAAAGGCAGTGCAGGGGTCGTATTTCATGTACACTCCGTAGTCTGAGTCTTTACAAAAGTTGTTTCCAGAGAAGTACTACCTGTGTATCTACGTACCTCTGTGCGCATCTACCTACCTATCTGTCATACAACTATAATTTCTCTTGCCTGTTTAAGTGATGTACTTGTTCCATTTCAGGCCATCAGAAATGAGGTTAAACTGTTTTCCAGAAAAAGGAAAGAGATAAAAACAGGAATCAAAGCACTTGCTAAAACTGTAAGTGATGCGAATTCATAAATGAATATACTGACCCTCAGTCTAAAATTCCTTCTCTGAACTTCATGTTATCCAACACCGCATGAGGTGCTGTACTCATTTTTCCCTCTGCCAGTAAACTCGGTTTTCTGAGGTGCTGTAACATGGTGGAATTTGTCCCATTCCGCACCATATATAAACAGTGGTTTTCTTCTCAGGCTTCCTGACGCTGGGTCTCCCTTCTTTTTTTAATACTTATTTTTATCAAAGATATATTTGTATACTTTAACAGGTTAAATAATGAGTTATATAATTAAAAATAGTGTTTTTAAAACAGCATCTGCCCTACTTTTCTTCTCTATGTTTCCTGTACTCCTGAGATAAATGTTTTCAATTCTTTCATCTTTTTTGTTTGGGTATTTACCTTTATCTTTCTAAATGATTTTTTTAATCCTGCTTTTTTTCCTTGATATTTCTATTTTGGCACTAACTGTGGACTTTGTGGTATGGAAGATGAGTAGGTTCTTTTACACCGCTTCACTACAACATACACATAAATCCATAGCCGTATACACACTATTAGAGTTACATAAATACTCTCAAAGCTGAGCCACGTGGTATGTTATGATTACATTTCCACTTTTACAATCATATTTTTCCTGGAATAATTGCCTTTGTTTTAGAGTAAGCCTTTCTATGTACCTACTCACCGATTTAGACCCTCTCAAAATGCTATAAAAACTGTTCTCAATACAGTCAAATACCTGAGGTAGTTGAGCTGTCAGTGGTTTGTTTGTTTTTATGACCTCCTTTTCCATCTTCCAGCTCTAGTCTAAACACCTTGCTCCCTAGACCAGGTACATGGTCTGAGGGAGCATGAGTCCTAGGAACTCCTCTTGTCTATACGTCTGGGAAATTCTCTGCCCCCTGAGTTGGAGCCCCTCTTTCCAAGGTCCAATGCATTTTTCTTTGTTTTCTTGATGTACATCTTCTAGTAGCTTCCTAAGCAGGACTGCTGTGTTGTTGCCTCCTTGAGGACATCATTTATCAGATAGCTGTGCTTCTGGAAAGGTAATGCAGTGTGGATGGTGCCTGTCCCCTTAGAGTTCTATAATGCTTTGGCTCTGTTCTTGGGAAAGGGCATGTGGGAGGGATATTTTTGAAACTTGATTTTTCTTAAAATTTCTTTATCCTCCTGTCACACTCTTTTGATGGCTTGCCTCGTTGTTCTTTGATTTCCCCTCAGAATTTTGAAGGCTTTCTCCATCATGTTCTAGCTCTCAGTGTTTGCTTTAGAGAATCCAATACCTTTCTGATTCCCAGTTCTTTATAGGTAACCAGGTTTTGTCTCAGCAAACTTACAGGATCCTTTATCCCAGCTGTTGGGAAATTTCACAATTACGTACCTTGATAGATTTGATGGATATTTTTGGTTTGCTGGTGCAGATATATTCCCTACCCACCCACCCACCCCCACACTCTTATCAGCCCCAACAGGCTGGCCTTTGTGGGTATTATCAATGTGCTATCCTGCCTCTCGCTTCTGGCTGGGCATAGTCAGTGAGGAGCAGGAGCAGATCAGAGGGCAAGGTCTTTATTCCCCCAGTGGCCTCTTTGTGGTATTGTGATTTGGCAGCGAGAGCCAGCCCTTTCCTGCAACTACCGATCTCTCCAGGTTCCAGTAATTACTCCCCACCCTTACCCTTCACACATAGGCGGGGTGATTGCTTTCTGTGTTGCTACCCTGAGATGCTTTATCAGGCCTTGTTGTTTTCCTTTACCCTGACAATACTTTTATAAAAGTCCCTCTCCCCGGTTATCCCATTTGGGTGTGTCATCTGTTTTGTACCAGGACCCTAGTTCATTTGCTAGTTTTTGTCTTTCTTGTGTGCTAGACATTGGTGAGCACTTTCTATAAAAAATCTTTGTCCTTCAGTTCTAGGAAATGTCCTCAAATTTTTCTTTGGCAATTTTCTCCTCTTTGTTTGATTTTCCTTATTACTAATTAGGTTGACTATCCTCTCATAACTCTAAAAGACCTTCCTCTTCTGTGAATTCCGTGTTCATATCCTTTGCCTATTTTTCTATCATGTTGTTGATCTTTTTCCTTTTGATTGGGGAGTTCTTTTTTATTTTTATTTTTAATTTATATTTGTCATAATTAGGGCTAGTTAAGCTGTGATAATAACTAAACTCCAAAAAGAGAGTGGCATAGGGGTTGGAAGTTTATTAACTGGTCATTAACGCTCTGTTCCATACAGTTGTTCAGAGACGCAGGGGGGAGGAGATTCTGCTATCTTCAGCAGTGCCTTCTGAGGTTGCCTTTTTCAAGCTCAACACAGCTGGGAGGGAGAACGAGCACAGAAGTGTGGAGGGGAAAATCTAGAGCTGGCTTTGTTATCAGGTTGAACCATATGCAATCACAGTTTTATATGGTTCAACCTAATATACTACAAATATTTTTGTCTTGTGCCTTACCTTTTACAATATGCCTTTTAAAATGCAGACTTTATAACTTATGATCCAAATGTACTGATATTTTATTTAGAGCTTTTGTTCTGTATATCTGATTTTAAAAAGGTCTTCTAAAGTCTCACAATTTGTTTTCTAATACTCCTTTTATTTCACCTGTAATTTATTTTCATGAATGGTATGAGGTATGGATCTAAATTTATTTTTCAAATGACTAGCCCATTTCACCCGTGCTTTTTATTGAATGTACCACCTTTTCTCCAATGACTCGGAGTACTTCCTCTGTTAATCCCTGGATTCCCATATATGCACTATTGTTTCTGGGCTCTCTATTCTGAAATAGAGTATTGATCATTTCCCAGGAAAATTCCAAACTATTTTGATAGCTATCACATTATAAAATATTTTTATACCCTGAAAGGTAATTCTCCCTTTACTCTTCTTTTTCAAAAAAGAAAAAATGTTGGCCTTTTTAATGTACATTTTTCTATTTGAATTTTAAGATTGGTTTGTCAAACTCAATGTAAAACTCTGATTTGACTTTGAGAATACATTGCTTACCTTTGATTTGGGTAAGAATTTATTTGCTATTTCTGAAAGTTTATATGTACATAATATACATAAAAATATGATATAAATCTTTAAAATATTTTATTTAAACTCAATTTAGTTAATACATAATATATTATTAGTTTCAGGGTGGAATTTTGTGATTTATCAGTTGCGTCTAATACCCAGTACTCCTTACATCAAGTGCCCTCCTCAATACCCATCACCCAATTATCCCATCCCTCCACCCACCTCCCTCCATCTACCCTCAGTTTGTTTCCTATAGTTTCATATAGTTTCCTATAGTTAAGAGTTTGCCTCCCTCTCTGTTTTTAAAATTAAATAAATAAATAAAATAAAGATTTTATTTATTTATTTGACAGAGAGAGAAATCAAAAGAAGGCAGAGAAGCAGGCGGGGGGGTGGGGTGGGGTGGGAAGCAGCCTCCCTGCTGAGCAGAGAGCTCGATGTAGGCCTTGATCCCAGGACCCTGGAATCATGACCTGAGCCAAAGGCAGAGGCTTAACCCACCGAGCTACCCAGGTACCCTCCCTCTCTGTTTTTATCTTATTTCATTTTTTTTTTCCTTTCCCCTATGTTCAACTGTTTTGTTTCTTAATTTCCATATATGAGTGAAATCATATAATTATCTTTCTCTGACAAATTTCTCTTAGCATAATACCCTTTAGTTCCATCCATGCCATTGCAAATGGCAAGATTTCATTCTTTTTAAAAATTTATTAACATATAATGCATTATTTGTTTCAAGGTTACAGGTGAATCATCAGTCTTACACAATTCACAGCAATCACCATAGCACTCTTTAGATGGCTGAGTAGTATTCCATATATACCACTTCTTTATCCATTCATCTGTTGATGGTCATCTGGGCTTTTTCCATAGTTTGGTTTTGTGGACATTGCTTCTATAAACATTGGGATGCATGTGTCCCTTCAAGTCACTATTTTTGTATCCTTTGGATAAATACATAGAAGTGTAATTTCTGGGTTATACGGTAGTTCTATTTTTAACTTCCTAATGAAGTTCCATACTGTTTTCCAGAGTGTCTGCACCAGTTTGCATTCCCACCAACAGTGTAAGAGGGTTCCCCTTTCTCCATATCCTCACCAACACTTGATGTTTCCTGAGTTGTTAATTTTTGCCATTCTGACCAGTGTGAGGTGGTATCCCATTGTGCTTTTGATTTGTATTTCCCCGATGCTGCTGATGTTGAGCATTTGTGTGTGTGTGTGTAGCATTTGTATGTCTTCTTTGGAGAAATGTCTGTTCCTGAATTGTCTCCATTTCTCGATATCTGTTTTTTGGGCATTGAGCTTGATATATTCTTTATAGATCATGGATAGTAGCCCTTTATCTGAAAATATCTTCTCCCATTCCTTAGGTTGCCTTTTAATTTTGTTGTTTCCTTTGCTGTGCAGAAGCTTTTTATATTGATGAAGTCCTAATAGTTTATTTTTCCTTTTGTTTCTCTTGCTTTTGGAGACATGTCTAGTAAGAAGTTGCTGCAGCCAAGGTCAAAGAGCTTGCTGCCTGTGTTTTCCTCTTGGATTTTGATGGATTCCAGTCTCATATTTAGGTCTTTCATCCATTTTGAGTTTATTTTTGTATATGGTGTAATAAAGTGGTCCAGTTTCATTCTTCTACTTGTGGCTGTCCAGTTTTCCCAATACCATTTGTTGGAGAGATGATCTTTTTTCCATTGGATAGTCTTTCCGGCCTTGTCCAAGATTAGTTGACCATAGAGCTGAGGGTCCATTTAGGGGGTTCTTTTTTTTTTTTTTTTTAAGATTTTGTTTATTTATTTGACAGACAGAGATCATAAGTAGGTAGAGAGGTAGGCGGGGGGTGGGGGAAGCAGGCTCCCTGCTGAGCAGAGAGCCCCATGCGGGGCTTGATCCCAGGACTCTGGGATCATGACCTGAGCCAAAGGCAGAGGCTTAACCCACTGAGCCACTCAGGTGCCTCCATTTATGGGTTCTTTATTTTGTTCCATTGATCTATGTGTCTGTTTTTGTGCCAGTACCATACTGTCTTGATGATGACAGCTTTGTAATACAGCTTGTAGCCTGGAATTGTGATCCTCCAGCTTTGGTTTTCTTTTTCAACATTACTTGGGCTATTCAGGGTCTTTTCTGATTCCATACAAATTTTTTTCTTTTTTTTTTTTCTTTAAAGATTTTATTTATTTGATATATAGAGAGAGTTCACAAGTAGATAGAGAGGCAAGTAGAGAGAGAGGGGGAAGCAGGCTCCCTGCTGAGCAGAGAGACCGATGTGGGGCTCGATCCCAGGACCCTGAGATCATGACCTGAGCCAAAGGCAGAGGCTTAACCCACTGAGCCACCCAGGTGCCCCTGGTTCCATACAAATTTTAAGATTGTTCCAGCTCTGAGAAAAATGCTGGTGGTATTTTGATAGGGATTGAATTGAAGTGTAGGTTGCTTTGGGAAGCATAGACATTTTAACAATATTTATTCTTCCAATCCACGAGCATGGGAAGCCATCCGGCCCTGGACTCTATTTGTTGGGAGATTTTTAATTACTGCTTTAATTTCCTTGCCAGTTATGGGTCTGTTCAAGTGTTCTATTTCTTCCTGGTTCAGTTTTGGTAGTTTATATGTTTTTAGAAATGTATCCATTTCTTCCAGATTGCCCAATTTGTTGGCATATGATTGCTCATAATATTCTCTTATAATTATTCATGTTTCTTCCATATTGGTTGTGATCTCTCCTCTTTCCTTCATGATTTGATTGATTTAGGTCTTTTCTCTTTTCTTTTTGGTAAGTCTGGCTAGGGGTTTATCAATCTTATTAATTCTTTCCAAGAACCAGCTCCTAGTTTCATTGATCTGTTCTACTGTTTTGTTTTTTTTTTTTAAGTTCCTACATCATTGATTTCTGCTCTAATCTTTATTATTTTTCTTCTCCTGCTAGATTTAGGCTTTATTTACTGTTCCTTTTCCAGCTCCTTTGGGTTAGTTTGTGTATTTGAGACTTTTCTTGCTTCTTGAGAAAAACTAGTATTGCTATATACTTCCCTCAGAGGTCCACCTTTGCTGCATCTGAAAGGTTTTGAACTGTCATGTTTTCATTCTCATTTGCTTCCGTGTGTTTTTTTAATTCTTTAATTTCCTGGTTGACCCATTCATTCATTCTTTAGTAGGATATTCTTTAACCTCTATGTATTTGTTGTCCTTCCAAATTTCTTCTGATGGTTGACTTCAAGTTTCATTGCACTGTGGTCTGAAAATATGCATGGTATGATCTCAGTCTTTTTGTACCAGTTCAAACCTGATTTGTGACCCATTATGTGATCTATTCGGGAGAATATTCCATGTGCACTCAAAAAGAGTGTGTATTTTGCTGCTTTAGGATGAAATGCTCTGAAGATAACTGTTAAGTCGATCTGAACCAGTGTGTCATTCAGAGCCCAACTTTCCTTATTGACCTTCTGATTAAATGATCTGTCCATTGCTGTGAGTGGAGTGAAAATCCTCTACTATTATTGTATTATTATCAATGAATTTCTTTAATTTTGTTATGGATTTGTTCATGTATTTGGCTGCTCCCAAGTTAGGGGAACAAATATTTACAATTGTTAGATCTTCTTGGAGACTGCTTTATTAGGATATAGCGTCCTTCTTCATCTTTTATTACAGTCTTTGGTTTAAAATATAGTTTGAGGTAAGAATGACTACTCCAGCTTTCTTTTGATGTCCATTAGCATGATAAATGGCTCTCCACCGCCTCATTTTCAATCTGGAGGTGACTTTGCATCTAGAATGAGTCTTTTATAAGCACATATTGATATGGGTCTGATACTCTATGCCTTTTGACTGGAGCATTTAATCCATTGGCATTCAGAGTAATTATTGAAAGGTATGATTTTAGTCCCATTGTATTACCTGTAAAGTTGCTAATCCTGTTGATTGTCTCTGTTCCTTTCTGGTCTTTGTTACTTTTGGGATCTCTCTCTGCTAAAAATGTCCCCTTTAATATTTCTTGTAGGACTGGTTTAGTGTTCACAAATTACTTTAGTTTTTGTTTGTCTTGTAAACTCTATCTCTCTTATTCTAAATGACAGCCTTGCTGGATAAAGTATTCTTGGCTGAATATCTTCCCCATTTAGCATGTTGAATATATCATACTAGCCCTTTCTGGCTTGCCAGGTCTCTGCAGACAGGTCTGTTGACAACCACATGTGCCTACCCTTATAGGTTAAGAATATTTTGTCCCAAGCTGTTTTCAGGATTTTCTCTTTATCTTTGTAAATTGCAAACTTCACTATAATATGTTGAAGTATTGACCTATTTTTTTTTTTTTTTTTTAATTTGGGTTGATTTTGAGGGGAGTTCTCCGTGCTTCTGGACTTGAATGCCTGTTTCCTTCTCCAGATTAGGGAAGTTCTCAGTTATAATTTGTTTAAATAAACTCTCTGCCTTTTTTTCCTGCTCTTCATCTTCTGGGACTCCTGTAACACGGATATTATTTCACTTTATGGAGTCACTGAGTTCCCTAAGTCCACCTTCATGATCTAATAGTTTTCTTTCCCTCTTCTTTTCAGCTTTGTTATTTTCCATAATTTTATCTTCTCTATCACTGATTCACTTTTCTGATTCATTCATTCTCAATTTTATGGCCTCCACTTAGGACTGCATTCAGTTATAGCATTTTTAATTTCAGCCTTACTAGATTTTAGTTCTTTTATCTCTGTAGTACGGGATTCTCTAGCATCTTCTATGCTTTTATTCAAGCCCGGCTACTATCCTGACAATTGTTGCTTTAAATTCTAGTTCAGATATTTTACTTATATCTGTATTGGTTAAGTCTCTGGCCATCATTTCTTCCTATTCTTTCTTTTGGGGTGAATTTCTCCATCTTCCACAGTTCATTTTTCTGATTTGTAGATGTACAGCTTCCTTCTCTATAAGACTTCTGACCAATTTCATGGGTGTTCAGAATGATCCAATCTTTATCTCTCTGTGTTCCCGTGAGGAAGCAGGTTAGGGTCACCTTACTACTCCACCATCTTACCACTCCCCCTATAATATAAATCTTACATATAATATGTATTATGTAAATTTAATATTTATATGTGAATAAATATATGTCTATTCAATTAAAAATTCTTCAGTGACATTTTAGTCTAAAAGTGACTTTGTATAATTTTGTTGTTAGGTTTATTTTAGATATATTGTAGTTTTGGGTTTTTTTGCTTTTGTGAATGGAATATTTTTCTATTACATTTTCTTTTTATGTTTTTCTTTTTTAAGATTTTATTTATTTGACAGAGAGAGAGAGAGAACAAGTAGAGGGGGTGGCAGGCAGAAGGAGAAGCAGACTCTCTCACTGAGGAGGGAGCTTGATGCAGGGCTCAATCCCAGGACCCTGGGTTCATGACCTGAGCTGAAAGCAGATGCTTAACCAACTGAGCCCACAGATGCACCTCTATTGCATTTTCTAATTGGCTACTTCTAGTATATATGAATGTTACTGATTTTATCTTTTATATATGATCACCTTGCTAAATTCTCTTTTTAGTTCTGCTCTTTTGTCAATTGTTTCTCTTGTATTATCTAGGTAAACTATCATATCTTCTGGAAATCATGTCTTTTATTAATTTTTATGCTTCATTTCTTTCTTGTCTTATGCCGAGGGCTTCTACTATGATAGTGGTCATGAGAGTGGACATGCTTATCTTCTTCCTGAACTTAACAGGAAAGTTTCTAACTTTTAAGTGTGATACTTGCCTCAGCATCTGCTAGATATCCTTTCACAAGTAAAATTTCTTTCAATCCCTTGTTACTTAGGAGTTTTTATTGTGAATTTTGGTACAAATTTATTTATCAAATATCCTATATTCCTCCCATAGACATTGGGTCATTTTATACCAGATTCCATTTGCTAATATTTTGTTTAGTATTTCTGTATCTCTATCTACAAGTAACATTGTTTTTTTGTACTTTCTTTGTCTAATTATGAAATCAGGCTTATACTAGTCTTAACAAGTGATTTGAGTAGTTTTTCCCCCTCCCCATGCTTTGGAACAGTTTGTATAAAGTGTGAATTCGGGGTGCCTGGGTGGGTGACTCGGTGGGTTAAGCCTCTGCCTTCAGTTCAGGTCATGATCTCAAGGCCCTGGGATGGAGCCCCACATCAGGGTCTCTGCTCAGCAGGGAGCCTGCTTCCCCTTCTCTCTCTGCCTGCCACTCTGCCTACTTGTGATCTCTCTCTCTGCCAAATAAATAAATAAAACCTTTTAAAAAAATGAAGTGTGAATCCTTTTTTTGTTTTAAGATTTCATTAAAAAACAAAGAAAAACTCACACAAACATATAAAACCATCTGTGCCTAATTTCTGTTACAGGAGTTGATTCTTTGTTTTGAGTTTTTCTATAGTCATTAATCTTGTCAGGTTTTCTATTTCTTTTGAAGTATAGATTTGATAAATTATGTTTTCTTAGAAAATTGTCTCATCTAGATTTTAAAATATATAAATGTGTATAATATTCCAATTTCAAGTCTTTTCTGATTTTTCAGTTATAGCTCTTTGTTCCTAATTGTATATTTATGCCTTTTATCTTTTTTCTTGATTGCACTTTATAATAGCATTTCTATTTTATTAATATGGCACAGTTGTGTTTTTTATGGCACAGTTTTTATTGATGTGACTATTATGATAAGAGGACGTTATATATAATTTTATACCTATACATTTGACTCTTTTAGGGTTTTATCAGTTGAGAATTTTATTTGTTCTTCCCTAGTTCCATCAGGTTTATTTGTCTTCATTTTGTTACTTTTTTGAGTTGAAAACTTGGTTTATTTCCTATTGTTTTCCAATGTGTGAAAGGCTATAAATATACCTTTGAGTACCACTTTGACTGTATTGCACTGATTTTTGATAAGTAATTTTCTAATCTTTCCTTAGTTGTAAACATTTGTAATTCCATTTTGAACACATCAACCAAAGGGTTTCTTAGAAGAGTGTATGCATCTGTTTCCATTTTTCAGATTGCCTTGTATATTATTATAGATTGTTTTACATAACTTTTTTTTTGCTAACTTTGAAATTTATTTCACTGTAGTCAGTAAATAAAACTTGAAATTATCGTTCTTAGATCATTGAAGAATTATCGTTCTTGAAGAAAGATCGTTCAAGATCGATCGTTGAAGAAAATATCGTTCAAGAATTAAATTCTTGAAATTATCGTTGTAGTATTGTGTCCAGTTACTTTTTGTAACTCTATAACTATTCCATGTGCATTGTAAAGAATGTTTTATTCTCTGATTTCCTATTGGATCAATCTAATTGTGTCAAGTTCTTTATATCTATATTTATGTTTCTGCTATTTGAACTGTTATTTTCTAGGATTTGATTAGCAGTGTGTCAATTTATCCTTGTATTTCTATCAATATTTATATTAGATGCCCAAATGTTTACAAGAGAACTCCTCAATAAATTATTCCTTTTATCCTAATGAAATATCTGTTTTTTTCTCTTTTAATGTTCTTAATCTACATTTTGGTTTTTGTATTAACTTTTGCTATATTTCTTTTTGCTGTATTAATTTTTTTTGCTATGTATTTCACTTATATACCTTTTTCCATTCCTTTATTTCCAACTTTCTTTTGTCCGGTAATTAATATACAGCTGGATTGGTTTTGTAAATCATGTCTGAGCTTTTTAATAGGTGAGTTTAATCACATTTATTGTGATTATTGATATGCTTAAAATTATTCCTGCCATTTTATTTTTGGGTTTCTATTTAACATATTTTAAACTTATTTCTTATTCCCTTTTTTCTATCTTCTTGGGTTGTTCATACTTTTTTTTTATTATTGTTCTATTTTTCTTTATTATTTTGGGAGTAGTAATTCTATTTCTATCTTTAAAATTCCGACTCACATACTTGACTTTCTATTTTCCTGTGTGATCTGGTGCCTTCCTAGTCAGTGGAAGAGCACAGCAGCACTGATTGTCACCTGGAATCTTAATCCCATCCTGAATGTCCTGAATCAGAGTATGTTCTTTAACAAGACCTCCAGGTGATTCTTGGCACATTAAATTTGGAGAAGCTCTGGTTTAGAGTGTATCACACCATATTCACTCTCCATATAAGACAAGACCCTCAGTGTATTATTATTACTTTTTACTTTCTCAGCTTCCTCTGTTTCCCTCACCTTCTCTTAATGATATCATTTGGAATGATAGCTCTAAATTGCTAGTTTTTAAGACTCTTAAAAACATGTCAATCTTATTTGTATTTAAGTCTTTCTACCCAACCTCCTCTGTATTAAGTACATTCTTAGTAATCCTTTCAGAGGTATGGGTATTGGTGAACTTTATGAGACCCTTAGTGTCCATAAATTATATCAACCTTGCACTTGAACTATGGTTTAATGACTATAGAATTACAGATTCGAGGTTTTTCTTCCCCTGAAAAATTTGATCCAAAACTATCGATCCAGTGTATTTTTGCATCCAGTGCTGCTAAGGTGGGTCTTCTATGAGACAGATTCTTCTACTTGGCAATATTCTTTTCCCCTTTAGAAATGTTATGGATTTGGTTCTTAAGTTTCACAACATTTCTGTGTCTAGAGCTGGCCCTGATCCACACTGGTTATGCCTTTTCAGTCTCAAGTGTTGATGCTGTATTATGTCTTTGAAAATTCTCTCATTATTTCTTTCAACACTGTGGCCCCCTGTTCTCTTTATTCTCTTCTTCTGAAGTGCATTTATTATAGGTCCTTCAAGATGTGTCATACAAGTAGCTCCAGTTTTCTTTCACACTTTTTATTTATTTATTTTTTGTTTACACCTGGCAGAATTCTTAAAATCAGTTAAGATCACTAATTATCTTCAATTGTGTCCATCTTGCTATTCAGCCCATCTATTGAATTTTTTTTGTTTCAAAGATCAAACTTTTAAGTTCTATAATCTCTTTATTCTTTTTATGAGATACAATTATTTTCCATCCCTAGTTACTGTGAAATTCCACTCCTGTTTAATTAACTCTCTTTGTTTGTGTAACAAGTCTTCTGTTTATTGAATTTATTGTCTCTCTTCAATGGTCTTGTTGTTCCGCAAATATTAGTAGTCTATTATTATTTTAACTGTTCTATGCTAATCTTTAAAATTGACACGCTCCATTGTAATTCCACCACACCAGCTGAACCTGCTTGGGAAGAGGGGTAGGAGTGTGACTTCAGCAGGTATTCTGATATGTCAAATGAGAAGGGGTGGGTGGTGTTGGGAAGTGGCTTGTTCACCTTTCTTATGGCAGGGGGAGATGTTCTCTAATTTCTTCTAGCCACTGGCACACTCCTTGTCATTGCCTTGTCCTTGTCTCCCACCCAGATATTCATTCCAGTTCCCTCCACTTGGCAGCAAACCTTTATGTTGCCATTGCTGGGCGCCGGGGGAGGTTTATCAAGTGGCAGTGCAGATACACACAGGTTCTGTTGCCTGTTTCCAATATAGTACCCCCCAACTAATCACTCTGCCAGTTACTTCTGGGTTACCCCACACTCCTATATCTGGTGTAGCTTCTGCATTTTCTCAGGTATTGTCTCGTGGGCTCTTGGGCTATCATGTATTATTTGGATCCATCTGATTTTCATCTTTCAGATGTTACAGTTTCCATGGTACTGAAGGATACTTTTTTCCCTCTTATAATTATATATAATTATTAATTAATATATATATAATTAATTATTATATATATTATATTATTATATATTATATTATATATTATATATAAATTATATATATTAATTAATATATAATTAATTAATATATTAATTATTATAAATATTATAATTATAATAATAGATTTATCTATTTATTATACATTTCTTTCCTCTTAATTTTATGGATTGAAGCAGGAAAAGATGATTGTAAAGCCCATTCTTAGTCAACCATTTTGAAATTGAGGTCCTAAATTTTTCTATTATATTTTCTGAATTTTTTTGTTGATTTCTAAGAGCTCTATGTATATTGAAGATAATACTTTGTCATATATGTTACAATGTATATCCTTTATAGCCCTGAATTTTCTGAAGTTATAAACTTTTAAAAATAATTTTTAAGATAATTTTTATTTCAGAAATGTTCAAATATGTATAAAAGGAGAGAGAATAATAAAATAATAAATCCAATGATCAATATTATTTCATCTATACCCTTACCCACTATCCCTTCTCCTGATCATTTTGAAGTCAATCCCAGATATCATATCATTTCATCTTTAGTTAAGTTTGTGCCTCTAAAAGACAAGAACTCTTTCCTTTTTTTTTTTTTAAGTAGGCTCCACACCCAGCATGGAGCCCAACATGGGGCTTGAGCTGACAACCATGAGATCAAGACCTGCACTGAAATCACAGGTCAGATGCTTAACTGACTGAGCCACCCAGGCACCCAAAATAAGAACTCTTAAAACGCATAACCACAATACCACCAGCACACCTAAATATCAACAATTCCTTAATTTCATTCAATGAAGTGATAAATTTTTACATTTTTGTTGTTGTTTCTGAATTAATGAGTTTTTAAGGATTAAATCTGAAAACTTAAATGACCACAATAGGCCCATAATCTAATGGTTTACTTGATAGTTACACTCAGATAAACAAAACATCTCTTTTTTACTGACGGCTGTCTAAAGAGACTCAGAAAAACATGTCTATAAAGTTTAGTTCTTTACTTGTCATCATTCTTTCTTATTTGAAAATTCAGGTTCTGGCTATGATGGAAGAAAATGAAACAGTAGATAATATTGCAAAATTAGACCAAAAGGAATTTGGCCTAGATCTTGAAGAACTGGAAAGGCTTCACGATGAAAATGAGGAAGAAGTGGCAAAGGTACTGAAAATCTAATTTGAGCACCATAAAGAAATACAATCAAAGAAGTAAAAAGAAAACGAGAAGGAGAACTTTTCCAGGATAATGTGAATAAAACAAAACCTATATAAATGCATATAAATGCAGTGAGTCAGAGAATTATTAAGTTTGGGAGTTGGAGGAGGGCACCTGAGCGGCTCAGTCAGTTGAGCGTCTGCCTTTGGCTCAGGTCATGATCTCAGAGTCCTGAGATTGAGCCCCACATCGGACTCCCTGCTTCTGTCTCTGCCTGCTGCTTCTCTCACTTTTGCTCTCACATAAATAAATAAAATCTTTTTTTAAAAAATTGTGGGGGGATAGGAGAAAGAGGAGTGTCTAGGCCTGCCACACATCTGATGTTTGTCTCTCCTTCATGACATTTGTTCCAACCATCTTCCACCATATGTTTAAACATATTTAGAAATCCTCTCAGCCACCTTATGCCAACTTTGGACCTTCCAGTTTAGTGAGCCTGCTTGCTTGCTTGCTTGCTTGCTTGCTTGATTGATTGCTTTCATGTAGGTTCCACACCCAGCATAGAGCCCAATGCAGGGCTTGAACTCAGGACCCTGATATCAAGACCTGAGCTGAGATGAAGAGTTGGACACTTAACTGACTGAGCCAACCAGGCACCACTAGCCCTTTCTTAATGACAGTTGATATCTTCCTCTCTTTATTCACTGATTTTTCTACCCTTTGAGCATCATCTACTCTATGGCCACCCTGAAAATAGAGAAGATTAACAATTAGCATATTCCTATGCTAATTGGAATTCATTTCTTTGAATATGGCAACCACAAATGAATTTCAATTATTTTCTGTCCAATTTAGAGAAAAGTATAAACTGAAACCTCCATTTCTTGGATACTATACTTCTATTATTATAGCCTTTGCCTCTCTTTCTGAGATGTGGTGACATTACACTGTTTACTTGTATGGATTTTTTTTTAAAGTAAAAGTCCTAATTGTGTTTTACACAGAATGTTCTTAAGCTACCTTTTTCTCAACCTGCACACCACATTTGATTTTTTGAGTGTGCAAGTATAAAAAAAGTTTTTTCGAAACAAGAGAAAAAAAATATGGTTGGATTCAAAGGCATTTAAGTGAATTATAATTGGTTAAACAATCATATCAAAAAGAGGCTGATAATTTGATGCCTGTAGCTGAGAGGCTTCCAATCATGTGCTCTCCTGTTAAACATGTTGATTAGTGACTGGGATAAAGATATAGAAATGAGGCATATTTGTCAAATTAGCGATGTGAGGCTGAGAATGAAAGGAAACAGACTGGATAACAGAATCAGTACCAAAAGGACCTTAATAGACTGACACAAAGAGGCAAAATTTACCTCAAAGAGGTAAAATTCATCTATCTATTCATTCATTCTGCATCGTTTATTGAACACCTATTACATGCCAGGCACTATTGTCAGTGCCTTGAATACAATGACTGAGACATATAGATCCTGCCCTCATGGGGCTGATCTGGTGAAGACAGACCCTAAATAAATCTCTCTATATTGCATGATGTAAACTGAATTCTGTGATAGATGTGGGGCATCTACTTTTGTGGTCAAAGACAGTTGAAAGAGGTGACCTTTCATTTGGGATTCCAAAGGAGAGGAGTTAGCTATGCAAAGAGTTGGGGGAAGAGAATGGCAGACTAAGGAAGCACCATGAATGAAGGCCCTGAGGTAGAAATGGAGAAATCCAGGAACAGAAAGGCCAGAAGGGCGATAGCACAGTGGACAGGAGAGAGCTTCATAGAATGAGATAAGAGCAGAGGCCAGCTCTAAAGACCTTGAACATCACAGTAAAGAATTTGTCTTTTGTTACACTCAACAGAAAGCTATTAGAAATGATCCCCAACAACGTGAATGCAACTTAAGTCAATCAGAGAAAGACAATTATCATATGATCTCTCTCATATGAGGAATTTGAGAGGCAGGATGGGGGGTTGGGGAGTAGGGAAGGAAAAAATGAAACAAGATGGGATCTGGAGGGTTACAAACCATAAGAGACCCTTAATCTCACAAAACAAACTGAGGGTTGCTGGATGGTGGTTGGTTTATGGACATTGGGAGGATATGTGCTATGGTGAGTGCTGTGAATTGTATAAGACTGATGATTCACAGACCTGTACCCCTGGGGCAAATAATACATTATATGTTAATAAAAATAATTTTAAAAAGAAATTATCCCATTTTATTATTATAATAAATAGGCACCAATTTAGAGGCTTTTTTGAGTGTTACTTATTTTAATGGTTGCACCCATCCCAAAAGGTAGGTGGTTGTTGTCCTGACTTAAGGAAACTAAGGAATTAGACCTAGAATCACTTGGCTAAGGTCTTATAACTTGAATAAAAGCCACAAAGCTTTCCCAGTCTGCCTACCAGGGCTTTTCCCCTTTGACCAGGGGACCTTTGACCTTTTGACCTCCTCCCATTCTGGTACCCGGTTCTCCTAGCTTCTCAGCTTGACCGCTCTGCAGTGAGTTTGGGTTGGATACCTACCCCCTCACTCTAACGTTGCTTCTCCCTCCAAGCTCATGTGTGACCGCTCATTCCCACAAATCTGCTCCTCTGTCCTGCTGACCTACAGACCACTGATAAACCCACCCTGATTACCCCCACCCCATGCCTCTGCTCCAGATGCTCCTTGCTGCTTACCAAACTCCTGTATATTCCCCCAGAAGCCTTCTTAATTCTCTGAGGCAGTCTTTGGTACAAAGAAAGACTCTCCATACAGTTATTTCCCCAATATTATTACCTTTGTTGGAGCTCTGGACTTTAACGAAGTATCGGTCTCAGATTGGATGTGATAGTGAAACCAGATGGTCCAGCACAGAACAGTGTTAGCAGATGGCACCATAAACCCAGGCACATTTGGGAAGAGAATACTAGTCCCTGGGAAGGGTCAGTGGATCCCAGTCAGGGATCCCAGTCCTAAAGGGACAAGAATATTAGTTAGCCCTGGTCAGGATCTCAACCATAGGGGAAAGACCAAAGCCCAGTAATGACAACCTGGACACAGAACTAGGGACCAAGTCTGGAGGGGTTGCTCAAATAACCTCAGCAGTGGAGAGGGGAGGGTGGGGTAGGCTGGGAATCAGATAGGTTCTGACAACTGACAGGCCAAAACAGCTGTTTATTTAAGGAAAAAATAATTTAAAACTGTATTAGCCATTAACTCATTGAATAAAAAAATCAAATACAAATTAAAACAAAGCCTTTGATCAGACAGTGAATAAAATAAACATGAATGACTGAATGAACAAATAAGACATTTTCTAATCTGGGAGATATTATTCTTAACTAGTTTGCTGATAATTCTGCCAACAAAGAGAAATGCAAAAGAGGTTCTGAAGTGGATCCTAAGGACTAGAGATTGTTGGTCCTCACTTTCATATTAGGTCTTTCAGCAAACTCCATTAAAACAAGAATTCCTAATCACTTAAAAATTAAGCAGTTGGCTTACTTAAGCAGATAAAATCAACTAAGGTAACGTGTTTCTAAATGGGAAAAGGTCAAGCATATGATCCCTTTGAGTCATGGAGCATTTAATTATGGTAGACATAAATAATAGAAGAATTAAGTGACAGAGGTCACAAACTGGCACTTCAAATATGCATTGACAGGAATTAAGCCAACATTTAGATATCTGGTAGTTTCATAAAAAATACACATTTTTAAACTTCTCTAATAAAACAGGAAGATCTGGCGTAGTGGCTTTGCTCCCCAGCCCTGCACCAATCCACCAGATCTGTGATAGTGAGCATTTTAGCTGTCCAGTCCACCATGGAATTGGCCTCATACCACCTTGGCTCATGTTTAGCACCCGCCTGCCTTTAGAGGTTTCTGTGTTGACACCCTGGTCCTCCAGGAAGAGAATTCCAAGCCTCCAGACTAAACTTTAGGAAAGGTCCTTGAGACAGGAAAGTGTCCCCAGGTGCATCTCCCAGCACAAGGCAGCTTCGTGTAATGGGGAAAGAAGACATCCACTAAATGTGCAACCATGACTGATTAGTGAATTTGCAATTCAGATTATTTTTTAAGCTACATATTTGTGTTCATTGTTTCACTTCATCTACGTTCTGCAAGATAAGAAAGGATGCAGAGATGCAAAACCTCGCCAAGGCCTATTTGGCTGAACTTATTAAAGAAGAATGCTGGAATTCGATGGCTGTGAAAGGTCGAGCTCTTAAGGTAACAGACATAATTCCAGGTACCACACCTTAGCCAATGAGAACTTTCATTGAAAGTCTCATGGATGAAAGATTTTTAAATAATTTTAAGAAAATTCACACATGGAAAAGCATTCAGAGCATCCTCGCTGTCCCTGTACCAAATTCCACCAACTCATGCCCCTTTCTCTCTTGTTTTTGTTCTTCCCTCTCTGCTTAGTCCCTAGGCACTTCCAAGCCACCATCTCTTAAGATTTTCTTTCCTCTATGAACCACCTGCCTCTGCTCTTCCTATCTGCCTCTTCCAAAAGGCCACCTCAGTCACATTCACACAGATTAAAAACTAGACATAATATTGTTCACAGTTCTACCTGTGCCCTCTAGACATCTGGGTTATTTAATGCTTTTTCATTGAGATTCCTCCCAACACAATTTCCCTCTTTGTGTAGGGTGATCAGAAGTCCCAGTTTAGGCTGGTGGTCCTAAGTAACTATTAAGAACACCCTTCTCACTTTCAAATCTGTCTCCCCCCCCCCCCCACCAATTTGGATGATGAAGTATATAGCCACACTACATATTTGTGATTAAGTATTGCTCTTAAACAGGGTTTCATAAGACTGTCACATTTGGGACTGGATAATTCTTTGTTGTGGGGGCTATTCTGTGGATTATAGGATGTTTTGGCCTCTAGATACTAGGCCCCAGTAACATCCAAAATTCCCATTAGTGAAAATCAAATGTATCTCCAGACATTGCCAAATGTCCCTGGAGGGCTAGGGAGGAGGAGAGGAACAGGGCAAGCAAAATCATGCCTAGTTGAGAACCACTGTTCTAGAAATAAGTCCTTCACAAAAGCTCAGTATTTCTACTCAAAGTTTACACCAATACTAATGATGTACATTGTTTTATTTTAAAAAACATTTCCACTCTCAATTCCACTCATGCATGATGACCTATGAATTAATTTTGGTCAGGGATAATATCCCTCACTTCACCTCTGATATGCACAGTTGTACTACAAATGAATTTATTTCATCTTGCCTTTTTTTTTTCCCAAGTGCTTTCACCTGTCCTACGTGGTTGAGAACTTTCCAATGAAAGAACGCACAGAAGACGAGTTGAGAGAATTAAAGAGAGTTTTGTGGCAAAAGAAGATCGAAACAGAATGTCTTAAAGTACAATTTTAAATATATATGTGCTTATATAAGTAATGTGTTTTATTTTAGGGTCTCCATACAGATTTGAGTTAGGATACAACTCAAGTTTATATATTATTTGCATTTTCATTTCTTGTTAATTATAGAATATATTTTAATAAATATAGGAGCTAAATCTACACAATAAATCAAGACACCTATAGTCCTCTGTAATACTAGCTAGCCCTCAAATAAGAAGACATAATTTTAAAAAATTAGATATAGGGTTTTGTTCTTGCTCTGGTCAGAAGTGGTCTTCATCTATCCTACTCTCTTTATCTTCTTGTATCATGAGGCATTATATTTTTAAATAATTGGCCAAAGATGAAGTAGTATCTTTTTTGGTGGAATTATGGTTTTCCTCAAGCAATTCCAGCTATTTTTTTGTTTGCTTGTTTTAAAGCAGC
Source organism: Meles meles (assembly GCF_922984935.1). Lineage (NCBI taxonomy): Eukaryota > Metazoa > Chordata > Mammalia > Carnivora > Mustelidae > Meles > Meles meles. The sequence goes on along the minus strand of NC_060078.1, from coordinate 62,811,839 downwards.
AGTCTCTAACAGATCACTAGAAAAACATTGCCCCATCAATGTAGTTTTGGCCAGAAACTTGCATCCATTTTTTTTCTGGAACATAAAATGAAGGCATAGTTCAAGTCTCCTTAACCTACACTCACCAGTCCTCTGTGAATAAGTTTCTTTGTAAACATGAAGAAAAGGTGTACTTTTTAATGTTTATGTTCCAAGAAAGACTCAAGATATTTATAAGCAGCTGTCATCCTGACAGAAAGATAAATATTACATACTATCAAGGACAATTTTTACTTTCTTGACTTATCTACAGTTTGTCAATTTCCAAAGCTTAAATCTCTTCCAAATCAGTTTCAGGATCTATCCATCACTTTGAATTCAGTTGTTGGCAAGACAATTTAACACCTAAAATGACTGAAATATTTAAGTTGCCGCAAAATTGCCCTTTAGAGAATTCTTGTTATTGCATAACTTTCATGTCATCTTTTTCTATATTTAGGTACGGAAAGAAATTATAGAGGTGCAGTCTGCCATTACCTTGGCTAAAAAGCATCCTGAAGAGGAGGATGAAGAAGAAGAAGAAGAAGTGACAGTAAAAAATCCTAACCTGCCCAATTACCTGCTTGGCAGTCTGAGTACTGATTTTGGCGTACAAGCCTCTTTCCTGCCAAGCCAATTGGGACTTCATTCCAGAGAGGAGAAAATCAACCAAATTATATTACTGAAAGTGAGTGAATTTTTTCTTTATCCTCTAAAATCTCTAAAAGTCCCCATGAGGCATCTTGCAAAGGCTCAAACTGAAGTCTAATGCTAATCAAATGATGTATTTAAGGTACTTAGAGAAATATCCAGATGGCTAGTATGTCCGTGTTCTTCAAAAGAAATTGTGTACAGGAGTTACTTTCATCTATTTGGACTGGGTTCTATGATAACGGGTTTTCCGAAGAATACCTACCTTGGCTGACACCACCAACAAACTATTCTTCTGCTTAGATCTTCAGGAAGCTCAAAGATAAAAGAGGTTCTTGAATGCCATCTTCTAGGTACCTCAGATGTCCCTTAGGACCTCCTTGTAAGATCAAGATATGATTGCTCTCCCCTTAACCTGGGGAAATACAATTTCCTCTCTAAGACTTCCATAACTTCTCTTCTGGGACTCAGGAATAAGGTGCAGCGTCCCACAAGCTCTAAGCTCCTACTCCTCACTCTCCACTGAACGAGTCAGTCTCAGAACACATCTGTATGTGCCTACCAGAAGTTCTTGAAATTTTGGTGACAGATTGCACCCATGTGAATGGTTCGAGATGTACTGTTGGCTCTTCCTATTCCCGGAAGTCCTCCAACCATATCTGCCATTTGAGTTCCAGCCTCCTACCGTGATTCTCTGCTCTATTATTTTTTTTTCTTTTCTTCTCCTCCAACCCCTGAAATTCCTGTGCATTTATATCCAATTTTGTTATCTCTTTTGTTGCTCAGCTTTTGCTGACCTACACCCTCAGTGTCTCACCTTTCTGCTGTTTTTATTAAGGCATTTTCCTACAGGAAGGTTAATCTCAGCCCAAGAAAAATTCTCATGTCAGCTGTTAAGATCATTTTTCTACCTGCTTTAATGGTTTCATCTTCAGTAGGATAGACATATAGACTGAATCTGATGGTAAAATAAAATAAAGGCTACTTTGAATTGACTGTCATCCCTCTCACCCACACAGGTGGGAACAATCCAGTCAGACCCACTGCCATCTGGACAACTGGCTGATGCAGCTAGCCAGCTTAAGTCCCCTTCCTACCTGAGAATGATATGACCATACAGAGGAAGAATATTGTGTGTGGTGGTGCTTTTCTGGGAAAATAGAGGTTGTATCCAAACAACCTCTATAGGCCATCCTTTCCTTACCACATCTCTCCCAAACAAGGTTTCAAAGAAAAGCCATTTCCCAATTTAAATATCACGTTATCACTTTTTAAATATTTTATGATGGATTTTTTTCTTAGAACATATACAAAAATTGAGAGAATAGCCCAAAGAGTCTCCAAGTATCCATCATCTACTTCAGCATTTATCAACATACCTGTATACTGAGTTACAGCTTCCATTTCAGGAAGTAGATTGTCGTTTAACAGTTACACCATCGCCTTAATCCTACCCATGGTAGGAAGACACTGTGGATTACTGAACCAATAAATGACTTAATATAAACTGTATTTTAGAAAGATTCACTTCCTGATGATTTATAAATTGATTTTGGAAGGAAAGTAAAGCCGTGGGACCTTCTTACAAGTCATGACCTATAACATGGGATGTGTTCTCAGTGTCACATTGATATTTCAGGATGTCATTTACAAGGTAAAAACTGCTTTCAACCGTGAGTTTGATGCTGCGTATAAACAAAAAGAGTTCGAAGTTGCACGTGTGAAGGAAAGAAATGTAAGAATTCGAGAAATTATTTTAGATCTGGACTTGGAAGAAGTGATCTGGCAACCAGAATTTGATGATTGTGAGAAGCCAGAGAGAACCCTCGTTGTGGAAAACAAAGAGGTACTGGCTAGCTGTGCTGTCCCTTCCCTTTTCTCTCAGGACATTTTCCCACATTCTTTCCTACTCATCTCCTCATGTGCACTATTGGAAGTGACTGTATCAGGTGGTATCCTTGGTCACAAGAAACAAAAACACTTGATATTGCCTTAGGAATAATGAGAATTTCTTTTGGGATCCTGTGGAATCTAGGGAAGATTTGGAAGCCTAGAAAGAAACAGGGAACCAAAGACTGGAATCCTGCGGGGAGTCAAGAAGTCCGCTTTCTTTATCTCTTAGCTCACTTCTCTCTGCATTTCCCGTTTAGCAGTTTCTACTTTGTTTCTCCTTACTCAAGTGGATAGCTTGTCCAAATGAGAATCTCTCAGTCCTAATTCCACATTTGGCTAGGAAGACTTTCCTTGACCCAGCCTAGGTCCAGTACCTATATTGGAAAAGTTGGATCACAGTGTGGAAGAGGGCGTGATGAAGCTCCAGTAATTATCTGGGTCATTAAGGAAGTAATGATCCCAGGGAAAGGGGCTCAATGGTTAGTCTTTTTCTATTTAGGAGAGAGTATGAGGCAGGGGCAAGGGGCGGTGCAGTGGGAGAGGGAGAGAAAGAATCTTAAACAGGCTCCATGACCAGTCCAGGGACCAACATAGGGCTCAATTTCACCACCCTGAGATCATGACCTGAGCAGAAATCAAGAGTCACATGTTTAACCGACTGAGCCACCCAGATGCCCCGATGCTCAGCCTTCTTAAACGGTGTTTAGCTAGGGGCACCTGGGTGGCTCAGTCATTAAGCATCTGCCTTCGGCTCAGGTCATGATCCCAGAGTTCTGGAATCGAGCCTCACACTGGGCTCCCTGCTCAGCAGGAAGCCTGTGTCTCCCTCTCCCACTCCCTCTACTTGTGTTCCCTCTCTTGCTGTGTGTGTGTGTCTCTCTCTCTCTGTCAAATAAATAAATAAAATCTTTAAAAAAAAAAAAAAGGGTGTTTGGCCAGAAGTGGCTACAAGCAAATGCTTAAAGAAAATAATTAAAATATAACCAAATTTAAAATACTAAAAAAAAAAAAAAAATCCTTGCTCATATGAAACGAGCTTGATTGCTTTGGGACAAAAAGCTAATAGTGTTGCTTAGAAATAATAACAAACTCTTTTATAGTCCCTGTTAAAAGCCAGGTCCTGTTCTAAGTGCCCTAGATTGATGGAAACTAATTTATCATTATAAGACCTTACAAGGTAGGTACTAATAACACCTTCATTTTACAGATAAGGAAACTAAGGCATAGAGAGGTTAAATAGCTTGACCACAGTTAAAGCTAGTAAGTGACACAGTTGGGGTTTGAACCCAAACCCTATCCTTCAGAGTACGTCTTCATCTCTACAGTCTACTGTACTTGTTTAAGGAAATTATTTCTTCCAGAACCAGACTCCTGCCGTGTAACCTAAGACGCTGGAGCACAGTGAGAGCAAGGACCCCACTCTGCGGCTGTCACCAAGATCCTACTGTGGGCAGTCTTTGTATGTGCATAATTAACCTCACCACACTTGCTTCTTTAATCCCTTCTACATCAGGAGAGTGACCTTATTACAAGCCAAACTTATTATGTCTTTCCCTTGCTTAAACCCCTGCAGTGGCTGCTCATTTCACTTCAGATAACAAGCTCCTCTGTGACTGCCAACCATGGCTCCTTTCCTCTTCAGCTGCTCTCATTGCCTTGCTCTGGGCTGGCCACACTTGTGTTCCCACAATTCCTTGAATGCTCCAAGCTATTAACCTCTCAGGACCCTCATCCTACAGGATTTGGCTTAGATGACACTCCCTTTGAACCATTTTCCTGCCCCTCTCATCTGAATTAGATCCCTGTTACAATCTCTTTAATGATGGAGAAGAGCTTTGAGAACTAATAGAGGAGTAACGATCAATTTTCCCAACCCCCTCATTCTTTATTTCAAGATAGGACATTGATTGTGAAATCTGGATGGTTCCTTTATCCTCATAATACCTTCTAACCTCTTCCCTGGTGTGTGGAAGGGATATTTGGTTTAAATTTTGTAAGAACAACAGCAGGAAACCACATTTTCTCCTTTGGAGTCCAGGGTGCTGACCATTACACTCTGGGGCCACATTTTCTCTTTCAGATTACAGCTCAGAAACTTATTAATCCATGGCTGAAAGCCAAAACAGAATTGACTGCGACCCATGAAATGGAGCGATGGCTTCAGACACGGGTATGTAGTTTTGCTCAAATTTACCTATGACCTCTTTCCTTTAGGGATACTTGTTCCTGACGCCTGGGTGGCTCAGTTGGTTAAGCTGCTGCCTTCGGCTCAGGTCATGATCCCAGTGTCCTGGGATTGAGTCCCACATTAGGCTCCTTGCTCAGCAGGTAGCCTGCTTCTCTCTCTCTGCCTCTGACTGCCACTGCCTGCCTGTGTGCTCTCTCTCTCCCTCCCTCTCTCTCTCTCTCTGATAGGGATACTTGTTCCTAATTTGGTTGAATAGTCTTGTACTTTACTCCACTATAGAAACACATCGGAGCATTTGTCGTGGTCAGAGGTCCCTGGAATCTCAGTGGCCTCTTTCTCCTCTTCTCTTCATGCCATTTACCACCCTGCCCAATTCTAAATGCAGTCATTCTAACATTGGGCGGGAGGCTGCCTCTGGTTCTACCAAAGGGCTGGATCTGTCTTAGCTGCCCTCCCTGACCGTAGCTCTTCTCCAGGGCCCCAACACAAGGCGCCGAGCCCTGATGGACATGATGGGAGGAGTTCTGGAAGTCAAGAAGGAAGATATTTTGAGAATGGTAAGATTTCTGGACGTTCTTCTGGAAGATGGAATGGGGGTAGAGAGAGCTACACAAATTTGATCGTTCTTGTCTACATTGGCCCAAGTTTTAGAAATTCTACAACAACAAATATACAACCTCCCTGTACTTCATAAACATATCACATTAGGTAAATGAGAAATTTGAAACCTTGGACTTACCTCCCCATCTTACATAATGCAAACAAAAGAACAAAACAAACAGCCATAGTGGTTCTGGTCCCTATGGATAGCAGTGTTAATGTTGCATCTGTAATTCTCTGGATGTAGCAAGAAACATTCCTTTTGATATGTGCCTTATGTGTCCCTGGAACCCAGGCATAGTCTTATGAACTACATATGAAGTTATTGAGTTCACATTTATGAAGATATCAACATACATGTCTGAACCTGTCACCTAAGAGTCTCTGTACATCCCAAACTGCCCACTCTTGCTTATGTCACAGAAAAACAGTTGTAAAGTTTTTCATATCCTTTCATCAAAGTGTCAGGTCATTGTCTTGCCGATCTGAAGAACTATATCCCTTGAAAGGGCTCTTTTATTTTATTTTTTATTTTTTATTTTAACTGTAACATAACTCTGACCTTTTACTGTTCTGTTATATTTCTGTTTGAGCCACAGTGTATGCTTTCCTTTTTATCTTCAGGTGATTCCTCAGCCTGCTTTCATGGCAAAACCTGATGCTCTGTGGTCTGAAGAAGAGAGGAAACAATTCAAAGACTATGAGAAGAAAGTCAAAGAGTTAAATGAAGAAAGAGATAAGTACAGAAAGGTCAGAAGAGCAAAGAATTGATACACCCTACTAAGACTTTTTTTCAGTATCGTTTCAAATTAAGTGTTCTTTATTCCCTCAGTGTTGTTAGTAGCTTAAGGGTATTGTTTTAACTTACATTCTCAAGAGAATTTGGGGAATTGGGTAGAGATAACTTTGAAGAGCTAACACAATTTATTTGTTTGTTTGTTTGTTTTTAAAGATTTTGTTTATTTATTTGACAGAGAGATCACAAGTAGGCAGAGAGGCAGGCAGAGACAGGAGGAAGGAGGCTCCCTGCTGAGCAGGAAGGACCCTGGCATTATGACCTGGGCTGAAGGCAGAGGCTTTAGCCCACTGAGCCACACAGGTGCCCCAAGTTAACACAATTTAAAACAGAAAGAATGTATTACAATGTGTTTTTTTTAAGTTCTTATTGATTTCAACATTTCCCTGATTGTTACAGTTCATTTGGTCCTCCATTCATTCTTCAAATGTTTAATGAACATCTATTAGCATATATTCTAGGCACTGCTCTGTATCTTCTACATCTGTTAGAGTTCAGAGTCCTTTCCTTGAGACTTGATTTCCTCTCAGTCTCAAGGAAAGGACTTGACCGAAGAATAACACAATCAATAGCACATACTTTACAGTTCTAACTTGAGATATTTATGAAGCAGTTCTCCTACCGTTATCTCCTTGCATCATAAAGAAACATTCCCACATTAAAATTCCTTAAATTCACAGATCTGCACCCCTGAAACAAATAATACATTATAAATTAATTTTTTAAAGAAAAAGGAAAATTGTTTATAATTATAATAGAGATATAAAAGCTGATGGTGTACAACCAAATAAAAAACATCTATTCCTCTGTGAAGAAGGTAAAATCATGGCATTGTCTGAGGCAGGGCAGTTTGTCAGCTTTATTGTGGCTGTGTCTCCTGAGCAACTTCTTTGGACCCATTGTAACTTGTTCCCATTTTTATTCACTGCAGTCCTCTAACAGTGCCCTCACATTTCATCCTAAGAGAGTATTTCCTGAAAAGCCAAAATGAGCAGTCTTGAAAGCAGTAAAAATTTCAAGCAGTTAGGAAGTATAGATGCCTAAGGTGGTGGGTGGCATTTATCCCATGGTCTCATATTGTGAAATAGTCTGCTGCCTACACTCTCAGCTCCCTGCTCCGTGGTCGCCCTCAGTGGGTAGAAGCCAGCCGTGGTAAAGCCAGTACTCAGCCTTCTCCGCACCTGCACCATGCACCACACAGTGAGTAAAGAAAAAAAACACAGCTTTCCCTCTAATGACCTTGTCTTTCCTGGGTCTTTAGGCTGTTTGGTGATGCTATTCCATTTCCCCACCCCTAGCTTAGTCCATACCACCTGGGAGATCTTGTCAAAATGTTGATTTGATTCTGTCACATTGAGGAAATGGAAGGATCCTCAGATTTCTAACAAGGAGCCTCGTGGCATCGCTTGTTGCGTGTCAGAGGACAAACACTTTAAGTAGCAAGATCCTAGAGGAGCATATCTCACGTTCTCCTCTCTCTCTAAACTTACAACACCTGACCCCCTACCATTCTGGCCATATGCCCCTTTTTCCCATCAATTTTCCCTGCAGTATAGATGAATGTTGTAATATTATACACTGGATACATCTCTCATTGTATAGATAAGAAAATGGAAAAAAAAAAAGATTCCTTTCAAGAGGATTCTGGAGTTCTTTCTACTATTCTTGTGACTTTTGAGTTAATCTGAATTTATTTCAAAGTAAATAAAGTTAAAAGGGAAAAAAAAAAGTCCCTGGACCCCACTTGCCTCTCAATCCATGGTCCAGTATCTCCTTAGAAAAACCCTCAGAAAAATCTGTGTTCACGGTCTCCAATTTCTCTTTTCTCAGCCATTGGAAAAACCTTTATATTATGGAAAATATCAAACATATAAAAATGTAGAGAGAATGACATAACGGCCCTCTCCTCCAGCCTCAACAATTATCAAGTCATGGCAAATCATATTTCATTTTACATCTCCACCGATTTCCCCAAAACTAGATTTTTTGCCAATTTTTATTTTAGAATTATTCAAATGTACAGAAATGTTGTATGAGTAGTACCATCTGTATACCATTTTCCTGTGTCAATAGTGCGCATATTCTGCATATCTAGTATACCTGTACCATATACTTCCACCCGCCAACTTTTAATATTGCCACATTTGTTTTTGCATTTTTCTCCTGTATTATATATATATGTATAGATGAGATATCAAAACTCCATACTATTATCTCCAATTCAACATACCATAGGGTTCATCTCTTTCCCTAATTTAGCACTTAGATCTCCTTTCCAGTACAAGCTCTAGTTCCCCATATATAAGTATATTTATTCATTTGCTCAGTCCTACAATATACATATATATATGTATATATATACATACATACAATATACATATAATGTATATGTATATGTATACATATAATGTATATGCATAATGTATATACATATACATTATGTATATGTATATACATTATGCATATAATGCCTCTACCAAAAGCAAAACATCATGGCAGGTTTTAAGATTTCTTTGCACCTCGGGGCACCGGGGTGGCTCAGTGGCTTAAAGCCTCTGCCTTCGGCTCAGGTCATGATACCAGGGTCCTTGGATCAAGCCCCGCATCGGACTCTCTGCTCAGCAGGAAGTCTGCTTCCTCCTCTCTCTCTCTCTGCCTACTTGTGATCTCTGTCAAATAAATAAATAAAATCTTAAAAAAAAAAAAAAGATTTCTTTGCACCTCTTCTTGTTCTTAGGATATATCCCATGGAGGGCAGGTCATCTGCACATTATATTCAGAATTTATTCGGACTAATCCTTTCTTTCCCCTTCTGTGCGGATAACATTATCAACTTAATAAAAAGCTCTTCGTGCACCACTGTTTTCATATCAGGGGGAAGAGGCCAGCATGTCTTCTGATTTCATGATTTTCTTTTGTTTCTGCAGGATCCTTAATCTTCACTTCTTCATTTCTTCTTTCCTTTCACCCAAGTCTCTAAAAGACACCTCCCTCTTCCACACTGCCTTACTCTCCCCAGAAGCGGCACTGCCTGAGACTGCGCCTCTAGTCCCTTCTTTACAATTTTCCAGGAGCTCCTCTTTGGGCATCACAACAAACTCCCACCAATCCAAACACTGTTGTCTTTTACCCAATTTATAGCATTAGTTTCCCTGCCCTCCCCCTCCCCTGATCTGTAGCCCTCCCATTTTACTTCACACCATTCTCCTTGTCCTTAGCTGTGTTAACTGGGCCAGCTCCACTGACCTCCTTGGTGTTCCTCACAGATACCCAGCACACTTGATGCCAGCACCCACAGCTCATTCTTGCCATGCCCTGGGGTGCTGTCCACCCATTTAACCACACTTCGGATCCAGTTGTCACCTCGTCTTCCTACATAACATGGCAAACTCCCTCCCACCAACTCCGCTCTACACCCTGACCCTACTTTGTTGTTCTCCAGAGTGCTCATGCCACCTGGCCTACCTTATCCATACTTGTTTACACGTTACCTGACTCCTCTACTTGAACGCAACACGAGGGAAGAGAATTGGTCTGTTTTGTTCATTACTATAGTTTTGAGAACTGTGCTTGACCTGTAATAAGCCCTCAGCAAATATTTCCTGAATGAATGGATAAATCTATTGACATTTATTATGTGCCAGACACTCTCCTAGGCCCCAGTGATTTGCAGATGAAAAGCTACCGCCTTTACCCGTATGAGCTTAGTCTGTCAACTACAACAATACCTTCTTAAACTGCAGGCAATGTTTTTGTCCAGGGCTGGAAGAAATTCTTGGTCTAATGGAGTCCGCATTGTTCATCCATACCCTCCTGTTGAGTCTCCCACCTTTCATCTCCCCTGCTTCTCATTTTGCAGCATCTGATACAGTTTTAGTTAAAATTAGATTTTCCCAGGAATGTCTGAAGAAAAGTGACACCCAGTTCTTTAACAAATATTCCTTTGGTTCCCATTATATGCTGGCCACTGTGTCAGGTCCCAAGGAACACTTGCTGAATAGACAGACACAGCCCTGCCCCCTCATGGTGCTCATTGCCTTGGGGGGAGGGTGTTACACATTAACTGGACACTCACAAAATAGTTCTTTAACTGCAGTGTGATGAATCAGGATGGACAAGTTCAGGTACCATCTACGACAGTAAACACAGAGACACAGATGTAGATTGGAGCCATTGGTTTTCACTAGGTCCCCTTTTCAGGCTGGCGTGCCCATCCCCTCACTGCTGTGCATACTGCAGCTAAAGGCTCAAACCTGAGACCTCTGATGCCTTGCCCTTGGCTCATCAAGGGGGCATCCTTGTTAGAGCATACCAGGTTATACCTACTGCCCCATCCAGAAAAGCCTGTAACTGACTGATGAGACGAGGATAGAGAAGTCCCGCCTGTTAGGTCCGTTATTAAACGAAACGAGACTAAAACAAAGTGAACGTTATTTAAAGCTTTATTTTATGGTAAGTATTAGAAGTTAGACTGATCGGTCGGGGGACAAGACTGAGACAAGGTGAAAGTTATGCAAAGCTCTATTCTTTTTTTTTTTCTTTATTTTCAGCGTAACAGTGTTCATTGTTTTTGCACCACACCCAGTGCTCCATGCAGTACGTGCCCTCCCTATTACCCACCACCTGGCTCCTCAACCTCCCAACCCCCCCCCCCCAACCCCTTCAAAACCCTCTGGTTGTTTTTCAGAGTCCATAGTCTCTCATGGTTCATCTCCCCTTCCAGTTTCCCTCAACTCCCTCTCCTCTCCATCTCCCCATATCCACCGTGTTCTTTGTTATGCTCCACAAATAAGTGAGACCATATGATACTTGACTCTCTCTGCTTGACTTATTTCGCTCAGCATAATCTCTTCCAGTCCCGTCCATGTTGCTACAAAAGTTGAGTATTCATCCTTTCTGATGGAGGCATAATACTCCATTGTGTATATGTACCACATCTTCCTTATCCATTCGTCCGTTGAAGGGCATCTTGGTTCTTTCCACAGTTTGGCGACCGTGGCCATTGCTGCAATAAACACTGGGGTACAGATGGCTCTTCTTTTCACTACATCTGTATCTTTGGGGTAAATACAAGTGCAATTGCAGTGCAATTGCAGGGTCATAGGGAAGCTCTATTCTTAATTTCTTGAGGAATCTCCACACTGTTCTCCAAAGTGACTGCACCAACTTGCATTCCCACCAAAAGTGTAAGAGGGTTCCCCTTTCTCCACATCCTCTCCAACACACGTTTCCTGTCTTGCTAATTTTGGCCATTCTAACTGGTGTCAGGTGGTATCTCAATGTAGTTTTAATTTGAATCTCCCTGATGGCTAGTGATGATGAACATTTTTTTCATGTGTCTGATAGCCATTTGTATGTCTTCATTGGAGAAGTGTCTGTTCATATCTTCTGCCCATTTTTTGATATGAACGCTTCAAAGTATAGGGATAGAGGGAACATTCCTGAACTTCATAAAATCTATCTATGAAAAACCCACAGCAAATATCATCCTCAATGGGAAAAAGCTTGCAGCCTTCCCGTTGAGATCAGGAACATGACAAGAATGCCCACTCTCACCACTCTTGTTCAACATAGTATTAGAAGTCCTAGCAATGGCAATCAGACAACAAAGAGAAATAAAAGGTATCCAAATTGGCAAGGAAGAAGTCAAACTCTCTCTCTTTGCAGATGACATGATTCTTTATATGGAAAACCCCAAAGACTCCACCCCCAAACTACTAGAACTCATACAGCAATTCAGTAACGTGGCAGGATACAAAGTCAATGTACAGAAATCAGTGGCTTTCTTATACACTAACAATGAAAATACAGAAAGGGAAATTAGAGAATCGATTCCATTTACTATAGCACCAAGAACTGTAAGATACCTGGGAATAAACCTAACCAAAGAGGTAAAGGACCTGTACTCAAGGAACTACAGAACACTCATGAAAGAAATTGAAGAAGACACAAAAAGATGGAAGACTGTTCATGCTCTTGGATTGGAAGAATAAACATTGTTAAAATGTCTATACTGCCTAGAGCAATCTATACTTTTAACACCATTCCAATCAAAATTCCACCGGTATTTTTCAAAGAGCTGGAGCAAAAATAATCCTAAAATTTGTATGGAATCAGAAGAGACCCCGATTTGCTAAGAAAACGTTGAAAAACAAAAACAAAACTGGCGGCATCACGTTACCCGATTTCAAGTTTTACTACAAAGCTGTGATCACCAAGACAGCGTGGTACTGGCATAAAAACAGACACAGACCAGTGGAACAGAGTGCAGAGCCCAGATATGGACCCTCAACTCTATGGTCAAATAATCTTTGACAAAACAGGAAAAAACATACAATGGAAAAGAGACAGTCTCTTCAATAAATGGTGCTGGGAAAACTGGACAGCGATATGTAGAAGAATGAAACTCGACCATTCTCTTACACCGTACACAAAGATAAACTCGAAATGGATAAAACACCTCAACGTGAGACAGGAATCCATCAGAATCCTAGAGGAGAACATAGGCAGTAACCTCTTCGATATCAGCCACAGCAACTTCTTTCAAGATATGTCTCCAAAGGCAAAGGAAACAAAAGCTAAAATGAACTTTTGGGATTTCATCAAGATCAAAAGCTTCTGCACAGCAAAGGAAACAATCAACAAAACAAAGAGGCAACCCACGGAATGGGAGAAGATATTTGCAAATGACAGTACAGACAAAAGGTTGATATCCAGGATATATAAAGAACTCCTCAAACTCAACACACACAAAATAGATAATCATATCAAAAAATGGGCAGAAGATATGAACAGACACTTCTCCAATGAAGACATACAAATGGCTATCAGACGCAAAGCTCTATTCTATGCTAAGCATTAGAAGTCAGACTGACCGGCGAGGGCTGTCTCCGAAGAGAGCGACCATCCCCAGCTTTCAGGCTCAAGAATTGACTGACTGACCAGTCAGGGCTGCCTCCGAAGAGGGCAACCCCTCCCCATCTTACAGACTACCTCTTATAGAAAAAAAGTTTGGCCACACATAGGTGGCCAATGAGATTTTTGTAGTCATGTTAGGTCACACACAGGTGGCCAATTGAATTATAATTTACCCTATAATAGCTGTTTGACCTAACCTATTACTCTGGTCAGAATTGGTGCTCAAGGTTGGTGCCCAAACAGCGGGGTTTACATTCTTTGGTGGTTAGGGAAAAAGTATGTGTGTTTCTTACTGATTTGATGTCTCCAACTGGCCCGACTCGTCCTTGTATTCTGGGCTCTGTTATCAAGAACTGGCCGACCTGGCCTTGTATTCTGGGCTCTGTTATTAGAAACTAGCTGACCATATTTTACTGGTTTCCCAGACTTGCTTCTAAGTAAGTTTCTCTGGGGGGAGGGGGGCAGGGTCAGTTTAAGTTTTACTGCACAAACAACAAAATGGGTTTTAACCAAGATGGAGTCGCTCTGGCTAAATAGGTCCTTACACCGCCCATTTGGCCCAAATTGGGACAGCTCAGCCGAGCCTCTCTATTACCCTTGAGCCCTAGGAATCAGGTAAAGGCTGGGCCACCTAAGAACACATTGTTGCTCAGCTCCTGCCCCTTCCCTGCCTGCTTCCCCTTCCGCATTTTACGGGTGTCTCTGAAAAAGCACTCCCTCCTATAATTGCATACACTGGAATCCTGTTTCAGGTTTTGCTTCTAAGACTCAAGGTAGTACCTAAAACAGGACCCAAGGTAGATTCACTTGAAAAAGTGGCTTTTATGCTCGAGTTGGAAGAATGAGAAAAATGGCAGGTTGAAGAGCAGAGAATGGAGATCAGACAGATGAGAAGAGCCTACAGTGAGAATAATGTGGGGCATTTGAAGCACAGAGCAAAACGCCATTCTAACACTAAAAGAGTTCCTTTCAGACTGGAGAGAAGGGTGGGCTTTGGACCCTTGGACAGTCTGGTCTCAGCAGGCTGAGCCTTTGGTCATTTGCCATGTGATGGTGCTTCCATTGTCCAGGAACACATGGCCTTGATGATACATAACTACTGGGCCCGCAGTCTTTGGGATTTTTTCCATTTCTATGAGATTGTGTCATAAATTATGAAAAGCAAACTGACCCTCCAGTGTGCTTTTCCTGTATTTGTTTTATTTTAATGTTTTCTCATTGCTTAATTAGCTTGAGTGGTTTATCCTTGTGTCAAGTGCCACTACATTTTGCTAAACTCTCTCCATCACCTTCCCAGAATTAGTCCCTCTCTCCATTAAACCAGCATAGACAGAACTTGGCTTTTTTTTTTTTTTTAACTTAAAGAGAGAAAGAGAGAGTGGGAGAGCATGCATGCAAAAGGAGTGGGGGAGAAGCAGAGGGAGGAAGAGAGAGAAAATCTTAACAGGCTCCACAACCAGCATGAAGCCTGATGCAGGGCTGTCTCATGACCCTGAGATCATGACCTGAGCTGAAATCAAGAGCTGGACACATTAATGATGTACTAAATATGGGCTAATTGGACATAATTACAGAATAATTTTAAAATAGAAGTAAATAAATTTTTTAAAAAGAGCTGGACACAACCACCTGAGCCCCCCAGGCACCCCAGAACTTGGCTTTTTAAAGTAAATTTAAAATAATAATGCTGTGATGCCTGGGTGGCTCAGTGGGTTAAAGCCTCTGCCTTCGGCTCAGATCATGGTTTCAGGGTCCTGGGATCGAGCCCCTGCATCGGGCTCTCTGCTCAGCAGGGAGCCTGCTTCCCCCCCCCACCACCTGCCTCTCTACCTACTTGTGATCTCTCTCTCTGTGTCAAATAAATAAATAAAATCTTAAAAAATAATAATAATGCTATTATTACCATTATCATAATAATTTATTCAAGATTATCCATTGATAATCGGATGCTAAAACTGATGGATAAAAGTTTGATGAGGAGGGACGCCTGGGTGGCTCAGTTGGTTGGACAACTGCCTTCGGCTCAGGTCATGATCCCAGGGTCCCGGGATCAAGTCCCTCATTGGGCTCCCAGCAACACCGGGAGTCTGCTTCTCTCTCTGACCTTCTCCTCACTCATGCTCTCTCTCACTGTCGCTCTCTCAAATAAATAAATAAAATCTTAAAAAAAAAAAAAGTTTAATGAGGAATGAGATTTTTACATGGTTTCTAAGTATCTTCCCACAAATTAATTATAAATGGAAAAACAGTAACTATACAATAGAGAAACTGGCAGATGCTACTTAACAAAGTAATCACAGTTAATATCACCAATAATGAAACAAACCAATGTCATGTCTCCTCATGTGGAGCACTGAGGAGGATACAACATGATTCATGTAGTGTTCCTGTCAGTGAGGTACCGCCAGAGATTTTGTTTTACTAGGCTTATCTCTGTCTGCACCATTAGCCATGATTAGTTATTTCCTTTTTTTTTCCCCCACTGTAACCTTCTTAAAACAAAAATCTCAGATTTGGGGCACCTGGATGGCTCAGTGTGTTAAAGCTTCTGCCTTTGGCTCAGGTCATGATCCCAGGGTCCTGGGATCGAGCCCTGAATCGGGCTCTCTGCTCGGTGGAGAGCCTGCCTCCCCCTCTCTCTCTGCCTGCCTCTCTGCCAACTTGTGATCTCTGTCAAAAAAAAAAATTCTCAGATTCAAAATATATTAAAGAGATCTAAGTGGACCATCTCTATTGAAGAAGGTGAAGGACCCGGGATACTTCCTAAGACCTGTCCTCCCCCTGCCCCTCCCTTGCAGCAAAATATGAACACCCCTTCCTTGGAGCATTTGATGTTCCTAAATGTTAACTTTGTTATTGACTTCTTTCCAGTCACTGGAGGCAGAAATGAAGAAACTTCAAAACTCCATTCAAGAAAGCACACAGAATTTTGATGAACATTTGAAAAGACTCTTTGAAAGGAGAGTGAAGGCAGAGATGGTTGTCAACCAGGTAAGTAAAAGCTTTACTTACAGGGCCCTTTCTTTTATGGAACCTCCAGGGCCTCTCTTGGTTCTTAGGAAAAAGACCAACAGCCTTTCTGTCACCATGTTCTAGCTTATGCTGACCTGTTTCCTGCTCCAGCCTCTCCTGTGCCCCCCTCCCCCTCGCTGCCATGCTTCCTCCTCTGGTGCCTCAAGCTCACCTCAGTGCTCCTTCCTCCCAGCTCTGCCTCCTGGCCTGTGTCTACTCAGCTGTGTACGGCAGTCCCCAGCTTACAAGTCAGTTTCTCAAGACTAGGCTGGAGCCTCTTAGTATATGCTCTGCTCTTTTACTTTCTAAAACTTAATTGCAACTGAATTTTCATTTATACGAAATTACTTTTTAATGTTCCCCAAACTATAAGTTCCATGATGTCTGTCTTATTCATTCCTGTATCTGCAGCAACTAACAAAGGGCTAGGCTCCTACTCCATGTTAAATGAATGAATAATCCACCTGCCCCCCAAAAGATACAATGAGAAATCTGGCTTAATTTGATCCAGCAGGAAAAATATAAATGAAGTGGACAGTAACTAGAAGCAAGAAGATCAAGGATTGAAGCCTTTAAATTCTGAGGAAAAATTATTCCTAACATTGGATTCTATTCCTGGCCAGACTATCAGCTGAGTATAAGAGGAGAATAATGATATTTTGAGAAATACAAGATCTCAAAAATTTATATGGGTCTCCCAAAGCAAGAAGGTCAGGCAAAAAAGATGAGAGAAGATAAGAGAACCTCTAGGTTCCCAACCTCTAGGAGGTTGTCTCTGTCCTCAGGGTCCCAACAGGAATGGTACACTGAAAGAGTTACATTTAAGAGGGTTTGATGCAAGGACTCTCAGGGTTAAGGGGAAACAGCAAGGAATGGTGAAAACTTAGAGATTAGAAATAGCAGGAAGGCAGTAACCTCTCTAGAGCTAAAGAGGCAAAGGAAGGGAGCTGCTACCAGGACCCAGCAAGTCCTGCGGCCTTGAGAGCGGGTCTGCTCCTCAGGAGTCATGACCATAGACAGAACATAACCATTGGCCCCACAGGGAGCGAGTGTGTATATGGTAGTTGGGTGGGAGGACATTGGGAATAAATGCCCCAGCACTAGTCATAAGAGCCACATTAGTCATAACACCCAAAAAGTAGAAACAATCTAAATGTCCAACAACTACATATAGATAAATAAAATACGACTTATCCATATAATGGAATATTATTTGGCAATAAAGAGTGCAAATACATAGTACAACATGGATGAACCCTGACTTGTATAAAATGAATGATTTATGAAATGTGTCTTAATAAAGCTGTTTTTTAAAAAAGATAAGCTCAGAACATCTTTTCATACAAGATAATGAGGAAACTGTCAAAGACTAGCAGGTATTATCCAAAGGACTCAGGAGCCAACTTCAAAAGCTCCCCTAGGGCACCAGGGTGGCTCAGTGGGTTAAAGCCTCTGCCTTCAGCTCAGGTCATGATCTCAGGGTCCTGGGCTCTCTGCTCAGCAGGGAGCCTGCTTCCCCCACTCCCGCTCTGCCTGCCTCTCTTGCCTGCATGTGATCTTGCCTACGTGTGATCTTTCTCTGTCAAATAAATAAATAAAAATCTTTTTTAAAAAAAATACAAAATAAAAGCTCCCCTGAAGGGAATAATTTAAGATTCAATAATGATAATCATTGCCATTATCTGAAACCCACAAAAGTTGTTTAAATTTGTTAATTTGTAATTATTTTATTTTTTTATTTTTAATTTGTAATTATTTTAAAAAGAAGAATGCCTACCATTCACCTTCAGGGGATAACAACAAATTCATTGTGTAAAAACTGATAAAGAGAGACCATCAAGTAGTGATTCCACCTTCCTATGTGAACTGTACTACTAGGTAACTACATTGCAGATAAGGAGAAGCATCGGTCTATTTATAAAAGAATTTTAATAAGTGAAAAATGAACGATAGGAATAGAATATCACCATCCTGCAACTCTCCATAGATTAATGAACCTGGGCATGGAGTGTCTACAGTTACTAACATCACGAAAAGGCAGACACCCTAATATTATACGTGTCCTGATCAAAGAACATAGTATCACCTACGGTATTGCCAAAAGGATCAAACATGTGTCTGATCAGGCCTCTGATCAGCTGCCAGTTTTCAGAAAGTACATGACATGAAGGATACTGATGAAATCACTGTAAGTATGCAGATTTCAAAACCCAGACTAGGTAAAACTGCAAGAAAACGTGAGGAAAGGAAGGAGGTGGAAGAGAAACTGACTTATAAGAAATTTTTTTAAATGTGACAATTTTTAAATGGACAGGTGATGCTGTCGTGCCTACAGAGATATACGTGGGTAATAAAACCATAAAGAAACACAAGGGAGTGATTACTATGAATGTCGGGAAAGTTGTTACTACCAGGGTTGAGACTGTGAAGGGGACACATGGAAGGGCTTCTGGGATGGGAAAGTTCTATTTCCTGAGTGGTGTGGTGATCCCAAGTATGTTTTAGCTTTATAATAACTCATTAAACTATACACGGTCTTATATATTTTTCTGTATATATGTTTTATCTCACAATGAAAAGAAGAGTTAAAGTAACTGAGTTATTTATGCCACAGTGTATATTCCCTTTTTCTTAAAAAGAATTTCTCTTATTTGTATGTGATTAACCTGCTCGATGAGTGTCAAGTCGATGACCCTCAGCAGAAAATCCTTTCTCAAATGCATGTACTGATCGCCTTTTTAAATATTTCTACAGGAGGAACTGAAAATAAATAATCTTGTATTTTCTTTACTGTTGGATGAAGAAATAAGCTCCAGAGAAGCATTCCTAAACAACTACCTTTCAAGGAAGCGGGAGGAGAAAGTAAGGATAGTACCTGATACCTTGAATAAAAGGATTTTCTGACAGACGTGCTCCTTGTTTAACAAGCTCTCAGGGGTTCCTGGGTATCATAATCGGTTAAATGTCTCCCTTTAGCTCAGGTCATGGTCTTGGGGTCCTGGGATCGAGCCTGGGGTCCTGGGATCGAGCCTCGTGTCCAGCCTCAGGTCAGGCGGAGCTCAGCACAAGAGTCTGCTTGTCCCTCTCCCTTTGCCCCTCCCCCTGCTCATGTTCTCTTTCTCCCAAATAAATAAATAAAATCTATATATGTTAAAAAATACACACACACACACACACACACACACACACACACACACAACAAGTGCTCACACACCTAGACCCTTCCTTCCTTTCACATTCCTCTCAGCTGTGTGTGTTCCTTGGCTCCCTGTCAGGAACTTGGCTCCAAGGTCAGGGAAAGCACCCACTCTTACCTGTTACTGAAGTTATGGGATTCTGCATCTGTAATCATTTAGTTGAACCATGTGTCTTTCATATGACATATCGTTTATAAAATGCCACATAGCTTTATGGTTGAAAGGACCCACTTTTAACCACTGACTGGCTGTGACACTGTGGGACCTTGGACAAGGCGTAAACCTTTTAGGTTACGCAAGCTCTGCTCTGGGAATATCGTTCTCTCTGGATCCTTTGGAACCCTACGTTTTACTAAATATGTAAGTAATGTGTTAGTTTATAGAATGAAAAACTGTCATATTCAGGAAAACTCTAGTAAATAGCATGAACAGATATGTTTCATTAAAGATGAAATGAATGCAAAATGCTCGTCACATAATATTTTTCAAAAAGATTTTGGACACCTGGGTGGCTCAGCTGGTTAAGCAGCTGCCTTTGACTCAGTCATGATCCTAAGGTCCTGGGATCAAGTCCCTCATCGGGCTCCTTGCTCAGTGGGAAGCCTGCTTCACCCTCTGCTTGCCACTCCCCCTGCTTGTGCTTACTCTCTCTGATTAAAAAATAAATAATCATAATAAAACAAAACAAAAGATTCAGCTTTTATTAGTAGTATTAATAAAGGACATTTATGAATGAATGATGTAAGGTATCATATATATGACATATGAACTTCGTTTTTGCTTCAAGTCCATGAATGCGGCCCTCCTCATAACAACCCTATAGGGAACCAGATTTCTTTCACGGGTGAGGAGACCGTCTCAGAGATGCTGGTAACATGCCTGTCCCCCATTAGGAAGTAAAACAGCAGGAATTGGAACTGTGAAAATAAATGAAGACCATCCAAGTAGGAATAAGCAGACAATTTATTCAGAACTTGATCGAGTTTAAAAGTCAGCCACCATCACTTGGTTTGGTGGACACTGAAAGGCAGACACGGGGGTGGGAAAGCTATATAATGGAAAGAAGAGAAGGCTTCGGGTGCACTCTGATTAGAAGTGGCTGGCGTGGGGGTGCGAGGGTGCCTGGGTGGCTCAGTCAGTTAAGTGTCTGCCTGTCTGCCTTTGGCTCAGGTTGTGATCCCGGGGTCCTGGAATCAAGCCCCAGGGGGCTCTCTGCTCGGTGGGGAGTCAGCTTCTCCCTCTCCCTCTGCTTCCCCTGCCCCGACTCGTGCTTGCTTGTGCTCTGTGTCTCTCTCTGTGAAAAAGTAAATAAAATCTTAAAAAAGGGGGGGGCCACCTGGGTGGCTCAGTGGGTTGAAGCCTCTGTCTTCGGATCAGGTCATGATCCCAGGGTCCTGGGATGAAGACCCACATCAGGCTCTCTGCTCAGCGGGGAGCCTGCTTCCCTTCCTCTCTCTCTGCCTGCCTCTCTGACTACTTGTAATCTCTCTCTCCCTCTGTCAAATAAATAAAATCTTTAAAAAAAAAAAAAAAGTTGTTGGCATAGGGAAGCCAGGGGCAAGTTAGTTAGAAGACAGGTAACCTATGTGATTAATTTGAGGAGCATATTCGGCTTTCTCTGTTTGGTCCTAAACTGGAAATTGTGGCAAAATTAGGAAAGGCTGAAAGTTACTGATAAAATCCTGACAGTCTGGGACTGATCGCTGCTCAGGATATGGTTTAGTTTCCCAGCTAGTTGCTAGAGAGGTTGTGGGTCAGAGTTCTGTTTTATATATGGTCTGGCCATTATCTGTTTATATATTCAATTTCTCAGAAGCCAGGCCATGTGAATCCCAAGTCTGTGCAATTTCATCATCAGACTTCCCTGCTCCACAGTCACTTACATACTCACAGAGCTGGTTGTACTTAGAAACAGGTGATTAGATGTTTTTTCTTTCAAAGTCTCCAATTGATTTATTTTCTGCTATAAATGTTATCTGTAATGGATATCTCACTGATTCATTTATCTTGTATTAGGAAATTTCTTATTCTTAGTATCCCAGTATGTTTGTTTATCCTGAAAAAACTCAGTTCCAATTGCCTCTTCTTGATGTTATTACAGAACCAGACTTCAGAGGCCATCCAGAAAGCCAGAGAAGACCTTGATGTGTACAAGGAACACTATGACAACTTGTTGGCAGAAGACAAAGTGAGAACTATTGTCTTACCCATTCACCAATGCAATAGCTTTGCTGCTTCAATTTGGGGAAGATTAAAAGGGATATAATTTAACTTCCTCATAGATTATATCCTGCTACAATTCTCAGTTATCAGTGAACTTCACTCTGAGGCATTGTATATTTCTGATAATCAGTGTGTAAAATAAATTTTTGTAACTTGTCTGGTTTAAATTTTCCCTTGTACAGAAAAAGAGAGCACTCACCTAGACCTTAGGGCTTCTCAAACTCTAAGTTGCGGTCCTCACTAGTTGGTCATGCAATCAATTTAGTAGGCTATAAACAGAATTTTTTAGAACTTAATTCCAGGGGCACCTGGGTGGCTCAGTAGGTTAAGCCTCTGCCTTCAGCTCAGGTCATGATCTCAGGGTCCTGGGACCGAGCCCCGCATCGAGCCACGCATCGGGCTTTCTGCTTAGCAGGGAGCCTGCTCCCCCCCCCTCCCGCCTGCCTCTCTGCCTACTTGAGCTCTCTATCAAATAAATAAAATCTTTAAAAAAATAAATAAAACCTTTAAAAAAATAAATAAAACTTAATTCCAATATAATTAATGTATGGTGTTATATTAGTTTCAGATGTATAATATAATGATTCAACAATTCTATATATTGCTCAGTTCTATGCATTATGTATATAGGTCATGATAAGTATATTCTTAATCCCCATCACCTATTTCATCTAATACCCCCCACCCACCTCCCCTGTGGTAACCATCAGTTTGTTCTCTATATTTAAGAGGATGGTTTTTCATGTATCTCTTTTTTTCTTTGTTCATTTGTTTTGTTTCTTATTTCCATTTATAAGTGAATTCATTCATCTTTTTCTGACTGATCTACTTCACTTAACATGATACCCTCTAGGTCCATCTAGGTCCATTTGTTGTTGCAAATGACAAGATTTCATTCTCTCTCTCTTTTTTTTTTTTTTATTTATTTGAGAGAGAGACAGTGAGAGAGAGCACGAGCAAGGAGAAGGTCAGAGGGAGAAGCAGACTCCCCCATGGAGCTGGGAGCCCGATGTGGGACTCGATCCCGAGACTCCAGGATCATGACCTGAGCCGAAGGCAGCCGTCCAACCAACCGAGCCACCCAGGCATCCCGAGATTTCATTCTTTTTATGGCTGAGTAATATGCCATCATATAATCTTTATCCATCCATCTATTGATGGGCACTTGTATTGCTTCCAAAATTTGGCTACTATAAATAATGCTGCAGTAAACATAGGGGTGCATATATCTTTTTGAATTAGTGTTTTCATATTCCTTGGGTTAATACCTAATAGTGGAATTATTGGATCATATGTATGACCACTAGTTTCATAATGGAAAAGAACAGGATAGAAAAAACATAAAGAATAGAATAGAATCCCTTGCATATTTTACTGGTAAATATTATTTTGTGAAAATTTTAGTTCTGAATGATTTCTAGAACCTTATATGAAATAATATTTGTAATTCACAGAGATACTTCCTATTCAAAATAAATCTTTGAAGATCCTTGCATAGCAAGTATTATCCTCAAATAAGTCTACTTTACAAACCAAATTTTCATTGATTTTTAAAATCAAAGTGATTCAGTCCTATATTTTGAAAAGTATTGTCAATAAAGAAAGGGCTTCTGAAAAGATTGCAATCCAAGCAATAATCTCTCTATCCTTAGGTTCTGGATCGCAGCTTTAAAAAAGAATTTTCCGAAATTCCCAGCCATCAGGTGGATACACTCTACAAACTTTTTAAACGCCGGCCAAGGTTTGTTTCTCCTTTACTATCAGTTTTCTGAGAAAAAAAAGTTTGTAAATGAAGAGGAGTGTTGTTAGATTTTGGCTTTTTCAACCCCAACTAGATAGAAATATTCAGTGTAACATCTTTTATGTGAAAACATTCAAGTGTCTTTATCATAACTCAGGGGATTTTTAGATTATTCATACATCTTAAGGTAAACAATAAAATAAAATGATTTCATTATTCAAGAAGTTAAGTATCTAGGTAAGCATTGTGCTATCATAGTCCGGTGAAAGTAATTCCTCTTAAAATATTGATGGTATACAGATCTATAGTTTTTCCCAAGATGTGTTCTAGCAAATATGAGGTCCTTGTTGTATGAACTGGGATTACATGTAAAAGGCTACCAGGACAAAATGCGTTTGAGAAAATCCTGGGTTAAAAGAAAAAGTTGAACAGTTTACTAAAGAAATTCTTAGAACTTGTTTTTGGTCTTTGGATCTCCAAGTATAAAAAATAGAGGGGCATCTGGATGTCTCAGTTGGTTAAGCATCCGACGCTTGATTTTGGCCCAAGTCAGGTGATTGAGCCCCAAGTCAAGCTGAGCACTGAGTGTAGAGCCTGCAGATTCTCTCTCTCTCGGGATGCCTGGTGGCTCAGTCATTAAGCATTTGCCTTCAGCTCATGTCATGATCCCAGGATCCTGGGATCGAGCCCCACGTTGGGCTCCCTGCTCAGGGGAGCTTGATTCTCCCTCTCCTACTCCCTCTGCTTGTGTTCCTTCTCTGTCTCTCTCTCTGTCAAATAAATAAACAAATCTTAAAAAAAAAATCTGTCCCTCTCCCTCTGCCCCTCCCCGCCCCGCTCCCACTCATGTACACATGCTTGCTCTCTCTAAAAAAAAAAAAAAAAAGAGTAAGCAGTATTTTCCAAACTTACTTGGCCATTCAGAGCATATCACATGATTGTGTTCAAGACAAAGTTTGGGAAATGCCAATATAAATGATTGAAAATAACCATTATCAAAAATCGTTCAAAAATAATCAGGGTTTTATACTCAGAGTAGCATTAGAATTCATTTCACAGATTTCCAAAGTTTTACATACTCAGATTTCTGTAAATTTCAATGGAAGATAAGCTAGAAACCATGGAATTTATTACAAAGGTATAGGCTCATATTTGTCTAAGATACAAACTCATTCTCTCACTTTTAACAGGTTACACGGAACCCAGGAAATTCAACCTAAAACATGACTCATATCTTGGTTTCCCTATTTTTAAAGGAGTGAGTCATAATAAGTCTTATGAAGAAAGAAACACTTCCCACATATTGGGAGGCAGCAGTGGAAAGTGCATAAGCTTTATTGTCAAACAGAATTAGCTTTAAATCCTAACTCTACCATCTATCAGACCTGTGGTCTTGGACCAATAGCTTCTCTCAGGCTTTCTTCATCTAGAGAAAGAGGATAACAATAGTAACTTCACAGCATATTGTAAAGCTTCCAGATAATAAGTGTCTGGTACAAATCCTTAGTTGGGGGCGCCTGGGTGGCTCAGTGGATTAAGCCGCTGCCTTCGGCTCAGGTCATGATCTCAGGGTCCTGGGATCGAGCCCCGCATCGGGCTCTCTGCTCTGCAGGGAGCCTGCTTCCTCCTCTCTCTCTGCCTGCCTTCTGCCTATTTGTGACCTCTCTCTCTGTCAAAATAAATAAATAAAATCTTTAAAAAAAAAAAAAAAACAACAAATCCTTTGTTGGCTACATCTTTAATGTAGATTTTAAAAGGTGCTTCTCAGTTCAGTTTATATCAGAAATATTCCAGGCTACTCATCTGCAGAAAGGATACTAGCAGAGAATATGTGGGACATATAACCAGGGATTATCGACACTCCCCTTGGGCATTTACTTGCCTGCTTAAAATACACAGAAGGGAGATTTCTTTAGTGCAGGTAAAGCTGCCAGTGCTGACAACAGTCAGGGACATCAATAGTCCAGCCAAGGTCATGCCTGGGCATCCAGGGAGTGTGGAAGGTCAAAGTGGGTGCTTTTCTCTTTGGAAAAATCCACCCACCAGCCTCCACTTGCCAAAAGAAAATGTCATGCAATGTCATACTGATGCTAAGTGTTGTATAATTTAACATTGATTTCTTGTGTGTGAGAATGTGAAAGGTTGATGGGTTTTTATTGGTAATACCAGGATTCACAAACAAAAAATGCACTCAGATATGGCCGGTATTGTACCTTTTGGAGAGCGACTAGAATCTGGGAAATTGAATAAAGATGCATTCGTCCAGTTAATGAAAGCCATGGATGACTTGGACAATATTAATAACATGCCCGAAGGCTTGGACCCCTCAGTCTGGGATCATTTCTGCGTGACCAGACGAGCGAAAGTGGAAAATGAACAGAAAGTATATAATAACATTTTATTTTATTCCGTTTCAATTTTATTTCACTTAGTGTACTAATATCAAATATGTAGTTTCTAGTGATCACAGCTTCCAGAGATGCTAATTACTTAGGTTTTCCTGCTAGGGCAGTAGTTAGTAACACTAGTAATAATAATGATGAGATAAAATATTAACCGTAATGGTATTGAGGGCTAAGTATAGGTATATACTTATAAGCCCATGTTGTCCAAAATAGTTGCCCCTAGCCATATATGGTTATTTTTTACTTAAAATAATGTAGCCAGTCCTGATTGAGACATGTTGTAAGTAGAAAATAGACATAGATTTAGCAGTCTTATTATGAAAAGGGAACGGAAATGTCTCAACATTTTTTTATATTCATTACAGTTGAAATGATGTTTGGGATAAATTGTATTAAATAAAATATATTAGTGAAATTGTTTCACCTGTTTCATTTCACTTTTTATGATGTGACTCCTGCAAAACTGAAAACTAAATATGTGGCTCGCATTTGTGGCTCACATCGTATTTCTCTTGGGCAGCACTGTCAGACACAACTGCCTTTCTCTCTGCCCTGGTCTTGAGTTGTCCCCAGCCCTTTTTGCACAGATTAGAATATATTTCACTGGAACTTACTTTATATTGCTAGAATATTTTTTTTAATGTGGCAAATGTAACAATCTGAGAATGTATTAATTGGGAAAAGATTCATTCCTTTTGCTGTTCCTTGACCACTCTGGGCCTCCCCTCCCCAAAATTCCCTAAATTCAGTGGCACAAACATCAGACTGGCATATTTTTGCTCAGGAATCTATAATTTTATCATTTTATCTGAGATGACAAGAACAAACTATAAAATAAGACATAAGGAAAATTATATTTTCTTGCGTATTTAGTTTTTAGTGAGAAGCAAATTGAATATTTTTCAAAATATTCACAGAATGTGCCATGTAAATTTTAGGTACCGTTTATTACATAATGGCAGGGATTTAAATTTTACTACTCTCCTAGAAAAATGGACTTGCTAAGGCTTTGTAACTAAATAAAACATCTATGTTTTCTTAAGTTCTTTAAAATTAATTTGCTTTTATCTCCACAGCCCCATATGCTCTAAGATGTTTGTGGTTTGGTTCCTTCAGGTAAAGCAGAAAGCGGCTGGCTTAATGGAAATGATAACTTTCCTCCGGAGGAGAACAGAGGATGATGAGAAGTTGCAACAGGAAATTGAAAAAGTGCTTCATGAACAGATGGTGTAATTTGAACTTTTCATTCATTTACACAGAGTCTAAGCTAGGGCTAAGTTAGTTTGTGTTGTCATGGGAGGAGAAAACCTACTCGCTGCACAGACTGGTCTCTCTTGCTGGGCTTTATAAATTCTTTTTGAAAAAATGCATTTTGTTACAGAAGACCTTGCTTGAGAATGGAACTTACCTCTAGGTTCCATTGCTCTTATTAGAAAGAGGCAAGTTTGGGGAAAACCTGTTTTTTAACCTGCTCCTTCCACATAAATACAGTACAAAGAATTTGTTTCTGCTAGTCGGCACTTTTGGGCTCAAGCCACACAGGCAAACTCTGTGGAAAATTAAGCAGATAACCAAGAAATTCCCATGTAAGCAACTAACCAGCGAATATCTTTTTCTTTAAGAGAGCTTGTATTTTGTTGACTGATTGGGGTACTGTTCTAAATTTTGCTTCACTTTTTCCATTTTTGCAGCCACCTTGATAAATGCTTCTCTGGTGTTTCCAAATTCATCATTATACATCATCCTCAGATTTAGGCTCTCAGGAGGAATGGGACTTAGCCAGAAATAGATATAAGTAGCATACAGATTAAACGTTGTTAATAAAATATCAGAAGTCAATACATAAAGTCAGAACTTCAATAGCTGTGTTATTTGGTAGCATCTCAATTTTTTTCCACTTAACAACCAAAGTTATATTAATCTTTTCTTAATCATAAAGTGAAACTTTGTGACTGCATTTCTGTCCATGCCATTCTTTGAGCAGCCCAAGTGTAATTCCGTATTAACAAGATGAGGTATCATAGAGACCTCCAAGAAAGCTCATCATCAGGAAGAGATATTCTGCGTTAGTCTCCAGCAGGTTTTCCTTCAGCTTAAGTTTGAAATTCAAGTTGAAAATTAAGTTTGAATTTTAGGTTCTCAAATAATAGATGAAGTTTGAAATATAAGTATATTACAACTACTTACTTTGAAATTTTTTTCAATGTAGATTACAGGAAGAAAAAGTGAGATTCCAGTTGAATTTGACAATCCAAGTTCTCCTTAAACAAGGACAAGTGGAGCTGGAAAATTTTCAGTTATTGCTGGAGTATCCTGATGCAATTCTTATCAACAAGAGCATAATTGAAGACTTGAATTCTGTGATTCGGGTAATTATCTTTTTTTTTTTTTAAGATTTTATTTATTTGACAGACAGAGATCACAAGTAGGCAGAGAGGCAGGCACAGAGGGAGGGGGAAGCAGGCTCCCCACTGAGCAGAGAGCCGGATGCAGGGCTTGATCCCAGGACCCTGGGATCATGACCTGAACTGAAGGCAGAGGCTTTAAGCCACTGAGCCACCCAAGTGCCCCATAATTATCATTTTTTAAGAAGAAATCCAACATATAACCTGCTGTACCAAATTTGTTCATTAATCTCCCATTTCCATGATAAATCATTTTCATTCCGTTAAATCAGTGTTTCCTAACTCTGGCTGTACATTAGAGTCACCCAAAGAACTTTACAAATGTGTCCAGGCCCCACCCTGAGGCATGGCATTTTTAAAAAGCCTCCCAGATGATTCTAAGGTATAAGAAGTTCAGCACTACAAAGTTAAATTTTCATTCTAATGTGCCATCATTTTGTTAAGCTCAATCTAATTATCTAATGATAATTTTAGATAAGATTAGCTCACTGATTTCAAACCTTGTTTATTTTCTAATATAAGCACTTAATGTTATAAATTTGTCTCTAAGCATGATTATAGTTGTATTATGCAAATTTTGATATTTTGTGTTTTCATTTTCTTTCCATTTCCGTTTTCTTTCCATTTCCATTTAAAATTTCCCATGTAACTTCCTTTTAGACTTATGGGCTATTTAGAAATATTATTTAATTTCCAAATATTGGGGGATTTTGTTACAGGCTAATGTTGCCATACCTTTTACTTTTATAAATACTACAAATCCACAAAATACTGTCATCATTTTTGCTTTAGATAATTATCTTTTAGAGTGATGAAAAATAAGAAGAAAGCATGTTCATTTTCTTTCACTTTCACTATTTCAAGAGATCTTCTTTGTGCGGAGTAAAGTGTTTGTCTTATACCATATATCTTCTGCTTAAAGAACTTCTTTTAACTGAATTGCAAGTTTGCCTGTATTAAATTCTCTGAGTTTTTCTTTGTCTGAAATTGTCTTTGATTTACCTTCATTGTTGATAGTTTGCTAGGTTCCCTGGACTGGCAGGGTTTTTTTTTTTTCTCTTTTTTCCTCATCCTTTTCACTTTAAATGTGTTCATTTTCTTCTGACTTACTGAGTTTCTGACAAGAAGTCTACTATGTATTTTTAAATCTTTGTTCCTCTTAATGTAATATGTCTTCCTTTGGGCTTTCCTCTTTATCTTGGTTTTCAGCAGTTTGAATATATGCCTAGGAGTGTGTGTATGGGTATACAATCCTTTTAACACGCTGTTGAATTTGGTCTGCTAATATTTTATTGAGGAGTTTTGCATCTGTTTTCATCAGGGATATGAGCCTGTAATTTTCTTTTCTTGTGGTGTCCTTGTCTGGCTTTGACATCAGGGTAATGCTGGTCTTACAGTATGAGTTTGGAAGTGTTCATTCCTCTTATATTTCTTTAAGGAGCTTGAGAAGGATTGGTATTAATTCTTCTTTGAATATTTAGTAGAATTCACCAGTGAAGCCTTCTCATCTTGGGCTTTTTATTTTGTTGGAAGATTTTATTCAGATTCAATATTTAGTTAGTATATTTTATTCAGATTTTCTGTTACTCTTAGAGTCAGTTTTTGTGGTTTGTGTATTTCTAGAATGTTTCACCTAAGTTTATCTAATTTGTTGGCATACAATTGTTCAGAGTAATCTGTTACATAAAATATAATATATATAATATATAATCTGTTATAATATTATTAAATTCTGTAAGGTTAGTAGTAATGTCCTTTATTTTATTTCTGATTTTAGAAAATTGAGTCTTTTCTCCTTTTTCTGATTCTAGCTGAAGGTTTGTCAATTTTGACTTCAAAGATTTTGGTTTCATTCATTCTCTCTGTTTTTCTCCTATTTCCTATTTCATTTATTGCTAATCTTCTATCTCCTTCCTTCTACCGGCTTTGAGTTAGGTTTTGTCTTCTTTTGAGGATCCTATAAGGTATAACATTAGATTATTGACTTGAGATCATTTTCCTTTTTTAACATAGGTGCTTATAGCTATAAGTTTCCCTCTGAATACTGGTTTTGATGAATCTCATAAGTTTTGGTATATTATGTCTTCATTTTCATTCTTTTCAAAATATTTTCTGATATCCTTTGTGACTTCTTCTTTGACCAATTATTTTTAAATGTGTCATTTAATTTCTACATATTTTGTGAACATTCCTCTTTTCTTTCTGTTATTGATTTCTAGTTCTATTACCTTGTGCTCACAACAAATGTTTTATATTATTTCAATCTTCTAAAATGTATTAGGATTCATTTTATGACCTAACATATGGTCTATACTTGAGAATGTTCCATTTGCAATTGCAAAGAATGTGTATTCTGCTATTATTGAGTTTCTGTTCTATCTATGCATTTTAGGTCTAATTAGTTTATAATGTTGTTTAAATCCTCTATTTCCTTATTGATATTCTGTATACTTGTTCTATTCATTATTGAAAGTGGGATGAAAATCTCCAGTTATCATTATGCAACCATTTCTCCTTCAATTCTATTGATTTTTGCTTCATATATTTGGGGACTCTGTTTTTAGTGCATATGTGTTTATAATTGCTATATCTTCTTGAAGAATTGGCTTCTTATCAGCAAATAATGTGCTTGTGTGGTATTAGTATAGCCACCCCAGCTATCCTTTGATTGCAATTTGCACAGATGGTATCTTTCCATCCTTTCATTTTCAAGTTATTTGTTTCACTGAATCTAAAGTGAATCTCTTCTAGACAGAATATCATTGGATCATTTTTTTAATCCATTGTGCCTATCTCTGCCTTTTACTTATGGAGTTTAATCCATTTACATTTAAAGTAATTGCTAGTTTAAAAAAACAAAAGGACTTTACTATTTTGTTATTTGTTTTCTATCATATTTTCTGGCTCCTCAACCCCTCCATTATTGTCTTGTTTTATATATAGTTGATTTTTTTTTTGCAGAGTACTATTTTGATACCCTTGTCTTTTACTTTTCTATATACATTGTAGTTGTTTCCTTAGTGGCTACTATGGGAATAACAATTCACATCTTAGTTTTGTTTTTTTTTTTTTTAAGATTTTATTTATTTATTTATTTGACAGAGAGAGATATCACAAGTAGGCAGAGCAGCAGGCAGAGAGAGAGGGGGAAGCAGGCTCCCCCAGAGCCTGATATGGGGCTCAATCCCAGGACCCTGAGATCATGACCCGAGCTGAAGGAAGAGGCTTAACCCACTGAGCCACCCAGGTGCCCCCACATCTTAGTTTTATGACAAACTAATTCGAATAAGCACCAACTTAGTTTCACTAGTATATAAAACTCTACTCCAGTACAATTCTGTCCCTCCCCTTTTCTGTTGTTATTGTCACAAATTATATCTTTATGCCTTATATGTCCATTAACATAGATTTATTATTACTGTTTGGTGCATTTTTCTTTTATATCATAGAGGAAAAAAGAGTACTTACAAAGAATACAATAATACTGACTTTTATATCTACCTGTATAGTTGCATTTTAATTTTAGCTTTTTTTTAAATTTCTTCTTATGACTTTGAGTTACTGTCTAGTGCCTTTTGATTTCAGGTTGAAGAACTCCCTTTAGCATTTCTGATACAGCAGGTCTACTAATGAGGAATTCCATCAGCTTTATTTTCTCAGAGTATCTTAAATTCTCCTTTATATTTTTTTGTTAGTGTAAATGCAAAAATCATCATAAAAAATGCTGATGGATTCAATGTGAATAATAAAGAGAAGGATCAAGAATAAGTTAAAAAATGTTGGCTCTTGAGCAACTGAATAGATGATAGTGTCATTAACTGACACAAGAACAACTAGGGGTATGTAGCTTTGGCTGGGACATAAAGAGTTTTGGGCTTTGTTAAATTTGAGATGCATGTAAAACATTCTAATGGAGGGGCACCTGGGTAAATTGAGCTCTTGATTTCAGCTCAGGTGATGATCTCAGGGTCATGGGATCAAGCCCCACATCTGGCTCCTTGCTCCGTGAGGAGTCTGCTGGAGATTCTCTTTTTCCCTTTTGCTCTGCCCCTCCCCCCTCCCATGCATGCTTTCTCTCTCTCCCTCCCTCTCTTTCAAGTAATAAATAAATTTTTTAAAAAGTCATTCCAGTGGAAATATCAACTGGACAGGATTTAGAGCTGAGATATAAATTTAGAAGTATTCTAGATATAGATCACATATGGATAACTACATATGAATTATTACATAGAGATATTTACATATGGATAATTTAAGCCATGAACATGCTTGAGACCAGCTAGGAATGGGACTCTGGCCAATGTCCAAAGTCCAACTCTGATAGATCTAGCAGAGAAGGAGTCAAGTAATAAAACTGAGAAGGAGTTGCCAATGAAGAAGGAAACCTGAAAGCTATGAGAGAAATGGCTCCAGGGACAAGGGACTCATGCAGAATGTCAGTTACTTGACAAGAGCAGCCTCAGTGGAAGGTTGGGGCAGGTCAATGGGCTATGGTTGAAGAAATAATATGAAGTGAGGTTATAGAGATGGTGACTATAAATAAATCTTAGGGAAAAAAAGTTGACTGAAGGGAGAGTAGAATGGAGATGTGGTAGATGTAGATGTAGAGCTCCGCAGCAGTATTTTCTAACCTTGGCACTGCTGACATTTTGGGTCAGATGATTATTTGTTGTGGAGAGATGTCCTGTGTATTGCATAAAGTTTAGTACCATCCCTGGCATCAACCCTCTAGATGCCAGTAGCAACACCTCCCTCCGGTTATGTCAACCAAAAATTTCTGCAAACATAATCTTAATTTCCTATGGTAGGGCAGTATCTCCAACATTTGAGAAACACTACCCTAGAGAAATGCTTGAACTTAGGATGTTGGAGTTGTTACATACAACAAGATCCCCCAAGGGTATAATTGTGGGATTTGGGTGTCTAAGTGAGATAGATATTGTTGAAAGTGAGTAATTCAAGGAATTGAGAGGCCCAGCAGTGATCAGAAGATGGAAATAATTTTTAAAAAGGGTAACAGGTGGTATGGTATGATATAATGACATGAACTTCAAAAAGCTAAGTTTTTGAAGAAGAAAGATATAAAATGTTGACTGACGGAACTCATAAAATTTATTTTAGAGACATAAGAGTTTCACTAATAGCAATCTGGGAGAACAACTTCATGAAAATATTCCTGAACTTCATGTAGGCAATTTGGAGTGATGTGCAAAAATCTGGGTGTTTAAATATATTTAATCCACTCAATTTTATTTTTTTTTAATTCTTTTGCTTTTCCACTAGCTACCAACCAGATACTGTTGTGCCTAGCTGCATTAAACTACAGTCCTTTGTCTATACTGTCAGGAAGGCAGGGTAGACAGTAGGGGTATAAATACATACAGACTGGTAGATTGGTGATGGCAAAAAGAGTTTCTGCCTAATTATTGACATATAAAGTAAATTGGCTATGCCATTCAGATGTATTTTATAATCCTTTCTGTTTTGGCCTATCAGCTTTTTAGTGATCAGTAATTTTTTAATATCTACTATACACTTTTAAAAGGAAGGGGCGCCTACGTGATCAGGCTGATTCATCATTTCAGCTCAGGGTCATGAAATCCAGCTTTGAGTGGGGCTCCATGCTGGCCATGAAGCCTGCTTAAGGTTCTCTCTCCTTCTCCCTCTGCTCCCCCCTACTCATGCATATACTCCTTCTCCTCAAAAAATAAATAAAATAAAATAAAATAAAATAAAATAATAATAATAACATTTTTTTAAAAAAGAAGATAGAATTACCTCCGTGATCCAAGTGTTTCCAAAGAAGAGCATTCAGCTTCAGAGAGTCTGTATTCTGTATGCAGAGTCCTATGAAAATCAAAATGTACTTTTCTTTTTTCAAGACTCAAGGACAAAAGAAAGTTGCTAGCATGATGGAAAGTAAAGATGTCCACAAAGGAATATTTCAAATTGAGTGGGAACATAGGAAAATGGAGATGGAAATGGAAGATCTAAATCAGAAGGCTTGGGATATTCAGATGCTGTTTTTTTCAAGAGATCGTCAAAAGGTGAGTTCTTCCTGCCTCACTATATAATTTTAATTTCTTTCATTAATGTTTTCTTTCATTCAAACAGTGTTTAATAAGACACTTCTGCAGTATCAAGCACATTATAAGCCAGTAGTTTTTCTCAATGTGTCTACAAATTCTTTGTCTTCTGAGGATTTCCTAATTGTCAAATCTAGTGGTCTGACCCCCAGTCATCACCATCCCTCAATTCTTGGTAGCATTTGACCATCTTAACTGCCCAACTCTCTGATTTTTATCAATCCTGTTTTCTGCTATTTTTCTTCCAACATGGCAGGCCATTCTGCCTCTTTTACTGAATTTTCTTTTGCTTCTAACCCCCCCCCCCCTTTTAAAGAGTTATTTATTTAAGAGACAAAGAGGAGACAAGTGGGAGGGGGAGAGGGAGAGGGAGAGAGAATCTCAAGCGGACCCTGCACTGAGTGGGGAGCCTCACTTGGGGCTTCATCTCACAACCCAGAGATCACTACCTGAGCGGAAACCAAGAGTTAGATGTTCAACAACACCCTGGTGCCCCCAACTCTTACACATAACTATCTTTTATGATCCTGCCTTTTGCTCTGTTTCCTTCCATGCCCTCTCCTTTGATGATGTCGATTTTTCTAACTTTAGTGATCACTTCTAAAAGACTGATCCAAATTCTCTGTTCCTAATCTCCCTCAAGCTCTATTTCTACATTCCCTCTTCCCAACAGCAACCCTTCTTAATGTGCTTATTTCTGTTCTTTTCAACTCCTTACTCAGGCTTATAGTTGTACTCATCTTTGATTCCCCTCTCCCATCTTCCAAGTCTTGCCTAGTTTATCTGCTTATTCCCTCATTCTTTGTCCCCACTGCCGTTAGCCTGGCTCAGTTTTTCTTTTCCATGATTTAGACTATTGTATAATAATTCAGCTGGGGGCACCTGG
Source organism: Meles meles (assembly GCF_922984935.1). Taxonomy (NCBI): domain Eukaryota; kingdom Metazoa; phylum Chordata; class Mammalia; order Carnivora; family Mustelidae; genus Meles; species Meles meles. The sequence continues at coordinate 62,776,820 of NC_060078.1, read as the reverse complement.
CTGGCTTAGTTGGAATAACATGTAGCTCTTGATCTCAGAGTCATAAGTTCAAGCCCCAAGTTGGGTGTAGAGATCACTAAAAAAAACAAACTTTTACCAAAAAAAATCTTTTATCTGGTCTCTTGACCTTTGTGCTCTTACTTATCTATACTATATGTTGCTATCAGATTAATATTGATGTTCAGCCCTGATAACCTTACTACTCAGCTCAAACATTTTTTTTTTTAAAGATTTTATTTATTTATTTGACAGAGAGAGAGATCACAAGTAGGCAGAGAGGCAGGCAGAGAGAGAGGAAGGGAAGCAGGCTCCCCCCTGAGCAGAGCCCGACGTGGGGCTCGATCCCAGGACCCTGGGATCACGACCTGGGCCGAAGGCAGAGGCTTTAACCCACTGAGCCACCCAGGTGCCCCTCAGCTCAAACATTTTAAACTGCAACCTCTTACCTAGCAAATGAATTATGAAATTTTTAGGTGGGTGATCTGCATCCTTCAACTAACTTTTCAAATTCATTCCCACTGTTCCTCACATTAGTATTCTCAAAACAAACTGATTAATATTTTCTCAGTTTTTACCTCTGTGCCTTTGCTCATTACTGGTTCTTCAACCTGAAATCTCTTTGCTCACATTTTCCACATCCCAAGTCTATTTTTCAAGGTCTAGTTTAAATGCCACCTGCTCTAAAAGCCTCTTGATTTTCCTAGTCGAGAAAAACCACTTCCTTTTCCAAACCACCTTTGAATTTGCATGTCACTTTACATATTTTCTGGCAACTAATCATATCTACATGCTTTTTTTCTTGAAAGCTAAAGTCATGTTATCTTTGTATCTCCATTAGTATCTTTAACTGGAACACTATTAATATTAGGGCTCAAATGAGACACTTAATAAATATTTGGTGAGTTAAATAAATGAGAAAATAAACTCTAGGCATTTGTGATTATTAAAATACAAGTGAGTGTATCATAGCTAAATACAAGTAAACATTATGGCATGAAAGTCAAATCAATCTTAGATAATTTTTATGAAAATGGTAACTTTGAAAACTAAGAATGTTTTATAAAGTTATCTATTGAAAGAATAAAATATTCTGACATATTTTGTGGGGTCTTTTTCTTCTCCAAGTACCTAAATGAACCAAACTATGAGACTCTGATTGCCATTCAGATTGGAATAATGGAGCAAACCATTGCTGTTTTAGAGAAGGTAGGTCTCAAAGATACTGTTCATTATAAGCCCAACAGTTGTGAATTATTTAAACAAAGTAATAGTATTCCAAGTCATGAATTCAGACAGACCCTAATAAAACCGTGGTCCATTATTGACATTCAGGATCTAACTAGAGGTCCTGGAATAGTGTCTTTGCAACCATAACAAGTATGGTAGACTGAAGTACTTCTTTTACTATTAGAATTAATCCTTTGGGAGATATCTGAGTGTACATGAATTTCTAATTTTACATTAAGTTGTGATTTATGTAACAGAAGTGTTGATAGTCTTTCTTTGGCTTTGTAAAGCCATTTTTTTTTCATTACTGCTTAAGAAATGCTCAGTTAAAAAAAAAAAAGAAATGCTCAGTTTAGCTTGTATAACATATATAAGATGGAAACGAAGTAATCTCAAGGCTTTGTATTTTTTTAATCTCTCATTTTTAAGAATATACAAGATTTTTCTAAAATGTCGTATTAAAATACCATTCTATCTTTAAACAATTTAGTTAACTAATATGTTCAGGCATTATGTTAGGCAATAGGGATATGGGGATAAGATGATATCTTGATGATAATGAATTAAATAAAAAAATGTCTTTGTAAAAATACTTTTTTTCAAAATTATTTTTGCGGGGTGTCATGGGAACAAAAATCTCAGACCCACAAAAAGAATGTGGAAAACTGCAAAAAACTACTAAAAAAACTGGGAAGGTACAGCAATCAAAAAGATGTAGCAAATTATACTCTAAGCTGCAATTTACGAGAAGAATTGGTGGCTGTCTCAGAGAGAAAAGACATCTGTAATGCAATAGGTAAGAATATTTTTTCTTTACTCAACTGTAGGTCTCTTTGGTGACTAACATAATAAAAAAAATTATTAAAAAAAATAGTAACACTATTCCTGAAATCTGGTTAGTAGTTATAAAGCTACCAGCATTTCTTCCAAATATTTGATTCTGAATTCTGTTTCTATATTTGAAATTATAGATGATAATCCAACTAATTCTTTCCTTCTTCATTTTTGGGGTAGGGTCTAAACTGACTTGTGAAAAGATTGCCAAAGAACGATATGAAAACATGATGCAACACCAAAAGCTAACAAAAATTGCAAAACAACAAGCTGAACAGATTTCAATACTGCAGGCTGAAGTTGAACGATTAAGGATGAAAACATTTCCTGCTCTTGTTCAAATATAAAAATGCTGGTGGGAAACACAAGACAATCAATCATTTAAAAAATAATTTCATTTTATTAAAATGATTTCTTTTTCTGTCATAACAGGAAATTTAAGTAGAGGTGCTTCTTAGTTGCATATTTTTAATAGCAAATTATTTAATTTTAACCTTAATCATTATAAAAATGTGTCTTGCATGAATGTGTAAAATATCATGAATTGTTTTCATTCAGGAATGAACTGCAAATATTCAAGACATATTTTACTCTCTTCCTCATTTAGTCTTAGTTTTTGTCATAAAGACAAAAAATTCTTCGCTACTCCTGGCATTTCCAATTTTATGAAATTACCAGAAAACTTAAGAGTTAATGGATGATTTTTATATTTTTTCCTATATATCCCAAGTTTTCTTCAGCAGAAAAAATATAATCAGAAAAAAACTTTCTCAGAACATTTAGGACATTTCTCAGAACACTTATTCCCAATTCTAGCAATGAGAACAAAGTGAACCATTTCCTTTTACCAAGCCTTAAATCATTTGAAAAGTACAACATATTTTTTTCTGCATAAACATGACATAGTCTTCTACATTGCATATTCTTTGTAATACATGATGATAATTAAACAATGAAAAGATTAAATGCTCAGAAAACTGCTGAAAACTCAGAAAACTGTGAACTGCTACGTTCCAAGATGATACCATCAGGTTCATTGACCAGTCCTCACAATCTTTTCACATGTCATGGTCTCAGTCTTCTGAAATTTGTGAATTAAATGTTAAGTGTAATCTGCAACAGCATATTCAGTGTGCGCAGTGTAGGTAAAGCAAGAGAGCTATATTATCATTAAAAAGCTTCTATTTAGAAAAAAAAATCTTTAAGAGATTTAAAATATTCTAGAGACTGCTCAGGTAGTACCATAATTGATCCCCCATATACTGATAAATGCTGGATGGGAATGTAAGAGAAGTGATAGGCCCAACATCACTTTTGATGGCCCTCCTTAGTACCAGAATGACTCCTCAAGTAGTCGATCTGGCTGATTCAGCAGACAAGTGCCTCCTGGTAACATTCTCTACATCTTGGATCCTTCAAAATTATCTTTGAGAAGGTGATTATCTTTGAGAAGGGGGTGGGAGCCTGGACCCAAGGGTGAAGTGTGTGAAGAGTACAAACACTTTGTACTTAGGATGAGATCGTCAAAGTTCTCTGCCCTGCTGGTTTAAGTCAACCAAGATTCTGCTAGGTGTTTTTTTCCTCTCCATTTTTTCTGGTGATATAAATCCCAGATGACCAGGATTGGTTGCCTTATTGGGCTACATTTGCTAATAGTCAATGCCACAAATTTCACCGTGGATTCCTAGATCTTAACAGCCTATGTAATTTTTTTTAACTTTCTTATAAACATATAATGTATTATTGGCCCAGGGGTACAGGTCTGTGAATTGCCAGGTTTACACACTTCACAGCACTCACCATAGCACATACCCTCCCCAATGTCCGTAACCCCACCACCCTATTAACAGCCTATGTAATTTCTATTTCTTAGTGGCTACCCTGGGTGACTCTGACAATTCAAGCTTTTTGCTTTGAGACATGGATAGAGTGGAGGTTAGCAGAAATCTCTTGTCTGCAAGCTATATTCTACTAGCAGCACTTTTCAACAGAAGACATCTTCTGGTTTGGGGGGTTGGCTTTGGAAGGGCACATGGGTCATCCCCACCAACTCACTCTTGATACCGTTCGTGATACTGATTCCTCTCAGCTTCTGCTGAACTAACAGCAACTGTATTTTTATAGTTCTTTAAATTATATTAAATAGTAAGATAATTAACTGGGTCAAATATAGCATGGTTCTTAGTAGGGCTCTCTTGCTGGGTTGCCTGGTTTGAAATCCTGGCTCTGCCACCTGAGCTTTAAATAACTATCATAAATTTTCTCATCTTTAAAACTGGGATGCCAATAATTTTAATACTCAAATGAGTTAACATAATTTGTAAACTGGCACAAAGCAGTTGCTAACTGATAGCCTTCCTTTTTGTAAATAAAAATATAGTATCCAGTGATTTTTAAAACAAATGCATCCCATTAAATAGAGGTGAAATTCAACAGAAATTATAAAAAAGGGTCCCGCCTCATGGGCATCTTGGACATTAAAATTTCCCGTAAGCCTGATCCATGTTCCATGAACCATCTCCTGTTGCAGGAGTGTCCACTGTGCTGCTAGAGCCCTTAGCACCCAGTCAGTGCTTTGGAAATGTCCATTACTATGTCCCCAACTGCTCTCCCCAACTCTCCCAGAACTAGAGTCCCACTGATGCTATAGTTCCTCCAAGTGGACAGGTGAGGGTGACTCCAGGGGATGTGCTAATCAACAATAAGTAGCTGCAACCAAATACCAGCACCATCAGTAGGGAAACCACTTCCCATGCCACATTTACACCTTCTAGCTGTGCAGCAAGCAGCAATGGAGGCTGATAGGCTCCCAACAGCACAGCTTCCTAGGGATACCAATCTAGAAATCTCAGGGTCAGAGGAGGCCATGTTAAGCCTGGGTCAGTCCTATTGGGTTCATGGCAGCTAATGACAATACCAGTGTCTAGAAGATAGAAATTTGTGTATGGCAAGAGGGGAGTGTTTGGCAAGGGGGAAGGGTAGTACCAGCATGGACACTAATAATTAGAATGGATGCAAAAGCAGCCATCTTAATGTCTCCTGCTAGGTCAAATATTGATTTGTTAGATCATGGGGTGGGACTGGGCCCAAAACAGGGTATGCTTGGAGAGGGGCCTCAGGGTAGTGGCTCTTTATCTACTAGTAGAGAAGTACTTTCTTTCAGCATTTTTTTTAACCAAGTAAAGCTGTTTTAGCCTTTAACAGGACCCAAAAGCAGAAATCCCAGAAGGCCCTCAGGAAGGACTGGAGGATAGAACCAGGAAGCCACTGATCCACCAAGTTCTCTCTCCATCTAACATCTTTGCCTTTCTTAATAAGGGCACATACTATCCTTCTTAGCACACCAGCTTTTCTGCTTTCAAATTTGCCTACAATAGTTTCAGCCACAAAAAGAGATGGGGTTTCTTTTCCTGAGCACAATTCCAATTCTCAGACTGGGCCAGCTTGGGGGATATTTCTGTATACAACCACAAGGAGAGGTAACGTTGTACAGTATGGTGGCCAGCCTTATGAAAGTGGCTTTCTAGCTGAGGAGTCACTATGAACTGAATGGATGAAACTAGAAAGGTAGATAAATGTGAAGGACCTTGCATGCCTTGAAGGGGGGCGATGAGGATATGTTGTTTTTAAGAGATATATGGTCATTTCACTAAATGAGATGAAGAATAAACAAATTTGAAAAGACAGGGAAAAATAAAATGACATATGGACAAGTTTAATTACCTGCTACACCATCCAGATGCAAGTATGTGGTAAGTGGATAGAAACACGGTCCATAAACTTAGGAGACAGGCATTTTTAGACCACTTTAGGTTTACACATTCACCAGACTTAACTATTTTTTAACATTTAAAATAAAACCTTAAAAAAAAATAGAACTTTTCCCCACAATAAACAATATATTAAATTGACTTACAGAAATAACCAAACTATTTTTTAAACATGATTTTTTTTTTCGCATTTCTTTAAATATGAAGTTTTCTTTGGCAAATTTATCCAGACTACTAAATTTTCATTTAAGATCTTATTTTACATAATGGTTTCTACCTCCTTTTAAAATGTATTAAGTATCTTTTAACTTATCATTCTCAAAAATATTCTAGGGAAATAATTATGAATTAAACATCCATAAATTCTTCTTCATTTCTGTTATAGTGTAGCAACTTATCGTCTAACCCATAGTTGTCTATCAACTGAGTAAGGCTGAGTTTCCTGTTCTCCGCAGACATGGCTGACTGCAACTCATAAAGCAACAGCTGGCTACAGCTTCTCCACTTCTGTATTAACAACTGTAACTGAGACAAGTCATTCTAAAAGAGGAAAAAAAAAAAATAGGTCAATACCTAGCTAAGCATACTATTTTAACTTAGTGAAAGTTGTTAAATTAGTAAATGAGTAGGTTTAAAGAGTAACACACTTGGTCAGGATTGAGACTTCTACCCAGGAAAAAGTAAGACGCTTTTAAGTAGAATGACTGCAATGACACTCAAATTGAGTTTTATGGCTATTTTGTTTGGTCCAACCTCTGGACCGTCTTTACCCTCAGGGACAAATCAAATCATGAAATAGGGCAAAACTATGTAGAGAAGAAACAATATAGATTAAAACATTATATTATATGTACTTTTTATATGTATTGTACATATGTATTATATGTACTATTATAGCTGTACTTTTAAAAAATGAAAATATTCAATTAATATAAATTAAAATATTCAACTTAATATTTCCATCATCACTATCTATCTCATAAAACCCGGGTAGTTACATTTAGAAAAATTCTAAAAATTCAAGACAGCATATCAGATCTAATATTCCACCATTTATACCACGCTGCTGGGGAAGGAGCCACTACATATACATGAATGACCCGGGTCAGTAAAAGTTATCTTCTCCCAAGTGCCCAGATGAAATCTAAAAACCTACTTTGTATTTGTTGTTTTATCAAACCAAGTACCTGGAACATTTGAATAAGTTGGAAGAACACAAGACTATTACTAAAAATATTTTTTATTGGGGTGCCCGGGTGGCCTAGTGGGTTAAAAGCCTCTGCCTTCATTCAGCTCAGGTCATGATCCCAGGTTTCTGGGATCAAGCCCCGAATTGGGCTGTCTGCTCAGCAGGGAGACTTCTACCCTTCCTCTCTCTCTGCCTGCCTCTCTGCCTACTTGTGATCTCTGTCAAATAAATAATAAATAAAATCTTTTAAAAATATATATTTTTATTGTACTTTGTGGTCTATTTTTAGCTTTTTTAATCATTCACTGGCAGCTGTCACTTTTGTTCTCACTGTATTTGATTCTATCATTTGATACTAATATTGCTACCGGCTGGAAACTAGACAGAAAAACTTCAACTGCACATTAAATGAGAGCTGAGACTTTCTAAAGTTGTATCTGGTGTGTAGGAGCCGCTTCTACTCGAAATCTATGACTTACATTTGAGTTACAGTGGTTGGGAGCCAGGTTTCTCAATGTATGACTTATTGCTTATTATGCTTAAATAAACATTTTCTCTTTGAAATTACTTTCCTATCACTTATTTAAAAATAAATATTAAGAAGTGGTTCTGAAATTATTCTCACCTTTGATCTATACATTTTGACCAGTTTTAGCCTCCGAAGAAGGTCTTCTTTATCTTCAATCTGCTTCATCAATTTTGTTCTTTCTTCACTTAATCCCTGTTTGGGAAGTTCCTCATTCACAAAGTCACTTTGGAGATCACTGCATGACTCAGTATCAAGAGACTTAGATTCACACGCACTGATATTCTTGAAGGTATTTTTCAAACACGTGCTTTCTTTGAATTCACCATCTTTGTGTTTAAAATTTTCCTGAAGTTCCAAACAGCTTTCTTCTGTTGAAGATGCTGGTTTCTCAGGAAAAGTCTGATCGTTTTCTTCATTCTCTACTTTAAGACGTTTTACCACACTGTAACAGGAATTAAATGAAGATCTAGTTTTCCTTAACCGTTCTCTAAGTGTTGCACTCATAGGCTGAAAAAAGCACAAAACATTAATCAAGAAAAACATTCCTGTGTAAACAAACCTATTAGAAATAAAAACCTTGTATTTATTTGACAGAAGTGGTTGACACCACTAGATGGCTTTGTATCTCCACTTATCTTAAGTAACCACCACAAAATGTAATTCCTGCAAGCCCTGTTAATTTCATTTTTGTTTCAGAAACGTCAGAACCCTTCTAAAACAGTGTTGAGACGCCCATCCTTGTCATCACAAATATCTTCAGCAACTAGCACATTCCTGACACTAATGAATGGTTCAGTTACAAATTAAGTAAAAGACCTAGATCCCTGCCACCAAAGACCTTCAGAATACTGCAGATTCAAACGTCCTCAATTTGGAATTTTGTAGTAACCTGATCTGAAACTAAATGAAAATAACTGATTCAAGATGGGGGTGAGGGATGGGGGGAGGGGGTCAAACACATTATCTTATGATAAAGACCTAAAATTATTTAATAGTTCGGTATCTACTTACTGATCTATACATTATGTTAATTGACAGTTTTCTGTAGAATGAAACCCACTATTGGCACAATACGTAGAAATACAGAATAGCTCCAGCGAAAGAACTAAGATACTCATACTTGTTTTCTTAAACTGCTTGTACGGGGAGATGGTGGGTTGGCGCAGGCCCGTGGAGTGCTAGGTAAAATCACAGCTGAGTCGGACGGGCTTTCCATCTCGGAAATGAAATCCTCGCCTACCTCTTAAAAAAAAAAAAAAAAAAAAAAAAAATCATAATGTAAATAACTGATACCGCGATATACTCAATTTTTGTGAAAGAACTTTTTACTCTTGTACATGTAACATCCACAAATACGCCAGCGACAACTTCACTTAGTTGTGATTCATTCCTGCTCTTTTTGCAGTTTCCCGTTTACTTTTCTAAGAAAGACTGTGTTAGTCCACATGGTGACTCCTGGTTTTTTTTTGTTTTTTTTTTTCAGGACAAATTAGCATTTCATATAAACACTCCACTTGGTTTATCTATCAAAATATCCTCAAAACCCGCCATGTAGAGGGTAGCGAGAATAATTTTGTAGTTCTCCGGGAATTCTTTAATTTGGGTACGCCGGCTTTATAAGGAAACACAACTGAAATCTTGACTCGGAAAACATCATCAGACGTGTCACAGTACCTTAAACCCTAAAAAGCTGTGTGACTAGAACCAATGACCAATCGGGCCTAACGAACAAGGAACACAAGCCAGATAAACATACGCCCGTCTGTGTCGCTTCAGTAGCGAAGAGACCCTGGAAAGGAGAGTTGGCTTAAACCGTTTTCCTCAGACAAAGGCATCCACTTTAATGGGATATGGAGGGGAGTTTCTTCCTTCCTCCCACTACTGCAGAACACCCACACTAGCCCTCGAGAGACCCCAGCTCACTCTCGCCCCCAGACCGCAGAAAGAGAGCTCTACTCGACTCCACCACAGACGCCCAAAACAGCCCAACTCTTGAGATATTCACTCACTAGCCGAGACTACCGCCCTCCGCCATCCCAGAGCCAGAACACGCGCGCTGCCGCGGCGGGGCGGGACAGCACGAGAGGCGGAAGAGACGCGCGATTGGCTGAATTGACCGATGCGCGCAGCTCCGCGGGGTTCAGCGCCTTAGAGTGGCGTGACGGCGCGCGCCCGTGCGCGCGCGGCCTCCAGAGACCGCGAGGAGGCGGAAGCTGAGCGGGGGGGGAGGGGGGGGGTCACGCGAGGTCCGCAGAGACGCGTGATTGGCCCGGTGGACTGACGTTCTCCTCTCTGCTCCGCCCAAGGACGGCGGAGGGTTACTGCGCTCTGCGCGCGTGGCCGCGAGCCTCAGCCGCGTTGGGGGTGGGTCAGGCAGAGTCTCTGAACGCCAGAGGGGTGGATTGTCAGTGCGCTGCGTTTCTCTTCGCGGTTTTCTTCCACCTCCTCTTTCCAGGCCTTGTTTTCGCTTCCAGCTTCCTTTGTGTGTGTGTGTGTGTGTGTGTGTGCGCGCGAAGTACGCCTGAGCGCGCCCCTCCCCCGCACCTAGGTTTTCCTGTCCCCGCTGCCCCCCCCCCCCCGTTAGTCTCTGTCCTCTCTCCCCACACGAAACGTCCGTCCTCACACCGGACAGGACCCGAAGCCGCAGACAGGGCTACGGGTTAAATTTACGGCCCTAAACTCTCCTAAGCAGAGACCGCCAAAGAGGAGAGCGCTCGTTTGGGCGGCCTGTTGAGAATCCAACATGTGAGAAATCGCTCCTAGAGGCCCGGCGAGCCCTTCTCCAGTCACTGATGTCCCAAACGGCGGTTCTCTCACAGGTTTTCTACTGCATCTACCCCCAAATCTAGATTCTGTAGCTTGGCTTCAAGTCTGGTCAGATTGGAATCAAACCCCTTTGGGCTACACGGGAAGCAGACCGATCACTGAATAAGATTGTGTTGGTCCTGAATTCAGACGTTTGTTTCTGTTTTTCCAGAATCCAGATGTTTGAGGCAGATCTAGCCCTTGCTGAACACTGGGCAGCGCCTTCGTGGAAAATTGTCCTCCTGTGGGGCCCTTGCTGGCTCAGTCGCAAGAGGGCAGGTCTTGATGGGGAGGGGGCGGGGGGAGCTGAGTTCGAGCCCCGCCTTAGCTGTAGAGATTACTTTTAAATATAAAACATAAAAAAAAAAAACCAACCTCACTTCCTGGTAGCAATGTTCTGTTGCTGCGCAACAACAAAGTTAAATAAATCGGGTGGAGCACTGGGTTTGGGGAAAGACAATTACTCAGTAATTTCTGAGTCACCTGGAAGTTGGGAATTTTAAGGAGCTGGTGTTTTCAACCTAATGAATGGCCATTTTATTTTTATTTTTTTAAAGATTTTATTCATTTATTTGACAGACAGAGATCACAAGTAGGCAGTGAGACAGGCAGAGAGAGAGGGGGAAGCAGGCTCCCCGCCGAGCAAAGAGCCTGATGCAGGACTCCATCCCAGGACCGTGGGATCATGACCCAAGCAGAAGGCAGAGGCTTTAACCCACTGAGCCATCCAGGCGCCCCTGAATCTGCATTTTAAACGTTGATACTGTCTCTTTGCAAAGAGCTAATAGCTTAGAGGTGCCAGGACCCCGAGGAATAACTGAGTCCTAAGTAGTCAGATACAGAGAAACTGAAGACAACCCAGTGCAGTGATTAAGGACGTAAACCTTGGAGGCGAATTGCCTAGGTTCAAATCCTGACACCATTATTTTATATGCTTTGTCAAGTAGTGTCTCTTTGCCCAGGTTTCCTCATCTGTAAAACAGGTATAATAGTATCCCTAGTATCCTAGGGATTGGAGGATTAAATGAGAATTCATGATGGGCAAAGAAAACAGCAGTAGATATTTAGGAAGTACTCCATAGTTGTTGTTTTATATATGCTACTATATTCACCATTCCTTAATCGATATAACAGTATGCATGGTAATTCTTTCATCCTTCTTTTTTTTTTTTTTTTCAGATTTTATTTATTTATTTGACAGAGAGAGATCTCAAGTAGGCAGAGAGAGAGGGAAGCAGGCTCCCCGCCGAGCAGAGAGCCCGGCACGGAGCTCGATCCCAGGACCCTGAGATCATGACCTGAGCCGAAGGCAGAGGCTTAACCCACTGAGCCACCCAGGCACCCCTTCTTTCATCCCTCTGCTTTATCTCCCCAAAAAGTCCAGCTTTTGTTAAAGCTAGTGTAATCCAGAAAACCCCACACAATTTAAGTCGAAAGTAGCAGAAAACTTGGTTCCTCCATATATAATTAATATATATTTCCCTTCTAAATTTTAAAAAATTGTATAAATTAACCTCAAGAAATTTACAAAATGAAAGAGAGAACTCATGATTTTCTTTTTTCTTTTTTTTTTAATACAAAGACTTTATTTACCCACCTGACAGAGCACAAGCAGAGGGAATGGCAGGGGCAGAGGGAGAAGCAGGCTACCGGTTGAGCAGGGAACCAGTCGAGGGGGCTGGATCCCAGGACCTGGAACCATGACTGGAGCCAAAAGCAGATGCTTAACCAACTGACCCACCCAGGTACCCCAAACTCGTGATTTTCTGACACAAGTGTTACCACATCAAGCCAAAGGTCTGTCTGTACATTTACTTCTCCCTTTACTCACCCATTGGCATCAGTTACTCACACTGAAAAGAGCAGACTGATTTGTCCTGACACTAGAAGCACAATGCAGACTCTGCATATTCTTTATACCTTGGGGCATAAGGTTGGGTTGTTTTTATGATTCTCTAAAATCAGCTGCTCCAAAATCCTTCTATCAGGACAGCCCAAGCTTAGAGCTGTGTTTTTGCTGGCTGCATAAAGGAAAACAACATGTTGCCTTGCAAATGTTCTGACTTGCTTGTTATGTGAACTGCTATATTAGATGGGATTGTTTGGGCCGGATTTTCAAAGAACTTCAGAATAACTATTCAGAAGAACCTGTATTTTAGAAATGTGCGTTTGTTGACCTGCGTCTCTGACTTCCATGTGTTGTTACAACTGAACGGTCTTCCCACATTTAAGTTTGTATTTTACTTACTCCAGTGACATCCGCGAGTGGAAACATAGCTTCCACTCTCGACTTAGTGTAAGGAATCTGGAATATAGCCTCCGTACAGTTTTCATTTTATCTTTAGAGAAAGCCTAGCAAACACTTCCATGACTTTAAGTGCCCAAAATCTATTGTTTTATAAGTAGTTTGTTGTTTGTGACATGGGACATTGTATGTTACTTGAAATTTTTCAGGGTGGGAAAAACACTGCCCTAGAGAGCCAGAAGGCAAGGACTCCTTATTCTACCATAGAGAACAATTTGAGCAATAGAATTCTATGATAATAGTAATTAATATTAACCTAAGGCAGGCTTTCCCTGTGTTTTTAAATTTCTCCAATACCCAAGGCTACTGTTAGCTACTTTGTTATTCATTAGGGAGTGGTGAATGTTTCTTCCCTTAGTCTGTGATTATTGTCAGTGAGATGATGACATAGGCCTAAAAATCTTTATGAGGCTTTTTTATTCTTTTTTAATGGTAAGAAGAAAATAGTCTTTCTCTCTTTCTCCACATAAACCACACACACACACACACACACACACACACACACACACACACAGACAGTTAAGCCACAATTTAAAATTTCATTTCACTGGGTTTATTTATTTTAAAATTCTTAGTTGTAGCATTATTTTACAAATCTTAACAGTAATCTCAGAGTGACCTAAATTCCATTCCATTGACTTTCCTGTATTAATACCATTTTTATATTATATAGATACACCTAGTATCCATAGATTTTTTTAACAATTAAAAATATAAATGTACATTTGTAAAACGATTAAAATCTAATTGGGTGAGGTATTGTGTAAAATCCACATGATTAAGTTGATTTATAATGTTCATTAGGGCAAGTTAAACAAAATTTAATACAAATTTATAACACTCGTAAAAACTCTCCTAAATTCTCTCTCTCTCTTTTTTTTTTTTTTTTAAGAGTTCATTGATTTATTTGACAGACAGAGATCACAAGCAGGCAGAGGCAGGCAGAGAGAGAGGAAGGGAAGCAGACTCCCTGCTGAGCAGAGAGCCTGATGCGGGGCTCTATCCCAGGACTCTGAGACCATGACCTGAGCAGAGGCTTTAACCCACTGAGCCACCCAGGCGCCCCTCTCCTAAATTCTCTTAAGTGGCTTTCAATATTTCTTCTGACATTTCTATATAAGTTGAAAATCAGAAACTTCCCTCTATGTTTCTCTTGCCATCAATTCCATTCCTGCAGACCTATCCATGGTAAAGAAGATATGTTTTAGTGTTGTCATCTTATAAATTTCCCTTTAAGTGACTGACAAACTATTTCTATTTCTTTTCTTTAGAGACCTCCTATGGAATTCTATAATGTATAATTGATTGATTTGTAGAGCCCACTGAAGACTTTTTTTAAATCCAAGTGTGACCTTTGTGGGTAAACGGTTTAATTTTCTCTAGCTACATTAAGCAAAAGCAATTTTGTTTTCAACCTCAAGATGAAAGAGCCCTTACCTTAGCTGCTAGGCATCCCTGAGAGGTTGGTTGCCTTACTGAGTACGATGGCTACTTAGAGTGTGAAGACATGGGGAGGGTCAATAGCAGTTGTGTAATAAAAACTTGTCCACCACTGGGCAACTAGAAAACTTATCTGGTAACTAATACCGAGGGTAATATACTGAACAAGAACCTAAAGAGCTCCTTTCACCTGGTGTTCCTTCCTTTTATTTTATTAGACCTGGCATTTTGTCAAGTCCATTAAATGACTAGAGGAACAAGAGCGTCTGTGATTCATTGCTGTCACTGGGGTGTGTTCTCTTGGAGAATAGAGTGATTCAGGTTAGATTAGTAATTGTGAGGAAGGGGGTAGGGTGTGTGTGGGAGGGAGGGTCGTGGCACAGGAGTTAGACTGTGGAAAGGTAATGGTAATAAAAGTATAGCTAAAAGGGACATCTTTTTCAGATCCTTAATTAACTCAAATGTCACTGCTGCATTCATTTGGGGGGAAAAGGCATTAGATTTCAGCAAATCCTTAAGCAACAGAACATGTCTTATAATCATCCTTAACTACCTGAAGTTTGAGAGATAACAACTCCCAGGATAATTTCACAGTATTGAAATCTGTTTGAAGTGCTGGCAGAGAAGTCAGTGTAGTTTTCTACCCTTGACTCTCATTATTGTTTCAGTCTTGAGAGTATAAAAGCTTTCTTTTAGATGGAGAAGCAAGAATGTCCCATGATACCAGGAAAATAAGGAGTGAAGAGACAATTCTACCATATTTTAGGATGCTATTGATCTTTTTTCATATGTTCTTCTAGCCCGTTGGCAACTTTGATGATAAGCGTAGTAGTAGAGAAAATCTGTGAATCAGCCTATAACCAAGAATTTTCTGGTCCAGTTCAGGATCTGACAGCTAGATTGAAACTTCACCTCTTACCCACCATTCCCAAAGGCAACATAAAAATGTCTTAGATTTTCATCATGGGCCTTATGAGCGGTACCAAATCCCCCAAATGCAGAGAGAGCCCCTGACGAAGAGATCTGAATCCCCAGGGTGGATCCATTGGGGAGGCATAATCAAAGATGGGGGGGGTGGGCTTGAGCAAAGGGCTTTCTTCCTCGATCCTCTTTCCTGCCTCATGCCCATGTCCCCCACACCATGCCTAACTTGTCAGTGACATCAACATCACCCAGCTCTCCACTCTGTCACACCTCCGTCGCCACCAAAAAATAATGTGTGAAACTTGATGATAATACTGGTCACCCTCAACTGACAAATGATACTGCCATATTTTTATAGTGAAAATATGTATTTCCCATGGATAAGATCTTGGGAAGGAAGCATAGAACACAGCTACATTCACACTGACCTGGTCCTCCAGGACTTCACTCAGCTATTTAAATGTCCTTAACACAAAATTAAGACAGATAATACTTATCCTTCAACAATGTACACCTTTAACTCAAACTCTTCCCAAACCTCCCACCTCCCAAAATTTTCCCTTACGTGCCCCTCTGGTTATTATTGTAGCAGCTATCAAGTACATTATCTCAGTTATTTTTCACTTTTTGATGTGACATCGTAAGTCATATTATCCTTTCCTTAGAACCATTTACAGACTTTCCTTTTATCTTATTCTTAAGTCAAGAGAAGGTCATTCAGTTGTTTTCCAGTAGTCCACGGTGCATGGGAACCATGGTTTAGTCTACCTCCATCGCATTGCTTACCCTCTTCCTTACACTGTGTTATAACTTGTGAATCTATGCTTTTCTATGAATGCTGGATATTAAAAACTCAACTTCTATGTTACCAAAGAGCTACTGTGTGTGGAATTCACACCAAATGCAGGGATAACACTCATCAACAAACATGGTCTTCTCAGACTTTTAAAAGCCTGTCATTGGGTAGATAGCATACCATGATACCAAAGAACACAGGCTTGGGTTTTGGAAGGCAGGCAACTAATCACGTCCACATTTGTTAAGCAAATTCCTATGAAACTATAAATTATAAACTGCCCATAGGTTAAAAAAAAAAAAAAGCATTACCATAGGTTGCCATTATCTGAAATGCTTTCCTAGCCTAACTCTGGGCCATTGGAATAGGGTACTTTAAACCTGCACGTACAAGTTTAAGATTTTTGTAAAGATGCCAAGTCTTTAACATAACAATAATTAACATAAAGCTTGTGCAATTAAGCTGCCCCAAAAGGATGAGTTTGAATCTTTGGCAAGATGTTCCTCTTTTTTAAAAAAGCAGCTTCACCAGTACATATTATCTTCACTCAGAGCTGTTTCCTTTAGGTTTGTGAAGCTGACTTTTTTTCATTCCAGCAATTGTCTATAGGGATAGCAATTTATTTTCAGTCACTAATTTTCAGGATGAATCAATCCTAATCAAACCAATTTTACCCAGCAATGTAATCTGCTATGTCTATATCCATTTTTATAGTTAAAGAATCAGACTTGCTGATCCCCTCAACCTAAATAGAATTCTTCTGTGCTGAGAATGGGATTAAGTTCCCAAAATAAACTCTAAGAAGAGAATTCATTTCAGAAAAAGAAAATTCACTGATATCAAACAGTAGATGTAGTGAGCCGGTACCTGAAGTGACTTGATTTTAGGGAGTGAAAATAGCATATTATTACAGGTTTGAAAGACTACAGTTTAGGATTATGTGGACAAATGAGAATATAAATCTCCCTCTACTTCTGGTGGAGTTACATCCTGATAAACCCATTGTAAAGTGAAAATATCATTAAGTCAAAAATGCTTTAATACACCTAGCCTACCAAATATCCTTAGCTTAGCCTGAATTTAATGTGTTCAGAACACTTACATTAGCCTACACTGGGACAAAGTCATCTATTTCATAATAAAATGTTGGATATCTCATCTAATTTATTGAATACTGAAAAGGGAGACAGAATACTGAAAAGGGAAGATTTGTATGGGTACAGAATAGTTTTAAGTGTATGAGTTGTTTCCCCTCATGACTGCATGGCTGCAGGCTGGGGTTCCCTGTTGCTGCATAGTAGAGATCAAAATTCAAAATTGTAAGTTTAAGATTCTCTATTTTTATGGTTTCTACTGAATGCATATCGCTTTTGCACCACGGTAGAGTTGAGCAATCATAAGTTGAACCATCATAGGTCTGTACTAAAAAGCTAGAATTGAACTTTTGCATACTATTTAGAAGCTTTGAAGGCAAGCTTTATGAACCCATCAATAACTGCTCAAGCTAAGATTATAGGAAACTTTCCTGGATCACTACATCGATAACTGAACCCATCTTCAAGAGTTCAAAATTCAGTGCCAAGAATTTTGTAGAAGAAAAAATGAGAGGGAAAAGGGGGGAGGAATCTATCTTTACTATATGTTTCTTGCCCTTAAGGAGAATAAAACTCTTGTGTTTAAAACACCATTTTTAAAATAATGCATTAGTGATTACTAGGCTTGGTTATGCCATACTGCAAGATATGCTGCAAATTTAACCTGGATTTTGAGGTCCAAATGCAGATCAAACACCATGAAATCTGGACACATTCACTGGAGCTATATTCTGAGAAAATCATGACTTTTTTCTTAATGAGAAATGCATACCTCATGTTCTTTAAGGCCTTTGATACTATTGAATAAAAAGGATTATGGAAGTTTAAGATTTTATGATTAATAAAGATGTAAACATGCATTATAGTTATACCTATACTTTCTGAAGACTGATGCAGTATTATAATAATTGGGGTAAAACTGATTATATCTTGTAAATTTTAAGCCACATTTTATAGTAGGTAAAATTTTAAATGAGTAAGGCTGTAAAGCCACAGACCTTACTTCAATTTTCTTTAGCATTCCAAACCTTTTCATTGTTGAGTTTCGTTGTTGTGTGCAGTGAGTTGGGGAAGAAATGGGCTGTGGTCACAAACTGTGAAGGTGAGGTTGCTTACATATGACATAATCATGGGTTGTCAGTTTAAATTGGGGGAAATGGGAAAGTCGTTTGGGATTTTTGTTTGAATACAACTTTGGATGAATACAAATGATACATACTGATGTTTACACCTGTTTTTCTCTGATTCATTCATTCTCCTGGAAATAGGGCTGCAGCAGGGGATAGGACTGAATCAGAGCAGCCGAGTTCTTTACTGACCCTGCTACTAACAACTAATGTGCTGTGTGACTCTGACAGATTCATTTAAATTCTGTGGTCTCTGTTTTCTCAACTATGAATTGTATAAAAAAGAGTAATCTTTCCAAGTTCTGAGGTTTTCTCATTCCAGTTTGGGTACATTTTGATCCACCTGAAATTAACCAGTTCCCATCATTACTCAGTTCACAGAAAGTTAAACTTACAGATAAAATTCCATGTAGAAACAACGATTAAATGGACACTCTGAAAGATGTGCTAGGTGCTAAACGTGGAAAAGTAAATATATTTTTAAGGAATTTACAAAGACAAATTGGACACGTCAGTATTTATCACATAGATTCCATCAGTTTGGAAATTTGTTATATGGAGGATTTTTTTTTTTTCTTCAATGACCTTTCCTGCCTCAGAAGCCCTCCCGTATCATCAGAGTCCCAGTCTCCCAGCCCTGGGGCTTCAGGCTGACTCTCACTACCTGCCACTTGCCATGGCAGTACACACTCCTGGTTGCTCTGCTTACTTTTACTGTCATCTTCTGGAACTCATGTCCTCACTTCTGTTAAATTTTGTTGCTTACCATAGGTGCTCAATAAGTGTGTTCTGAACGGATAAATGATTAATTTTTAAATCAGTCACTCTGATTTAAAAGATGCAAATCCCTAAGTAAGAAGAGAAAGTTACAGTGTGGTTGCCTAATAGAGCAAGGGATGGAGCGATATTAACAGCAGGCAGAATTTTCACTGCACTCTTTGGATTATTGTTGGGAACTGGTTACCAAAAAGACCAAGTCACAATTAGAAGTTTGGAATTTTCAGACACCACCCCTCCCCAACCACTTCTCTAGAGAGGGGAGAGGGGTTAGAAACAGAGTTAATAACTGATCATGTCGCTGTGAGGAAGCTTCCGTAAAATCCCAATGGTTCAGCATCTGAAGAGCTTCCAGGTTGGTGAACACATTCATGTACAAGGAGAGTGACATATCCCAACTCCACAGGGACAGAAACCCTTCTGCTTAGGGGCCCTCCCAGATCTCACCCTATGCATCTTTTCCTCTGGCTATTCATCTGTATCCTTTATCATATCCTTTAATAAACTGGTAAACAGGGGCACCTGCATGGCTCAAGTTGTTGAGCATCTGACTCTTGATTTCAGCTCAGGTCATGATCTCAGTGTTGTGAAACTGAGCCCTGCACTGGGCTCTGTGCTCAGCTTGGAGTTGGCTTGAGAATCTCTCCTTCTCCCTTTGCCCCTCCCCTGGCTCTCTCGCTCTCTCTCTCTCTCTCTCTCTCTCGTCTTTCAAATCATTTATCAAATGAGGTAATAATATCTACTCTATGAATTATAATGATGCAGATAATGTGTTTAATATGGAACTTTCCAGATAGTTACTCTCCACATAATCGTGGTGAAGGTAGTGATACTGGTGGTAGTTACCTTAAAGTTGAGGATGAGGACAAATGTCAGGGGCAGAACAAGAGAGTGACTTGATCAGAGAGCTTTTCTCTATCTTTCATTTAGCCAAATTTCCTCAACTTGTGCTCCAGTAGAACAATGCTGTTCCATGAGCTAGTTCAAGGTGTTTTATAGGTAAAATCGAAATTAGGGTGATCTTTTCTAAATTTGCAGAAAAAATATAGATATAAGATGCTTCCAATTACAATTTTTTCTATTCACTCTTCTTAACACTTTTTTGTCTGCTAATGGACAACCGATAACAAATGAATAGGTAGCAGAGGAATATTAAGAAGAAACATCAGTAAACTGGTTTAAATGTTTACTCAACATTTAACAAATATTTGTATAATAGAAGTTTTGGGGATTTCTTGGGGTAAAGACTTTGGTCATTTTTCTTGATAGTAGTATTGCTCTTAGTTCATATGACAAAACGAAATATAGCTTTATTTTATTTTGTTCCACAAAGAGCCCATGTCATCCCCATGCTTGACCACTTGCAGAATTCCATGATCTGCTATTGCCAGCATCTCATTGTTTGAAGCTATAGAGTCCTGGGTTTTAGGCCACACTTAAGACTACTAAAATATCCATGGAGAGCCCCACTGTTTATCACCTAACCCCCTCTTATATTAGAGGAACACTATCTTAAAATACAGTCTCTTTTTAAAAACTGAAATCTTCGTTAACAAGAGTTACACACTTTTGTTACTTGTGCTACACGCTATGAGCGGATAAGTCCATCTGTCTCTCCTAGAGTCACTATATACGAGGATGTCCTAAAGAGTGAGAGTAAGAAGAAATGGGAAACATAGAGGAAACACATCCTGCTTTAGCCCACGCTCTATACTAGTCATCCCCAAGTAGAGAGAACAGCGCTATTCAACCAGCTGCTCAAACTTCAGAAAACACAAATGACCACATCTTGACTCATCTTCCTCTCAGAAATCCTCTGAGGCTCAGAGTGACTTATTGATTGCTTGTTCTTGATAAGTAGGTGAATTCAGCACGTTTTTAGGTATTGACTGGCAGAACTGATTAACAAGGACTATAGGACTCCAGTCTGCTGAATAGCCTGGGGCAGCCTCCTCTGACAGTGTGGCTCAGCATTACTTCTTCCATCAAGACCCTCTCACTAAGTCTTCCATGTTAATTCAGGGGCGTAGAAGAAAAGGATTTGGAAATCTAATTATCGAGACATAAATAAAATGGCTCAAAGAGTATGGCATGAATTCTGAGACCCAAGTCTAGGCTTCTCCAGATACTTTATACCACTGAAGAAGGCCTAGATGAACACTTCTGTTTGAATCAAGTTTCATTTTTTGCAAGTAATGCTTCACATTGAAGGTATTTTTATTAACTGCTTATCTCAAGGGCTGGCTTTTTTGCTGTGAAGTGAATCTGAAGCCCTAACAAAAATTAGGAGGAACAGTCTTTCTTCCTAAGGCTTCTGTACCCAGACCACAGTTGGGTTTGTAAGAAAAGCTTGATGGTTAACCTTAGCTTTACACAGGGTAAATTTAGAACCCTCTTGGAAGAATTTCTGGGACAACTCTCTTACTGTAGCTAATTGAGCCCTGATATTGCTGAATACGCCACAAGCAAATCCTTTAGTCCACAAAATTTTTTTCTACATTCTGACAACCTTGAGCTTAAGGAATTAGAATCTTAATATTTTTTTTAAACAAATCAAATCACAAAATATATAAGGCGAATAACCAAAATGGGTTTATTACAGGAGTACAATGCTATTTTAGCACTTGATAGTCAACATAGTTCACCATATTGGCCAAAAAAAAAAAAAAAAAAAAAAAAAATCACATGACCATCTAAGTAGATGGTTAATAAAAAGCATTTAGATAAAGGTCAATATTAATTCATGCTAAGTAAAAGCAAATTAGTAATTTTTAAAAACTTACCTATAAAGTATTTAAAAACTATAATAAATATAATGGTGAAATGTTGAAAACTTTTCCTTTAAAATTGAGAATACTAAGAATGCTTACTATTATCATTTCTATTCATCATTCTGAATGATGATGTAATTCTTATTAAAAAGTATAAGGCAAAAAAGAAGGAAAGAAAATATAGAAGGACTAGAAAGAAAAAAACAAAACATATGCAGATGATATGACTGAGTATAAAGAAAATCCAAAAGAATCTGCAAATAAATTATTCTAAGTAATAGGAGAATATAGCAAAATTACTACACATAGGGTCAAAATGATTAAAAAAATCTATTAAACTTATAAAATGAAATTTTTAAAAACATTATCTCAAATAGGGTCAAAAACATTACTACCCAGGAGAGACATAAAACCTCTACAGAGAAAACTATGAAATGTATAATCTATAAAATTATGGAACATATAAACTTATAAAACATATAAGCATATAAACTATAAACATTAGACATATTAACTGTATGTTTATAAAGCATATGAACTATAAAATATATGCAGCCATATAGCATTATTCTAAGAACTCATAGACCTTAATAAATGGAGATGTAGACAAGGAGACAAAGTCTCCTTAATTAGAAGACTACATTTTAAAGACATTGAGTTCCCTCAAGTTGGTATATGGATTTTGTGCAATTTCATTTTTTAAAAATTCTTGGCAGATGTTTGTGTATATGGGTGTGTTTTACAGGTTCATTGTGAAGTTTAACTGGAAATGCAAAGGTCCAAGAACATCCAAGATGCATTGAAAAAAGAAAAACAAAGAGGAAAAACAAAGAGAACTAGTTGTTGATATCTTGTTGATATCAAGATATCGTGATATCTAGGCAGTGTGGAATTGGAGCAAAGAGTGATGCGTAACAGTGAAGCAGAGTCCAAAGTATACCCATGTAGAAGCAGAGACTTGACCTATGATAAAGATAGCACTGAGGTGCCTGGCTGGCTCAGTCAGTTAAGTATATAAATGCCTTCAGCTCAGGTGATGATCCTGGAGTCCTGGGATGGTCCTGGGATCAAGCCCCATGGTCGGGCTCACTGCTCAGTGGGGAGTCTGCTTCTCCCTCTCCCTCTACCTCTCTTCCTGGTTACATACTCTCTCTCTCAAATAAAAATAATTTTTTAAAAAAAGATAGCACTAAAGAGAAATTCTATAAGGATTATTTATTTGTTTGTTTTTAAAGATTTACATATTTATTTTAGAGAGAGAGAGCATGGGGGGAGAGCAGAAGGAGAGAGTCTGAAGCAGACTCCATGCTGAGCTTGGAGCCCATCAAGGGGCTCAGTCTCACAGCTCTGAGATTACTACCTGAGCTGACCTGAGACAAAACCAAGAGTCCAATGCTTAAACAACTGCACCACCCAGGTGCCTGGAAAGAAGGATCTTTTAAATAAATGCTGCTAGGCCAACTGGATAGCCATGTGGGAAAAAACTAAAATTGACCCCTAATTCACACCATTCACAAAATTCAGTTCCAAGAGGATGTAGATCCAAATGTGAAAGATTAAAAAATGACAATTTAGGGGCACCTGGGTGGCTCAGTGGGTTAAAGCCTCTGTCTTCAGTTCAGGTCATGGTCCCAGGGTCCTGGGATCGAGCCCCACATCGGGCTCTCTGCTCGGCAGGGAGCCTGCTTCCCTTCCTCTCTCTCTGCCTGCCTCTCTGCCTCCTTGTGATCTCTGTCTGTGAAATAAATGAATAAAATCTTTTTTTTTAAAGATTTTTATTTATTTATTTGTCAGAGAGAGAGAGAGAGAGAGCAAGAGCGAGCACAGGCAGACAGAGAGGCAGGCAGAGACAGAGAGAGAAGCAGGCTCCCTGCGGAGCACGGAGCCCGATGTGGGACTCGATCCCAGGACGCTGGGATCATGACCTGAGCCGAAGGCAGCCGCTTAACCAACTGAGCCACCCAGGCGTCCCTGAATAAAATCTTTTTTAAAAAATGACAATTTAGAAGACTTATAAGAAAGGATATCTTCATGAACTTGGGAAATGGAAAGATTTCTTACATAAGAAATAAAATACAGTGATCATTAAGGAAACAATTAAGGGTTCTGTTTATTTTAAAAATTTTTTAAAGAAGATTGAAACATGCCATAGGTTGGGAGAGTGATTTACAAAATATATAACTGATACCAAGAAAATGAGTAAGAAAAAGACAAACAGTCCTAACTTAAAAATGGTCATGAAATTTGAACAGGCACTTCACCAAAGGGTCTATCCAAATGGCCAATAAATACATGAAAAGGTAGGAAACTTCATTAGTAAACAGAGAAATTAAAAATAAAACCACAATGAGATACTACTACAGACCCACCAAAATAGCAAAAATGAAAAAGACTGACCATACTAAGTGTTGGTGTAGATATAGAGCAACTGAAACTCTTACACACTGCTAGTGGGAATGTCAAGTCCTGTGGAATATCTGGCATTCGTTACTAAAGTTAAATGTGTACGTATCCTATAAGCTAGTGAGTGCACTCCGAGGTGTAGGTCCAGCAGGAATTTTGTGCATACTCGAAGTCCGAAACAATTCAAATGTCAATATAGAAATAACATATAGTATATTCATACAGTGGAAACCTGCACAGTATTACACATGACAGTGTGGATGAATCTTACAATGTTGAGCAAAAGAAGTCATACACAAAAGATTATGTATCATATGATTCCATTTTTAATAATTTCAAAAACACACAAAATTAACTTACAGCACTGAAAGTTCCTGAAAAGCAGAGTTGCTAAGGGCTAGTGATGTTCTATTTGTTGCCATAGATGGTGGTTATGAGAGTATGTTCACTTTGTGATTATTCATTAAGCTGCATTATTATAATTTGTGTACCTTTCTCTATGTGTGTTATTTTTTAAAGCAAGGAAAACAAAAGACAAGCGGCCCATAAATCAATTACTTTCTCTTCATGTTTCAAGATTTATCCCTTTTTCAAATCCAGAAGTTTTGAGGTAGCAACAAGCATTTCTACATATTAGCTGTATTATATATACTTATTGAATTTGAAAGATTGTTTATTAATAGACTTTATTTTTTTTAGAAGACCTTATTTTTTTTATAAGACTTTTTGGTTTACAGAAAAATGGAGCAGGAAGTACAGAGTTCCCATATATCCCCTCATCTTTTCTCCCCACCAATAACAATTTCTTCTATTATTGGCATCTTGCCTCATTAGCATGATACATTTGTTATAATTGTAGGCCAATATTGATACATTATTCTTAACTAAAGTGGATAGTTTACATTAGAGCTCATTCTTTGTGATGTGCATTCTGTGGGTTTTGACAAATGTATAATGACTTGTATCCACCATTACAGTAGAATGGATTTTAAATTTTACTTTCGCTTCATACAGTTTCTATAATGATTATGCTTTCCCATTGCTGATTGATTTTGTCTCCTTTATAACTATAGCTATTTCCCAGAGAGGATATAAACTTCTTTTTATGTCATTAGCCAGTGGTTTAAATTATGTAACATCAAGTTAAGGATTTATTGCCAAGTACTGGGCAAAGATAGTTGCTTTCTAGGCCTGAAATTTCAGAGATAGACTATCTTGCATTTGTCTTTGGCAATTAGAAGATACGTCAATATTCCAGTGAAAGATTCTATAATAATGTTTCAGGGCTTGCCATGGGCCATCAACCCTCAGCCCCACACTGAGGAGTACTGAACCATACTCTGAATCAACGCAAGACTCAAGACAGGATGTGTAAATTCTTACTCCTGGCACAGTCATCCCAAAAGGCTTCGAATTCCTTAATATGTGAATACTGAACATATTCAACCTGGAGGGGGTCTGGACAGCAGATATTTCCTCCACTCCTCCCCCTGCATTCCTCAGGGAAGCACCTCAGAAGTGACTAATATCATGACAGGAAAAGAAGGTAACTGTTCTCACCTGCCTTCGTTCACATAGAAGCATGTAGTGTGGCTTCTAGTAAATACTCAGGACTAATGAGGAAAATCTAATGACTGCATTTTAGTCTTAGAGTGAATTAATTTATTAATTAATGTATTTATTTGTCAGAGAGCGCGTGCAAGCAGAGTGGCAGGCAGAGGCAGAAGCAGGCTCCCTGCTGAGCAAGGAGCCCGATGTGGGACTTGATCCCAAGACCCTGGGATCATGACCTGAGCAGAAGGCAGCGGCTTAACCAGCTGAGCCACCCAGTTGTCCCTCTTAGAGTGAATTTTGTTGGATGTGTGGTTACGAGCACTGGGTTAGAGATAAACCCACTTTTTAGTCATTGAGAACAACATACTGGGAGTGTTGATTATATATTAGAAGAAGAGAAAGCAGATAACACTCAAATGTGTTCAGAAACAACCAAAAAAGCATGTCATATAAATGCAATCCATAAAAAAAAAAACTTAAAAAAAAAAATAAATGCAATCCATAAATAGAACTAATGAAATCCAAAGTCAAGAATAACATCAAAGGCAGCTCATAGTTGTCATGAGACAGGATGGGTTTACAACATTTTAAGCAAGATTATACAGAAATTATATAATTATATAAATTATATAGACCACTAGTGTGTCTCACTATAATGCTAATTCTACTAAACCAAAACATTGGAAAGGATTAGATTGATATTTAATGATCCTAGGCTTAATGAACTTTTTTCTTCATGGAAAATATTAAAACAGGGGCACCTGGGTGGCTCAGTGGGTTAAGCCGCTGCCTTCGGCTCAGCTCATGATCTCAGGGTCCTGGGATCGAGTCCCGCATCGGGCTCTCTGCTCAGCAGGGAGCCTGCTTCCTTCTCTCTCTCTCTGCCTGCCTCTCTGCCTACTTGTGATCTCTCTCTGTCAAATAAATAAATAAAATCTTAAAAAAAAAAGAAAAGAAAATATTAAAACAACAAAATCATGAGAAATTATTTACAACTATAAGAAAATCATTGGTTTTCTCTTTTCTTTCTTTTTCTTTTTCTTTTTTTGTGTTTCAGGTTTTTTGTTTTTTTTTTTAAATTCCAGTTAGTGGGGCACCTGGGTGTCTCAGTAGGTTGATCATCTGACTCTTGATTTAGGCTCAGGTCAAGGTCTCCGGGTCCTAAGATTGAGCCCTGTGTTGGGCACCACGGTCAGCGGAGAGTCAGCTTCTCTCCCTCTCTGCCCCTCTCCCTGCTTACTCGCTCTGTAAAATAAATAAGTAAATATTTAATAAATAAATAAAGTAATCAATTAATTCCAGTTAGTTAACATATAGTGTAATATTAGTTTCAGGAACAAGATTTAGTGATTCATCACTTACATATAGCACCCAAGTATCCTCCTTAATCCCCATCACCCATTTAATCCATCCCCCACCCACCTCCCCTCCAGCAATCCTCAGTTTGTTCTCTACAGTTAAGAGTCTGTTTTATGGGCGCCTGGGTGGCTCAGTGGGTTAGGCCGCTGCCTTCGGCTCGGGTCATGATCTCAGGGTTCTGGGATCGAGTCCCGCATCGGGCTCTCTGCTCAGCGGCGAGCCTGCTTCCTCCTCTCTCTCTGCCTGCCTCTCTGCCTACTTGTGATCTCTATCTGTCAAATAAATAAATAAAATCTTTAAAAAAAAAAAAAAAGAGTCTGTTTTATGGCTTGCCTCTCTTTTTTTTTTTCCCATGTTCATCTGTTCTGTTCCTTAAATTCCACATATGAGTGAAATCATATGGTATTTGTCCTTCTCTGACTGACTTATTTCACTTAGCGTAATACACTCTAGACCCAACCACATCATTGCAAAGGGCAAGATTCCATTCTTTTTTATGGCAGAATAATATTCCATTGTATATAGATACCCATTGTTAAACACTTTAATATCTATTTGTATGCATACAAACATGGTGATAGTTGCTTATTCAATAAAATAGTGCCTTCAACTGCTAGCTACAACAAAGCAGTGTGTTACCTGAGTGTGAGTTGCTGTGAGGCTAGAAGGGCACTCTTCATTCATTAGTTCATGTTTTCTCCTATATCACACTCTTTTGTATGAAGATCACAGGAGCTCTCAAAGTATCCTAAATTATATTTTCATCCTCTATCACCCATCTCTGTTGTTAGAGATTTCCATCTACCAGATCTAAATATTACTTTAAAATAGCAAATATATAGACTTATACTTCTTTTCTGAAAATATTCTTACCCAATGATAAACCATGATCTTGGGATTCAGGTGTGGCTGAGAAGGTCTCTGAGATACCAACAGGCTTTCACCTCTGAGTCCATGTCTGTCCTCTGCCGAACACTGTTAGCTGCCTTCGGAAATGCAAGGTTCTCAGATGTGTTCAGGTAAATAGAGCTGCACAAAAATAAACACTTAATGGAATGTGGGGTTCATCCATGCAGTTAATGATTTGCTGAATATCCGACTCATCTAAAAATGAACAGTGTGGGGAGCCTGGGTGGCTCAGTGGATTAAGCCGCTGCCTTCAGCTCAGGTCATGATCTCAGGGTCCTGAGATCGAGCCCCGCATCAGGCTCTCTGCTCCGCAGGGAGCCTGCTTCCTCCTCTCTCTCTGCCTGCCTCTCTGCCTACTTGTGATCTCTCTCTCTGTCAAATAAATGAAATAAAATCTTTAAAAAAAAAATGAACAGTGTGCTCACTTTCTGCTGTATGGGGGATGTCATTTGTTTTATTAAGAATGAATGTATTGGGGTACCTGGATGGCTCAATCAGCTAAGTGTCCAGCTCTTGGTTTCAGGTCAGGTCTTGATCTCAGGGTTGTGAGTTCAAGCCCTACATTGGCTCTGTGCTGCGTGTGGAGCCTACTTGAAGAAGAAGAAGAGGAGAAGGAGAAGAAGAAGAAGAAGAAGAAGAAGAAGAAGAAGAAGAAGAAGAAGAAGAAGAAGGAGAAGGAGAAGGAGAAGGAGAAGGAGAAGGAGAAGGAGAAGGAGAAGGAGAAGGAGAAGGAGAAGGAGAAGGAGAAGGAGAAGGAGAAGGAGAAGGAGAAGGAGAAGGAGAAGGAGAAGAAGAAGAAGAAGAAGAAGAAGGAGAAGAAGAAGAAGAAAGGAGAAGAATGTGTTGTTCTTACGTGAAAAAGATTCTTATCCGTGAACTCCAATTTTTGGACAATTGGTGTGTTGTATGGGGTTGTACTGAGCCCTACCCTATACTGTTACCTAATTTCCTTGTGAGCACCAAGCCTTAAGTCAACAAGCTGAATTGTTTTTAATATTCATGTAAATTAGAAATCTACAGAAATCTCTTAATAGTGTTTATATCATGTAAATAATTTAGTTTTATGAGGACTTGTACTGTTTTGTTTAAAAGATTGCAAAAAAGAATATCCTTCAAGTCTCTGGGCCAGAGCTTTCAGCAGGAAGGGACCTTCTGTTGTTGGTTTTCACATTGTGTCTCATGTGCTGACTGAGAGAGTTAGTTCACAAACTCTTGCCTATTTATATTTCAGTAAAATTCTCCATTCCAATAGAAAAACCTCTCCCAGGGATGCAAGGAATCTGGGGTGTAGAGATTGAGACTAAACATGTAAGGACAGCTCCCTTAGGAATGGCAGGTGCTTTCACTGGTTAAAAAAAAAAAAAAAAAAATCACAGGAGTCCTCTAAACCTCTTTTTGGAACAAGTGTTGAAAAAAGATAATTTCTCTGGAATATGCTCTTTTCATCGATCTAAACACCCTTCACAACTACCAGATGTCAGCATGATTCTACCAAACCCCTTACAAAGACAGACTATTTCTTACACATTTCCCTGTGGGCTAGAATGTACCTCCACAAATAAAATCAAGGAGTGCCTGTATCCTGCCTTTACCTGAAAATGTCTTGGGGTTATAGTTATGACATGTCATCACTCAAAGAGATTAGAGCATCAGACTTAGAATAAGCTGGCAATGGAACCCAAAAAAGAAATATACACTAAGTTAACAAGACTGTAAAAACTCCAGGACCAGAAGAACAAGCAAGGTCCTGTCCCTTTACCTGAGGCAAAATAGGGAGTCATTCCCCATGGGAAAAGCAAATGAAACCTAACCCCAGACCTTCATTTCAGAGCCTCATCTCAAGAACTCTGATGTTAGGAATGAGGAGTCTGATCACACTTTATTTTCTCCAACTGGTACCAGGTTCCGTAGTGGAAAAGAGCCCAGCTGCTGCTATTACCTGTGCATGCTGGAATGGCTAAGAAGGTGGAACACGCCCACAAGTCCCTCCTCTCATCGCACTCACAAAACATCAAGAGTCTAACCCAAATTGGAAACAGTTATGAAAATGCTGGAAGGGAAGTGGAAGAAATTGCAAGAGTGTGCTAGCTCTTCTGTTGAGGGCTCTAGATGCATTGTATCCCTCCTGATTGAGGGAAAACCAGTCTAAATAATATTTCTCATCTTCCCATGCCCTGTCCTCCTCTTCCCTTCTTTGTTGCATTCATGACTCCCTTCTTAATTTTCCTTCTTTTCTGCCTCATACTTCTTTTCTGTTCTTTTTCCTTACTTTCATTCCACTTGGAAGGAATATTTTTTGAGTACTACAGTGATCTGGATACAGACCAGGCTCTGTAGATGCAAAGATGAATACAGCATCAGAGACATGGCCTAGAGGAGGGGACAGGGGACCGTGACAGGTCCGGGTCTTAGCATGTGGATAGTGAAGTGCCAACAGGATATCCACGGAGGCAGACGGTACTGGTTGGGAAAAAACTAACTTATTGATTGTCTGTTACACTATAGGCACTGTGTTTGGTGGTGGGAATGGAGTAAAAAAAGTAAAACCCAGCCCATTTCTCCAAGGACTTTAAGAACACAAACAGCTGCATTCAAGTATTAGAGGTGCAGAGAAAGTGTGGGCAGGTGCAGAGGAGGTACAAAGAACAATGTCCCATGTGGGGAAGGAGATAAAGTTGGCCCCCCAGTTTCATTAACCAGACCAGCAAGGATGGTGTCCATAGGCATTAAATTTGCAGTTGGCCTTAAGTTCTATTGATACCAAATTGTTCCAACCAGTCTTGCCCATGGGGTAGGACTAGCTTTTCTGATTTGTATTCTTCTTTCTCTAACTGGGCACTGATATCCAGGAGGAGAACAGTCTCCATCTCTTCATGGGAAGGGGGAATCTGTGGCTACCTGTATAAAGCCTCCTGCCCACGTTGTTACAAGAAGCTTAAACTTGTTGGCTTTATTGTTAGGCTTAACACTCTGTAGATTTCCCAAAATAGCCAATGATGGTTTACATTTTCCCCATGCATTTCCTGAGCCCTAGAATAAGCCTGATGGTGTTCCAGGGTGAGTGCTCAGACTTTAATGAGCTAGCACTCTGATGGGTTGCAAGAACTTTCTGAGAGCACAAGGAGATAATTGCTGTGAGGATTTTCAGTGGTGTAAGATCAGACGAAATTAACTTTATATTTCAAAATCCCTTCCCAGCTTTTGTGGTAAAATCCCCTTTGATTTATCATATTTTGAACTAATGGAAATTCCCTCCCACGCTACCTACTCCCGACCCCATTTGTTTAAGCATCAGAGGAAACTCTCCTGTCTTTCATCAGTCACCCATTTGTATCTCTCTCCTAACCCAAAATACCCTCATAGTCTTACTAAGTTAAGGTTTACACAAACAAGTTAACTCTCCCAGCCCTTCCTCAGATGCCCGAGTTAACTCAGACAAACCAAAAATGGAAACCCAAAGGTCACATACCTGCTGCATTTTTATCCCTTTAAAGGAAGAGTCCCCTTTTGTGTTTTTCCTTTGCCAACAACACTGCTCTCTAGCCACAAGTTATTGCTAAGAAAACAGGCAGCCTTGAACAGTCCTGTGAGGTTCTATATATAGTTAAGTCAATACGACTGCAATCAACTCAGATATTTTTGCTCAGTCTAGGACTGTTTTTCCAGGTTTTGGATTTAGACTGTCTATTTCCCTCCAAAATTACCTATTACAGTGTTGTTTCAATTATGGTGATATATTATTATTGATGACCTGGACTTTATTTATGATACTTTTCCAAGGTATGTGGGATTATTATTAAAAAAAATTATTGTTAAGTGTAAATTGCTTCTTCTTAGTTCTGGGGAAGGAGGAGGGTTATTGGATTTTTTTAATGAAGATATTTCTTTTCTTCCTCACTGTTTTTTTAAGTTTTTAAATTCCAGGTAGTTAATATACAGAGTCATTTTAGATTCAGGTGCACAATATAGTGATTCAGCACTCCCATCCCTCACCCGGTGCCCATCATCACAAGTGTCCTCCTTTATCCCCATCTGCTGTTTCACCCACCCCCACCAGACCTTCCCTCTGGTAACCACCAGTTTAGTTTGTTCTCTATAGTTAAGAGTCTGTTTCTTGGTTTGTCTCTCTCTCTCTTCCTCTTTTTTTCTCTTTGCTCATTTTTTTTCTTTGTTTCTAAATTCCATACATGAATGAAATCATATGGTATTTGTCTTCCTCTGACCAACTTATTTCACTGAGCGTTATACTCTCTGGCTCCATCCATGTCATTGTAAATGGCGAGATTTCATTCTTTTTTGTGGATGAGTAATATTCCTCTGTGTGTGTGTGTGTGTGTGTGTGTGTGTGTATCACATCTTCTTTATTCATTCTTCAGCCAGTAGAGCCTAGCGCTGTTTCCGTAATTTGGCTATTGTAGATAATGCTGCTATAAACATTGGGGTGCATGTATCCCTTTGAATTAGTATTTTTGTATTCATTGGGTAATACCTGGTAGTGTTATAGCTGGATCATAAGGTTAATTCCATTTTTAACTTTTTGAGGAGGCTCCATACCATTTTCCACACTGGCTGCTCCAGTTTACATTCCCATCAATAGTGCATGAGGGCTCCTTCCACATCCTTGCCCACACCTGTTGTTTCTTGTGTTGTTGACTTTAACTATTCTGTGTGAGGTCCTATCTCATTGTAGGTTTGATTTGTATTTCCCTGATGATCAGTGAGGTTTAGCATTGGATAATTGGATCTTTATAGTTTTTTGGCCATTTAAAATTTTAATTAAGTGCTCTATAGGCCGAAGAGGCTGAAGAGGTCTGAGGTAATCAGAAATGGTAACAGTTTCTTTTAAATGTTAGTACCCATTTCAGGTGCCTTTCTGCTGTGGCTGCTTTATTTCATATCGATGAAAAGAGCATAATCTGATAAACGTAAAGTACATACCAAAAAAATTACCTCATAAAATAAATTTGATTTTATGCCACATTAACTATCCTGCCCTTCCAAGTACCTTGTTAGTACACAGAACGGCTGAGCTTACTTCTTACTCCCAAGAGAAATGGGTGGTTGGTAAAATCATCAAGAGCAGGGTTTTTCTGCTTTAGTTCATCACTGAGAATTGCTAAAACTTCCACAGGACTTTAGAGGCACGTGCTTGGTCCATAAGGTTTGGTAATCCTTCAAGCTCGTCAGTAGGCAGAATAGTTAAGAGTCCCCAAAAACATCTTGAACATTTTCCCCAAAGCCATAGCAAAACAAGCAAACAAAAACCTACATCTGAGTCCTGACTCTGACATTAATGACCTTCGATAACATATTTAGTTTATTTAGGTCTCAATTTTCTCACTTGCATTATCATTAGATAATGATCTCTAAGATTAGATAAGAGATCTCTAAGACCTCTTTGAGCTCCAAGATTTTATGATATTAATATTCGAAGTATACCCATTTTTACTAAAATTAAACTCAAAGATTCTGGCATCTTCTGAGAATTGGTGCTTGTGAGTCTTGGGTGTTTGTGGTCTTGACAATGAGGGATCTATATTTTGAGTGTTTACATCTGAGTGAATCACTCTCAACCTTTGAAATGTGAATATCTAAAGTCAAAGTATTTTACAGAGTTCCACATGATACATGATACATGTACTTTTGGAACCAAATGATTAAAAAACTAGGCAGGGGGGCGCCTGGGTGGCTCAGTGGGTTAAAGCCTCTGCCTTCAGCTCAGGTCATGATTCCAGGGTCCTGGGATGGAGCCCTGCCTCGAGCTCTCTGCTCACCAGGGAGCCTGCTTCCCCCTCTCTCTCTGCCTGCCTTTCTGCCTACTTGTAATTAAAAATTAAAAATTAGACAATACCAGAGGGACACTTTGACTTCATTAACATTTACAGTAAATTTATATTTTGTTATTCACAACAGCATCTATGTATATTTAGACAACACCATTACTTATTATGTATCCGAGAATACCATTATTTATCACTAAGTATCAGTGAGGATGCTTTCAACTCCAATAACTGAAAATACCAACTCAGATTGGCTTCAGTGGTAAGGAAGTTTATAATCTCAACACATGGAGAATTTAGAGACAGGGTGGCTTATTGACTGTTTATTCTGGCACTCAATGCTGTCATGAGGAGCAGGGATATTTTCAGTTCTCATCTCCTCACTGTGGTGATTTCGTTCGTGTGGCTGCAGTGTTTTCAGCAGGTCCACACCACATCCAGACATAACAATACCCTGAAAAAGAAAAGGGTTATCTCTTGTCTCCTTAGAAGCAATAAGTCTTTCCCTGAAGTGCCTAGATAGGCTTTCTTCATGCACAATTTGCCACAAATGGATCACATTTCCTTCCTAAGCCATCATTAACAAGGACAGGAGGTTAAGGTAAACAGTTTGGGGGTACAACTGGGAGGCCACCACCGTGACCGCTAGGACAGATGATGCATCCTCAGTCTGCATATACAGAACGCTGTACACAGAGCCATGAGAAGTTGGCATGTGCTGCCCACTTCTTCCAAATACTCTGGAGCTCCTTGATCACATCCTGTCCGTAATACCAATTGACACTCACCACACTATTAATGATTTGAATTCGCTTATGGATTAAAAAGATGAAATTAATAGTTCTAAAGCAGATCACCCTGTGTGAGCATCTTCCCCAGAGGATAAATCTTAAATAACTGCAACAAATAGCACATGTCATGCTTAATATTTAATGTTGCTACTGAGAAAAACAGAGGGATCTGCCCAAGGAACAAATCTCAATTGAGATCACAGAGATTATGATGGGATATCATTACTGCCAATCATTTCTGCTATAGGAGTGGTAATAAAAGGGGTCAGTGAGAAATATAGACTTTCTCAAACAAAAATTGAGAGAATGAGTTGCCAATAGACCTGTCTTTCAAGAAATGTTAAAAGAAGTGGGTTTTGTTTACCTTTTTAAAAGATTTTATTTAGGGGCGCCTGGGTGGCTCAGTAGGTAAAGCTTCTGCCTTCGGCTCAGGTCATGATCCCAGTGTCATGGGATTGAGCCCCGCATCGGGCTCTCTGCTCAGCAGGGAGCCCGCTTCCTCCTCTCTCTCTGCCTGCCTCTCTGCCTACTTGTGATCTCTACCTGTCAAATAAATAAATAAAATCTTAAAAAAAAATGAATTTGATCTAATAGACAAGCTTATTTAAAATCCTAATACCAACCACATATGCAATTATGCCTGGTTACGCTTTATATATATAGTGTATGCTTGTACGTAAGTGAAATGAAAGACTGCAGGAGCACCTGGGCAGCTTGATTGGTTAAGCATCCAGCTCTTGATTTTGGCTCAGGTTGTGATCTCAAGGTTGTGAGATTGAGCCCCACGTCAGGCTCTGTGCTCAGCAACACATCTGCTTAACGTTCCCTCTCTCCCTCTGCCCGTCCTCCCACTCATGCTCTCTCTCTCAAATAAATAAATAAAATATTTAAAAAAAAAAAGAGGAAAGGAAAGAAAATGGCAAGTTTAACCACAGACTGGGATGAATACCCGCAAAAACACCTCTCTCTAAAAGGACGTAAACTCAGAATATATAGAGAATTATCAAAATTCAATAATAAGAAAACAACCCAGTTTGAGAATGGGCAAGTATTTGAACAGACACTTCACCAAAGAAAATATATGAATGGTAAATGAACACATGAAATGATGGTCCACATCTTAGTCAACAGAGAAATGCAAATTAAAGCCATATTGCAATACCACTCCACACTTATTAGAATGACTAAAATCAAACGAACGAAAAATACCAAGAGCTGACAAAGATGTAGAACAAAAAGAACTCTCATACATGATTGGTGGAAATGCAAAATGGCACAAATATTTTTAAAAACAATTTGTCAGCTTAACAAATTATATCTATATTTACCTAGGTCAACATTCCACTCATAGGTATTTGCCCACAAAAAATAAAAACTTATGTTCATGCAATATAATTACATAATGTTTGAAGCAACTTTATTCGTAATTGACAAAAACGAGACATAACCCAAATGGGCATCAAAATATGAATGTAGGGGCGCCTGGGTGGCTCAGTGGGTTAAAGCCTCTGCCTTCGGCTCAGGTCATGGTCCCAGGGTCCTGGAATCAAGCCCCGCATCAGGCTCTCTGCTCAGCAGGGAGCCTGCTTCCTCCTCTCTCTCTCTGCCTGCCTCCCTGCCTACTTGTGATCTCTGTCTGTCAAATAAATAAAATCTTTTAAAAAAAAATGAATGTATAAAAATTGTATATCCAAACAATGGAATATGACTTAGTAATAAAAAGAGGCAAACTAGTGATATACACAATATAGATTAATCTCAAATACTAGTCAAAGAAGCCAGGCTTGAAAGGCTGTGTATTGTATGATTACATGACATTCTGGAAAAGGGAAACCATAGGAATAGAAAACAAATTATTAGTTGACATGGGCTGGAGATGGAGGTAAATTACAATGGAGCACAATGGAATTGGGGGATGTGATGGAACTGTTCTAGATCTCAAAGAGTGTTTATACAACTACCAGCATTTGTCAAAACTCATAGAGCACAAAAAAGGTGAATTTTACTGAATTTAAATTATCTTATTTGTATCTGATTCTGGCAAATGGCTAAAACACCAGGGGCTGCAAACACAAGTTGGGAACTTGTTTTATAAAAAAGAATAGTTTGAAACTTTTTAGAGAAGGAGCGCCTGGTGGCTCAGTGAGTTAAGTGTCTACCTTCAGCTCAGGCCAGAATCCCAGAATCCCAGGATCCGGCTCACAGCTGAGCAGGAACTCTGCTTCTCCCTTTCCCTCCCCTCCTTGTGCACTCTCTCTCTCACTCCCTCTCTCCCAAATAAATAGATAAAATCTTTAAAAAAAAAAATTGGGGGATGAGTTTTATAATCACTGGAATGTTGAGTCAATGAGCAGTTCAGGCAATAAGATGTGATTTTCAGCATGAATCTGTGTGTTAGAGATATACCCATGAGGAAAATAATGGTAACCACAAACCAGGTAATAGGGTGTGGTCTTCATCTTAATAAAGATAGTCCTTGTGTGGACATGTTTGTGAGAACCAAGCCCATCTTCTGAATCATGGCCTAAAGTACAACAGAATATTCATCACCTCATACAGACATTGCAGATCTTTGGGCTAAAAGCCATTAAAATCCAGTAATAAATCCAGCTGTCAGGTGGCTTCCTCCTATTTTGTTGAACTGTTTTTCCTTGCTCCCCAATAGAGATCAAGCCCAAGACACATTTTAAACAACTGGCCTATTTATATTCAGTAATTCCTTTTTTAGAGCTCTATGAACACTATTGAACTTTTCATCTCCTTGATGCTTCTGAGGTCCCTTCCATGTCATTTCTGAGCATATGAATACTGGCTTATCCCAGTTCTTAGAGAGATTTAACAGTGCGAGGGTGGGCAGGTGAACAGCGCCAAACAGAAGACTAGGAATGACTTGCAGCCCAGACAGGATTTTCATTGCTTCCATAAATGGAGGAATCTTTTGGAATCTAAGGTGTATATTTTCTCTGATAATGAAAGGGTAGTAACTGTTAACACTAACACTTCACATATTTTTCTTTGGCTCATTGTTATCTTTTGATCAAAAGTAATCTATAAATGTTTAGTTATTAGAAACAAGTTACAGAGGCGCCTGGCTGGCTCAGTCCGAGGAGCATGTGACTCTTGATCTCCAGGTTGTGAGTTGGAGGCCCACATTGGGTGCAGAGATTACTTTTTTTTTTTTTAAAGATTTTATTTATTTATTTGACAGACAGAGATCACAAGCAGGCAGAGAGAGAGGAAGGGAAGCAGGCTTCCTGCCGAGCAGAGAGCCTGATGCGGGGCTCAATCCCAGAACCCTGGGATCATGACCTGAGCCGAAGGCAGAGGCTTTAACACACTGAGCCACCCAGGTGCCCCAGAGATTACTTAAACAAATAAATATTAAAGGGTACCTGAGTTGTGCAGTTGATTGAGCGTCAGACTCTTGGTTTCAGTTCAGGTCATGGTCTCAGGGTCATGAGATCGATCCTCATGTTGGGCTCCATGCTTAGCCCAGAGTCTGCTTGAGACTCTCTCTCCCTCCTCCTCTGCCTCTCTCCCCCACTTGCATGCACTCTCTCTCTCTCAAATAAATAAATCCTTTTCAAAAACTAAATACATGTTTTGGGGCACCTGGGTGGCTCAGTGGGCTAAGCCTCTGCCTTCGGCTCAGGTCATGATCCCAGGGTTCTGGGATTGAGCCCCGCATCAGGCTCTCTGCTCGGCAGGAAGCCTGCTTCCCTTCCTCTCTCTCTGCCTGCCTCTCTGCCTACTTGTGATCTCTGTCAAATAAACAAATAAAATCTTAAAAATAAATGAATACATGTTTTTTAAAATTATTTATTTATTATTTTTTTATAAACATATATTTTTATCCC
The DNA here is from genome assembly GCF_922984935.1 of Meles meles. Lineage (NCBI taxonomy): Eukaryota > Metazoa > Chordata > Mammalia > Carnivora > Mustelidae > Meles > Meles meles. The sequence continues at coordinate 62,738,579 of NC_060078.1, read as the reverse complement.
CAGGGGTACAGGTCTATGAATCACTAGGTTTACACACTTCACAGCACTCACCATAGCACATACCCTCCCTGATGTCCATAATCCCACTCCCCCTCTCCCACCCCCACCCCAGCAACCCTCAGTTTGTTTGTGAGATTAAGAGTCACTTATGGTTCATCTCCCTCCCAATCCCATCTTGTTTCATAAATAAATACATGTTTTAAAAAAGAAAAGTTACAGATAATCTGGTAGAGCATGTGTTAGAAATAACAAATGGTATTTTTAAACTATTTAAGTGTATTTTCTATAGGTGATATATTTTAATATTATCCTATTATCTTAGTTCTAAATTCTTCAAGACAGAAAATGAAACCATTTTTTTGAACCTCCCATATGTTAGATAATGAGCGTAGGACAAAATGGAAGCAGGAAAAAGTCAAGGGAATGATCTCCCCCCCACCCCCCATATCCTTCTGTAAGCTCTAACAGGTGGTCTTCTGAGGAAGGCGGAAGGCCTTTGGAATTAGGGAAAAGGAGGGAAGTTGCTGTGGTCCGTGGCTGGCTTGGAAAAATCTCATTGTCATCCCAAGTCCTACCCTCTTTCTCATCCTAACAGCAATCACTCAATGCCTGTATCTTCCCTGCCTCCCTGATATTGGCTCCCTTGGTTCCTTTCCTCTTTTCATCTTTGCCTTCCTAAGCGTCAGCCCTTGTGTTTCACCTTAACTACTGCCCCTGTGTCCTTTATTAGTTTCACTGTCTCATCTCTCTGATCCACTCTACATTGTCATGACATTAATCTTTGTTCCACCCAGTTTCCATCATTCCATTTCTTGACTTCCCATAAATCCCTCTCACCCATGGAAGGACGTAGACATTCCTCAGACTGGCATTTCAGATTTCCCATGATCCGACCGGCACACCCTACACTTCCAACCTCCCCCATGAACCCTTTTTTTCATGGTATGTTTTACCATCTTCCACCCAAGCCTTACTCTTTCTTAGGTCGGGCCTCTCATGCTGGACTCTGTGCTTGAAAATTCAACTCTGCCCTCAGTTTCTTAATAGCACCCATCCTTTTAAGTACAGCTCAAATGACAACTCTTTTATGGAACAATAGCTGGCGCCCACAGCTGGGTATCCATATATTTTTTTTCATGTTGTAAATTCCTTAAAGGCATGTTTTACATCTCATCTTCAATTGTATCTCCACACCCAATGCCTTGCTCAGAGTAGACACTCAATACGTATAGTTTACTCATTCAACAAGTGCGTATGGGTTCTGAGTGGATAAATGAATAGATCTGAAATTAGAAATGGAAGAAAAGAAACCAGGTACTTTGCTATTATTTTAAAAAGGGAGCAAAGAGGGACGCCTGGGTGGCTCAGTGGATTAAGCCGCTGCCTTCGGCTCAGGTCATGATCTCAGGGTCCTGGGATTGAGCCCCGCATTGGGCTCTCTGCTCCGCAGGGAGCCTGCTTCCTCCTCTCTCTCTGGCTGCCTCTCTGCCTACTTGTGATCTCTCTCTCTGTCAAATAAATAAATAAAATCTTTTTAAAAAAAAGGGGGGGGAGCAAAGAACACAGTTTGAGAACAATTCAGGAACCATTATGCACAGGAAAAGCAGATGGAGACTTTAAGCCCATGTGTGAAGGGCAGGAGTTGGTATACTGTGTCTCAGCTGCATCCTTTCGAAAGCTGGGCTGCTCCATAAACTGTGACATATGCTGTTGTCCTTGTTGTTTACAGGGAAGTCTTACCATCCAGGAGTATGTGCAAGCAAAGAGAGAGCCAGGCAGAAATATGGTCTTCTGGTCTTCGAAATAGAATAGCAAACTGCAATAATTATTGTATCATTTTTTAATCATTTTTATTTTAATATGTAGGAATTCGGTGTTGTTTTTTTTAAACCAGTGGATTTGTTATTCAACAAAAGAGCTGAATCACTGACTGTAGGGACTGGAATTATCTCATTAAATATAAAATGATTTTCCCTCACCTCCTTCTCAGTGAACTTTTTATTATCTCTTAGGGAGACAAGGCAAGTATATCTCAAAACTTCAGGATTCCTGGAGGAAAGCATCATCAGAACAACATATCACGCTCTTTTTCGTGGCGCCTCGGAGGCTGCTTCAGGATGAAGCTGAACATCTCTTTCCCAGCTACTGGCTGCCAGAAACTCATTGAAGTGGACGATGAACGCAAACTTCGTACCTTTCATGAGAAGCGTATGGCCACAGAAGTTGCTGCTGACGCCCTCGGTGAAGAAGGGAAGGGTTATGTGGTCCGAACCAGTGGTGGCAATGACAAACAAGGCTTCCCCATGAAGCAGGGTGTCTTGACCCATGGCCGTGTCCGCCTGCTGCTGAGTAAGGGGCATTCCTGCTACAGACCAAGGAGGACGGGAGAGAGAAAGCGCAAATCTGTTCAGGGTTGCATTGTGGATGCCAACCTCAGTGTTCTCAACTTGGTCATTGTAAAGAAAGGGGAGAAGGATATTCCTGGACTCACTGATACTACTGTGCCTCGACGCCTGGGGCCCAAAAGAGCCAGCAGAATCCGCAAACTCTTCAATCTCTCTAAAGAAGATGATGTCCGCCAGTATGTTGTGAGAAAGCCCTTAAACAAAGAAGGTAAGAAACCTAGAACCAAAGCACCCAAGATACAGCGTCTTGTTACTCCACGTGTCCTCCAACACAAACGTCGGCATATTGCTTTGAAGACACAGCGCACTAAGAAAAACAAGGAAGAGGCTGCAGAATATGCTAAACTTTTGGCCAAGAGAATGAAGGAGGCCAAAGAAAAACGCCAGGAACAGATTGCCAAGAGACGGAGGCTGTCCTCACTGAGAGCTTCTACCTCTAAGTCTGAGTCCAGTCAAAAATGAGATTTTCTAAGAGTGACAAATAAATAAGATCAGACATTAAAAAAAAAAAGAAGAAGAAGAAGAACATATCAGGGGCGCCTGGGTGGCTCAGTGGATTAAGCCGCTGCCTTCGGCTCAGGTCATGATCTCAGGGTCCTGGGATCGAGCCCCGCATCGGGCTCTCTGCTCCGCAGGGAGCCTGCTTCCTCCTCTCTCTCTGCCTACTTCTCTGCCTACTTGTGATCTCTGCCTGTCAAATACATAAAATAAAATCTTTAAAAAAAAAAAAAGAAGAACAACATATCACTATGAAGTGACGTTGTTTCATGAAAGGAGGGTCACAAAATCCATGGAAATGGATAGGCTATATTCCTTTAAGCCAAATAAAGAAAACCCTGTGTTCACAAAGATTAACGAGGTAGTGAGCAGTCATTTGACAAAAATACCCTGTCACCAAAAAGTGGATTTACACATCACTTTTCAGAAACTTGGCAGCCACGTAAACGGGGTCCACCTATACTCAATGTTGCTCAGCAAGTGATGAGAATCTGGTCACCAGGTGCCAACCTGGGCTACACGTGAACAGGCATCCTTTCTCCCCAACCTATTTAAAAGTCAGTAGATAATTTGGGGAGGATGAATATTTTTCCGGTTGCCACTTAAGGGAATTTTCTTTCTAGTCCATCACACATTGATTAAACATGACTCATTAACACAGCTCTGAGAGGAGCAGGGAACAAGAAACACCTTTCCGGTGTCTTAGTCACTGCTCTATCCTAAATCTGATTCTGTTCCTTTGTTTCAGCAAGGATTTTGTTTTTTTCTGGTTAATTTAAAACATTTAAAAGACAGCTCCCTTAGTACTAGGCATATGGTAGGAACTTGATATACAAATGTTGAATGAACATAAGATTTCTTTCACTCCATGTACCAAGATAATGTCTTCTTATAAATGATTTTGCTAAGTACAGTAAATGATGAATGTTGAATAATGAATATAAATGCTAGAATTCTTTTAATTTTCTTCTCTCCCAGAATGCTTAGTACAGGACTCTGTAAACAGCACACACATGCACACATAGACATAGACTTAATAGCTATTGAGTTAGCTCAAAGGATCTTGGATGAATTACTTTGGGGTTTATCTATTTTGGGTGTGACTTTTCCATTGTCCCTGGAGAATTATTTTATTACAGTACCCCAATGGGGGAGAAAAGCCATGCTGATTCCAACGGTTCGTTAGTATGTTTGGTTTTATACAGTCGTTATAGTTAAATAATTGGTCTATGGTTGCCAAGTCATAATAGATAGATTTTTATCCAAATGCATCAAGAAATTATATGAACACCATAACGCTGTTGGCGGCAAATATCCCCACTATTCAGATGGTTTTCATTCTGATTTGTCATTTGCTCTTGGCCTGATCTATTTTGATAATGTCTATTTTCTTTCAGTTCAAAGTTATGGGCAAATTTAAATTTCAATGACACACCAGGCAGTGGGAGAGGAGAGTTCAAGAGTTGAATGGAATATAGGCTTTGCCACTGTGTGTAAAAATCAAACAAAACAAAAAACCCCAACCTAGTCCTCCTCTTGTGCCTTCCTTTACTCTCACATGTCTACAAGCCTACAGCACCTTGGATGCTCTGTTTACCAAACGGGGGCAGACAGGGGGAGGGGTTCCCACATCAGGCAACTCCACAGCAACAGCTGTGTGTCCTACAATTTATTTCAATTCTGACACTGTCTGTCTGGAGACAGTGTCAGATCCCTCAGGGTAAGGGCTCAGTCCCACGAGAATGCCCCCCCCCCCCCCACTGCAGAGACTGGTCACAAGCAATAATAGGTCCTCAGGTTATCTACATCTACTGTCCAATGTGGCAGAAAATCAGAGGTTCCCATGATCTCCTCCCTCTTGGATTCAACTATTTGCTAGAGGAGCTCGCAGAACTCAAGGAAACATTTATGTTTCCCAATTTATTAAAGGATATAATAAAGGATACAGATGAACAGCCAGATGAAGAGAGGTGCGGGGCAGGGTCTGGGAAGGTACTGAGCACAGGAGCTTCTGTCCCTGTGGAGCCAGGATGCCTCACCCTCCTGGTATGTGGATGTGTTCTTGTACCTGGAAGCTCTCTGAACGCCATACCATTGGTTTTGTAAGGAGCCCTCATCAGGTAGCTATGATCAATCATTAACTCCATTTACAGGCCCTCTGCCCTTTCTGGAGTCACTTATTAGATGTAAAATCTTTGGCCTGGTTACTCAACCTCATTGAATTTCACTTTCCTCAGCTAAAAAAGAAAAAAACACAATAGTACACACCTCTTAGAGTTGTTACAGGGAATAAGTAAAATAATGTATATAAAATACCTGGTGCACAATAGACCTTAGAAAAGGTTAATTCCAGTCTGTCTTCTTTCTTAATAATCCAAACACTCACACAGTGGCAGTACGGAGTTGCTTTCTTTTCTTTTTTTTTAAGATTTTATTTATTTATTTGACAGACAGAGATGACAGGTAGACAGAGAGGCAGGCAGAGAGAGAGGGGGAAGCAGGCTCCCTGCTGAGCAGAGAGCCCGATTTAGGGCTCAATCGCAGGACCCTGGGATCGTGACCTGGAGCCTAAGGCAGAGGCTTTAACCCCCTGAACCACCCAGGCGCCCCCCAGAGTTGCTTTCTAATGTCAATTTAAGAACATTTTTCTAAAGCCTAAAAACACCTCCCTCCCGTGGCTCATGAGGCCTTGCGTGATCTTGCCCCTGCTCGCTCTCTAGCTCCTCTCCTACTGCCACTCTCACTTCGTCTAGGACACTTAAACAGAGCGGCATCGCTTTTCCTCAAACTTACTTGGCTTCTACTTCAGAGCCTTCCCAAATATTTTCTTCCCTGTCTAGATTCTAGAGCAATCTCAATCCCTCCTTCACCTGTATGACCTTTGCTCAACCATCCTCTTATTAGTCCAAATGTTATCTTCTTCGTGGGACTTGCCCTTCCGTCCGGCTTCCAGATGACCTTTCCTCCTCTCTGATAGAATCCAGAATTCTTTCTTTATAGTAGTTATCACATTCTTAATTGTGTATCAATGCATAATTGTTTGTTTTGAATCTCATTTGTTATAAATTGTGTCCCCCCCAAATTCAGATGGTGAAGCCTAATCCTTAGTATCTTAGAAGGTGAGCACAATCTGGAGACATGACTTTTAATGTAGTAGTTAATGTGAGGCTGTTAGGATGGGCTCTAATCCAATCTGACTGGTGTCCCTGTAAGAGATTAGGACACATGGTGAGACAGCTAGGATACACACACACACACACACACACAGAAAAGGCCACATGAGAACACAACAGGAAGCCAGCCCTTTGCAAGCCAAGGAGGGAAAGGCTTCGGGAGAAACCTAGCTGCTGACATGTTGGTCTTAGACTTCCAGCTTCTGGAACTGTGAGAAAACTCATTTCTTTTGTGTAAGCCACCAGAATGTTGTCCCGGCAGCCTTAGCATAGTAGTACACTATTTAAGACCTACCTTCTTCCATTACACTGTGAATTCTATAAGGACAGGGAATATGTCCACATTTCATCACTGAACTCTCAACGTACAGTTTAATGTCTGGCTCTGAGCATGTTTTTGTGTAATTCAAGAATGAATGAATAGATGAATGACTGATGCAGGCTTATGTCAATTTTGGGCTGTAAGCTCCCCATCTTCCAGATCCCCAATGCTCTTCTCCTATGAGATTGACAGCAGACATGTTGAGTAAGTATTTATTTCGGGTAGGCAGGAACATCCCAAAAAGGAAGAACCCAGGAGTGTCACATTCTAGGTCATCGAAAGGCTTCTGAGTGCATGACTCCAGGGCCGAATGTTGGGTTTTAGGAGTGAGACCCCCCACAGGTGGTGCTCGGTGCCCACCATAGCAGGGCGTAGACACTGCAGGAATCCAGCGGCTCCCCTCGGGATTGGGAATACCATCTAAGTGAGCTCCAGGTTCAGACTCCCCATTATTAGTGATAGCATGAGTCTCAAGCTAGTCGTTATGGTCCTGGAAAGCCAGATACTAAGCAAGTATTTGAGCATTACATAGATTGGTATGAATTGACCCTTTAGGGAAGTCTAATGGCTCCAGGGAATGAGCCGAAACTAGAGAGTTTCTGGGAGTCCACACACATCTTTGGGTGTATGGAGACTCAACCCTCCTCAGCAGTATCTCTCCATTATTTGGTGGCTAAGTGCTTAAAATCTTGTCACTAACATGTCACTCTTTGGAGTAAACATCACTATATCTGGCTGCCCCTTTTAAAAAATGAATCCCTATGTCATCAATTGTCCCGCTTTTCAGTCACTAACATCTGATTTTGAAGGAGTTCACCCCTTTCCTCCAGGTGGGCTTGACCGGGCCTGGGTCAGAATGAAGGAAAGAGGGCAAAGGCAGATGTAGGAGAAACAGGTCTTGAGTATAAATCTGGCCAACTTCACAGTTTTTCTAGGAATCGGACATTCTGCCCACAGGCACCCCCACGAGCCTGGCCACACCGTGAGTCACGCTCCTTAGGATTTTTACCATTCTCTGGCCACAAGGAAGGGAAATGCCACGTTGTGGCAGGTCTCTGGTTATGAAAGATAAGGAAACGTAATAAAGGGCATTTCCTTTACCTTTGTTCCTTTCTCCCCACAGACCCATAAATGGTTAATGGGACTCCCCTGGTCTGAGAACTGTTCTGCAGGGTGTAAAGTTTGATTCCTGGAGGCAGATCTTTTTTAAATGCACGAGTGTCAGATAATTGGAAGGGTGGAGTAACTGTAAGCCCGACACACCTTTGTCAGGACTTGTTAGGGAGCAAAGAACTGAAAGAAACGAGGGGGAGAGCAGGAGAAGTAAACATTTTTGAAAGATCACTCAGCTCTAACACACCTGGGCTGGGTCTGGATAAAAAAAAGTGGGGTCTGCAAACGTCTCGTCTCGGAGAAAACATCAGGAGGAGAGAGAGAGAGGGGGGTTTATTCAAAGTTGTTTCCAGTCCCTTCCAAATCTCAAAGAAGGTAAGTTCCAGGAGGGATTTGTCCTTTGTCTCCCTTCCTCTGGGACTTTGACTTGGCATTTGCTATTTGGGATTTGAGTGCTTGTTAGAGAAAATAAGATGAAATTGTTAGGGTTCAAGCATTGCAGCAGACGTAATTAATTGATCCAAAAGTTCCTTTGCTTTCTGCATTCTGCTTGGGGGAGGTCTTTTAAAGGAACAGTCAGAAAGGTTCCTTTGGGGGAAGAAGAAGAAGGCCAATTAAGATAAACTGGGCTCTCGTGGCCAGTTGGGTTTTCTTTCTTGGTATTATTTTCAGTATTGTAAAATGGCTTGTGTTAAATTGTTTTATTCAGAATAGGATAGAGTTATGATTCCTTCGATCTCAGTCTCTGGTGCTTGCTCTCCCCCCTCTCTCCATTTCCTTCGCTTCCCGTGAAGCAGAGACTAGCTCAGAGGTGAAGTCACAGAGAGGGTAAGTGGGGGCTTGGAGAAACAGCCCCTGAGCACAAAGAGCTGAGATGCCGCCTGGGCTCCGCACCGCAGGTCCTGATTAAGTTCGAGAGGATGGGTGGACAACATTGTTGTTTACCAGGCTCTCAAAATACCGCCTCTAATCTAAAGTGTAATATCTGAAGTGGTATAATCCAGGAATTTCCTGGAATCAAATTTAGAACAAGGAAAAAAAAGAAAGGGAACGTTTGACTGTGTAACACACCTTTACTGGCTAATTTGCCCCCTCTCCCCAGATCATTCTGGGGTGAGAATTACCACCTTCAGTATCTCACTGGATGGCCTTCACTGCTCAATGACAAATGACCGTGTTGCTTTTTTTGAAGTGTAGACAGAGCACCTGGCACATGGCTTCATGTGAGTGGCAGTTCATCAGTAGGTAATGGTCAGATTTGCTAATGTCCATAAAATATAGTGAGGTTTGTTAAAAGATAGTCATTTGAAAAGCAGAACTGTTTCTCCTCACCGCGATCTGCTGTGTCTTAGAGGTAAGGCACAGATCTAAGTCAGCTCCTGGTGGCTGCCCTTCAGAAAATGGGAGGCACCAGCCTTACTCTGAGCCCCTTCAAAACACTCACACAAATCTGATCAGAGTTGACCTGGGGACAGTGACAGAGTCTTGCCTCAAGCTTGGATAGAAACTCAGATTCGTGCAATTGATCCCACCTAAGCACCAAGCTCATTCTCAGATTGTGCCTGACCAGAAGCAGCCTAGGTCTGTGCGGTTTGGCTCATTTGCTGTTATTAATAGCAGCAGGACTTCGTGAAAAAGGGCTGTAAACAGGAGGCAGCATCACAAACCCGGTGCCCAAACTCCCTCAACCCCAAATTCTGGAAATCAGGGGTGTCAGATGTAGCCAGAGGCACACCTGGTGCTGAGGTTTGTAGAGACCAAAGCCTCTGAGACAATCCACCCTAGCGCGCTGGTTTTCCTGGCCTCAAACTGCTTGCTCCATCCATGTTAACAGATCAGAGTAGTGCATGGTTTTCTCACCCTCTGACCATTTTGTTGTTTTGTTTTTAGATTTGAAACAATCAGAGATGGGAGTAATAGAAGCTGTAAAAAAAATACTTGCGGTTCCTTAGCAGAAGCTAGAGAGATTAATTCTTAAAACAGGAACTAGAAAATACTTAGCTTCTCCATTCCCTTCCCTGTTGAAGACCAAGTGTTTCGTGGGCCATTATTTTTTTCATAAGGTTTTTAATTTAATTTAATTTAATTTATTTGAAAGAGAGAGACAGAGATAGAAACAGAGATAGCGGGGCGCCTGGGTGGCTCAGTGGGTTAAAGCCTCTGCCTTCGGCTCAAGTCATGATCTCAGGGTCCTGGGATCGAGCCCTGCATCGGGCTCTCTGCTCAGCGAGGAGCCTGCTTCCTCCTCTCTGCCTACTTGTGATCTCTGTCTCTCTGTCAAATAAATAAATAAAATCTTAAAAAAAAAAAAAAAGAACGAAAAGAAACAGAGATAGCAAGAGAGCACACAAGAGGGAGAAGAGGGACAAGCAAGATCCCCTCTGAGCAGGGTTAGATTTCAGAACCCTGGGATCATGACCTGAGCCAAAGGCAGATGCTTAACCACCTGAGCCACCCAGGCGCCCCTCATGGGTCATTAGAATAAGGTCACTGTGAGAGCTGACTCTCCGTAACCGTGGTTTGTCCTGATTCGTGGGCCAGTGCCATCTCTGGAAGGGTTTTAGGTGAATGTGACATAATTTAAATGCAGTGGAAAGAAAAAATTCTAAAGAGTAGAAAAATGATCTTGAATTGCCTCTTTCTGCATAAGAAAATATCATGAGATCATTTTTCTACATCTTCTAAAGAGCATTAACTAGGACATCACCATGAGCAGCGCCTTAGCACTACAGGTGAAATTAGCATAATTTTGGAATTGAGAACCTAGAGACCTGCTCTTCCTTGGTTCTAGTGCAGTGGCCTAAACATCAAATAAGTTAAAATTAAAGAGTTAAAAAATTATGCTACTTGACAGTACTTCCATTAAGTAGTGTTTTGGGAGGAGTGAGCTGGGCGGGGAGGCACAGGCTCAGGCATGTGTCCGGGCTTGTAACCTTCCTTTCCTTAGCGTTACACTTCTTAAAACTATCCGCACTGAGAACGTTTAAAAAGGAAGTCCTGCGGGGATACCATAGGCCCTATGGGACGATCCCAGTCCAGGTTTGGCCTAGACCCATCACTTTCCTTTCGATGACTCACTTAAGAAAATTTTCATCTTGTGTTTGATTAAGAGGAATCTGCCTCCCAGCATAACCCTGCCACTTTAGACTTTTGGTGGCAAAGTCACCAGAACTCCGGCCTGGGTATTCCAGGCCCAGGAAATCATTCTGAGCAGCCATGGGATTCAGCCTTCTCAGGGGCTTCAGACTGAAAGAGAGGCAGGGACCCATCCACCCACACCCAGCTCAGGCCCATTCTCTCCGTGAGCACCTTCTAGTAAGGATTCCCCAAGTTCTGGAGGAGGGTATTTGATTTCTTAGCAGGTGGTCCCTCTCCTTGTGCCCTCTGGAAGTTGGGGAACCCGTGCATTTTGCTGTACACATCAAAGCTCCATCATTAACACTTAAGGAAAAGATTGAGAGTGCCTAGGACAGTGGGTGATTTTTCTGGGTACAGAAAGAACAAGGAAACACTCACTAGGTTTGCTGCCTGGACGCTGAGACCTTCATCAATGGGATCTATCCTCAGTCCGTCTTGATGGCGACAAGTAAAAGAAACCCAGCCAAACCCAAATGGATGGCTGCTGACGGCCGCTTTCTTTAAAGGATCAAAACACACAATAACTTGCGGGAAGTAAAAGCCTCCAGGGCCTGTTATAAACAGTAACTTTCAGGATAGTGTTTCCTATCAGTTCGGGTACCACCCTAGGTGGCTCCCCGCAAGCGGCCAGGTGCATTTGAGTGTTTAATCTCCAAAATGCCTCCTGGTCCACAGCTAACGACCAATTAAAAAAAAAAAAAAAAAAGGCAGAGGGGCTTCAGAGATACCAGAGGCAATTACTGCTTAAAAGCTTTCAAAAAGGGTGTCTGGTGGCATGTAGGTTTGTATGACAGTAGTTAAACATGTTATAGCCGGAATGCAGACATAGACACAGGCCAGGTTTGGCCTTCTCAAGAGGCTGGACTCCGTTGTGAAATGGTTTATGGAGCCGGTCCTCTTTGGTTCTGGGAAACATACCAGAGTCAAAGCCACCTTCTGTGGCTTTTCAGATCCAGTCAAGAGTTTTTCCATGATGCCTCATTCCTTGCCTAGAGCTGCACTTAAGAAACTCCAGTGAGCAAGAAGTTGGCACGTTCAACCAAGCCCTGAAGCTAACTGTGCCCATCTTGGTTCATTCCACCAGCCTGCTGAGCAGCCCGTCTCCTGTGATCTTGGTTTTCAGTGAGGAAGTCACCTGGGGCCGCATTATGACTTTCGTAGGCCCTGGATGTATTTGATTTTGTGGACCCCTTCCTCCATTCAAAAAACCAAAACCAAACCAAACAAAAAACTTTAAAAATTATATTTTATAACTGCATTGAAAGAATATAAACCAGGTTGGATTGTATTCATTTCTCCTTCTGATTTTAAAGATATTCTTTTTAAGATTTGAGAGAGAGAGAGAGAGCGCACACGTGCATGAGCAGGGGAGTGGGGCAGAGAGAGCGGGAGAGAGAGAATCCTCAAGTCCTCAAGCAGACTCCCCACTTAGCACAGAACCCAACTCAGCTAGATCCCAGGACCCAGAGATCATGACTTGAGCCAAAGTCAAGAGTCAGTCGCTTAACTGACTAAGCCACCCAGGCACCGCATTTCTCCTTCTGATTTTAAATTTAAAAAAATATATATTTATTTGAGCTAGAGAGAGAGTATGAGCAGGAGGGAAGGGTAGAGGGAGGAGAAGCAGACTTCCCACTCAGCCTAGAGCCCAATGCGGGGCTCCATCCCTAGACCCAGAGATCATGACCTGAGCCAAAGGCAGATGCTTAACCAACTGAGCCACCCAGGTGCCCCTCTTCTTCTGATTGTAAAAAGAAATTAAAACACTTTCATGGGTCCCTTAAAGTGTGATAGGATGAGGTACTGTGCCTTGTGTGCCTAATGGATAAGTGACCCTGAAGTCACCAGGCAGGTAAAAAAAAAATCTGAAAGGAGAAATCTTAAGCAAGGCGCATCCTGGGCAGAAGTGGCTTTCCCTGAATTCCAGAATCCAGTTTGAACTGCATGCAAAAGAGAAAGGGAAGGTTAGGGGTAGGAGGGAAAATATAGGAAAAGCCAGATTTCAAGTCTTCCCAGACATGGGACTGGAAGCCACATCAAGAACCCAGTTGGGAAGGGGCTCTCTGTTGTGCTCCCCTGTGTGTTTAAGCCTCAGCCCCCACCCCAGTCTCTCGCTGTCAGATGGCTTCAGTCCATCTACACTTCAGGACACAGTAGACAAGGTCTCAGTGGTTTTCCCTTCTGGAAGCAGTGAGTGAGGGGGAAACATAGATAACATAAAAATATGCCTTCCTACATATTTCTGTAGATTTTATGCATTTTCTTCATATACTTTTTCCTACTTGTGCCTGCAAATAAGCATAGCGGGGCTAGCTTATTACAAAGGGAAAGTTCCATATTGTAAGAAGTGTTAAGTACCATACAAGTACCAGCAATACAGTAATTGTTTTCCTGGTTTAAATCCATCAAATGTCTGGATGCCTGGGTGGCTCAGTTGGTTAAGTGTCTGCCTTCTACCCAGGTCATGATCCCAGGGTACTGGGATCAAGTTCCATATAGGACTCCTTGCTCAGCAGGGAGCCTGCTTCTCCCTCTGCCTGTTGTGCATGCTCTCTCTCTCTCTGACAAATAAATAAAATCTAAAAAAAAAAAAAAAAATCGATCGAACATCGTTCTCCCATCTAAACTCTAAATAATGAAGTATTCTATTCATCGAGTTCCTTGTAGAGCACTAAACATTATGGGATACAACAAAATGAGTTCGTTAAAAGCACCGAGTGCATTGACAGATATCCTTCAGCTGTCTGTTACCTTTTTTTTTTTTTAAGATTTTGTTTATTTATTTGACAGATCACAAGTAGGCAGAGAGGCAAACAGAGAGAGGGAAGCAGGCTCCCTGCTGATCAGAGCCGGAGGTGGGCTCGATGACCTGAGCCAAAGGCAGAGACTTTAACCCACTGAGCCACCCAGGCACCCCTGTCTGTTACTTTAGCAAAGAATGGAGGTTTTATAGTCAAAGGTCAGGGTGCCATATCTTCCATGTAATTCCACTATTACTCAGCAAGGGGCAGTCTGGTCGATGAGATCTTGAAAAAAGAGCTCCCCATACAGGACAGAATCCAAAGTGGAACTATCCACTTTGTGCAGTCCAGAGTGGACTCCCTCTAACTGAAACAAGGAGTGGGAGGGACTCTGTAAAAAAATATGCACAAGAATTATGCCTTGAATTCTGGGAGTCAAGTGTTTTTGTTTCTCAGCTTGCATACTAGGGACCTGCGCTTCCTAAAAGTGATGGTAAGTGTCATGGCTGATCATGGTTTTTGGCTTTTCTGCAGGTGGCTATGGTATGGATGTAACCAAGAAAAACAAGCGAGATGGCACCGAAGTCACTGAAAGAAGTAAGAGCATGAGGCATAGCATTATAAAAGTAATCAAAAATTTGGAAAGAGTAATTCATGCCTGATTCCATCACAACTACTGTCTAATTTCTAAATTATTTATAGTCTTTCTTTTTTTTTCTTTTGTTTCACTGTATCATTTAAAATGTCTTCCTAAGTAGACTTTATTCCTTCCCATATGATGGATTTTATTGATTTTTATTTTAACATACTTGTAATCGAAATGTGTTCTGCTTTTTCTTCAAAAATGAAAACTACCATTTCGACATATAGTTCTCATAATTAGTACTTTTAATAGCTGCATAATGTTCTGTGAAATGAATCAGCCAAAGGCATTTAACCATTTCTTTATTTAGAAGGCAGGGCAACAGAAATCCAAAAGAATAATATCCTGCTTACTGCAGGGACAAAGTTAGAATAACACTGGTGTTGCAGTCACAATCTACACTGAAACAGAAAACAGACACATATCTTTTGTGAAACTGCCCAAATCATAAAAATTCAGAGACATTTAAACTGTCCCCGAAATGGTTCCGACTCTTTCATTTATCCTGTGACTTTCATATATCTCTAATAAAAAAATTCTGGCTTCCCGGACTTGGAACGTTAGGTTAAGAAGTAATTTATTTTTATGTGTCCAAGAATCCCAAAGGTCCACACAATGAGAGGTTTAGTGAAAGCTCAAGGACTGTTATTCAAATCAAGCTTCCATTTTAGTCTGAAAAACCATTTTCCTGTTATGCATGGAATGTAGTTTCTGCCACAGTCGTCACCCCAGGTTCCTGCCAAGACAAGAAAATCAATTAGAAAAGTACCGTGTGAAGAAGGAAAGGAGTCGGGCCAGCAAGACAGGCACAGGACAGAGCCGTATCGCGCCGACGGCTTTAACTGGTGCAAAGGATCCTGTACCTTTTCCCCTTTAGCCTCCCGTACCGATGCGCATGCGCACAGACAGAGCCCACATGCACATACACCTGGGCATGCGCACATGTACATCACGCGTGCACATATACCCGGGCACATGCGCCCACATGCACACGCCGCACAAGTGTGTGACGTCAGTAGACTGCTGCTCCTTTATGTCCGGCTCAGAGGGAGGTGGTAATGACGGTCACCCTTAGAGAACAGCGTTGGCCCCGCTGTGGTGGTAGGAATCTGCCCACCTCCCCATGTTGCTGCAAGAGAGAGAGCGGTTCAGGAAGGCAATAGGTTTTTCTTCTAACTGGTGTTTAAAACATTCTGGAAGCTTTCATTACCTCTATAGACTCATCTTCACTTGGGAGTCTAGAGAAACTCAGCCTGGGTTGGCAAAGGCACTGTTTCTTGTAGTCTGTCTTTGATGCAGCTGTCCCTAAGTTCACCGAACACCAAATGCGACTTACTAATAACCCCCGGCCTTCCTACACAACCCCACATTCAGGGATGGCCCTGCAGATTTTAGTATGAATTATGTCCTTCAGACACCCCCAGCTAAAAAAGAAGTGCAAAGTGATTATCCACTTCACAGTGAGATCAGCCAGGATAATGCCCTGGCCCCAGCCGGACTGGGTGACCTTTGGAAGGGGCAGTTCAGACAGAGTGTGGCTCCACACATCTGAGGTGACTTGAGGCCCTGGTCCTCCTTCAGAGGTGAATCCAGGCCTGCACTGGATCTTACTGTTAAATGGGAGACATGAATGCCAAGGTAAGTCATCCTTCTAACCAGTGGGTAACTACTTTTGGTTCCAAAAGGATATAAATGTATCTTCCAGGTCCATTAAATCCCATGTTATTGCACATATGTTCATGTGCAGAGAGTCAGAGCACATGCCTTAAAGCATGAGTATACAAAAATCTATGTTAAACCTAATTTAAGATGCTGAGCCTGTGACAGATGTTAGACCTTGCCAAGATATAGGGAATTCAGCATAGTATATCTGATCTTTTTATTTTCTTTTTCTAGTTATTACGGAAACAGTAACTACAAGACTTACATCCTTACCTCCAAGTAAGTGACTGTCGAGAGCTTTCTTCTCAGTAAGGCATGTGTGAAGGACCCCACATGTAACCTTTCCCATGGGCACTGACTCTTCAGTTGAGCAAAACTAAAATATCTGAAATCTCTTTTTTAACAGCTATATATAGACATTAACTTATACAACCACGAAATCCATCAGGTTGAAGTATATGTAATTCAATGGTTGTTGGTATTGTTAACCTTAAAAATAAACTGGCCAGTTATTTCACCAGCAAAATATGGGTTTATTTAGGAATAGCAAAGAATCACAACCTGGAACAAGCAAGCTAAGGCTAACCATAGGCAAGTCCAACAAACAAAGGAGAGAATTATTTTATGGAGAATAAAGAGGATGCTAAGAGGTGTTGTTTAAATGAAAGCCCATTGGAGAAAAGCAGTTCAGGGTGATGGATGGTTTCTCATTGGCCAAGTTGCAGGTGTAGTAGATTTCCTGGAGGAAATGCAGTGTACATCTTTTCCTGTTGAGGCCTGTAGTTGATGACTCTTTTCTGGTGAGGATTCTTCTGTTGTGTCTGTAATTGACATTAAGTGGCGTGGCTCCCCTTCCAACCTCCCCCTCCAGCATCAATTCACTTGAGCGAGGTTTCCTTTTATTAATTTTCATAGTATCTTTATAGAGTTGTGCAGCCAATGCAACGATCTAATTTTAGAACATTGCATCACCCCAAAAGGAAACTTCCTGATCAGTAGCAGTCATTCACCATTACCTCCTCCTTCCCCAGCCCCCGAGAACTGTGAATCTATTCTCTGTCTCTATAGATTTACCTGATCAGACACTCATATCAGAAACCTTATCCAGCCTGAGCAGAGGATGGGAGAAGGGAACCACCAGTCAGGCTTCTGTCTAAGTCCACTAGTTTTCTGGGGCAGTCCTTAGATTGAGTGGCTTCTGTATTGGAGAACTGAGCCCTAAAGCTACTCCTGCACCTGCCAGGCAGCCTGGCTTACAGAGGATGGGGAGGAGAGGTCAGAGCATGACGGCCGCCATGGGAACACCAGCGACACAGAGCTGTCACTCACCACTCACTCAACAACTCTAGTGGCTGCCATGTCTATGGCACTGACCAGGCAATCTCCAAAAAGCAAGCCCAACCCACATCCTGGCCTCACAGAGCCTTTCATCACTCAGCTGCCTCTTCTAATGCTTCAGCTTTCCTAATGAGCAACTTGCTATGCTCTGCCCAGAAGACTTTCCTTTTAAATCAGGTGGAATATTTGCTCTTGACATTTCTATCACAAACAAACGCAGGGGAATATGGCAGCTCGCACCTGCGAAGGGACGCCAAACCAGCAGGGTCGTGGGTGATAAGCCAGGGGTGGTCTCCACAGCGGAGCAGGAGAGGACCCCTCCTGGCCTGATTCCACCCATAAACTGTCACCCGCTTCTTGTTTGTGCAGAAGGGGGAACCAGCAACGGCTATGCTAAAACGGGCTCTCTGGGTGGAGGGAGCCGGCTGGAGAAGCACAGCCTGACCCATGGCAGCAGTGGCTACATAAACTCAAGTAAGTGCCTGCTGGTGGAGGGACTGGGGGAGAGCAGTGGACAGGGGCAGAGGGATCCTATGAAGAGAGGAATGGTCACAAGTGCTTGTCATCCATTCCAAGTGCTCCCAGTTGTTGTGTGACTGACACAGAGACCAGCCAAAGTGATACTTTAAAAGACGCACTGAAAGCCTCATTACAATGGGATCAGTTTTCATTTAGTCCCTAATATAAATAACAATGCTCAAGAATGCTTTGTGGGAGGTGCTCTTTTCCTACTGAGTCACTCACTAGAAGCCCTTTCTTTCAGGGAAGGGTGTGCACAGAAGAGGGTTTACAATTTGAATTAACAACAACAACAAAAGAAACTTAACCACTGGGTTACTCCACTCAGAGAGTCTAGTGACGCACAATCCTACACTGAGTTTCCACTGGGCAAGCGTCCAACACAGGCCCATTGTTCCCTGTAAAGCACTCTTTCACGGTAGCTTCCAAACCAAAACGAGACAGAGTGAGGCAAAACAAACGAAAAACAAGCACACGTATAACCCCTGAGGCCATTTAAACCATCTTCAATTGACACTGAAAAAGAAGACCCAAGACACAAATAGCCAGGTTGACCAAGAGGCACGGGTGCCGCCAGCTGTCAAAGTCATGGGACACATCGTGCGATTGTGTCCTAGTCCATCCAGCAGTGAGCTACAATTAAATGCCAGGTCCTCAAGAAAAATCCTGCCAAAGCCTCTCCCTTGCCATGTGCAGCCATGTCCACAAAGGGCCCCCCTGCTTTCCTTCTGTGGTCAGCTGGGGAAGGACAGCGGTGATGACGGCGATGATCTCACTTCCCACTTCTGAGCAGTGTTCTCAGAAGGCCCTCTGGGCCCCCATAGGACCCTCTTCAACCTTGGGCAGCCTGAACGCAGTCAGTATAACTGCAAAGCCAGTCGGAGGTGCGGTGAGAGTTGATGCTTGTCCCCTCTGCAGGTGGGAGCACGCGAGGCAATGCCTCCACATCCAGTTACAGGAGGGCTCACTCCCCCGCCTCCACTCTGCCCAACTCACCTGGCTCCACCTTCGAAAGGAAAACGCACATCACTCGGCATGGAACATACGAAGGTATCAGTCTGTACATTTCATTTCATTTCATTATAGATGTCATTAGTACAGAACGGTGGACTTATGATAGCCTGGGGATGGGACCCAGGGCCAGAAAGAGCACCTGCCCTGGGATTGTGAGAAGCCACTGATTATAGACTGGGGGGTTTGGGGGAAGAAAGGGACGTTCCAAAAGGACTTTCATATGCTAAAGAAGACTCGCCGGATAATGGAGGCCTGCCTATTGCCAAGCTAAGGTGGTTTTTCCCTCCAGCAAGGCAGACAGTAGCGCTGGTGGGTGCTTTCTTGTCTCCTACTCTGCCTGCCTATTTGTCAGTGGGCTTTTAAGGACCTGTAATTTAATCTCCATATCTTTCTGCCTTTGCTGCCCACATCAGTTTCATTTCTTTTATGGGCTTATGTTACTTGGAGATTTCATTGATTGACCTGCCCCCTAATTCATTCATCCATTCAGTTTTATCTCATATCTATCGTGTGTTTAACACCGTGTGGAATGCCTTAGTGGACACCGTCGGGGTCACGGGCTGGCTGCCTCAAAACAGGCTGCTGTGGCTTGAACATTACTTTGAGTTAAAAGCAGTCCAAACCCGGCAGACTGAGGAAAAGCTCTTTACCTCCTCCTCAGCTGCTTGCTTGTACCAAGAAGGGAACGGTTAACAGAGATTCTCCTTGTAAGGGCCTGTGTAGCCAGAGCGGCCCCACCTCAGTTGAACAACCATTTTGTTGTTTTTGCAGTAAAACTTAAATTGACCCTGCGCCCCCCAGGGGAACTTGCTTAAAAGCAAGTTGGGAAACCAGTCCCAGGTAACAAAGCCCAAATACAAGGGCAGGTCGGGTCAGGTGGAGACATCCAATCAGTAGAGCATGCGTACTGTCTCCCTAGCTACCAAGGAGTGTGGGCCCCACCTTTTGGGCGCCAGTTCTTTTCTTTTTTTTTTTTTTTTTTAAGATTTTATTTATTCATTTGACAGAGAGAGATCACAAGTAGGCAGAGAGGCAGGCAGAGAGAGTGAAAGGGAAGCAGGCTCCCTGCCGAGCAGAGAGCCTGATGCGGGACTCGATCCCAGAACCCTGAGATCATGACCTGAGCCAAAGGCAGCGGCTTAAACCACTGAGCCACCCTGGGCGCCAGTTCTGACCAAGGTGATAGGCTAGTTCAAATAGCTACTTTGGGGTGAGCTGTAATTCAATTGGCCATCCGTGTGGGACCTAGCATGACTGTGCAGCTTTCTCTATGTGTTGCAATCTCATTGGCCACCTGTGTGTGGCCAGGACCAACCACATGGCCCTTGCCCTTTAAAAGTTAGTCGGTAAGGGGCGCCTGGGTGGCTCAGCGGGTTAAAGCCTCTGCCTTCAGCTCAGGTCATGATCCCAGGGTCCTGGGATCGAGCCCCGCATTGGGCTCTCTGCTTGGCACAGAACCTGCTTCTTCCTCTCTCTCTCTCTGCCTGCCTCTCTGCCTACTTGTAATCTCTATCTGTCAAATAAATAAATCTTTAAAAAAAAAAAAAAGTTAGTCGGTAAGGCAGGGACAGTTCGCCTCTCTGTAAGAGACGGACCTGACTGGTCAGTTTGATTCTCGATGCTTGGCATGAAATTAAGCTCTGCTTGACCTTCGCTTTGTATCAGTTTTGCTTCTTTAATCACAGACCCATTATTGGGGGACCTTTCATCCTAAGATACTTATCTCCATAAGGCAATCTTTTTTTCCAACCATCTCCTCTCACCTTCCTGCAAATGGTCTTTCTGCCCTTCGTATCCTCAGGCCCCTACCCCTCTCCTCAACTTGCACAAGCATCACGTTGCCTGTTTCTGGAATTTCCATGTCTGTGTGGATTCCCTGTATGTACAAAGCTAAATTTGATTTTCTCCTTTCTCCTGTTAATCTGTCTTATATCAGTTTGATTCTTAGTCCTGCTAGAAAGATCTTGAAAGGTAGAGGAAATGCTTCCTCCCCAGCAACACTTAAATGAGTTACATGTGAGGGGCACCTGGGTGGCAGTCAGTTCAGTGTCCATCTCTTGGTTTAGGCTCAGGTCATGATCTCCGAGTCGTGAGATCGAGCCCTGGGTTCGGCTCCATGCTCACTGTAGAGTCTGCTAACATTCCTCTCTCCCTCTGCCCTCTCTACAAAATAAGTAAACAAATCTTTTTAAAAAAAGAAGTAATGAACTAGATGTGGATCTTGTCTTCAAGTTGCCTGTGGTCTGATAGATAAGCTAAGCTGATGGATTAAAAACTGTGATGTAAAGTTGAAGGGGATGAGCATTTCCAGCTGAGTCTTCAGAGAAGACTATGGGGCCTGAGTCTGGGCGTTCAGGTGTGTGACGATGGAGGCCGGGTGGAGAGGTGGGGTGCTCCAGCCTGCAGGGGGCGCACTCAGCACAGACAGGCAGCAGTCGGGCTGGGCGGCAGGCAGCTGGAGGGACTCAGATTCAGGGCTGGCCTGTGATGTCTGGGCGCTATTCTGCAACAGTGAGAAGCCACTGGGATTTTTGAGTAGAGAGTTGATCCCTCCTAAAACTCCGGAAGCCACGCGCAGGAAGAACAGGGAGGAAAGAGGCTGAACAAGGTGACAAGCTAGGAGCCAACAGCCAAGGACTCTTGAGAGGTCTTTGGTGCAGAACAGTGGTTTATGAAAGCACGGGGACAGGACCTGTGGGCAGAAAGAGCTGCTGCCCCGGGGTTGTGAGGGGGCGCCTGATTATATACTATGGGGTTGGGGAGCTAAGGAAAAAGGAAGAAAGTATTTTCACGTATTAAAGAAGACGCACAGGATACCACGGGAGGCTTTGCTATTGTCAAGTGAAGGTTGTTTTCCCTGTAGTTAGGCATTAACAATAGGATAGTTGGGAGCTTCCTGGAGGAACATTACACTCTGCAGGGCTTCAAGTGTCTGTCAATGGGCTGCCGGGTATAAAGACATTTAACAGCATTTGCATTCCTTTCTGGAAGCTAGGCCATTGATAGAAATGCTTTGTTCTTGTCAATTGCTAAGACATTTGTAAACTGAGGGAGACTCACTTCTTGCAGGATTGTGATCTCTAGAAGTTAACTATTTTTTTTTTCCTTTAGGGCAACCGGGAGTGCGGGAGGAATTTCACATTTGTCCCATGGGTGGGGGGTATTGTGGGGTCTCAGCCTCTGCTTTGTCCTCAGCTTGCCTTCTGTTCCCTCATCAGAAGGAAGAGCCAGAGGGCACAGGAGGGAGAAGAGGCTGAGGGCGCGGGGAGAGCAGGACCCAGGCAGGGACCTGGAAGTCAGTGCAGGGACACGCTCGGGGTCAAGAAGCAGGAGGCAGGAGGACGTTTGGATTTGGCTCCTGAAGTCCCCCACAGTGCTGGCGACTGCAGAAGCCAGTCTGGTGGGAAACAGACAAGCCAGGCAGCAATGGGTCTGACCTTGACTGGAGATGGGTCACGGTGGTGGAGAAGCAGAGGACCAAGGGCTGCGCTCCCCAGTATGTGATTTCAGACCCAGAGCGGCCAAGGGGCTTGGGAGGGCAGGGAACAAAAATCCAGGGGAGACGGGTTGTGTCACCACAGCGCTGTGTGATGTGATGCCTTTCTGGGGGCCGGTACCTTCACTGTAACGGGGCCCACGTTCGAGACGAACTTCACAAGGGCAGTGACGCTGCCATGCTGACAGCCCATGCATTTGAAGGACACTGGTACGGGGACAACTCAGTGGAGGGCTTCAAAACAGCAAAGCAACCCTCCTGCTTTCCTGCGTCCCAACCGTTCACCACCGGAAGCAGTTGAGTGATCAGGATGAACCACGGGAACTGGGCCCGCAGGCGTGTCCTATTTAAGAGTGAGCCCTCTGCTGAGCCCCCACCGCCCTCCCCACCGCGGGAGTGCGGGCGTCCGCACACTGTGCCCCCTGGGAAGCCACGGGCTTGCGTGGCCATGGGTGCTCAGGATTTTCTCGCCCTGCAGGGAGCTCCAGTGGCAACTCTTCCCCAGAGTACCCTCGGAAGGAATTCGGTAGGTCCTTGCCTTATTGTCTGAAGGGATGGGCAGAGGCACCGGGGAAATGCCTGGCGTCAGTGGTGGAGGGTGGGGGAGACACTGTGAGCTCAGTGGATTCTTCTAAAACTTTGACTCCTGCGGAGCACTTTTTTTCCTTTGCTCTCTATCCTGAAGCATCTTCAGGCCACAGTCAGCCAGGTTCACTTGCTGCCCTTAGCCATTGCTCCTGGCCCTGGTGAAACGGCAGGTTAGTCATACGAGGTTCAGACTTGGACAGAGCAGCCCCAAGGCCAGGCAACAGCTGTAGGGGTTATCCTTTCCCAGGATGCACAGAGACCTCCCAACCAAGAGCAGCGGGGGTTCGAATGCACACGCCAAACATCCCAGCACGTCCACCACAGTGGACTGCAAAGGGACACATTTTTTTTTCTTCCTTTATTTTTTCAGCATAACGGTATTCATTGTTTTTGCACAACACCCAGTGCTCCATGCAATACGTGCCCTCCCTATTACAATGCTGAGCAAAACCCTAGGCTGTCTTCACTTGGCCTCCAGTTTGTGGTGGTCTTGGATTCTCATTGTGCATATGAGCTGATATGGCCATTGTACAGCAATTGTAATTTTACCTATCTGCTTACCCCAGGAAGACCAAGGGAGTCTAACAAAAAGCCAAAGGGAAGATCTGGCTGGGTTTTTTTAAATATATTTGGTCAGTGTAGACAGCCAGCCCCAACGACTAGGCTTCCAAATGATTACTTTAGTTAACACTATAAGTGTGAGCTAACTTAACATTGATTTAGCTGATGCCCTGAATGCGTGGAGTCTGGCAGAACTCGCTCTGCCCTGTGGCTGCGGGCTCATCCTTACTAAGCATCCACCATCGAACGCAGGTGGTTTGGGTTCACTGTGGGGCCCGTGATTGAACTAGAGAAGCCAGGTGGTGGCCTCCATGTGGATAAGTTCCATCATCTCGTCGTGAAGCCCAGCTGGCCGCACAAAGAGGCCGGGCGGGTCCCAAAGAGGGGAGCCCAAAGAGGAAGTGGGGTGCCCAGGGCTTGAGCTCCAGGAAGAAGGCAGGGCAAGACAGTCCATTTGGAGTCCTTTACGAAAACTTTACACAATGTTAGTAGAGACCTAGAGGAAGGCTTCCATCTCCCTTCTGGATGTAAAGGCACAAAGAAAACAAGTCTCTTCCCCCGCTCAAACAGATCTCCTTCGAGGTCAAAAATATCTAGTGTACCACCTCTTCGATGCGTAAGATTACTTTTCTTTGTTCCTCAGCATCTTCTTCAACCAGAGGAAGGAGCCAGACACGAGGTGAGCTCTGTGGCTGGGGTCATTTCAGTTCATTCTATAAGTTTTTTCTGAGCATCTAATATGTGTGTCCAGACCTGAGCCAGAAAATGGGAGGAGGAGAGAAGCATAAATAAGGCATGGTTCCTGCTTTCAGGAAGCCTACCACGTCCTGGGACTCTTCCGCAGGCCCCATCAGGATGGGAAGGGTAGTTTGGGGCACTGATCTAACATGGAAGGGAAAGCAAGGGTACAAACACCCAGTAACCACCTGGGGACTAGTTTGTCCTGCTGTGGGTTACAAAGATGCTGGCGCCACATCTGGTGTGCCAAGGTTTCACTTGGAGTCCCCTGGCTGACTTTAACAAGACGCAGTATAATTGCCTTTATGTAGTGAAAAAGGAAGGAAAGCCCCTCTCTTTCAAATTATTTCAGGGGACAGAGGGCTCCATGACAGTCTTGCACTCTGCACGTCTGCCCGCAGATAAGGCTCTAGGAGGGAAATGGGGTCCTGGGGCGAGCTGGCCTGGATGCATCTGGTGAGGGCGGGGAGGAGCAGTGTGCCCACACTGTGCTCAATGCAGAATTCTGCACGGGCCCTGCAGCTCTCTCTAATCACTCTAGACTTCCAGGGGCCTATTGCATCAGTAATTCTAAAGTTCGGAACAGACCAACACCCACAACTTTAGGCTAATAGTTGTTGAAAGATGTCAGTGGCCCACCTGAAGCTAACAGGAAACCACCCTTTCCTGCCCAGAGGAGGCCCAAGTGGCTAAGTAAACGGTATGAGTTTTAGAATTCTCCCTCAGGCATCAGAGACCCGGGAGGCAGGAGAGCAGCGTGGTTCAGAGTAGCTGGGAGACAGGTCCCTGGAAGGGAGTTGGTCATTGCTGATGGTGATCAAGCCTCTCCCTCAGCCTGCGATCTTATCAGAGCATCTCTAGATGCTGGGAGGTGTGCAGTGGACAGGTTGGGATGTGGGGAGAGGACCCCTCCTTTTAAGCAGCACTCGTTCTGGGCACTCTTAGGTTTCCTGTTCCCAGGACAGATCTCCGAGCAGCCCACATTTCTTTCTGCTGCTCAGAGCTCAAGGTCAGGCTCTGTGATCCAAGCTCCTTCACTTATACCTTCTCCATCCCCTCCCTTGTACAGAGAGCGAAATCCGAGTTCGACTGCAGAGTGCATCCCCATCTACCCGATGTAAGTGTTCACAGTCTGTCTGAAAACAAAGGATCCAGGAATCCAGGGTCACCACGGCGTACGTGCGTGTGTGTGTGTGTGTGTATGGTCACTTGATCATAAAACGTGTTGAAGGGCCTTCTGTGAAAGGGACCCTAGGCTAGGTGTTGGGTCAGGAGCTGAATAACTCCTGTTCCCTGCTGCTGAAGGGGAGGTAGAAAACCAACTCACCATGGCCTCTCCAGGAGCTGAAGGAGCAGGGAGCCAAAGAAACCTCCAGGGTCAGGGTCGCTTGAAAGGAAGCTGAGGGCTCCGTGGGATGAGCCGACATCAGACATTTGGGGAACATATGTTCAGATGCTGGAGGAATGTTCCATGTGGCCCAAGGAAAAGGAATAGGAGGGGACCCGATAGAGTACTTAAGGTTGGAGAAGAGTCCAAAGTAAACGGAGTGGGAGAGTTTGAACTTTATTTCGCATGTCTGGGATTCCCCAGCCCCTGTCCATCGACTCTGTTAGACTCCGTTCTTGTGAGAGGCGATTTGACATCTTGCAATGAACCCAACTGGTAGGATGGGAGCCAAGTACAAAGAGTAGGAGGAGAAAGAGCCAGGTTGGTTGGCCCAGGAATTAGACAGGGGCTGGCCCAGAGCACTCCATGCCCTGGGCCAAGGGGTACGATGCTGTCCCCCCAGCATCCTTCCAGGCTGGGCGGGGCTGAGCCAAGGTTGGAGCTTTCAGGGAAGAGGGTGCCTGGGCAGTCCTCCAACACACATGTGTGCAAACCTGTCTCTTACACGCTACCCTCGCTTGGTGCCTCCCTTCTCTCTTAATTTGCCCCGCTGGGAGGCACAGGGGGCTTGCATCCCTCACTGAGCTAGCTATAGATCACAGTGGCCACATGGACTGGAACTCCACAAAAGCAGCACACTGTTAAGGAGTTAGGGGCCACAGATTCCTGGTGGCCCCCCAGAGCATACAAGGTCAGAGAACCAACATGTGGGGTGTCCTGGCAGGGGATAAGCTCACTGTTGGACAGTCTGTTTCCAGGGATCCGGTTCTCTCACTGCCCTGGGCATAAATCCCCAAGTCTGGCAGTCTAGGAGGACGGTCTTCCAGCCACAGAATTCTCCGCATGGTGCCTGATGAGGTCTAATTAGGAAATACATACTGAGGACCTCGCCGTGGAGGCGCTGTATTTATGAGGCATTAATATTACAAAGTACTAGCTTGATATGTGCTATAAATTGACAAAATGCAAAAATTACAGTGCTGACCAAAAACATCCCGGCGTGCGAAGCAGATGCCCTCCCCCCTCATATTCCAGATACCATTAATGTCCTTCCCTCTGCAGCTGGGTTGGGGAAGGAACCCTGGTCCTAATGGAAGATGTGGGCATCACCTTACAGGGACAGAATTGGATGATGTTAAGCGTTTGCTCAAGGGGAGCCGATCAGCAAGCGTGAGCCCCACCCGGAACTCCTCCAACACCCTCCCAATCCCCAAGAAAGGCACAG
The DNA here is from genome assembly GCF_922984935.1 of Meles meles. Taxonomy (NCBI): domain Eukaryota; kingdom Metazoa; phylum Chordata; class Mammalia; order Carnivora; family Mustelidae; genus Meles; species Meles meles. The sequence continues at coordinate 62,712,018 of NC_060078.1, read as the reverse complement.
TGGAGACCAAAATGGTGACCACGAGCTCCCAGTCAGGTAAGTACCGTGGCTCCGGCTGCCATGGAGGAAAGGGAGCCAGGTGGCAGCTCAGCCACCCCAGCAGGCCTTCCGGGGGCTGGCAGAGGCCTCGCAAGGTACCACGCGTTTGAGCTTCGTGCTGCTTGACCATGTGGGCTGCACGCTGTCTGCCCCACCGTGCCATGAGCATGGGGCTGGGCCCTACATCCTAGAGAGTCTCTCCTAGGACATTGTTGACCTCCCTTGGGAATGTGTTGGCCACGTTCCCCAAATGAAGACTCCTGGGGACACTTGTAGTGTTTCCCTTCATTTATTCGGTGACTATTCTGTGCCTCCTCTATGCCAAGTACCAGGCACTGAGGAGAAGCAGCAGAGAGAGGAGATACCGCCTCTCGTGGAGGGGGGCCCTCTGGGGGAAGTCAGACGGATAACCAGGAGATGGTAGTCAGGAAGGAGGAGTGTTGCGGAACCCTCCGAGGTCACATGCCTACCGAGTGCCAGGCAGGCTCTGGGGGGTGGGGGGCAGAGAGATGAATAAGCAGATCCTCAGAGGGAGAGGAGGGAAGGAGCCAGGTGTGCTGCGATGTAGAGCTTTCTGTTTTGACTCAAACCCTTGAGACAGTGACCTGTCTCTTATGTAAATATAAGACAAACCTCGGGCCAGTGTGTATGGCTGCCTGGCCGGCTCCCCCAGTATAGTGAGAAGGCAGAACAGCTTCGGATCTGCAGGAGCACCAAAGCCCCCTCCTGGAGACAGAGTGGCCCCTGGGTCTGGTGGGCATGTAGGATGTTGACAGGGTCTTACCAGGGAAGACTGCCCTGAGCACGAATGGCCACAGACCCAAGCCTTTGCTGTCTGTCCCTGCCCTCTGCCTGGAGGTCTGTGTGGGATTGGCTGTTCCCCGGTGTCTGTGAAGGTGGAATCAGCAAGAGACGGGAGAGACCATTGGTCACCAGCACACCAGGAGGTGGGGAGGGCCTCTTGGAAAAATGGGCAGACCCCAGAGCAGAACTGACCTACTTCAAATTTCACCAAGAGCCAGCAAGAATTTCTAACACGAGAGATCAGGTTTTCACCAGCTCCAGGGTTTTGGGTGGAAGTGGGCTGGCCAGCTTCCCTGGACTGAGGGAGTTCCCGGACATGGGACCTTCGGGGCTAAACCCAGCTGGGCTATACCGGCCCGCCTGGGTTATCCCAACATGGAGCGCCGACTGGTCTCACGGGGGTGCGGGCATGCCTGTGTGATTCCAGTGTCCGGCACCTATGATGCCACCATCTTGGACGCCAACCTTCCCTCCCACGTGTGGTCTTCCACCTTGCCGGCGGGGTCCTCCATGGGGACCTACCACAACAACGTGACAACCCAGAGTTCGTCCCTCCTCAACACCAACGCCTATTCTGCGGGATCGGGTACGTGGTACGGGGCACTTCCCCTCCCACTGCTGGGCCCCTTGCACCTTTACTGGAGCTGAGGGACTCCTCTGGTATTGTCCCTCCCCGCAGCTTCCCTGAGGGGCTTTCTGTGGCCCGGCGTCCCTTGATTTTCCCAGCTTAGTTCAGTCTCCAGGTGTTTCTTTTGATGGGTTCCATATGAGAAAGACTGTCTAGCACAGTGTATCAGAAAAAAGTGTCATGAGAAAGAACATGAAAACAGATCTGAGGAGCCTCGTTGCCCTCTGCGTGGATAAACTGTGACCTTGAGTACGGCAGTTAACTTCTCTGGGCTTCAGATGCCTTTTCTGCAAAGTGGCGACTAACAAGAGGGGCTCTGGCTGGACCCCATGTCCACTCGAGGCCTGACCATCCGAGGACCATCCCAAGGTGCACCACAGACAAATCGGTACTCTGCTGCAAGCAAGAGCCCACGATTTCCTAAAACCAGAAATGTAACAAAAGCTCAAAATGCAGCCCTGCCCTTCCTTCCCTGGCTTCTATGTCCAGCCCACCCCCCCACCCAGTTCTGGGCCTGCCGTCCCTCTCACCGGCCTTCCTCCTCCCCTGCAGTCTTCGGAGTTCCAAATAACATGGCGTCCTGCTCTCCCACGCTGCACCCCGGGGTCAGCACCTGCTCCTCAGGTCAGTGCTCGCCGGCTTGCATGGCCTTTTTCAGAATGTTTGCTGAAAATATTAGGATGCTCCCTCCTGCTGAGGAAAACCGTGGTTTCCACAGAAATGTCCTCTCCGCTCCAAGCATGAGGACTTTCCTCAGTGCGCAAGGGGGTGCAGATGCAGGGCCCAAGGGGTGCCCGCCCGCGGTCAGAGGTGGAGCTCAGCCCCCAAGGGCAAGGACTAAGGTGGAGGGGCCAGAGGCCTCACCTACCTGCTTGTCCTGTGCTGGTCCCTTTCCCCGCTGTGAGCGGTGGAGAGATGGAAGCAAAAGGGCCGAGTCAGTGCTCCGGACATTTTTCAGGTGGAAAGTATTGTTACGTTAGAAGGATCTTACCTCAGATCTTTTTATAAATACTGTAGGTCATTGGGGGCTCAACCGATGTTACTGCTTAGTTTCTAATGCAAACATGACCATTTTAAAGGAATACATGTTCACTCTGTTTCCACATACATCATAACCACACATTATGTAAATGTTACCAGCCACATCTTGGTTTGTTTTTTGTTTTTTGTTTTGTTTTGTTTTTTAAGGCTTCTGCCTTCCCTCTCTGTTACTGTGATTAGTAAATATAACGACGTGGGCCTTCTTCATTTAGCTGGCTGGTACGCCCACAAATGCGAATGTAGCGTTCTTGTTTCAACACTTCTGTTCGACTAGAGCCCCACCAAGCCCAGAAGACACCGGGTTCACGTTTCATTCCTTCTGCCTTTGCCCTTCTGCTTTGCCAAGTCCTGACTGAGCAAGGGGGCCGATCTTGGATCCAGGATCTGTGCCCCAAACACTAGAGATGATGAAATAAGGGAAGCTCTTACCCGGGGAGGAATGAGCTTCTGATCATTATTTAAAGACTAACAACCAGCCTCTGAAATCCTAGTGGGGGCTAGGGGAATTTTATGTGTTTGAGTCTCGAGGAGGAGGTGTTCAAGGGAAAACCAGGGGTACACCATGTCAGTCGTCTCAGTCCCCTTGCATCTGTGTCCTATGCCCACAGTTCCCCACCGTGCCCCAGGATCCCCCAGCAAATACGGACTCCCTGGGATATTAAGTAGGCTCCACACCCAATGAGGAGCCCAACAGACCTGAGCTGAGATTGAGAGTCAGACACTTAACTGATGGGGCCACCCAGGTGTCTGGACCCCTGGGATATTTTTAAATGTCCTGGGACACAGCGACCTCGTTCAGACGCCGTGCAAATGACCGCCATTCAGTTGTGTGCACTCACCACCCAGGGTAGCTCAGGACCCAGTGCTGAGAGCTTTTGGCCTACGTGGGGATCCCTGTGTCACTCACAATGTAAGAACTGAGAATGCTGGGTAATCTGTCCCGTGTGAAGACCTTCATCGTGGAAGTGATTTGGGGGCTCGGGGGGCTGCCTCAAGCTAAGGGACCCCCCCACCACCACCTGCGCTCACCTGCCCTCAATTGCTTTCGCAGTGTTTGGCATGCAGAACAACCTGGCACCCAGCTCGTCCGCCCTGTCCCACGGCACGGCCACCACCTCCACAGGTCTGTAGCCAAGGGTGGCACTGCAGGCCCAGGCGGCGACACCCCTCAGCAGCTGTAACTCCCAACCTAGACATGCCAGCTTCTGTCTCGAGCGGGCTCAGACATGAGGGAAACCACAGGGGAGCCTGTGCTGTGGCGGGTCCCCTGCATATCCCCATCTCACGGCTGTTTCTGGTGGTCCCCCGTCACTGTACATTGATCACCTGGGTGATTTTCTGGTGCACCCCCTGTGCAGGCCTGGGCACAGGGAGCAGAAGAGGTGTGACCCTTAACCTTTGCCCTCAACTTGCTTACTGTTTACTTGGAGGAGAGAGTCTAATACATGTGAAACAACTGGGCATCCTGCAAGACAACATGCATCCAGTTACGCGGGGCAGGTGTTAAGGTTCTAGGTGTTCTGAAGGGAAGGAATCCTAGGAGGACTTCATGGAGGAGGAGGAATTTTGGAACAGACCTAAAAGGATGAGGATTAGACCAAGGAAAGTTCATCTAAATTCACTGCCGCCCCTGTGGCTGGAGAGAGTTGTCTTCCTTATTATCGTTCATTTTATTTATTCTGTGTTCTCCTCACCTGGGGAGGCTGCCGAGCTGCTAGGGCTGGTCAGACTACTTCTGAGCCTCAAGGAGCCACCCTCCCACACTGGCCTGCTCACTCAGTGGTTCCTCTCTTGCAGCGTACGGTGTGAAGAAGAACCTGCCCCAGAGCTCTGGTGTTGTGAGCACTGGCGTGTCCACCTCTGCCGGTGAGCGTGATCTCCGGCTGCTGAGGACAGCTTGTGCAGGCGGAGAAGTGTTCCGCGGGGACACCTGCTATGTGAGAGGAGAGAGAACCCACTGCTGGTCCGAGGCCTCCCAGTTGCCATGACAGAGCAGAGGCGGCTGTGCCCCCGGCTCTACCTTGGCCTTCCCGTCCAAGGGGTGGGGGGGAGCTCCATCCTCCACACCTGCCTAGTGTCAGGCATTTGTGCCCCAGTACCCACCCATGTCTGCAAGCCCCTGGCCTGCTCCTGTTATGTGTCCCCCATTGTAAGAACCAGGGAGCCCCTCAGGAGTGACCACCCCACTGCACACATTTCCACTAGGATCTTTATCAACTTGGGCTCACTGCAGCTGGTGGGTTCTTTGCTCCATTGATCTGATCCCGTTGCTTCCTTCCATTCAACAATTGGTCGATTCAAAAAGACTGAGCACCTGCTTTGTATGAGATGCTATTCTCCGTGCCTGAGCAGAGCCATGAACAAGGCAGACTAGATTCTCGCCCTCACCAGGCTGACCGCCCAGTGGAGGAGGAGGCCGATAGACCAGGAGACCAAGTACAGGAGAGGATGAGAGAAAATAACACCCACCGGAAGAAATAGGTGGCTCGCTAGAGACAGGAGTGTATGCGCGTTAGAGCTCAGGAAGAGCTCCCGCCAACCCAGGATGGGAACCCTAGCTAAAGGCTAGACATGAGCCGGCCACGTTAATTAAAGAAGTGCCTGCTAGACAAGGGAACTGTGGCCCTTTCACTAAAGATCCTGTAACGTCCAGGTGGGGAGGCAGCATCAGAGGTCAGCCGCCCAGCACTTCTGGCATTGACCTCTGATAGCCAGGCCCAACCGGGCAGGGGAGGTGCTTTTGGTCCCCACGAGGGTCTTGTGACCACTGTTGGCAAGAACAGGCCTTTGGACATACCCGCTGATCCCTCTCTTCCCCTCCCCTCTCCTCTTGTCCTCCTCCTTCCTCTTCTCGTTTATTCTCTCTCCCTTGTCCTCCTTGCTGGCTCCTCTCCTTTCCAGCCTGCACCACAAATGTCCAGAGTGATGACGTCCTGCACAAGGACTGTAAATTCCTGATTCTGGAGAAAGACAACACGCCTGCCAAGAAGGAGATGGAGCTGCTGATCATGACCAAGGACAGCGGGAAGGTCTTCACTGCCTCCCCAGCCAGCATTGCTGCAAGTACGAGGGGGTCCGCTCCTGGCAGGTTTCCCAAGAAAGGCAGACGGAATGCTGGAGACATTTTAATAAGAAAACCACAGTCACCCCATTCAAATGAAAAATGCCTGCCTGAATAGGGTGTTCCAGGGTCTGCCTTGAATGTAGATAAGCATTCAGGAAAGTTCTAGTGAAATACTCCCAGAGGGGTCTTTGGGCAACGGGAAGCCTAAGCACAAACACAGATGCGGGAGATGAACTCAGGGAAGCTGGGCCCTCTTCCTACCCCGGTGTCCACGCGGGAGCGGCTGGGGTGGGGGGGGGGGTGCTGGAGCACAGGATAGCCCGGGCGATCCTGGGTTGTGTTCACAGCGTCTTTTTCAGATGACACCCTCAAGAAAGAGAAGCAAGCTGCCTACACGACTGACACCTGCCTGGTATCAGAAGCTAATGGTGAGAGGAAATCGGAGACTGTCCCTCTGACGTTTATCTGTCTGCCTCTCATTTATTTATCCTCCGAGACCTCGCTGCTCAGAATGCAGCCTCTGGCCCCGCAGGATGGGCACCACCCAGGAACCTGTTGGAAATGCAGTGTCAGGGCCTGGCCCGGACCCACTGAATCGGAGGCTGTATTTCTGCAGACTCCGCAGTGGTCTTGGGCTGTGTGTGCATGCGTGTGTGTGTGTGTGCGCACGCGCACACATGTGACTACAGCAGACGCCTTCCCAGGGTGCGTCTGCCGTCTCTGGCGGGATTGTTTTTCTCTGCTTATTCCCTATCCCATAATTTTCAGAACTACTAGAAAATGCTTCGCAAAGCACTTGCTAGGTTTATTATTATTTTTTCTTTGCAAATACTTGGGTTCTCTCCCAGCTAACATTTCTCTGCATGCTCTGGGCCCTGCAGACTCTCCCCAGATCACTGATCTCAGGGAGGTCAGTAAAGGAAGAGGAGAGTTGGGCCGTAGAACGTCTTTTCAAAATGCAAATGCAATCCATTACAGTCTTTAGCAGGCCCTGCTCTAAGGAAATGCTCACTTTGAAGACTTATATTTTAGGGTGGAAATGGGCCTGTGGAGATAAAAGAGGCTTTGCAGAAGCTGATGAAAGCTTTAAACAGTTTTCCCAAAAAACTTCACATGTGCTCACAAGCAGTCCGTGGTTATAGCAGGAGGAGCTCCTGCACCAGCCCTCCACCCCCCTGCCCAGGTGAAGAAAGTGTTCCGAGTCCCTGAACCAAGAAATCAAGAGTCCTTTCTCACAAGCACCTTGATCGTTTGGATGAGAATGTTGCCTCTAACGTGGAACCCCAAAACTGTCTTGGTTTGAAAGATTTAAGGTCACAAGAAGGTTGAGACCCTGCTTTTCCCACCAACCATTAATTGCTTGTCAAGCCATGTGTTTCTCGATGGAATTGTTGCAAACACGTTATCAGCAAGGACTGAGTGAGTGAATGTCCCTGCCTAGTGCTGCTGGGATGGCGTCGCTCCCTCAGGTTCTGCCCGCAGTCAGCTCACCGGCTGTCCTGTGGCCTCCTGCAGTTCAAAAGCTCAGATCCAAACCTGTGTTCTGGGTGTTTGCCTTCCAGGAGACGTGAAGACTGTGTCCACCAAGGGCAAGGCTGCCTCCGCAGGTGGGTGACAACAGCAGGTCCTGCGGGGACAGGAGCTGATGGGGCTGGTGGTAATGAACGGAAGGACGACCGCCCCCTCACCTACAGCTGGGGCACACAGGAGCCGCACCTCTAAATCATTCTGGAAGGCGGCAGGGTAGAGAACAGCAGGGGTGCAGGCTGGGGTCTGGAGCAGGGCTGCAGCAGGAGGTCCTGCCTGTGCCCTTGGGCACTGCCACCCAGGGTCCAGGGTCTCCCAGCAGGCAAGGAGCCAGAACCCCCCAGCTGGGCTTCAAAGGCCACGGAGACCACATGCACACCTCCAGCCCTTTACACTTGGCTCACTTGCTTCCACAGTTTTGAGAGAGAAGCAGGTCAAGGGTTATCAGCCTATTTTAGACACTAAAAAACCCTTCCAGTAAAAACAAACAAAACCCACAAAACTTCTTGGCCACGCTGAGTTTAATTCCAGGCACAGCAGGGATTACAAAGAAGGAGCAGTGGGAACGGAGGTGGGGAGATGGGAACGCTTTGGGTTTGGCCATAATCAGGTGCAGGAGGTGGTCGGAAATCGGGGGTCATCATCAGGATTTTTAAACTTCATGCCCTGTCCTGTGTGAACTACCTTAAGTGCCTTATCTTCTCATCCAACAGCCATCCTAAGAAGGAGGCAAGCTCTTAACCCCATTTTATAAGAAAGGAAACTGCTCTGGCCCACGCAGCCAGGCTGGTTGGGCGCGTGCTCTTCACCGGCTGGGGCCTGCGTTCCATCCTCGAGCCTGGCTTTATCTTTAGGGCCTTGCAGCCCCAACCAGCGTTCGCTCAGCCCCTAGGAAGTCTCCAAAACCTAGAGAATTCAGAGGGAAGAGGGCACAAGTCTACTGCATTCACCTTACCCTTCCTTTGTCTTCCACAGAAATGCACAACTACAACTACCACGGGGGCGGCGGGGGCGGCGGGAGCGGCGGGGGCGCATGGGGGGTGGCGCCCGCCTGGTGCCCCTGCGGCTCCTGCTGCAGCTGGTGGAAGTGGCTGCTGGGCCTGCTGCTCACCTGGCTGCTGCTCCTGGGGCTGCTCTTTGGCCTCATTGCTCTGGGTACGTGCCCGCAGGGGGCCCCACTGCCCGTGCAGAGGGCGGGAGTTCGCAGGCCCCGGGTGTGGAGGGTAGAGGGACTGGAGAGGATGGGTGCGGACCCCCTGTTACTGTGAATCAGCAGATGGGGCTCCGGAGGCACCTGGCCGGGGTTCCCCCGACTGCTGGGGTCCTGCTGTGGCTCCCAGCATGTCTCCCAGCCCAGGCCCCTCTGTTCCTGGAACAACCTGCCAAGCAAGCACAGGGCGGCTCTTAGGAACCAGGCCAGGCCTTCCTGGAGCCGCTTTGCACCTTCTGCAAGCCCTGCGAGGGCCTCTGTGTGGCCCCTGCCCTCACCCCCAGGGAGAAGGAGGAAGAAGAGGAGGGCCTGCGCCGCAGCCACAGTGCAGGACAAGGCCGACCCCCAGGCTTAGTGTCTTGAGCGCCTGACTGCCATGTCACGTGCCCCCCCCACCCAATCACGACAGGTGTCCTGTGTGTAGGAGTTGTAGCAAGATGTCCCTAGAGCCCCAGGTCAGGCCACGTGGAGGCCCCCTGACAGCCCGTCCCCCCATTGCAGCTGAGGAAGTGCGGGCTTTGAAGGCGCGGGTGGCCGCGCTGGAGCAGGGCCGGGGTGACGTCCTGCTCTACGACCAGAAGATGGATCGTGCCAATAAGGACCGGCTGCTGGGCACTGGCCCCCGCGTGGGAGCAGATGCCGGGGGCCTGGGGCTTGATCACCACAGTCAGGAGGTGCTCTGGCTGTTCGTGAGGGACAAGCTGAAGGCTGAGCAGGAAAGCGGTGAGCTCCCTTGTTCCCCCTCATTTGCTCCTGTGGGGTAGAGGCTGGGACCTGGGGGCTGGGACTGGAGGGCTGGGACCTGGGGGCTGGGCCCCAGGGGGACGGGGACTGGCCTTGCCATCCCATCTGACTGCTGGGAACGCCGGGCCTGGAGGCCCAGTGAGGAGAGCTGCCCCAGGTCACACAGCTAGCACCCCTTAGAGTCTGGGTGCCAGTTCCCACCACAGTCCCCCTTGTGTCTGTCTGTGTCCGTGTGTGACACACACGGGATGTGCCACTGACTCCAGGCGTACTTTCCCTTGTAGGAAATCTCCGAGGAAGCCCCGGCCCGAAAGGTACTAAGTAGACTGAGCCTTGACCCTGGTCTCTTTTCCTGCCCGTGGACGGGGGTTTCTGGTTGGAAATTTTCCAGACTGAAGGATGAGTAGTGGAAAGATCTTGCGGTGTCTGTCGGGCAGGTTGAGAACGGCCCTCGGGTTCTCACCGCATCTCATGCTTTTCGTCATCTGTCTGATTTCAGGTGACATGGGAAGTCAAGGCCCTAAAGGTAAATCCAGTGCGGCGCCCTTGACCCGGAATAGGAGTAAGGGCCGGTTTGAGGCAGTCAGCCAGGCTCTGCCTCCCGCACCCCTCTTCCTGGCCAGCGCTCCTCATGTCGGGACTGCAGATCCTTGGGCTTTCGGGGGTTTAGTGACAGACCAGGGCTCTGTGTCTCTAGGGCATCACTGTTCCTCATCCCTCCTCAGGGTTCTCGGAACTTCCCCCACAAGGACTCTGAATGTATCAAAGGCCTGCGTCTCCCTCAGCTCCAAAGGGCAGCTCAAGGGGCCTGGAACTGTACATAATCCTTAGGGAGATTTCTAGAAATACAGATTCCTGGGCCCTGCCAGGAATCAGATCCTCTGGAACTGGATCTCTCCCTCCTCCCTGCAGGTTACTTCTGATGACCCAGGTCAGGGCAGCCTGCTCCCAGGGGTCTTCATGGGGGAGGCTGGAAGTGACTCCCAGCAATCAGAAAGGGGGGTCCTGTGGGGGAATCCAGCAGGGGCAACACCACCCACCTTTGAAGAAAGGGCAGTGTAGCAAGGAGGCCGCGCAGTCTTAGTTGGGGAACAATTGTGGGCTAACTCATGTTACGCACATTCATCTGCCATAGGAAATGTATCTATTTCCTCAGAAAAGTGGTTGACAATCCGTGGGACAGGCCCACGGGTGGAAGAGGTTTCCAAACCCAATGACCGCAGCAGCACCCCTTGATCTAGCTGAGTGGGGTTCACAAGCTTCAGTGTGCAGGAGAGAGAAGTGCCAGCAGAGGCCGGGCCCCGCCCCCAGAACCTGGGATCTGGCAGGTGTGGGTGGCGCTGGGAGTCCAGGGTCTTGCTCACCCAGGTGGTTCTGAGGCCAGGGGAGCATGGTCCATTCTGAGAACCCCTGTTCAAAGTGTGGGGCGGCGTGACAGGGCGGCCCTCCATCCCCGGCTTTACCTCCTCCTGGAGAGAGCCCAGTGCAGGAATGGGTGTTTCTCCATCCGATGGCTTCCACTTCCCTTCCGGACCCCACGCTCCCCACCCTTCACCTGGGTCACTGCGTGAGCTCCCTTCCGGAAGGCTCCAGCTTGCAGGCCACACACTGCTCCTGAGCATGCTGGATGTGAGGACAGCTGCTCCTGGAGTCCTCGACTCTCCGGTTGCCATGAAATACAAGGTGTTAAATTTGAACTGCAGAGAAATCATTGTCACTATGTTGCAAATATGGCATTGAACATACTTAGGCTACAACACACTTAGTGTTTATCTGCCTCCTGTATATTTACTAAATTTGGCAAACCAACTAGTCCTATCAGTGGCTCTTTGAGGTAGCGAGCACGGGTCCTCTGACTTCTCACTTTTCTCTCTGTCCCCACAGGCGACCGAGGGCTCCCTGGGACTCCAGGTGTGTAACCTCTGATGGCGTGGCTGGTGTTGTGGGCGGCTTGGCTCTGGCTCCTGGTTCAAGGGGCTGAGGTAGTCTTGTATTTCCACAGGCCTCCCTGGGCTCCTGGGCCACCCGGGTCCAGAAGGACCAAAGGGACAAAAAGGCAGTGTGGGTAGGAACGTCTTTGTCCATTCTTTTGTTTCCTTATTCCTGTGTTGATTCAGTAGCTGTTTATTAAGTGTCTGCTGTGTGCCAGGCCACGTTTTAGGAGCTGCTCATCTTTGGGTCGGGGAGAAAGCCCGCAGACCTGACAAATAAGTGAAGTACAGAGCAGGGTTGGGCACGGATCGTGAAATGAGGAAGACAGAGCCAGACAGGGCCCTGGAGCGCCAAGGGGGTACATTTAAATAAGGCTGTAGAGAAGGCCTCACTGAGAAGCAGGTGCCGTTTGAACAGACTTGAGCAGACCAGAAGGGGGTGAGGTAGCTGGGATGAGGAGTTGGGGGAAACACTCCCCCAGGCCTTCGGGCAAGAGTGTGCCATGGTCAAGGAGTGGGGAGGGGGAGGAGGGGGGCCTGGCTGGAGCCCACCAGAAGACTAAGGGTCCCGGCGGAGGCGGGGTGGGCCTCTTGATCGGGTGGGGCCTGGGCGGTTGTGGTAACACTTGAGCTTTTCCTCCCAGTGAGTTAAGAAGCCATCTGCAGGTTTAGGGCAGAAGTGGCTTGTGATCCACTTGGATTTTCTAAGGGTCACTCTAGCTTCCGGTTTGAGCCTGGGCTGCAGGGGTAAGGGGAAAAGCCGGGAGAGCAGTGTGGAGGCTCCAGGCAGGTGTTCTGTCGGCGAGATGCTGCCGCTGGAGCTCCGAGCCATGACGCTGGGACCCCAACTCTGAGATGGCTGGTCCTTTCTTTAGGAGAGCCAGGCATGGAGGGACCCATGGGCCAGAGAGGGCGAGAAGGCCCCATGGGACCTCGTGGTGAACCAGGGCCTCCTGGATTTGGAGAGAAAGGTGACAGAGGTAAGAGGCTCTTCCTTCCTCCTTCCCTTCACTTGCTTTTGCTAAGCACCAACCTCAAGCTGGGCTCTGTGCCAGGCCCTGCAAAAACTGTGCTCTCATGGGGGAGGTGGGCCGGGCTGTGCATTCAGGTTGAAGCTAAGAACCTGCCAGGCGTGGAATCCACAAAGAACACAGTCACGGGGAGAAGTGGAGTCACGGCTGAGGTGAAGGGCTCTGGGCAGAGCAGGGTCTGGCTGAAGGCAGGCTAGGGTGTAAGTCCTCAAGCCTCTTGTGGCTAGAACTGGGCAGGGAAAGAGACCCAGGCCCAGCCCTGGGGGAGGTGGGGAAGATTTTACATTAGATTCCTAACGACGAGTCTGCTTTGGTCAGGGGAAACCAAGCACAGACAGCAGAAATGCTCAAAACGCCAAAAGATCATGCACAAGAAGCTTTAGTTTTAGTTCGACTTTCCCTTAAAAATATGGTTCAACCAGGCAACAAATACCACACACCCACTGGGCGCCAGACCTCGAGCAATGTGAATAAAGGCTCTGGGGGCAGAAACTGAAGGTGTTTTGCAGATTCGTGGTCTCAAGGAGGTATCCGATGGACCAGAGGCCACCAGCAGCCTGGAAAGTGTCCCCCCACAAATGACACTGCCTGGCTGGGTGGGCAACCAAACTGAGGGGCATCTCCTTTCTCCCCAGGGGCTGCTGGTGAACCTGGTGTTCAGGGCCCACCTGGCGTCCCGGGTTCTGTGGGTCCCAAAGGTAAGTCAAGTGCCAGGATGGTGCCCAGATTTGCCACGTCCAGGACCAGGATAGATTACAGAGGTCCAGGCACTGGGATGCTGGCAGCCAGGACCCGTTGCCCCGGGCCTGCACAAGGACAGTGGGCCCAAAGAGTGTCCCCCCGAAAAATGGTCTCTGAGGTCAGGACTGGGGCTGTATTTTTGGCTTCCTGGAAATTTGGGACCATGTTTTCATCTCTCTCCAGTGGCCCTGTTATGTGGCCCCTAACTGGGCAGATGGGCCAAGAAGTCCAAGGTCAGACAAGTTCCACACCTGACTGGTGCCCAGACACACTTGTTCAGAGGCAACATGTGTGGACACCTCAGGATGAATGGGGCCTTCTCAGTTTGACGCCCATGTGGCCAACTGTCCTCCCTGCTGCTGCCCGGGCCCAGATGTCTTACTCTGACCGGTCCCACCAACTGCAGCTGCCTCCCTAAGGAGACCTTTGCACTTGGGCCACCCTCAGACCCACTGACGCGGGGTCACCTGGGAGTGAGCACCACCCCCCGCCCTTCACCGTGGGGTTGGACCTCCCTGGCCTGTGCCTTGCCCCTGATGGTGGCTGTCTTGTCCTTCTCAGGTTCCAGCGGTTCTCCGGGCCAACGGGGTGTCCCAGGTCAGTGTGCTGCTTGTGTAAACAGATGCTCTTTCTGGGGAAAGGAAAGGGATACCTAAGGGAAAACCGTTTTTAAAGCAAAAGAGGTAGTTATAAAGTGAGCCGTCGGGAGACGGTCCATACGAGCATCCCCTGAAGCCGAGGTCCGGCTGCCAGTGGTTCCAGTGAGATCCGGTCCGACCCGGCTCCAGCAGCAGGCAGTCCCCTCCTGCTGCTCCCGAGCAGAGTCCCCGCACCACCTCCTCCCTGGGGGCCTGCGCCCCTCTACCGCTGCGGGAATCTGGAGCCGGAGCCCACACCATACCGCAGGCCACTGTCTCTGCCCAGGTCCCACTCTGTGTGTGTCCGCCCCACTCCCCACCCGGGGCCTGGTAACATGGGCCGGGAGCTGGCCCCGGACGAGGAAGCAGGGATGTGGGGAGGCATCTGCGGAGAAAGCAGCCCCCAATGTTGCCCCAGGGTGCGTGTGCCCCTGCATATGCACGTCCATGCCCGTCCATGCCCATGCGCACACCCCTCAGCCCCAGAGCTGGGGCCGCTCATCTGCCTGTGTGGTTTCCTTCATTTGCAGGCCCAATAGGTCCCCAAGGGCTCCGAGGGGAAGTTGGACTTCCTGGTATCAAAGGTAAGCGGGAGAGGGCCTGGAGGGGAAGGGGACGTCACCTTGTAGATGCCACTCACCCAAGGAGGAGGTCTGGGGGGCTGGGAAGGTCTGGCAGCTGTGACCAGTGGCCGGTGCAGGGTGACAGGTACACGAGCAGAGGGGAGGTCAGGATGGCGGGAGAGCTCGTCTGCACACACAGACCCTGCCCTTTCTTGCTCACCGCTCCTCCCCACCCCAGGGCTCTTTGCACGGATTTGTCTATTATCTTTTCAGGTGACAAAGGACCTCTGGGGCCACCAGGACCCAAAGGTACGTTGCTGCTGCTCAGACAACCCCGTTGCCTGACTCCTAGGAACCCAGAAGGGACCCTTGCCTCAGAGTCTGGATGTGTGTGTGAGGGCCCATTCCAGCCCAGCCTCTCACCTAGGGACACTGAGGCAGGAAGAGGGGAAACAGCCGCCATGTCACAGCGCTATGGTCGGGTGGTCCGCAGGGGGCCACGATACAGGGTTGAGGCATGTCCCCTCTAGTCTGGTTCTCCTCGCACTCGTGGCACCCACTTGAGGGCCAGCAGGGCCGGGGCGTTCTGTGGGTGACCCTGGAGGGGGGGGCAGGCTTGCTCGTTGGTTCACCAGTGCCCGGTCCTCACCATCCTCCTCCTGACCGTGACTCGTGGGCACAGAAGTGTGGACACCGGGGTTCTCTCCCGCCGAGTGAGGGGGTTTTCCTGGCTCCCGACTAATGCTCCTGCCACCCTGCCCTGCCCCACGTTTGTTCCAGGTGACCAGGGAGAGAAAGGACCCCGAGGCCTCACAGGTCAGTGTTGCACAGGCATCTGCTGTGATCCATTAAAGACTTCTAGCAAATCCACTGGGCCCTGGAGGCAGAAAGAACCACAGAACATGAGACAGAATCTCTGTGTAAAAACCTCCAAAAAACCTGTAATCTAAAACAAAACAAAAAACAAGAACACAAGATAAAATAGTGAAGGGAGTGGAAACCAGCATCAAAATGTATGCGTAGTCCAGATGGTAAACATTTGGAACAGAAAAGGGTGTTTCTGGTTATCTTGGATGATTTGGGGGGATCCCGTGGGGACAGTGACGCTCTTCCCAAAGTAGCAGTGGCTTGGGAGCCTCTCATCCACTTATCCTCCTGCCACCTTGAATGATGGAAAATGGAACCCAGAGCAACCGTGCTTTGGCTGCAGGGGCAGCCGTTTGGGGCCAGGGAGTAGCTTCAGCCCCGGCATGGCTCTGGGCCCGTCCACACCCACCTGGGGACCCTGACCATCGCCGCTAAGCAGAGGCTGTGTCCCCAACCCCTGTCAGTCACCTCAAGTTCCCTGGCTGGGCAGGTGGTGGTCTTGGGGGAGGGCAGGGAGAGAGGAGCGTCCTGTAGGTGTCCAGCACGCGTCTCTTGGAGGCCTCCATGCAGCTTGGCCTGTTTCCTTCGCAGGTGAGCCGGGCTTGAGAGGCCTGCCTGGAGCTGTGGGTGAGCCCGGAGCCAAAGGAGCAGTCGGTGAGTGTCTCAGAGGAACGGATGCCATGGGTCTGCCCTGCCGGTCATCATGGCCGCAGAGCTGAGCGCCTGCTTCTGGAGCTGCCTCTCCTGTTCCCCAGTCTGCCGGCCCCTGGCAGAGGGCCTGTGTGCAGGTCGCTGCTGGGCCTGGGCAGTCGTCTCTGGGTTTCTCACTGCTGGGGCGTGAGTGGCCCATGTAAGCTGGTCCCTGCCTCTAAGCCTCTCTGGCCACTGGGGCGGACAGACGAGTATCGAGGTCCTCTGGGAACCGCAGCATTGCAGGCCCTGGTCCTCCAGAGCGGGCGTCCCGGCCAGGGCTTAAGCATTCTCCTGACGCTTAGCAAAGTCCTTGTCAACCAGGACGTGGAAGCTGGCCACCGACCCTCCGAGGGGCGAGCATTTAGCACCAAGTCCCAAAAGGGTCTGAGCTCCACCAATGGGGCTGTGATGTGTTCGCTTCTCCTTCGTTTAAAAGCGAGAAAGCTCTGGACGCCCACAGGCTGCTGTGTGGGGCAGGTCAGATGCTTTACCTCCCACGAGGGGAGACAAAGCTCGTACAAGGTGACAGGTGCCCTGAGGTACAGAGTGCTAGGAGAGCACAGCAGAAAGAGTCCTTCCAGCCAGAGGGGTGAAGGAGGGGCATTTCATGTGGTCTTAGAAAGTAAGGAAGATTGCGTTGTGGTCAGCGTGGAAAACTCCATGCAGAGGCAACATGAGTGAGGAAAGACAAAGGTGGGGGAAGAGGGGCGAGAGGGAGGGCGCCCCTTCAGACAGAGGTTAGCATAATGCCCAGAGGAGAGGAGAGGAGAGCTTGCAGGACCTCGATTCCCAGGACCCTGAGTGAACGAGGCAGATGTGTGCTGAGCATCTGGTGTGAGCGGTGAGCGAAGTCTCACAGTAGGCCCTGGGGGTGCAACAGGGAGTTGCTGACCTGTGAGTGCCCTGCAGGAAAATACACAATTCCTGGTTGAGGGGAAGAGGCCAGGGAGAAAGTGGCAGCCGAGGGGGTGGGGGTCCCAAAGATGAGGCTTCTTCCATGACTGGCAGCTGTGGGAGGGGCCACACGGGCTCCCACCTGGGAGACAACCTGCTGAGAGGCTGCAGGGCATCTGAGGGAGGGAGGCCCGAAGTCACTCCCTGGGGTAACTGATGAGCTGTGTGGTTCTGCCTTCCTAGGACCCGCTGGCCCCGATGGACACCAAGGTCCAAGAGGTGAGTCACTGTCCTGCTTTCCTCACACTCCCTGCCAGGCCTGCCCTGCCCATGTCCCAGCAGGCCGTGCCCAGTCCCCCGAATCATCATGACAGCAGGGCACGCGTCATGTGGACCCTGCAAGACCTAAGTCTTACTCCCCTTCTCCTTTCCACCTGCCAGCAAGTTCCTCAGCAAAACCCCAAGAAAGCAGAGGCTCAGGTATGCTGGCTGCTTCAGCTTTCCTGAGAGGAAAACCTTTCTGTGTTGCTCATGCTCTCCGCAGGTGAACAAGGTCTAATGGGGATGCCTGGAACCCGAGGACCACAAGGGCCTTCTGGAGACCCAGGAAAGCCAGGTAACAGAGTGGGAAGAGGGAGCCACAGCCGTGTGTGTGTGTGTGTGTGTGTGTGTGTCTGTCTGTCTGTCTGTCTGTCTGTCTACGTGCATATGCGCCAATGCGTGTGCCTTATCCCATTTTCCTCCAGCATGTCAGCTGTCGCAGCAGCTGGCCTGTGCTGTGTACAGTGACTACAGGTTCTGACGCCTTTGAGTCACCAACTGGTGATCTGGACAACAGAGATTAACAGAAAATGAGTTCTAGACAGGAGCAAGGAATGTCTTAAAAACTGCAGAGTTTAAGGCCATTTCCATCCATACTTTGCTACTCTGAGCACCCCTGTCTCCCCTCTGGCCATCCCTGGGCCCTCACCAAATACCCCCCAGTCTGAGAAGAGGGGCCATTGTTAGGGTTTCTGCTCAAGGCCCAGTAGGAGCAAGAGCCACCGGTTACAGGAGGTCAGACCAAAGCAAGCCAAGAGAGCTGCAAGGGCAGGGCAGCATTCAATTAAGGGGCCTACTCTGGGCCAGGGGGCTGCCTGGCTCCTTTGGTGGGTGCTCAGATAGGGAGCACTGAGGGAGGGAATCTTGGGGGGCCAGCATGAGTGTATCAGCTTGCTGGGTTCTTGGCTCTCAGATGCTGAAGTGTGTGACCCCAAGCAGGCTAAGAACCATCACCTGATGGAGCAATGGTCCTGTCACTGCAAAGTCCAAACAACACTGTCCAGTGCTGGGAGGAGCCTGGAGTCTGTCCTCCCTCGGCTGAGGTTGTGGCTCTTCAGCCCTTCATCCATGTCTCTCTCTCTCTCCTTTTCCATAGGTCTCACCGGACTCCAAGGTCCTCAGGGTGAGTCATGGGCCCCTCCCGCCGCCAGATGACACCTGCCCAGCCTCCTGCTTCCAGCTTTTGGCAAATGCCTCACCAGTCACCTTGGGGTTTCCTCTCCTCCCTGCAGCCCCCCCGGCCCCCACAGATTGGTTCAGGTCCTTTCACTATGAGTCTTAAACACCTGAGGAAGGATAAATACACACAGAACAATCTAGAAAGCCCTTGTGGAGAAGTGAAGTAAAACTATGGGCCGGTTCAGTCTGCCTGGTGTGGGCTGCAGGAGCCCCGAGGAAGCCCCAGGCACAGGAGTTGCACTGGCCCCAGGGAGGCCCCCTTCTCTCGCTGGCAGGGTAGGAAAGGGGGCTCCCTGCATGCACAGGCCTGGTGTCCCTGGGACAACTTCAGTGGCAGTCTGTTCTACAGTTGCACTGGCATTTGGATTTGAGAAGTTGTCACCAGGGCCAGCCCCAACTCCTAAAGGAAATTAGGTAAAGATGTGAAGTAAAATCAAGCAGCAGGTCTCCCCCCACAAGATGAGTGCACGGGCCTCCTTCACATGCTTCCTGGTAGAGCTCAGCAGGCAAAAGCAAGGCGGAAAGAAGCAGCCCAGCCCTTACTTCCCTCCATGGCTGGGGAATGTGGGGACCATGGCTGCTTTGCAGGCTAGAGTAGGGCTCATAATCCAGACTGACTGGGATCCCCCAAAGCTGCGTCCGCGGGCCTCTGCCTCCCTCAAGCCCAGCGGCCGCCCCATTTCCCAGAGAGGGAGAAGGGCTCAGAGCAGGATTCCTGAGGGGCCCCCAGACTAAAGCAGAAGGCAAAGGCAGGTGGCTCTGTTGGGGTGTCCATGGGGCCGTGGCCATTACCGCCACAGGGGTCTAGAATTACAGGTCCTCAAGCATCCCCACTGACTTGTTTTCCTCTCGTCAGGACTTCCTGGTACCCCTGGCCGACCAGGAGCTAAAGGTAAGTGGTTTTCCGGTTCAGAAATTCACTCTTTTTACTAGCCATTTTTGCAGGAAGGGAGAGATGGGCAGGAGGGAATCCCTCTCTGACCAGAATCTGGATCAACAGTGGCATCTAGTGGTTTTAGCAGAAGGCAGGGCAACTGGGGAGCCAGGGACTCCTTTGTTCAGATCCACTGAGTCCTGAATCGTCGAGGCCCGCACCCACACCCCCTGCCTCCTGTCTCCATCCTGCACCCTGCTGATACCAGGCATCTCCAGGCCGTTGTTGGAGCAGGAGCTGGAAGGGTGCTGCCTCTCAGAGCCTTTGCATCTCCTGGCTTGCCTCTAAAACATCCGTGTTCATATTCTGTCTCCCTGGTTTAGGACTGGTCCCACACAGCATGACCCTTCCCTGGGACAGGGACCTCCTTCGTCCTTTTCATTCATGCAGGCCTCCATGTACCTGTGCACCCCACAACCTTTTCTAGCAGGGGAGAAGCACCTTGATGCCCCTCAGAGGGTGAGGTCTAAGTTCCAAGAGGGGGAAATCCTCTGCAGGGTTCTGATCAGTGCCAGCGTGGTAACCCACATGCAGGGGACACTCTTGTCCTGCTCCACTCCTCTGCCATTGTCCCGTTCTGCAACCCCTAGACACCAACCCTGAGCCAGTCCAGGGATAAAGTCTTAATCAGTCTTTCTCCTGTCCCAAATCCTGACATTCCGTGGAGCTATTCTGACATGAGCAGTCACTATCATCTTGGGGAGACCCTAGGAATGAAATTACTACTTTCCAGAAACTATTGCCAATGACTAGTTGAGCCAGAAAGTTCATTTGGGACAAATTAATGTAATTCCAAAATGATAACAGCTGGGTTCCTGCATCCCAGGCAGACTAACCTCTGGGGCTATAGATCTATTCATGGATTGGGGGTCCCTGAGCATACCAGACACCCTCTCCTTCTCAAGGGCCTCTGACTTCCTGTCCAAGAGGGATTTCAGATTCTCCTCTTGACCTTGACCTCAGGGAATGGCAGCTAGGAAGCACAGAACCACGCTCTGCTTCCTCCAAGGGGCATCCTCCTCTCCATCATGGTGTGGGTGATGGGCTTGCCCAAAGATCATGGGAAATGACAGAGGAGGGCACCGAGGAGCTCCCAGGGGAAGGGTTTTTCTGTCCTTCACTCTGTTCACTCAGTTCCCTGGAGTCCGTCCATTTCCAGTCCCAAGAGGTGCCTCATGGAGGCAGTGTCCGGTGGTCCTTAAGTTTGGGAAAGTGGGAACCCGAACCCCCTTGTTGGAAGTCCTCCACCCACATTTACATTTTCGACCCTCTCAGCTATAGGCAGGAAAGAGCTCTCTCAACCCCCGTGTAACTCAGGCTCCCCTAGACTTACCAGCCACAGTCTACTCTGCACAGCCTGTGACTACTGTCCCAGGAATTAGCATCCTGAGGGGCACTGCATGGACCAGGCTGTCCCTCCCAGGCTCTCAGCCTCTGTCCTTTGGCCTCTTGGGACTCTTCCATCTGAGGCAGCTCCCAGAGAGAGCCTGAGAGACCCGGCCTGGGAGTGGGGATGACTCCTTGTCAGCCTCCCTCCGGCCTGGCAGAAAGGGAGACTCTCCTACCTCCGAGGAAGCGCCTCCGTGGAGACCCAGCTGCTCCCAAGAGCTGATGTGGGCCCTGAAGCCTGATGTGGCCTCAGGGTTTCTGGCCCTGAGATTTGGGCTTAATGCATCCTGCGAGCTCCTCTGCGAGTCGTTAAAATGCCTTTAGCCTGTGGGTGGGAGGCACAGAAGGGGCTGTCACCCTTGATCAGAAGCCTTGGAAATGATTTACAGAGCGACTAGTTGATCCTGGGAATAACTGTTCGCCTTTTCCTTCCCTCCCAGGTGAACCTGGAGCTCCAGGCAGGATCGTGACCTCAGGTGGGCAGGCCCGGGAGGGTGGTCCTCCTGCTCATGTCCTGGGCATCTGCCCTGGCTCTGCCTTGGCACCCTCAGGCAGCGCCAGTCGGGGCTTCTGGCAGCTGGGGGGAGGGCTCTTGGGTCGAGGTCACTGGGGCCGGGGCAGGGGGGCAGGAGGCCCCAGCCTGATCTGCCCACAGCCTGGCTGGGACCAAGCGCCTCGGAGCAAGAAGATTGAGGGTCCCTGTTCATGTGCTTTCGGTTTTCAGAGGGGTCATCGACGATCACTGTCCCAGGCCCGCCGGGGCCTCCTGGAGCCATGGGACCACCCGGACCTCCAGGTGCCCCAGGTCAGTCGTTTTCTTGCTTTACTCTGAGGTTGCATTGAAGGACAGCATTGTTGGCTCAAATCCTGAACCCCAAGAAGAGTAAGAAGCCCCCTCTGGCCCAGCCTAGTGAGTGCCCGTCACACCCTAGCAGGTACCCCATGCACCTGCAGGCCTTGCTTCACCAGGCCCCCACACACCCGTGGCAGTTCGGGCAGGGCCAGGACTCCCTCGGCTGAGAAGCAGCAGAGGCACAACTTGGCCCTCATCCTTCTGCCTCTGGAGCTTGTGTGTGACTTCGATTTGTTGCCTTTTGGAAAACAATTGGATAAAATGCATTAAGGGCACCAAAAATGCTAGGGATCTGGAGAAACCCTCTCCGCATTGCCCAGCCACGGTGCCATCGCTGCGCGACCACAGAGCCTCGAGCCGCTCTTGAGAAGCGTGCGTCCTTTGAGGCTGCACCTGTGTTTTTACAAGATGAGAAAAGATGCTGGAAGAAAATGAAATGCTTACAAATTAAGGGATTGTAGATGATACTTTTTTTCTATTTTTCCAAAATACCTGTGATTGTGTTATCTATTTTTTTTTTAATTAAATCATCTCTACACCCAGTGTGGGGCTGGAACTCATGACCCCGAGATCAAGAGTCACATGCTTTCCTGACTGAGCCAGCCAGGCGCCCCTAGCCTTTTTTTTTTTTTTTTTAGATTTTATTTATTTATCTGACAGACATCACAAGCAGGCAGAGAGGGGGAAGCAAGCTCTCTGCTGAGCAGAGAGCCCAATGGGGGGCTCAATCCCAGGACCCTGAGATCATAACCTGAGCCGAAGGCAGAGGCTTAACCCACTGAGCCACCCAGGCACACCCCCCAAGTTCTTTTTTAATTTAAAAAGTGTTACATGTAAGTGATGTAGATGATTTAATAGAACCAATGCACGTATGGATCAGCCTTCTGATATGCTCCCTCCCGTGACAGGAGGATACTGAGGGTGCTGCAAAGTCCCTAACCACGGTGGGGTGGGGGAGGGTGGGCAGAGAGGGCAGCCCTGCCTGTTGCAGAGCCCTGGGTTCAGGAAAGGAACTCTCACAGGATGGACCACAGAGCTGGTCTCAAATTGCTTATTGCTCTCAAGGAAGCAAGCTGACCTTTTTGGGCCACTGTACTGTGCCTTGGGAGGAAGCTACCTGTCTCCCCAGGGACCTGCCCTTCAGTTCTTTCTAGAACTGTAACCCTAGAGGTGTGGTAAAGCCTTTTCTTCCCGACTTCATCTCTAGGTCCTGTGGGCCCAGCTGGTCTCCCTGGACAGCAAGGTATGTCAGTCCCACAAGAACATAGGACTGTGGGCTCAGTGGGGAAGGCTTCCTTCGCAGGCTGGCCTTGGGACCCCGTCTTTAAGTGAAGTGACAGACCTGCCTTTGGGGAAGGGAGGTGAGGGGGTGACCTGGTGCTTCCCTAAGGGCCTCGCTGGGCCTCAACTGCAAGGGGAAACCCTGCTCTTCTTTCTGTGTTTCTGAGAAGGTAGGGGTCTTCCGGACAGGGGACCAAGGCTTTGTGGCCCCCAGTCAGGGTCAAGCTTGGCTATTTCATAGGTGTCACGCCTCTTGTGACCAGACCGATCACTGTGCCACTGTTGAGTGATTTATCCAAACACCAAAAAACGGCTTTAGGGAAAAGGTGGTCCAGTTGTTCCCCGGCTGTTGAGGCTGCAAACAGGAATGCTCCCAGTGGGCTCTTCGGCCCCGGCCCTCGCCCCTGCAGCTCCAGGCCCTCTGGAAAGAAAGCATGGTGGGGTCACTGCAGAGGGTGCTCACGTGACTCTGTGTCCTTCACACAGGCCCCCGCGGGGAGCGAGGACTTACTGGCGAATCTTTCATGGGCAGCAGCAGCTCCATCGCTGAGGTCCTCTCCGCCCGTGAGTGCCCACGTGTTCTCTGGTGATGAGGTGGCGCCGGGGTGGGAGCAGGATGGGTGGTGGTTCACTGGGGGCCCACAGCAGCTGGACCAGTGTGTCATCCTGGGCCCGGATGGGACCGGGAATGACAAGTGGCTCTGAAAGGCGATGCTGGCCTCAAAGCAACAGCAGGGCTTTTGTCGGCTCTAGGGGGTGAGTCACTGGGATGGGGCAGCTGTCAGAGGTTCTTGGGATTCTAGGGGAACTGGGGTCACACAGGGCTTCTGCAGCGAGCTGGGTGCTAGGAGAATGGCTGGCAGGAGTCCTGCATCCCCAGTCAGCAGGGACCGGGCTCCGTGGGTTCTTGGCCATAGGCCTGGCCTGGGAGGGTGAGTTCTGGGTTCTTCTGTTCCCAGAGTCCGTTAAAGAGTACCTGCAGACATGCACTGGGCCTCCCACTTAGAATGCTGAATAGCAAAGACCATAGCCAAGCCTGGCCCAACAGTCACCGTGTGCTGGACTTGGGTCTCGGGACCTCCCTGGGTCTGCATGGGGCTCCTGTGACATAGGTCTTATGCCTCTGGTTTAGAGAAACAGAGGCCAGAAGAGATTGAGAACTCACCCAAAGCCACCAGCTGGAAGGAGCAGAGCAAGAGCTTGAACTTGGACTGATCCCAAAGCCTCGTACTTAGCTCTCAGGGAGTCTGCCTGCGGCCTTGGCCTGCCTCGCTTGTGAGCGAGGAGCACTGCTAGCAGAGGGGGTCCCAGAGGGCCCTGCGCCATGACTCAGAGCTGGCCTCTGGGGTGTGAGTGGGGCGCGGGGCCCTGGCACTGACGATACTAACGAGGGGTGAGGCCGGCAGAGAACAGCCTCATGAAAGTTTCCGCTCATTTCTGTTTTTGTTCCCTCCACAGAAGGTCTTGATTTACGAGGTCCCCCAGGCCCCCCTGGACCACCTGGGCCTCCAGGTGAGCATCTCAGGGGTCATTGGAAATGGGGAATTGTGGGAGACACAGCACTTAGGAAGCTGAGATCCTGGTCATAGCATAGGTCAGCTCTCCGAGTTCATCATGGCCTCTTGCTTGTTCTCTTCTGCAGGACCTTCCATTCCAGGCCCGGCAGGACCCCGAGGCCCAGCAGGTGAGAGCTAAGCTCCTTGGTGAGAGACATAAGACCATGGCGCCCAGAGCCCAGGCCTGGCTCTCAGGAAAGAGCTTCCCTGCCACTTTCCCCGGGCAGAGGGATCTTGGTCCATGACTGGGCTTTACAAAGTCTTGGTGGTTCTTTTATCTAGGAGAAAGCCTGCCAGGCCCACCAGGATCTCTCCTGACCAGTTCAGATAATGTTATAGAGTCAAGCCCCCTCCCCCCATTTTCCCCTCAGCCCTGGCTCCAAGACGTGCTGTGGTCACAGGCATGTGGTCTTCCCGACCTGCTCACCATGCTTCCAACTTCAGACCTTCTACCATAGGGTGTTTGCATAAACTCCATAGAGCAGGAGTTCTGTAGGCAGAACAGGAATCCATACCAGCCCAGCCACGCTGAGCGAGCCCATTAACCTATTCGAGGGGAGGGAGCCAGTTCTGCACTTGGGAGCTTCTGGGCTGACTGGTTTGTGACTGGGCACCTGGTTTCTTTCCTTGGGAAACCTTGGTCTGATAAGTAGACAGGACACACACGTGAAAGGAGATAAATGTTGACAGTACGACACGGAGGCATATGGAAATAACTTCTGAGCAAATGTTAGCCCAGAATTTGTTCCTCGTGGAAAATCCACTCCACCATCTTTCTATCCAACCATCCCTGTTAGTTTTTTCTCTCATTTACATTTCTACCCAACCTTCCGGTTCTCCGTCTGTTTATTTATCCGTGCCTCTGACAAGCGCGGAGAGAGCAGCGGCAGTGTGCCAGGCTCCATGCTGGGTGCTGTGGTCGCACAAGTACCACCTGCCCGCACTCCAAACTCCTTCTCCTCCGCAGAGACCTTCTTCTCAGGGCCCCCCGGCCCCCCGGGACCCCCCGGCCCCAAGGGAGACCAAGGTGAGTCCTGTCTCAGGACACAGAAGGCTGTGTGCCCCTGCTTGCTCAAGGGGGCCACGAGAGGTGGGACGACCTGGGACACGTGTGTGTGTCCTCCTGTATCCCCTCAGGGGCTCAGGCGGCAGGAGCGTGGGGTGAGGGTCACAGTGGGTAGAAGCTCCATACGGAATGCCCGCCTCGGTGGGGGCTGGCCTGCTGGGAGCAGAGGCACGAGGAGCCCCACGCCCCGTGTCTGCTCCAGCACAGAGCCCCAGCCCTGCCCCTACAGGCCCCTTGAAGCCATGGCACCCAGTAGGTACGCATCTCATTCCTGTCTATCTCCTTCCCTCAGGCCCCCCAGGCCCCCGAGGACACCAAGGTACAGTAGAGCTGGCATCAGACAAAATGTGGGGTGGGGGAGGGTTGGGGGTGGCAAAAGCTGATCCTCTGAGAGCCTTGAGCTTCCTGTGAATGCATTTTGTCCAAATGCGGGCAGACGTGTGGGTGTCTGAATGGTTGGGAAGGCGGGTGCACGGTGCGTGTGCCCGTGGCAGCTCTAGGTTGGGGAGCCTTGGGAGGGAAGGTGGGGTGAGGGCTGGGCCTGGGAGGAGGGAGAGGAGCACAGCTGACCCCTCTCCGGTGTGTCCCTCAGGCGAGCAAGGCCTCCCCGGGTTCTCCACCTCCGGTAAGTGCTAAGCCCCCGTCCCCGTTGCTGCCTCTGACCAGAGCCCCTCAGCCCTGGCTGACGGCTCTGTGTGTTGTTGGCTTCCAGGTTCCAGTTCCCTTGGACTCAACCTGCAGGGACCACCCGGCCCCCGGGGACCCAAAGGGGACAAAGGTCAGTGAGGGGAACAGCCAAGAAGACAGGCCACAGCGCAAGAATGCCACCCAAAGTCTGAACAGAAGGCAGGGAGCACTCATGCTAAAGGCATGGGAGGAAGGCGAGGCTGGAGGGAGAGGGGGATTAGGACGTGAGGACAACCTCTGCCGGAACGGAGCCTGTGGTGGCACTGCCGAAACGGAGAGACGGGGACAGCTGTGGAGTCACATGGGGATGAACGAGGTTGGGCTTAACCAGGGCAGGCTTCCTGGAGGGATGCCAGCAGCGCCTCTCGTTTTGGATTCCAGGTGATCCTGGGGTCCCAGGGGCTCCTGGCATTCCTGGTGGTCTCTCTCAAGGTAAGAACCAAAGGTGACCAGAGTTCTTTTCCCGTAAGTAAAGCAAGGACACGGATTCACTCATCAGTCCCCTCCCGGCCCACCCACGATTCAGTGTTGATCAGGTCTCTTCTCCACGTGCTAGGCCTTGGTGCTGCCTTTACGATGGTTCTAAGTTGGTGGGGGTGGGAGGGGAGGACCCTGCCCAGCAAGGTGGCTAACGACGGGCAACGATGAACAGAACAGACATTGGAGCCAGGGGTACGCGGAGGTAAGGGAGCCTCTGGGGTAGGGAGCAGGTTGCCGAAGGGAGGGTCTGGCCTGGGTAGGCTGAACTCTGAGCCCCTTTCAGATATGGCTGCTCCAGGCACTCCCTTCCTCTCTTTTTGGAGGGACCCTCCTCTTTGCCACCATCCTCTTTCTCCTGCTAAGGGAGATCCTCTGTCCTTGGGCTGTGGAAGCGGTGCCTGGGCCCTTCTCTGACCCTCTGGTGGGCTTTTCTTAGTAGACTCAGAAGGCTTTCCTTCCTGCAGGGGGATCGTCGTCAAGCACGATGTTCATGCCAGGGCCCCCAGGCCCCCCAGGCCCCCCAGGGCCTCCAGGCTCCATCAGCAGCTCTGGCCGGGAGATCCAGCAGTACATCTCTGAGTACATGCAGAGTGAGTACCGGCGTCTGAGTGTGTGTGTGCACGCGTGTGTGCACGCGCCTGCTCTGGCTGGGGCATCTCCAGTGCTTTCTGGAGCCCAGCTATTTCAGGAAGCCTTCAGTCTCCTCCTCCTTATGTAAGTAAACGTGGCAGGTCCCACTGCCTGTACCGGCAGGTCCCAGTGCGGGGCGGTGGGGGAGGGGAGTGGGTGGGAGCTGGAGGTGGCGGGCAGGGCCAGAGGAGTGTGCTTGCATGTGCATGAATGTGCGCGTGCGTGCGTGTGGCAGAGGACAGCAGTGTGTAGGCCAAGCCTAGGTCAGAAATCCACCCTGCAACCAGGATCGCATGTCCATACGTTCCCCTAACACCCGCCTTCTCACCGCTCCCCACACAGGTTGGTCCGGTCCTCACCCACACACTCGCACGCTTGTCCACATGTGTACACAGCCACACAATGTATGCCCCCAACCTCATCCCTGTACTCATGTATGTGGGCTGTGAGGCCCAAGAATGTGGGCACAGAGCCTCATTGTCCTCAGTCTTCAAGTAGCACCCAACCCAGCGCAGGGCTTGGCCTCAGTTTCTCTTACTGTAACCAGGAGTCTAGGCTTCCTGCTGGCCCTGTCTTGGGCCATGTATGTGGTGGGGAGGGCATCCCACCAAGTGCTTCAGGTCATCTCTGTGGGGAAGACACGCCCTCTTGGGGACAGGCTTGACTTTGCTTTCTTTGTTGGCAGGCGACAGCATTCGGGCCTATCTCTCTGGAGTTCAGGGTCCCCCTGGACCACCCGGTCCCCCAGGGCCTGTCACCACCATTGCGGGCGAGACTTTTGACTACTCAGAGCTGGCAAGCCGTGTCGGGAGCTACTTGCAGAGTAAGCCTCGGCCCACCCCTGTAATGACCCCTCCTGCCCTTGGTCACTTTGTTCCACAGCACCCGCACTTATTTTGCCCTTCTGGATGTGGAGTTCAGTTCTGAATTCGTGGCTCTCGGGCCACTGGGATTGAGCTTCAGGAAGGGGTTGCTCAGGTTAAGAAGAGGCCACACTGCAGAGCCACGCCGAATGAGCCTTTTTGTGATGAACAGGCGTATCCTAAGGGTGTGAAAAGGGAACAAGATTGGCGGGATCTGGCAGGAGTTGGGCTAAAGGATACCCTGGAAGACAAACTTCATTTCTTACCCAACAAAACAAACACAAAACCAAAACCATCTTTGGTTTTTTCCCCACGCATCCCCAATAGCCCCTCCCGCCCCCATTGATGCATTTCCGCAAACGGTCCTGGTGGGGCTGCAGCAGGTAACACAGTCTCCTTCCCCACAGCCTCAGGGTACGGCATCAGCTCCTCTGCCTCCATCTCTTCTGAGGACATCGTGGCTGTGCTGAAACGTGAGTGCCCGCAGCGTGGGCTGGTGGGTGGGGGCTCTGGAGGCACAGGTGGTCCAGGTCTGAGCTGAGCCCGGTGAGGGCTGCAGAGGGAGGAGGTGCCCCCTCCTCGGTCCTGGCCCCTTGAGTCCATACTCACGGGAACGGGGGCAGCAGATGTCCCCGTCCCCAGTGCTAGGTAACCAGCAGCTGCCTTAATGGGTACCTGGAAGCTCCCCTCTGTGGACTGAGACCCCAGAACTCCGGGGCCAGCCTGTGGGGGCGGACCTAGCTATGGCCGCGTGGTGGTGCAGGAGCCCTGTGGCCTGGGCGGGGGGGGGCATGCCAGTGCAGCCTGTCCTTGCAGGGGATGACGTGAGGCAGTATCTGCGTCAGTATCTGGTTGGAGATTGGTCCCTCCAGTCTTTGGACTACGCCGAGCTGAGCAGTCGCCTTCTCAGCTACATGTCCAGTGAGTGTCTGCCCTCCAGGCCTGCCCACTGCAGGCAGATGGTCAGCAGGGCCCTGGCGGGGGGGGTGGTGCTGGTGGCACTGAATTTGTCTGCACTGGCCCCTGATGGTCCCCTGCCAGGTGGCACCAAGCCCAGAGGGACTGGGCCGTGTTCAGAGCCATTCCCACCTGTGGCCCCAGAGCAGGTCGCCCGCCGAGCCTGGCCAGGGAAGCCAGGAGTGAGTGGCTGGGCCACTGTCCTGTATGGAGTTCACAACTCGCATACACCCATGCAGTGTGAATCTGTCACAATTTGGGGTCTTGTTCCTCAGGCTCTGGAATCAGCATTGGGCTTCCTGGCCCCCCGGGACCCCCTGGCTTGCCAGGAACATCCTATGAAGAGCTCCTCTCCTTGCTTCAAGGTAAGGCTGGTCAGGAGCCATCTGTCCACGTGGCTTGGGGATGGAAGGCAGAGGCCCTTGGCCCAGACCCACCACGGACTCTGTCCTCTTCTTTGGTGTCTCAGGGTCTGAATACAGAGGCATCATTGGGCCCCCTGGGCCCCCTGGGCCCCCAGGTATCCCAGGCAACGTGTGGTCCAGCATCAGCGTGGAGGACCTCTCTTCTTACCTGCACAGTAAGGCTCAGGGAGGAGGGCAGCCACAGAGAGTTAAACTGTTGGACCAGTCACCCAGTCCTCTTAAAGCACATACAGGGCTAGGTCCTGGAGAGCAACACCCTTGCTTCTGAGGTGCTTTCAGCTATGACAAGGGGACTGGTTGGGAGAGACCATACTCCCAGCTGCAGCCCTTAGAGAAGTCATGAACAGTGTGTGTCATGAACAGAAGTGTGCTCGTGCGGCAGGAGAACGGGGGAGGGGGAAGGGAATTGGGTTGAGTGAGGCTCCATACCCAGAGTGGAAAGGCAGGTCTGAGCAGTGGCTCCAGGCTAATGCCAGGAGCCAGGCCCCCAGTACTCCCCCCTCCCCTTCTTTCCAAGAGGAGCTGCACCCCTGAGCACAGGCTGGGAACTCAGCCTCCCCACTGGGCCATCCCTGACCTGTCTCTTTCTCTGGCCTCCCATTCAGCTGCTGGTGTGTCCTCCATCCCTGGCCCTCCAGGCCCTCCAGGCCCTCCAGGTCCTCGAGGGCCTCCGGGGGTCTCAGGAGCTCTGGCAACCTACGCGGCCGAAAACAGCGACAGCTTCCGGAGTGAACTGATCAGCTACCTCACGAGTAGGTGCCCCCTTCCCAGACCTTGCTCCTCCCTGGGAGAGGGCAGCTGGTGCTTGCAGGAACCCGGGGGGCCAAATGCGGGGAGAGCCCACGTCCTTCCTCGCCAGCCCTCCTACTCCAGTGCAAGCGCCTTGAGGCTCGCATCCCGCTTCCGGGCCGTGAGACTTTGGGAGAGGCCTCTTAACTCCCTTCCTCTCCATCCCCAGACCTAAGCTCCAACTAACACGGCCTCCTTCCTGCAGGCCCAGATGTGCGGAGCTTCATCGTGGGCCCACCGGGCCCTCCAGGACCCCAGGGGCCGCCTGGGGACAGCCGCCTCGTGTCCATGGACGGCTCCTACAGCCGGGGCAGCAGGTCCTCCTCTCACAGCGCGTCGGTCAGTGGGGGCTCCTCCTACAGCTCCTCCATGGGCATAGGAGGATCCAGTGGAGGCTCCCTTGGTGAAGGGGGGGCCTTTGGCCTGGACATGGGCCTGGACCGAGGCTACGGGGGAGCAGCAGAAGGTGGCATGTACGGTGGTGAAGGTGGACTGTTCGGAGCTGGCTTTGCCGGAGGTCTGGACTACAACGAGCTGGCTGTCCGGGTATCTGAGAGCTTGCAACGTAAGTCCTGACCCGTAGGCCTCGGTGCTGTGGGGAGGGTGGAGGCGGGGAGTCCGTGAGCAGCTGAAATTTTAGGCTCCAGAAACTCACCCTCGTTTTTGGAATGCCTAGGCTGTGGGGACAGCACTTCTCGAATCAGATGGGCAGGGACTGAAGGCCGGAGGCCCAGACCCAGTTCACAGGCAGCCTGGTTCAGGAGCCCCAGTCAGGACAGGGCCTGTGCTATGGAGAACAGGGCATGTTGGGGTCTCTATTTGGACTTGCTTCCCCAGCTAACTAGTGGTGGCTCTGAAAAGTCTTTATGACAAGGACGGTTTCTGGTGGGGCTGAGGGAAGGTGGTTCTGTTAAGAAGTCCTCTCTCCCTGTACCTTCTCAGCACAGCTTTGCTGTCAGCAAGCCTCTGACGAAAGGCTGTGGCAGCAGAGTCCCGGGCAGGTCCACAGTGCAGG
This sequence comes from Meles meles, assembly GCF_922984935.1. Taxonomy (NCBI): domain Eukaryota; kingdom Metazoa; phylum Chordata; class Mammalia; order Carnivora; family Mustelidae; genus Meles; species Meles meles. Next base: position 62,681,178 of record NC_060078.1, on the reverse strand, counting down.
GGGCGGGGGAGGCCGACAAAAGAGGCCAGCAGGGCTTCTCCCTTGCTGCCACCTTGCTAGTGGGACGCTGGCAATCTGAGGGTTCTCTTCTGTGAGGAGGGGGCTGAGGGACTCTGCTGCCTGTGCCCACACTCTGGTGCTTCACAGGTCAGGGCCTGCTGCAAGGGATGGCCTACACTGTCCAGGGCCCACCGGGCCAGCCAGGGCCCCAGGGCCCCCCCGGCATCAGCAGGGTCTTCTCTGCCTACAGCAATGTAACCGAGGACCTCATGGACTTTTTCCGAAGTAAGGACAGCTCCGGGCACTTTCCCGACACTCACTTTGCTGCACAGTCTCCCATGGGAGAAACCAGTCTCCCGAAAAACCTTGGGCTATTAACACCCGATAGGCTGAAAATCTGATAAACTCTGATTTACTTTGTTTTCTTTGGGTCCCAACTCTACCACTCCCTTCCTGTGCTTCCCTGAACAAATCCCTTTACCTCTCAAGCTCTTGAGTGACCGCTTGTCTGAGGCCAGTCTTCTCCCCCTGCAGCTTATGGAGCCATTCCAGGACCCCCTGGGCAGAAAGGAGAGGTGGGCACCCAAGGACCCAAAGGTAAGTGGTGGCTGGGAAGCAGCCACCAGGATCCTGTGTAACCCCCCCTCTTGCTGGGAAGCCACCCCCTTGCCAGTGCTGTCTAGGAACCTATGTGTGTGGCCTCTCCAGGCCCCAAGCCCCCACGCCCCCACTTGACTAAGCACAGCCCTCTCTGTACTCCCAGGTGAGAGGGGCCCCGCAGGACCACCAGGTCGGCCTGGGCCACCCGGGCCTCGAGGGCACAAGGGAGAAAAAGGAGACAAAGGTAAGTCTTGCCTGCCAGTTTCTGCAGTGCTGGGAGGCTGATGCTCAGAGTAGTATGCAATTTGTTCCAGAGCAAGCCTGAAAAATGAAGGCAAATGCCAATTACTAAAGGCAGATGCTGCCATCCGCATCATTTGCATAACAATGAAATGAACAGCTAGGGAGAAAGGAAAGAGACTGCCAATTCAAGCAGGAAAGAGCAGGAAAAGAGAACAGCTTAACCACTTGGTGATGAAATAGGGTAAACAATTTAAATACACCAAGTCTTACAAAAGAGTTCATCTTTTCAAGCCTGTTTTGCAGTTGTCACGGTTGCTATATAATTGCCCAAGCTGAAGGCCCATAGGCCACAAGATATTTAACTTCCTCCTCCTCTTCTAACTTCCAGGTGACCAAGTCTATGTGGGGCGGAGGAAGAGAAGCGTCGCCATCAAGCCATGAGCTTGGAAGAGCAGCCCCTGGCTCCAGTTCCTGCAGTGGCTTATGGTGCTCGGGTCAGCATCTCTCCAGAGGGCGGAAGCTGGAGGCTCCCTTCCTACTGCGACAGCACAGCCAGACAGTTAAATAGAGCACCTATTTTAGTCTGGAACATTCTCTGTATAGACATATCATCCAGTGGAAACCTGAACCATTCCATAGTATGCCGCTACAGCAGCCACAGCTGCAGAGCTCAAGCCTGGCTGCTCTGCTTGAGCCACTTGAGCCCTGGGCTGCTTTAGCTCTTAGTTCTAGCTGCAGCCCAGGGAAGCCCAGCACCTAGAAGTAGGCTTAGGAGTCCTTGAGCTTTGCCTAAGAAGGAGCCAGAGAAAGGAAGAGAGGGATGCGGTGTGTTCTGGTTATCACTGAGAGGCTATGCTGTCTGCTCCTTCCTCCCTGTTCTGCATTCTCTAGTCATAGAAAGGAGTTGGCTAAGAAGCAATTCTTGCAACTGAAAAAAATTAAGAAATTCACTTCCCCTGAAGTGGTGACAGGGTTTCTAATAGTCATTTCTCACCACATATCCTATTCCCACTTGCTTAGAAAGTCTGATTGTAGGTATGGTCTGTTTCTACAGGGGCATGCTAGCATTTAGAGAGGTATTCTATTGAACTAGACCACAGCAAGGGGACAGGGGGGAAGGGCAGTGAAGGAGGAAGGAAAATAGAAAGCTCGATGTTGGGAAATGGCACAGGGGACTGGGCAGAGTTGGTTTTTAAGCACTTTTCAGTATCTAAAACATGTATGTGGTCTGTTAGATGAAAAGTCATTTCAATTGCAAAAATTTCCTATTAAAATTTTCTTAATATTATGTTTAGTGTGATCCATCTAACCAAAGTGAGAGGAAGAAATAGAATGAAAAAAGAGAAGGGGAGGAAGGGGGAGGGAGACAAAGTAGGAAAGAGAAATGGGGGATGCAGGTGGAGACAGAAATAGAGGGAGGACAGAAGGAAAGAAAGACAAGGAGGAGACAGAAGGGAATGAAAAAGGGAATAAAATGGAAAAAAAGGAAAGAGATAAAAGAGAAAAGGAAAATGAGGGAGAGAGAGGCAAGGAGAAAAGGAAAGAATGAAAAATGAAGACAAGGAGTAAGAATGAAAAAGAGGGAAAGAAAACCAAAGGGCAAGAAAGGGAAAGATAAATGGGAAAAAAAGTTTGCGGTCAGCCATATACTATGAACTCTTCATACTACCATAGAAGAAAACAAAACTCTTTGTGTTTGGAACACAGATTTTGGCATTTGTTTAGTCACCAAGATTTTAAAGGGGGACCTTGATCAACTACTAACTCACTCTGGACAGATTACAAAGCATCTGAAGGTTTTCCCTGAACATACACTATTTGAAATAAACATATGGAACAGATGGGCAACAAGATTATTTGCAATTAATGGAGTGATTTATCCTGGAACAAAAGAACTTTGATTGTAGGGTGCACATAACAATGTATGTTTGACCAACGACCAAAACTCCCTAAAAGAAAAATGCACAAATATCAAAAGCCCCACAGAAACGCACAGTAAAATCACTCAACCTCAGAGAAGGCTACACTGGACCAACTTGTGAAATGTGACCAGCAGTAACTCTCCACTTCTGGATCATGAAAAATGGGACTAAAATGAATCGACTTCTCTAGGTCTACCTTCTACAAGTCTGGATAGTTTACTTTCCATGTGGCTCTTCCAAGTACCTCACATATTATCCTGGGAAAAAACATACCACTTAGTTGTGCATTGAAAACTGCTAGCAGCAACACCTGGTGAGGCACCAAACATTCTGTGTGGTCCGCTAGCCAGCTTTACCACAACCTGACCGCTACCTGCTACAAATCAGCATGGGAATTCTACAAAATGAGTTCATAAGAGCTTCAGAATTTCAAACTTTTCACTATGTAATGAAAAATTCTTGTGTATAAGTGAATGACTGCATCACACCTTTTTTAACTTTTTAAGGCTGAATCAAGTTATTTTTGTAATAGTAGCTTTGGGGGATCAAGTATTAGATCCCCATTAATTGGTTCTTAACCTTTATATTAATCACACTGGAGCAGAGTGGTCCTTAGTTACTTCGTTTACCTTTCCAAATTATCCAGAATCTTCAGGGTCCTATGTGCAGCTGAAAAAAGGTAAAATTCAAATTTGCTACCTTCTCTGGACAGAATCAGAAGATGGGCAGACATGAGATATGTCCTCAGCAGGATGGTGATGGATCTGAGCCTCTTGTTTCACTTAAAAAACACAACAAAAAGTCAAGAATGAGCTTGATAGTGTGTGATGCTCCTGGGTTAGAAATGGGCACATCATGCCTCCCTCCAGCCAAGCTGAACACTTGCCAAATGATGGCACCTGGATCTTGTATGAATCTTGCTTTGATTGAATCTTGCATGAACATATCAATGAGGAAAAGAGGTTATTTTTAGAAGTGAGGTCATAGGGTTAAGTGAAATGTTTGGTGAGAAAAATAATCCATCCCAAGGGAAGAAAAATTTAAAGTACATATATATACATACAAAAGTATATACAGAACTATTTTAAGCACCACCCAAAGGAGGGGTTTATATGCTGAAAGACATCCCCCTCTGAGTTACCAGTAAAAACTACATTGTTGTGTGTGGTGATGAGTCAGGTACGAACACAGGTAAGTCTAGAAGGGTCCAAAGGCCTGGAGGACTGTGTGGGTTAAAAATAAAACTAGGACCAAAAATTGCTGCAAAATGTTCTCAAGAAGGACAACCCAGTATCAAAGATTCTTAACAAAAGACTGCTTCCCAGAGTAGATTAAGAAATAACTTTATTTTTCATTTGTCAATCCCATGATTGAAAAGACACGTTGCTCCCAAATAGACAAGAGGCATAATCGGAAACAAAATTCTTCCTGAAAATTTAGCTCATGAAGTTATTATGCAAAAATCAGCAAAGAATCACCAAAAGCTGCAGCCAACATTTAAAACTGGTGTAACATTCTACTCAAGCTTAGCAGAAATTTTAAAGCCACGTCAAAACCATGTCAGCCACAGACTAGCAACAATAGTGGCATTAACTGTTGTGCCTTCAAGAAAAGCACTTAAAATATCCCATTTTCTATAAAAGATAATTTCCCCGAAAAGAAGTGATTTATTTCATCAGAAGACTCTCAGAACTGGTAAGTAACTCTCCTCTTCCACCCCAGTTCCAGGCTTTCCTTTAATCAACAATATTTAGAGCTCATCTTGGACAGAATTTGGCTTCTCAGAAGAGTCTTTGTCATTTAAGCACAGTGTGGAATGGGAGAAAGTGTGTAGTTACCAGGAACTAACAGAGTACAAAAGACAGTCACTTCTGAACTCGCTGATGCTCAAGAAATCAGAGACTCTCCATTAAAGAGGGTCTCATATGCCTGAGAGCTTTGTGCTTGAGGAAACACTACTTAGAGGTAGCTCTGGTTCTGGTTTATATTTAATTACAATTTGCTGTATCCTGTCACAGGAAAGTTCTAATATTTTCAACAAAGTATAAGCACTCTCAATTTCCTCTTTATCCCCACCGCTCCCCCCCCCCCCAGTTTCCCCACTGAAAAGGGTAGGAAAAAGCTTAATTGTGACTTCATAAAGAATAGCAGCTAATTCAGCAATTCACACCCAACTACGACTGACAGGACAAGGAAAGGCAACCTGGTGTGACCAGCTCTGCGAGCTAGGCCTGCAGAAGTGCAGTGTGTGGCGTATCCACAGCACACAGGAAGAAGGGGGAGGCTGTCGTCAAGGCGCACACGGACAATTTCTTTTACGCGTTTCATAGCACATTCTGCCACAGCCAACAAAACCACCAAGTCAGGAATGGATCTGATTGTACTCTTTCAAAGAAGTCTGTGCCCCTCCCCAACTACACTTCATGCAAGAACAATCACTATTTAAAAAAAAAAAAAACAAAAAAAAGCAAACAAATGATCACTATTATCTATTTGGATATAGGGCCCAACAAGAAGTGAGCAGGGATGGGTTAGAACAGCATATTCTATAACAAAACACCTTCTTTGAAAAGATTTATGTAACTTTAAGCATTAAAATGAACGTTCCACCTCTACACATGTATCATCTTGCAGTCCTGCCCCCACACGACCATGGTCGTATTTGAAAGAGAACCCCTACATGAACACTGAATCCAAAAGGCAGTTTTAAGGGTTTTACAAGATTTGCTAACAAACTTACCAGAGTGTCAACCATTCTACTCTGAGCCTCTTTTCTTTATTCAATACTCTCAAGTTGAAAGGAATAAAAAGAATCAAATATTCAGACCAAATTAATTAAGTGCCACAAACTATTTAAGACACAGGATTATTCTTTAAAAGATACTGAAAAAGTGTACACTACCTGAAATATTTTTTTATAAAGCCAATAATCTGAAAATTTCAACAGAGAGAATGGTATGAGAACCTTCCTCCTCTCTCCCTCTGCAAAGAAATCATTAAATACATTGGGTAACATTATACTGTCATTGTTAGCATAACAATATAAACAATTTCCATCATCATCCTGAATATTACTTTATAAAGATATATACTTTAAAAGGCTTTCAAAACATTTTCAACCCAGCATTTGAGAATAAAGCATTAAAAGAGTTTTGTATACAGTAACACATTCAATGTGATAAGGGTATGAATTTACAACCATACATTATATATATATATATATATATATATATATATATGTATATATATTTATATAAAAAACAAACTTGGCCAGAAGTTAAGGCTACCTACAATTGTCCAAGAAATTATGCTCGTCAAAACAATTACAAAATTAAAATCACATGCATTTTCAAATCATCTAAATCACTGACAAAATAAGGTCCAGTACTCAAAGTTTTCAAATTAACTGCAAGAAAGTGCTACAGATATTTACATTTTCTTATTATGAATCAGTGTTCCCACAAAATTACACTTAAATTTTTCACCAGCCTCAAATGCATATAACTAAAAACTAAAAAGTTTGCAGTTTGGTACTTAGTACTCTTAAAAGTGAATAGGTTGAAAATGGCAAACAGCAAGCATCATTTACAAATGGGCCATCTCAGCCACCAAAGTACACTGCATAATACTGTCTGACCGGACTTAGGCTTAGAATTCTGAGTCACAAGAGGGACCAAAAGTGAACATTTCATTAATAATTACATGTATCAGCAACCACATGATATTCAGGCTTTTCCCACTCAAATCAAAGTAAATAATTTAAACATGAAACTAAATAAAACCAAAATACAAATAACTTTCTCTCAACAACAAAGTCATTTCTGACATTGCCTAAATGTTTTATTTAAATCTTTTTTTGAATAAGAAAAAAATATTCTGAACAAATGCCTCTTTTACAATAAATTTCAGAAAATACATTTATAAGTGTAACTCAGAGCCTGCAGACCTCAGGCAGAGTTTTCAATGAACAAAATGTGCTAGGATGGGAGAGATCACTTAACCAGCTCACGGATTATTGTAGGCAATAAGCTAGGACCCTAAGTCTATACTTCTTTCAAGTTGGTGAGTGTTATATTTCCAATTTCAATATCTAAAAGCTACCTTTTTTAAATCTTTCCACCTTTGCACAACATATATTTTAGGATGAAAATTTCTATCAAATGGTAATGGGAACAAGATTTAAAAAACAATAATGCTTAATGCTAAGGATGTTTGTCCCTGTTGAATCAAAAAAGGAAATTGTACTTCAGACTCAACTGAAATTTAGTGTTTTAGGCACTATTTTAATAAAATTAGCACCCTTAATTATTAACTTATGACTAAACAGTTAATTACTTTAGACAAATTATTTCAATAATATTTCTTTTTTAAAAGAGTCTTTGCTATGTAAAGACAAAATAGATTTATTTATTCAATCAATATGGTATTTTGAGCAACTCATAGCTTTATCAATGAGAGCTGATTCACCAAAAGAAAATTATTCCAACTTTCTACAGCAGAATTGCAGCTATAGAATTTAGGCATCACTGAGAAGTCAGGCCAGGTAAAAAGATATTTACTAATACTCAATGGCCTAACAGCTTTTTAAAAAAATAATAATAACTTCAAACATCAATACTAACAGTTTTTCAGGTAACAGTTTCTGAAGAACACAATTTTTAAGATTAATATACAAAATCACCTTAGGGAATTACTGCAAGATGCTACTTTGCCAACATGGCCCAGCATCTGTCTGGGTTCCTTTCCCTTCATCTTTGCTAAACAAACAAAACAAACAAACAAACAAAAAAACACCTAGAAGGTGAGGCAGGTGATTGTCTTCATAAGCTCTCTGATATAGATTGCGGCAGAAGATGAAGAGAACAGAATGACATATCTAAAAAGTCAAACCCAACCACAGAATGCTTCCTGTTGTTATGACCCAGTGGAATGCAAGCTAGGAATAGGATAGAACTTGGAAATCCGGCTCTGTGTTGATGGGTTAAGGCATTCAGACTCCCCAGTCATTTTAAAGAACACCTCCTGTTCCTGCAGTTTCCTGGCAAATTCTTCTTCCAGTGTCTTAAAAAGGAAGGGAAAAAGAAATGATGTGCTGGTATTACAAACAGAATTTACTCGGACAGCCAACAATAAAACTATTTGCTCAAATACTCTGTATCTTATCCTAAGGATAAGAAGACCTATCCTAAAGAAGACCAGAGTGTTCAACTGTTAGATTAGGCTGTGCATAGCCCTAGGTTGAAGTCTCTGGCTCAGCCATACGAATGTGTAACTTGGATCAATGACTTAACTTCTCTCCATTACAGAATCACCTCACTCTTCTGTTGTAAAACAAGCAGAGTATCACCTACCTCACAGGGTTGTTATGTAAGGATTAAGTGTGATCGTGATATACTCAACACATACCAGACACCCAACAGATGGCTCCTATTATTAACTACTACCTTTCTCTCCCACATAGCACTTTCCATTTTCCTTTTTTTTTTTTTTAAGATTTTATTTATTTGACAGACAGAGATCACAAGTAGGCAGAGAGTCAGGCAGAGAGAGGGGGAAGCAAGCTCCCTACTGAGCAGAGAGCCCAATGTGGGGCTCAATCCCAGGACCCTGGGATCATGACCTGAGCCGAAGGCAGAGGCTTTAACCCACTGAGCCAACCCAGGCGCCCCAGCACTTTCCATTTTCTGTTTTTTATTTTGATTTTTGATGTGCATGTCTTTTCTTCCACACCGAACTTTAAGCTGTTTGAAGGTAAGCCCTAAGCCAGATCATCTTTACATCCCCACAATACAGAGCGTATATAGTAAGGACTGGAGAAACACTTGAGGGATCAGTGATTTTGCAGACAAGTAACTCAAGGATACGTGCTGCTGCAAAGGCACAAAGTAGAGCAGAAGATGGAAAGAGACAGGAACATTTCTCACAAGAGGTGAAACATAAGCTCAGTCTTGAAGGAAAGAAAAGAATTTGATAGGATGCAGAAGGCAAGCCAGACAGAGGGGCCTAAGACAATTCCTGCACACAGGCAAGAACACAGACATGGTATGAGTAATGGTGATTATACCCAATATCAGAATATGAATAGGGAACAAAGTGGCCTGTGGGAGGTAACACTAGAAAGTTTGCTGGTGGCCAATGTATGGCACTATGACAGCCCCAAAGTCAAACTGAAGCATTTCTATTTTATTTTGATAGAACTAAAGATTTATCAACACCACAATGCCACTGCCAGAGATGTTCCTGAATATAAATACTCTGATGGCAGACAAGTAGGAAGAGAGGAAAAGGAATCTGAGGTCAGAAGGCCCATTAGGACATTACTGAACATTTTTAAGCAGCAGAATGATAGTAATGGGAAAAAGAAATATTATAAAGAGAGTTAAAATTATTTGTCATCTCACTGAAATGAGATGTGATAGAAATGAAAGACAATTCAGGTTTTTAGACTGAATGTCAATTAAGAGAGTGGGGATGTCAAAAAAAAAAGAGGGCAGGGATGTCAGGAAGCACACTGATGCTATGCCGGGACACGGGAACAAAGTGAGATGGGGATGATAGAGAAGGGTGTTAAGTTTAGCGGCTTGTTTATTTGTTTGTTTAAGATTTTATTTATTTGACTTATTTCACTAAGCATTTCTTTTGATGGCTGCATAGTATTCCATTGTGTATATATACCACATCTTCTGTATCCATTCATCTGTTGATGGACATCTAGGTTCTTTCCATAGTCTGGCTATTGTAGACATTGCTGCTATAAACATTCGGGTACACGTGCCCCTTCGGATCACTATGTTTGTATCTTTAGGGTAAATACCCAGTAGTGCAATTGCTGGGTCATAGGGTAGTTCTATTTTCAACATTTTGAGGAACCTCCATGCTGTTTTCCAGAGTGGTTGCACCAGCTTGCATTCCCACCAACAGTGGAGGAGGGTTCCCCTTTCTCCACATCCTCGCCAGCATCTGTCATTTCCTGACTTGTTAATTTTAGCCATTCTGACTGGTGTGAGGTGATATCTCATTGTGGTTTTGATTTGTATTTCCCTGATGCCGAGTGACGTGGAGCACTTTTTCATGTGTCTGTTGGCCATCTGGATGTCTTCTTTGCAGAAATGTCTGTTCATGTCCTCTGCCCATTTCTTGATTGGATTGTTTGTTCTTTGGGTGTTGAGTTTGCTAAGTTCCTTATAGATTTTGGATACTAGCCCTTTATCTGATATGTCGTTTGCAAATATCTTCTCCCATTCTGTCAGCTGTCTTTTGGTTTTGTTAACTGTTTCCTTTGCTGTGCAAAAGCTTTTGATCTTGATGAAATCCCAATAGTTCATTTTCGCCCTTGCTTCCCTTGCCTTTGCCGTTGTTCCTAGGAAGATGTTGCTGCGGCTGAGGTCGAAGAGGTTGCTGCCTGCATTCTCCTCAAGGATTTTGATGGATTCCTTTCTCACATTGAGGTCCTTCATCCATTTGGAGTCTATTTTCGTGTGTGGTGTAAGGAAGTGGTCCAATTTCATTTTTCTGCATGTGGCTGTCCAATTTTCCCAGCACCATTTATTGAAGAGGCTGTCTTTTTTCCATTGGACATTCTTTCCTGCTTTGTCAAAGATGAGTTGACCATAGAGTTGAGGGTCGATTTCTGGGCTCTCTATTCTGTTCCACTGGTCTATGTGTCTGACAACTATCATATGATCTCTCTGATATGAGGACATGGAGAAGCAACATGGGGGGGTAGGGGGATAGGAGAAGAATACATGAAACAAGATGGGATTGGGAGGGAGACAAACCATAAATGACTCTTAATCTCACAAAACAAACTGGGGGTTGCTGGGGGGAGGTGGGATTGGGAGAGGGGGAGGGGGCTATGGACATTGGGGAGGGGAGGCGAACCATAAGAGACTATGGACTCTGAAAAACAACCTGAGGGTTTTGAAGGGTCAGGGGTGGGAGGTTGGGGGAACAGGTGGTGGGTGATGGGGAGGGCACGTTTTGCATGGAGCACTGGGTGTTGTGCAAAAAGAATGAATACTGTTACGCTGAAAAAAAATAAATAAAAAAAAAAAAAAAAAAAAAAAAAAAAAAGATTTTATTTATTTGAGAGACAGAGAGAGCACGAGAGGGAAGAAGGTCAGAGGGAGAGGCAGACCCTACAGAGGTGGGACCCCGATATGGGACTTGATTCCAGAACTCCGGGATCATGACCTGAGCCGAAGACAGTTGCTTAACCAACTGAGCCACCCAGGCATCTTGTTTTTGTTTTTTTAAAGATTTTATTTATTTGACAGAGAAAGAGACACAGCAAGAGTGGGAACACAAGCAGCGGGAGTGGGAGAAGGAGAAGCAGGCTTGCCGCAGAGCGGGAGCCCGATGTGGGGCTCGATCCCAGGACCCTGGGATCAGGACCTGAGGCGAAGGCAGATGCCTAACAACTAAGCCACCCAGCCGCCCCTGTTAAGTTCAGTTTTATCTCCACTGAGCTTACAATCTTTAGTCAATGTTCAATAGGTATGTATCGATCATTACAATATGCCAGGAACTATTTTAGAAGTTGATATATACCAGTGAACCAAGAGATAACACTCTTGCTTTCAAAGAGCATACATTCTTGTGGGAAAAGACAGACCATAAATAAATGTGTCTGGTGGTGAAGAATGCTATGAAGGAAAACACAGGTGAGGAGACAGGGAATGTCTGAGGTAGGCATGGAGGCTATTTCATATATAGTCATCGGAAAAAGGAATCTTCTGTGAGATGATGTTGGAATACAGGCCTGAATGGAGTAAGAAATGGAACATCCAGGTGGGAAATGAGTGCTTAGAACATGAACCAATAGTAACAAACAAGAAACAGTAACAGCAGTGGCAACTACTTACCCAGCCTAACCACAGTTCAGGTATTAGGAAGTGCGGTGCACACATACCATTCCTTTCGGGTCTTAACAATCCCAATTATGGACCCAGCGTCATCTTTGCTTTATAAATGAGTAAAACTGGGCGCAGGAATGTTAAGTGACAAAATTAATCATGTCATCACTGAGCTCTGAACCAGATCTATAGGACTTCAGAATTTGTACTTTATACAATCCCTACTATACAGGTCCTGGGACTGTCCTTAAATATGCAGCAGATGAAGCCATGACTAGGCACAGGATCATCAAGGATGTAAAGCTACGAGATGTCTAGACAGAAAAAGTGATAAAGAGCACAGACAAAGAAGTTAGGTCATAAAAGTTGGATGAGAAGAGAATTTTTTTTTAAAAGATTTATTTATTTGAGAGAGAGAGAGGGAGAGCACAAGCGGGGGAGGGGCAGAGGGAGAAGCAGAGTCCCCAGTGAGGGGAGGGCCCAAGGCAGGGCTTGATTCCAGGACCCCACGATCATGACCTGAGCCGAAGGCAGATGCTTAAGTGACTGAGCCACGTAGGCGTCCCGAGAAGAGAATTTTAAGAAACAAGATTTCTAATGACAACAGTGAGATAATACCATAGGATTTGGCTCTTAGCAACTCACTTAAGACTACTGTCAATGAGTTCAATTGGGGAGTCTGAAGTGAAAGCTAGACTACAGAAAATTAAACTGGAAAAAACGGGGGCGCCTGAGTGGCTCAGTGGGTTAAAGCCTCTGCCTTCAGCTCAGGTCGTGATCCCGGGGTCCTGGGATCGAGCCCCGCATTGGGCACTATGCTCAACGGGAAGCCTGCTTCTCCCCCCACCCCCCCGCCCCGCCTGTCTCTCTGCCTACTTGTGATCTCTGTCAAATAAATAAATAAAATCTTTAAGGGAAAAAAAAAACCAACAACGCCCTTCCGTACCTTTTGAATTCCAATCCAAATGAACGTATTACCTATTCAAAAATTTAACAATAAATAAACTTTAAATTAAAAAGCCCCACTAATAAGTGACTTGGTCACTTCACTTCTTCTAGAAACATTTAGCCCACAGTGGCTTCTAAATGCAGATTTTTCTTGACAGATTGACTGATTAACTGGATAAACGGAAGAAAGGAACAGCTGAAAGCTATAGCAGGCAGGAAAGCCACGAGAAAACAAAGGTTTGAGTTTGAGAGTTAGCAAAGGGAGAGGATCACATAGTTATAGAAAAAAAATGAGTTGAAGAGGTTGACCAATCAGACCAGTCCAGCAGGGAGTCAAAAAGGAAGTACAAAATGGAAAGATGGCTGATAGCTGGATGGGGGAAGGGGAGCCTTTCCTATTTTACTAGATCGTGAATTTACTATCACACGAGGGCCTTGTAATTTGGCTCCTGTCAACTTGTCCAGACTAAGCTACCCTCACTTCCTTCCTTCTCTCCCTCCTTAATGCCTACACACAGGCACACTCCCCCAGTGCCCCAATGGCAGGGAGCAACTTGTGATTCCTATACACATCCTTTTCACCCATTCACTTCTCTGTACTTACACTGCCCATCACACCCCAACCTATCTATATGCCTAGCAAGCTCTTACTCATCCTGAAGTCTCACTTGGCTTATAAGGCATCTTCTTTGCAAAGCCTCCCTAACTTCCCAGGCAGACTGAAGTACTCCTTGTCCTTGGCCTCAACACTGAACTCCTATCTCCTGTGCTCACCTCCCTCACAGCAATGGTCCTACTGAACTGTAACTGCTCGTCACTACATTCTGAACATTTGTGGGGACAGGGACTTGGTCTCTTCATCTCCTGTCCCTGACATATACTAAACAACTAATAACTGGGTGGATAAATGGATGAACACAAACATATTTTATCTAAAGCTTTTTAAAAAATTACCTTTTTCCTGGGTCTCAATTTCTCTCTCCATTCCTTTAATTCTTGGCTGTGTTCCTCATCTAACTCCTTCAGTTTCTGAGTCTCATGCTCAACCAATAGGTGGCATTTTTCATTCTGAAAACAAAATTTGTAATAAAAATTTTCAGATCAACTAAGCCATTTTGTATAAATGTAATTATCTTCAAATAATAAAGCATTTATTAAACATCAAACTATTACTGAGATTCAGGCTCTCCCCTGAAAACCAAAGGCTAAGAACTATGAAATAAGTCATAGCTTCATTTCTGCAAGTTTACAAGCTAGATCTATTATTTACCATATGAAAAGAACTTAAGTAGAATTAGTTTGATCCTGTTTCTTCTTTCTAAGAAGGTTTGCTCATGAAACTGACACTTAAGGGCATCTTATATGGATTTTACCCACTGGTACCAGAATGTGGGATTAGGAACTATTCTACTCTAGTAAATTAAGCAAATATGTAGAGTATCCATAAAGTACACACTATTCTGAAATTTTAAACATTTTAGGCTACATACTAGATGGGCTGCATAGTCCATGCAAAGCCTCAAAACAGTGCCCTTAAAGTAACCTTTAAATTTCTTAGGGGAAAAATTCTCACTTCTTTAGTTTATCAAACACCTAGAAGAAAATGAACTATTTCTCCCTAAATGAAATTTTAAATTCAAAATCTGATAACAAAACCACCTATCTCATTTTGAAAACTTTGTTCAGTTTCTCTGCAAAATAAATTAAAATTACTCAGTACTGCTTTTGAAAGACTCAACTTCTTAGGTTATAATTTAGCCTCATGTTTATATTAATCATGTTACATAAGAGCTAAGTAAGTGCCTATGATACTAACCTGATCTTTATTTAGGTCTATACAGAAAACAAAACCTCTCAATCCCAGTATTTTCATGAGTAAAGCATACTCTATTTTGGTCAGCTACCGTTTTGTCCAGACCAGCCGCTTGTGCTGCCCCGTTCCCACCAGTTCAGTTTCCGTGCTCCTGTTTCTGACCTGCAGCTGATGCAGCTCCCGGACATTGGCTTCACACTGCAGCTGAAGATCCCGCATTTGATTTTCATGTTTTTGATGCTGAGCCATTCTCTCATTTTTCTGCCTCTTTTCTTCTTGAGCAGCAAACTATAAATAAGAAAAACGGTTAACAAGCAATGTAATTTCTTCATCTTCCAAAGGAGTAATTAAGGAATTTAACAAGACTTAAAAGTACAAATAAACTAAAGTTGCAAGTAATAATAATATGCTGTAACCTGAGCTGGAGTCTACATTATGGCTTTGGTGGGGAGAGGGGGTGCTTCTGATTAAAACCTTATTCCTCTTATCTGCTTAGTGACCTCAGTTTATTTGTGTGTGGGACCTATGACTACAGAAGCAAACCGAAGCCCTATGTTTTAACTTCAAAAGTTGTCCAAGTCACCTAATTCCCAAGACTGGTCTTAGGACCAGCCTAGCCCAAGATCTGGTGTGGGGCATGGGACAGAGGCCTTTGCCCTCTGTGGCCACCAGTGTAGGAAAACTAAGTTGGTATATGCCACATATCTAGCCCCAACTCACAAAGCCAAAGAGAACATCAACAAGCCCAAGGTGGCTCGAAATGTTTACAAAATAATTACATGACATTTCTAAAGGACACTCAATTTTTTTAAATCTAAAAAAGAGGAGAGTAACTGGCTTATTTACCTGTTTAATTTTGTCACGGTCCTGATCTGGTGTGGCTGTTGGGTTAATTCTCAAGCTTTTCTTAAACATGGCCATTCGAGTCTTGGCTTCACTGCGCTGAATCTTAGGCAGTCTTGCTCTTTCTTGAGTCTGTCTGTTTTTTAATTCCTCAATAAGTCGTTGATTATAACGCTGCATTTGTTCTGTTTCCTAAGAGAGTATCAAACAGACTCCTGTGATGTAGATATAACTCAATACTCAATACCCACATGTATGCTCAAACATGTCATTTTGTTGTTGTTTCTCAAAATCGCTCTTTCCTTTGTTGCATTATCAACCAGCAAGCTTTCACTCAAAATATAATTTATAATAAAAATAAAGCTTTTGGTAATAACAATCTTTTTTTTTTTTTTTTAAGATTTATCTACCTATATTAGAGACAGAAAGAGAGCACAAGCGGGAGGGGCAGAGGGAGAGGAAGAAACTCAAGCAAACTCCATGGTAAGTGCAGGAGCCTGACATGGGGCTTGATCCCACAAACCCAAGATCACGACCTGACTGCAACCAAGTCGGGACACCCAAACAACCCGTGCCACCCGGGCGCCCCTCATGAGTCTTATATTGAAATTCTTTTGCTAAGTCAGGGAGTCTACATTTTTAAGATACTTGGACCATAAATGGAGCCATAAAAGCTACCTTTGAGACAGGAAGATTACAACGTAGAAGAGGACTTAAAGCACTAGTCACCTTCCATGAAATTCAGAAAGAAGTCTGCAATCATGATGAGATACGATTAATTACTGTAAACCTCACCAAATACAAATTTTAGGATTAAAAAAAAAGAAATCTAAAATTCATTCTCTAAGTAGAAGTTCCAGAAATAACTCTGTAAACTTTAAAAAGTAAACTTTTATTTTTTTTAATATTTTATTTATTTATGAGATAGGTAGAGAGAACGAGAGCAGAGAGCACAAGCAGGGAGATGGCGAGAGGGACAGAAAGAGGGGCAGAAGCAGACACCCCACTGAGAAGGGAGCCTGCCACACGGGGCTTGATCCACAGACCCTGGGATCATGACCCGAGCCAAAGGCAGATGCTTAACCCACTGAGCCACCCAGGTGCCCCTAAAAAGTAAACCAATTTTCCTTTCATTAACCTTCTCATGGCGCTTAAGTAGCTGATGTCTTTGCATGAAATACTGATCTTTAAGTTGCTGTTTAAGCAGCTGGTGTTTTTCTTGTAAGTGTCGTTCTTCAAGCTCCCAAATTGCAGCTTCTCGAGCTAGAAGAAGAAAGCAATTTTCAAAATGTCACTTTGTTCTTTTTACACATGTACTTTGGTCTTCATTTTAATATTCACATAAAAGTGTTCTATAAATACTAACTTAAACACACACTGACATTCTGAACTATAAATGAAATATTACCAGAGTACAGGTAATATTTATCACCACTTACCATTCTGTTCTCATGTCCTATAAACAGAGAATGTCCCATCACTAACACCAAAATTCCTTTTAATCATCTTAATGAGAAATTTTAAAATATCAGCTTTTTATTAAGGGAAATAAGTGCTTAAAATTCCATTCCATTATGTAGCCATTAAGTACACCAACAATCGTACATAAGGCATAACAAGTATACAAAACTATTCAGGTAAAGTTCTAGCATGATCTGAACAGAAAGTTGTTTTCAGGATAAATGCTTGCTGTTTACTTCTCTTGTCATAAAGGCAATTATTCGATGTCTTAAGTATATAACTTTATAAAAAATTTTAAAATTTAAAATTCTTAAAATTTAACAGTTTTTCCTCCTATTAACCTCAATTTTCTTTATCTTTCACCACTCGAAGGAGAGCAATCAAATAATTTCCAATTATTTGATATAATGGATATGAGATATATCCACACATCAGGGCCATGTCTTCAGGTATCATTTCGTATACACACATATGCTGCGTAATTTCATATACCTCTCATGAGTTGCTGTTTGTTATTCAGGCACTCTCTTTCAATATTGGCTAGCTCTGCCTTCTGCTGTTGGATGATCTTTTTCAGAGAGCCATCTAATTCTTGTTGTTGCTTCTGAACAAATTCCTGTTCCTATTAGACACAGTTAACCATCAGTTAATAAGCATCTACTGAGTGAAACATCCATTTATCTATATGACTATATTAGTGGTTAACAAGATTTGTAAGCCAAGTTTCTAAAGTTAACTGGATTTAAAAATCACCAATTATATAGCATATATAAATAATATAAATATATTAGTCACTCAATTCAAGCCCAGAGGAAAAGTACTAGAATAGATAATATTCTAAATTCACTATTAAAAATAATACACACAGGCAACGCTCTCAGGTCCCCTCCCTCTTCAGGAGCTTTCCACTATCACTCAATAAACCTTACTAAACTCTCAATAAACTTTGTTTTGCTGCCCACCAGAGGGGGGAAAATACATATAAAAGAGGTCTATAATTCACTCATAATTAAAATGCCCTATTACACGAACAGCTTTAGGAAAAAAACAATTTAGAGCTTCAAAACTGACTATTCATTACACTATAATGTGGATACAACAATAAACAAGAAATGCCTTTTAGGAAAAAGAGAATAAAGAGCAAATAAGTAAAACACATATCAGAATTTTAAATATCTCTATTTTTCCAAGAAACAGAGTTAGGGAGAAATACCATGACTACACTAACAGAGAAAGATAGCTTCTATATCTACAGTAGTTGCCTAAAAGGAACAATAGTTTGTAGAAAATGAGAAATAGTACATTGCTAGAGAAGCGAACTAAGAAGAGTAAAGTGAGTTAAGTTTTATAAATATATATATACAAAATGCCTTATAATCAGAGAATTCTACCAACATGTTGGGGATTCACTCATTCGTTCAACAAATATTTACTGAGTACATACTATTTTGCCCAAGTGCCAAATTCATGCTTTAAAAAAAAATCCTATAGTAACTGTGTAAGAAAAGGGAAATGCTGAAGTAATGTTTAAGAAAAGGAAATGTTAAAGTGACTTTTGGTCTTTGTGCTAGATCACACATTTACAGAAGGAAGAAATACTATCCAAACTGAAGAAACATAAGTTTTGCCAGTACATGTTCAGCTCTCCATCCCTCTCTTGGAAGTTATAGCAGTCTGTGACTAGAAAAGGGATATTCTGAATTTTGAGTGTGGATTTAGAAACTTATGATTGAAGCAGCGCTCCACCGAAAATCCCTCCCCTTGCACATCCTAGAGAAGATAAAACCCCAAGATCCATATGGATCTATTCTTTATGCATTGGACAGTCTGACAGGGTCTGGATCACTACCAGCCTTGTCTTCAATACATGAGGAGTGAGTCTAGCAGTGTTCCTCAAGTTGTTTGCCTTACTACTATGTCTTTGGAGGCAAGAATTAGGTTGTACCATTCATGACGTGCTGTTAAAATCATACAGAGTAATAAATTCTGCTCTCTCATCTGTGTCAAAATTTGTACTTTAGCATAATTACAAATACACACTAGCAGAAAGACTAACGAACTGCCTCTATAAAATATAACTGTGAATTGACTACAGTCACCCACAACACTTTATCACAGAAAAATATCCACAATATTTAATTTCAACTATTTAGAATAAGGCCTTTTGAGTTTTAAAGACATGCAAAATCTCCATGCCTATCTTTTAAGCAATTATAACAAAGAAAGTTGTTTAAGCTTTACATTTCCCAACAATAAATATCACCTATAATAAAAATTACATAGTTCCTCTAATTTCATTGTAAAATTTCTGAATGTAAACTTGTATAATAAAAATATAATCTGTAGCTATATCAAAGGGTTTCCTTTTTGTTCAACATTTGTACCATTAATATGCATAAAGGGCTTTTAAAATATATCTGTATAGACAGAAACAATGGGCTCAGTATTTAATTACTCTAGATATAAACATTACATGTAGACTCAAATCAAATGCAAAAGTTTAAGATGGGGCTGAACTAATATTTATGTGAAAATTAAGAAGAGTAAATATAAGCCAGTGCCACTAAAAAAGTGAATGCAATTGCTTGTCAATTCAATTCTTGGATATATAACTGTAGTATAGTTATGTCTAGATTAAGCAAGATGAGAGTTCAGTTCAAAGAAAACCTTTACTAAGTACTTAGTAAATGTTGGACACTATACTAGTTATGGCATTACTAAAATTAAAAAAAGACAATATTGCCTTTAAGGAGCTTCTACTCTAGTGGTTACAAATTGGTTTTGTCTGTCTATACAGAGAGCAGTGGGCCCCTTCCCTTAGTATCGCATTTTCAAAAGTTCAAACGTAAACCACTGAAAACTGAAAGGTAGGATACAGGGTCTAGAAAGCATGACATACAATGAATGAAAGGAAGAACTACAAAAGTATGTCCTGAAACAGCTAATACATAAGGAGAAAAGAAAAGCTAAGACTGTTATATAGGAGGAGGTAGAATTAGCATTGTGGTTAGAACTGCTCCAGAAGATAAAACAACAATTAACAGGTAGGAGTCAAGGTAGGCTATGTATGCAAGTGCTCCTGACCACGGGAGTTAGCAAAGACACCAGTTGCCTTACAGAGTCACAGACTTAAATAATTAAGCAGAGTCTGAATAATTAGTCAAGAATACGTGCAAATAATTTTCTTTCTCTTGCTGTCTTTCTTTCCTTCACTTATTTATTTATTCATTTTAAGTAATCTCTACAGCCAATGTGGGGCTCAAATTCACAACCCCAAGATCAAGAGTTACACGCTCTTTCAACTGAGCCAGCCAGGTGACTCAAATAATTTTCTATATTAAAGCTAAAATTTGAGGGGTGCCTGGGTGGCTCGGTTAAGCCTCTGCCTTTGGCTCAGGTCATGGTCTCAGGGTCCTGGGATCAAGCCCTGCATCGGGTTCTCTGCTCAGCGGGGAGCCTGCTTCCCCCTCTCTCTCTGCCGGCCTCTCTGCCTACTTGTGATCTCTGTCAAATAAATAAATAAAATCTTTAAAAAAAAAAAAAGCTAAAATTTGGACACCTGGGTGCCTCAGTCATTAAGCATCAGCCTTGGGCCTGCTTCTCCCTCTCCCTCTGCCAGTCACTCTGCCTGCTTATGCTCTCTGTCAAATAAATAAGTAAAATCTTTTTTTTTTTTAAGATTTTATTTATTCACTTGACAGACAGAGATCACAAGTAGGCAGACAAGCAGGCAGAGAGAGAGAGGAGGAAGCAGGCTCCCCGATGAGCAAACAGCCCGATGTGGGGCTCCATCTCAGGACCCTGAGATCACGACCTGAGCCGAAGGCAGAGGCTTAAACCACTGAGCCACCTAGGTGCCCCTCTCTCTGTCAAATAAATAAATAAAATCTTAAAAAAAAAAAAAGCTAAAATGAACCTGAAAGGTCCAGGTCCCTCACATACTAATTCATATATTTTATTACTTCAAAAGAAACGAAACTTTATTTTTATTTTTTTTAGATTTTTTTTTTCTTGACAGAAAGAAACACAGCAAGAGAGGGAACACAAGCAAGGGGAGTGTGAGAGGGAGAACAGGCTTCCCATGGAGCAGGGAGGCTGATGTGGAGCTCGATCCCAGGACCCTGGGATCATGACCTGAGCCAAAGGCAGACACTTAATAACGACTGAGTCACCCAGGCACCCCATGAAATGAAATTTTAATATTATTGAGCTTTCATTAAATTTCCTAATAAAAGTATAGTATATTCACGTTGGAATTTTTCATCAGAAATTACTCTTAGGATCTAAAAGAAAAGGGATCTTACATTCCAAAAAGATTGAACAAATTACATTTAACTTAAAAAAAAAAAAGATGGGAATTGATCACTAAAAGTAACAAATAATTTAACTGAATGAACACATAAACTGTAAAATGAATGCCCTTTCAAAGTACAAGTTTAAATGCTGATAAGAAATTTTATCATATTAATCAGATAACTATAAATATTAAAAGTATAACTGGGTTCTAGAAAACTGTAGGAAAGGGTTATGACATATTGGGCTATTTGTATAGAATTTGATCCTAACTCAAAAGAAAAGCTAAAAATGGTAATGATCAGAAAAGTGATCGTAATTCAAAATTTCTCCCTCCCGTTAAAAAAAAAATTAATGTTTTGCCTACCCTTTACACAACTATAGAGCCCAGTAGCTGCCAATAAAAAGAAGAAAAGTCTAATTTCAGGAGAGGGGAAAGGAGGGGTTGAAATCAAGCTGTATTCTATCTACTCCAGTTGTGTATATCAAACATCACAAACAAAAATTACAGAGTTAAATGAGCTAGTCACTTCCCTATAGAAACTGTGAGAAAGAATACAGCCTGGAATTCCAGACTTAATTTAAAACTACAGCAAGAAGAACAGAAACTCACTATTCATTGAATAATAGTGAAAACTAGAGTTAAATGGAACTTCAATCACTAATTTTAATATGGCTTTTCTGACCATATCCATACTTAAAACATATATGTAAACATAAATGCAATCAAAATGTCACTTCACACAAAGATAAAAATCTACTCACAGCATTCAATTTCTCACATGTGCAAAGCTTATAAAATACTACTGGGAAGGTATTTCTTGAAAAACATGAAAATCTCAAAATTTGTGGTAAGGGTAGACAGAAAAATGAACACTATTACAAGTGTTCCAATTCCAGCTCTACCATTAACGTCTTTTCTGACTTTAAACAGACCATTTAGTCTTCTATGCCTTGATTTCCTTATCTGTAAAATGGATACACTCCATCCCCATATTAGGGTGGTGGCAGTGAGAATCAAATGTGGAAACTCTTTGAAGAATACTACACTATAAAGTTTGTTTCAGGTTATTCCTATTATTGTCATTACTGACATTATCATCTATCAGTCTTCTAGATTTTAACAAATGAAGCGAACAATGAAAAGGCACATGTGAGCTGAAGAAAAAGCAGATAAAACAAGAGAAGGCATCCTCCCACAGACACGTGGGACTTACGTCCTGCAACTGGGCCTTGAAGACTGCACAAGATGACAACTGAAAAGACTGAATCATGACCTGAGCAACACCCTGTGGATTAGAATACAATGCACCTCCCAGGTGAGAACATAGCTGATAACTTTTGGTAAATGGAAAGTATAATCACACAAATGTTGAGTTTCAGGAGGTGTATATAACAACTTACTTAACAGACAGGTCTCTTTCTCATCTGTAAAAGGAAGGTTTGGAACTAGATCAGTGGTTTCTGAACTCTAGTTTATACTGTTGTTTCTTAAACCAGTCAAATCCTCTTCTAAAAAATGTGCCATAAAATGTATGAAACAGATGAAACGGTGCTGTGTTACATGAAACGGAAGCAGGGATCCAGAGCTCCACAGTCCTCTCTTTTTGAAGGATCCTCGAGGTGCTTCTTCCAAACTCAAGAGCTCCTGGGAGTAGTTTAAAAACCACTGAACTAGATGATCAAATACATCCTGGCTCCATGACTGTATGATTCACAAATTCTAAGAAAATTTAAAATAGACTCTGCAAAGTTACTGTTTTAGGACCTTCATGAAAAGCAGCAGCAAAAGGGAAATATTTTTAAATTTGTTAGATTGCTAAATTCTTCATTAAATTTAGAAAAAGAATTTCACTATTGCTTTCAGCTTTAGTTGAAAACATATGCTAGCGTCCAAAGTTTTATGAAAAATCACCAACAAAGGTTTCGTAAACACAGAACCACCTAACTCTTTCAACACCAAATTCTCAATTTCAACTCTAGCATCTGAAACATTACCTTTTGGAATTTAAAAAGTCTATACTCCTATAGGAGGAAAAATCATATTGTTCTTGTTTGAAATCCAAATTATCCAAAATTGAATGTGTGGCAAGCAAGGACTTCCTCTTCAACTACCCACACATGACCAATGACCACTGGACTAAGTTGACAGGAGTTTAGATTAGACACAGAAATAACAGCTTAGACAGGAGAGGCAGTACAGTGTGGTGGTTCGCATGTGCTCTCATTTCCTCCCCCTGCAGAACAGAGGAGTAGTGAGAGTAACTACCTCATATGTTGTGACGTTCAGTAAGTTCATGCAGGTGAAGTAACTTAGAATACTGCTTAGAATACTTAGAATATTGCTGTGCTTGCTATTATCACTTTTTTGTTAAAGATTTTATTTATTTGACAGAGAGAGTGCGGGAGAGGGAGAAGCAGACTCCCGGCTAAGCCGGGGCCCAACACAGGGCTCAATCCCAGGACCCTGGGATCAAGACCTGAGCCAAAGGCAGACGATTAACCAACTAAGCCACCCAAGAACCCTTTAACTAGTAATTCCCACACTAGGCTAAGACAAAATATTTCACTGGCTCAAATAAAAAAAAAATTTTTTAAAGCACCAAATTTATTAAAATAGGCTAGTTTTGTTAAAATTTAAAATTCCAAAATATCTTCCTTATTTTTCATGGTGTTAAAATATTCCCTCTTTTAAAATGATGGTGACAAGTAAACTGCAGTTTCAAATACCCTTCTCAAAATAAAATAAAAATATCCTTCTGGGGGTGCCTGGGTGCCTCAGTCATTAAGCATCAGCCTTGGGCTCAGGTCATGAGCCCAGGGTCCTGGGATCGAGCCCCACATCAGGCTCCCTGCTCAGCTTCCACTCCCTGCTCCCTCCCACTTCCACTCACCCTGCTTGTATCCCCTCTCTCGCTGTCTCTGTCAAATAAATAAATAAATAAATAAATAAATAATATTGTCAATTAAATAAATAAATATGTCAAATAAATAAATAAAATCTTAAAAAAAAATCTGGGGCACCTGGGTGGCTCAGTGGGTTAAAGCCTCTGCTTTTGGCTTCATGATCCCAGGGTCCTAGGATGGAGCCCCCCATCTAGCTCTCCGCTTGGTGGGAAGCCTGCTTCCTCCTCCCTCTCTGCCTGCCTCTCTGCCTACTTGTGATCTCTGTCTGTCAAATAAATAAATAAAATCTTTAAAAAAAAAATCCTTCTGGGCAAAAAGAGAAGATTTTTAAATGTCATTCCATTTGTTATGGTCCCCAGTGGTTTTTGTTTCTTCTATCTTTATTCATGGGTCTGTAAAAGTTTGGGAAACACTTTTTAAATCACTTTTTAAATCACATAAAACCACATTCCACTTAAAGAAAAAACGATTCCTAGTAAAAAAGACCTTATAGAGTCTTTATAATTTTTATAGAGTCTTTATAATTTTAGAAAAATCTGTTTAAAATACTATCTTGTTTAGTTTTGTAAATAATTCACCCTTCTTTGTAGGCCCAGCCTTATCATAATCTAGAATCAAGTTTATACAGGAAGTATATTTTAACTGCTCGATTCTGAATCAAAAAGAAAAACATACTTAATATTCAAAATCTGGTTTTAAGGTAATTATGTTGTTGAGTTTAATAGTAATAGATATTAGATCTCCATTCAACATTACCATTCACTACTGTTCTTTTAACTTCCAACTTTATAAAATAATGGTCTTTTAAAGAGGTATTCTTTTCATATGCACAAAGCCTATACACTAATCCTCTATATTTTGTCATAAAAATCTTCTAGCAAATACTGATCTACTTAAAAACATAAGCTTCCATCATGATTATAATAAGAATACAATGGATTACACATTAACATACTTGTTTAATTCATTTGGAGTCAGCTTTCCAAATATTCCACTTAATTTCTTATTAGCAACATTTAAATGTCACCATTGGTGTGATTTTAGTTCTATATAAAGAATGCTCTGGGAACCTTTGTATGAGAAGTCAACATCATATAATAAGTAAAGCAGGAGTTTGCCCTTTCAACCATGGTTTACTGAGCTGCGAGAAAAATACTGCTTTCTGGTTTTAGTAGCATTAAGCTGCTGCTGTTACCTGAGCATGCTGGCTTTGTGCAAGCTCCTCTTTCCTGCGTTTCATGAGCTCTTTTCTCAGCTCTTTGGGTGCTTTCTCCACTTCATTTATAACCTACAGTGTATAAGCATGCAGGAGGTGGGGAAATAATACTTTCTCCACAGCAAGCATTTATGTGAGCAGACAAGCTACAAGTCAAAGATTAAAGCTGTTAAAAAGTTCCTTTCAACATGCAACAATATAGGTGTTAGTTTGGTGAAAAAGAAAGGATAGAACATGCTTAATCTCAGTGCAGAAAGGGCCATCACACCACATAAAGGTTAATCAGATGCTTAATTATCCCTACATATTATTCTCTCTTAAAGATCCAAAACAATCAGTAAAGGATTACCAGCAGCACTGATTCTGAACTAAAGATAATAAACTCAACTGACCTTCTTGAAAGATCATAAAATTTTAAACATATCTATTGACATTGTTTGAAACGTTGAAAATAAGCAAAGTTAATGCCACTTATGAAAGTGCAAAATTTCATAATTGGCTTGATAAAACCAAAGAAATAACTCTAAATTAAATTCATTTAATGAGTCCAAAAAAACAAAAAACAAAAAACAAAAGAAGAAATAAATGGACTATGTTTCCCTTTTTCAGAAAACACACCATTTTATACATGGTGTGATAAAAATGAACATATTTGATGACTTTGTGTTGGATTAGAATAATATTCTCCTTTGCTGACAATTTAAGCCAAACTTAATTGTCAATGTCAGTATTATAAGCACTCACAAAATAAGAGTTTAGTATGCTGATTTATTACACCAGGTAAAATACATTATAAGATGAAGTATAATTTAAAGTTCCTTCTTTTAATCATTTAAAATCCTAGATATGTATTCCACCTAACAGCAGAGCTGTAACCCAACTATGAAAAACAATCATGTGTGTATACAAGTAGAAGCACCAAAAGATTCCAAATCAGATTCCAAATCACCACATGCTACTGATGGTCTATGAAAGAGACGGATTTTGATTGAAGAGAGTGTATTTAAAATTCCCCATCAGTAATCCCTCATGAAACCAAATCACCATTAAAAGGAAGAGACTCCCCAAATGCAAGAAATTAGCGATAAGGAAGAAAATACATTAATATCATTATTTAAAATATGCATATCATGATCTCAAACATGTTCACCAGCTAAAAATCTCCAAACCCAAAACAGCAGAAATAACTACAGACTTTTATATATTTAGGGTTAAATCATATATTTAATTATACATTTTTAAAAATTTAATCTGGTAATAAAAAATAACCTCTCAATAAAAACTAATCATAGTTTCAAGAAAACTGACATGGAGCCTCAGTCAAGTCATACATCATGGAATATAGAGAAACCTACATAAAATACTAAATGGTAAGAAAACTAATTTTTAGAAATGGTAGCTACTTCAAATAAAATTATATACCATTTCATTATTTACCTAAAGAAATTATAGAATGCATTATATTTATTAATATTAGATTCTATGCTTTTTAAAGTAGATCCTCAATATTATATTCAGTTTTATGTATAATTAAATGTCAGTGAGCCTTGGTATTTTAGAAGTACAACAAAAGTGAATATGCATTTACAGGTTTGGCTGAGATTTTTATCCCAATCCTAATAGAATTAAATCATAATTATTATCCCTGGGGTCTTTTCTATCATGAAAAGGTAAATTCTTCCCCCACACCTTTGGTGATTTAGTATAGGATAAATCATAAAATCACATTTACTAATAGGTAAAACTCTTTTAATTTGGGGAAGAAAAAGACATTAATACAATATATAAATCTTTCTGAATCAATGGCCATCTTTTATAGTAAATAACAGCACAGACTCTATAACAATATGGAATAATTTCAGGAAAAATTTAATAATTCACTGTAAAGAAATGACTTTACACAGATATTTTCCACATGTGATTCTTAAAGTATCTCTCAATTTGATGGACTTATAATTTCATATTTCAATGGTACTCCGCTTTTGTTTTGGTACAATGCTAACCAAGAAAAAAAATTTTTTTCAAGAAAAAGTCTTTAAGTATGAATAAAATATTACAAATAAATGATACGATGAATTATTGTTGCAACCTGGAAACACAACATAGTAAGTTTTCTTGAAAGAACCAATTTCTACTATTTTCTACTGTTTTCTTGAAAGAACAATTTCTACTATTACATTAATAAAGGAAAAATGACAGACTGAAAGGAAAATGAATTAGACTCAATTTGAAGACTTGGTTCAAGGTTTAGCTGGATATTTAATGGTAGTCTGTGAACTTGAACAGACCATTAAAAACCTCTTCTACTCCAGTATTCTTGGCAGTAAAATGGGATAACATCTCACCTTATTACTACCCTTCATGGGGAAGACCAAAATAAAGAATGAATGACTATTATTTAACTCTCAAGTATCATTCCTAATTCTGTAGTCTTAAGTGTACATTTAAAAAAACCAGCTTTCGTAATTAAAAGCAGTAGTTACACTTACCTCCTTCTTCCGGTTCTTTAACATATTCTGAAATTTGGACAACTCTTTCTCTTGTTCTCCTTTAATGCGCTTGGCTTCATCTCGTAAGCGATTTGTGTGCTCTTGTTCTAAACGTTCAATAGTTTGTTTCTGCTGTTTTTCCAGATTCTCAATTTCTTGATCATATTGTCGCTTTTTGCTCTGTAAAACAATGTTGCTCAAGATCATTTAACTTTTCTACATTCATATTAAACTCATTATAATGATGATGTTTACTAAGAGTACATAACCAGCATTTAAATTTAGTGATGAATTTAACAGATCAATGGATAAAGAACATGTGGTATGTATACACAATGGACTATTATGCAGCCATCAAAAAAACCTGAAATCTTACCATTTGCCACTATTTGCAACGACATGGATGGAACTAGAGGGCATTATGCTAAGTGAAATAAGTCAATCAGAGAAAGACAACTATCATATGATCTCACTGATATGAGGAATTTGAGAAACAAGACAGAGGATCATAGGGAAAGGCAGGGAAAAATGAAATAAGACAAAACCAGAGAGGGAGACAAACCATAGGAGACTCTTAATCTCAGGAAACAAACTGAGGGTTGTTGGAGGGAAAGGGTGGCTGGGTGATGATCAGTGGGGAGGGCATGTGCTCTGGTGAGTGCTATGAATTGTGTAAGACTGATGAATCACAGACCTGTACCCCGAAACAAATAATACATTATATGTTAATAAAATTTAAAAAGAAAATTTAGTGATGTGACACAGAACTTTCGCAATATTGAAGAAGCTGAATGTGCTAAAACACGTTAAGGAATTTTTTTAAAAGGTAAGAATTCTGGGGTGCCTGGGTGGCTCAGTGGGCTAAGCATCTGCCTTCAGCTCAGGTCATGATCCCTGGTCCAGGGATCAAGCCCCACATCAGGCTCCCTGCTCAGCGGGAAGTTTGCATCTCCCTCTCCCTCTGCCCCCCAACTCATGCATGCATGCACTATCGCTCTTCTCTCAAATAAATAAAATCTTAAAAAAAAAAAAATGAGGGCGCCTGGGTGGCTCAGTGGGTTAAGCCGCTGCCTTCGGCTCAGGTCATGATCTCGGGGTCCTGGGATCAAGTCCCACATAGGGCTCTCTGCTCAGAAGGGAGCCTGCTTCCCTCTCTCTCTCTCTCTGCCTGCCTCTCTATCTACTTGTGATCTGTCTCTGTCAAATAAATGTTTAAAAAAAAAAAAAAAAGAGTTGTTTAAAAAAAAAAATGAGCATTTCATTTTTTTCTAACACAGAAAATACTTTTGTCTATTATACAAGGAGTAGAATGTTTAAAATTTTTAAACCATCCAGAAGAATATCCAGTTGCTATAAAGTACTAAAGTCAGAAAAATTTCAACATTTATCCAATAAATGATAAATCAAAGGTATTATCCAAAGTCTATTTTAATAATGTACCATTATCTGTCATATTCCGATTTAGTCTTAAGATTCTTTTTTTTTTTTTTTAAGATTTTATTGATTTATTTGCAAGAGACAGAGCACGCGCAAGAGCACAAGCGGAGGAGGAAGACACGAAGGAAGAAGCAGACTCCCCACTGAGTGGGAAGCCCAACAAGGGGCTCAATCCCAAGACCCTGAGAACATGACCTGAACTGAAGGCAAACACTTAACTGAGCTACCCAGGTGCCTGCCCCATTAAGAATCTTAAACATCCTCTTTCACTGAGACAAATCTTTTGAAACTATAAATCTGCTCTTTCAACAAAAGATTCCTGCTTATTTAATATTTGAATATTATATAATTTTGGATATAGGTAGAGTTTAATATTTGTAAAGACTATTTAAAAAACAAGTAAAGGGGCGCCTGGAAGGCTGTTATTAACAATCTGACTCTTGATTTCCGCACAGACATGATCTCCGAGTTGTGAAATCAAGCTCCACAACAGGCTCCAGGCAGGGCATGGAGCCTGCTTAAGATTCTTTTTCCCTCTCTCCCTGCCCCTCCCCCCAGCTCTAAAAACTAAAAATAAAAGACAATAAAATAAGTAAAAAGCAATACATTTTAGAAAATATTTGGGGGGAAAAGAGGTGTAATTTTTATAAGGTTCTTGAAAATAGAATATTGAGTCTGGGGCACCTGGATGGCTCAGTGGGCTAAGCCTCTGCCTTCAGCTCAGGTCATGATATCAGGGTCCTGGGATCGAGCCCCGCATCGGGCTCTCTGCTCAGCAGGGAACCTGCTTCCCCCCACTCTTTGGCACTTTGAGCGCCTAGAGATCTGTGATCTCTGTCAAATAAGTAAATAAAATCTTTAAAAAAAAAAAAAAAAAAAAGAATTCCCAGGTTCCCAGGTATGGGGGCGCCTGGGTGGCTCAGTGGGTTAAAGTCTCTACCTTCGGCTCGGGTCATGATCCCAGGGTCCTGGGATCGAGCCCCATATTGGGCTCTATGCTCAGCAGGGGGCCTGCTTCCTTCTCTCTCTCTCTCTGTGCCTAGTTGTGATCTCTGTCTGTCAAATAAATAAATAAAATCTTAAAAAAAAAGAATTCTCAGGTATGATTCAACAAATGTAATCAACAATGCCATATTTCACAGAAAACAATCCTACTACTTATAAGAACAGCAGAAGAACTATATTTAAAACCTTCATTAAGCTAGATGTTTCAATAAATTACCAAAATTTTTTAACACATTACTTATTCCAAGTTTGGGAACAAGGTAAAAATTGAAAGACTCCATGACAATTACCCTTGGCTAGTCGGCACCAATTTCTCTAGGAGTTGTGAATAGGGATGTGGAAGCTTAACTGTAGGAGCAGTTTGAACAAGCCCCAAGTAGTTCTAATACCCAGACAGGCTTGAGGAAAACTATTCTAGACTGCCTTAAAATCTTGGATCCTAAGTCTGAGAGGTCAAATTTTAACACTGAAAAATTATCCAGAAATAGGCATACCTAAGAACTTTCTAGACCATCCACTGGCTTTATGATTCCAGGTTTTCACGATAAATTTTAAGCAAAGAAAACCAGAAGACACCCATCACACTGTTAAGTCAGTGACAGGAAGACTGAGATAGAAGATCCTTTCATGCAAAAGGAAAAAAGACATACCAGAACACCAAAGAGATAAAGTCCAGAAATGCTAACAAAGCCAGAGAAAAATCTCATAATGAAAGAACAAGTTCTAAAAGTAGTTTTTTTTTAAAGCACTAAATTTCAGTATTAACAAAATGGTACAAAATCTAAGACTTTACCATCATTTCTTGCTCAAAGCGCCGGAAAATTTGTTCTCGCTGTTGTTGTAGCTTGCTATTGAGCTGTTGTTGGGCTCTCTGCTCTTCTTTTTGAAGGAATCTTAACTCCCGAAGTTCTTGACGTCTGATAAAATTTAACAGCAATAATGGGGAAGAGAGCAAAAATTATACCTTTGAAGTAATGCTTAAAAAAAAAAAAACTTTAACAATATTTTCAAATGCCAAAGTAATGAGAATAATCCAAAATTAGCCAAGACTTAACTCCTGTTTCTCTATTTCTTCACACTTTGCAGAGACTGAAAGGAAGTCATAAAACCAGTTTTAATTACGTTCTCTACTCACCTAAGAAACCTCAACTCTTCAGTTTTGGAATCACTATCCGTAACTATCTTTGACGTTGTTACACTGACTTCTACACCATCAACAACAAATTTGCGTGTTTTCTTCAATGTTTTCTTTTGTCTTCTTGTTTCCTGAGTGAGATTTTATTTTAGTTAGGCTTTATATGGAAAATACTGGAGACAGAAAACATTTTCTCCTCAACAAAACACAACACAGAGTTGTGCATGTATAATTTTTATGACACCACACCGTAATTAGACACAGGTGGTAAAAAAAACAATTCACATAAATGACTAATTAGCTAACTTTTACATGTTAATCATTTTTCTTCCTCTTTTGACCTTAAGTTCTCAGATACCTCTGCTTTTCAGTTTTAGAATCACTGAAAAAACACTTAAAAATGAATGCCTGGGGCTCATCCCTTCAAGAACCTGAAATAAAAGGGTGGTGAGAATTTGCATTCTAGAAAGGCTCCCCAGGTAATTTTTACACACTGCCAGGACTTGTAATCAAAATCCATTTCATCAGCAACAATAATAACAGCTCTCCTCCATCTCAGAAACAGGGATGAACAGTGATTTTAGAGTTACTAGAAAGATAACGCTTCTACTGCCTGAGTTATTGCCTACAATTCTCTATCAAGACCAAATTCCATTCCTCAGTTGGTATCCAAATGCTTTTTAAATCCAAATAGAAATAACAGAAAAATAACATTCCAAAAACGATAGTTGGCATACATATAAGTACTGAGAGCAAAAAATTTTGAAATGGGAGAAGGATTTGAAAGCAGAAGGAGCAAAAGGAGAATATGAAAGTACTTAAATTCAAAATGCCTTAGGATTTTAGTTTGTCTCTAGCACTTTCCAATCACCTTTCTGCAATCTCTTAGTGTTCAACTCTCCAGGCTGCCAGTATACTCGTGCTTCTCTTCCTAAGCCCTGGACTATGGAACCCTATCTAGCCAGGCTTCCCCTAAAACCTAAAGTGGGTATGCCACCCTGTAAATCCAAACATCCTATTTTCTTCAGTCCCTACTCAAGTATCTACAATTAATATCACCTTAATTCTCAAAAAAAGTATTTGAATTTTTTAAAAAGGTTATTCAGTTCAAATAATGGAATTTAACTGAAAACAATCTAGGTAATAAGTGTAATAATTTGGTGCAGAGAGGCAGACTCATCAGTCACGCCCTGGAGCTTCTAAGGTCAGTTTCTTAAGTTCTTCCTGCTTTGTACAGTCTTCTGCTGTCAACCCAGAGTATTTAAGTAGTCTATGGCTCACATGTATCAGAATTCCATGGATCTTCTGTTACAAATAATGATTCTTGGGCCCTACCCCAGACCTCCACATAGCTCCCCTTTAAACTCATTTTTAAAATAATTTATTCATGTTGAGTATACTTGACATATAATAAATAGTATATTAATTTCAGGTGTACAACATAACAATTCAACATTTGCATGTATTGGTAAATGATCACCATTTAACACCACTAAGTCTAGTTAATATCCCTAAATCAGATATACCCCTGGTAATTCTTAAGCGCACTAAGATTGGAAAATGGCTCTAAAAGCTCTAAGTGTTCTGCATTTTAGTTTTTGTTTTCTCATAGTGGTTCTCACAGCAGTAGTGATAACTATGACTGAGGAGGCAACAATGTATGGACCACTGGTAAATCAAAGACTGTTACACTCTAAATGTGCTTAAAAAGTGATCATTCGGGCCTCCTGGGTGGCTCAGTGGGTTAAAGCCTCTGCCTTCAGCTCAGGTCATGATCCCAGGGTCCTGGGATCAAGCCCCGTATCAGGCTCTCTGCTCAGCAGGGAGCCTGCTTCCCTTCCTCTCTCTCTGCCTGCCTCTCTGCCTACCTGTGATCTCTGTCTGTCAAATAAATAAATAAAATCTTAAAAAGTGATCATTCTTTCCTCAATTCTTTCATATATTAAGGATTCTTCCTAAAATGTATCTAAATATGTGCAATAAGAGAACCCAACCACACCAAGTAACTTCTACTGTTTACATCAGGTTGGCAAAAATAGGTATTACCAAAAAAGTAAAAGATTACATTCAGCATCTCTCTCCTTCATTCTTTTTAGTTGATTGCCTTCATAGGCCTTAAGAGTTTTACAGGGTTGGTACTACATGATTTAGTGCTGTTTTATTTTCGAAATGTCTGTTTCACCTAAACTGTAAATTGCCAAAATGATGAAAAACCCAAACAAGGACCCACATATACTTACTTGCAAAGATATTGATCCACTGTCTTTAGTTTTGCTTAGGAAGCTGGAGATGGATAAATTCAAGTCAATGCTGCTATTATCAGTAGTAGAACCTGTGCCTGAATCAGTATCATTTTCCTTTTGATTCTCAGATTCTGGAACCAGCATGGTTTCAGTTTTTGATAAAGCACCTATTTCCCCTTTATTTTCTGCATCTTCAGAGTTGATATTAATACTCGGTATTGGAACAGGCTGAAGTTCACTGGGCTGTGAAGATGGAGTCACTTGAGGTTCTGTTTCAATTGGCACTTCACATGGAATTGCTTTTTGCTCTGTATCTATCTGAACAGTGGCTTCATGAGCATCCCGAGTTTCACTTCCTAAAGCCTTGTCGTCAGTATGAGGTACTGCACGTCTGACCTTTCTTTCTTCAGCGTTACTGGACTCAGTAATTTCCTCACCTTCATTTGTCCCAGATTCCTCACTGGTCTTCACTGTGTTCTCTAAACTGTTGATTAATTGTTCCTCATCTTTACCTTCCACAGATTTCTGATCTATCTCATTAGTTTCCACTACATCTTTAACAGGAACTTTCTCAGTAACACCAGCCTCGGGACCTTCTGTGGGCTTACTTACTAATTTCTGGTCTACTTCAGTCACTTCTTTCCCATCATTACCCTGAGCATCCTCAGCACTGTTTTCAACTGCTTTCTGAGCAACATCTCCTGCCTCATTCGTTCCTATCAAATTGCTTGTATCACTGATCACATCTTCTAGAATTTTGTCGTCTTTTCCCAATTTCTCTTGGCTGTCTTCCTTCATAAATGCAACTTCATTTTCAACTGGCTGAATGTCTGCCTCTTTTTCTCCGGTCTCTTGAGAAACTAAATCCATTGTCTGAATAGCAGTATCTTTAGTTTCTTCAGATTTCATAATCTTATTTTCAAATATCTGTTGTTTTTCCTGATCCATTTCTTCCTCAGGTTTCAGATTCTGTTCAGCATCTCTTTCTAAAGTTATGTTATTCTCTTTTCCTTCACTGACTGAATTAATGTCCACTATTCCTTGGTCTTCTGTGTCAGGCAAATTTTCAAGCTTGAGTCTCTTCTCCTCTCTCCCATTTTCCTCGATTACTGTTGTTCTATTATGAAGTTCAGCCATAGCTTCTAAGTGAGCATCATTAATATGTTCATTAACACCCTCTGCAGCTTTCTCAGGCTCCTCAGTGGTGAGATTTTCATTAAGAACTTTGCTGTTAAATTTATCTTCATAAGCATTACGTTCTGTTTTTTCCGAGACAGATTCCAAAATACAAGCATTTTGTGAAAGTTTATCTTCTTCAGAGCTGGCAATACTGAGGTCAGATGAGGCACGCTTACTTGCAGGTATTGGCTAAAAAAGATTTTATAAATTTTTAGTGTTAAAACATAACTTCAAGATGGAGTCCAAATATATATTTTGTATACAGATATAGGATTTAAACAGTACATAACGATTTAATATCTTAATTAAAATTTGATGAAGTTATAAAAATAAAGAACTGACAAATCTTCAAATAAATATGACAAAAATGAGTAGCAAAAGGCAAACTTGTTAATCTTCACCCTAAAATTAAAGGTTTTGTACTGCTACCTATCAATTAATCTTTAGACACAGGTGCAATTACACCTCAAAACCTAACTTTAAATATTACCTAAATAACATTCCATTTCTAAATACTGACCAAAGAGTTTTCTGTTTCCTCATCATCATCTTCCTCTTTGCCATCTTCAACTTCTTCTGTTACTTCAGCCTTTGCCTCTGCAATCAGCTCTCGAATTGGTTTGTTGGAATCAACCGTAACAAAGGGATGCTGTTTGAGTATTAAGAAGAGCATACTTAATAACAGCTGAAACACTTATAAAATTTCAGACACATAATACACATGTCATTATGTGGTAAGAATATAAATACGTGGTGGGGCGCCTGGGTGGCTCAGTGGGTTAAAGCCTCTGCCTTCAGCTCAGGTCATGATCTCAGAGTCCTGGGATCGAGCCCCACATCGGGCTCTCTGCTCAGCAGGGATCGAGCCCCACATCAGGCTCTCTGCTCAGCAGGGAGCCTGCTTCCTCCCCTCTCTCTCTCTGCCTGCCTCTCTGCCTACTTGTGATCTTTTTCAAATAAATAAATAAAATCTTTAAAAAAAAAAAAAAGAATATAAATACGTGGATAACAAAAATATAAACAACTTCAGATAATGTTGCATCTGGGCAAGGAAGGAGAAGGGGACTGAGCAGTAATAGGGCTGCCTGCAACTATGTACTTTCTTAAAAGAATCTGAAGGAAATATGTCAAAAATGGTAACACATATATGGGTACATGTACTTTTCTATGTTTGAAATTTCATAATCTAAATTAAATTTTAAAGCAAGTTTCAAATGGATACATTTTTAGCTCTTAAAAAGTAACAACAATATATATAAATCCTGGAAAAAGCCTCAATAAAAGAATTACAAAAAGCTTTAGAGTTCTGTTAAAGGTGTCTGCAAATAAGGGCACCTGGGTGGCTCAGTGAGTTAAGAATCTGCCTTCAGCTCAGGTCATGATCCCAGGGGCCCGAGATCCAGTCCTGCACTGGGTTCTCCACTCAGCAGGGCACCTGCTTCTCCCTCTCCCTCTACCCTTTCCTCTCACCTGCTCATGCCCTTTCTCTCTCAAATAAATAAAATCTTAAAAAAAAAAAAAAAAAAGGTCTGCATATACCTGATTTTATGACATGGTTCTAATATTCTTAAGAGTAAGAAGACATTTTATTCATTTTTGTATACTCAGCAGCACTTAATAGCACATGTCACAGACTAAGACCTTCTAAAGTGGGGTAATAAAATAATAAGAGAAAGTGTATCTAGGGATGTACCTGTTGCACAGAGCAAGGCAATTTTTTCTGCTTTTCCCCCGAGATAAACAGATCAACCTAAAATACTAGAATGCAAAAGTAACTCAATCTAACAGTAACTGCCTAAAGATTGGCTGTTTGTCTACCTGTAATATTATTTAACAAGTTTCTATTTCATATATTACAAATAGGTCCTCCTATAAAACAAACTGATCTACTCACTTTAACACCATTTTTTAAAAACTCAACAGTCAAATATTATTGAATATTTATCCTCACTGTAAGAGATATAAAAAAAAATTAATTAGCTCATGACCCCTGCCCCCAAGGGACTTGCTTTCTAGAAACTGGAGAGACAAAGTGGAAATAACTAACAAAATGGAAATAACTAACAGAATAAAAGGAATACAATTAAACTTAATCAAAAAAGCACAAAAGGAATGACTTTGAAGCTAAATGCTTTTTGGTAATGGCAGCACATATGTTTATAAAGCAAATGTTTACTACTATAATGTATTCCAATTTTCTACAGGGAAACTTGAGTGAAAAGAGAATACACTGAATGAATCTGAAATTGTATTCTTCATAACGAGATGTTAAAACAATGACATGATCACTGTCATATTTCTCTTCTCTTACCTGCAGTAGCTGAGATGTAGTCCACCTGGAATCCACATTCTTTTCCAAGCATTTCTTTAGAAAGTCCTTAAAATTTGAAGACCTTCAAAATAAAATTTTAACAATGATATTGTTTTATTTTCTTGTTATTAAAATCAAACAAAACTCTGGTAAGTTACAGTTGTGTTTTTTAATATATGTAATACTATTCAATATAACCAGACTGGTTAATGAGAATACTAAGATTTCATAATAATATTAAGATGAATATTAAGATATCATCTGTAAATATAAAATTAAATATATATGTATGTAGTCATAGTTTCAGACATTATGATATAGCCATATATTCTAAGTATGCCAAAAACCACAGAAACTCTTCTATTAAATTCCACAAATATAAATTAATCACATATATTCCTCACTTTCTTACAGTATAGAAAATACTGTATTATAGGGGCGCCTGGGTGGCTCAGTCCTTAAGCGTCTGCCTTTGGCTCAGGTCATAATCCCAGGGTCCTGGGATCGAGCCCCACATTGGGCTTCCTGCTCAGCAGGAAGCCTGCTGCTACCTCTCCCACTCCCCCTGCTTGTGTTCCCTCTCTTGCTATGTTTTCCTATCAAATAAATAAATAAAATCTTTAAAAAAATACTATATTATATACAGTTGTTTCATGTAGACCTCAAATCATTGATACTTTCAAATTTATGGGAAAAGTTAGTTATAAGAGTTTGTGTGGTTCTTAAGTCTTATAAAAAAAAAACCTACCAAAAATCAGTTTTCTACTCATACAGTCTTTGTACCATGTAACTAAATTTAAATACCCTTGAGAAGCTGGGAGAATAAAACATCAAGTTTTGCTTTGTAAAAGGCTTCATTTAGAGTATTTTACCATTTTGATGGCTGTGCTAAGGTAGGGGGCTCTGATTTTGCTATTTTTAGCAGCACTCGCATTGGATTTAATTCATGATGAGGTGGTTCTATCTCAGCCATTTCTATTAAAGTGATACCCAGGGACCAAACATCAGCTTTGTAGTCATAGGGTCTGTCCTTAGATGTTTCACACATGACTACTTCAGGAGCCATCCTATGAAGACAGAGAATTGAAAAGTTAAGATGCTTAGCTTAAGAATAACAATTGCAAGCCACATAAAAGATATAGGATAATCAATTATGTGAGCAAAAATAATGAGTGATAATGGGTGATAAGAGCTTCTGACATAATACTATAAATCCATAAAGCTGAATACATACCAATATGGTGTGCCAATAAAGGAATCTCTTCTTTGAATTGTCCTTGTGTTTTTAGCTGATACTCCAAAATCCGCTAGAAATAAAAGCAATCATACAAAGTATTAATAGTTTTTAGCAAAGCTCACTGTATTTCACATAGGGAAAAGCATTTCAAGTCTTTAACAAGACCACTCTTATTAAAGGGTAAACAAAATAGAGTAACTTCTCTACCATCCTAATTCTGACTGCAATCTTTTTACCACAACACTCTCCAAAAAAACTGCCAAAGAAAATATCTTACCATTAATACATTTAATATTACCACCCTTATACATCTTCAGATCATGAATTCTTCAGAATTGATAAAAACAAATAGTAACTTTAAAACAGATCAGTCTAATAACACTTCAAAGCAAATGCCAACTAGTGGTAAATGATAAAATTAAATCGATAAACATAAACATTTTTTTCTATAGGGTGAAAAGCAGAAATTACAAAGTAGCCTTTATGACAGCATATGTCTTGCTAATTTCCCATAAAATTATATTATAAAGAAAAAAATCAAAAACCATGTTTCCTAATTTAAATTATAGAGAACAGCAACATTACAGCTTTATCAGTTGTTAATCTCACCTTTTCCACTTAGAGAACAATAGCAACACAATTTGCTCTTGCTGCATAATTACCTCATACCATTTATACATAACTTTTGAAGTTTCATGTTTAAAATGCCATAATTCTCAAAATGAATAAATATCAAAAATCCAGTATTTGGTGCTCATACCCTCAAAAGTGACACAGAATATATACTCAATAAATGGTAGCTACCATTAGCAGCCATATCTATAACTTTAATCTTTCTGCTATTTTGTTGGTAGAACTCTTAAAACTCATGAAATCCTGACTGTGTTCTAATTATTTGTGTCTATTATATGGTGGGGGTTTTTTTTGGACCATATAATTTTGGGGGGTTTTTTTGGACCACATAATTCTCCCACTTGAAAGACAGTGGTAGCTATCTATTGCCTGTAGAATGAATTTCAAGCTTCCTAATGTGGTGTACAAAGTCCTTTATTACATTAGATATTTCATTAATGTTTTATAAAGAAATTCATAAATGAGTAAGCAAATAAAACATATTAAACTTGGAAGATATATCTGTAGAAGATACAACGTAAATAGATTTATTCAGGACTCTTTACCACTATCCCAACCTCCTCAACTTAGAAGCTTCTCTTATGTTTTTGGAGGAAGTACTTGAAACCACAATTTGAATTCCTGCCAGAAGAGGTTCTGTACTCAGGTAAAATGAGCTCAGTACTTAATCAAGTATTTTCCTAGAGCCTATTAATGCTCTTTCTTTTCAACTTTCTCCCCCGCCGAATATG
The DNA here is from genome assembly GCF_922984935.1 of Meles meles. Taxonomy (NCBI): domain Eukaryota; kingdom Metazoa; phylum Chordata; class Mammalia; order Carnivora; family Mustelidae; genus Meles; species Meles meles. Next base: position 62,641,677 of record NC_060078.1, on the reverse strand, counting down.
ACTGGGGAAGGAGATCCAGAAACAGACCTACACTGTCCCCTGTCAATACTCATGTTTCTCTAAGCACCCTTATGAACAGGAGGTAAACTGAAGATGGACAAAAAGGTACCTTAATTGTTGTGCAAAGGGGAAAATTAAGGTTGCTACATGCTTTGTAGTTCTATTTATAATGATGCCGCATGTATATGTTGGTCTGTTAAAATAGCATTTTACCCATTTATTTCCATTTATAACCATATGACCTGATAAAATCATAAAAATTTGGTTACTGTGGTATATTAAATAGTTCTTGAGGATAGTATGGTTCTTTACATCCGTGTACATGTAACAAGGTATCACAGAAATAGAAGGTTCTCTAAGTATTAATAAATTAATAAAACAAAAACTGCAACCGTTTTAAATGTCAACCAACTCAAGACTATTTTGGTATTCCTAAATCTTCAATAATTTACTTATTTTTAAAGGTATGCACTCTTTTACACAGAAGTATGTTCCTATATTTAAGATTCTAAATACATTTACAGAAAAACGTTCACCAAAATGGATCAAAATGATAACGTACAATTTTTAAATGAGCTACCAGAGTTAAAAAAAAAGATATAAAACATAAAAGAGTAACATACATCATCAGAATTACAAAACCTCAATTATGAGGTAAGAGAACTCAAGAAAAATTAAACTGGAACCCTTGTGCATTGCTGATGGGAATGTAAAATGGTACAACTACTATGGAAAATGGCAGTTTCTCAAAAAATTAAATACAGAATCGCCCCATGATCCAGCAATTCCATTTCTAGAATAATCAAAAGAATTGAAAGCAGGGAGTCAAACAGGTATTTGTATATCTATGTTCATAGCAGCATTATTCACAAGAGCCAAAAGGTAGAAGGCAAAGTGTCCATCAATGGCTGAATTGATAAACAAAATGTGGTACATATAAGTAACAGACACTGCTCATCCTTTAAAAGGAAATGGACATGTTACAACATGGTTGAACCTTGAAGACATTATGCTAAGTAAAATAAGCCAGTCACAAAAAGATAAATATTTGTATGATTCCACTTATATGAGGTATCTAGAGTAGTCAAATTCATAGAGACAGAAAGTAGAACGGTAGTTGTCAGGACCTAGGGGTGGAGGGAGGAATTGGGAGTTAATGTTTAATGGGTACAGAGCGTCAATCGGGAAAGATGAAAAGAGTTCTAGAGATGGATAGTGGTGATGGCTGCACAACGATGTGAATATGCTACAGAACTGTACACTTAAAAATAGCTGAAACGGGAATCTTTTATATTTTGCCACAATTTTTTAAAAATGAAGAAAGATAAAAAGAATCTGGGACAAAGTTCTTAAATATTGCTGACTGGAAAAGCCAACAAACAAAAAAAGTTCCTAAAAAAGATGTCAATGAAAGGGAACAGAACAAATACTCAAACCTGTAATTCCAGAAAACCTCCCTGGGGAAAAAAAAAAAAAAAAGGCTTGAATATTAGAAGAACATATTAGAGAAAAGTCTAGTCAAATTATTGGTCCTTGAAGAAAAAAAACTCTTTGGCATCTAGGCAAAAACAGTACATGACTTGAAAGAGAAAGAAAATCAGATTATCAGCAGACTTTTCAACACTAACACTTTATAACAGAAGAAAACAGGGTAACATATTTCAGATAACTCAAGGAAAGAAATGTAAGCCAAGGATTTTCTATCCAGCAAAACTGACCTTCAAAGTATAAATATGGGTAGAACTTTTATCATTATGTAAGAATTCAGAGGACTCCTCCAGAGTTTATCTACCAGAGAATAAACTTCAGACAACCAACATGACCAAAGAGATATCAGTGTAAGGACTGGTGGTGAGCATTAAATATAGAAAAGGGAACAAAAATAAGTAATTATGGGATATTCTAAATCTATCATCAATGCCCTTGAGAACCAGAACTCTTAGGATAGAAGGAGATACACATGTAATACAGAAGAGGTTAGGATAAAAAACAAAAAAAAAACAAAAACATTTGTCTTTTTGAAAATGAAGTCCATCCTTTCTTACCTTCTGTTTAAAGTGTCTTTATATAAGTTGCCTATACTTGGGAATTCTGGGAGTTAATGAATTATTTATCCAAGGCAGTATTTAAAAAATTAACATGGAGTAATTTCTCCATGTTTTACACAGTTGTGTCATAACAAAACAATATTAAGTCACATATATCCAGGGGAAAATCTCAGCACAAATTCAAATGGTTTATTTAAGGGAAGAAACTTACCCAACTTAATATCTCCATCTAAGGTAAAAAGAATGTTGCCAGCCTTTAGATCTCTGTGGATGATTTTATTATCATGCAAGTAGTTCAAGGCCTCTAGAGTCTGTTTACAAACTACTTGTATTTGGGACTCAGTTAATGGTCTCTCGAGTTCTATAAGGAAAGAGTAAACAAATCTGCATTGTTATACAGTGAAAACACATTAACAAGGTGTATACCTTCACCATCAACGTCAAAGGTAACAATCAGTGAATTATTTTGAAGAACTAAATATCTACAAAGATTATTTTCTTTACATATTATATTCAACATTTCATTTTAGAATTGTGTTACAATTATTTAAGAATATATAATGTAATTAGGCTGATTCCTTAATTTACTGAGCTTCACTCAAGATAATATATATTCAAGATGTATATATATGGTCAAATGTCTGAAATCCTTTGATTAAATGTAATTTAAAATACAAACATAAAGAACAAAATGATGTTTACCAAGCATCACCGCATCCACCGCTCCACCTGCACAAAATTCAATAAGGATCTGCAAGCAAACAAAAAAAACCATGTGTCTAACTCAAAACTGGGTTTGAGTATTTTTTTTTCAATTTAGCAAAAAAGATAAAGGAATAACTAGGATATGGAAACAATATTATACTGATATCTTTACACCATAAAGATTTTCTGTCAAAAAAGTTGTGTCTTAATGATACACATTTGAAAAAGCACAAACACATTATATTATAGACATATGATCACCATTTTTAGTGTACCTGCTTCTGTAAAATTACTAGGTACACAATTTTTCTTGGGAACAGTATTTTATATCCATTTCATCACTACCAAGAGATTTTACTATACTCATTTTTAATGTAACTACTGTGATTTAAGTGATCAAACCTATTTTTCAACTTTTCTAATAGGAATAAATCCTCAAAATACTTAGAGACTTCTTTAAAACACACACACACACACACACAAGCTTCCAATCCCAGTTCAATTATCAATCACATTCTGATGGATGCCTTCCCAGATCCCCCTGGTACAAACCACGAGGCACCTTTCCGTCTTACCCATCACAGTTGTAATTTTATATATACACTTCCTTTAAGTATTAATTATAAATGATTAATTCTACATCTCTCACTAGCCTGTCCCTCACAGATACCCAACTTTTTATTTTGCAACAATTTCAAGTAAAGATCTTACATTTTTACTGTCCAGGAGTTCACTTTCACTATAATCTCTGAGAACATTCTACTAGAGCCTTGAACAACTACATTAGAGGACACCACCCTGATGATAACTACAGATAATTATTAAAAATTATTTATTTTGTCAAATTGTGTAGCTTCCTGACTTATTCACCTTTGTATATACTCTAATTTTTTACAGGTGCTTGCCAATTACAAATTATTTTCAAATTTGTTGTATCATGTGAAAAATAATTTGGAAGGTAGATAACTCATCTCATAGATAAGTAAACAGACTCAGAAGTTAACTGACTTATTCAAGCTCCTACCTAGCAGCACCAGGATCAAAAAAATACAGGGCTTTCAATTTCCAAAGTATTACTTGCACTATACTACCTACTCTTCTCTCCTAACACTTCCATCGTAACACTTTCCTTCAAGGAGAAAAACAAAAACGCCCATTTCAGTAAGGCCTCCTGATTAAATTAGTGTTAGTACAGAGAAAATGACTGACCAGTTATAACAGATATGATTTTATTTCTATATGTATTTGTGCCCAATATTTTCTAAAAATGAACAAAATTTATATATTCAGCCTTAGCCACTAAATCATACACCAAAGGTGAGACTGAGAATATAGAAGATAAATATTTAACATTTTTATTAAGTATTCTATAATTCATTACACGATCTACAAAAAGTGTAGGGTAAGAAATTATAAACAATTTCTAAGAAAACAAAAGATATTTCCAAAAAAAAATTTTAAGTAAATGTCTAAATTTAAATTACAAACAAGAAAGACCATATAATTTCATAATTTGGAAAATTTAATACCTTTTTTTTTTTTTAAGATTTTATTTATTGGGGCACCTGGGTGGCTCAGCGGGTTAAAGCCTCTGCCTTCAGCTCAAGTCATGATATAAGGGTCCTGGGATAGAGCCCACATCAGGTTCTCTGCTTGGCAGGGAGCCTGCTTACTCCTCTCTTTCTCTCTGCCTGCCTCTCTGCCTACTTGTGATCTCTATCAAATAAATAAAAATCTTTAACAAAATTTTTTAACTATTACAAAAAAGATTTTATTTATTTACTTGACATAGAGAGAAAGAGATCACAAGTAGGCAGAGCAGCAGCAGGCAGAGAGAGATGGGGAAGCAGGCTCCCTGATGAGCAGAGAGCCCTATGTGGGCCTTGATCCCCAGACCCTGAGATTATGACCTGGGCTGAAGGCAGAGGTTTAACCAACTGAGCCACCCAGGTGCCCCAGAAATTTAATATTCTTAACCAAGCTTTTCTATTTGGGTCCAATGTCAATCATGAAATACTGTACAAATGGAAATACACATCTGAACATCTGTTGAAGCTAGGGATAATTATGTTGTTAATGACCCTCTCATGAGATCAATTCAAGTAACCTAAGTAATTAAACAGCAGAGGTAATAGGTTTTCACAACTTACAAACCTCTTTCAGAAAATTAACTCATTTTGGCTCTAATAGATCAACAGAAAATAGTTACCCAAAGATTGTTCTCATAATAGAAGGCATCCAGAAGTTTGACTATATTTGGGTGATCACAAGATGCTAATATATCAATCTCAACCATGTAATCTTCAAGTTCTTCTTCAGATTTCGTGTCAATCACCTTTGCAGCAGCTAAAACATTGGTCTCTTTATTCTGGGCCTAAAAATGAAAGCATCACAAATGTCACAAAATGCATACTTGATTTTTTTTATTTTATTTTCCATTTTTTTTAAATAAACTTTTTTTAGAGTAGTTTCAGGTTCACAACAAAGCTGAGAAGAAAGTACAGGTTCCAACCCCTGCATAGGCACAGCCTCTCCCACTATCAACATTCTGTACCATAGTACACTTGTTACAACTGACCAACCTCCACTGACACATCATCCCCAAAGACCACGGTTTCCATTAGGAGTTACTCTTGGAGTTTACTCGATCGGTTTTGACAAATGCATGACATGTATCTACCATTATATCATACAGAATAATTTCACTGCCCTAAAAATTCTTTATGCTCAGCCTATTCAACCATCCCTTTTTCCTAAGCCCTAACAACCATTGATCTTGTTACTGCTTCCATAGTTCAGCTTTTCCAGAATGTCACATAGTTGGGATCATACAGTATGCAGCCTTTCCAGATTGGCTTCTTTCATTTAGTAACATGAATTTAAGTTTCCTCCATGTCATGGTTTGGTAGTTCATTCCTTTTTAGGACTGAATTGTCCATCACATATAGATGTGCCACAGTTTATCCATTCATCTACTGAAGTCATCTTGGTTATTTCCAAGTTTTAGCAATTTGTGCAGGTTTTTGTGTAGATTTAAGTTTTCTTCTCTCTTTTTTTTTTTTTTAAGATTTTATTTATTTATTTGACAGACAGAGATCACAAGTAGGCAGAGAGGCAGGCAGAGAGAGAGGAGGAAGCAGGATCCCTGCTAAGCACAGAGTCTGATGTGGGGCTCGATCCCAGAACCCTGGGATCATGATCCGAGCTGAAGGCAGAGGTCTTAACCCACTGACCCACCCAGGTGGCCCCCATGCCTTTTTTTTTAAAGAATTTTTATTTATTTATTTGACATAGAGAGAGCACAAGCAGGTGGAGTAGCAGTAGAAGAAGAGGTAGAAGCAGGCTCCCCGCTGAGCAAGAAGCCCAATGTGGGGCTAGATCCCAGGACCCTGGGATCATGACCTGAGCCAAAGGCAGTCGCCTAACCAACTGAACCACTTAGGTGCCCCTAGATGTAAGTTTTCAACTTCTCTGGGTAAATACCAAGGAACACAATCACTAGATCATATGGTAAGAGTACGTTTAGTTTTTTAAGAAACTGCCAAACTGCCTTCCAAACTGGCTATGCCATTTTGTAGTCCCACCAGCAATGAATGAGAATTCCTGTTGTTGCACATCCTCACCTGCATTTCATATTGTCAGTAAGAATTCTTGTCATTCTGATAGGTGTATAGTAGTACCTCCTTTTTTTTTTTTTTTAATATTTTTTATTTATTTGACAGAGAGAAACCACAACTAGGCAGAGAGGCAGGCAGAGAGAGAGGAGGAAGCAGGCTCCCTGCTGAGCAGAGAGCCCGATGTGGGGCTCGATCCCAGGACCCTGGGACCATGACCCGAGCCGAAGGCAGAGGGTTAACCCACTGAGCCACCCAGGCGCCCCAGTACCTCCTTTTTAAATTTGCAATTTCCCAATAACATATGATGTCAAGAATCTTTTCATATGCTTACTGGTTGCCGTATATTTTCTTTTTTTTTTTTTTTTTTTTTTTTTTTTTTTTTTTTTTTTAAAGATTTTATTTATTTATTTGACAGAGAGAGATCACAAGCAGGCAGAGAGGCAGGCAGAGAGAGAGGAGGAAGCAGGCTCCCTGCCGAGCAGAGAGCCCGATGTGGGACTAGATCCCAGGACCCTGAGATCATGACCTGAGCCGAAGGCAGCGGCTTAATCCACTGAGCCACCCAGGCGCCCCAGCCGTATATTTTCTTTAGTGAGATGTCTGTCCAGATATTTAGCTCATTTTTAAATGAAATTGTTGATTTTCCAATTGCTATGTTTTAAGAGTTCTTTATACATTTTGAGTAACTGTCCTTTATCGGATATGTTTTGGCAAATATTTTCTCCCAATCAGTGGCTTCTCTTCTCATTCTCTTCACATATTTATTTTCATTTTTTTTTTAAGATTTATTTATTTATTTGACAGACAGAGATTACAAGTAGGCAAAAAGGCAGGCAGAGAGAGAGAGGGAAGCAGGCTCTCTGCAGAGCAGAAAGCCCGATACGGGGCTTGATCCCAGCACCCTGGGATCATGACCTGAGCCGAAGGCAGAGGCTTTAACCCACTGAGCCACCCTGGCGCCCCCACATACTTATTTTTAAAAGATAGCCTAAACATATATATTAACTAATAAAAGCTATGCACTGTGCTAAGTGCTTCATACTCACATAGAACAGAGTTTCACATCACAGACTCTGCTGGGTCAAACTGTTAAGGTTCAAATTCTTGTTCTATCACTTACTAACTGTGTTGCCTAGGGCAACTCACAAAATCTTTTAGTTTCCTCATCAATAAGACATATTAACATCTCACAAGTTTGTGAGAATTAAGATAATGTATATTAGCCAAATGAAAAAAATACATGTAAACATTTAACAAAATGCCTGCCATAGACAGTAAAGATTCAATAATGTTAGGTATAATTATTACTATTATTTAATCCTCACAACAACTGCATGATATATTATTATCCTTAAAAGAGGACATACAAACTTAGAGAAGTTAAAAAGCTTTCCCAAGGTCCTGTAGTAAGAGACAAAATCAGGATTCAAATCCAGGTTTGCTGCCAAAGCCCTTTCTTTACCTGAATCATTACCCTTTCCAGTTTTCCTATACTTCCATCAGTTATTTTTCTTTGTACTTAGTACTTTAACTTTTCCATTTTCTTTCTTTAGCTGAATAACTTCTCATTTCCATTTATTATAAACGAAAGGCTTCCAAATACACTGTAGGAGCCAAGACCATTTGTTGAAAAGTCAAGAATCAGATCTTAAAATACTAATGAGGTTTTTCTTTTTAAGATTTTATTTATTTATTTGACAGAGAGAGAGTGATCATAAGTAGGCAAAGAGGCAGGCAGAGAAAGAGGGGGAAGCAGGCTCCCTGCTGAACAGAGAGCCTGATGAAGGCTGGGGGGGGGGGCTTGATACCAGGACCCTAAGATCATGACCTGAGCTGAAAGCAGAGGCTTAACCCACTGAGCCACCCAGGCACCCTTAATTAGGCTTTTAAAAGACATTTCAGTATTATATGTTATCATTGCTTCAGCGAATCTCCATTTAATACCTTAAACAAAGAAAAAAAAATACCAAACTCTTAAAAGCTAGTAAAAGTTTCAATAAATAAATTAATGTTCAAATCCCATTTTAAGAATTTATCATAAGAAGAGGCACCTAGGTTGTACAGTCTGTTGAGCCTCTGATTCTTGGTTTTGGCTCAGGTCATGATCTCAGGGTTGTAAGATTTAAGCCCCACATCAGCTCCCGTGCACAGTACATGGTCAACTTGAGATTCTCCCCCTCTACCCCTCCCCCTGCTTGTGCTCACTCTCTCTCTAAAATAAGATCTTTTTAAAAAAGAATTTATCATAAGGAGATAATTATACAAAATAAAAAATATGTATACACAAAATTATTCATCAAAGCACTATTTATAATAAGGAAAACTGAATGAAACTAAATGTTCATTAGCAGGAATCTGCTTAAATAATTCAGCACATTTCTACAATGGAAAATGATGCAGCCATTAAAATCAATAACTAATCAATTAATATTTAAGATGGAACAGCAGCTGTAACACAACACTGAATGGAATAAAAGCCAACTTACTAAACACAGTGGTATATAATTTTACAAAAACCACACATCCACTTTCTGTATTTTTCGTATTGACTTTTTTTTTTTAAGATTTTATTTATTTATTTGACAGACAGAGATCACAAGTAGGCAGAAAGGCAGGCAGAGAGAGAGGGGGAAGCAGGCTCCCCACTGAGCAGGGAGCCCGATGCGGGCCGATCCCAGGACTCTGAGATCATGACCTGAGCTGAAGGCTCAGGTGCCACCCAGGTGCCCCTTGTTTGACTTTTTAAAATCAGCTTATTTAGGGGCACCTGGGTGGCTCAGTGGGTTAAAGCCTCTACCTTTAAACTCTTAATGTTATGCCTTTTTATTTTTTTTTAAGATCTTATTTATTTATTTGAGATAGAGAATGAGGGAGCACACAGGCTGGAGGGAGGGGCAGAAGGAGAGGGAGAAACAGACTCCCTGCTGAGCAGGGCTCCATCCCAGGATCATGATCTGAGCCAAAGGCAGATGCTTAACGAACTGAGCCACTCAGGCGCCCCATGTTATACCTCTTTAGCTCTTTTGGACACATTTAGACAAGAATTGTTATTGTATGTCTATTCTCCTTTTGCACAAATAAGAAGTTAAATACTTAAAGTTTGACTCCTCTGAGTCACCTTTTCACTCAGAGTTATCTAATGTCTGTTTTTCCACAGGGTATCACTCTCTGGCCATTAAAAGCTTTGGGGCTTAAAACAGTGCTTCTCTACTATTGTCAACCAAGATTTTCTCTGAAACCACATTCTCCCATTTTGCAATTAGAGTGCTGATATTTTCTTGATCTTAACCAAGGTGCTAAAAGATTTTTGGATAACAACCAGGTCTCACATTCTTCCTTCAAAAGGTTTATTGATTGAAACATCAAGGGGCTGCAACTGTATGACACTAGGGATACAACTAAGTTCACATGCACAGGAAATGACAGATCACAATGTCACTCAGCCAACAATACTAAGCCATCTACAGATAAAAGACATATCCGAATTTCAGAAATGCTAAAAAGTAAAAACTGTCATAACTAGTGAAACACGGCATCAAGTTTGTCTCTCAAAGAAAGAGACTACAGTTGAACCAACAATAATTAGAACTCACCCTCCTCTGAGTCAGAGGAAATAAGCCAGTGAAAGATAAGCTATACTCTCATTATTTTAATGTAACGCTTTGGGAGGAAAAAGACTAGAGGAACTGTCCTTGAAGAGGAACATTATAAAATATGAGCCCCAGTAAGAGACCAAATGGGGTTAAAAGTCATCCGGCTTCTGCATGCTTCTACTGATGTCCTTGGAGATTTTTAAGATCTCTCTTATAAATGGATGACATAAAAGGGAAAAAATAATTAACACTAGATAATCTCTAAAGTACTTTATAGTGACAAACTCCATTATTCCACTCCTCTGGATGTAATGATTAAACCAACAATGGCACCATTTGGTTTACTGTAAGTAATAAATAAAAGTTACATTAGAAAATATAGTGCATTTTACATTATTGCTTGAAAATAACTTGATTACTTATCAGGATCTCTTTCTAAAGAACTCTGAAAATCAAAACTAAAATATTGGTAAATGTGTGAAAATATACTTTGAACAAATATAAAATGTTAAAAAAGAAATAGCTTCATCTACTACCTAAAAGCATGAAAATTCTTCACATAAAGATTTAATGAAATAACTAAACGGATGTTAATAAAAATGATAATGGAATAATGAATACCCAGATATTATTTAAAGAAAATATAACTTCTATTGATAAAGCTTTCAAAGATCAGTCATAATCACCTAAAAATCAATGCTTTTCTTTTATTTTTTTAAGAATTCATTTATTTATTTGATAGAAAGAGAGAGAACACAAGCAGGGGGAGGAGCAGAGGGAAAGGAAGAAGCAGGCTCCCTGCCAAGCTGAGAGCCCAACGTGGGGCTGAATCCCAGGACCCTGGGATCATGACCAGAGCCAAAGGCAGTTGCTTAACGGACTGAGCCACCGAGGCACCCCTCAATGGTTTTATTTTCATGAATCATGAATAGAGTGTGGCCATATTACTGCAGGGAAACATAACTTATCTATGAATTTCCTGAACTGGTTTTATGTTCTTATGTTCTAAAAGAAAGACTATTTCCTCCTATATTACTCTTGTTTTAATAGTAGTTTATTCCCTGGGTGGTGAGCCTATGAGTAATTTTTAAATCTTCATTTATTTTCTTCCTACATTTCTATATTTTCTAAGACTATTTAATATTTCCATGAGAAATATAAGTTAATAAAATTGTCAGCTGGAAATCGAAATACCAGCACAGAAAAAATTTTAGAGGACTTCTTTAGTACCAGAGAGGTGTCAATTAATCAAAAGGGGAAGGTCCAAAAAAAAAAAAGGATAAACATAGAAAGAACCTAAAAGACAAAGAATAAAAAAAGAGAAAGAGAAGAATTCAATAAGCACTGAGATTGATTCTACTGATTTGGATGATTTGAACAAAAAGTTGAGAACTCAAAGATATTCCTCCCCCAACCAAGACAAGAGGTAAGACCCTAACCGTCCAGTGCATAAGGACATGCAACCATAACAAACTATAAAAACTAAACAATCCATATCACAACTAATGAACATCAACTACAGACAGACATTGGTCAAAGCTGTAGAAACACAAACACAAACACAACACTCCACAAAAATCTGCTGTAGGAAAGAAACACAGTAACACAATCCATTAAAGTGTGCTCAAGAGTTGATCTGCTAAGGGGCGCCTGGGTGGCTCAGTGGGTTAAAGCCTCTGCCTTCGGCTCAGGTCATGATCCCAGGGTCCTGGGATCAAGCCCTGCATCAGGGAGCCTGCTTCCTCCTCTCTCTCTGCCTGCCTCTCTGCCTAGTTGTGATTTCTCTCTGTCAAATAAAATATTGAAAAAAAAAAAGAGTTGATCTGCTAAAATCAACTCATCCTTTCAATACTTATTGGGTGCCTTTTATGTCAGACACTGTCCCAGACACTGACAATGTAAAGAATATAAAAAATTTCTCTGCCCTCATGGCACTTAAAAATTGTGGGGAGAGGACAGTCAATAGGCAAATAAAAAATATATTAGCAATTAGTACTATGGAAAAAATAAGGAAGATGAGGAGATGGTCGAGTGGGCAGGTACACAGGAAAGAGGTTACAATTTAAATAGGGTAGTTAAGTTAGACCTCACTGAGAAAGTGATCATTTGAGCAAATCGAAATTAATGACTCCAATGATTATGTTTTTTTGAGCTATGTAAGCTGGAAATTTTAATAATTTGCAAAGAAACAGGCTGTAAAAAATCTCACTATAAATCTCCTATTTATTAACTTATTTAATCTTTGTATCAGAAAAGGCCTAGCCACAGGAAAAAAAATGTATCTTAACAGAATTTAATATCATTATTAATTATGTTAGTATGTAGGTAACTAAAAAGATAAAGAGAGAATATTAAAGATGAGGGAGGTAACAAGTGCAGGGAGAAACTACCATCCTTAGGACCAAAGGAGCCAAAGTAGAAGACTGGAATCAGTAAGACCCCAAGGCTTGCAGGGAAGGTTCTACACAGCTGAAACTCAGATCCCTGAGGAGAAAGTGCTGCTTGGCTGGTGCCAACATCTCTTATTTGAAAGAGGGGGTCCTGTGGGACTGGGGTGTCTTTCAAGGAAGAGAGGGCTAGCCAAATACAGCTGGTGTTATGAAAGACATTGATGAGGCCAGCTCTTGAGTCCTGGAAAACTACAAACTGGATTCAACCGCTGCTACAGAGAGAAACCGCTGTTGCTGGGGTGAACAACTCCCCTAGGATGGTGGTCACACACTAACACAAAAACAGAGAGACAAGGACCCCACAGGAGAAAAAGAGAAAATCCATGCAAGTCCCTTCTTTCTCCTCCTCCCTACTGCCTACCTCTAGCACCCTGTACATGTGAAACCTAAAAGTGAGCAGTTGACAAGGCAGAAATGTGGTTTGCAAATACTTAGAACAGCATTATAATACAGAGCATAGAAGGGTGAGTTTGAGCTGAAAGACAATTAACTTAATAGTTGCTGGCATAATCCTTAATCCTTCTAAAATTGATGAGGATAACAGATGAGAGAAGGAAGGAACAGAGTAGATGAAGTATTTGGGTAAAAAATATCTACAGAGTTCCAAAGAGCTGTTAAATGAAAAGAAAGGAAACAGCACTGAAGAAAGCATATACTTTTAGACTACTGATACTGTTGTTATCTGTTTCCAATTATATGCTAATTCTAGTGATCTCTTCAGAGTCCTGATAAGATTTAGGTAGGAACAAGCGTCAGCATTAGAGTAAAATTATTAAACATAATTAATAAAGATATCCAGCTGATTTTCATTATTTGTGGCAGTTATGTCCTAGAAAGTCACTGCAAACACTAAATCAGCAAATACTGACCCATTGCTCCTAGGAGACATATGTACACAAACACACATCTCTCATATAGATCATAATCCTACATACTAAACACAATTCATTCTGGTAGATTCTATCCTCTTTATTTTACAAAAGAGAAAACAAGGTTCAAAAGTATTACATGCAGGGCACCTGGGTGGCTCAGAGGGTTAAAGCCTCTGCCTTCGGCTCAGGTCATGATCCCAGAGTCCTGGGATCGAGCCCCGCATCAGGCTCTCTGTTCCGCAGGGAGCCTGCTTCCTCCTCTCTCTCTCTGCCTGCCTCTCTGCCTAGTTGTGATTTCTCTCTGTCAAATAAATAAAATATTAAAAAAAAAAAAAAGTATTACATGCCTTGCTTGAAGTTGCCCCAAAGTAGGTGCCAGAGTTTGGGGTTCAAATCCCATCCAACGAGCACCAAAGCCAGACTTCTTACACTACGCTGCACTGCCCTCTACCTTCTCCCATGTTCGGTCAAGTCGATGCGAGGGCTGAAACAAGTTCCATCTCAGCTGGGAATGTGCAGGTCTAGGGACTCAATTTTGCCAGCTCTGCACATATAAGCAAATGACTGAAAGCACTGAGTGCAGACTCTGGGGCTACAAATAAATTTTAACAAGTAGATAAACTCACTAATATAGAATCTGCAAATAATAAGAACTATCTGTACATGCTTTTTCTAAAATTTCTACAAAATATTACGAAATCCTTTCTTTAAAAATCATTTTCATGTCATTTTCTCAATTCTGCAGAAATAAAGAAATATACTTTATATTCTCCTTATATTTCCAGACACTATTTTATTTATAGTGTTCTGGTTATTTATTCAAAATTTAGTCATTGATTAGTCAAGATAACCACCAACAAAATATCGGTAAGTTAACATTGGCTAAATCTGCACTTTCCAAATGTTTTACCAATCTCAGATCACAAAGTCTTCCCACTTATTTCAAGGACTTGCTAACTCTGAGGAGCATGAATAAACTAAAACATATTAACAACTGTGTGATAGATAGCTGATAAAAATCTGCACAGATACCATGGTCGTAAAAACAGAAAACAGAGAACCCAAAAGACAATTACAAAAAAATATTTAAATGACAAAGAGTACACTTCTGCAAATCCATTCAAGAAAAATAAAGGTGTTTACATGGCAAAGATCATTTCCACACAAATATTCTCAACACTAAAATTATAAAGGACCAAAATGCACCAGCTATTAAGGTAAGAAACTCACCATGAAATGTACAAGAAAACAGAAAGCCAGCATGTTAAAGTTATTTTTACAGTCCAAAGTTTCAGCTACCTCTTTAAAATATAAATATATATGTGCTAGGAATCTGGACTTCATGTGATATTGAATAAAAGGCATAATATTTAATAAATGCCAAATAATTTTAATAGTATAGTATAAGTAGTCACCTGCCTGAAAGGAGACTTTCTCCTTTCATAGAAAAAAGGAGGAAAAAAAAATGAATGAATATATGGAGGGAGGGAAAAATGTGAAAAGGCGAACTATTAAATGAAATAAAATAATGGTGCAAAGTATTTAAAAGTATGACCCATATATGCAGGTCCATTTGTGACAACATAAATGGACCTTGAAAGCATTATGCTAAATGAGGTTAAGTCAGACAAATATAGACAAATACCATATGATCTCACCTATACACAGAATGTAAAAACAAAAAACCAAGCTCATAGATACAGACAACAGACTGGTGATTGCCAGAGGCAAAGGGTAAGGGGTGGGAGAAATGCGTGGAGGAGGTCAAAAGTACCAAACTACAAGTTATTAAAAAAGCCAGTCACAATGATGGAATATACTGCATGGTAACTATAGTTAACAATGCTGTACTGCATTTTTTTTTTTAAGACTTGATTTATTTATTTCACAGACAGAGATCACAAGTACGCAGAGAGGCAGGCAGAGAGAAGGGGGGGGAAGCTGACTCCCAGGGGCTCCATCCCAGGACCCTGGGATCATGACCTGAGTTGAAGGCAGAAGCTTTATTTAACGCACTGAGCCACCCAGGCGCCCCTGCATATTTTTTTTTTTTTAAGATTTTTATTTATTTGACAGAGAAAGAGAGCACAAGCACGGGGAACAGTGGAAGGAGAGGTAGAAACAAGACCCCTGGGAGCCTGATGCAGGGCCTGATCCCAGGAGGACTGCAACAGAAGGCAGCCGCTTAACTGACTGAGCCACCCAGGTGCCCCTGCCCAGTATATTTAAAAGTTGCTAAAGGGGTGCCTGGGTGGCTTAGTTGTTAAGTAACTGCCTTCCGTTCAGGTCATGACCCCAGGGTCCTGGGATGAAGCCCCACCACACCACATCGTGCTCCCTACTCAGCGGGAAGCCTGCTTCTCCCTTTCCTCCTTCCCCTGTTGGTGTTCCCTCTCTCAGTGTCTCTCTCCTGTCAAATAAATAAATAAAATCTTAAAAAATAAAAGAAAAAATTTTTAAAAAGTTGCTAAGAGACTAGATCTCATCACAAGAAAAAACGTTTTTGTAACTATGTAAGGTGACAAATGTTAACTAGACTTATCCTGATCACCTTACAATATATACACATATGGAATAATAGCACTGTACACCCAAAACTAATATAATGTTATATATCAATTATACCTCAATTTAAAATGTTTAATAATAGAAGTACTTACTTCACTTTGAAATATTCAAACCTACAGAGAAAGTGAATGAACTGAACAATGAACACTCATATTAACCCTCACCAAGTCACCAATTATTAACATTTTGTCACATCTGGTACTCTGGCTCTCATATACACACACAGCATACATACACATATTTTACATATAGATATGTACACACAGACACAAACATACGGGCATTTCTTTTTTACTACACCACATGGAAAGTAAGCTGCACTTCAATTTCCAAAACTTCAGCATGTGTCCACCAAGAACTATGCCATTCTCCAACATAACCACAATTATCATGCCCAAAGAATTTAACATAGATCTAATATCTAATATTATTCCATATTCAAATGTCCTCAAATGTCTTTACTTTTTTAAAGATTTATTTATTTATTTTAGAGAGAGAGAGGAGTGAGAGCACGCACAACGGGTGGGGCAGAGGGAGAGAATCTTCCAGACTCCCCACTAAGCGGGAAGCCCAATGACAGAGGGCTTGACCCCACGACCCATGACATTATGACCTGAGTTGAAACCAAGAGTTGTATGCTCAACAGACTGAGCTGTCCCTCCTCAAATGTCTTTAAAAAAATCCTTTATTGTTAACATTCGTTTTTAAAGACTTTGAGAGTATGAACAAGAGAGATAAGAGGACCAGGGGCAGAGGGAGAAGCAGACCCCATGACCTGAGCCAAAGGCAGAGGCTTTAACCCACTGAGCCACCCACGTGCCCCATAATCTTTGCCTGAATTATTATACTATGGTTGCAAAACAGTGGATTTTCTAGTTTTATCAATCGTGTATATTAACTACCATTCTTCTATTAAATTACTATTTGTCATTGACTTTTTTGTTCAAACTATCATGAATTTTTGGCCTGTCCCCATTAGTTTTTGAGCATGTCCTTGCTTTCTGGCATATTCCAGGCTCCTTTGGGAAAAAAAAGGACTAGTGGGAAGGCTTTCACACTTTTCAATTTTATCATTTCTGTACTTTCCTACCCTGCACCTGCATGAGCCATTTCAATGAGCTCTGGTTCTTTTTAGTGGGGAATGGTATTTAGAAGCCAAGAGCTAGTGGGGTACCTGGCTGGCTCAGGTGGTAGAACACGTGACTCTTAAACTCAGGGTTGTGAGTTCAAGCCCCATGTTGGGCATGGAGCCTACTTAAAAATATATAAAACTTAAATAACAGATATTTAAAGTCCCTTTAAAAGGAAAAAAAAAAAAAAGAAGAAGCCAAGAGCTGGGAATACTAGTTATAATATAATTATTTGTAGGCCATTTCAGAAAGAATAGAAATGTGTGTGTATATGTGTGTATGTATATTTATTATCTGAATAACTGAAATTGCAAATTCAAAAATCAATATCACGGAATTCTTTCTCATCTTTTCCCTATTCCAAGTTTCTAACTCCTTTCTCCCAGAACTTCAACCCTAGTTTCTAAAACATCAATTTATCAACTCATTTGCTCTATCCTACAATATATACAAAGGTAGCCTCAGAATTATATTAATATAACTACTAGTAACAAACCTATTTAACAAGAATTTTTTCCCATTTGGGAAGAACTGGTGGGGAAGGCTTTCATTTTTTAATTTTCTCATTTTTGTACTGCTCAAAAATCTAACCATATTAATATCCCCTTGAGTTTTTTTCTTTTTTTTAAAGATTTTATTTATTTGACAGACAGAGATCACAAGTAGGCAGAGAGGCAGACCGGTGGGGGTGGGGGAGTGGGAGCGGGCTCCCTGCCGAGCGGAGAGCCCAATGCTTGGCTCAATCCCAGGACCCTGGGACCATGACCTGGTCGAACGCAGAGGCTTTTTAACCCACTGAGCCACCCAGGCACCCCTATCCCCTTGAGTTTTTAAAAGACTGCTAACAAAAATTATCTGGATGGTAAGTTTTTTTTATATATTCTTTATACTTTGCTATATTTTCAAAACAATAGCATTTAAATTTCTGAAAATGATAAAATATACTTTTTTTTGGTTTTTCGGGTAGAAATGGAGCCTTATATCAATCCACAGAGAAAATTAAATTCCAGATTAATTAAAAGTAAAATTCTTTATAACTGAACTATAAAAAAGTCAAGAAAAATGTATAAATATTTACCTAATTTCTGGGTAGGAAAGATTTCTCTTAAGCATGAAAGCAAAGAAAAAACAAGAAAAAGTAACACATTGACAGATCTTCTAGAATAAGGAATATTTATGTCTTTATATCAAAAAAGCAGCATAAACTAAGGTAACTATTAACTAACAGCAGCATCTATGATAAAGTATTCATTTCCATAGTACATAAAAAGTACTTTCAGGGACACCTGGGTGGCTCAGTCAGCCTTCAGTTCAGGTCATGATCCTGGGGTTCTGGAGTCAAGCCCCAAAATAGCGCTCCCTACTCAGCGGGGAGTATGCTTGTCCCTCTCTCTCTCTGCCTCCCCCCCCAACCAGTACTCCCTC
Source organism: Meles meles (assembly GCF_922984935.1). Classification (NCBI taxonomy): domain Eukaryota; kingdom Metazoa; phylum Chordata; class Mammalia; order Carnivora; family Mustelidae; genus Meles; species Meles meles. The sequence goes on along the minus strand of NC_060078.1, from coordinate 62,623,269 downwards.
CACAAATAAATGAAATCTTAAAAAAATAAATAATAAAGTACATTCAAATCAACAAGAAAACACTATTAGAATATGGATAATTCAATTATTTTTTTAAATGTGTAATCTCTCTAGAAATCAAAGAAATGTAAAATGAAATAAACTGATACTTTGCCCACTGAAAAACCAAATAACTTTTTTTGAAGAATAAGAACACTGAATTCAGGTTAAGGAAGAAAGGCACAGAAATAGACCACTGTTGGGCTGTCTTAACCGGTAGAACTCAGGTACACATATAAAAGTACATACAAAAATAATCTGGAAATATATTTACAAAACTGATAATAGGTACAACTATGGATTTAAAGAAGGAACAGTAACTGGAGTAATGGTCAAGAAGACTAAATTTATTTCTAGTAAGTTAATTTTTATAATAAATAGACATTCTTTATTTGTATAATTAAAAATTAATTGAAAAATAAATTTGCACGACCTTTCTAGGGTAATTTCATAGCAAGCATTAATAAATGATCTTTATTTTGCCCGAACAATTCTACTTTTAGGAATTTGTCCTAAAGAAATAATTTATACCATGTATATGGACACTTGATATATGATGGAGGCACTGCAAAGCAGTAAGAAAAGGATAGACTTTTCAGTAAATGGTGCCAGGATAATTGGATATCTATAAAGAAAAAATTAAACTGTTGAGCAAAAAAAGCTAGACACAAAAGAACACATAAATAATTACATTTATATGAAGCTCAAATGCACCAATAACTTGCAGTAGTCTAGGTAAGAGGTAATGGCAGTTTTGAATAGCACTGCGACAGTGAAGAAAAGAGATAATTCACGAAATATTTAATAGAATTAACAGGCCTGGGTAATTACATTGGGTTTGGTAGGTAAGGAAGAAGAAAGTGTTAAGAATGACCTCCAGGTCTCTGGCCTATGTAACTGGTAGGTAGAGATGTCAATTACTGAACAGAGAACATAAAAGCAGCAAATATGGAGCTGACATCAAGAGTTCAGTTAGTCTGTATTTTGGACTTAAGAAAACTGTGGGATATATAAGTGGAAATCTCTAATAGATACCTGGATATTTGCATCTAGAATTCAAAAGGGAGGAGGTCCTGGAATAGAGACATAATTTGCATTTAGACAGTAACTGAAGCCATGGGAGAAGATGGACTCTCCTAGGAAAAGAAAAAGGAAACAGGGCCTATACCCAAGTCCTGTGGTAGCCCAATACTTAACAAAAGTCAAAAAAGGAAAAAAAGCCAGCAAAAGTCTGAGGAGTAGACACAGAAATGGGAAAAACATAAAAAAAATGTGGTGATCTAAAAGTCAAAAGAAAAGGACTGGTCAAATGTCTCAAATGCTTCTGAGAATCAAAGTATGGTGTAAGTATCCACTGAATACAGAAACATGGGAAATCCTGAGACCATAGCAAAAACCATTACCTAGAGAGTTGATCCAAATAAATAATATAAAAATGTCACAGAACCAAAGGATATGGGTTTTTGGATTGAAAGAACTAACCAAGAGGCCAGCAAGATGAAAAGCACAGGGAAAACCTGTATCAAAATGTATATCACCGGGCGCCTGGGTGGCCCAGTTGGTTAAGTAACCGCCTTCACTCAGGTCATGATCCCAGAGTCCCAGGATCAGGTCCCACATTGGGCTCCCAGCTCCATGGGGAGTCTGCTTCTCCCTCTGACCTTCTCCCCTCCCATGTGCACTCTCACTCTCTCTCAAATAAATAAATAAGATCTTAAAAAAAAATGTATCACCATGAACAGGGAGGGTATTAAAAGAAATCTTAAAAGCTATGATAAGGGACGCCTGGGTGGCTCAGTTGGTTAAGCGGCTGCCTTCGGCTCAGGTCATGATCCTAGCGTCCTGGGATCGAGTCCCACATTGGGCTCCTTGCTCGGCAGGGAGCCTGCTTCGCCCTCTGCCTCTGCCTGCCACTCGCCGGTGCTCTCTCTCCTCTCTGACTAATAAATAAATAAAATCTTTAAAAATAAATAAATAAATAAAAGCTATGATAAGACCTGGCGATTCAGAGACCTGTACCCCTGGGGATAAAAATATATTATATATTTATTTAAAAAAATTTTTAAAAAAAGCTATGATAAGAAAAAGACCACAAAGAATCACAAAACAAAATAGCATGGACTCTTTTTTTTTTTTTTTTTTAAAGATTTTATTTATTTGTTAGAGAGAGAGAGAAAGAGAGAGAGCGCACAAGCAAGGGCAGGGGCAGAGGGGAAGCAGGTTCCCCACTGAACAGGGAGCCCCGATGCAGGGCTTGATCCCAGGACCCCGAGTCAGATCACGACCTGAGCCAAAGGCAGATGCTTTTTTTTTTTTTTTTAAATAGTTTATTTATTTATTTGGCAGACAGAGATCACAAGTAGGCAAAGAGAGAGGGGAGAGCAGGCTCCCTGCTGAGCAGAGAGCCCGACAAGGGGCTCAATCCCAGGACCCTGAGATCATGACCAAGCCGAAGGCAGAGGCCTAACCCACTGAGCCACCCAGGCACCCCACCAAAGGCAGGTGCCCCAGATAAACTTATTTCTGAACTAGAATTCTATAACCAAACTATATATCAAACATGACATTATTATAAAGATGTATTCAGAAAGACGAGGTTTTTTTAAAAAGTACCTTCCCATGGATCCTTTCTCAGAAGACTTACTCAAGACTATATAAAACCAAAACAAACAGGAAACTCCAAAAGGAAATACAAAGCATTTAAGACACTCCTAAATGGGGCGCCTGGGTGGCTCAGTGGGTTAAAGCCTCTGCCTTCGGCTCAGGTCATGATCCCAGGTCCTGGGATCGAGCCCCACATCAGGCTCTCTGCTCAGCGGGAAGCCTGTTTCCTCCACTCTCTCTCTGCCTGCCTCTCTGCCTACTTGTGATCTCTATCTGTCAAATAAATAAGTAAAATCTTAAAAAAAAAAAAAAAAAAAAGACACTCCTAAAGTGCCTGGGTGGCTTGGTCAGTTAAGCATCTGGTTAAGCGTCTGCCTTCAGCTCAAGCCATGATCCCAGAGTATGGGATTGAGTCCCACATTGGGCTCCACGCTCAGTGGGGAGCCTGCTTCTCCCTCCCTCGCAGCCCCTCTCCCTGCTCATTCTGTCTCTCGCTCACTAGCTCTCTTTCAAATATATGAAAATTTGTAAAAAAAAAGTGTCCAACTCTTGACTTCAGCTCAGGCCATATCTCAGGGTTGTGAGATCCGGCTGTCAAGGCTCTGTGCTCAGCAGGGAGTCCACTGGAGATTCTCGCCCTCTCCCTCTGTCCCTCCGTGTACTCATGCTCTGTATCTTGCTCTCTTTCTTTCTCTCTCTCTCTCCCCCCCCACAAATAAATAAATCCATTAAAAAAAAAAAAAGACACTCTGGAAGCAGTTTGAGCTCCCAACACTTCTAGGAAGAAAAATTATAATCAATTATTGAGAAATACTAAAAAGACCTAGAGGTAACACATATGCATAAATAGGAAAACTCAATATCAAAGATATTAATTTTTTCAAAATTGATTTATAATTTTAATAAAATCTCTCCAAAAAAACACAGTGGGGTTCTGTGGAACTTAAGCTAATTCTACCATGTACACACTAGCACTAAGAACCAAGGATATACTAGATACTGTTGATGAATAACATGGGGAAGTTGTCCTCTAGCAGAGGACTTATTCTAATGCTTTCCTAAAAAGTGAGAAATGGTACAGAAACAGAAACAGATCAATGGAAGAAAATCGAGATCACAGAAACAGATGTTATATAATAGGACCCTGTAAAGTAGTGAGAAAAAAAAGTTTACCTCTAATGATGGGTTCTGGGATAACTGGACATTCAGACAAGGTAAAAAAATGGAATTAGAACCCTACTTCAAACCATTTATAAAAACTTATACAAGGTGAATTGGAAACTCAACTGTTAAAGGCAAAATCATAAAGATTTTAGAAGACAATACAAGGGGTTATCTTCATGATCTCAGGTTAGGAAATAATTTCTCAAACACAATACAAAAAGTATTAACTGAAACGAAGAAACTGACAAATTGCACCACATTAAAATCAAGAACTTCCTGTTCATAAAAGGGCACTATAAAGAAAATGAAAAGACAAGTCACAAAATAAGGATATGTTTAGTAAATGGTTAAAATCCAGAATACACTACAAATAAACAAGAAAAGGGCATCCAATAGGAACATGAATTAAAAACTTGAACACAAAAGAGGAAATCCAAATTACCAATAAGCTTATAAAAAGAGTTACTTAATAGTCAGAGAAAGATGAATTAAAACCATAATGAAAAACGTCACATCAGATTGTCAAAAATTAAAAATTCCAACAATACCAAATATTGAAAAGAAGATGCAGAGCAAGGAAATACTCATACACTCCTGGTAGGAATGTAAATTGATAGTTTGGTATCACAAGTGATATTAAATTTACACCACTCTATAACCCAGCAATTCTCCTCCAGAGTTAACTCTTAGCAAAACTTATATATAAATACACCAGAACTGTGTATAACAGCCCCAAACTGGAAAGGAATGATATATCCATAAATAGTACAATGGTAAATAATGGTGATATAATCATAAAAAGGAATCCAGGCAAAATGGAAATAAACTACAGCTGTAGGTGATAAAGATGAACTTCACATGCATATTTCACTTTTTTTTGAAAAAAGACACATGCCCATCAGGGCCATAAAAAGAATCACTTTCATCCAGCACACAGTCAGGAATTCAGTTTCTATTCAATACATGATTTTATGTCAATCCAAACATAAAAAACTGTGAGAGATCTTACGTATCTTCGTTCATAAGTATAGTGCTGAACATAGTCAAAGGAATACAACTGTATGACAGAAAAATGTTTCAAATAAACTAAATATGTACATGAGATGATTGCCTTTTCACCATTGATCTTTGGTAACAATTACTAATATTTACAAGCAAATGACAGAATCAATTTTAGAAAGTTTTCTACTACATACTACTACATACTACTACATATTAAGGTTTGCTAGCTTGTTCCTCCATGAAGAGGAAGTTTATAAATTTAAAATTTCTAGAGATCTTGGAAAACAAAAAAAAACTTCTAAGAAAAAGGCAAAACAGGCCAGTTAAGCTTAAATTTTAAGTTTTCTTTAAAAAAAAATCTCCAAGCCCATTCCCTGGAAGTACAGAATAGTGAAATGAAAAAGTAAAATGCAAAGAACACATGCTCTTTTTTTTTTTTTAAAGATTTTATTTATTTATTTGACAGACAGAGATCACAAGTAGGCAGAGCAGCAGGCAGAGAGAGAGGGGGAAGCAGGCTCCCTGCTGAGCAAAGAGCCCGATGTGGGGCTCCATCCCAGGACCCTGGGATCATGACCTGAGCCGAAGGCAGAGGCTTTAAACCACTGAGCCATCCAGGCGCCCCAAGAACACATACTCTTTAAATATCACCCTAAAATAGTAATCAAACTCACAAATATTATCTTTGACACAATTTTGTAGTGTTCAACTACATGGAGTAAGTCTCTTATTTTTTCAGAAAATTTTCAATTGATGTTTCACATCAATTTCACATCAAGAAGATATGCTACATTTTGCAGAAAGTGTCATTAAAAAATGAAATCTCCACAATCTGCCTGTGCCATGGGAAAACAAGAAAATGGTTTACTCTCTTTGTAGGCCCTTTTTCCTGTCTCATCCCGTATTTTACTTCTGAGCTCTAAATGTAATAACAGTAATTCCTACCACTCGCTGAGCCCTTTCCACATGCCTTACATTTATTCCTTTAATTCTCACACGCTGACAAGCAAGTCTTACTGATGAGAAAAGTGAGACATTGAACGGTTAAGGAACTTTGTCCAAGGTCACAGGCTGCTACTGAGAGAGCCCACACATATAGTCCAACTCCAGAGCCAGTGTCTTAATACTACACTTGTTTCTATTTGATAAAACATTTATACCATGAAAACTGCCCATAATCACCTACTGCCTTCTAACTACTGGATTCCAGATGCCCTGAGGATTTTTTTTTTTTTAAGATTTTATTTATTTATTTGACAGACAGAGATCACAAGTAGACACAGAGGCAGGCAGAGAGGCAGGCAGAGAGAGAGGAGGAAACAGGCTCCCCGCAGAGCAGAGAGCCTGATGCGGGGCTCCATCCCAGAACCCTGGGATCATGACCTGAGCTGAAGGCAGAGGCTTTAACCCACTGAGCCACCCAGGCGCCCCCTGAGGATTTATTTTTGCCTTTCTTAGATAACTGAATACTCACAGTATGATAGTTCGTGAAGGAATCTAAACAAATGTTTAGGGAAATGCAGAATTTTCCAGCTAAGAAAATGAAGACCCACAGAAGTTAAGTGTTCTGCTCAAGACCACAAAGCTTGTTTGTGACAGCCAGCACTAGAAGACAATTCTTGACTACCAAAAGTGATCTTCCCACAGCACTAAAAGCTCTTCCTATCTTACTTACACTATAATCTCTTGCTGCAACCCATACTCTGCCCTCCACACAGACACTGAAGTTTATTTTGCCAACTTTGAGAGCATAGGATAGCTTCAATAACATTCACATGCAGGTAACATTCTTTCAATCCAACAGTTACAGAGATGCACTATGTGCTCAGGCAGTACATGAATATCACACAAATGTGTATCATAATTCTGGGCCCCAGTTTATCATTAACTACAACATGTAACAAGTGCTACAGTAGCCATGTGCCAACATGTTTTGAAAGCATACAGAGAGGAGAGGCTATTCCAGCTTAAGTGAAAAAATAAGGACCGGGAGCTGTGACAGGCATTTGAGGCAGGGAAAAGGCAGAAGTGTGATGATACTTAGAGAAAAATGTTATCATTTCCACCAATGGGCATTAAGGAAAAAACAACAGTAAGTACAGGGTCAGAAGATGAGAGTTAAAATCTAGACTGTGACTTAAGTGACTTTAAAATTTTTCTGAGTCTCAGGGTCTGGGGGTGGGGGGCCGAATTACATGAAAGTGACTTAAAAACTGCAAAACCCTGTATAAAAGTAAGTTATTTATGTTTTCACTTCTAGGCAACCCTGTGGGTCCTTCCTCCTGAACTGTGTCTCATAAAAACCTCACCCTTCAGGATGAAAATATTCCAATGACATCATTCATATACTGCTTATGAAATAACAAACAGTTAACGCTAATCCTTCACGCTGAGACATCAAAACTCAAGTGAAATAAATACATATAAAAATATGTCTGCATACATGGGTATTTTTTTAAAATTTCTTAAGCACTAGTACTGACTTCTAGTCAATGACTGCTGTAATTATATTTAGAAACTAGTACCAGATGCAGGTTTTCTTCTGGAAAATTTCTATCAGAAATTCCATTCCGTTTTATAGCATGCTGTCAAGCAAGCAACTGAAGAAGAGCCTGCAAGCAGCAACCACTTTGCTCTCATCCAAGAAGACTGGTTGTGTATTAGCCATTGATAAAACCAAATACATGCCCTGGACCCTGAAAAGGGAACTGCTTTAGTCCAAGCCTATAAATGAATGGGAACGGCTATAGACAAATATAAATCCACCGAAAAGCAAACTGAGTTTCTGATTTTAAAAACCAGACCCCTCCTTTAAATTAACGAACACCGTCATTTCCTTTAAAGTTTGACAGAGGAGACTCTATAACTCTGCCTCCTTTCAGCAATTAGTCTCGACTACAAGCAGGCCCCATTTTGTTCAACCTTACCCCCTACGGTCTTAGCTACTCCTTGCATGAGAACCTCAACAAAGTTCTAATGTACCTTTACGAAGTCAAAAGAAGGGGCAAGAGACGGGAAACGGACCGAGGGAGCGAGAAATCCTCGTGCCACTCCGGACCCGGGGCAGTTTTATCTTACAAGTGCAACTTCCCGTTTTCTCCTTCTTACCTTGTACACTTTTCCAAAGGCTCCGTCCCCCAGTTCTCCTATAATTTCCCAAAACTCCTCGGGGTTCAGATCCCTCTTCACATGTTCGTATTGCTTCTTCTTCTTCTCGCTCCCCAACTTGAAGATCTTACGGAAATTGAAGAAGGACATTTTTCCTCCCGGCAGAGTTCCTTGCACTTAAGGACTAAAAGCAACAATAAAAGGCAAAGTTTCTCCTCCCTCTTCTCCGCGCGAGCCCGGCAGGCTGGCGGCGACGGCGGGCGCGGGCTTTCCCGGCTCCCGCCGCTCCAGCCGGGCCGGGCCCGGGGAGGGCGGGGCGCGACTCCGGCTCCGGCCCTCGGGGCGAGGCGGGGGGGGGGGGGGGGGCTTTGCGGGCTGCACGGGCGGCCCCTCCGCCGAGCCCGGCCCGCGTGCCGCGCGGGTGGGCGCCGGGCGCCCGGCCGGCCCTCAGGGGGCGGCACCTGCCCGGACGCTAGTCCCCACCCGGGCCGGCCCGACGGGTTCGAGCGGTCCGGACGCCCGCGGTCGCCGCGGCTTAGGCCCGTGTCACGGCGAGTCTCCTGGGGCGGCGACCACTCCGCGCGAGGGACGCGGCCGGCGGCCTCCGAACCGGGCAGTCGACAGGCCGAGCTCTCCCGCCTTGGGCCACTAGCCCAGGGTCGCCTCCGCAGCCGTCTGCTCCCGCGGCGCGAGGCCCGCGCGTCCCTCCGGCTCTGAGGCGCCGCCGCCGCCTCGCTCACTCCCCAGCCCACACAGCCTCGTCCTGGAACGCGCGCAGACGCCGACGCCGCAACGCGCCCGCGCTCCCTCGGCCGCGCGCCCCGCTCACCGCGCGCTCGCGCGGGGGCGTCCCCTCTGGCCCCGCGCACGCGCGTTGAGCTCCGCTTAGTGGCGGCCGGGAGGGGCTTGCAGGCAGCCTGGAGGGTCGTGCAGTATGGGCGCCGGGATTTCTAGCCTATTGACGGTCGCTCCGGGTTTGCCCTCCAAGTCCCGAATCCTTGTCAGCCCACCGCTCTGGTGGCGTTGCCGGGTGGACTCGATCCTGTTGGTTGTGCTAGCCGAAAATTTTTGTAAAGAGGAAAGGGGAGCTGATGTTTGGGGCCCGAAGGTGGAACTTTTCCTCTCTAAGGGCTCCCAGGGTATTGTGAGAAGGGAATCTGTTTTGTGGCTGGGAGCTTGGGAGCCAGAGCTTGCCAGCTCTGTGACCTTGGGCGGGTAACCTCTCCGAGCTTTAGTTTCTTCATGGTGAAATGCAGACCCGGGAGAGTTGTGGCGAAGAATAAATGAGGCAATAGATCTAAGCCCTTAACATGCTGCCTGCACAGGCAAACGCTGTTTTCGTTCTTGCTGTTGGTACAAGTGTGCGAGTAAGAGAGGCATTGATACATAAATACAGCTTAAGCCCACTTCTCAAGTGATGACCGCGACACTCCCTTGAGGGTCATCTACCTTCTCCTATCCACTTCCACAGTCGTAACCCTGGTGCCACCCTTCGTGACTCCATCTGAACCACTGACTAAGAACTTCACTTCTTGACCTGGCTCCGGCCCCCTTGGGCAGCATTAGTGGAAGACTGCCTAGGGCCGCGATGTGGGCGTTGGCTGGAATCAGCCGCTGGTGACCTGCCTTCCCCTCCTCCCGCAGAAGAGAGCTCTTTCAGGGTAGTGATTTGTTGCTCATCTTGGTATCCAAGAACCTGGCAACAATCCTGACATATAATGGGAAGGCAGATCCCTGGAAGAAAGGAAGGAAAGAAGGAAGGAAGGTTGGTTACTGGAGCAAATGTTGTGTTGCTATCTATATAATATCCCCTCCCAACCATTTTGCCCTCCAGCCCCAAAATGGCGTAATAAACTCCTCTTTCAGTAAGGTTATGATGATTTTGTTTTTCAGGATCCCCTTGTCTTTCAAATAGTTTTATTGAGGTATAATTGGCATGCAATAAGTTGCACGTATTTTAAATAAACATTTAATGCTTTGAAAAATGTATACACCTGTGAAAACAATACCATAACCCATTCTAATTAGTGTCGTTTATGTAGGTGGCACTACATGTAAAGGTAACATACTCATTATGGAAAATTAAGAAATGCGCAAGGAATAAAAAGTACTGTAATTTTACCATCCAGAGATAACCATTGATAAGATTTTATTAAACATGCAGTATTTCCAAACAGAATTTTTTGGCTGTGCATTAACTTTTTTTTTAACAGGGATAAAATTGTATTGCATATAAGAGTTTACATCCTGTACTTTTCATATTCCAGTATTATTAGTAATTATTTTCTTCCATTATGAGATATTTAGATTACTTAGAACCTTTCTCTGTTTTAGATAAAACATTGATAAATACTTTTGTTCACAAATACTTTTCCACATATTTGATTATTTCCTTGGAATAAATTGCCAGAAGTAGATTTGGGTCAAAGGGTATAAATGTTTCCTTTTTTTTTTTTTTTTTTTTTGTTCTTTTCCAAACGGAAAAACCTTTACTGTTTTCTCAAATTAAAAGAGAGCAAGCATATCTTTGTTGTAAATTAATTCAAATAATACAAAAATTATAAACTACACAGCTGCCTGTCATTCTCTCCTCCCGCTTTCCCCTCCCCAACTTCACCTCCATCCTAGACACTGTGAAATTTAAGTCTATGAGCATCAGGGAACTTGGGGGTTGGGTGTGTAACAAAAAAGCTCTAAAACTCAATGGTGGTCATTTTTTAAAGATTTATTTATTTTAGGGAGAGCACATGTACATACACAAGAGCATGGAGAGGGACTGAAGGGGAGGGAGAGAATCCCAAGCGTACTCCCCACTGAGTGCAGAGTGTGAAGATGGGAGCCCCACAGGCCACCAGATCCCACGATCATGAGACCATGACCTGAGCTGAAACCAAGAGTTGGCTGCTTAACTGACTGCACCATCCAGGCACTCCTGGATTGTGGTGATTACTGCACAACTCTATACATTGACTAAAAATGATTGGATTGTACATTTACAATGGGAAATTTTATGGTGTATAAATTAAATCATAATAAAGCTGCTTTTAAAAAGTTAGATAGACTTATACAGATATATTTAAGCATATTTTTTCCTATGCATACACTTTTTAAATATAAAAATAGTGTCCAGGGGGCACCTGGGTGGCTCAGTGGGTTAAAGCCTCTGCCTTCGCTCGGGTCATGATCCCAGGGACCTGGGATCGAGCCCCACATTGGGCTCTATCCGGCTCTCTGCTCAGCAGGGAGCCTGCTTCCTACTCTCTCTGCCTGCCTCTCTACCTACTTGTGATCTCTATCTGTCAAATAAATAAATAAAATCTTTAAAAAAAAATAGTATCCAGTATGGATCATGGACATCTTTCCACAAAAAATAGATCAGTTTAATCCTTTTTAATGGGTGCAGAGAGTCCCAGTGTACAACTCTACCATAACTTATTTAACCACTTCTTTACTGTTACGTGTATAGGTAGTTTCTAATTTTTGGTCATCATAACACTGCAGTGAGCATGCATGTGCAAACATCTTTGTATTTCTTTTGTGTATTACATTTCCTTACTACAAAATTCAAGTAGAATTGCTGGGTCAAAGACTATATTAATATTAGAACTTCTTTTTCCCAAATTAGCCTCTACAAGGTTGTGCTAATATATATTCTTACCAACCACGTATGAGAGTGCCAGTTTTACCATACCCTCAATAGCACCAAGGTATTGTCCCATATTCTTAATGTTTGCCAAGCTGATAACCCCAAATAACCTCTAATATGCAATTATCTGATAATTAGTGGTGTAACCCCTTTCCATATGTATGTTGGCTGCCTTTATTTCTTACTCATCATATCAATCAATAATATCAAATGATGTTAGTATTGTATCAACGAGGTGATGAAGTCCAAGATGTTTTGGTGAGATGATCGTGGAGTTAAAAATAGCTTATACATTTTTTCCATGAAGTTATAGCCACAGAAATTATTTAATAATACCAGAGGAGATGTCATGTAGACAGATTTAGATTTTCCCAGTTATGACCATGGTATCGAGATGTTAGTGTTATTTATAAATTATAAATTATAATTTGGCTTCCTTGAATTTTTTAACCCTTAAAAGTGAAGTTTAAGCAGTGGCCATGTATTCATTTAGTACACAAATTTTGGCTCCACTCACCTTAAAAATAGTTTAAAGCATTCTCAATAACGAGATGACTAACCTTCACGGATAACCATTAGGATATCATCAAAAATTGAAAATGTATTGAGTGGTTACTACATGCCAGGATAAGTGCTAAGTGGTTTGCACCCATCATCTCATCTCAACCTCCTATCAACCCACTGAGGCCGGTGTTATTGCTGACCTGATAGAAAAGAAAGGAAAATTGAGACAGAGTTAAATAACATGGTCATTGCCTCAGAGGTAATAATGGCAGATTGGAACTTAAATCTGAATCTTGGGAAACCATACTCCCTAGCATTTAGCAACTCCTTTGAGACTGTTTCCTTAGCCTTTCTGAGCTTCTGTAATAGCTGCCTCACAGGACTGTTAGCACTGAGATTTCTTTCTCCTGCCCTTCTTAATTTGAAAACATACTCTCCTCACTGTCTCTGTGTCTTTAACTCCCAAACACACACGTATGTGAGTCTGTATTTCTGGGTGTCTATGTATGTGAGTATACGTGTATGTATATTTGTGTATGAGCATGCATACATATATTGTGTGAATGTATGTAGAGATATGTGAATATATGTGTATATGGGTATGTGTGGGTACTTTTCTGTGTGAAAATGTGTATATTTGAGCTGTCTGTGAAGATATGTGTATGTTTGTCTCTTTAGGCCAGGGCACTTTGAAGGCAGGGACTGGTTCTTGTTCACATCTTTTTACATCCCATGTGTCAAACTCAGTGTCTTCCAATTCCATAAATTTTTGTTGAATAATGAATGAAACGGAAAGAACTTTATACCTACTGAAAGTAAATTACATGTCCATTTTTTTCCCCCTTCCTTATTCCTGACTTAGGCACTAAATGTACCAGCACGTTCTTTAAATACTACTGCATAGGTTGCATGGAAGTAGCAAATTCCTTTGGTGTTCAAGTGCTCTATGGTGTAAATACCTTTTTCTGTCCTTGTGGAGTTATATTTTTAGAAAGCATTTTTTCAGGTATTTTAAGAAAATAACCTGCAATTATAGCAATTATTCTCCTAAAATAGGATTGCGTGTCTTTCGGGAATTCCAAATCCGATTTTTGGTTATTTTTTCCTATGTTAAAGTAAACAAATCACCTGATTTAAGCTGTTTTTGTTTCAAAAGGAGAATCTAAAAATATCCTCCTTTCTACTTCATCTTCCCTTTTGCGTCATACAAAATTGGTACACTCACACTCCCACCCTCTCCTCATTCCTAGCTACTTCTGCTGAAATGAATCATAAGCTTTTGGCAGTGTAATGACAAGTCTTAACATGTTCAGATCTTGAGAAATTAAAAAATGAAACTGTACAGACATACTTCTTTTACAAGTGGTATTCAAATTACAGTTTTAAAAATGTAGACACTAACATCTTTTGAACCATAAAGACTTGAATGGTCAATATGGAATTTATTTCATTCAGACATTAACTAACTGCAGAATTCGAGAAGTCAGTCCTCTGGGGTTGATGAAGCCTTTGTGCTATTTTATTGCTCCATACTCTTATGTATTATATGTCTTCAGTCTTTGTTTCATAAGATATATGTTGGATGTGATACTTTAGAGCACTGGCTCAAATTGTTTGTCCCGTCATTAACTGGTTCTAAGGGCAAGTCACTTCTCAACACTGAGTCTTTTTTTTTTAAGATTTTATTTATTTATTTGACAGACAGATCGTAAGTAGGCAGAGAGGCAGGCAGAGAGAGAGAGGAGGAAGCAGGCTCCCAGCTAAGCAGAGAGACGCGGAGCTCTATCCCAGGACTCTGAGACCATGACCCGAGCCGAAGGCAGAGGCTTTAACCCACTGAGCCACCCAGGCACCCCTCAACACTGAGTCTTACACATGAACTTCAGTTTTTAATAGAGATGGCTTCAGGGAAATGAAACCATTCAGAATCACCCAGAAAATAGGAAAACTGATCAGGTAAGATTTTTGTAGCAGTTTGCTTCTTCAGAATGATCAAATAATCTCTAAGAGCCCTTGCAACTATAAAATTCTGTTTTCATTGTGAACCTAACTTCAGTTGCCTTACGTATTAGTACCTGTGTCCATTTTTCTTTTTTCTTCTTTTCTTTTAAGATTTTATTTATTTGACAGACAGAGACCACAAGTAGACAGAGAGGCAGGCAGAGAGAGAGGGGGGAAGCAGGCTCCCTGCTGAGCAGAGAGCCTGATGCAGGCCTCGATCCTGGGACCCTGAGATCATGACCTGAGCCGAAGGCAGAGGCTTAACACACTGAGCCACCCAGATGTCCTGTGTCCATTTTTCTGATCTAATTGTGACTGAAGAGTAAATAAATGCAGCTGGAACTCAAGAAAGCAGGGAGTGTCTGTCAAAAATCATTGAGAATCCTATGTACACTGAAAAAAATTTTTTTTTATTCTGAGAGAGAGAGAGGCGGGGGAGGAGCAAAGGGGGAGAATCTTTTTTTTAAAATATTTTATTTATTTATTTGACAGACAGAGATCTCAAGTAGGCAGAGAGGCAGGCAGAGAGAGAGGAGGAAGCAGGCTCCCTGCTGAGCGGAGAGCCCAATGCGGGGCTCGATCCCAGGACCCTGGGATCATGACCTGAGCAGAAGGCAGAGGTTTTAACCCACTGAGCCACCCAGGCGTCCCAAGGGAGAGAATCTTAAGCAGGTGCCACATCCAGTGCAGAGCCCAAACTCACAACCCTGAGATCCTGACCTGAGCTGAAATCAGGAGTCAGGTGCTTAACTGACTGAGCCACCTAGGCATCCCTGAAAATTTTTCTTGAGATGACCCTTAATAAATTTACCAAGTGAGGGACGCCTGAGTGGTTCAGTCAGTTCAGCATCTGCCTTTGTCTCAGGTCACAGTCTCAGGGTCCTGGGATTAAGTCCCACATCTGGTTCCCTGCTCAGAGGGTCTGCTTCTCCCTCTTTGCCCCCCGCCAACTCATGCACATACCCGCTCTTTTTCTCAAATAAATAATATCTTTAGGGGCACCTGGGTGGCTCAGTGGGTTAAAGCCTCTGCCTTCGGCTCAGGTCTTGATCCCAGAGTCCTGGGATCGAGCCCCGCATCGGGGGGGGTCTCTGCTCAGCAGGGAGCCTACTTCCCCCACTCTTTGTCTACCTGCCTCTCTGCCTACTTATCATCTCTGTCTGTTAAATAAATAAATAAAATCTTTAAAAAAATAATATCTTTAAAGAAAAAAAAAGAAATTTACCAAGTGAGTTGGGAAATCCTACTACATGCATTATCTAGGGAGGGAGGGATATTTTCAGAGTAAAGTCAATGCCTATCTTCTACGAGAAATGTTCAGGCTTTTGCTCTAAAGAAATAACTTCCCAGGTCCTTGCTACCTTCTTGCACTCTTTCTCATTTCCTCTTCTACTCTTTCGGAATCTGACATCTCACCCAGGTTTTTAATGAAAACTTTGTGACTGCAAGTTCTTCTTTCACAAAGCTATCACAGCAATTACAAACCACAGTTTGTGGTTTATTACAGTAAATTATTAACACAATTATGAGACACTCCCCATTTGTCTGGAAAATCACAATCTTCTCTATTTCCATGGCTCACTTTTCATATTGCTACATGAAGAAATTAACCAATATAGATTCCTATTAGAAGTATATTTGTTCTCAATATATATCCCTGTGAACTTCATTTCTAACAAAAATGGACAGATTATTTGTGATGGAGTGTTCAGCTGAATACAAAATATGTATCCCATATTGACTCTTTAAATAACTATTTAAAATCAGGGCCACCCAGGTGGCTCAGTCAGTTGAGTGTCTGACTTGATTTCAGCTTAGGTATTTATTTATTTATTTATTTATTTATTTATTTATTTATGATTTTATTTGAGAGAGAGAGATTTTGCATGATGGGGGGAAGGGGCAGAGGGAGAGGGAGAAGCAGACTCCCTGCTGATCAGGGAGCCCTATGTGGGGCTCCATCCCAGGACCCTGGGATCATTACCCGAGCTGAAGGCAGAAGTTGAATTGACTGAACCACCCAGGCACCCCTTAGCTTAGCTCTCTGTCTCAGAGTCGTGAGTTCAAACCCCACATTGGGCTCCAGGCTGGGTGTGGAACGTCTACAAAAAAAAAAAAAAAAGAATTGCTACCTTTTATTCACTCCCTCACTGAACTGACAGTGTGATTTTCAGCTATATGCCAGACAATCTCCTAAGGACTGGGGAATCAGAATCAAAACAGACCAAATAAAACAAACAAAAATCTATACTTCTTGGAATTTATATTCTAGATGGATAAGAGGGATTTAAACAAATAATAAAAGAGATACTATCTTCTATCCCAGTGATTCTCAATTAGGGGTGATTTTGTCTGTTCCCCAGGCCCCCAGGACATTTACCAATTTCTGCAGACAGTTTTGGTGGTCACAGCTGGGGAGGGGGATACTACTGGTGTCTGATGGGTAGAGGCCAGGGGTTCTGCCAAACATTGGGCCCAGGCTGTAAGGAACAACCTCCACCATACCCCCAACAAAAAGCTATCCAGCTGAGATCAAGAATCCCTGTACTAATCTTTAGGGTTAGGGGTCAGAATGTTGGTTACCCATGGTGGGGAGTAACTGGAAGAGGGCATGAGATGGGGGAGGCTTCTGGATGCTGATTACATGAGTGAAATTATTATGCAAAAATCCACTAAACACTGCTCTTGTGATTTGTGTTTCTGTAGGTATAATTTACCACACACAGTCACTGCATTCTTTGAAACTCCTTCCATCAAGACATAAGGGGTCAATGTCCCCTGCCTTTGAATCTTGGATCTGTGACTGCTTGACCAATGTCACAGAGCTGAAGTGAGACTGTGCCAGCTTCCAGACGAAGACCTTAAGAAATCAGCATCCTCCTCTTCCCATCACTTGGGACACCTGCTCTTGGAATGCAACCACCATGAACCCAAGAAGCCTTAACAGCTGGGAGGAAACCCCGGTTGGAGATACCTGTGTGGAAAGGGACAGAGGCCCCAGACCCTCAGAACTGATTGACCTCCCCTGACAGCTGGTATCAACCTGCCAGCAATGTGAGTAAACCATCCTGACGCTGGTCTTTCAGCCACTAATCAAACCACCCCGGCTGACATCAAGTGAAGAAAAGCCAAGCCTTTGCCACTGAGCCCTGCCCAGATTGCAGATTTGTGAACTAAATAAGTGACTGTTGCTAATTTAAGCCATGAAGTTTTAGGGAAGTTTGTTAAGCAATAGTCTGTAACTGAAACAATGTTAAGTAAATCAAAATTTTACTTTAAAAAGTAGGACCATGGCCACATAACTTAATTAAACATAATTTTCTTACTATGGAACTTCTTTTTTTAAATATTTTATTTATTTGACAGAGAGAAATCACAACCAGGCAGAGAAGCAGGCAGAGAGAGAGGAGGAAGCAGGCTCCCCGCGGAGCAGAGAGCCCGATGTGGGGCTCGATCCCAGGACCCTGGGATCATGACCTGAGCCGAAGGCAGAGGCTTTAACCCACTGAGCCACCCAGGCGCCCCCTCAAACATTTTTAACCCCAGAATCTATTTTAGGACATAATCTGGAAGGATTGGGGCTCCATGGGCCAGAATTTAAGAAAACTACACTAACGTTTCAGTAATTCAGAGTTAATTAATATCAGCATAGTTTTAACTGGAAAATTTGTATGTAATACAGTTAATTCTGGCAATAAGGTAAAATACCTTAAATTTGCCTAATGAAATATTTTTTAATTACTTGAAAAGTTTTAATGGTAGTTAAAAAGTTTAGATGGCATACCAGTAGTTATTTCAAAGTCCCTTAGGTCATAATCAATAGCTACATAAATTTTTAATTTAATTTAATTTTTTTAAAGATTTTATTTATTTATTTGACACAGAGAGATCATGAGTAGGCAGAGAGAGAGAGGGGGAAGCAGGCTCCCTGCTGAGCAGAGAGCCCGCCTCGGGGGCTTGATCCTAGGACCCTGGGATCATGACCCAAGCCAAAGGCAGAGGCTCAACCCACTGAGCCACCCAAGCACCCCAGCTGCATAATTTTTTTTAAAAAACACTAAATCCCATTTTATATGGAAAATATTAGCAGCAATGTATACTCTGATTGAGATGTTGAATGTTACCAAGTGCTTTCCATGTTTCGTTAAATTCTTAGTTGATATTAAGTTGAACTATACAACCTGATACAAAGTTGTCTGTTTATTTGTGTAGGCCTTAAAAGCAACATAGGACTGAAGTGGATACATTGAGAGAATGTATCCTGCCTCATGTCTGGTGGAACTCAAGTTTATTCTTCATGGTCATCATCCAAAATCAAATGGAGGTTTTGTTTTGATTTTGGTATCAAAGACCAACAATCCTCAGTTCCCCTATGTCTCAGCCCAAGCATTTCATTTCAGCATGAGAAAACTTTGGAATAAAACATGGTGTTGGGGCGCCTGGGTGGCTCAGTGGGTTAAAGTCTCTGCCTTCTGCTCAGGTCATGATCTCAGAGTCCTGGGATAGAGCCCTGCATCAGGCTCTCTGCTCAGCAGGGAGCCTGCTTCCTCCTCTCCTTTCTGCCTGCTTCTCTGCCTACTTGCGATCTCTCTCTGTCAAATAAATAAATAAAATATTAAAAAACCAAAAAACAAACAAACAAACATGGTGTTAAAGCATAGCATTTTGAAGGCTAGGCTGCTGACCAGTTTCCCAGGAGCCCCTTGGCATCATTCCCCTTCAGCCTCTCAGACCCTCTGCTGGAAGCTGACCTCTGGAGGTAGAGTTCTCCAATCAGTCTTCTTTAGTCCATGCTCAGTCTAGACCTACAGTGCCTTGCTTTCCATCCCAGAGCCTTACCACCAAGTGTTAGCCACCCTCATCTCCACCTGATTGCTGGAAAAGTTATTGTCTGTGTGAACCTTCATCTTCAAACTGTGCTGACAGTTATCACTGCACTCCCAAACCAACTGAGTTAAGAATTCTGGTTTCTAAATTTCTCTTTGGCTAATGGAAAGACCATTTTATTTAGGCTTTTGTGTACCACACAGAATCACACCACCAAAAGGGCAGGAGAAGGCTGAAATCCAGGCCACATTTCATTAACAAGGCTGAGTGCCTGGGAGTCTGTAGCCCAAAGAGACATCTTTTTCTGGATTTAACAAAGGTGATTTATAAAGTAGTGTTTGCACTGGCTTCTAGCGTAGCCCTCTGGGGCATCATTTGAACACCCAGAATATTCTCTTTCCTATCTTTTCTGTTACCTCAGGCTCTGTCCCATTCCATAGTATTTCAGACATGTCCTTTAAATATGAGAGATTTGATGAGTGACTTCTGAAACGGTCTGTGCCCTCAAGTTCTATGATTCTATATTCTGTTCTTGTTATCTCTCCTCTTCTTATGGACTTGGTGTCCTATCTCTACTTCAGAAGCTGTCATCGACCCCTGCGACAGCAGACTCTTCAGTTCTTTCTGATCTTCCTGGACATCATCCCCTCACTCAGAGAGATGACCAAACACCCAATTAAAATTTAAAGGTAAGTCCTGCTGACCTCTCTTACAACTTTTAAAAGAGTTGAAAACTATGATCACTTTTTAATGAGGTCATTTTTTTTTCTCAGAGAAAAAACTGAAATAATTGTAACATGTTGTATATACCTCACTGGAGAAGATAGAGTCCCAGCTCAGAGAGCTAAATCCCTCTTCCTCTGCCTTTTTGGTCTATACAGGCCCTCAGCAGGTAGGTGATGTCCACCTGCCTTGCTGTGGATGGATCTCCTTTACTCACTCTACAAATTCCAATTCTGATCCTCTCCACAGCACCCTCACAGACACACCCAGAGATAAGGCTTTACCGCTATCTGGGTGTCGCCTACCTCAGTCAACTTGATACATGAAGTTAACCATCACACCATACCACATAACACTACTCTGCAATGAAAAGAATGAATCGTTAGATGCATACAATAACAAAAAATTGTACTGAGTAGAAGAAGCCATACCAAAAAAAGTACATTCCATCTATACACTAAATGGAAACTAAAATGCAAACTCAAATATAATGATAGAAAGCACATCGATGGTTGTCTGGGGTTGGGGGGGAGCAGTTACACAGAGTCACATGGAAACTTGGGGGACAGTAAATATGTACCTTAGTTTGATTATGGTGATGGATTCACAGGTCAATATATATGTCAAGGGGCGCTGGGTGGCTCAGTGGGTTGAAGCCTCTGCCTTCAGCTCAGGTCATGATCCCGGGGTCCTGGGATCGAGCCCCGCATCGGGCTCTCTGCTCCGCAGGGAGCCTGCTTCCTCCTCTCTCTCTGCCTGCCTCTCTGCCTAGTTGTGATTTCTCGCTGTCAAATAAATAAAATATTTTAATATATATATATATGTCAAAACCTACCAAATTGTACATTTTAAATATGCAATTTATTGTGCACCAAAACCTGGGTGCCTGCATGGCTCAGTCCGGTTAAGCGTCTGCCTTTGGCTCAGGTCATGATGTTGGGGTCTTGGGATTGAGTCCCGCGTTGGATTTCCTGCTCTGCAGGGAGTCTGCTTCTCCCTCTGCCTCTCTTCCCACTCATTCTGTCAATTTCTCTCTCTCTCTCAAACAGATAAAATCTTAAAAAGAGAAAGAAGTGGAAACCTACATTTTAATCATGTTATCTAATCAAATAATAATCATCATCTAATTATTATAATCAATTCATGATTATTGGGACCTTGTATCTTATTCAAAATCAACTCATAGGTTTGTCTTAATAATAATAATAATAATAATAATAAAACCAGGTTTATATCACGGATGTATCTAACTAACGTTTAGACTCAGGTCCCTAAGCAAAACATTAAGAAGTGATCCTTCACTGGTAATTGAAAATTGAAAATCCATTTTCATAGAAAAGACAAATCGTAGCATGGAGGGGTAAACTGAGGGGGCTTTGGTAGTCCCATTATCCCTACTGGCAACCATGCCCTCCATTTCTTGAAAGGGACAAATATTATAGATGTAGTTTTTCTCAACGTTACACAAAATGCTATGTAAATAAAGCTTAGAGGTAAGTCCTCTGGCTTCCAGTTCCAAATCAATAAGATTCCCATCCCCACATACAATTCTGGGTCACCAGTAGGAGAGACTTGCCCTTTTTGTGACCCTTCCTATAATATGGAAACCACTTGGGTGGTTTTCATACCTGTGATTAGCACCAATAATTATGCTGAGATTTGTAGAACATTTTGCTTCTAAGCAGTATTCACTCAATTTCTTAAAACATGGGCTCTGAGTGGAACCCTGCAAGCTCTTTGCTCCCGCTGAAACTTCCTGCCTCTCTCAGGAGACCATCCTAATCCCATTGTACAGCTTTGCCTTTCAGATGTTTGCTGGTTCACATAACAACGAGGATTAGGAAATTATTAAAGGATAAAGACTGCTTTGAAGCCAAGTATTACCAGACCAACCAATCTTGCTAAACCCACAAACTCAGAAGCACTAGCTCTCTTCCAGAAAGCTTTCCTTGTCTTCCTCTCAAGTCCCATGATTTACTTTCCCAAAGGGAGGTTATGTTCCATTATGTTTTGATAGCATCCAGATTCTCCAGATAAACTCATTTACAATGTGGTACACTCCAGTAAACCAGGCCAACTGAATTATTTTCAAATTACTCACCCCTTTATTGAGCTGGCAAAACAGGCAAGCTGGATTATTAATGTAAAAGCACTGTAAGGTGATGTTTCTTCAGCTTCAGTGAAACATCATTTTTATTAAAGAATGAGGGTTTCTGTATAGTCAGAATATTGTTTTTTTGCATGCTATGCAGAAAGAAAAATTCAGTCTTCTCTTAATGAAGATCAGGTAACAAATTAACCAGAGGATTTAAAACTGTTTTAGTAGCAGTCTCAAACAGTGAGCCGGTGGAAGTAGGGTTTGGAAAGAAGGAAGGAAGGAAAGTAAAAAGGAAGGAAAAGAGGGAGGAAAGTGATATTTCTTTTTCTTTTTTTAAGATGTTATTTATTCATTTGACAGACAGAGATCACAAGTAGGCAGAGAGGCAAGCAGAGAGAAAGGGGGAAGCAGGCTCCCCAGTGAGCAGAGAGCCCGATGCAGGGCTCGATTCCAGGACCCCGGAATCATGACCTGAGCTGAAGGCAGAGGCTTTAACCCACTGAGCCACCCAGGTACCTCTTTTTTTTTTTTTTTTTTAAGATTTTATTAACTTGACAGAGAGACACAGTGAGACAGGGAACACAAGGAAGGGGAGTGGGAGAGGGAGAAGTAAGCCTTCTGCCAAGCAGAGAGTCCCATGTGGGGCTCAGTCCCAGGACCCAGCGATCATGACCTGAACAGAAGGCAGACGTTTAATGACTGAGCCACCAACGCACCCTTGGAAAGTGATGTTTCTGATATAGAAGACATTTCATCATTTATAATTTGCTGAATATGAGAGTTAAGAGTTCAAAAAGGCTGACAACTAAATGATGTTAGTTGAGGGGCGCTTGGGTGGCTAATGGGTTCAGTGGTGATTTCAGCTTGGGTCATGATTTCATGGGTCTTGAGATCAAGTCGCGTGCCAGGATTCCTGCCTATCAGGGTATCTATCTGCTTGAGTCTCTCTTTCCCTCTTCCTTTGCCTCTCCCCCTGTCCCTCTCTCTTGCAAAATAAAATGTCTTTTTTTTTTTAAATGATGTTGGTTGATACCTTAATATGGGAAGCCAGAGTTGAGGACCAAGAGCCCAAAGCCAGTGCTGTCCTTAACTATCAGCTGTCTTTGAAAGAGCTGTGTGGGGTTTTACCGACAAATCAGAGTGTTGTCAGACCTGCAGAAAATGGGCTTTGCTACAGAAATGGTGCTGAATGTGTCACCCATTTCCCTTTTCTGAAGGGCTTATTTCCTCAGGTGCCATTTCCAGAAATGGTTCCACTCAAAAGCTTCCTCTCCCTAGGTCACCTGGTCCTTCTGAGATGGCCTCAGCCATTGACTGATTGCCATCAGGGTCCATGAAGCCTGGCCCTTCCCCTGGGAGTCAGGACAGCTCTGAAGGGCCATCCCAGCCCCAGAGATCACAATGGGTTTCACTGAAACCGTTTCACGGTGTACCTTCTTTCCACCTGATCCTGCTTCCTTTCTGTCCCCTCTCTTCCGCGCATGTTGAACCTAAGAGTGCTTGCCAAGTAATAAACTTTCAGCACACCTATCTCTGTCTTTGAGCTGGCTTCCCCAGAGCCTCCTTTTTCCCCCAGCTTTTTTGAGACATAATTGATGTGTAAAATTGTGTAGCGTTGAGGTGTACAACATGTTGACTTGATACACGTACATATAGCAAAATGACTGCCATCAGAGCCTTTAGCTAACACCTCCATCTCTTCATATAATTACCATCTCTTCTTTTGTGGTGAGAACATTTTAAGATCTACCCTCTTAGGAACTTTCAAGTACATAATGCAGTATTATTAACTATAATCACAGATCCCCAGAATGTATTCATCTGGAAGCTTGTATTCTTTGACCAACGTCTCCCTTTTCTCCCCACACTGCAACCCCTGGTAGCCATCCTTCTGGTCTCTGTTTCTATGGGTTCAGCTCTTAGATTCCACGTATAAGTGATATCCTACAATATTTGTCTTTCTCTGCCTGACTCATTTCACTTAGTCCTCAAGTTCCATTCGTGTTGTTGCAAATGCAGAATGTTTTTCCTTTCTCATAGCTGAATAATATTCCATCATATATATGCCACGTCTTTTTTTTTATTAAATTTTTAATTTTTTATTAACATGTAATGTATTATTCACCCCAGGGGTACAGGTCTGTGAATCGCCAGGTTTACACACTTCACAGCACCCACCATAGCACATACCCTCCCCAATGTCCATAACCCAATCACCCTCTCCCTCCCCCACTCCCCCAAGCAACCCTCAGTTTGTTTTGTGAGATTAAGAGTCTCTTACAATTTGTCTCCCTCCTGATCCCATCTTGTTTCATTTATTCCTTTCTTACCCCCCAAATCCCCCACGTTGCCTCTCAATTTCCTCATATCAGGGAGATCATATGATAATTGTCCTTCTCTGATTGACTTATTTCGCTAATATATGCCACATCTTCTTTATCCATTTTATTCACTGACAGACACTTAGGTTGTTTCCATATTTTGGCTATTGTGAATAATGTTGCAATGAATAGGGGAACCAAAACCTCTTTTATTTGTTTTCATCTTATTTTCAAAATATAGTTAAACAACAAAATGGGATATAAAGTGGAAGACTAAAATTCCACACCCTTACTCCCCTAGGTTTCCAGAAGGAACCACTTTTTTTTTTAAGATTATTTATTTATTTGATAGACAGAGATCACAAGTAGGCAGAGAGGCAGGCAGAGAGAGAGGAGGAAGCAGGCTCCCTGCTGAGCAGAGAGCCTGATGTGGGGCTTGATCCCAGGATCCTGGGATCATGACCTGAGCCAAAGGCAGAGGCTTTAACCCACTGAACCACCCAGGGGCCCCAAGAAGGAAACACTTTTAACTATTGCTTGTATTTCCTTCCAGAAAGGCCCTTTAAGTCTGCAACCACATATACATACATGTTATATATTTTTTTTTACCACTGAGAGTATACTATGTAAGGGTTGTGCAACCTGATTGACTTCATTTAAATATATTCTGTGTATCTTTTCATGTCATTACAGATTTCTGCAGAGTGGTTCCATACTATATCATTATATAGATAAACCATAATTTTTTTAACCAGACTTTTCTACATGAACAAGTAGGTAGTTTTCAGTTTCCTCTTTCACAAATAATATTGTAGGAAACATCCCTGAATGTTATCTTTCCCCATTTCTGCGGCCTATCTATAGCATAAGTGTTAGAAATAGAATTCCTAGATCAAATGTTGTGAGAGTTAAAAAAAAATTTAAGACATTGTCACATTGCTTCCTTAAAAAGCAGCCCCAATTTAAATTCCAAAAATTCCCCAAATCAATGCAAGAGAATGCCTCTTTCCTCACACCCTTAGCAGTTATGGACATAACAAACATTTTAGTCTTTGCCAATAACAATAGATGTGAAATATTATTTCACAGGTCCCCTGCAATCTCATGGGATGCCTTTGTATGAATTTTGAAAAGGTGTCCCCTTGGGTGAATGAATTTTAAAAATTCCTTGTGCTACCCTCACATTCCTATAACATTTTAGGTAGGCAGAAGCCAGGCCAGAACATGGAGTTTGGCACTGAGAACTTCACATTCACCCTTCTCCCCTCCTTGATTAGTCACATTTGCATAGTGCTCAAACTGAGCAACTGTGCATGCAGGGCTGAAAGCACACTGTTTGAAACTGTATTTCTTTAACTATGAGTCTAGTCCATACAACCCTCAGTATTTTTATTAGCCATTTGTTTTTCATTTTTTCTTTATGGAGAGCTGTTCTGAGTAGCTGAAAACCCATCAAGGCTCTATTTTCATAAATCTGGTGATATTGCAATGGCACAGATGACTAGTAAATGATAATATGATTTGGTAGTTGACGTACTGTATGAAAACAAGTCATGTTTACCTTTTGTCATTCCAGGCCTTAACTCATTAACCTCAACTAAAATTGTATATTGAAATGTATGAAGTAATTCCTACGTACTTGCCCTCTTTTAAGAGCACTAGAAATAATGATCATAATAATAGATATCATTAATTCAGTGCCTAGGATACGGTGAGCGTATGAGGAGGCCTCACACCCTCACTAGCTGTGCCAAACCTATGGCACACATTCTGAGGTCTCATTGATTCTAGTCTGGCTTCTGCTCTCTGCCTCATACAAACTGGGCGTCTTGGATAATTTACTTCACCTCTCAGAAATTTAGTCTCCTTGCCTCTAAAATGGGGCTAACAATAGCACTACCTCCCTGATGAGGTTGTGGTAAAGATTAAATGATATAGTATATGAAAAACACTTAATATGGCGCCCACTATCTAGTATGTGCTCAACTAGGGAGCACTGTGAGCTGTGTTGACTGTGTGTTGTACACACATTATATGGCTCATGATTTAACCTAACGAGCTCCAGTGATTCCCTTCCACCAGCACAATAATGTTATTTTTGAAACCGTTCCTTGGAAATGTAGAGGCGCCCAGAGGCTGCCACAGGGAAAAGGACTGTGAGAGAGAGAAGTCCAGTAAGGCTTCTAGACCCTACTCTTCAATCAGAATTGTTCCACTTTTAGCAGTCTCTTATGCTGTGGTTCCAAACAAAACTTAATATGAAAAAAAAGTTTCTTTTTTTTTTTTTTAAAGTGAAACTTACCCTGAGCCACGGGACTAGAGGGAAATCCTGATTTTCAAGGTTTTTCATAGTTTGGTCTTACTCTGCTTTCCCAGACTTACCTTCCTTGATAGTTACAAACTTATCCTATTCACTGTAATGGTTTGTTTGCTGCCTGCAAACAATTCGATCACTTATTGCTTAGAGACGGTCCCTCTGTCATTTATCTTAGTATTTCCAGAGACTAGCAGAGGATCTGACATCTAACAGACATTCAGTTAATATTCATTAAATCAATAAATAAATCAGTAAATGAATCCTCCTTTTCAGTTAAATTTGTCTCCTGGACACCTCTCACATGTGTCTTATGTCTCTTTCCTGCCCTTGTCCATGAAAATTCCCTTGTCTGGATGGCTTCTCACCATCTCACTCCCACCAAATTCTTAATTCAATCTTTAGGACTAAAATAAAATGGCATGTTTCTTATAAATCCAATCCTAGCCCTCCTATTTGGAAAACCTCCTTCTTCTCAACTTACTTGGTTTATGAATTGCCTGTAAACTCACTTAGTATTTTAACCTGGATTGTTTTCTATCAGCATTATCTGTATATCTTATCTTCCTATTATAGAGAGCAGTGACTATGTCTTAAAGTCTTTATTTTTTGCCTTCATTGCTTAGCCTTGTCTCATACATAGTATGTGATCAATAAACACGTGAGGAATGGATTAACAAATAAACGTTTGATCCCTGGATAGCCCGGCCAACATACCCCCAGAAAATGGGATTCATACAACAAGAAGTGAGAATGAGATGTTTCTCAAAAGTTTCAAACACCAGACTCTTGGAAATGAATATTCATGCTTCCAGGGCAATCAGATGAGGAAATCCTCAATTCCATACCTACCAAGTGACAACTTTATAGATTTATAGCAATGTGAGGTTAAGCTTAGGTCACAAAGCAAAAATAAAGGGAAGTACATTTTCACTCTCTACTAACCACCTGGTAAATTAATATATTTGGAAAGAAATCCCTTCTTTCTACATCTCCTGTGAGGTATGAGTTACATGGGCAATGTCAGCATCATGGAGAACAGCGCTTCAAACATCTACTCCTTCGTAACAAACCATCCCAAAACACGGTAACATAAAATGTTGATATGTTACATCTCATAATCCTATGTGTTGACAATCTGGGCTCCTGTGTTTCAGGCTCAGTTGGGGTCCCTTATGTGGCTGCAGTCTTCTCACCACCTGCCTGAAGCTGGAGGGTCCAAGATGGTTTCACTTAGTGTCTGGCAGTTGGTGCTGCCTGGCAGTTGGTGCTGCCTGGCTGTTGGGGCCCAGTGGCTCTCCTTCATCTAGGCTAAACCAGGCTTCCCCACAGCACTGAGTATCTCAGGGTTTCAAGACCGTAAAGGCAGAAGCTGCAAGGTCTCTTACGGTCTAGGTTCTGAAATTCACATAGCATCGCTTCTGTCACATTCTGTTAGTCAAAGCAAGTCACAAAGCCAGACCAAGTGGTGGAAAATTAGACTCCATTTATTGATGGTAAGAACAGCCAAGTCACATGGCAACGGGGCATGGACATTAGGAGGTGCGATTTCTCCAGGGGCTGTGATAATGACCTCCCTCAGGCAGCTCTATACACTTCATTAATGTTGCTCATTGCATTTATACCCCCCATTATTCTAGGGAGTAAGAACCCCGTGAGTATTTTTTGTCAAGGAAGATTAACTTCTGTTTTCCTTATTAAAGAAAAAAATAATACAGGCTTGTAGGAGAACATTTAGAAATCTTATCAAAGCAAAGGAAAGAAAATAGCCATCACCCATAATCCCACCACCCCCAAAATTAGCATTGTTAAGATTAAGTATATACCATCCAGACTTTGTTCCAAAATATTGGTAATATTATATATTCTACATAAACTGTATATAATTGTACACTTTCTTACCAGGCACTGTGCTATGAACTTTGCATAGATTACCTCGTTCCCCATTGACCACAATTGTATGAGATGGATACATTATCATTATTATCATTATAATTATCATTATTTCCATTTTTCAGAAGAGGATATTGAGGTTTAGAGGTGTTTGCTAACTTGCCTAATGTCATACATATACATGCATGAATATATACATATCTCATAGTATTGTAAACTCCCTTTCCTGATGTAATTTTATATAATGCAAATATCCTTACTAGATAGCTTTTGAATGGGCTAAATCAAAATGGAAAAGCAACAGTGACTTTATAATATTTGAGATTTGGGATCCTGGCCGTGACTGCTTCTTGAGTCTGTCAGGTGGTTCAGATTAGACCAAAATAATGGCATATGCCCTTCACTGCAAGGCACTAGCTGAACTTTTAATCTTTTATAAGAGTCTCAAGCCTCGATTTTAGCAATGTTGGTTGGAGGAGAAAATAGCATCGGACTTTTCTGAATGTTATGACACATTTCCTAAAAGCCCAGCAGTGGGAGTACAAAGTTGGAGCATGTCCATTCCTCTGAAGAGTCAAAGAGCAGGAAGTGACAGGCATCATTAAGGACCACGGTGAAACCCAAAATCTTTCCAGGGTGTAGAATGTTTGTTTTTTGATAACAGGTATTAAGTTTCGTTGATCATCTAGTTCTCAGTAAATGAACATGTCCAAAGGCAATTACATGCGCCTTATACTTTCATCTTTATTGTCTAAAGTTTGTATATTCTAGGGTAAAAACTGGCAGGGATTTGTGGTCAGTAGGAGGAAGTGGCAGGAGGAAATGTTTGAGAAGAAAAACTCAGCAAGGTCCCTTTTTACATGAAATCGTAGATTAATAACAGGAGAAGATATGAACATAGGAAATATAATAGGAGAAGCAATATAAATGTACAAAATAAAATTAAGTACTTTACAATTACTTTCTAAGTTTAATGTTCATTTGTTCTTGTTTGTGAGAGGATGACTAATTAATGATTCATCTCAATTCCCATCCATCAGAAATAAAAGATTCCGTGTACTTTGCTGGAAGGACTTTTTAAGATTAAGTCCTTTAATCCAATTATGAAAATTGTGCTCACAGTTCTCATTTCCAGCTAGCACTATACTAACAAAGATAAATTTATTAAAAAAGCATTTACTAATAGATAAGAAAAATTTGTATAAGTCTGATGTAGCTTTTTACTTACCACATACCATTGTGTTTTCACCTTTTGTGGAAATGCACAGAAAGAATAAACCAACTAGAATGGACTTTCCATGTGCTGTTGGTTATGCAACCCTCCTGTGGATATTTACCTTTGGAAATGAGAAACCTTCGATTCCTGAATTTCTCTTTCATTATACTATCACATGCCTAGGGTGCCTGGGTGGCTCAGTCGGTTTAGTGTCGGCCTTCGTCTTAGCTCTTGATCCCAGAATCCTGAGATCAAGTTCCACATCCGGCTCCTTGCTCACCAGGGAGCCTGTTTCTCCCTCTGCCTGCCACTCCACCTGCTTGTGCTCTCAATCTCTCTGACAAATAAATAAATAAATAATCTTTACCCAAAAAAAAAAAAAAAAAGAAAGAAAATCAATGGCGTTTCTCTGCATCATTGATGCTAACCAGAAAATGTTATAATAAAAAAAAAAAACCCACATATTGTCAACCACAATATGCAAATGCAATTTCAACCAAAATCCCAGTCTCATTATTTGTGGAATTTGACAAGATCAGCCTAAAGTTCATATGGAAATACAAAGGGACAACAATAGATAATTACGCAGATCAACATGGAGGGACACTCACACTATTAGATATCAAGACTTGTAAAATTATAGTAATTAGCACAGCATGGCCTTGACCCAGAGACAGACAAATAACCAAGGAAATAGACTAAAGAGCCTATTAAACAGACCCCTGCTTAAAGGATGCTTGATATGTGGCGAAGTTGTATCACCACCAATGGAACAGAAAAAAATGAACCACTCAAGAAATGGTGTCGGGGAATCTATTTTTATGGGAAAAAATAATGTTCTTACATTACATCACACATACACATTATTACAGGTGGATTAAAGACTTCAAAAAAATAAGAAGCAAATCTTTGAAACTTTCCAAAGGAAATACAGGAAAAAAATGTCATTGTGACCTTGAGGTAGGAAAGGATTCTTACACAAAGCAGAACAAATCTGATCAATTTAAACTTCCATTATAACAAAGATAATTTAAACAAAGAAAAACGATAAGCTACAGGTCTGGGGAAAGTATTGCAAGGAGTGTAACTGATTAGTTTCCAAAATGTATAAAGGATTCCTACGGACCACTAGGCTAACGAGCCCCACTATCACCATGGGTAAAAGATAAGAACAGGGACGCACAAAAGAAGAATCCAATGACACAACGAGCATTTGAAAAGATGCTCAGTATCACTCGTCATCAGCAAAATACAAATTGAAGCAGTGATTCCACACCATCAAACTGGCGCAAAAGTTTAAAAGCAGACAAAACTCAGTGTTAATCAGGATGTAGAGCAAGGGAGATTCTCAAACACTGATCCATAGCGAAACTTGGCGGGCAGAGGGTGGGAGGGTAGTTGATGGAGACTGCAGAGTTCTGATTCTGCCATTTTAATTTTTTTTAAAGGATTTTATTTATTTATTTGACACAGAGAGAGAGAGAGAGAGAGAGAGAGCAAACACAAGCAGGGGGACCAGAAGGCAGAGGAGAAGGAGAAGCAGGCTCCCCACTGAGCAGGGAACCCGATCCTGGACTCGATCCCAGGATTCTGAGATAATGACCTGAGCCAAAGCAGCTGCTTAACCGACTGAACCAAACAGCCCCTGCCCCATTCTAACATTTTAAAATATGGCTTCCATGGCCCCTGCAGCTGGGGAAGACAGCATAAAAAATTGCCATTTTTCTATGCTTACCTTGGAAGAAACACACACCACGTCTGCCCATTGGCAAATCTAGTATCACTGTACCAGTCTAACCGCAAAGGAGGCTGGGAGGTGCAGACCTTTGTGTGCCTGAGAAGAGGAAAACACAACAGGATTTGATAAACACGTGGCATTCTCTCCACCACATTTCACAAAATATTAAAATTTCCAGAAACTTCGTCGTAGATAGATGTTAATTGTATTATTCTTCATATTCTTCACTTTCACAGTTTTCAAATTTTTCTTAAAAGGAGGAAAATGAAAAGAGATGAAACCATCTGTCCAGGGTTGGAGAGCTAATACATTGTGAATTGGCCAGAACAGTCTCAAACAAACTCTTCTTTCAAGAGTCAAATCCAGATACTGCAGTTAGATTCATTTAAGAAATATTTATTGAGCTCCTATTTTATTTTTGCCCTTGAGGAGAGTGGAGTCCAAAGTTAGAGGAAATAGATAATAAATAAATTATTGCAATACATGACAATTATTACAATGGGATGTGAAGAAAAGTCTGTACAAAGGGCTCCTGACCATTATAACCTGGTCACATAATCACTGGAAACTTCTTCATAATGATTTTGATTCCCAGTAAGTTGTAAAATGTGTGTTAGCGGTGCCTGAGGTCAACGTAATCTTTGGTTATGAGAGCTGATTTTTCTGGAGAGTTATTTCAGGAAATTCCTGAAGTAAAACTTTACCACAGACTCCACCCAATTCATACTCAGCCTGCAGAGACTTGTTAGGGAAAAGCTGCTAGAACAACATATACAGTCTCCTTCGACCTTGTGTTGTCAAATAAGCTCTTCAATCTTGCATGTAAGAGCAGAATAGAAATAATTCCCAATGGAAAGGGGGATTGTTCAATTTATTAATATCGAAGCCCTGTGCTTTCTTGGAGCAACTGGACTGACAGCTGTCAATACCTAGCTCACTTGTGGAAGTCAGAGTATGGGGTGCTAGGCTGGCTCAGTTGGAAGACCATGTCACTCAGTCTCGGGGTCGTGAGTTCAAGCCCCGTGTTGGGTGTAGATTACTAAAATAAATAAAAACTTAAAAAAAAAAGACCTAAGCATGTTTTCTAGACCACCTTCCATGACCAAGTACACACTTGCTTCTGGTACCTTATCTCCTTATGTTCTTCTCAGTGTAGTTTAAGAATATTGCCATTAATATATACAGTTATGTCTTTCCAATGAGTCCCACAATCTAGTCCATTCACTCATTCAGCACAAATGTTTGAGCTGGGGGTACGGTGATTGGCAAAACAGACATAGTCTTTGACCCCATGGGTCTTATAGTCCAGCTGGGGAAGTAGGCATTAATCAAACACGCACGCCAGTACAGCATAGGCAATATCATCGAGAGTGTTATAATAATTTAACAATGACAGTGACAGTTGGTGAGTATACTCGTTATTATAACATTCTCGATGATATTGCTTGTTTGAGTTTAGGGTAATGTAGAGAATTGTAGAATCACTATGTTGTGCACACGAAGCTGACAGAACACTGTATGTCAGTTATACAACAATTAAAAAAAAAAAACAAGCACACCAAAAACTATCCTCATATATGGATGAGTTATGAAGAAAAATAAGTGCTGTGAAGGGGAATAGAGACCACTAGGGATTCTAATTTAGACCAGAGGGACTAGGCAATACCAATCTGGGGTAATGAGTGGTAAAGGCTTGGGTGAAGGCCATGGGAGCAGGAAGTCCAGATATTGGTGATATCTTCCGGTGGCCAAATTGATAGGATCTGGTAAGGGTATTACATTTGTATGGTATTACATATCATAGATACATAAATGGAAGGAGTCAGAAGTCCAAGATGACTCCCAGGCCCAATCCTCAATATAAATATTTCCCTCAAATTGTTAGAATGCTTTCTCATCTAGTTTTACAAATATGCCCGTATTTATCATGCATTGTATTCCTCACATCAATGTCTGATCCTTGGACTCAGGTTATTTCCCTACCCCGGAAGGAAGTCATCAGGATATCAGCCACCTCTCATATGTGAGTGTGCTCTGTGTCCCTTGTCCTTTTTTCCCCCCGTAGCTAGGATAACGCCAAATTCCAAGAAATACAGGGTTTCACCCCCTCCCATTAGTTTCCGCAGTTATTTTATACTTTTTAAGAATTTTAAATTTATAATTACTCATCTAATATTAATAGATTACTGATCTATTTGTATTTGTATTTAATTACTAATCTAAGATATTAATAATAGAGGAAACTGGCTGCAGTGTATGTGGGAACACTATGTCCCCTCTGCAACTTTTTTATAAATCTAACACTATTTTCAAGTTACGCGTTTATTTAAATATAAACAATAAGATTGGTTTATGGGTAGAGGAATGGATAGATCAGCAATTGTGTGACGAGGCAAATATAGTAAATTACTACTGATTAAGATCTAGGTGCTGCACATGTAAGTAAGAACAAACTTTGTTCTATGTTTGAAAAAATTCATTGTAAAATATAAAATGAATATAAAAATTCATTATAACATAGCCATATAAAATAAAATATGGATGATAGAAATTCATTATAAAATATAAAAAAAGAAACTAGGCTTCTGTAGTTAAAAGCAATATTATTAATTTTTTCTTTTTGTACTGAAATCTGTCCTTTTTGCCCTTTCTTATTTATTTACCAGCATGATTATAAAAGTTCAAAAGAAGAAAATTTTCAAAAAAATTTTTAAATAAAAGAAGAAAATTTTCACTTCTGGCCATTGTCACTTTTCATTTTGTTTCATGATTATTATTGAAAATAATTTTGTCATACAAAAGGATGTTTAGAAATTATCCCCTCTGGGTTCCTACCTGCTGGAAATCACTAGATACGCTACTGCTGAGATCAAGCGAGGGTGGGTCCCCAGGTTGTCCCCCAGCCCAGCTCCCATCCTGGGGTAAGTCTGTGAGGGAGGGAGGTCAAGTGTGTATGGTTTGGCTGGACTGGCCTCCTCAGCGGCTTCTGCTCTGCTCTGCTCTGCCCTTGGGGCAGCAAGGACACCTGCAGGATAAAAATGGGCACTTTTGGCCCAGACATTAACTGCCTCAAACCCAGACAGAATCCCAGGGAGCTGGACCTGAGCCAGTGGCGACACCTGGTATCTGGGGAAGAGCCAAAGAAACACGATTTCGTAGGGGGATCCCAACGTAATCCCCATTCTGGGCAAGCCAGGAAGTGTGGGTTAAAGCTTCAGCAGCACCTTTAGGTGCTTTAGGCAATTTGTTTGAGGACAACAGTAAAAAACATTAATATTTTGATGCCTTTTATAACTCATCTGGCTTATTTTCAACACCCCCTCTCCACCTTCTCAATTTGTATAATGAGGAATTAGTGCAGCCCAGGGGTCCACTGGGGCCTCCCTGCCCATTTCATCTTTGGCTCAATTTCCCTGGTTTTCTGAAGGTTTTCAGGGTACTTAGGTTCTCACTGGCCTGGAGCTTTACCGGTCCATAATTAGAACTCTATTTTGTCACACAGGAACCTAGACATGAAACCCTGCCACGTCTTTACTTAAGACTTCAGAGGAGTGATTGGGGGTGGGGGGTGTGGCCAGGGTGGTTACATGGTAACACAGATGACTTCAGGGGCACAGCTCCACTCATTAGAAAGGCCCAAGTGGCTGGGCTGCTGTCACCACATCCTGGACTTGATTCAAAGCTAGAAACCATCTCAGTCCCCTGAAAGGGGCTGAAGCAGTGTCCATGAGTGCGGAAAACGCTGCCCAAAGAACCCTGACGGCTTACCAGGTTCTGTGCTTCTTTCTCAGTAATGGAAGGGAAGAAATGCAACAACTTGTCCTTTACTTTGGGGGAATGTCTCAGTACAGGCCAGCCTCTAGACCCCTAAACATTTCACCAATACAGCAGAGCCTTGGATCTCCGCCCTCTGAAAGACAAGGATCTTACTGAGGCCTTCAACTTACTCTCTGGCTCACCAGTGTGATTAATATGGTTTCATTGATAGAGCAGACCAATTGGAAGGGATATTTTCTTCAAGCTTCTAAGAGTCATCCCAGCAGCGTGGTGACATCATCTCCTGGGGCCCTTGCCAGGGTGAACTTCTGTGTCATGGGAGAATGCTCTTACCAGCACAATCTTCCTTATTTAACTTCACCTTCTCTGCCCCCTCCTTAACCCTGCACTCAGGATCTACGCACCCTCTTCTACTTTTGCTCCTTTGAGGCATCGTCCTCCTTTGAGGCATCGTCTGGTTTCTCCTTTAGCAGTCCCGTCGTTAATGTTGGACCGAACCCTTGTTATCAGTTTGTGGGTATGAGATGGGGGTTGGGCAGGGGGCTAAGATCCTCTGAGGGAGAGGCGCCCGGGTGGCTCAGTGGGTTAAAGCCTCTGCTTTCAGCTCAGCTCATGATCCCAGGGTTCTGGACACTTGATCTTAGCCAAAAGGCCGAGAAGCGATCCCAGGGTTCTGGGATTGAGCCCCACATCGGGTTCTCTGCTCAGCAGGGAGCCTACTTCCCCTTCTCTCTCTCTGCCTGCCTCTCTGCCTACTTGTGATCTCTGTCTGTCAAATAAATAAATAAAATCTAAGAAAAAAAAAGATCCTCTGAGGGAAAATGGTGTTTTCCCATAAGGCAAAAATCTCTGTACCAACTTCAGAAGTGAAGAGTGCTAATTTTTAAAAAAATATTTTATTTATTTATTTGACAGAGAGAGAGAGATCACAAGTAGGCAGAGAGGCAGGCAGAGAGAGAGAGAAGGAAGCAGGCTCCCTGCTGAGCAGGGAGCCGGATGTGGGGCTCGATCCCTGGAACCTGAGATCATGACCCGAGCCGAAGGCAGAGGCTCAACCCACTGAGCCACCCAGGTGCCCCAAGACTGCTAAATTTTAACTTGGAGAGTGGGCCCCTTCTGCAGCCCAGAGGATTTAGGAGAAATCTGGGGAGTCAAGATTTGCAAGAACCCGTGTCTCCTTACCCCATATCTCAGGATCTCATTCCTTCATTAAGGGCATGACTTTGGCGTAGCTAACTCTCTAGGATTGAGAATTCTGTCTTTACTGTGGCTCAGCTACCTTACACATTAAGTTCTGGGCATCAGCCTCACAAGGTCTGGCCTCTTCAGTTGGTGATTAATCACTCCCAGACTTTCTTGTCTCTCTCAGTGACCAGTAACAGCCATCCCATCCGCTACCCTTCCATCACTACCTTCCCTGAAGCTCCAGATCCTTCAGAGGCCGTACCCTCCCGGGCATTGCCTCCTGCGGGCATTCCAGCCCAGCTCACCACTGCTGAAAGTTTTCCTATGGTACCTCTACCTCATCAGGGACCCTGCCTACCACCAGTGAGGGCTTCTTATTACCCTCCAGTCTGTAGGTGACCCATCTCCCAAATCTTATTTTAGAATGTGTTTCCTAGGACCACACCACCTCCATACCAACTACTGGAAGGCAGGTTCTTCCCCATTCTCAGACTCTGAGATTTGCTTGTAGGGGCAATATTAGGGAGTGCTTTCAAGAGCTGCTACCCTGAGGGAGAAGCTGAGTTGAAGGACAGTTGAAGCAGAGGCCTCTGGGCCTCTGGGCCACAGGGAGCTCTGGAGCTGGGATGGTCAGTCAGAGGTGTCCTGAACTGAGGATTGAGACCGTATCAGTGAGTTACTGCTCCTGAGGACAGCTTCCTGAGTAGGGTCTTAAGGGTGGGCTGACACTACCAGCAGCTGGTGAAATGAGTGTCTTGGTTCTGAAGCAGAGGTCTGGGGGTACACCATGACATCTACTACAGATAAATGACCAAGGCCAACCAGGAGTAAGAGATAGCCCAGAACATGGGAATATCAGCACTAAAACTGAACCAGTCCCAAATGAGCTTAGACATCTGGTTGCCCTACAGCTCCTGACTTCAAAATACTAATGGGAGCTGCAAATTTACCCACTACAATTTTCTCTGTAACAATACATGTGTATCTGTGGAATAGACATCAGCAGTTAAGATGCTGGGCCATTGGATGAATTTTCAAGGGGGTAGCTTAGCTACAAAAGGGTGCTAGAGTATTTGTGATAATTTGACTTATAATCTTCAGGGGGCAAGTCATGGAACAGGAATATCCGCCTCTCTTATGTTAGGTCCCTGATAGAAAAACACACTAAAAGTTGCTCAAATAAGGCCATTCTGAGGAAATTAAAGTTAGTATCAGAAAAACTACAAACATCCTAGATGTCTTGACATCATGTCAGCTAGCAAAAGCACCAGAAAAACCTGGGGTTCTTCTCATTGCAAATGCAGAATCCTACCAGCAGAAATGCTGATTTGGCATCTCTAGGGTGAGGGTAGGGGACCACGGGGAGCTGCCTTTTAAATGGGCTTCATCGGGATCCAGTGCAAGTGACACTAGACCACACTTTAAGAGATGCTGTACTGTTTCGGGCGCCTGGGTGGTTCAGTGGGTTAAGCCTCTGCCTTCGGCTCAGGTCATGATCCCAGGGTCCTGGGATGGAGCCCCACATTGGGCTCTCTGCTCAGCGGGGAGCCTGCTTCCTCCTCTCTCTCTGCCTGCCTCTCTGCCTACTGGTGATTTCTGTCTGTCAAATAAATAAATAAAATCTTTGGGGGAGGGGCGCCTGGGTGGCTCAGTGGGTTAAGCCGCTGCCTTTGGCTCAGGTCATGATCTCGGGTCCTGGGATCGAGTCCCGCATCGGGCTCTCTGCTCGGCAGGGAGCCTGCTTCCCTCTCTCTCTCTACCTGCCTCTCTATCTACTTGTGATCTCTCTCTGTCAAATAAATAAATAAAATCTTTAAAAAAAAAATCTTTGGGGGAAAAAAAAGACTCTGTACTGTTTCTACTAATCCCTCCCTTTCAGCCCGTTGATTAATCATCAATTACATTTTTAAGTTTCTAGCAAATCAGGTTGCCAGGTACAATACAGGACAGCTGGTTAAATTTGCATTTCAGATAAACAATAACTTCTTAATGTAAATATGTGTTATGATAACATAAAATAATATAAAAGTATAATATCAATATATTATAATAAATAGAATATATGAATAATATTATAAGTTATATGATTAAGTTAAATGGTATGGAATATTATCACATATTATGATAAAATATAAATTATGAATAATAAGAAATTATTCAGTATTCATCTGAAATGCAAATTTAACTGGGCACCCTGCATTTTTATTTGCTAAATCTGCCAACATGGCTATCAAGGGAATTCTCAAACATACAGAAGTAAAAGGAATAGTAGAACAAACCCATAAATAACCATCACTCTGCTTGGACAATTATCAACATTTTGCCCCAACTGTTTTTTCATTTAGTTTTGTGCCTATCATTCTATTCCATGCTATGGGGGAGGGGGAGGGAATGCAGAAAAAAACTCGTGTCCTTAAATAGCTTATCTTCAAGTGGGGGGAACTCAATGAACATTCCTAAAATAACTAGTAAAGAAATTAGTGTTAAAGTCTATAATGCCTACTGTAAGGAGCACAGGAGCCTGGAGAAAGGAGTGTCAGTGTTGGCAGGAGTGGTCTTGGATGAAACAAGCCCAGAGCTGGGATTGTGTAAGGCCCAGTAAAATCTGTTGAATAAAGATGAGAGGAGCAGGCTTTCCAGGTAAGGTAACCAGCATGACCAGATTGTATTCACTTGGCTCCATAAAAGTCTCTCTCCATTTGAAAGTACTTACTGCTGTCCACCCCCCCCCCCCCCCCCCGGGCTTCACACTTTAATCATCAGGGCCCACAGCAGCTGTCACCCATCCGGCTAATATACACCAAGCCCTACTGCAAATTACATCATCAGAACCGATTAGCCCTTGAATGTGTCAGCACAATGGCTGTTCAATCTTCTCTGGATGACTTGTTAATTAACCTCTGCAATATGCTGTCTTTGACATCATTGGGGAGTTCAGTTTTTCCTTGATTGAAAGTAGCCCTGGGGAGAATTATAAATTGATAAGAGAAACAAAATTCTATTCAGATGCCCAGCTTTATGCTCATGCTTATGAAACGTCCTGGCTACTTGAGCCTATAGGCATAGGTCCAATGATTAGGAAAAATTCAGGATGACGCTATAGCTCATATCTTGAATTGCATTAGCATTTGAAATGGTCTATTTTCTTATGCATGTGCTAATGGCACAAAATCTAGGGTCATACATTTAGTAAGTTTTTGCTTTTTAATTCCTCTCAACTTCAAATACCACTAATACAAGTACTAGGGATAAAAACTTGAAAAAAAATTTTATTGAAATAAAATATAGATACAGAGCAGGATACATAACCAGTATCCCCAGGAGCCCTTTTCACACTCCCATCTGGAAAGTGACCCCCTCCACCCAAACAATAGCCACTATCCGTACTTCTAACACCACAGAGGGGTTTTGCCTGGTTTTGTACTTTATATAAATGGAATCATACAGTATCTGCTCTTTTACATCTGGCTTCTTTCAATCACTCAACACTACCTTTGCAAAATTCAAGGGATGCTAATTTTAAAATGACTTTTGTTATGAAATAGATAATATGTACCCCACATTAAAAAATTGGAGAGCACGTGATTGCTTTTCATTAGCTTTACAATGACACGTGTGCTTGTACACAATTTATTTGATCAGGGTTATAAGCTTTTATAAAGGTCCTCAGCAGAAAGAAACGTTCTCATTTCTTTTTTGATATTTTTATTAATCCTCTTATCCTGGCCTAATACTCTGTCTGTTAATCCCATTTCTCCAAAATTTAATCCTTAGCCAGCCCCAAGTGCCTGACCATCTTTGCAGCCCCTTTATAATGAGAAAAGAAATACAAGAATAAGACACAGTTTATTTTTCAGCTGGTGTGCTCACTGGAAGCTGGCAGCCATTAGGAAAGTAGTTATGTTGCCAGCTCTGCCCCTGTAAGGACATCTGTCATCTGTCAGAGTGATACTCTGGGACTTTTCTCAGAAGAGTGGGTGTGTGCCCGAGAGTTGCAGTGAAGAAGCAAGGTTGGGTTGTTCGTGCTCACCTTATTATGAGCATGAGTTCAGCTGAAAATAGCCCACTTATCTCATAAGCCACCCAGTAAATAAGGGAACCTCCCCCCTTAGCGAAATGCTGTGTAGATTTGTGGCTTGAATGATCAGGCATAATGTAGTACACAGGCGACTGTCACAGAAATTAACCACAAATCATGCCCAGTGTTGCTCTGAGATAGACGTTTTTTTTCAGTTTTTAAGATTACGGTAAAATACACATAACATAAAATTTAGCCTCTTAATCATTTTTAAGTGTACAGTTCAGTGGTATTAAGTACATTCATTAACATTTTTTTGCAACAATCACCAACATCCATCTCCAGAACTCTTCTCATTGTGCAAAACTGAAACTCTGCAGCGTTAAATAATAATTCCCCATTCCCCCCCTTCCCCTCTCTGGCAATCACCATTCTACTTCCTTTGAGATACAGACTTAAAAAAAAAAAATACAAAATACAAAATTCTTGCTCATGTACTCAATCCTGGCTCTCTCAACCCAAGTTTTCCTTATAAGAAAGTCGTTCTCTGCTCTCCAGGATGAACCCCAGCCCATTATCTTGTCCTCTCTTCATCTTTGCAAAGGTCATCACCCTAACCTCAGGATTCCCTTTGGCATCTCAGACCATTTGCGCAGGTAGGAGGAGTTCCTTGTTTTAAATATAAGGACTTAGAGTGTATCTCGCCCTCAGCCATCTCTTGTTGTCATTTTTGGTTCTCCTCATTCTAGAGTGTTCCAGTGAGTTGCACGCTGGTGTACACCATGCCTCATGCTGACTTAGGAATCTTCTTCAAAGTCCATGAGGCAGGATGGGTTGTGAGTGACTCTTTTCTCACACTAGGTAATTTCTGACCTGTTCTATGATTCAGTCCCTCACCCCTTATTTCTTGAGCCACCTCACCTTACCTGACCCAGTGGCCCTTTTTTTTTTTTTTACATTTTTTTTCCCATTTTATTTATTTTTTCAGCATAACAGTATTCATTCTTTTTGCACAACACCCAGTGCTCCATGCAAAACGTGCCCTCCCCATTACCCACCACCTGTTCCCCCAACCTCCCACCCCTGACCCTTCAAAACCCTCAGGTTGTTTTTCAGAGTCCATAGTCTCTTATGGTTCGCCTCCCCTTCCAAATTTTTTTTTTTTAATAAACATATAATGTATTTTTATCCCCAGGGGTACAGGTCTGTGAATCACCAGGTTTACACACTTCACAGCACTCACGATAGCACTTACCCTCCCCAATGTCCATAGCCC
The DNA here is from genome assembly GCF_922984935.1 of Meles meles. Classification (NCBI taxonomy): domain Eukaryota; kingdom Metazoa; phylum Chordata; class Mammalia; order Carnivora; family Mustelidae; genus Meles; species Meles meles. The sequence continues at coordinate 62,581,815 of NC_060078.1, read as the reverse complement.
CCTCCCCCTCTCCCAATCCCACCTCCCCCCAGCAACCCCCAGTTTGTTTTGTGAGATTAAGAGTCATTTATGGTTTGTCTCCCTCCCAATCCCATCTTGTTTCATTTATTCTTCTCCTATCCCCCTACCCCCCCATGTTGCTTCTCCATGTCCTCAAATCAGGGAGATCATATGATAGTTGTCTTTCTCCGATTGACTTATTTCACTAAGCATGATACGCTCTAGTTCCATCCACGTCGTCGCAAATGGCATGATTTCATTTCTTTTGATGGCTGCATAGTATTCCATTGTGTATATATACCACATCTTCTTTATCCATTCATCTGTTGATGGACATCTAGGTTCTTTCCATAGTTTGGCTATTATAGACATTGCTGCTATAAACATTCGGGTACACGTGCCCCTTCGGATCACTATGTTTGTATCTTTAGGGTACATACCCAGTAGTGCAATTGCTGGGTCATAGGGTAGTTCTATTTTCAACATTTTGAGGAACCTCCATGCTGTTTTCCAGAGTGGTTGCACCAGCTTGCATTCCCACCAACAGTGGAGGAGGGTTCCCCTTTCTCCACATCCTCTCCAGCATCTGTCATTTCCTGACTTGTTAATTTTAGCCATCCTGACTGGTGTGAGGTGATATCTCATTGTGGTTTTGATTTGTATTTCCCTGATGCCGAGTGATGTGGAGCACTTTTTCATGTGTCTGTTGGCCATCTGGATGTCTTCTTTGGAGAAATGTCTGTTCATGTCCTCTGCCCATTTCTTGATTGGATTGTTTGTTCTTTGGGTGTTGAGTTTGCTAAGTTCCTTATAGATTTTGGATACTAGCCCTTTATCTGATATGTCGTTTGCAAATATCTTCTCCCATTCTGTCAGTTGTCTTTTGGTTTTGTTAACTGTTTCCTTTGCTGTGCAAAAGCTTTTGATCTTGATGAAATCCCAATAGTTCATTTTTGCCCTTGCTTCCCTTGCCTTTGCCGTTGTTCCTAGGAAGATGTTGCTACGGATGAGGTCGAAGAGGTTGCTGCCTGCATTCTCCTCAAGGATTTTGATGGATTCCTTTCTCACATTGAGGTCCTTCATCCATTTGGAGTCTATTTTCGTGTGTGGTGTAAGGAAGTGGTCCAATTTCATTTTTCTGCATTGGCTGTCCAATTTTCCCAGCACCATTTGTTGAAGAGGCTGTCTTTTTTCCATTGGACATTCTTTCCTGCTTTGTCGAAGATTAGTTGACCATAGAGTTGAGGGTCGATTTCTGGGCTCTCTATTCTGTTCCACTGATCTATGTGTCTGTTTTTGTGCCAGTACCATGCTGTCTTGATGATGACAGCTTTGTAATAGAGCTTGAAGTCCGGAATTGTGATGCCACCAACTTTGGCTTTGTTCTTCAATATTCCTTTGGCTATTCGAGGTCTTTTCTGGTTCCATATAAATTTTAGGATTATTTGTTCCATTTCTTTGAAAAAAATGGATGGTATTTTGATAGGGATTGCATTAAATGTGTAGATTGCTTTAGGTAGCATAGACATTTTCACAATATTTATTCTTCCAATCCAGGAGCATGGAACATTTTTCCATTTCTTTGTGTCTTCCTCAATTTCTTTCATGAGTACTTTATAATTTTCTGTGTATAGATTCTTAGTCTCTTTGGTTAGGTTTATTCCTAGGTATCTTATAGTTTTGGGTACAATTGTAAATGGGATTGACTCCTTAATTTCTCTTTCTTCAGTCGTGTTGTTGGTGTACAGAAATGCAACTGATTTCTGTGCATTGATTTTATATCCTGACACTTTACTGAATTCCTGTACAAGTTCTAGCAGTTTTGGAGTGGAGTCTTTTGGGTTTTCCACATATAGTATCATATCATCTGCGAAGAGTGATAGTTTGACTTCTTCTTTACCAATTTGGATGCCTTTAATTTCTTTTTGTTGTCTGATTGCTGAGGCTAGGACTTCTAGTACTATGTTGAATAGCAGTGGTGATAATGGACATCCCTGCCGTGTTCCTGACCTTAACGGAAAAGCTTTCAGTTTTTCTCCATTGAGAATGATATTTGCGGTGGGTTTTTCATAGATGGCTTTGATAATATTGAGGTATGTGCCCTCTATCCCCACACTTTGAAGAGTTTTGATCAGGAAGGGATGCTGTACTTTGTCAAATGCTTTTTCAGCATCTATTGAGAGTATCATATGGTTCTTGTTCTTTCTTTTATTAATGTGTTCTATCACATTGATTGATTTGCGGATGTTGAACCAACCCTGCAGCCCTGGAATAAATCCCACTTGATCGTGGTGAATAATCCTTTTAATGTACTGTTGAATCCTATTGGCTAGTATTTTGGTGAGAATTTTTGCATCTGTGTTCATCAAGGATATTGGTCTGTAGTTCTCTTTTTTGGTGGGATCCTTGTCTGGTTTTGGGATCAAGGTGATGCTGGCCTCATAAAATGAGTTTGGAAGTTTTCCTTCCATTTCTATTTTTTGGAACAGTTTCAGGATAATAGGAATGAGTTCTTCTTTAAATGTTTGGTAGAATTCCCCTGGGAAGCCGTCTGGCCCTGGGCTTTTGTTTGTTTGGAGATTTTTGATGACTGTTTCAATCTCCTTACTGGTTATGGGCCTGTTCAGGTTTTCTATTTCTTCCTGGTTCAGTTGTGGTAGTTTATATGTCTCTAGGAATGCATCCATTTCTTCCAGATTGTCCAATTTGTTGGCGTAGAGTTGCTCATAGTATGTTCTTATAATTGTCTGTATTTCTTTCGTGTTAGTTGTGATCTCTCCTCTTTCATTCATGATTTTATTTATTTGGGTCCTTTCTCTTTTCTTTTTGATGAGTCTGGCCAGGGGTTTATCAATCTTATTGGTTCTTTCAAAGAACCAGCTCCTAGTTTCATTGATTTTTTCTATTGTTTTTTTGGTTTCTATTTCATTGATTTCTGCTCTGATCTTTATGATTTCTCTTCTCCTGCTGGGTTTAGGGTTTCTTTCTTGTTCTTTCTCCAGCTCCTTTACGTGTAGGGTTAGGTTGTGTACTTGAGACCTTTCTTGTTTCTTGAGAAAGGCTTGTACCGCTATATATTTTCCTCTCAGGACTGCCTTTGCTGTGTCCCACAGATTTTGAACTGTTGTGTTTTCATTATCATTTGTTTCCATGAATTTTTTCAATTCTTCTTTAATTTCCTGGTTAACCCATTCATTCTTTAGAAGGATGCTGTTTAGTCTCCATGTATTTGGGTTCTTTCCAGCTTTCCTCTTGTGATTGAGTTCTAGCTTCAGAGCATTGTGGTCTGAAAATATGCAGGGAATAATCCTAATCTTTTGATACCGGTTGAGACCTGATTTGTGACCCAGGATGTGATCTATTCTGGAGAAGGTTCCATGTGCACTAGAGAAGAATGTGTATTCTGTTACTTTGGGATGAAATGTTCTGAATATATCTGTGATGTCCATCTGGTCCAGTGTGTCATTTAAGGCCTTTATTTCCTTGTTGATCTTTGGCTTGGATGATCTATCCATTTCAGTGAGGGGAGTGTTAAAGTCCCCTACTATTATTGTATTATTATTGATGTGTTTCTTTGATTTTGTTATTAATTGGTTGATATAATTGGCTGCTCCCACATTAGGGGCATAGATATTTAAAATTGTTAGATCTTCTTGTTGGACAGACCCTTTGAGTAGGATATAGTGTCCTTCCTCATCTCTTATTATAGTCTTTGGCTTGAAATCTAATTGATCTGATATAAGGATTGCCACCCCAGCTTTCTTCTGATGCCCATTAGCATGGTAAATTGTTTTCCACCCCCTCACTTTAAATCTGGAGGTGTCTTCGCGTCTAAAATGAGTTTCTTGTAGGCAACATACTGATGGGTTTTGTTTTTTTATCCATTCTGATACCCTGTGTCTTTTGATTGGGGCATTTAGCCCATTAACATTCAGGGTAACTATTGAGAGATATGAATTTAGTGCCATTAGTAGCCTGTAAGGTGACTGTTACTGTATATTGTCTCTGTACCTTTCTGATCTACTACTTTTAGGCTCTCTCTTTGCTTAGAGGACCCCTTTCAATATTTCCTGGAGAGCTGGTTTGGTGTTTGCAAATTCTTTCAGTTTTTGTTTGTCCTGGAAGCTTTTGATCTCTCCTTCTATTTTCAATGATAGCCTAGCTGGATAGAGTATTCTTGGCTGCATGTTTTTCTCGTTGAGTGCTCTGAATATATCATGCCAGCTCTTTCTGGCCTGCCAGGTCTCTGTGGATAAGTCTGCCGCCAATCTAATATTTTTACCATTGTATGTTACAGACTTCTTTTCTCGGGCTGCTTTCAGGATTTTCTCTTTGTCACTAAGACTTGTCAATTTTACTATTAGGTGACAGGGTGTGGACCTATTCTTGTTGACTTTGAGGGGGGTTCTCTGCATCTCCTGGATTTTGATGCTTGTTCCCTTTGCCATATTAGGGAAATTCTCTCCAATGATTCTCTCCAATAGACCTTCTGCTCCTCTCTCTGTTTCTTCTTCTTCTGGAATCCCAATTATTCTAATGTTGTTTTGTCTTATGGTGTCACTCATCTCTCGAATTCTCCCCTTATGGTCCAGTAGCTGTTTGTCCCTCTTTTGCTCGGCTTCCTTATTCTCTGTCATTTGGTCTTCTATATCACTAATTCTTTCTTCTGCCTCATTTATCCTAGCAGTGAGAGCCTCCATTTTTGATTGCACCTCATTAATAGCTTTTTTGATTTCAACTTGGTTAGATTTTAGTTCTTTAATTTCTCCAGAAAGGGCTTTAATATCTCCAGAGAGGGTTTCTCTAATATCTTCCATGCCTTTTTCGAGCCCAGCTAGAATGTTCAGAATCGTCATTCTGAACTCTTGATCTGACATATTACCAATGTCTGTGTTGATTAGGTCCCTAGCCTTCGGTACTGTCTCTTGTTCTTTTGTTTGTGGTGATTTTTTCCGCCTTGTCATTTTGTCCAGATAAGAGGATATGAAGGAGCAAATAAACTACTAAAAGGGTGGCAAAGACCCCAGAAAAATGCGCTGTAACCAAATCAGAAGAGACCCCTAATTGTGGGGGGGGAGAAAGGGGATAAAAACAGGTTCTGAAAAAAAAGAAAAGAAAAAAAAAAAGGAAAAAAAAGGAAAAAATTTAAAAAATAAAACAAATTAAAAAATATAAAAAAGAAAGAAAAAATATATATATTTAGATGAACTAGTCAAAAAACGTTAAAAAAGAAAAGGGTAAAAGTTTTAAAAAATTTAGCAGAAGAAGAAAAAAGAAAAAAGAAAAAAAAATTGAAAAAAGAAAAAAAAAATTGAAGTAGCCGCAAGACTAAAGAATCATGGGGAGAAAGCCATGAGTTCCGTGCTTTGCTTTCTCCTCCTCTGGAATTGCTCTGCTGTCTTAGGAATTGAACCTGCTTTCTCCTTGATAGATGAACTTCGTCCTGGCTGGATATTTTGTTGATCTTCTGGGGGAGGGGCCTGTTGTAGTGACTCTCAAGTGTCTTTGCCCGAGGCGGGATTGCACCGCCCTTACCGGCGGCCGGACTAAGTAATCGGCTCGGGTTCGCTTTTGGGAGCTTCTGTTCCCTGAACGCTTTCTGTAGAGTTCCAGAGGACGGGAATGAAAATGGCGGCCTCCTAGTCTCCGGCCCGGAGGAGCCGAGAGCCTGGGGCCCCACTCCTCAGTGCGCCCCCAGAGGACAGCACCCAATCACTCCCGTATCCCCAGCCTCTAGCTGTGCTCCGAGCTCACCCAGCCCGCGACCAGTTCAAGGTAACCCCGAGCTGAGAGTTCAGTCCTCGGCTCTGTCTCTGCAGCCGGCTTCTCCGTTCTAATACCTGCGAGCTCTCCGACACTCTGACACCCCCGATCCTTCTGTGACCCTGCGGGGCCTGGGGCCACGCTGACCCCGCGTGGGCTTCACCCTGGTTTAGCCTCTGGAGCAATGTCCCTCAGTGGAACAGACTTTTAAAAGTCCTGATTTTGTGCTCCATTGCTCGGCCGCTTGCCGGGAGCCGGCCCCTCCCGCCGCGGTCTATCTTCCCGTCGTTTTAGATTCACTTCTCCGCCAGTCCTACCTTTCAGAAAGTGGTTGATTTTCTGTTTCTAGAGTTGCTGTTCTTCTTCTCTTCGCTCTCCCATTGGATTTGTAGGTGTTTGCAATGTTTAGATAAGCTATCGAGCTGATCTCCTGCTACCTGATGTAGTCTCAGCCTGCTACTTCTCCGCCATCTTGACTCCTCCCCCCCCAGTGGCCCTTCTTAAAAGAAGACCTACCATCAGGGACTTTCAACCATAGCTAGCTGAAAAAGTCAGCAAATAAGCTTTCCAAAATTCAGCCATAAAACTGGACAAAATTGACTAGAACAATTATTTCAGTATTCTGAGAATCGATGAAAAGCCCACAACAATCTGAAAAGCACTTACGTTTGGACTTGAGGGAAGAATGGTAGGTGTCTGCGGCATTCTGGCCTGGGGTTGCCCCCGTTCCCTCCCTGTCCCCAAGCCTGGGTTGGCCAGTGTCGACGATGTTCTGGCAGAACAGGTCACGAGTACCAGCACTACCTCTGCCATGATCAAAAGGGTTCATCGATTTGGTCTGCCCTTCCTGCAGGGAAACTTGAAGAGCTTCAGAGATGTTAATTACATGGGCTAATACAAAAGACTATAGTTATCTCATTCTCATGTCTTGTCTTAACTTCTTTAAAAGACATACAGTTATACAAAGCAATAATTATAAAATTGTATTGTTGGACTTATAGATATGCAAATGTAATAAAAATGACAATAATAACACAAAAGGGAAGAGGAAATAGATGTTTATTAAAGCAAAGTTTCTACCTTTTTCTAAAATTAAATTAGAATTGATCTGAACTAGATTATGATAAATTAAAATGCATATTGTAACCCTTAAATTACAATCCTTAAAAAAGTAACTAAATTTTTTTTTTCAAAATTAACAAAGTAGGGGCGCCTGGGTGGCTCAGTGGGTTAATCCTCTGCCTTTAGCTCAGGTCATGATCTCAGGGTTCTGGGATTGAGCCCCACATCGGGGGGGGGGGGGCGTCTCTGCTCAGCAGGGAGTCTGCTTTCCCCTCTCTCTCTGCCTGCCTCTCTGCATACTTGTGATCTCTGTCTGTCAAATGAATAAATAAAATCTTTTTAAAAAAATTAACAAAGTAATTTAAGGATCCATTGAAATATTTGACATAAAAAAGCCAGTCAAGGAGGAACAGACGACTGAAAAAACGAATTGACATGTAGAAAACAAAGAGGGAAAAATGGCAACTCTAAGTCCAAACAAGCCAGCAATTACATTAAATGTGAAAGGTCTAAACACCCCAGTCAAAATGTAGAGATTATAAGACTGGATAAAAATACACAGTCCAACCATACACTGTCTTTAAGAGAGAGAGACCTTAGATTCAAAAACACAAATAGATTGAAAGTGAGAGGATGGAAAAGATATACCCCTCAAACAGTAATCATTAGAGAACTGGAGTGGTTTTATTAATATCAGACAAAGTAGATTTAAAGACACATATTACTGGAGACAAACAGGGACATTTCATAATGATAGAAGAGTTAGTACCTGAGAAAGATATAACAATTATAAATATATATGCACTTAACAAGTAGGTCTCAAAATATATGAAGTGAAAATGGATGCCTATCCAGAGATAACCCAGGTGAAAGAGGCAAGGATAAGGTTGCTATCTCCCCATCCTCCCAACGCTGGTCTCCTGCCTGTCCTGCCAAGTTGCACAGCATTTATACTGACATGTTGTAATCACACATTTATTCGTTTGGCTCACTCAGAGCCCCTTTGCCCTTTGTATGCCCAGTACTAAGCACTCTTTAGCATATGCAGTATATTTTAAAAATTAACCACCAACTGACTGGTATTCCAGGCAGAGGGCAAGAAACAAAAGAGAATATGGCATATTCTAGGAACTCTAAGTTGTTCCAAATGCCTTCAGTAGCATTTCTGAAACTGAATTCCTTGAGCTGTTAACAGAGTTTAGTGCTCAAACTGAACCCACTGTGTTCCTTTGTTGGACATTCTCAATGTCCATTACTGTGTTGAAATTTGTTTCCATCCTTTCTCAAACTGATTTGACCAGACTTTAATAATATCTTGAGGAAGTGCTCCTCAGAACAGCGCTGGGGAGTTATGAACCTAGAGAGTAGGATAGCTGTGAAAGGTTGTGGGAGATGAGCCCAGAGGGGTAGGCAGGAGCCAGGCCATGAGGAGCCTAGTAAGAAATGCTAGGAAATTTGAATTTTATTTTTGCCGACCACGTAAAGTCATTGAATGATTTTACTTAGACAAGGGAGTATCACTGTGCGATTTGCATTTCATAAGGATCATCCTGGCAAGAGCATAGATGATGTGTTGGAGGAAGGCCAGGCTCAAGGCAGAAGAACTGGTTGGGAAAGTGGTGGCAGCAGCCCATGATGAAAGCTTAGACTAAGTCTGTGGTAACAGCAGTGAGGAGGAGGGACTGAACTAAGAAAACATATTTGGGAAACAGAATTGACAGGTCTTCATGATCAATTTCATCTAAGGGTGAAAGAGAGGGAGGTATCCATGAAACATCCAAGTTTTCTGACTTAGACTGTTGGTGGGTAGTGGTGACATTCATCTGACAGAGAAGAGATGGGCAGAACTGTGGGGGTAGAGGTTTCATTTGAGGTACTCAGGAAAGTTCAGTTGGAAATTCAGATGTGAAGCTCCAGAGAGTTCTGGGACGGACGTGAAGAGGTGAGAGTCATAGAAATACTGGTTCGGTGGAAGTCACAGGTTTGAATGAGGTGATTCAGAAAGAGTAGGGTGAGAAGGAAGTGAGCAGGAGACTGATCCCTGGAAATCAATATGTGAGAGATCAACAGAGGAAGGATTAACTAAGAAGGAAGAAATGGAGCAGTAGAAGGGAAGCCAGGGGCAGCTTGGTGCCTCAGTTGGTTAAATGCCTGACTGTTGATCTCAGCTCAGGTCTTGATTTCAGGATCTTGGATTCAAGTCCCATATTGGGCTCCACACTGGGCATTGAGCATACTTAGAAGAGGAAGAGGAAAAGGAAGAAGGAGAAGGAGAAGAAGGAGAAGGGAAACCAAAAATAGGATATCAGGAAGCCAAGATGGGATAGGCAGAAAATATGATCAGATCAATAGCAAGTTCTAGAAAATCAGAAAAAAATGAAGAACGGTAAGTAGCCACTGTATTTAAGAATGTGAATGGAATTGCTAGCCTTAGGGGGAGAGTTCTAGTAGAGGGGTGGAGAGAGGCAAAGTTAGTTGAAAGTTAAGGTGAGGGGCACCTGGGTGGCTCAGTGGGTTAAGCCTCTGCCTTTGGTTCAGGTCATGATCTCAGGGTCCTGGGATTGAGCCCTGCATCGGGCTCTCTGCTTAGCAGGGAGCCTGCTTCCCCACTCTCTCTCTCTGCCTGCCTCTCCAGCTACTTGTGATCTCTGTCTGTCAAATAAATAAAAACAAAATCTTCAAAAAAAAAAAGAAAGAAAGAAAGTTAAGGTGAGCCAGACTGTGGTTGGTTGAATGAGAGACAAGTGTGAATAGTGGACACCTATTACTCTTGCGAGTAGTTTAGCTTTGAAAGGAGAGCAAGAGAACTACAGGGTAGTAGCTCGAGGGGCTGGGGTCCTCAGAGAAGCTGTTTCCTTAAAGCTGGATGGCACTTAAGGAGAGGGGTAGAGCACACTTATGTGCCAGAGAGAAGCCAGAGAGAGAGGGGGAAGGTGTCATCACAGGGGATTGAGCGACGCTACTGAGGAAGCAGGAGGAGACGTGACACAGGTGAGGCCCGTGATAACAGGCCCAGCAATGTTTTCGGATTCTAGTAGCTTCCCCATCATTCGACGAATATCCTTAAAACAGAACAGTTAGGTTAGATTCAGGAAATTAGGCAGAGAACTCTTGTATTCTCTACCATAGCATGCTAGATGGGGCAGATATGCCTACAATTCTTAAAATTTATTAAATCATTCCTCTGATCCAGACTCAACAACATTCTATTGCTGACAGGGAATGAAAGTAGAAACCCATTCAAGTCCTTCAGCGTCTGGCTAACGTCACGGGCTGCTCCTGTTTCCACTGTGGCTGTCCTCTCTGGTCAGGCTGCTGTGTAGACTTGCACACAAACATGCCTGGCTCATCCCGCTTCCTTTGCCCTGCTCCCACCCTATCGCAATATTATCCCCCTCTGTATGTATAGGGAGACTGAGAATATAATCCCGACCTGTCCTAGCCTACAGGACCCTTAAGAATGTGCCATCTGCCCATCTCTCCGATTGGATTTGAAACCACTCTCCCCCAAGCCTTCTTTGCTCCTCCAACAGGAAGGAATTTTTCTGTCCCCAGACATTCGCCCTGAGTCTGCTGCCTGAGCCACTCTTTCTGTGGCATTTTTTGTGGCTGGCTCCTTCTCATCCTTCGGGTCTCAGCCTGAATGTCGCTTCATCTCATGTGATGAAAGTCAATCTATGCAGAGTACATCTTGCACCCCATTATGAGCGATCATAATACATTTATTTCCTTCAAAGCACTGAGAACTCTCTCTGCTTATTTTGTTTATTGTCCTTCCCTCCTTCCCCCAACAGAATGGAAGCCTGAGGGCTCTTCCCAGTCTGTCCTATCCCCTTCTTACCCCCAGTGTCCAGTGTAGTGCTTGACAAGTGGTTTATGAGTGTGTTTCATCAATAAATGAACAGCTCCTCAACACTCTCAAACCCGAGCTTAAATCCCACCTACATAGTTAATAATAATAATAATAGCTTATATATATTGAGTGCTTCCTTCGTGCCAGCGGTCACATATGTTATCTTACTTAATGAGCCCCCTCCCCCATTGACCTCCTGTAACTCATACAGTACTTATGAACCAGGACACACATTCTGTGTTTACTTGAAATTTAGCCTCCTGCTTTGTTATTTGATATATTATATGCATCACTCTTTTTGCTCCAGTGAAGTGAAAATTGTTAGTGCTCCCACATGGCACTCAGAATGTTCAAGGTATGGTGAGTGACTAAAGATATCCCCCCAGGTTATAAGATTCACATAATAAAAGTGTTGATAAGGGGGATGCCTGGGTGGCTCATCTGCCTTCAGCTCAGTTCCACATCTGGCTCCTTGCTCAGCTGGGAGCCTGCTTCTCCCTCTGCTTGCTGTTCCCCCTGCTAGTGCTTTCTCTCTCTCTCTCTCTGTCAAATAAAAAAATAAAATCTTTTTAAGAATTTAAAAAATGTTGGGCGCCTGGGTGGCTCAGTGGATTGAGCCGCTGCCTTCGGCTCAGGTCATGATCACAGGGTCTTGGGATCGAGCCCTGCATCGGGCTCTCTGCTCTGCGGGGATCCTGCTTCCTCCTCTCTCTCTGCCTGCCTCTCTGCCTACTTGTGATCTCTCTCTCTGTCAAATAAATTTAAAAAAAAAAATCTTTAAAGAATTTAAAAAATGTTGGGCACCTGGGTAGCTCAGTGGGTTGAAGCCTCTGCCTTTGGCTCAGGTCATGATCCCAGGGTCTTGGGATCGAGCCCTGCATTGGGCTCTCTGCTCAGCAGGGAGCCTGCTTCCTCCCTCTCTCTCTGCTTGCCTCTCTGCCTCCTTGTGATCTCTGTCTGTCAAATAAATAAATAAAATCTTTAAAAAATTTTTTTTAAATGTTGATAAGTTATGTTTATTATAAATTTCAGACAGAAAATCGAACCCAATATACAACGGGTCAAACGCCATTCAACTAGTAAAATGTCAAAATGGTTAAGGCTAGATAGTTTGAGGTTTGAGGTAGGAGATATGCAGTTCGCTCCCCTCCATTTCCAGAAGAATTTGCTAAAATCTTAACTTTCTAGAAAAAAAAATTGTCCAGCCTGGCAAAAGTGCTTGCAAAACCCAGCATTATCTCACACAAAGAAGTGCTGCGGCAGGTTCCATAAGAAAGTCTCCCAGCATGAAGTATTGGGTTTTGAAATATCTGTTTTGCCGTGTCATGCAGTCCCAAGCTGAAGTGCCCTCCAGTGTGCATGATCTCAGGAATCCCTTTGCACATGCGGTGGATAGGAGAACCTGGAGTCTATCCTGATGAAGATCCTCCCAAACTCCTCTAGATTCTTCTGCAATCTGGAAATTCTTTCCCACATCTCACCTTGTTTAGCTGCAACCTGCTAGTTCAAGTTTTGAGCTCAGATCAAAGGAACATCCCTGTTCCCCAAGGAATCCACCCTTCATCGTTAAGATGACTTCAGGGGCAATCTACTCTGCTTTCCCCATAAGGGGATGGTCCTCCCCAAGGCTCTCAGTAAGCTTGGAGTCCCCAAGGGCTCTTAATCGCTAGCGCTCTACCCTGGGTGAGCCACAGGAGTCACTTCTGAAGTCTCCGGCTCTGAGGACGCACAGTAGTGATTTACTTCTTGGGTTCCACCCTGGAGCAGATGTGTACAATCAGGAAAATGTCACTCAACCTGTCTCTCCTCATCTGATAGGTCAGCCAGAAGCACCAATTCTTCTGGGTGTCCTACTGGATATGCTTTCTGGAAGAGAGCTCCCTTCTTTTAAAAAAGGTATCTTCTCCTAATTGTTTTTTAAGCTCCATAGAAACAACTGTTCATTGCAATAGAATATGGGCAATGCTGTACTTTGCCAAGGATTCTGTTTTTCACTTTCTTCCGTGGTCAGGGATATAATTAAATGCCAGCATTCTGATGATACACATTTTCCATCCCAGCTGCTTGAAGTTCCTTCTCTGCTAAATAGTTTAGTAATTATCTCTTTGACCACTACCTGCCTCCCCCAGGGAACGGGCCAGAACAACCTCTACTCCTCCTTCCATTTTAGAGTCTCTATAAATTACGAAGAACTCTTGTCATCTTGAATAATGTCATGATGTAGCTTATTTATTTATTTATGGGAGTGGAATGTGGCTTATCTTTTCTCACTTTAATTTAGGACCACCAGGGACAAGCAACCTCAAGGTAGCCATGATTTACCAGAATGTCGGTTTTTCAAAATCTTTATATGCACAACATTTCAGAGTGTAAATGGAATAAGAGGAAAGAAGACAAGATTTATTGTCATAATCGTGTGGGGCTAGCTTTGGGAGAACCAAGTGCTCACATTCATTCAAGAGCTCACATTTGAATACTGACATTATCCCCAAGTGAGACTGTAGAATCCCAGTGTGTGTGTGTGTGTGTGTGTGTGTGTGTGTGTTAGCAGATCACTCGCCAAGTGTAAATAAACATTTAAAATATGCCACAGGGCAATCCTGCTCTTGGTGTTGCTTTTTTTTTATTTGTTTATTTAATATATCAGGAACCAACTCCCCCTTACTCCCGCCTCCTCCCCACGCAAGAGCCAGTCCCAGGCTCCTGGGGGTCCTGACCTCAGTATCCTACCACCAACGGGGGACAGGGTGAAAGGAAGACTTGGAGGATGGGGTTTGGGCAGCAGGAATTGCAGAGTCAGGTCCCAGGCCTCAGAGACTTGGGCTCTGTGCTCCAGCGGAAGCCCGTGAAGGACGGATGGAGGGACCAGAGGACTGCTTGCTTCCCGCAGACGCCAGCCTGGCCGCCACCTGCCGGAGGGCTGGGGGCGGGGCCTCGCCGGGCTGGGGCGGAGAGGCGGGCGCGACGGGGCGGAGCTGTGGCGAGGCGCGGGCCGCGGGAGGGTAGGCCCCGGCCGAGAGAGGTGGGTCGGTGGCTGGCTGGGAGCGGCTCCCACTGCGACTCGGGAGGCGCCCTGGGCCCCCGCGCGCTAGTGCCGGGCGGGGCCGAGGCGCCCGCGGCCTCGGAGCGCCCGGAAGGGCCGGGCTTGCGCGCTCCTGGGGGCCGGGGGCTGGCGGCGGGAGCGCGGCGGGAGGGGCTTCGAGCAGGTCTGCTAGTCGTTTCCGTTTTCCTCCTCGTCTGAGGCTCATCCCCAGACCGGAAGGTGCCGGGGCCGAGCGACGCACAGTCCCACCTACTCGGACCCCCTTGTGTTTGGCCAGGCGGACCCCCATTCCTCCCGAGACCCTGCCCATCCAAGCGATTTCAGGGTACGCCAGTATGGACACAGCTCCCCAAGGTGAAAAGTTAGCATTTAGCCATTTTGAAGTTGGTACCTGGGGGGAAGGAGAAACACTCCCATGGGGCAGAGGACATGCCAGAAGGAGAGCCGTAAGGAACGCACAGGCCCTCACCCGAGGAGTGCTTTTTTGCTCTAGGCCCGTGGCGTGAATTTGCCAGGCCCTGGACCCCTGCTTGTATCCCTCCCGGAGTTCTGCATAGCCACCTGGGAGCAGCTTCGGGGCCATGCCGATTTCACCCTTTAAAAGCATTGCATCCTGATGTGTGTGTGTGTGTGTCACATTTAGATCCTCCACTCAGTGACGCAGAGCCTTTCAGGGTTGGCTGCGAGCCAAACCCCAGCTTCCCGATGCAGCCCGAATCCAGCCAGGGTGAAGAGGAGACCCCTTCCCTCTTGTGGGGCTTGGATCCTGTGTTCCTAGCCTTTGCAAAACTCTACATCAGGGATATCCTGGACTTGAAGGAGTCCCGCCAGGTACCAGGTATGTGGCTGGTGGGCCCGGAGGATGCCCAGGGCTGCACCTGCACCTCACCCTTCTCTCTCCAAAGCTGCAGGAAGCTGGGGCTTAGTGGCTTTCAGGAGAACCTTCCCTGCTGCAGGCTCTGAAGATGACCTAGTGTGACTCTCAAATGAATACTTTTCTGTGCAAGTTACAGAGTCTAAGTCTTATTTTTATTTTTTAAAATAAATGCGTGTGGTAGTAACCTTTGTACTCTGGAATTTTGGGGGTTTTTTGGTTTTTTTGTTTTGCTGGTTTTGGTCTGGCTTTGAGGTCTTTAATATTTTAACATGCTTGGTTGTTTTTCTCTGGGACAGCTGTTGGTGGAAAGCTTCACTGGACCAGATATCTCTAGGCCTCTTCCCTGGCCGGGACAGGTGACTCACCTGCAAAGCTTAAGTATCTTCTTTGTAAAAAATGGGGATAAACCAGACCTGAACAGAACTTGTGGGGTTCTGTTTTGTTATCAACTACTTAGAACCAAGTAATATAAATTCCCTGAGAGGAAAGACATTATCTGCCTTATTCATCTACATAATTCCAGTGCTTAGAACTGTGCCTGGCATGTGATGGGCCGTCAGAAAGTCATTGGAGCAACAAAGTATTATAAATGTAAAGTTAAAGAAATAATTTTTATTTTAAAGGTGGTTACTAAGGATAGGTTCTTCATGCCTAGAAACATAACAAATATAATTTGGGGTAGATTTAAATAATTCACATAGCTGTGTATGGATTTTCACATGTTTACTGTGCTACATGAGAAGTTTGGTTCAACTCTTCGCTGTTTTGAGTGAATAGCAAGCTGTGAGTCAGAAGTAGTCAAAAAGCTCAAGTATGCACGGTTTTAATGAGAGGATGTTTTGTGTGTTTCCCGTTCTATGTACAAATATATTTGGAGGATCTTATTCTCAAGCCTTGTGTGCAAAACACCTTGGTTTCCTAATTATTGTTGGAAATGATCTATGTTTGTTTTTTTGTGTTTTTTTCTTGGAAGGCAGCCATCCTCCCCCACAGTTGTCCATTTTCCAGAACGGGATGGTATTCTTCATAGCTCATCTCAGGAAGAAAGTAATTCACACCAAATGCCAGCTTTGCATTTGAAAGAAAGGTCTTATGGAGTGGCTCAAGGAAATGTCTGGGCATGATAGGGGCTTAACTCTTTCTGCGGGCGAAGGACCTCATGATGTATTAACAGCCAACCAAGGAAAACGGATCTTGATGGTCTTTGCTAGGTCACTGGTAATGCTGTTTTAGATGTGATTTGTTGCCAGGTGGGCTGGGGAGACTTCAGACCCCGAGGCTTCCATCCATCCTTTCCCAGAGATGCTGCCAGAAGCTCTTGGTCCCATTGCAAGAGAGAATTCAAGGAGAGACCCAAGGCAAGGGTTGAGCAGTGCAAATCGGAAGTTTATTAAAGTGAGAGTATGCTCTTGACACAGAGGGAGGCAAACCATAAGAGACTCAACTTTAGGAATCAAACTGAGGGTTGTTGGAGGGGAGGTGGAGTGGAGGGATGGGGTAACTGGGTGATGGGCATTAAGGAGGGCATGTGATGTGATGAGCACTGGATGTTGTATGCAATGAATCATTGAACTCTACTTCTGAAACTAACAATATACTATATGCTAATAAATTGAATTTAAAGAAAATAAAAAAAATAAAGTGAATGCAGGTGAGCTCAAGGGAGAGCTGCATCCCAGGTTTTGGGTTCCTTTTACTGACAGGTGTTATTTAGGGGTTGGAATATTTATTACTTGGGGAGGCATTTTTTTGAGGAGCATTTTTTGTGTCTTTTCTCCCTTACTTGATCCAGGTTCTTGGCTTTCTTTGTCTTGAGCCTGTCTGATTTGATCCAGCTTCTTACGGCTTTGTTTTTGGAGTGCTGCAGGGACAGGTCTCTGACTTCCCCCATAGCTAGCCATGACTCCCCCTTTGTTGGCCTCCAGGCATCCTGTAAAAACCTAACTGCTGACTGTAACAGTTTTTAAAATGAAACATCATGCTTGAAGCAGGCACCAACCATAATTGCAAGAGAGTGATCTCCTTGAGATTATACTGTAGGGCTCAAGGGGTGGGAAATTCCCCTAGTCTGGGTTTTTTTTTCTGTGTTGTTTTCGTTGTTGTTTCTGGTTTGGTTTGAGGATAGGGGTTGTCCATGCCGACCCCTGGGAAAGGAGCGGGCTAGAGATTGAGTTGTCATGTGGCCAACGAGTCAATCATGCCTACAAAATGAAACCCGGATAAAAACTCTGGACACCGAGGCTCAGGTGAATTTTCCTGGTTGGTGATTGTGCATTGATTCGTCAGGAGGGTGATCTATTGTGTGGGTGTGGAAGCTTTGCGCTTGGACTCTTCCAGACCTTGTCCAATGGATCTCTTTAGTTAGTGAGTCCTGGTTTGTACCCTTCATTATAAAACTATAGTCATAAGTCTAGTACCTTCCTGAGTTGTGTCCCATTCTAACAAAACACCAAAGCTGAGAGAGTTGTAGGCCCCCCTGAAGTTTGTAGCCAGTTGGTCAGAAGTGTGGGTGGCTTGAGAACACCCCGATTCAGGGCTGGTGAGTGAAAAAAGCAATTTTGTGGGAGACTGTGCCCTTGACTTGAAGTTTGACCTGACTCTGTATTTGCCATCCATCAGAATTGCCTTGTAAAATTGTTGCAGAATGTCTACTTCTCTAAATTAATCTGCAAATTTAAACTAATAAAAAATATTATGAAAAAATAGTATCAAGTTTGTGGTGGTGGTGGTATTCATAGGTTTTTAGGTTTTGGGGTCTTTTTTTTTTTTTTAAAGATTTTATTCATTTATTTGACAGAGAGAGACAGCGAGAGGGGGAACACAAGCAGGGGAAGTGGGAGAGGGAGAGGCAGGCTTCCTGCGGATCAGGGAGCCTGATGTGGGGCTCGATCCCAGGACCCTGGGATCATGACCTGAGCTGAAGGCAGAGGCTTAAAGACTGAGCCACCCAAGTGCCCCTTGGGGTCTTTCTTAAAAAAAAGATTTGTGAGAGAGAGAAGGAGTGTTGGGGGAGGGGCAGAGAGTGAGAATCTTCAAGTGGACTCCCCACTGAACATGGAGCCCGTGAGATTTCACCCTCATGAGACCATGACCTGAGCCGAAATCATGGGTTGACTGCTTAACCAACTGAGTCACCCAGGTGCCCCAGTTTGGGGGTCTTTTTTGCTTTATCTTTTTGTTTATAGCATGCAGAAATAGTCTTTATTATTCTAAATATCCGTGTCAGACTTTAATAATGGGATAAATAATGAATCTGATGTTTAAATCAAAATCTGTTACTTAGGGGCGCCTGGGTGGCTCATTGGGTTAAAGCCTCTGCCTTCGGCTCGGGTCATGATCCCGGGATCCTGGGATCGAGACCCGCGTTGGACTCTCTGCTTGGCGGGGAGCCAGCTTCCTCCTCTCTCTCTCCTCTCTGCCTGCCTCTCTGCCTACTTGTGATTTCTGTCTGTCAAATAAATGAATAAAATCTTTAAAAAAATATATCTGTTACTTATATTATCTAATCTTAGAGGGACCGATGAAGTAGGAATAGTGTATTTATAAGATTATATGCAAAATAGGATCTTGGGCACTTGAATATTATTAGACATCAATTAAATAATGGCAGACTAAAAAGAGATCAATCAAAAGTACTTTTCAAAGAGAGAAACCAGGCAAATGTCTTGCTGTGGTGGTGGCTGTTCGGGGATGGGCTCCCGTGAAAGCTGACTTAGTCCTCCCTGTGTGACTCGGACCCCTCAACCCTCCCACATGACCCTACTCCTTCCTGGGGACCTGATGGTTCAGGAGATCCCCCAGTATGTTTGGGCCTCTGGGGGCTGCATGTGGAACAGAGGCAGCAGGAACAGAAGGACCATGTGGGGAAGGCTGCAGCTTGAACTCCCCCATCAGCCAGTATCTGTTGTTTGGGTGGTTTTCTGTTGTTTGCTTCCTGAGCTTTCTTTCAGTCGACAGAGCCACCATCCAACTATTTTTAAGCTCTTCTGTTGTAGAAGAGAATCTTCTGTTGATAGAAGGATGTGGTCCTCTCCACTTTTTGTCCGTCCTTTCAGCTTCTTCTCGTGGGTTGCGTTTCTGATACATGTAGTCATGTTTCTCTACAGGTGGACACGTGTCTTCTCTATTCCCAAGCAGTGTGTTTTCTCCTCGCTTGATTTTCTCTGAATGTTTTGATTCAACCCATGCATTAGTTTCTCCTGAATTTGCTCTCCTTTGTTCAGAGATGCTTTAGAGATGTTTTCTATATCAATTGCTTGAGATTGGAAGGATTTTTTGCATTTTTGAGTGACTCTGTCTGCCCTTCAAGGCGAACCATTGTCAGCGTAGAAGATAAAAGTTTAGGGAGTGCCCTTTTCTGTGCTTTCTTTGAGAGAATCTGTTGTGTCTTCAGGTGAAGACCTGTTCAGATTTTTATCTAGTGGCCTGACACAGTTGGTAACCTTAGAGGGTTGGCCTCCATCACAGATGCCTTGAGGACCCTCATGGCTTGTGTCATTAGTCCTGTCTTTATATTACCTTTATCATACGCTTCAACCCAGGCAAAACACCTTTGGCTACCTCTGTTTCCCTTCTTAAAGTGTGTCGGCTCTTTACTATAAAACCACCATAGTAGTGCATGGCAGGGTGTCGCAGGGAAACCCAGAGAGTCCTGGGACTATCTTGAGTTTCCAGATGTCACCAGAAGAGCACCCTGCAGTGGCTGGGAAGACATTTCAGGGATAGGCGGTGGGCTTTCCTATGGGTCCAGAGGCCTCCGTAGTTCTGCTTCCTGATACTAATGTCCTGGGTGCCACAAGTGACCACATGGAACCCCGTAGAGTGTTCTGTCTCTAATGCCAACAGATGCCTGGCAACCAGGACAGACCAGCCATTGAGATGGGGGTAGGGGAAGACCAGTCAGGTTCTAGAAAATGGTTCTCTCTAACTTTGCTCTGCTCAGTGCACCAGTAGGTAGTGTTATTACCTGTCCAGTGCCTTTGGGGAAGCAGAAAGGGCTGGCTGCAGCCAGAGAACAACCTGGAGCTCAGGCCACTCCAAGCCCCCCGGCCCTATAGCAGACCCAGCAGTGCCATGCCATAGCTCTTCTCTGGACACAGGCATGTCAGGCCATGGTGCTGGGGAACACGTCAGTAGAGGACTCCGTGTCCACATCCCTAGGGGAAGCTCATAGTCTCCCGATTTACCCTTCTTTCTGCCGCCGGGAAGTCTGAGCTTCCTGCAGCGGTCCTGCAGGGCTCTCCCTCTGAAGTCGCCCATTTCCCTTTGTGTTTGGTCAGTGGAGGCAGGTGGGGGCAAAGGCCCCAAGGGTCTCACCAAATGTAGTAGCTAAGGGACCTGGATAGCAATCCTAAGAACACAGGAGGAGTCGCTGGGAACTGTTCTGCTCTTAAAATTGCATGGATTTTCTGTGGAGCCAGTTTGTCCCCATTCAACCTGTGTTCCTGGAAGAGGGTGACCCTCCTTCGGGGATGACACAGTGACTCCGGCTCCTTCCCTTGTGTGCCCTGCCATTTCAGCTCATGGCCCACACGGTTACCCCGTACATGGTCTCTAACCTAGCAAGTATTCTTCAGAAGGATGCCCTGCTTGGGAAAGGGCCCTTCTTTAGGCTAAATTGCCACCATTTTTTCCTTCCAACTACATCTGACTCTCCTAGAATGTCCAGCGGGCTGAGGCTCAGAGCTTCCTTATCCATCCTCTGGGACTCCCCATGAGTGACTTGTCCGCAACCCCTTTATCCACATGGGATACAAGAGAACCATCAGCAGAGGCCAGTCTGGGGGTTTTGAAGGGCATCGGGGTTCAGGCCACAGATCTGTCCCACCGTGTAACCCCATGGATGTGGAGAACAGAGGCTCTGACCAGGCTTGGTGGGGAGGGAGGAGGTGGCCAGAAGTCTGTGCCGATGAATGTTTGTTTACAGGTCAGATCTTCATTGAAAATGGAAATTGCCACTTAGACAGTTATAACCTCTTTCTGCAAGTAAAGAATTCAGCCATCATGGGGGAAAAAACAGGCTGGAGAAGATTTTAGTCTGGACTCAGGAGCTGCAGGAGATAGACGCACGTGCGAGTAGCTTACACCAAAAGGGTCAGGATGTTGGGGGGCCGCAGATGGGAAGCCTGCAGGGGCCAGGACAGCACTGGGACCCAGGATTGGAATCAGGGAGTCCCTGCAGCCAGGAGTCCCTCTGTCTGTGTCCCTTCCCAGGTCTAAAAAGGCATGTAAGGTTTCTCCTCTCAGTTTTCTCCTCTGGCAGGAAACTGCCTGCTGACATCTGTCTTCTGGGTTTGGAAAATAGTTTTTAAAAAGAGAAGTTTGGGGGGCACCTGGGTGGCTCCGTTGGATTAGTGTCTGACTTGACTTTTGGTTTTGGCTCAAGTTATGATCTCAGGGGTCCTGGGATCAAGCCCGCATCAGGCTTCGCACTCAGCGGGGAGTCTGCTCCAAGATTCTCTCCCTCTGTCCCGTCCCCCACCCCATTCACTTGCGTACTTGTGCTCTCTTCCTCTCTCTCAAATAAGTAATTTTTTTTTTTTTTAAAGAGAGAAGTTTTTGAGTTATAATCTGCTGGCTCCAAAGAACAGCAGTTTTTTTTTTTTTTTTTTTTTTTTTTTGGTTTTTTTGGTAACCTAATTTATCTTCTCTTTAAAAAAAAAAATCAATGTTAATTCATAGAAATGATGACTGGCTTTCTAGAAAAGTGCTAGTAAAAAAAATCAAGCCTTTCCTGTGATTTCCTCTTTTCTTTTGCAATCCCTCAAAACAGATTTGGTCTCATAATCTAATGACTGTTTTCACACCTGTTGTGAGAGGTCCACAAGAAGGCACATTTCATTTTCGCAAACGGAAAGGTTAACCAAATCTAGTTGGGCAATGTTGGTTCTCTCTTTTCTGCATTAGTACAGGCTTCTTTAAAACCAAACTTTCTACTTTGGACCCTTAAGGAAAAGACATCTGAATTTCTTTGGGCTTGCCATTTGTCAAGGACTGATTTTTTTTTTTTTTTTTTAATTTCAGGTGTATTTTTTTACAAGGGGCACCCAATAAAGCAGGTAGAGATCTTGGGAACTGTAATTGGAAGGAGAGAAAAAGATGCTTTCTACAGTTATGGAGGTAAGAACAATTGTGTCTAACATGGAGTTTATGTGGAAGGACCTCACTTAGCTGATCATTGCCTTTGAAGCAACGCAGCCTTTCCAAGTGGCTGGGGACGCTTATGGAGCCCATACACTTGTCCTTTCTTAGGAGCCCCTTGGAGCCACCGACGTGGACTGAGTGTAAAATGAGGCAAAATGTAGGAATGAAGCCGATGAATACTGTTGAATGATAGCTGATGGGGAGTTAGGAGGTAGAAGAATTAAAATATGACCATGTTGATCAGGGACAGACACCTGATACTGGAGGGCGTAGCTGTAAATAGCAATGGATGGTAGCAGATGTTTATATTGATACCTTTAAAAATAAAAAGGCCAGGGGCGCCCGGGTGGCTCAGTCGTTAAGCATCTGCCTTCGGCTCAGGTCATGATCCCCAGGGTCCCTGGGATTGAGCCCCACATTGGGCTCACTGCTCAGCAGGAAGCCTGCTTCTCCCTCTCCCACTCCCCCTGCTTCTGTTCCCTCTCTCGCTGTCTCTCTGTCAAATAAATAAATACAATCTTAAAATAAAATTAAATTAAATTAAAAAATTAAAAGGCCAGATTAATGTTAAGGAAGACTCTCCAAGAAAACAGGGAGGTATGAAAAATAATTGACAAGATGTATATTCAGAACAGGAATTTTAAAAGGCCTTTTGGTACTCAGGGCTGCATATCTATTATCAGAAAATTTCCGTCTCCTCATAATGATACAAACTAAATAAAGGATTTCTGTAGTTTGGACACCAGCAATTAGCATTGTGGGTCTTGAGTTTTTTCATTGAGTTTAATATAAGCATTTTAATCTGTTGCCTTGTGCAGCTCTTAGAGTCTCCACAGTTGAGAGGCCAAGCTGAGTATTTCCTGGGAAGCTGAACTTTGGATTCCAAACCTTTGCTGCTGAACTTTGGATTCCAAACCTTTGCTCTAATTAGCGGTGTTGCTTTCTGATGTGTTGCCCTGGGTTTGTGTCCTTGCTCTACTTGTGGAAACATAGAAGGCAATTGAACTTGGGGACGAAGAACATTTCCCTGGTGGTCTGTGCGCATTAGATAACGTAGAGTATGGATGCATTTCATTGTATTTCCTCAATGTGTTCATTTTCCTGAGGATGATTGTCTCGTGCTTATGAAATAACGTGTAAGGGAGGTTTCTCATGCCTTCTTCTTTTCCCCAGCATATGTATTTTTTAAACTCCAAAATAGGTCATGTTATCAGGCATCCCCATACTGGTTCTCTTCTCTATTTTACCAGAGGTATTGGTTCTGTTTTTCTCCAGACAGTTCAAGAAGTACTCACCAGTTTCCTATAACATACTCAGCTGTGGGCAAGTACATTTTCTATAGTATAATCAGGTACTTCCTCTCCAAATCCTACTGATGAAGTAACAATTTCAGGTTACAGAGCACTTTTACGTGTGTACTTTTGTGTTATTCTCCTCCTGATGTTTTGAAATAGAAAGGACAGATGTTCTTTCCATTTTGTTGATGAGGAAAAGAAGGCTCAGTCACTTGCTCAAGATTCCACTGAGGAAGGTTTATAGGCCCAGTCTGCTTACTGATTCCATTGTGATGTATAGTCTCCGTATAACTCAGTTTGATTTTTCTCTGTCCCATCACCTCACCACCTACCCTTGCACCAGAAATCAGCTTTGTCTGTTTTTTGTTGTTTGGGGTTCTTTGTTTTTTGTTTTTTGCTGGGGACAGTATATTTCATTGATGGTACATGACAAACTAGGGTTTCCCAAACCCACCCCTTCTCAGGGGTTCTGGGATGGACATCTACTCTGTAGAAGTCAGGAGATTCTCAGTATATTGGGGGATGAGTTGGGGCAAGGACTCCCCAGCAGCTGAGGGCCTTTCTCTTCCTCTTGCTCTCACTAGGGCTGGTGGTCCAGGGGGCCCTTATTCCTTGGAGGCCATGTGGACCTTAAGGCTCTCCCCCTGGTTGCTGTAACCAAATTGATTGTTGTACCAGAAAATAAGCTTGACAAAGTGGTCATGAGGGCAATGCCAGCCCCATCATTGAGGGTGGGAGAGTGGGTGTCACTGTGAAAGTTGCAGGACACAACTTGGTCCCCAGTGTACACCAGGGTGCCCTTGAAGGGACCTTCTGATGCTTGCTTCACCATCTTCTTTTTTTTTTTTTTTAAGATTTTATTTATTTATTTGACAGACAGAGATTATAAGTAGACAGAGAGGCAGGTGGAGAGAGAGGAAGGGAAGCAAGCTCCCTGCTGAGCAGAGATCCTGATGTGGGGCTCGATCCCAGGACACTGGGATCATGACCTGGGCCAAAGGCAGAGGCTTTAATCCACTGAGCCATCCAGGCGTCCCGCTTCACCATCTTCTTGATGTCTTCATATTTGGCAGCTTTCTCCAGGCAGCAGGTCAGATCCACAACTGACACATTGAGGGTGGGAACACGGAAGTCTGTGCCAGTGTCCTTCCTGTTCAGCTCAGAGATAGCCTTGCCTATAGCCTTGGCAGCACCAGTAGAAGGAGGGATGGTGTCCTGGGCAGCCCTTCAGCTATCACATCTCAACTTCCCAGAGGGGCTATCTCTGGTCTTCCAGGTGGCAGTGATGGTATGGACCATGGTCATGAGTCCCTCCACAATGCCGGAGTTGTCAGGGATAGTGCCGGAGGCATTGCTGACCATCTTGAAGGAGTTGTTACACTTCTCATGGGTCCCACCCATCACAAACATGGTGGCATCAGCAGAAACAGAGATGATGACCCTCTTGACCCCACACTCCAGCTGAGCCCCAGCCTTCTCCATGGTGGTGAAGACCCCAGTGGACTCCACTACGGACTCAGCACCACCTCACCCCATTTGATGTTGGCAGGATCTCACTTTGGAAGGTGGAGATGGGCTTTCCATTGATGACAAGTTTCCCATGCTCAGCCTCGACTGTGCCGTGAACTTACAGTGGTGGAATAATGCTGGAGTGTGTAGACCATGTTGTTGAGGTCAACCAAGGGGTCATTGATGGCGACTACATCTACTTTGCCAGAGTTAAAAGCGGCCCTGGTAACCAGCACCTGATATAGTTTACTCTGACCTTCCTCTGACCTCTGACCTTCCTCACTGTGTCTCAGGGATGCTGGGGCACTGCACCGGGAGGTGCGGCTGTTTGTCGGATGGGGAGAAACCTGATAGAGCCCCTCTGGTCTTTGATTGTTTTTTAGGTCACATGAAAGAGGCTATTCGAGGATCTTCATCCTGGCCCTATAACCAGGCCAGTTATTGTATCTGTGACCTAAAGGGGCTTCACTTAACCTCTTTCCCATTCTAGAAATATTAAGGAGATAGGTATGACTGTTCCCCAATAAATGTTCTCTTCAGGGTGGAGGTTAGAAGCAACGGGACACATCTGTGGGCAGTGGGAAAACAAAAAGCACTTGAAGGTTAGGGTAACTGAGAGCAGAAAGAAGTTTAGTTCTTGTGAGGCCTGTTCAGGGGCGAGCTGCACCCTTCCTGCTGTCCTCAGGGCCAGCTTGGCTCTTGGGCCACCGGCCAGGCAGCCACTCCTCACTGTCCTGGGTCCTGCTCCACCTGAGTCACCATAGTCCTGTCCTGGAGGGTGTTTCCTGTTCCCACTGACTCATTCCATTGCTGAAACAAAAGGCCAGCGGCCCCGATGGTGCTGTCCAACCGGGGAGGATGTTGTGCAGCTCTGCAAGGATGCTCCCTTTCCGGGGCATTCCAGCAGCCAGACCTCAGGCTGCCGGCGCCCAGCACCTGTTGGGAGACATTGCAGGCCAGAAAGGCCAAGGGTTTGGTGGCCGTGCCCAGCAGAGCCCTTGGCAGCAACTCAAGCTCATACCTAGAATCCTGGGAGACTATACTGTTAGTGTCTTCACATTTTCTAGAACAAATGTTCATGTGCTCATGTTTTTACTTTACATGATAAACCAAGATTTTACACTGGCCAGAGAAGTGGTGTGCCTAGACGTGTCATACAGTTGTTGTTTTTTAACTCAGAATGTCCTCATTGATTTATTTTAAAATGACATTCATATCATAAAATAACATTTAAAACTAGAGAAATTTTTACTGAAGTACATAAAAGTCATGTGAAACCCTATAAATAAGATAAAAACAGTGTCACTGTTTGGGTGAACGTCCCTCCTAATGTTTTTTACTTGTTCCTAATATTGGAGAAATAGAGATGTGTCTTATTTCCTTGTACTATTATGCATATTTCCTTCTTTTAAAATCTCCGAAAGGAGGTTTATAATCAGGATGTATATTCGGTGTGGAGTTCCTTTCCAATGTTCCAGAAAAACCCTGCTATTATCGTTTCACAGTCTTAAAATCATTTCTGTCAAAATACACTACTTAATGTTTTACATAAATTAAATTATATATAAGATTTCTTTTTTAAAATGAAGCATGACTTCTTT
Organism: Meles meles; assembly: GCF_922984935.1. Lineage (NCBI taxonomy): Eukaryota > Metazoa > Chordata > Mammalia > Carnivora > Mustelidae > Meles > Meles meles. The sequence continues at coordinate 62,555,669 of NC_060078.1, read as the reverse complement.
TAATAGCAGTGAACATAAATCTTCATTATAACTTTATATGGTATGCCACTGTAATTTATTTAACAAATTCCATATTTATAAGCATTTAGATTATCTCCAACTACAATATTATAAACAATGTTGCAACAACAAGCCTTATACAAGATGTATAAATCTGTGTGTGTATTCTGTTTTTCTCTTCAGGATAAATTTCTAGAAGTAATCGCTAAGTCAAAGAGTATATGCATTTAAAAAATCAACACGTTTCCAAACTTGCTCTTTAGAAATTTGATATGAATTTACATTCCCACTAACAGCATATGAGGGTATCAGTATTTTTAATGTTTGTCATTCTAATAGTCAAGAAATTATTTGTTCTTTTTCTGGTAACTAATGAGTTAAATGTACTGACACATGTTTATTTGGCTATTTTTATATCTTCTGTACATTATGTATTCTTTCTCCTTGCCATTTTTTGTCTGGTGGTTCTGATCTTTTCTTTATTCTTTTGTATGAGCGAGCCATCTATCTATCTATTTATTTATTTGAAAGGGGGAGGCAGAGGGAGAGAGAGAATCTCAAGCAGACTCTGTGCTGAGTGCAGACGTGGGGCTTGATCTCACAACCCTGAGATCATGACCTGAGCCAAAATCAAGAGTCAGATGCTCAACGGATCGATCCACCCAGGCACCCCGGTGTGAGCTCTTTATATATTAAGACACTAGCCCTGTCATTTGGAAAATTGCTCTAAGGTATTAATATTTAGTTGGTCATCTATATCAGACTTTTTTTTTTAAAGATTTTATTTTATTTATTTATTTGACGGAGAGAGATCATAAGTAGGCAGAGAGGCAGACAGAGAGAGTGAGAGGGAAGCAGGCTCCCTGCTGAGCAGAGAGCCAGATGTGGGACTCGATCCCAAGACCCTGAGATCATGACCTGAGCCGAAGGCAGCAGCTTAAACCACTGAGCCACCCAGGCACCCCTATATCAGACTTTTAAAAATGAGTTCTGATCTTCAAGTCTGGTTAAAGAAGTCTCTTCCAACCAACTATAAGTCCAAGGTCCAAACATATTTACCCATATTTTCTTCCTATCTTTTTAAGTTTACCTGTTTTACATTTAATAAAATCTATTTAGAATTTATTTTCATGTAGGAAATATTTTTCTTGGCTTCTGCTTCCAGTGCAAGTTTAAACCAGCAATAAAAAATTTTGCCTTATATTCTGTATTACATGTGCATTTACAACAACCTCGCTGATGATTTTTTTAAAAAACCACTGGTCTCTTTTGAGCTTTTCAGAAATTAGAGAAAACACCTCTCATACCAAACATCTCCAGTTCCTCTGCAGTTATAAACCCACGTAAAATGGGAATTCTGTGTGCGTGTGTGTGTGTGTGTGTGTGTTGCACTAAGGATAAAATAAGCCAAAATTATTTATGTGATTAAAGTATAATTATGTTCCAGTATGAAAACAAAACTTTGGTCTTCTGCAATATACTTGGCTTTCCTTATGTCCCCTGCAGTATTAAGGACTGGGCAGAAGCTCATTCACAAAGAGAAGTTGGATGCTTTGTCTTGGGAGGCTGTGGAGCTCGTGAAAGAGTGGATGGTGAGAGATGGTTGCCCTCCGAGTCTTCTCACCATGGGCTGTCTAGCGCACTCTTGCTTCAGGGTGGGAGGCCAAGGCCCAGTTTGCATGTTAGCATTCATGGAGATGTCTGTACTTAAGCTCCTGTGGACAGTGAGGACAGGAGTCACCAGTACCCCCAAGGCGGGATGAGTGAAATGTTGACTACCTTAGGCTCACGTATGACAGCGAGCCGTGCAGATAGGCAGTTCCCCTCAGTGTACATGCAGACATTACTTCTGAGAATAGAAGGAGAGTTTCACAAGGGGTGTGCCCAACCAGGTTATTGAAAGATGTGTTTTGGGGTATGGCTGAATGCGATGACGACCCGCTCATTCACTCGTGATGCCCAGATCTCTCCTCTGCCATTTTCACTTCTCTTGCAGTGGATGACAGCACCGGAGTTATCAGTTGTATCTGCTGGAAGAAGTCGAACAGTACCGAGGCTGCATCAGGTACTTTCATTTGACACCCTCCTCTACTTTCCAGCTAACCAATGGTTTTTACTAAGGGCGCTCATCAGAACAGCTGTCGGGCTAAGTTTACATATTTGTCCACTGGTGAATTCTGTGGATCAGCCTGAAGCACTAAACCCGGAGCTCTGGGCCCTCGGCCGACTGATGTCACAGAAGAGCAAGTCGTGTTTCTTTCTGCCATCTCCTCTTTGGGGCTCACTTCCTTCTGAGCCTGCCTGCTGGCCTGGGACTGGGTTGCTGGGAGGTGGAGCATTTCCTTTTTCGGTGGTCATTATCACCGAAGTCGAGGTGTTTTAGCCTAGTTGCCAGTCAGCTCAGAATCCCCTTGTTCCATGTGTAACCCTTGACCAAAGAAGGTTTTGGAGATTTTTCCTTTTATATGAGGGCCACTAAGTTCTGTGCTGCCATGATCCAGATTTTCTGAAATCTCGAGGATACCAGAAATTCTAAGATTGATGAGAAGGTAAATAGGATTCCTTTGAAGTTAACTATTGAGTAACATGAACTGAAAAGAAACTTTATTTATTGTTTTTAAAGATTTTGTTTATTCGAGAGAGAGAGAGAGAGAGAGAGAGTGAGAGAATGAGAGAGAGCACGAGCAGGGAACAGAGATAGAGGGGCAGAGGGAGAAGCAGACTCCCTGCTGAGCAAGGAGCCTGATGCGGGCTCAATCCCAGGAACTTGGGATCATGACCTGAGCCGAAGGCAGTCACTTAACCAACTAAGCCACCCAGATGCTCTGGAAAGAAACTTTAAAATTGTATATTGAACCCATTGACTATAATTGAAACAGCATTTGGAATTCCTTGAGTATATTTTAATAGGCCCTAGGGAGTTTTTTCAGTTAAGTTCATAATTAAAAGAAAAAATATCAGACAGTACTGATGATCATTTTGGCTCTAGAGAAGCGACAGCCACTGGGACCTTGTCTTCCTGTCTTGCAGCATGCACAGAGCAGTGCCATACACACTGGGATCATTCATGAAATACTGTCTGCTATTCCATCTAACATCTGTATCCATCTCCTTGGGTGATACATGGTGTCTTTCCTCTTTGCCATTACCTGCCAGGATTTCAGCTTCCTACTTTGACTGTCCTGACCAGTGCAATGCCTCTTGACTTAATTTTTGGACGTATTTACATTTAGAACTTGGCCACCAGTTTCCTATGACTTTAGTGTTCCATTTCCTTGTTTGGGAACATCTTAATCATTGGCACTGCATTTGCTTAGGATGCTTTGTAGATTTAAAAAAAAAAAAAATTAAGGGGCGCCCAGGTGGCTCAGAGGGTTAAGCCTCTGCCTTCAGCTCAGGTCATGGTTTCAGGGTCCTGGGATCGAGCCCCGCATTGGGCTCTCTGCTCAGCAGGGAGCTTGCTTCTCCCCCACCCCCCCGCCTGTCTCTCTGCCTACTTGTGATCTCTCTCTGTGTGTTAAATAAATAAAAATCTTTAAAATGGGGCGCCTGGAGAGCTCAGTGGGTTAAAGCCTCTGCCTTTGGCTCTGGTCGTGATCCCAGGGTCCTGGGATGGAGCCCCGCATCGGGCGCTCTGCTCAGCAGGGAGCCTGCTTCCTTCTCTCTCTCTGCCTGCCTCTCTGCCTACTTGAAATCTGTCTGTCAAATAAATAAATAAAATCCTTAAAAAAAAAATTAAGACAACAGGTTTTTATACAGCTGTTTCAGAGGTAAGAATGAAACCTATAAGACAATCAGATTCTTGAATTTTCATATAGCTATGTCTAGGATATTAAAATCAATTTGCAGACTTAAGGTTTTAGTGTTGTCAAAACCTTCAATCAGAGCCTGTTGTTTGAATATATGTGCTTGTTTCAGGCCGTGGAGCAACAGACTTGTTCTGTACAGGGTCAGATAGACAATGTTTTCTGCTTTGCGGGCTCTCTGGTCTGCACCTTGATTACCCAGCATTGCCATGGCGACACAGAAGCAGCCACACACAGTACATACAGTAAAACTTTATTTACCAAAAGAGGTTGTGGGTGGATTTGGCCCAGGGGCTGTAGCTTGCAGATTCCTATTTAAGACATTGTTTTAATTTCCAAAATCAACTCTTTTATTTTTTTAAAGAATGACCTTAGGAATATTGTATAACTTATATTTAGTCATTTTTTAGATAAAATGGCTACTAATACTGAGAGTGAGGTTTTTAAATGATTTGTAAGTAGATGAATAGATGAACAGTCACAGTGGGCAGCCTTAATTGGAAATTGCTTTGAGAATAAAAAGAGAGAGTAAGAATGCAAGGAGAAAGCCCAAAAAGGATTCTCATCGTGTTACATACGAAGTGGTATTTTTAAATTATTCCTGACTAGCCCATTCTCTCCTTTTCATCTAATTGCCCTCAATTTAAAAGCTTTCCCCTGGAACATGGCCAACAAAGACAATTTTTTTAAACAAAATTTAGTCTGAGTCAAAATCTTGTTCTAGTCCGTTAAGGTGTATGAGAATAGGCCATTAATTCCTATAAATGTCCGGTTGAATGTACCATTTGGACTGGCTTGTGAGACAAGTTAAGAAAGCTTGGTCCTTGATACAAGAACTTTGGGGAGGCGGGCGGGGGCGGGCGCTATCTTCCAGCCTGGAATAGGCTACTTAAAATGCAGTTCGGTCAGGCTCCAGCCAACTCATTAGGTTCACCAAATTACAGAGCTCGAGCCGTCCTTTCGGGAGTTTGGCTCACCCTTTAAATGAAAGCTGGACCTCGTTCTCAGACCGACTGCCTGTCCAATCAGCTTAGCAGTGCTGTAGGAAGCATTTATTATGACGTGTTTTCAGTTCAGCCCAAGTACAAGATGGCTGGACGGGACAGGAACACAGATGGAATAACATTTTATAAAGTAACACTTGGGTGTTTTTTGAAGAAAACCGGTAAGCTGAGTACCGTTAATGCTGATAGTGTCTAGATTCCTAGGTGTTGGTTACTGGATACAGAGTGCCCCGTACTCCCTGGGTTGCCCTTTCCCCGGATAGAGTAGATGCAGTACAAGAAAAGTAGTGCCTTTGCACTTTACAAAGCCACAGTCATCCAAGTTGTATTAGATTAGAAAGACAGTGTGATCAATAGGCTAATAGAACATTTGTTCATTCATTATAGGAACACTATGTGTATGACAGACCAGAAATAAATCAAGAGCAGGAAATACATGAGCATTTAACAAATGTTGTTGGCTCAGGTGGATACAAATATTTTTAAAAGAGGTGACTATGATCCGTATCTCCCAGCTTACATGACATAACCCAAAGAAGATGGAGTTGTGTCTTTATCACAGCAAATATGGGGGCACACATGTTAAACTCTGATAAGTCCTTAGCCGTTAAAGCACCAAAAACTATCATCAGTGACAATAGGATAGACTAAACATTTTTTTCAAACTTTTATGTAGTAAAATGAAATTAAAAAGCATAGAAAAACAGTGGAACAGGGGGAGTGGATGTATTTCAGAAGTTAACATAAAGTATTCAAAAGACACAAAGGATTACATAGAATGAGTAAGATGATCCCTTACACGTAAAGAAATACAGAGAGCAGATCATCTTATATAAAAACACAGAGCCTGTCTAGCAGTTTAAAAGCAAAAAAAAAAAACATCATGAAATCATTATGTATGTTTTAAGGTACTGAACATCCAGGCCAGTGTAGGAGCTACAAGTGTGCGTGCATCGCTGGCCACACCTTGTAAAAAGAGAAGGGTTGGACTGTTTCTTTCTGGCAAACCTTCTGGACAATATGTAATGAACTGTGAACCTGTTTTTAACTTTTCTGTCGAGTAATTCGCAACAAAAGACCCCAAGAAAAACACACAATTCTGTCTAGAGGGCTTCATTACTCGTTTTTTACAAATAGCTGACATTTATAGACCATTTCCTGTGGCTCTGACATTGTGCCAAACCCATGATGTGAGGGTTAACTTAGATTGTTAACTGTGCAACAGTTCTATGTGCAAGGTGGACTGTGTTGTTACCCACAACTCACAGTTGAGGCAACCCCAGTGCAGTGAGGTTAACAGCCTGCCCGCGGTCTCAGAGTTGGTAGGAGGTGAGTGAAGATTTCAGCCCGGTCTGTCTGACTCCGTTATCAAAGTGCTGACCTCTAAGTTCCAACCAGTGCCGGTGACTAAAGCCATAATAAAACATTTCAGGGGCGTCTGGGTGGCTCAGTGGGTTAAGCCTCTGCCTTCAGCTCAGGTCACGATCTCAGGGTCCAGGGATTGAGCCCCACATCGGGCTCTCTGCTCAGCGGGAGCCTGCTTCCCCCTCTCTCTCTCTGACCACTTGTGATATTTCTCTCTCTGCCAAATAAATAAAATTTAAAAAATATTACAGAAAGAGGGGAGAATGGGACATTTAACACGACTAGCTCATCGAACTGTGGCTTGTTAACATACAAGTGCTCCACGATTTTTTAAAGTGCTTGAGTTGTATAGATTCTGTAGATACACGTGTGTATCTGAACTTGGGCCAGGCAGAAAATCAGAACATCAAATTGTTTAGACACCCCAGCTATAACTGGAAAATGCGAGAATGCTCATGGGGCAGGCAGCAGAGAATAAAGAATATTAAGCAGGAAGGGACAAAAGTCAGGAACCGCCTGGATTCAAACTGCAGCTTTGTGGCTTGCTTGCTGTTTTACTTTGTGCAAGTCGCTTGACCTCTCTGTGACTCAGTGTCCTCCTCTATAAAATGAGGCCAAGAATGAATGGGTGTAGCGGTGAGGATTAGGTGTTCTGATCCACACTGTAAAGTCCTTAGAGCAGCGCCTGTAGTACCCAAGTATTCACGGCTGTGCTTACTATTTAACTAATACAATTTGAAATTAAACTTAAGTAACAAATTACTTAGAATTGAATGTGCATTGGGTTATTTTCACCATGAAGTAGCTTAAACTTAGAGTTTTAAGTGGTGTGAGAATGTGTGTGTGAGAGAGAGAGAGATCACTGCAGTTACCGAACAAAGGTGAGAGGCAGGAGATGAGGGTGTTGGGTACCAAAGTGGGAAATCAGCCTGAGGCACATTCGCCTTCCCCATAAACAGAACTGCATATGGAGACCTGGGTCCCCTTTTCTCCTATGCCAGGCTTGTCTTCATGCAAGGACACTTTAAAGGGTTGTTGAGAGCTGTTTGTACCAAACCCAGATGAATCCTGCGGAATTGAGCTCAGGACCACATAGAGCCCTTTGAGGGCACTGGCAGTGTAGGAGCAGGGGAGAGCATGTTGGAGCCCTGCCAGAACTTTCTTACTGGGGTTATCAGGCCTCCTAGACTCCGTTCCCATTATCCTGCTTTCGAATAGTTACAACTTAGGCCTTGTGTTCAGCAGAGGACTTCGGAAGGGTGTGCGGGTTTCTTACAGTAGAGTGGCTCATCAGAAGGAGAACGACCCAAGACCGTCTGACCCGTGCGGTACAGTGATCGTGTTACGCTTTCGCCTCTTCTTTTCTGGTCCTAGCAACTACAGCTACTGCAACTCTCGGGGAGCTGAACGTAACCTCACAGCTTAAGAAGCTGCAAGACACCGTTGAGCAGAAGACAAAGATCGAAATTGGGGACATTGTCCAGATCAGAGGTTCTGTCCACACATACAGAGAAGAACGAGAGATTCGTGTCACTACTTATTGTAAGCACAAGTTATCTCTGCCAAACTGGTTGATATTCTGGGTGTGTGTCCAGTAAGCTCTGGGTTTGCTAAAAGTCAAATGGTGGAAAAGTTCAGATAAAAAAAAAAAAAAAAAGTAACTCTTTACTGGAGGAAATTTTATTTCATAACAGGCTTTCTTTAGAAAAGCAGCATTTCTTAACTTCATTTTGAAGAGCAGTGACTAGAAATTAGGGAAGAAAACCAATGATGTATTATATATACCCAGCAAATTTATTTGGACCACATCAGAGTTAATGTACTTTGAAGTTTGAAGTGGCAGTCCATGTAGGGTACAATGTTCATATTCTTTAAAATGATAGAGGTTTCTTGAACATTGCTGAGTCCCTGAACTTTGAAGGAAAAGAGCTCATCAGAAATACGATAGTCCCACATCCTCTGAGTGATACGTTTTGCTGGCTGACTTGGGTTGGAAATCCCACGGATGACCTCCGTTGTTCGCCGTTATAACAGATGGGTGAATAAGAGAATGTGCTTTCCCTGGTTCCAGTCTGTTGCTGGACAAGCCTGTGATGCTGAGGACATTGCATTCCCTCTCCAAGGATGAGTGGGACCCACACTAAATGTGCATCTAGAATGTATGCTCCTTGGGCACCTATAGGAAGGGTGACCCACTGGGTGCCTAGCAGCAGTTTGAACATGGGAAAGAGCTGATCTCATTGTATTTCTATGGCATGTTTTCCCCCATGGCTTGTTAGATAAAGTGGATGATCCCGTGTGCAACATTCAAATCTTGAGAATGCTGGAGCTGCCCCGTATCTACAGGAAGGTTTATGACCAGCCTTTCCGCAGCCCACCCCTAGAGCAAGAAAGGTAAGCTGTGGCCTCTCCCTGCTGGAGATGTGATGATGGCAGTAAGGCCAAGCAGTGGGCGCCCAGATGCTGGGGTGGGCCGGGGTTCAAATCCTGAATGGTCCAGTCTCACAGAGGGGCTCCGGGCAAGTCCACTTACTCCCCATATGCCTTCATTTTCTTACCTGCAAGTGAAGATAATAATAGTACAGATATTCGAAGGTTCTTGTGAGGAAAACGTGTGTAATTGGGAGTCCCTGAAGGAGTGCAGGGAGCAGAGAAAATGTATTTGAAGAAATAATGGATAAAGTTTTTCCAGGTTTGCTGAAAACTATATAAATGCACAGATCCAGGAAGCTCAATGAGCCCCCAAGGCAAGAAACCAAAAGAAAGCTGCCCTGGAACCTCATAATCAAAATACTACTCTATGACACATTCTAACAAAAACTAAAAAATGATACCCGTCATTCCCAACCTGGACTGATTTTACTTTCTTGTGTGTGGAGGCGGGGAGCAGGAGGACTAAGAATATATGTATACTCGTTAGTGTCTGCATCAGAGAACTCTGAGAGCTGCCAGAAAACCAGTAATAGCTTCTTCCTACGGGTAGAACTGAAAAAAAGTTTAGAAAGGAGACTTCACTGTGTACCCTTTAATTTTTTTTTCTAAGATTTTATTTTGAGAGAGAAAGAGTGCATGGAGCTGGGGGTGGATGGGGCGCGGCTGAGGGGGTGGGGGAAGAGAGAACCTTAAGCAGACTCTGCACTGAGCACAGAGCCTGACACAGGGCTCTGTCTCACGACCACCAGGTCATGACCCGAGCCAAAAGCAGGAGTCAGCCACTTAGCCGACTGAGCCACCCAGGCACTGCACCCCCCCACTGCCGCTTTAATTTTTTTAAACATACATATGTTACATATTAAAAAAATGTATGTTTAAAAAAACCCTAAGTCTACACCTGTAGAAAGTAACAGAATGGAAGCTCTCCATTTTCCTGCCTCAGTACCATTTCCCAGAGGTTGCCACCATTCGTAGGTTGAGGTGTATCCTTTTAGACATTTTTCTTCTGTGCATATACAAGCATTCACCCATGTCTTTTATGGGTTGTCATTTTCTTTTTAATACAAATGGGAACATACTTTATATACCATTCTGCAGTTTGACTTTTTTCACAATTTTTCATGTATATTATAGTTCCTAGAGTCCTGCCTCATCCTTTTAAACGACTGCACAGTACTCACTGTACGACTGCCCTTTATGTCAGAAACAAGCGTTATTATTGAACAGACCAATTACCAGTAATGAATTTGAATCAGTAGTCAGAACACTCCCAAAACACAAAAGTCTAGGACCAGATGGCTTCACAGGTGAATTCTATCAAACATTTAAAAAAAGAGTTAATACCTATTCTCCTCGAACTATTCCAGAAAATAGAAGGGGAAGGAAAGTTTCCAAATACATTCTGTGCCACAGGCATTACCCTGACACCAAAACCAGACAGACACTCTACAAAAATAGACAACTACAAGCCCATATGCCTGATGAACATGGATGCAAAAATCCTCAACAAAATACCAGCAAACTGCATTAACAATGCACTAAAAGGATCATTCGCCATCATCACGTGGGATTTATTCTGGGAATACATGGATTGTTTAATATCTACAAATCAATCAACATGAGACACCACATTAATAAAACAAAGCATGAGAGTCACATGATCATCTCAGTAGATGCAGAAAAGGCTTTTGATAAAACCCAACAGCCATTCATGGTAAAAACTCTCAACTGAGTAGGCTTAGAGTGTACATAGTGTAGTGAAGGCCATATATGAAAACCCCACAACTAACATCATATGCACTGGTGGAAAACAGCATCTCCTCTCAGATGGGGAACAAGACAAAGAAACCCACTGTTGTCCCTTTTCATTCAACATCGTACTAGAAAGCCTAGCCACAGCAGTCAGGCAAGAAAAAGAAATTAAAGGCATCCAAATTGGTAAGGAAAGAGTTAAACTGTCGATATGTGCAAATGACATGATACTATATAGAGAAAAATCCTAAAGACTCCACCAAAACAAATCATTAAAACTACAAATGGGTACTATATGGTGATTAACAACATAATAATTAAAAAAAAGGAACTACAAGTGAATTCAGTAGAGTTGTAGGATATAGAGTTAATACACAGAAATTGGTTACATTCCTATACACTAATAACAAAGCAGGAAGAAAAATGAAGAAAACAATTCCATTTACAGTTGCACCAAAAAGAATAGAATACCTAGGAAAAAACTTAACCAAGGAAGTAGAAGACCTGTACTCTGAAAACTATAAAACATTGAAGGTGACACAAAAGGAAAGATATTCCATGCTCATGGATTAGAAGAATTAGTATTGTTAAAAGTTCCATACTGCCCAAAGCAATCTCTGGATTCAATGCAATCCTTATCAAAATACCAACAGCATTTTTCAAAGAATTAGAACAAATAATCTTAGAATTTGTATTGAACCACAGAAGACCCAAATAACCAAAGCAATCTTGAGAATGAAGAACAAAGCTTAAGGTATCACAATCCCAGATTTCAAGATATACTGCACAGCCACAGTAATCAAAACAAGTATGGTAGTGACACAAAACTAGACACATAGGTCAGTGGAACAGAATAGAGAGCCCAGAAATGAATCCACGTTTATGTGCTCAATCTCTAACAAAGGAGGCAAAAATATACAATGGGGGAAAGTTTAAAAATCGGTTTAAAAAAATAAAAAAATTAAAAATAGAAATGCCATATGATCCAATAATTCTACTACTGGGTATTTACCCAAAGAAAACAAAAACACCCCCATGTTTATTGCAGCCTTATAAACAGAGGTCAAGATAAGGAAACAAGCTAAGCGTCCATCAAAGGGGAGGAGTGTGTGGGGTGGGGGATGGACAAAATGGGTGAAGGAAAGTAGATACGGGTTTCTAGGTATAGAGTGAACATGTCGTAGGGATAAAAGATAGAGTGCAGGGAATACAGTCAGCAGTACTGTAATAGCTCTGTATGGTGACAGATGGTACCCGCGCTTGTGGTGAACGTAGCGTAGTATAGACTTGTCGGTTACTGTGTTGTACACCTTAATTTAAAAGTGGGTGTCAGCTGTGCTTCAGGCAATCGAACAAACATCAATATAGTGTCACATGTCCCAGCCGAATTTCTGCTTTAAAAAGAAGCAAAGGTGATAGTTTTCTGCAAGGCTTTTCAAAACTTTCCCCCAGCAGTGATCCAGGTGCCTTGGACCTTGCCAATCTCACGTGTTTGCTGAGTGAAAGAGCCAAAGAATTCCTCGTGGAGAACAAAGTGCAAACCTTTTACCAGCAGGAATTGGAAATTGTGGAATCTCTCCTGTCCCTTGCCAATCAGCCTGTGATTCACAGCGCCGGCCCTGAGCAGGTAGGTGCAGCGTGCCTGTCCGTGTGAGAATTCAGGTCCCCTGTCCCGTATGTGCAGCTCAGGGGTGTGGGCGAACATGACTGTGGCATGGACACTCAGAGGATAGACCCAAGGAATAGAAGTTCTGGTGCTAGTCCATGTGTCTCTTCTGGAAAGGTCACTGACCACTAAGAATTTGAAATGAAAATGTACCTGCACTTTTGCCCTCCTCACTTAATCTCAGTAAACTTAATCTTTGGGTAGGGGGAAAAAGTAGTTTAAGGTTCATACTGTTCCTTAGTATTCATGAGATGAGTGTTTAATCTCAGGAGCAGGAAATAAATGAGAAGAGGCAATTTTCTTTCCGAGATTATTTATTCAGCAAGATGATTTTTTTTAAAAGATTTTATTTATTTATTTGACACAGAGAATAAGCACAAACAGGAGGAGGGGAAGAGGGAGAGAGAGAAGCAGGCTCCCCGCTGAGCCTGGAGCCCGACGCAGGGCTCAATCCTGGGACCCTGGGATCATGACCTGAGCTGAAGGCAGTTGCTCAAGCCACTGAGCCTCCCAGGAGCCCCCAGCAAGATGATTCTTGAACCAAAGTTTTTAATGACTTGCTCTCTTTTCATCAAAATAAGGTTATCTTATTAGGATTTGTATAAAGACCAAGTTGTATTCAGTCTGGTTTATAAGTGAAAATTTCTAGAAACAATCAAATAATTTCTTACTCCTCTGAAAAAGAGCTATCCCTTTCCCCCCCGTCATGTTACAGGTGAACTTCAGTTGTTCAGTGTTTATTCACTTGTAATTAAGAGTTATTTGAAACTTTGGTTTTAGGCTTTCCCTTTCATTGCAATTCTCAGGGTTTTTGTTGTTGTGACATCATTTATTTTATTTATTTTATTCTATCAGGGAATGAATGATCTCTGCTGAAATGTCACCTTCTTGCCCTCCCCTATTTGCTCTGATAGCCACCTGCTTCCTCACTGTGTAATCACCCTGTTTTCATATCTCAGGATATCACTGGTATTTACTTGTTTGTTTGCCTATCCCTCTGCCAGAATTTAAGTTTTTCAAGAGCAGAGGTCTTGCTTATCTTGTCTTCACTCTCTAGAACCATGGCCCAGAACAGGGCTGCCATAAACTAAGTTCTTGATTATTTGTTGGTTGAAGGAATGAATAGTTTTTAAAAATTTAAATAGTCCCCGAAGGTATCTAGTTAAAGTTTCCTTCCCATCCTCCCTTGTACCCCTGTTCCTCAGAGATAAGCACCATCACTAGCCTCATGAATATCCTTCCAGAGAGAGTCTGTGCGTTTATAGACTAGGAGTGGTTATATCCTCCCGCCTTTTTTTTACACGTTGATAGCAAGCTAAACTCTGATCTGTACCTAGCTTTTCACTGAATGGCTTGTCTTAGCCTTTCCTAGCCATTCATACAGATTTGCCACTATAATGATCTCTTGTTACATGTACCATAATTTATTTAACCACTCTCTCCACTTCTGGACTGTTTAGAAGTTTTCCGGTCTTTTGTCACTGCCAACAGGGCTGCCGTGAACACCTTGTTAGGTAACATAAGTTATTCCTCGTGATTCTGGTGGAACAGATACTGGGTCCTCATCCTGACCTCCTAGGCCACGGCCGCTGCTTCTCAGTTTCGTTCACGAACCTAATTCTCTTCTCTTGGCCGCAGGCTGTGTGCCTGGTGACCCGCGATGTCATTCGCAGAGACTGGGATAGCGTGTCAGGGATGCTCCGGTGGGAAGGGCCCGGACTGGCTGCGGCCTTCTGTGACACCACCGCTTGCTCCTTCGCGGCCGGGTCCCGCCCTCCAGCTGGCCACCATCCACAAGATTAGCCTTCCTCTCATGTAGTCGTTCAGAGGCGGCTCACCGCCAAGTTAGCCCCACAGCACTTCTGACCACTCTGTCGGCGTGTTTGGAAAGAAACCGAAGCTCAGCAAAGACAGCATTCTTCCTGTGGGCCCGCTTTTCTGTCGGGGCCAAGGATTCTCTCAAGGCCTCTCCATCAAAACAACTGTAGGGAACTTCTGGCGTGATAGCTTTCTGAAAATGCTTAGAGCAGAAACTTACATCAGCCCTGTCATGTATGTTTAAAGAGATATGAATGTGGCATTTTGTTTTGTCTTTGGAAACTCTTTTCCATCAATTATGAATTACTCCCTCACATGACTCTGGTCGGGGAGGTCAGCGTCATTAAGTTGAATTCTGCTTAATAGAGCCTAGGAGACGAAGGATGCTTTACAATGATGGTGAAACCCTAGATCCTTTGGCACTTTCTGTTGTCATACAGATGAAAGCTTCACAAAAAATTGTTGTGATCGTGTTATACAGTTTAGAGGCCAAGGGAGAGAGGGTTTGAATGTCCCCCGCCCCCTTTTCTTTTTCCGTAGTGGCCCTTCTCAGCAAATCCAGAAACTTGATAAGCAGACCTTGCAAAACCATTGTTTCTTTGACAGCTGGATAAATGTGTTTGAGAATGAAGACTATATATATATTTCAGAGATCCACCCAGTTCCTGACCTGCGGCTCGGAGAGGCCCGCTCAGGCTTAGCATGATCCGCCAGTCACTCTTTCTGTCTCTGTGCAGTTTCGGTTTCCTGAATCGGATGAGCTTTGTCTTTAGAAAAAGACAAGACAGACACAAATCCCAGACCAGGCCAAACTACTGGCTAGCAGAGATGATTGGAGGCCTTGCCCCCTGAGACTGTGGCTTTAGAACCACTGGGGAGCTGTGTTCCGAGGTCAGCCAAGGCAAATGCTTTTGGAAAGGAAGTTTCACATACTGTTGATATTCACAGAGCCTCTTCTGTTGGGTCCATCTTGTTCACAGCTGAAACTGTGCTTCGGATCTCACAGACCTAGCACACTGTCTTTCTGCTGCCTGAGCTTACAGAAATCTGGGAGGAGGAACTGAGCTTTTGTGTGGTCTGGGGATAACCAGGAGTCATTTCTAATGATGGCAGTAATCATGCAACAATTATTTTTAGTCTTTAATATATTTCTCTCTTGATAAGAGCTGTAATAAACTCGACCCTTAGGATCGTGATATTAAATGGACTAAAAAGATGAATTCCTTAGAATTACAAAGATTAAGTAGCCGTAACTGTTTCATGGGGGAGTCTATTTTGGGTTGATTGTGCTTCCCCTAATAAATACAGCTTTCCCTGAAGCCCCCAGAATACAAGGCTGTGTGTGACTGAGAATTGCTGGGTGAGCTGTTTATTCTAAACACGCTCACAGAGATTTTCTGCCCCGGGGGAGTCATCACATAGTTCTTGGCCTTATTCTGCCTTCAGAGATCAGATGTTGTCATAACTGGGAATGTTTGTCAACTTTCAGGCCTTTAATGTTCTAGTAACCAGGTGTCCCAGCTTGTTGACTATTAATCGGGAGAGTGTTAGACTATCCTCTTCAAGCCAGGGGAGCATGTTTTTGAAACATCACTAGGATCCATTAGATTAAAACAATGATGCCCTCTTTGGGGGCATCTGGGTGGCTCATTCGGTTAAGCAGCTACCTTCGGCTCAGGTCATGATCCCAGGATCCTGGGATCTAGTCCCACATGGGCTCCCTACTCAGTGGGAAGCCTGCTTTCCCTCTCCCACTCCCCCTGCTTGTGTTCCTGCTCTCAATGTCTCTCTTTCACTGTCAAATAAATAAATAAAATCTTAAAACAAACAAACGAACAAACAGTGCCTCTTTGAAAGTCTTCTAGAAGGAGAGGGTTTCTTTGGAGATGCTGTTGTCAGTGCTTGAAGCCATTTGGAAGTTTTTTCCTTTCCCTGTCACTTGTCGGAAATGTCACTGGCAAATGACAAACAAGTTCTCTCTTTTAGCATCTGTGGGTACTGCCCCAGATAGCTTTCATCAGCATTTTTCTTTTTTTAAAGATTTTATTTATGTATGAGAGAGAAAACGAGTGGGGGGAGGGGCAGAGGGAGAAGCATACTCCCCACAGAGCAGGGAGCTGGATGGGGGACTCAATCCCCGGACCCTGAGATCATGACCTGAACCTAAGGCAGACACTTAACTGACTGAGCCATTCAGGCGTCCCTTTATCAGCCTTCTTCATTAGGGGTAGGACTTAGCCTTCGAATGCTTTTTTAGAAGCTTTGCCTTGTTTCTTCGGTGCTCTCGTCTTCTAAGCATCTCAGCGAATTTCTGTCACATTAAAAATGGGTCTGTACCTTGAATGACAGTCGTTCACCACTTTGTTTCAGGAATGGACTGAAAACCCCCAATGGAATATAAAAAGAATACCGCCTCTATAACGGGGGTATTCACCTCCCATTCATTACACAGACTAATAAGACTATGAGTTACCCACTGTGTGCCAGGGAGGAGGTGGCCAAGTTGAAACAAAGCCCCCAGCTCGGTAAGCTTACGGTTTAGTGAACCACGGCTGGACACAGCTGAAGGCCTGGCTTCCTCAGGAGCAAGAAATAGGATGGACTGGTAGCTCTGGGTAAACCTGTGTCCTAGAGAAATACTGATAACGAGGAGACAGAAAACTGAGAGCTGCAGAGGTTCTTTCCATGCGGCCTGGCACCCCCCTGCCTTCAGCCCCATGGATGCGCCTGGGACAGACAGGTCTCCCCATGGCTGCCTCCATTTATTTATTTACTTATTTTTTTTTTTAAATTGTGTTATGTTAGTCACCGTACAGTACGTCATTAGTTTTTGACGTAGTTTTCCATGATTCATTGTTTACGTACAACACCCTGTGCTCCATCAATCCGTGTCCTTCTTTTTTTTTTTTTTAAAGATTTTATTTATTTATTTGACAGAGAGAGATCACAAGTAGGCAGAGAGGCAGGCAGAGAGAGAGGAGGAAGCAGGCTCCCTGCGGAACAGAGAGCCTGATGCGGTGCTCCATCCCGGGACCCTGGGATCATGACCTGAGCCGAAGGCAGCGGCTTAATCCACAGGCAGTTGGATTGGGAGCCACCCAGGCGCCCCTATCCGTGTCCTTCTTAATACCCATCACCGGGCTCACCCATCCTCACACTCCCCTCCCTTCTGAAACCCTCGGTTTGTTTTCCAGAGTCCATAGTCTCTCATGGTTCTTCTCCCCCATCTGATTCCACCCCTTCGTTTTCTGCTTCCTTCTCCTAATGTCCTCCATGCTCTTCCTTATGTTACACAAACAAGTGAAACCATGGCGATTCAGTAACATGGCAGGATAAAAAATCAATGCACAGAAATCAGTTGCTTTTTTATACATTAACAATGAAACTGTAGGAAGAGAAATTAGAGAATTGATTCCATTTACAAGAGCACCAAAAACCGTAAAATACCTTGGAATAAACCTAATCAAAGAGGTAAAGGATCTGTACTTTAGGAACTGCCTCCGTTTAAAATAAAGAGACCACTTCATGTTTCATACATCCGAGAATCCCCAGCTTATTTCAGTGTGTGTAAAATTCTCTGATGTCCTTAGGAAGAGATTATATATAGCCATCATTTTAATGAAAAAACCGAACTACTATATATGTACAATGTTTGGCTCTGAAAAATAAAAAGAAGATTATCTTTTTGTTTAAGAAACAATTCAACCAAAACTAACATGGGAATAGAAGTAATTTTAAATGTTCAAGACATAGAAACTACATACTCCAGTTCAAAGATTATGTTCTTTTATCTTCTTGATTTTCCGTTTCATAGGGCAAAATCGAACAAAAGGACAACTAAGGTATGGAATGGTTATCAAGCATGATCTGACCCAAGCAAACTTCCCAGTCCTGCTTAAATACCATCAGGCCACACACCTGGATGGTTTTGACTCAGCAGATCAGAAGCCAGTTGGGTGAATTCATAAACCAGTTGGTCCAGGGAGTTACATTTAGATGATGTAAGACGGGACTTAACTTCTTTTCTTCTTTTTCTTTTTCCTCTTCCTACAGGGGGATGCTAAGAATGACAGCACATCCAAGGCAATTCATAGCATATTTAAGAATGCAATACAGCTGCTGCAGGAAAAAGGATTTGTTTTCCAGAAAGATGATGGTTTTGATAAGCTGTACTATGTAAGAGACCTGCAACTATTGTTTTCCTTCATAGCTTTGATCACGACTACATTCATTTGTTAGGAATACCTGTTTACTGTTTTTAAAAATCGTGAAGGAGGTTCATAAAATGAGTGAAAGTCAGCCCTTCTCTTTCCCCAAGGTGCCATTTCTTTTAAAAGATTTTATTTATGTATTTTAGAGAGCACAAGCAGGGAGGAGGAGAGGGGGAAAGAATCTGAAGGAGACTTCACACTGGGCGCAGAGCCCAACGTGGTGCTCGATCCCACGCCCGGGAGATCACCACCTGAGCCGAAACCAAAAGTCAGACACTTAACCCCCTGAGCCACCCAGGGGCCTCCCCCTCTTCCAGCTACCATTTTTTTAAAAAAAATATTTTATTTAATTGACAGAGAGAAATCACAACTAGGCAGAGAGGCAGGCAGAGAGAGAGAGGAGGAAGCAGGCTCCCCACGGAGCAGAGAGCCCGATGCGGGGCTCGATCCCAGGACCCTGGGATCATGACCCGAGCCGAAGGCAGAGGCTTTAACCCACTGAGCCACCCGGTTGCCCCCAGCTACCATTTTTAACAGCATGTCCTACTAGACACTTATCTGTACATTTACAAAATGTACACATCAAGGTGCTGATGTGGCTTTTTTGTTTTCCCCCCAAAATGTGATTATCCTGCAAATCGGGACTTAACACTGGGCCAAATGGTGCCTGGCTGTGAGTGGCTTTCCTTTGCATCGTAGGATGTCTAACAGCATCCCTGGCCTTCATGAAACAGCAGTAGCAGCCCCCCGCTTGTGACAACAAAAATTGTCTCAGGACATCACCAAGTGTCCCCTGAGACAGTTGAGAACCACTGCTCTCAGTAATGCCTGGAAGTTTTGGGGGGTGGGTTACCAGAATAGCACATCACTGGCGTCCTTCCGTGTCAGTACTTACTAATCTTCCTCAGTCCGTTCGACATCACATGGCACTCTTTCTTATGGGTTCTTGCCCCACACTTGTAACCACTTCTTTCTGGTGGACATCGATGCTGATTCTGGGTTTTGCTCACACAGATAGTCTTGCTGTGGTGATCTTTGTGAATTCACGTAAGCATTTCTGTAAGACTGGCTCTTAAAAGAGGAATTGCCAGAGCAGAGGGCATGTACCTTTAATCCTTTGGTCAACACAGTCTGACTGACCTCCCAGAAGGCCGTGCTCACAGACATTCCCAGGGATACAAGTGCTTGTTTGCTTCATACTTCTGGAGTTGAAGGTTCACCTCTTGCTACCTACCTTTGATTATCGGAGGAGCCATGCTTTCAGTGAAAATGGGCTTCCTCCTGACCACTGATGTTAGCAGTGGAGATGTGGCTTCAGTCACGAGTGATTCTCCTAGAGGCAGATCAAAATTCTGAGGAAACTGAGAAGTGTCACTATTTACAGACATGATTCTTGGGGGGAAGCTTTCCTTAATAGGACATTTTCTTAATGTTGATTTACTGTAGCGATTCCCCATTTTAGAGAGTTTTTTTTTTTTTTAATTAAGATATGTTTTAAATACTATTTGAGTAACTTTTAAGTTTGGGGTTTTTTTAATTTTATTTTTAAGTAATTTCTATACCCAAGGGACGCCTGGGTGGCTTAGTCAGTTAAGCGTCTGCCTTCGGCTCAGGTCATGATCCCAGGGTCCTGGGACCAAGTTGTGAGCAAGTCGTCAGGCTCCTTGCTCAGTGATAGCCTGCTTCTTCCTCTGTCTGCCTCGCCCCTCTGCTTGTGTGCGCTTTCTCTATCTCTGATGAATAAGTAAATAAAATATTTTTTAAAGATTTTATTTATTTATTTGACAGACAGAGATCACAAGTAGGCAGAGAGGCAGGCAGAGAGAGAGGAAGGGAAGCAGGCTCTCGGCTGAGCAGAGAGCCCCCTGACGCGGGACTCGATCCCAGAACCGTGAGACCATGACCTGAGCCAAAGGCAGAGGCTTGAACCCACTGAGCTATCCAGGTGCCCCAATAAAATATTTTTTAAAAAGAAACTCCTACACTCAGTGTGGAGCTTGAACTCACAACCCTGAGATCAAGAGTCACATGCTTCAGCACCTGAACCAGCCTCGCGCTCCAGTTTTGTGTTTGGGTTTTTGTTTTATTTTTTAAGTACTACACCCAGGGTGGGGCTTGAACTCACTACCCTGAGATCAAAGGTGCATTCTCTACTCACTGAGCAAGCCAGGCACCCCAGGTAACTTTTGAAAAGGGTTTTCTGATCTGTGTACGGGTGAGTGCAGACCACCTCCTCCTGTGTGGAAAGGCCTGGTGGGGTTGGAGAAGCCTGTGCTGGGCAGCTCCCCTTCACGTGCCTCCCACACCCCTCCCATTCCCCCTGGGAGGCTCCGGGTTGGCCCCCTGTGTCCATGGAGTAGAGAGCGGCTCTTCCTGGGCAGCAGGCCAGGGCTGAGGTGTGGCAGGGTTAGGCACTTCCTCCTGTGAATCAGTGTGAGCTGGAATGGGGTGATGGAGCAATAAATAGCTCTTTTCCTCTGCAGAACCATCCCATCCCCCTTCTCTCCTCCCCTTCCACGTCCTGCATGGGCCGTAGGTTTCTGTTTTCCGGAGGGCCTTGCCTCGGGGAAGTAGTTATCACAGTGCTGTGGACACTTCTGTTTGTATAGCACTTTGCTGCTTTCAGCAGCTCTCACCCCCCCATGACTTTAGATAATCTTCACAATAACCTTGGGAGTCAAGATCCCCATTCGTTCTGGTCTCGTCCCACAATTATTGATACGTGTGTTTGTTTGCGTGCTGGTTTTGTTTTGTTTTTCCCTTCCTTCCTCTTTTCCTTCCTTTCTTGTTCTCTTTCTCTTTTGTTTTTAGATTTACTATGGAACATGAAGGTGAAACCCATCTGGTTACTTGACTTCCTTCTTACCGGCCAGTTGAGAAAGGAGCTTTGCTATGTTTGCCTTTGAGACAGAAAGTGTTTCTGTGGATGAGCTAGATGTACTCCCTTGCTAGCTTTTCCGGACAGTTTTTATTTCATTTGTTTTTCTTTGGGGTTGGGAGAAAGAAGAAAACTCATGAGACATGAGATAGGTATCAGGGCCCAGAGGAAGGAGTCCTGGGTGGAGAGGGAGACTTTGAACACTTGTGCCTCCCTTTGAATATAAAGACGAGCAAGAGAAACTTCATGAATGTGTCACAAATATTTGAGAACAAAATTGCTCCTTAAAAGTACAGAATTTCAGTTTTTCTTGACATGGCCCTGGTAAACCACCTTCCTAGGGAGCATGCCTCCGGGCCAGCTACAAAGCAGTGAGCTGCATAGTGACAGAGCTGCTTTGACAATAGGCCAAGTGTCAGAAACCCTCTTGTTGGTGTAGGGATGGTGATGACTATGAAATCTTTAGAAACCATCCTAAATACTAGTCTGGGAGTCTGGGTGATGTAATTGCTTCCTTACTTAAAAATGTCCTCTCTCCTGTTTTTTCCCATTTAGGTAACCAGAGAAGACAAAGAACTGCACAGAAAGATCCACCGTATCATTCAAGAAGACTGCCAGAAGCCAAATCGTAAGTGGTGGGATGTACATGTATGTGGTGCCCAGGTGCCCTGGAGGAGAATGTTCCCTCCCAGAGAGCACTGGATGGAGAGTTAGGAGACCTGGGGCTTTCCCCAGTACTGACTTGGAAATATGACTGGTCGAGACAGCTGCCCCTCTGAGCCTCAGTCTCTTCTTCTGTACAGTGAATATTAGATTCTCACAGTTGTTCTGACCTTAGCGTCACATATAACTGGACCCTGGAGCTTCTTACCATACAGTGCTCAGGTCCCAGCCCTGGGGACACTGATTGATTAGGGGAGGGGACAGGAGCTGGCCGGCTGAGTGTCTCAGGTGGTTGCAGTACAGTGAGCTAAGCCACCGACTGAGACTTCTTGACCTTCTGGTTCTCATGTACTCTCTGCTTTGTCTTATTTCTTATTCTACTCTTGCCCCTTGTCTTTGAACGCAGACGAGACAGTTTCCTCTGTTCTGACATCAAGCCTTTCAGTGTTAGGAGAAATGGTTCTAGACATTACAGGTGATGATTAGTATAATTCAGTCATCTTGGAACCTGATAATTTGCAGAAGAAATGGTTTAAAGTACAGTTGGTTTTAGTGGAGTTAGGTCAACCCCTAGTGGTTAGAAACTCAAACTGTAGATCGCCTGACAATAGACATTACTATTTTCATACAGGTTAGAAAGAGAAGAAACCACTAGTCCTGTCTTTAAATCCTGTGTAAACTGATCAGACTTCAAGGTGACTTTTCAAAGTCTGTCTTTTACAAACATATGCTGATAATGAATGTTGGCATTTGTCAACAAATGAGGCTAAAAGAGAAGAGGAAGGACTTGTTAATGACTGCAGGTCTCCTCAGCCTGCATGCTTGCTTTCTCTCCAGAGAAATGCACCCCAGCCCTTTCAATCCCTCCATCCTTGGGGCCTGGCCCTGCTCCAGGCTGACTCAGCGGGCGGAGCTGGACCAGGTCTCCAGCCCTGGTCTTTATGGTATGCAACCCTACTTAGCCTTTAAGAACCGATGAGGTCAGATCCCAGAATGGTGTGACAACAGATCTTAAAATAAACTGAAAGCACTCTATTATTTTAATGCGAAGTTTCTGGCTTTTGTTCACATCATTCAGAACAAGGACAAGTATCCTTGAGTTAGGGGAGAACCTGTCTGTCCACAATTTAGGGAGCTTTAAAGAGCAGTGAAATGTCAAGTTCTTCGACCAAGAGGAGACGAGAGGCTGCTCCCCAAATAGCCTCCCTGCCCTCATCCTCCTTGTCAGCCACCTGACCAGACCCTTACTTTGATCTGCACTGGGAACAGGATAGGTTGAAATAATCCCAGTGCCTGGTGAAGTGAATGAGAGGAATTCACACTGCATTTCTCAGGAGAGCCAGACTACCTGGTGGCCTGAGAGTCTGCAAAAGTGACAGGTTTTCCATGCCCCCCAAACCCCCAGACCTGCCCCAGCCCTGAAGAGTGTGTGTGTGTGTCCAGGTGGACCCCCTGTGCCCCTTAGTCTGTATGTGGGAGCCTCTGACAGCTGTAAGCCAGGCCCCAGAACTAGGAAACCCCCAGGAGCTGAACTCTGGAGCACGAGTAACTGAGCATGCCAGGAATAATACCTCGTAGGAACTGTCTTGGCATCTGTTGTGACCACTCCTTATCCTAGAAAATATCTGTGATCCAAAAAAAAATATGTGTGTGTGTGTGTGTGTGTGTGTGTATATTCTTTTTTTTTTCTGAGTGATCAGATATGGACATGGTAAAAAGTCAGACAGTACAAAGTGCACACAGAAAATCAGAATCCCTCCCAACCCCGAGCCTCAGGCTCTGTGTTCCCACGTCCAAAGGCAGTGGGTGTTACTAGTTTCCTGCATATTGTTCTAGAGGTGTTCCATACACTGACAAACGTATTTGTGTAGTTTCTTTTCAAAAGCCCCACAAGTAAAGGTTAGCATATGATGCTCAGTGTTCCACACCTGGTATCTCAAATCTAACACTGGCTTCTAGAAATCATTCAGCAACGGCACATCCAACACTGCCTGAGTCTTCTTAATACCACGCAGGATTCCATTGTACGTACAGAAAGATCTTCAATCTCTTCATCATTCCTGCTGGTCCTTTAGTGTATTTCTGACCTTTGTACGAAATACAGCATGGAATTTTTCCTTATCGGGATGATCAGTAGAACGTAAACTCTCCAGTCATTTAGGAGTATTTCTTTTCTTTTTTGTTTTTAAGGTTTTATTTATTTATTTGAGAGCCAGACAGTGAGTGAGAGAACACAAGCTGGGGGAGAGGGAGAGGGAGAAGCAGACTCCCTGCTGAGCAAGGAGCCTGATGTAGGACTTGATCCCAGGACCCCGGGATCATGACCTGAGTCGAAGGTAGCCGCTTAACTGACTGAGCCACCCAGGCACCCCTAACAGTTTTACTTCTTTCTTACCAATTTCAGTGCCTTTTATTTCATTTTCTTTTCTGATTGCTGTGGCTAGGACCTAGTACTATGTCGACAAAAGTTTGCCTCATTGTCTTTATTTGTAGTACCCACATGATGGGTTGTTATGAGGTTTAAATACATTGGTGGAGTAGGAAGTACCAGCAATCTGTCTCCACTTAGACAACAATTGCATCTGCCTAATATAACCATATTGGAACTCTAGAGTCTACTGAGGACTTACAACTTCCAGGGGAAGGCTTGGAGAGTAAATTCGGATAATTTCAGTCAGTTTCGGCTCTTAGTAGCAGGTTTCATTTCCTCACCTCCCCCCCTGCCCCCCCACCCCACAACATGGCAGGCACCTGTGCACATGTTCTTGGAGTAGCTTACACAGAGTTTGCAGAAACCTAGGTAGCCAAAAAGGAACACGTCCTCCAAATATCAGGGATCTGTGCTCTGTTTGCCTATTGCTTCTTTTAAAAAATAATTTTTATTTATTTATTTATTTGAGAGAGAAAGCAAGAACTGAGAGAGCACAGGCAGGGGGTACAGCAGAGGGAGAGAGAGAAGCAGACTCCCTCCTGAGCAGGGAGCTGCAAGCAGTACTTGATCCCAGGACACTGGGATCATGGCCTGAGCCAAAGGCTGATGCTTCACTGACTGAGCCCCCAGGCGCCACAGCCCATTGCTACCTCTCTGAGTTGCAGACAGAGAGGTGGCTGGCCACTGTCACACCTCCCCCAAAAGCTGAAGTGATTTCCAATGGATTTAAATGACTGGTGCCCTTCCCTCCCCCTTTCACTTTTCTTTATTCCCCTTTTGGGAGCCAAAAAAGAAAGACCAAGATACTAAAAATCAGTTGCATATATGGGAAAAATCAGAAAGTGATTATGCATGCCCAAAAGACATAGCCCGAGAAAAAGACTTGAGAAGACCTTAAGTTTATACCTCAGGCTGATCCTTGGCACAGACCCAGCCTATAATTTTTTTTTTTTTTAAAGACTTTATTCATTTATTTGACAGAGAGATCACAAGTAGGCAGAGAGGCAGGCAGAGAGAGAGGAGGAAGCAGGCTCCCCGCGGAGCAGAGAGCCTGATGCGGGGCTCGATCCCAGGACCCTGAGATCATGACCCGAGCCAAAGGCAGCGGCTTAATCCACTGAGCCACCCAGGCGCCCCGACCCAGACTATAATTTAAAAAACAAAACAAAACAAGAAAAATTCAGAAAATCCTGGGGGAAAGGGGAAAATCTGCTCCCCAAAATTATCACATTATTAAATTCAAATGTCCAGTTTTCAACTAAAAATCACAAGGCACACAAAAAAGTGGGAAAGTATGGCCCATTCAAAAGAAAAAAATAATCAACAGAAACCATTCCTGAGAAAGCCTTGATGGCAGACCTACGAGACACAGAATTTAAAACAACTTGTCTTAAAAACACTGAAAGAACTAAAGAGAGATGAGAGATATGAAGAAGGTCAAGAAAATGGTGGATGAACAAAATGGAAATACAAATAAGGAAATTGAAATTGAACCTCAGAAGAAACCAGAAAGAAATTCTGGAGCTGAAAAGTGTAATAACTGAAGTGAAGATTTCACTCTAGAGATTCAAAGGCAGAAGAAAAAAAATCAACAAATTTTACATTGAAGAAAAGTAAACAGAGCTTAAGGGACCTGTGAGACATTGTCCACTGGGCCAACATATGTATTATGGGAATCCTAGAAGGAGAAGAGAGAATATTTGAAGAACTGGTGGCTAAAAACTTCTTTAATTTGATGAAAGACAATTTGATGAAAGACATGAACACAAACATCTAAGATCACCTGGAACTCTCAAGTAAGATGAACTTAGACCCACACCACAACACGTCATAATCAGATATTTGAAAGGCAAAGACAGAGAGAGAATCTTTTTTTTTTTTTAAAGATTTTATTTATTTATTTGACAGAGATCACAAGTAGGCAGAGAGGCAGGCGGGGGGGGGGGGGGGGGGGCGGGAAGCAGGCTTCCCGCTGAGCAGAGAGCCCGATGCGGGGCTCGATCCCAGGACCCTGGAATCATGACCTGAGCCTAAGGCAGGGCCTTGAACATACTGAGCCACCCAGGCACTCCGTAACTCTGGTTTTTAATTCCACATTTTGTTTTTCATATAATTTAAGAGACTAATGAATTTAAAAGAATACCTAGTTTATGTTCTTAGGTGACAGAATGCATAAAGATGTAATTTTGTGATATCAACAATCAAAAGATGCGGGGATAGCGCTGAAAAGGAGCAGGGTTTTTCGGTGTTGAAGTTAAATTGGAATACATTCAAATTAGGAGTGTGAGTAAAATCCCCATGGTAACCACAAAGAAAATAGCTGTAGAATATGCACAAAAGGAAATAAGAAAGGAATTTAAACACTTCACTACCAAAAAAAAAAAAAAAAAAGAAATTGGCTAAACACAAAAGAATTCAGTAATGCAGGAAACGAAGGACCAAAAGTTATAAGGCATATGGAACACAAATAACAAAATGACAAAAGTAAGTCCTTCCCCCGCCAACAGTAATTAGTTAAAACCTAAATGGATTTAACTCTCCACTCAAAAGACAGATTGGCAAAATGGATTTAAAAAAACACTATCCAACTATATGCTGTCTATAGAAGGCTCACCTTAGATCCAAAGACACAAATGGATTGAAAGTCAAAGGATGGAAAAAGATAACCCTGTGCAAATAAAAGTAACCAATAGAGAGCAGGAGTGGCTACACTAATATCAGACAAAACCAACTTTAAAACCAAAAAGTTTATAAGAACAGAGAAAGGCATTATATATTATTAAAAGGTTTAATACAGCAAGAAGATATAGCAATTATAAACATTTATGTACCTAATGACAGACCATGAAAACAGATGGAGCAAAAATGGACAGAATTGAAAGGAGAAATAAATAGTTCTACGATCAGAATTGGGGCATCAGTCCTCTACTCTCAATAATGAGTAGAACAAGCAGACAGAAAATAAGTAAGGAAGTAGAGAACTTGAACACCACAAGAAATTAGATCTAATAGACCTACACAGAACACTCTCCAACAACAGAATACACATTCTTGTTGAGTGTACATGGGGCATTTTCTAGGATAGACCATATGTTAGGCCACTAATTAAGTCTCCGTCAATGGTAAAAATATACCGTACAAAGTATCTTCTTTGACCATAATCAGATGAAGTTAGAAATCAATAACAAAGCAGGAAAACTTAACAAATTTGTGGAAATTAAACAACACTTGTAACTAGTAGACCAAAGAAGAAATCACAAAGGAAATTGGAAAATAGCTAGAGATGAATGAAAATGAGAATACAACATACCAAAACTTAGGAGATGTAGCACTAAAGGGAATGTTACAGCTATAAACACATTACAAAACAAGAGGGATCTCAGATCAAAACAACTTCTAACAATTTAAGGATCTAGGAAAGAACAAATTAAATCCAAAGGCTAGCGGAAGAAAGGCAATAATAATGATTAGAACAAAGATAAATGAGATAGAGAATAGGAAATAATAGAGAAAATGAAACCAGAAGGTGGTTCTTTGAAAAAAATGAACAAAATTGCCAAACCTTTAGCTAGAGGGACTAAGAAGAAGGAGAAAAGACTCAAATCACTAAAGTCAGAAATGAAAAAGAGGACATTAGTACAGGTTCTACAGAAGTAAAAAAAAGACTGCAAAAGAGGACTGTGAACAATTGCATGTTAACAAACTATCGCCAGATGGAAGGGATGGATTCCTAGAAACACACCAAGAGTAAATCACATAGGAAAAAGAAATTTGGGTGCCTGGGTGGCTCAGTGGGGTAAAGCTTCTGCTTGCAGTTCAGGTCATGATCTTAGGGTCCTGAGATCGAGGCCTGCATCAAGCTCTGCTCAGCAGGGAGCCTGCTTCCCCCCTCTCTCTGCCTGCCTCTGCCTACTTGTGATTCTCTCTCTCTCTCTCTCTCTCTCTGTCAAATAAATAAATAAACTCTTAAAAAATTTTAAAAGAGAAAGGAAATTTGAGTAGAGTTATACCTAGTAAGGAGATTGAATCAGTAACTGAAAATCTACCAACAGAGAAAAGCTCTGGACCTGACGGTTTCTCTGGTGAATTCTACCAAACACTTAAAAACTAAAATCAGTCCTTCTCCCATGTGACTGCAAGGTCACTTTGTGAAAATCCTTCCCAGACAGCAGCACGGCCTTTCTGAAGAGATAGTTGAAGGCCTTCGGGGCATTGCTGCTTAGGGCCCCACAGACGTCCGTAGGTCCTCTTGAGCCCTGAGCTTGGGCACGCAGGCCCTACAAAGACAGATTAAAAGCTGAACGGTGGTGAGGGTCCTAGTGCTCCGTCTGCCATGTGCGGACTCAGTTTCGCTGGAGCCCCTTTACACCATCCAGCATCACCCTTCCCAGGAAGAGCTGAAGCTGCTTTAGAGCCCGGACTAGGTTATGGGTGTCATCTTGGGTTATGGAGAGGATGACAGAATATAGTCATTCCTGTGTAAGAGACACCTGCCACCAGGCTCCTTTGATCCCTGTAGCCACGGGTGAAGGAGGCGATTTTCTCCCCATCTTACAGATGAGGAAACACCCAGAGACACGAACCACTCTGCCGTGTTGGAGCCAGTACTGGACCGTGGGCCTGTTGGCCTCACGAGTCCACTGTCCCTCTGTCACTTGCTCCTCCTTGCTCAGCAACATACACACAGTAGGTGTTCAGGAAGTCTTTATTGAGTGAATGTTGGAGGGACAGCCTGGAAACCAGTGAAGGTAACAAGTTGTTCAACAGTAAACTGGGAGAGAGAATGAGAGGACAGGGCCACTAGAGGTCAGAATTTAACAAGTCTTTGTTAGCTCTGGCGCACTGCTTGAGATGGTGTCTGACCCTGAGAGCTGGAAAGGACCCCAGAGGTACCCACATCTCCTTCACAGTCCCTCCCCCTCCTCATTGGTGAGAAAACTGGGCCTCAGAGATGCTGTAAGTTGCTCAAGGCCACAGACCTGTGCCACCTCTCAAACCATGCTTTGCCCAACACCACGATACCTCTTTAATCACCTTCCTGGGGCCTCAAGCATTTCGTTCTCTGAAAACAACATTTGGTGACTGTGTCGAACAGCAGGGATGCCAGATGCTGGGGAGACACAGAGAGGCCAAACCTGGCCCTGTGTAGGGCTTGAAGCGAATCTGGGAGGCTGTTCTCTGTAATGAGATTTGACTTTGACTCAGAGTTACAGACACATTTTATTTTTTTACATCATGATCTGTTACGTTATATGTACATACATATGTACAGACACATACATATATACGTATTTATGCATACATAACGTTTCACAAAATAATACTTGTGCTATAATGCCGTGCGTTTTGTAATTTCCTTTTCCCGTCTTTCTTAATCTGTTGGTAAGGAAACAATTGCTGATCACAACCCATTACGTTGATTTCATGACCATCTCTAATGGTCATATCTTCACTGTGCGTTCCATTACTGTGAATCATTGATTCAAACGGCTAACCCTGCCAGATGGTCTTAGGTGTTTTGGGGTGGAGGATAAGAGATTACTAGAACACAGCCATCATAGACAGGACTTCTTGGAAGCCTAGGCAGAGAAGAATGAGAACAGACCAGTGGTGGGAGTCCCTTCTTCTCCAGGCTGTCACCTGAGTCAGGACTTACGGGAAAGAATATGGAGTCTGCCATAACCAGCTCTGCCGTCCATCGCAAGAGGGGTCCCGCCTGGAAAGCTTTGGGTTTGGCACTGAATAGTACTTATACCTGTAATTGCCTTAGAGAAAAAAGATGATCAAGCACTAAAAATCCATTCAGTTATGGATAGTCTGTAATCCAGGAGCAATCCTTGAAGATTGAAGGCCTGAGTTTCCAAGTAGTGGGTCCACGTCATGTGGCAAAAGAAGGGGCCTAAGAACAGGGCCTTTGTTTCATTCCTGCTGGTGATCTAAACTAGTGCCTCTCCGACTCTGCTGTGCGTCAGAATCACCAGTGGATCTTGGGGAAGTGCAGGTTCTAACCCGGGAGCCGTGGAGAAGGACTTGTCCCGAGACGGGGAGGCCGCCGAGGGGGCCGAGGGTCTGACAGGCGCGCCAGGCTGAGCCCGCTGCCTCTCTCCAGCAGACGCAGAGAGGGGCTGCCACTTTCAGCACATCTTGGCCTGTGCCCGCCTGAGTGTCAGCCCGGACCTGAGCGAAGGCGTGCTGCAGCAGGTGCTGGAGCTCCTGGAGGACCAGAGCGACATCATCAGCACCACGGAGCACTACTACACAGCGTTCTGAGGGGAGGCCGGCCCATGGGCTGGGCGGGGCCGGGCCAAGGAAGAGGAGGAGCGGGTGGTGGTCACTCCCGGGCTGGGACTGTAAACGTCACGCAGAGGCTTATGGGTCTGGTGGCGGTGATCTCGTAATAAACTGTGAAATATGGTCACTTAAGGAATGGAATTTGGCGTGAATTCTGTAGGCTGCCGTGTAGCTGCTATATCTGTGGGATAAAGTAACTCATCTCAGCCATGACCTAGAAGAAAACCCTCCCCTTGACCTTCTCCCTGGACTGGCTGTTGCCCCTCGGAGCAGAAAGGGGGAGACAGTGTTGGCGGCTGAGTTGGTGTGTGTGTGGCTCCAGGCTCTGTCACGGTAAAGGGATGCCACGTGGCAAAGTGAAGAGCACCTAGCCAGATCACACAGACCCAGAACGTTTCCAAACCTCAGAGCCTCTGCTCTTGTAGGCCTCTGTCAGAGGTTAAGAACCAAGTGTAGGGAACCGCTTCATGGGGGAGTCCACTCACCTATGATTTCCAAGGGTCAAGTACCAGAGGTGGGTCCCGAGTCCTGGGACGAATGTAGTTCACAGACCCACCTAGCGATGGGAATAAATGGACCCAAGGCATGGCCCTGTATTGGTCATTTTCCTTATTTTCCTTAGGAATTAGAGGTGTCTCAGTACATTTCCCTACACTTGAGGACATACGTGACTAAATGTGTTGTCCTTTAATGCCCTGAAGTCGTTGGAGCCTCTCAGCCAGTTGCCTGGCTGCTAGGCATTATTTTCAAGGTTACCACTGAATGTGCAGGTCGCTCTGACACCACCCAGACAAAGACTGTATCTGCCCGGACAGGTGATGGATTCCTGCTGTTGCTAGGAACGGCAGGGGAAAGGGAAAAAAAATCTGAGGTATGTGGTAGACTTGTTCTAACAGCTAAATGACAAATCCAGCCAGCAAAAATAAAGTGTGGGGAAAGATTTGGAGTTAATTACAGTCATTTCAAAAAAGCACATCTGCCTTCGTCTGCTCTTGACGTCATGAGCTCTTAGTGGCTCTGCTGGAGAGCTTGCAGGCCTCGAGTTCTGCTCTATGTGGAAATGGAATGGTTTTTATACTTAGAAGTTGGCTGCCGTTCCGTATGTCCGGCTGAGGGCTAGTACCAACAGATTGCTTCCTGTCGCCGACTTCTCTGACTTGATCCAAACATCTGCCCTGTTTCTAACAGCCGTTTACCCAGATGGTTGCCCCGTGTCCTCCATGCATTTGGAAGCTTCCCCTGTGGAATGGAGTCTCCTGGAATAACACCCCAGCTGCCTTCCTTGATAGCAGCAGATGTTCTTTTTTGAATACATCTAGCCCAGGAAGGAGTCTCGAACCAGCAACCCCACTCCCAGGGTTAATCCCAAAGAGACGATCACGAGGTGGGAAAGGATGAATACACAAGAGTCGCATTGCTGTGTGATCTAGAGCTCTTCACTGGGAAAAATAGTTGCTCATGAGGAAAAATGAATTATGATACATGCACACAGTAAAATACTATGCAGCTATTAAGTGATGAAGCAGACAGATCCTATTGCTATGTGAACACTCTTCCCAAGAAAGCAGTCACAGACCTGCTTCTATAGTATACCGTTGATCTGAAACGACTTGTATGTGTCTGTCTGTAGAGAGTGTGTTTCTGTGTGTACATTGGCATAAATGTATCCCATATATACGCATACACACAGTTGATCAGTCCCCCCTCCTAGAAATACTTTCTGCGCTCGGCTTTCCACACACTCTGGGTGCTCTTTCTCTCTTTCTCCATCTCCTTTTCCTGGTCTTCCATCTCCCTGAGGGTTTGGGGTTCAGTGTTAGACCTCATTCCTGTGCAGCTGGCTCCCTCGGAGAGCTTCACCAGTCGTGTGGCTCAGAAGAGACATATGCTGACAGACTCACCACACTTTATCCAGTTAGGACCTCTTCTGAGCTCCAGACTTCTGCCTGCGGTTTCCTACTGACATCTCCACTTCGGTGTCTGAAAGACCCCACACATGTGCCCGCAGCCAGGCGCCTAGTTACCCTTGACCCAAGACTTGCTCCTTCTGAAGTTTTTCCTGATTTGGAAGAAGGCAGCCCCATCTTTCCAGTTGTGCAGACCTAACATTCCACATCCCACCTGTCCACCAGTCACCTTGACTCCACCTTCTAGATATTTCTAGACTCTAACCGCCTCTCACTGCTGCTCTGCTACTCGCTGGATATTGCGGTTGCCTCCTGACTGAACTCCTGCCCCGGCCCCTCTTCAGTTCATTCTCCACACAGCAGCCAGAGCGATCTGTTCAACTGAAGCCAGATTCTGCCATCCTCTGCCCTCGCTCTCCCGTGACTCTCTGTCGCACGCCAGGTAGGACTGCAGGGCATCCCAGTACCAACAAGGTGTTGCTCTGCTGGGCCTCCTCTGTGCGCTATGCCCCACATGCCCACCCTGCTTAGCTTCCTGGGCCTTGCCGTGCCTCACACACCACCAGCATTCCTGCCTTGGGGCCTGTGTGCTTGTTTCCCCTGCCTGGAATGTTCCTCACCCAGGTAGCCATGTGATGGTCTTCCCCCTCCCCTCTTTGGGTCTTTCCTTGAGTGTCACCCTCTCTCCAAGGCCTGCCCTGATCCCTCTTTTGCTAAGTAGAGCCAAACCCTTCTCCTTCCTTCCCAGGACTCTTCAGTACTTACTTTTCTCCACAGTACTTGCCACCATATATTTCACACATTCCATGTATTTCTTCCTAGCTTGGTTTATTATCTATGTCCCCAACAGAAGAAATGTTCCTAGAGGACAGGACTTTCCCTGTTCTGTTTCCTGTCGTGTCGCCTGCACCTAGAGCAGTGCCTGGCGTATCTTTCCAGCCAGACCGCTCCTGGGTACGTGTCTGGCTGCCGGTATCTTCCTTTTTTTCCTGGGGGGGCTTTCTCCAATGTCTTGGCAGGCTGTTCAGGCTAGAAGTGCTCAGAATTCAAACCCCTAGGACTGGCCTTATCCTGTGGGACCTGGGATATAAGTACCCCAGCTCCCTTGCCCTTCAAATGAGATCTCTGAGGCAAGTGTCTCCACCATTCTCCAGAGTTTCTCTGTGGGATTAATCTCCGTCCACCCACCGTAGCAGTTGACTTGATAGCCACCGTTAATTGGCTGCCTTACCCTCCCTGTCTTCCCCACTCCCCATTAGTATTTGCCACACCTCCCACATGAACTGCTTCCTTTCCAGTCCTTGTCTCCTGGTCAGCTTCTGGCTGATCACAGATAACCCCATGTTCACAAGTATATTTGAGAAGTGCTGTATGAATATTATATGCATCAAGCAGAGATTACTAAAAAAACCAAAGTGATCCACTTTTGCTTTTAAGCTACACATCTCTATTTGATATTTTTACAATTAGCAAGTGTCATTTCTTTTTTTTTTTTTTTTAACATTTTATTTATTTGACAGAGAGAAATCACAACTAGGCAGAGAGGCAGGCAGAGAGAGAGGAGGAAGCAGGCTCCCTGCGGAGCAGAGAGCCCGATGCGGGGCTCAATCCCAGGACCCCGGGACCATGACCTGAGCCGAAGGCAGCGGCTTAACCCACTGAGCCACCCAGGCACCCCGCAAGTGTCATTTCTACAAAAGTAATAAAGCTCTTTCTCCCCATCCCACACTCACACAACCTGAATGATGAGTGAACAAAAAATAAGATGGGCTTTCTATCCCATAGCAGCATAAGAACTCTGAGAGCATGAGGGGAACCCTTAGAAAATTCTCTGGGGCTAACTACAGTTGGGTCACTGCTCAGGCACTGAAGAGCCATCAAAGACTCCCCTTGAAGAAGAGGGAAACTGAGCCAACACCATGGCTCTCAGCGTGCACATTTCAGAAGGCATGAACACTGCGTCTAGTTTATGGAAGCAAGAAGACAAATAGTGCTACTGTCTGGTCAGGGGTTTGTTTGAAGCTCTGTGATTTTCTCCATCTGGTAAGCCACCAGTGCTTCTCGTCCCTAAAAGACACTTCTTTCTAATTATTTTCCCCTCTGATAGTGTGCCAGGGCACTGGCCGAGAGAAAGCCAAGTGGAAAGAAGTCTATTCAGTGATGAGGAACTCAAGATGTGGTGCCAACGATTGAAAACCAAGCAAACTTGTAATTTTCCGTCGGGGAAAAGTATCCACACTTTCTTATTAGTGTGGTTTCTCCTCTGCAAGTGTCCTCTATAGGAGCTCCCCAAAGAAGCGTCTCATTGTTTCCTTACTAGATTAACGTGAAGGCTATGGGCAGACTCCGAATTCGGGGAGCAGCAGGTGCTTAGAGGAGAGTGGGACCGTCCCCAAGGGAAATGGGGCCCAGGGATGAAGAACCTTGCAGTAGAGCTATTTGCATGCCGTCTACTCCAAAGGCAAGCCCGAGCTTCCCCTCAAGTGCGTTTTTAGGTAGTGCAGAATTTATTTTTAAATACGGCCTATTTCTACTGAATTTTTATTATGTAAACCCAAACAGGTGAGTCACAGCACAGCACAGGGCTGTGTTTGCAAGAATTCTAAATCAGACCCCAAATTCCTGAAGAGACTGAAGGCTTTCCGTGTATGTCCAATTAAAATACTAGATTTTCATCTTGGAACATAAAGAGAGGAATTTTGAAGACTGCATAATAGTTTTTTTAGATAGAAAAGTGGCATGTCATTAACTCAGACTGATTTGGTGAAAGGTTTATGTAAATTAGTGAAAAGCTGGAAAGAGTGCTATTTTATTACTTTACGTCTATGCAGTGTTCCATATGACATCTGAAATAGTACGGGGTAACAGGTTGGCTGCTCTTAGAAAACCTGTTTTAATGAATTAGGAATTATTTTAATTATGTATCATTTAATTATTATATGTTTTATGCTGTTCAAATATTAATAGGTGATTTTACAGTTCTTGAACTTAAGAGATTTGACAACATGTCTGCACAAAAAATTCTATGTCAATGTTGACAGCACTATCATTCCTAATAACCAAAAAGGGAAAACAACCCAAATGTCCATGAAGTGATGAATGGATAAACAAATGTGTGTCTCTGTGATGGAAAATTGTTCAACCACACAAAGGAACGGAGTCCTGAAATATATTCCACGGATGAACCTTGAAAACATACTAAGTGAAAGATGCCAGATACTAGAGGCCACATAGTGTATGATTCCGTTTATAGGGAGTGTCTAGAATAGGCAAATCCATAGAGGAAAAAAAAAAGATAGTACTTGTCAGGATGTGGGGGAAGAAGGGGATTGGATAGTGCGGGGTTTACTTTTGGGGTGATGGAAATGTTCTGGAATTAGATAGTGGTGATATTTGCACAACTGCGAATATACTCCAAACCCCTGAATTGTGGGCTGGTTGGGATTCCTCACAGCATGGTGACTGAGTTCCAAGGGCAGGCATCCCAAGAGAGAGCACCACCCTCAAAGAAGCTGTATGGCCGGTCTGCGCATCGCCCCAGAAGCCGCACAATGCCGCTTCCATGGTGTCCTTATTGCCAAAGCAGCCAAAGCCCGACCCAGTTTCCAGAGGAGTGAATAAACCACCTCCCGATGGGGAGTAACAAGATTCCCGAAGGGTATGTAGAACCAGGAATATTGCCCTGGCCATTTTGGAAAGCACAATGTCCCACAGACACGTTTCAACTTTTATACACATATAGCTTCGTTTTTGTTTTTGTTTTTTTAAGATTTTATTTATTTATTTGACACAGAGAGAGAGATCACAAGTAGGCAGAGAGGCAGGCAGGGTTGGGGGTGGAAGCAGGCTCCCTGAGAGCAGAGAGCCCGATGCGGGGCTCAATCCCAGGACCGGGGATCGTGACCTGAGCTGAAGGCAGAGGCTTTTTTTTTTTTTTTTTGAATTTTTTTTTTTTTGAAATTTGTTTATTTACAAAGGCAGAGGCTTTAACCCACTGAGCCACCCAGGCGTCCCTAGCCTCATTCTTTAAAAAACAAAAACAAAAAACCTTTTTGGGGGGATATCAATAAGTACAAAGAATGGGGGGAAATGGTCTACCACTTCCCAGGTACTCTATTTTCTTTTTTTAGATTATATGTGTATTCTTAGCAAAAAAAAAAAAAAAAAAAAAAAAAAAGTGTTAACATTTTGCTTATCCTTCCAGAAAAAATATATCAGCATTTTATATGTATCCTGGTTTTTAAAATTTATTTCTGTATATTAGAGGTTTCTTTCTACTTTAGCATGCAAGGTTGCCACATCCTTTTATTTTTCAGTTGTAAAAAAAAAAAAATCATGGGGTTCTAGGAGCCTGCTTCCCCCTTTCTCTCTGCCTGCCTCTCTGCCTACTTGATCTCTGTCTGTCAAATAAATAAATGAAATCTTTAAAAAAAAATCAGCTGCATTACTGTATACTAACAAGCTGTTTTAAAATGTAGTTAAGAAAACAAGCTCATTTAAAATAGCATCAGTAACAATCAGATACTTAGGAATAAATTTAAACAGGAAGGTAAAAGATCTGTACGCTGAAAGGAATAAGGACATGGATCAAAGAAATTCAACTGGGCGCAAAGAAATGCAAAGATATTCCATGTTCAGGGATTAGAATCATTAGTACTATTAAAATGTCTATACCACCCAAAGCAATCTCTAGATTCAAAGCCATCTCTATCAAAATTCCAATGGGCTCTTTTACAGATCCAGAAAAATCAATCATAAAATGTGTATAAGACTGCAAAAGACCCCAGAGAGCCAAAGCAGTCTTAAAAAAGAACAAAGTCACAGGCATCACATTTCCTGATTTTAACATGCAGTTGGCCCTTGAACAACACGGAGGTTAGGGGTGCTGATGCCCTGTGCTGTCAAAATTCAGGTATAATTGGACTTTCCAAAAATATAATTACTAATAGCCTACTATTGACTGAAAGCTTTACCAATACAATAACATAAACAGTCAATTAACATGTATGTTGTATGTTATACGTATTGTATGTGGTTTTGTTTTTTTTTTTAGATTTTTAAAAATTTATTTAACAGAGATCACAAGTAGGCAGAGAGAGAGAGAGAGAGAGAGGGAAGCAGGCTCCCGGATGAGCAGAGCCCGATGTGGGGCTCAATCCCAGGACCATGGGATCATGACCTGAGCTGAAGGCAGAGGCTTAACCCACTGAGCCACCCAGGCGCCCCTGTATATGGTACTCTTAACAAGAAAGTAAGCTAGAGAAAAAATGTTATTAAAAATCACAAGGATGAGAACACACATTTATAGTACTGTATTTATCAAAAAAATTCTGTGTATAAGTGGACCTATATAGTTCAGACCCTTGTTGTTCAAGGGCCAACTGTGTATTACAAAGTTATAGTCATCAAAACAGTGTTTGACCACATCCCTTTTTTTTAAAAGATTTTATTTATTTTTGAGACAGAGGAAGCATGTGAGCAGGGAGAGGAGCAGAGGGAAAGAGAGAACCTCGGGCAGACTCCCTGCTGAGCGCAGAGCCCAAAACCCGGCTCTATCTCATGACCCTGAGCTGAAATCAAGCGTAGCGTGCTTCACCAACTAAGTCACACAGGCACCCCGACCACTTAAATGGTCACAAAATCCACTTGTGTGTGGCTGTCCCTTAATGTATTTAACCATATTCCTATTGAGAAACATTTAACTGGTTTCCGGTTTGTTCCTATTGCCAGCAAGGCTGTAGGAAACATCCTTGTACATTTTGCCTTCCTCGCTGTGCATTTGCAAGTATATTTGTTGGTAAATTTTTAGCCGTGCAACTGCCAGGAAAGAGGGCATGAGCATTTAAAAATTCGAACAGACATTGACACATTATTCAGGGAAAAGACTGATCCATTTATACTCGTATCAATGATTGATGAGTCTCCTGTTTGCCTCCAAGCTCATCTATAATTTGTAAGATCTGTGGTTTTAATCACCAACCATCTGAGAGGTAAAAAGGATTTCCGGGTTTCGTTTGCTTTTACATTTTCTTGCATACGAGTGGTGTTGAGCGCTTGTCATTATAGGCAACCTCTGATGTAGTTTTGCCCTCGAAAGTAGCCATGGATTCCAGAAGAGTCCAAGAATGGTCCTGGTCCTGTGTTCTGCGGTGGTATCAGCTACAGAACCAGCCCAGAGGCCTGTTGCCGAACTCCCAGCTAGTGCACAGCTGGAGAAAACACCCAGAAGAACTCAAACCTCAAGGTTCCCATTTTGCTATTTCAAGGGCTTGGTTCCCATGCCTGCCCAAATCTAACATATGCTAATACATGACGGCAGCAATCTTTTTGA
The DNA here is from genome assembly GCF_922984935.1 of Meles meles. Classification (NCBI taxonomy): domain Eukaryota; kingdom Metazoa; phylum Chordata; class Mammalia; order Carnivora; family Mustelidae; genus Meles; species Meles meles. Next base: position 62,517,113 of record NC_060078.1, on the reverse strand, counting down.
AACCAATCTCCATATTATCGATGCAGACCTCTCACAGACCAGAGGTTCACGGCCACTGTCCTCAGCTAGATGAATTTGAAAAAGAAGATCATTTTGAAGAAAGTGCTAATTAAGTAGAGAAGATAGTGTTAGGAATAGAAATGGTTTTAATTTCCGGGTTTTGGTACGATTAATTGGGGCACGGGGCAGCAACACTTTTGATTATCTTCTTGCCCAGAAATTGCTTCCTCAGGGAGAAGGGTTTTTATGTTGTTGTTCTGAGGACAATCAGCAAATGGGAAAAATAAAGCGGGTAAGGACAGAGTATCCTTCCGTGGTTTGTGCTCTACTTGAGAACTAAAGAATGGAGGCACTGAGCGCTGAATTTTGTCATGGACAGAAATCCATGAATGATCAGTTTATTTTCATGCAAATTAGGTAGCAGGGTAATATATTGAGCTTTTAGCATGCAGGTTTGCTTTTCATATATTTTACTTCTTCTTTCTGAGCAGGAAGCCAGCCTTGCCTCGGGGAGGTTGGGTTGGGGGCCAAATGCAGAAGTTGTTTGTCCAGACAACCTGGCTTATGTTTTCTGGAAGCCTGGAGCCTGGGAGGGATTGGAGATCAGTGGACTCCAAGCTTGCAGACCGGAATGTGCTCCATACGGTGCCCGAGGCAGGTGGGCAGGATGGCAAGACTTCCACGGAGAGGCTTTGTGGCGTCTCTCCGAGGCTTAGAGCCTTGGCCTAGGATTCCCAGCTTTTGCCAAGATTCCCAAGTTTGGAACGGAAGCCGTGCAAGCCGCCTTCTCTGCAGAGACAGCCTGGGGATATCAGCAGAAGACTTGGTCTCAGGAGAAGAGTGGACTCGTCTCCATTTTCCAGGTCTATGTAACCTGGAATTTCATGCATCCCCATGGAGAGAGAGAGCCTGCCCTACCTGCTCGCACCACTATTATTTTCCTGCCTGCTGGGGGGGTGGGGGGGGTGGGTAAGGTCTCCAAGCTCAAGGTAACTTGAAATAAAGAAAGGGGTATGATAAGTGTCACTTCCGTGAGTTTTGGCAGTAAGATTCATATAGCACTACACTTAGAATATATTCAAGGAGAATCCTACAACAAATTCATGCTCCCACCCACATACATTCCAGAACGGCCTCTTAAGTGGGAGAGAAAGAGGACACCACAGTACAGTTCCAGGGGAATTGCTCATGACCCTTCCACAGAAGCATGCCATCTGTGAAAACTACTGGTCCTGTGTCACCGCAAAAACAACTGGAAACCACCTTCTCTGCGGATGGGGGAGAGAAACTGATAAGAGTTTGTTGCATCTCCTCAGCGGAGTTCACCTTATTATGAACTGGAAATCTGACCTTGTCCTGCAGTCAGCATGTATGCTAGTCCCCTGGGAATGACCTGGCCCACAGGCAAAGGAGCAAACAAGATTTAACTTAGGAGAAGGGCCCCAAACTACGGGAGCCCGTGAATCTTCTCCCAACATGAAGAAGCTTGAAAAGGCCTTACTCATTCCAGCAGCCCAGCCCACCCAGCCCAGCGCCCCAGGACGAGTCAGCAAACTGCCTGGGCCTGTGGTTTCTGTCCCGTCCCGGCTTGCCTTGACCCGGTGGAGGTCAAAAAATGGATTCACCACTCCTGCAAATGACAGCTGGCTTGGGAATGCTGGTGTCAGCACGAGCAGAAACCGAATCAGGGCAAGCCTGAGAGCGGGGTGTGGTCTGCTCTCTCTGCCCATTCGTTGTAGGCTCAGGTAACCAGGGAAAATGGGAGGTGGGCAGCTGTGAACCTCCAGCCAGCTGAGTTCTGGTCATTTCCCCAGGGCTAGAGACTTACCTAAACTTAACTGCTATCTTGTTTCCTCAAAGGGTGCTCACATCACATCACAGTTCATCAGGAGGTCTGTGATAGTCCTAGCAACAGGCACAGAGTGGTGCTTAATAAATGTGTAAATGGATGGGCACTTATTGAGTGCCAGCTGTATGCAAGGCATCATGCCAGGTATAGAGGGGGATGCCAAGACAAAGCTCCACCCCTGTCTTTGGGGAACTTTCGATCAAGTGGGTCACAAGCACATGCCTACATGATTTATAACCCACGGATGCAAATGTGTCTTGCTTGACCCTCAGAGTTTTAAAATTTTCTATCAACATAAAAAAAAAATTGGCTACCATCTGTATAGAAAAAAAAAGGGGTGTTTATGTGTGTGTGAACATGTATGTGTATGTTTGTGTGTGTGTCCAAAAGTCCAAAAGTGTTCAGAAGCAACTGTTAAAAGAGGTGGCCTCCTTGGTTAGGGAACCAGAGCCAGGAGTGGGTAGGAGACTTATTGCAATGTTTTATAATTTTTTTTAACATGAAAATGTAATAACTCTAAAACTAAACAAAATGGAAGGGGAATTCACATAAAAATCCAGATTTCTGGCTTTTCTTAACAACTCAGAATTCTGGCAATACTGGGAACATTTAGTCTGAAAACAGTGTGTGGGTGGGGGGAGGGGCAGCATTAAAGGGTTTTAAGCTGAGAGCTGGCATCAGATTTACACTGTGGCAGCCGAGGGGAGGAGCATCGCACGAGGGCAAGCGCGAGGGCAGGTAGACCAGAGAGCCCTGGGTGCAGCAGGAAGTGGGAAGGGTAGGGAGGGTCTCAGCTGCGACAGTGGTGGGTGGACAGATTCGGAGACATTAATGACGTAGATGGGTAAACGATTTAGGGGGAAAGGAGAGTGGAAATGGTCAGGGCAAACTCCCAGGTTCTGCCAGACCATAGTACCTTGCCACAGGGGCTTTAGACCAATGGGAGGGAAAGACAGCCCAGCAGCTCTGTGAGCCTTCTGAACTGGACAGAGCAGAAATGCTGGAAGAATGTATCTCCTGAGATGAATGGAGAGGCCCGCGTAGGAAATGCATTCTCGGGGGTAATTAGCTCCTCTCCTCCATTCCAGGCACCCATGGTGTCTGTGATCATCTCAGTGGTTTACAGCCTCTCTGGAGAATGCAGCATGGGATAACTGGAATTTCAGACAATCTTAATGCTCAGTGGCTTAAAAGGCAAAGAAGCACCAACTGAGAAGTCGTTGAAATCCTACTCCTTCAGGGAATGGATTTTCTTGGCTCTGGGTGCATCCTTTACAGCTTTATTAGTCACCATGAAAGCCCTTTTTGGGTCACAACGCTGCCAGCAGGGTGCTGTTCCTGGGAGGAATATAATTACCTTGAGCAACAAGCCCCAAACAGCAACCCAGCACGTCAACAAGCTGGGCTGCCTGGCAACGCCACCATCGGCAGGGAGGGGCAGGTGCTCCAGCCCCGGGGTTCAGGCAGCAGTAAATGAACCAGCCTGGAGCTTCCACCATCCTCTTGTCCCTGGAGTTTTGATTTAGCAGTTTGGGGTCTTTCAGAAAGCGTACAAACAGGTCAGTTCCTTGAAGGCAGGAAAGGAGCATTCCGGCCCCTGCTTCTGCAAACGGCACGTCCCCGACAATGTTTGGTCCCAATTGCTACTTGAATCAGAATTGGAAATACTTTCCCTTTGAGGCTTGGTGGTCACATATCAATTTCTTAATGCTGTGACCTGAGCTTTACTCCACGATGTAACGAAGATATTTGAAGTACAATCACACAGTTAAGTACGTCATAATAGCTAGTGATTATTGAAAGTCGTGCACCCATCACTCAGCAAAGGTAAATCTTCACATAAACCCACGTAGGGAGATCCTGTTATCGTTCCCATGTTACATGTGAGCCCTTCTCATGGGGGGCCTGGGTGGCTTAGTGGGTTGAAGCCTCTGCCTTCGACTCAGGTCATGATCCCAGTGTCCTGGGATGGAGTCCCACATCGGGCTCCTTGCTCGGCGGGGAGCCCGCTTCTCCCTCTGCCTCTGCCTGCCTCTCTGTCTGCCTGTGCTCGCTCGCTCTCTCTAACAAATAAATAAATAAATCTCAAAAAAAAAAAAAAGAAAGAAAGAAATGCAAACCCTCAGTTCCCTTCTCAGACCTCCCATATTAGTCAGCTGGGGCTCCTATGACCAAGTTCCACAGACTGGTGGCTTAACCAACAGAAGTTTATTTTCTTATAGTTCTGGGGGCTTCAGTCCAAGGTCAAGGTGTATGCAGGGTTGGTTTCCTCTAGAGCCTCTCTACATGGCTTGTCAATGACCATCTTCTCGCTATGTCTTCACATGGTCTTCCCCTCTGTGTCTGTCTATATTCCCCTCTTCTTACCTCAATGACCTAATTTAACCTTAATTACCTCTTTAAAGACCCTGTCTTCAAATGCAGTCACACTCTAAGGTAGTAGGGGTTAGGACTTCAACATATGAGTTTTGGGGGAACACTGTTCAGCCCATAACATCCACTAAATCAAGATTTACATTTTAACAGGATCCACAGGGAACTCGTGTATATGTTCAAGTTGAAGAAGCACTGCCCAGTGCCTGCTCCATAGTGGACAAAACCACAGTGGGTGTGTCTGGGGGCTTAGGCAGAGGAAAGGAGGAGAAGGCGGGAGTGACTTTTTACATGAACTTCCTGTCCATCCCATATAGGTGCAGTAGGGTGGGAATACTGAGAAACTTAAGGTCAGTTGAGAGGGAATCCCTGTTCTCCTGAAGGACCAACGCGAGCCCATGAGGTCAACACATGAGGCCCGATGAAATAAAGCTGATATGGACATGACCCATGGGAGAGAAGAGCCTCCTCCCGAAAACAGGTTGGAATGCTGGCAATGAGCAGCCAGCTCTTAGCAAAGAGGTCATTTCCATCTGGCTACCATCTGCAGGCTTCCTCTATCAAGGTGTGAGGCATCTCTCTGGGATTTCCTGGAATGGGGACCAGGAAGATACCACATTGCATTTCTCCCCACTTTGTACAAGCTCATTTACCGCCTCTGTCCTTGGCTTGATACTATGGTGACAGTTGCCATGGAGACACTCCTGTGCAGGGTTGAAGCATCCTGTCAATCATACGGTTTAAACTAGAGATTTTTCAAGCCGTGTTCCATAAAACTATAAGGTGCTTCTAGGGCTTTACAAACATTTTATTCAAATCTCAATTAAAAGCATTTTTTGAACTACAAAGAATTTTAAATTTTTAAAGGACAAACTATAAATTTAACTGTTTTTTAAATTACAAAGATTCTTAGGAGAAAAATGAAACAGTATATAGCATAGAATATATACCAAAAAGTGAATGTCCGAATTCCCATCGGACAGAGTAGCTTTCTCAAGGCTAATCCCTTCTACAAATAATAATTATGAATTCTGGACACCTCTCCCTGCCAAAAAAATCCCCCACCAACCTCCTTGATGCCACTGGAGAGCATCCAGTAAAGGAAGGGAAACTCCAGGTGAGATCCACATTCGTATGGTTTTTCCCTAAGGCAGTCATTCTCAAACTTTAGTGTATATTATTATCTCTGGAGAGCTTGTTAAAATATAGATTGCTGGGCTCAAGCCCCAGAGCTTCTGATTCACTAGGCCTGGGTGGGGCCCGAAAGTTTGCATTTCTAACCAGTTCACACATGGTATTAATGCTGCTTGTCTGAGGACCACACTTGGAGAGCCTCAGTCAGTTTGCACAGGGTAGCGGTCACTGAGGGACGAATGATTCTGAGAAGAAGTTTGCAACAACAGTGACTGAAAATTGAGGAGAAAATTCTGGCAAGGAGAGAGTCACAGAGTGGAAAGCCCTCCAATATGTGTAAAAATGGTTCTCAAATCCTTGGCTGATCTTTGAAGGGTGCATGTCTAGGTGAGACTCCAAGGATTTTGAGGGGAAAACAACAGCTAATGGGCTGACAGAGACAGAGCAGAGATTTCTGCCATCACCCATCAAGGAAGACAGAATTTAGAGTTGAAAGTCTTACCAGGCTATAGCAGCCCAAGCTTTTAGTTGAAACTGTGGAAGGGCCACACTCAGAGTGAAGACTTTCTCTCAGTCACTCTAACACTAAGGTTAAAACTGAAACAGACCCACCCCAACAAAACCTAAAAGCAGGTTTTAAGAGACGCAATCCAACCAATAATTTCTCTGCCTATTGCAAGAAAGTGTTCATCAGAGGAAGATAACAGAGTCCAGTCCCTAGAACATAGTCACAATGTTCACTCTAAAAAAATTACGAGCTAGGGGCGCCTGGGTGGCTCAGTGGATTAAATCCTCTGCGGTCAGCTTGGGTCGTGATCCCAGAGTCCTGGGATCAAGCCTCACATCAGGCTCTCTGCTCAGCAGGGAGCCTGCTTCCCCACCCCTCTCTCTCTGCCTACTTGTGATCTCTGTCAAATAAATAAATAAAATCTTTTTAAAAAATTACTAGATATATTGGGGCGCCTGAGTGGCTCAGTGGGTTAAGCCTCTGCCTTCGGCTTAGGTCATGATCTCAGGGTCCTAGGTTCGAGCCCTAAATCGGGCTCTTTGCTCAGCAGGGAGCCTGCTTCCCCCTCTCTCTCTGCCTACTTGTGATCTCTCTCTCTCTGTCAAATAAATAAATAAATTTTTTTAAAAAAAATTACTAGATATGTGAAGAAAAAGGAAAAATATGACCCATAAAGACATTAGTCTGTCAATAGAAAGAGACTCAAACAACCCAGATGTTAGACTTTGCAGACAAGGACTTTATTCTATTTTACAGATTTACTTATTTATTTATTTATTTATTTGGAGAGTAGGGGAAAGGGCAGAGGGAGAGAGTCTTCAAACAGAGTCCCTGATGAGTGTAGAGCCTGACACGGGGCTCAGTCCCATGACCCTGAGATCATGACTGACCTGAAACCAAGAGTTGCAGCTTAACTGACTGAACCACTCAGGTGTCCCCAAAACAAGATAAATTCTTAATGACTGTACTTTAATGAGCATAGAACAGACAAGCATGTGTAAACATGAATTATGTCTTTCCATTATTAATCTAAAAATCAGTTCTTAAATTCATAGCTCTAAATCCAAAATGGAAATGGTCATTAATGATTTGAAAGTCAGACAAGGACTTTAAAATAACTTTGATAAATATGTTAAAGAGTCTATAGTAAAAGATACTTATACTGGGTGAAGAGATGAAAAATTCAGGAGAAATTTGGAAACTAAGAAAGAATCAAATGGAAATGGTAGGACTGAAAAACACAGCATCCAAAAAGTGATTCTCCTGCTCCAGATTCTCATGCCCAATCCCACTTTCTGGCCCAGAGTTAAACATCTGTAGTAAGGTTCTTTGCATGTAAATGATATAGTCTCGGGATGCCTGGGTGGCTTGGTTGGTTAAGCATCTGCCTTCATCTCAGGTCATGATCCCAGAGTCCTGGGATCAAGTTCCACATCGGGCTCTTTGCTCTGAGGGAGTCTGCTTGTCCCTCTGTCTGCTGCTCCCCCTGCTTGTGCTCTCTCTCTCTCTGTCTGACAAATAAATAAATAAAATCTTAAAATAAAAAAAAACAATAAAGTCATTAACTCGCTTATGCCAACGGGGTGCTGTGTAGAGAAGCCCACAGACCAAACTGTGAGGAGGGACAGCGTGGATCTGGTTTAGGATCAACTGTCCTAGGGATTCAAATGCCACAAAGATGCTCCCAAGGCTCGTCTCTTGCCTCTCGCTGAGAATTCGCTGTAGATCTTATGCTGTGAGAGGCTTTTCTGTGTGAGAGATGGCCGAGGTCAGCTTTGGGTTCATAAATTCATAGCTCTGGGAGGAAAAAGATTCTCTTCCCTTAGCACCAGTTAGAAAAATCTCGGGAAGTGTTCTGGTTCTTCCAATGTGGGTTAATTTCTCTCCATGGGCAATCACAATTGCAATGGTGTGGGGTGTTATTCATGGCTTGGATCAGGTCCCCAGTCTCAACCACTGGCCAGGAAGGCAGTTCTTCTGGGGAGAACAGTTTGTTAAAAGGAAAGAGGTAGCCCAGGTGTGGTAAGTGGGAGAACTACTTTGCATGGGACAGCAACTTCATTTTGTGCCTAGCACACCCGTATCAGTTGGGTGGGAATCCTTCTGCCTCATTTAAGGTGCACAGCGTCTAACTATGGGCTCCCCTTAAAGCAGTCCCATGTCAATTATTTGGATGCAAGTCGTTCTGGAGGGACATAATCTGGAGAAGCATGGTGGAGGCGTGGGGGAAGTGAGACAGGAAAGGGAGAGAGCCAGTGAAGGTATGTTAATGAGCAGGTTAGCACACTGGGCAATAGGTGCTCAGTCCCACTGTGCCCCTCAAGACACTGTGTGGACACACCTCAGGATTGTCCAAGGAATGAGTTGGGGGATTTATTCACCATCTCTAGTTCCTTACTGGGGGTATTTTGCTTGGAGGGGGCTATAGCTTCTGGAGAGAACAGCCAGAGAAAGTTCTCAAACAGAGAAACACAGGTGCTTCAGGGGGGAGGCTACCATTGGGTATGGAAAGTCCATAGAAGCTGCAGATCTCTGGAATGAGCTGAGGGGACATGGGCAGGATACTGCCAGTGTCTGATACACATCTGTAAGTCTCTCCATAAACATGATTCTGTTGTACATTACTCCATCAAAATTAAAATTTCAAACTATGTCTTAATATGTTTAAAACTCAGGCAACAATATCCACACCGAAATGTGTTGTAATTCCAAATGGGAACACACTGGTGGCCACAGGGCAATGTGCTCATCATCATTCCCTCATCAGTCCTGCAGTAACTAATTCCCGTGTTATGCTTCTCGTCGAGGCACTATCCTACAACAGCCATCAGACACGAGAGCCTGAATAGCTAATGTGTATTCATGCAATATCTTCTTCAACCAGGCTTTAAAAATTACCCTTAAAACTAATAACGGATGTCACTGGTGAAAAACAGGATAGTTAGGCAGGAAATTTGAGCGTAAGGAGTTTGATCAGGACAAGATAGTAAATATCCCACCTTAGACGGATTCTTCAGAGCATCAGCCTCGCTGACAGTAACTGACAAAAGCAATGCGCTGGAAATGCTCATGCAAAGCCCACTCCAAGGCAAGAGAGAATGATGATATTTAGTTGTTTTGGGGAGTCACCTTTTACGGCAATAAAAATTACCCAGATCCTAAATGTGTTTAGCATAGTATTAGTTTTATAGACCCTGCCAAGCTGCAATGCCATTTCGAGACTAAACACAGTGGAGCATGAAAACAAGGCTTTCCGCTTCATTCCACGGAAAATGAACAGCTTAATGCTTTTGTAAAGACATATGCAAAGAAGTCTGGAGATGAACACGCACTTCCAGTGCCTCACATAAATAACACACTGCACACGGAGGAGAAGAACCTACTATTAAGGAGAAGCTTAGACAACCTCACGCCGTTATTAATCAGACCCATCGGGAATGGAGCAACAAGCCCCGGACACTTTGAACGAGTCTCGGTGAAAGAACAAGAACCAGGGAGCCTGGGTGGCTCAGTGGGTTAAGCCTCCGCCTTTGGCTCAGGTCATGATCTCAGGGTCCTGGGATGGAGCCCTACATCGGGCTCTCTGCTCAGCAGGGAGTCTGCTTCCCCCTCTCTCTTTGCCAGCCTCTCTGCCTACTTGTGATTTCTCTCTCTCTCTCTCTGTCATATAAATAAATAAATAAAATTTAAAAAGAAAAGAAAAGAAAGAAAGAAAACAAGAACAAGAACCACCACCCGGCCCCGTCATTCCACCCAGAGAGAAATTTGCAAATGCACCAATAACACTAAAAAGGCAAGTTCCTTAAGGGCAGAGCTCGGTCTAGCTGACTCACAAAGTAGGCGCTCAGTCGTGGAATGAATCAATGATCCCAAGTTGCTTAATGCTTGAAGAAGAAGGTTATGTATGGTCTTTACAAACCAGCTGGACCAGAGAACAGACACGCTCCTTTGAGTAATAATGATGATAATGGTCGTGGGGGCTGACAGTGACCAAAGATTCACCACATGCCCACACTGTGCTGACCATTTTCCAGGAACTATTTCATGTTCACCGGACAATGACCCCCTGAGTTCAGTTTTATTATCTCCATTTTATAGGCAAGAAACTGAGCCCTGCAGCGGGCTCTCTGCTCAGCAGGGAGCCTGCTTCCTCCTCTCTCTCTGCCTGCCTCTCTGCCTACTTGTGCTCTCTCTCTGTCAAATAAATAAATAAAATCTTAAAAAAAAAAAAAAAAGAATGTGAGCAGTTGTTGGTTATTTGTAATGTAACTGAAACAGAAAATTCTTGTTATTCTTCTTGCAAGCTTCTGGAAAAATTTCATTGAAGTGTCAGATGACTGCCAGACAAGTTGCTTAAAGACTGTTACTATTTGCAAGGACTGCCTCTGCATGAATCAAGAACCACGATGCTGAGCAACAAAAACAAAATACGGAAATAGTATCTTTCTATGCCTATCAAGGCACATTCATTGTCCCTACGGATTGATTTTATATTTTCATTCTAAATAATTTAAAAATTATGAATATTTCAAACATACTTCTCAGTACAGATAGCAATATGAGAAATAAATTCTCCACCCACGTTTAACAAATATGAGCATTTCACCACATTCAATTCTTTTTTAAAAGACATGTACTGGGGGGTGCCTGGGGGGCTCAGTGGGTTAAAGCCTCTGCCTTCCAATCAGATCGTGATCTCAGGCTCCTGGGATCCAGCCCCAGCCCGAGTCAGGCTCTCTGCTCAGCAGGGAGCCTGCTTCCCTCTCTCTCTCTGTCTGCCTCTCTGCCTACTTGTGCTCTCTCTGTGTCAAATGAATAAATAAAATCTTTAAAAAAAAAATACATGTATTACTACAGTTACAGAATCTTCTGGTTCCCCTCTTTCACCACTATCCTGGAGTTGGTATGTGTTCTTCCTGTCCATTTTAATATCTTAACCACAGATGTATTTATCCCTTAACATATGTATATTATGTATAGTGTTTTTAAATTTTTTTAAACATTTACATAAATGGTATACTGTACATATCTTTCTGCAACATGCATTATTTTCACTTACCAGAATCTTGTGGGGATTTATCCGGGCTGACTTGTTTAGTTTTATGTCATTCATCTTTAAGAAAACTGATGTCTGTCTTAGTCAATGCTGGCTACTATAACAAGAATTTCATAGGACAAGTAGATTAAACACAAGATATTTATTTCTCATAGTTCTGGAGTCTGGTAAGTCCGAGATCAGAAGGCCAGCACTGGTGAGTTCTAGTGAGGACTCTCCTCCTGGTTTCTTCACAGAGGTGTGAGGTTGGGTAGGGGAAGAGAAAGAGAGAAAAAATGAACTTCCTGTGTCTCTTTTTATAAGAGACTAATCCCATCATGAGGACTCCACCCTCCCAGCCTAATTACCACCCAAAGTCCCAGCCTCCAAATATCATCACACTGGGGGTTAGGGTTTCAACATAAGAACTTTTTGGGAAGAGGGCTAGAGGTGGGTACACAAACATTCAGTCCATGGCAACGTATAATATATTTAACACTGAACTATTTGACTCTAGTGCCTGGCGTAAAACTCCACACAGGGGTGCCTGGATGGCTCAGTGGGTTAAGCCTCTGCCTTCAGCTCGGGTCATGGTCTAGGGTCCTGGGATCAGGCTCCTCATCGGGCTATCTGCTCAGCGGGGAGCCTGCTTCCTCCTCTCTCTCTGCCTGTCTCTGCCTACTTGTGATCTCTCTCTGTAAAATAAATAAGTTAAAAATCTTTAAAAACAACAACAACAAAATTTCCACCCAGTTCAAGATGATCATTTCCGACACCTACCATTCTTTGTGCTCGCTCCCAGTTTATACTTCTTAGAGGCAACTACTAATATGATCTCTAGCACCATAAATTAATTTTGGCGGTTTTGAACTTTATATAAGTGAACTCATACAGTAGGTGCCCGCTGAGTCTCTTTTTTTGCTCAACATTTTGTCTGCAGACGTTCAGCATCCTGTCCATAGTGGTTGTCGGTTCTTTGTTACGGGACTATTGTGTCCTGCTGTATGATTAACACTATTTATTGATCCACTCAGCTGTGGTGCACATCAGAATGGCTTTCAGTTTTGAGTAATTATGAAAAATGCTGCTTAAGTACTTCAGTACTTTTTTTTGGTAGACATATGCACTAATTTCTCTTGGATCTATACTCGGAGTGAAATTATAGGGTCATAGCAGCGGCAAACTGTACAGAGTTGAGTAGTTGCAACAGATCATATGGCCCCCAAAAGTAAAAAATATTCACTACTGTTTAGTTAATGAAAACTTGTCACGTGTCAGACATTGTTCTCAGCACGGGGGTGGGTCATGACGAGAAAAGAGACCAACAACCCTGTGCTAATAGGGCCAGCATTCTCATGTTTTAATAATATCATGACTTCATAATCAGACATCATCTACATGGTTTCTTGGCTCTCCGTTGGTGAGAGTTTTCTATTTTGTTTCTAAAAATCTGAACAGTGACAATCCATCATGTGTTAAGCGGGTAGACAAATAGCTAAGTTTTGGCCTGAAAGGGTGGGATTTTCCAAGGATCTGCTGGCACAGGAGGTCCAGTTCCTGCCACATTCAACGGCATCCTCCAAGTGGAAATTATAAATCCCTCCTCATGAGCACCTCCCATCTCCTGGAATATTCTTGCAGTGGGCCTGGCCAGCAGACAGCCCTGTAAGTCAGCAGTGGTCACCCCCAGCTGCAAGGTCAATGTGCAGTAATCCATGGCCTAGAGCTATTTCTTTGGAAGGAATGATTGGTTTTAAGTAAGTTCAAACTTTTGATATGCCTCCCAAGAAGTTAACTATTCAGAAAACTTCTTCTTCCCCCAAAAATTAAAAAAAAAACTTCAAAAAATATGAAACATCTGACCTCCATGAAAGTTAAAAAAAAAGATATTTTAAATTTTATATTAAAAGAGATATTAAATATATTAAAAGATATTTTAAGACTTTGAAGTTATATCCATGTAAGTTACTTTAATTCGTAGGAAGTGTGTGAGTGACATTATCCAAGTATGGAAAACCATGAAATCAAAGATGATTCAGAAAACATTGTTTTCAATCCATGTAATAACGCCTTACTTTGAATGTAGAGAAAGAAGTGCATGTGTAATAGAAAATATATTTCTCCCAGCCCTCATTAAATAAATGCTGAACAAATATTTTAAAAATAGAGATTGGAAGGAGCCCCAAAGTCTTGGTTCTTCCTTGTCTAACTCATCGTTTCCTCCACCTAGACTGTGAACTCCACAAAGGTGGACATTATTATTTTCACTAAATTCCCATTTGTTGAGGGACCTGAGTGGCTCAGTCAGTTGAATGTCTGCCTTCAGCTCAGGTCATGCTGGGATGGAGCCCCATGTCAGGCTCCTTGTTCAGCCTGCTTTTCCCTCTCCCTCTGCTATTCCCTGGCTTCTGCTCTCTGACTCTCTCTCTCTGTCCAGTGGATGGATAAAATCTTAAAAAAAAAAAAAAAAAGAGGGGCGCCTGGGTGGCTCAGTGGGTTAGGCCGCTGCCTTTGGCTCAGGTCATGATCTCAGGGTCCTGGGATTGAGTCCCGCATCAGGCTCTCTGCTCAGCGGCGAGCCTGCTTCCCTCTCTCTCTCTCTGTCTACTTGTGATCTCTCTCTGTCAAATAAATAAATAAAATCTTTAAAAAAAAAAACGTTTTGCATGGAGCACTGGGTGTTGTGCAAAAAGAATGAATACTGTTACGCTGAAAAAATAAATAAAATGGAAAAAAAAAGAAAAAAAAAAGAAATTCCCATTTGTGGAGTAAATCCATGAGCACGGTGTTCACTCAGCACAATTCCTGGCACAGCACATAGTAGGAGCTTACTAAATAATTGCTGAGAGGGGTACCTGGATGGCTCAGTTGGTTAAGTCACCGACTCTTGATTTCAGCTCAGGTCATGATCTCAGGGGAAGATCGAGACCCATGTTGGGTTCCACACTCAGTGCAGAGCCTGCTTGAGATTCTCTCTCCCTTTGCCCCTCTCCCCACTCACATGCTGTCTCTTCAAATAAATAAAATCTTTTAAAAATTACTATAGGGGCACCCTGGTAGCTTAGTCAGTTTAGCATCTGCCTGCAGCTAAGGTCATGATCCCAGAGTCCTGGGATCCAGTCCTGTGTTGGGCTTCCTGCTCAGAAGGGAGTCTGCTTCTCCCTCTCCCTCTGCCACTTCCCCCCTCATACTTGTGCTCTTTCTCTCTTTCAAATAAATAAAATCTTTAAAAAAATTGATGGTGATGATAATGATGAAAGCTAAAGGGAACTTTTGATATTGACTACATCAGTCCCCATGTATTACAGACTAAAAAAAAAAAAAAGTTAGAAAACTGGATTCCACCACCATCCCCCTAGTTGTGCAGTCCAAGAACCTACAACTGTCCTTAGCACCTCTGTTTCCCTCATCCCTGACCAACATCACCAAACAGAGGCCACTCTACCTCCAACAGTTTCCCTCACTTCATCCCAACATCATCAACCTACTCCAAGCTATTGTTCTCTGTGGTACTGCACTGCAGAATTTCTAGCTGTCCCCCTCATCCACTGGGCCCTTGACCAGGGGACCATAGTGATCCTTTCAAAATGCATATTAAAAAAAAAATATTATGACATAAGGACATGGGCACTATAGAATTTTAAAATTTTTAAACAAGTAAATAAGTTAATTTTTTAAAAGATTTTATTTATTTGACAGACAGAGACCACAAGGAGGCAGAGAGGCAGAGAGAGGGGGAAGCAGGCTCCCTGCTGAGCAGAGAGCCTGATGCGGGGCTGGATCCCAGGACCCTGAGATCATGACCTGAGCCAAAGGCAGAGGCTTTAACCCACTGAGCCAGTAAATAAGTTAATTTTTAAAATTTAATACTTTACAGTCCCACCCCCGAAAATAACGACCATTCATACTTTAGTATGTTTGCCTCGCCTTGATAACATTTGTCACAATTTTAATTCTACGCTTATCTGTATGATTTTTTAAACAATGTAGATCTTCCATAAAGGTGCTAACATTCTCTGACCATAAGAACTTAGGTCTGGTTTGCCGGCAGAGTGGGTAACCTGTTGATAACTTAAATATTCATTGAGTGAATTGGCTTTCAAGAGAAATGTTTATAATCCATGACTGCACCCCACGATAATTGACTGGCTCAGGGTGGACACATGACTGAAGCTAGGCCAATGCGATTGCATTTCCTGGGAACTGGGGACTAAAGAAGCCTCCAGTGGGTCTCAGGTGTGTTTGGAATTGGGGGACTGGTACATACTTGGGTACGGGGTGCTCTTGCTAGGTGGGTGAAGAAGCAGAGAAAAACAGTCTGCAGACAGAGAAGAATAAGACAGAGCACATGTGCTAAGCAGAGATAAGGGATGGGGAAAATGAGCACGTTCTCAAAGATTTGCTACTCCTTGGTTCCACTGAGACGCCCAATGTCTGTGGGTAAGGAGACACCACTGTATATGGGAAATAAAGCCCCTTCTCTTTTTTTAGCTGGCCTAGCTCAATTTTTAGTACTTGTAAACCGGTCTTAACTAAGGTATGCACTACTCATCTAGTAAGCAGTAAGAGTCATCAAAGTGATCCTAGTAACCTGCCTAGGGCAATACCTTGTTGGCAGTCCAAATCCCCACCAGAGTCACCGAGGTGGGAAAACCAGGAAAGCTTCCTCTGCCTGCCCTAGCCTATGGGGATAAGCAATGAATCAACTAGGAGGATGTCTTCTGCTTGGGACAGAGAAGGCAGCAGGTAAGCTGGAGTCAGACTCGACTTTCAGAGTCTGGAATCTTTCACCTGAAATAGACATATGGGTTCAAACAGGATGAAATGATTTCTTCATCCGTAATTTCTATGACATTTTTGAATACAGAACTGAAAAAAGGAAAAAAAAAGAGGGTCATACCAAAACCAGACTCATTTTTGGTTATTTGTGGCCTCAGGCTATTTAAAGAAACTGCCTTTGAATTCCCCAAGGGATTTTTTTTTATTTTTTTATTTCCTGTTCTTTTTGCCATCCAGTGGCCAAGTTAGGGTTTGCTGGCTTCTGGAAAATCCAGGGGATTTTGAAAAAGAAAATCTTTGGTGGCTTATAGTTAAATGGAACTATGCAGACTGATCTTTTATATAAGATGTTGCTGGTAACCCTCTACCAGGCAGGAGTACACCTGAAGGCCTCTTCATTAGCTGAGGTAGATGTATGAAGCTGTCCACACTCCCATCCTGAGGGTCTTAAAACACAATGCACTGGTTTGGGGACGATATGTCTGGAGTTATAGAATGATACTTTTTTCTCTCGGCGACCCTAATTGTGTCCTTGTCCTCCTCGGCCATGCAAGTTATCAGATTTCCCTTTGGTATTCCAGGGGCTTGGTCATTTAATAAGTCTAGAACTTGAAGGTGGTTCTATCAAAAAATTCTGCTACCTAAGAACCATTGCGGGTCAAGGCTAAGACGGGAGGCTGAGACTGTCAATGACACCAGGTAAAGAAGCCTGTTGAGATTGTGTTGATATTCTTGGGAAGCAGAGAGAGGTGGTTTTTCCCAACTGACGGTTTGGCAAGCGGGAGGGGCCTGTTATTACGGCTGCGATTATTGAAGAGTGGGGCTGAACAGGGAAATTCCAGCACCTTGTCTCGATCCCATTCTGTGGCAACCAAAGAGAGGCGAAGTCTGGCCAGCAATTTACCTTTCTCTGGAGAAAATGGAAACTGGCCTCACTGTCTATTCCAAATTCAGGAGGAACTGACTATCCTTAACCCCAAACACAAGATGACTACGGCTGATCTGAAAGAGAGAGAGGGACAGAAAAAGAAGGATGAAAAGAAAGAGAGAGGGAGAAGCACGAACACCCCAGATGTTCATAGTCTATAAACTGGCAGGTCATGCATGCCTGGCCTGAGGTCTGCTGAGGGCTGCAAAGGATACCTTGGGGCCAGCTGCTGGAGTTAAAGGTGCTAAAACCACTTTGACCAGGAGGGGGCCCCAAATCTCACTCAAATGTACACATCTCCAGGCAAGAGCACACATATACCTCAAATTACATGGTAGTTTCCACCATCCTATGGCATCCAAGGGACCAGAAAGATCACCAGAGACCCAGAGAAGGAAAGTGACATCAGTGTCACAAGGCTGGATTACGGTTGAGCAGAACTAGAAACCAGGTGGGTTAAGTCCTGCCCCAGACCTCTGTTCAGCTCTTCTTAGACATCACTTATCATCAGCATCTACGGATACCTGCCGAGAGCTCAGAAGTTGAAAAAGACAACTGTTTCTTGAGTACCTGGAACGTATAGACCCTTGTGTTGGATGTGGGGTCGGGGTGGGGTGACAGGTGGACCGGTGCTATGGTGGCGGTGGGGAGGGAGGGGATGGTGCCAGAGTCTGTCCACAGCCTCCTAGACCCTCCCAGGCTTCTGACCGGTTTGGAAGGCACCACCCAAGCACCCTGAAGTTAAAGAGCGATAAGAGATGTCGATACAGTAGCCCTGGAGCCAGTGCAGGGCAATGTATGATTAGCAGCCGAAAGAGTGGTTAGCAATTGCCATAAACGTTTTGAAGAGAGAGAGTGGTGCTGTGCCTTTGTTTAGCATGTAACTGTTTTCAGTGCTTTCCTGTTTTTGGCTTCTTTGGGGCAGTCCTGAAGACTGCATGGAAGAGGAAGCAGGGTGGTCTCTGTGTCTGGGGAACTGATGGGATTTCCGGGGAGACGCACAGGGTCCCTGCCCTTGAGAGACGTCCTGGCTTGATGGGCGGGGGTGGGGGGTAGGGGATGGGGGGTGGGCAGGTAGTCATGTGATGCTTGTGCAATGGAGAATTGGAGTGACGGACTCGAGGTTCAAGGGGGAGCAACGTTCTAGGTCTGCAGGTGTTTGTCAGTGTGCTGCGTGTGCTCTCGATGATCTCTTCTTACCCGTGAATAGGCTCCTAGGCATGGGGCAGGCGGTGGGTTGGGGAGAGAAAGATGGCTGACCAGGGTCTGCCTGGCTCTGTGGCATCAGACGACTTGCTTAGCTTCTCTCTGCCTCAGCTTGCTCCTCTCTGAAATCAGAGGAATAGAAAACTTCTCGGATGCCTTCCAGCTGGAAGGTTCTTTATTCTAAGCATCTTACAGTGATCTGTTTTGGAAAAATCGGATTCTCAGGTACCCATCAGGCTGCACCTTCCTTCTGAGTCCTCTTTCCCTTATTTACCCTAAACTTTTATTTGGCATGTTTATGATTATATTGTATCATTTGAACGCACACAGGGTCCTTGGACTGATGTCATCCCCCGTTCATAGATGAAAGGGGCAAAATGGGGGTTTACCTCCTCTTCTCCAGCACCAGATCCTGAAGCAGATGTTTTGGACACAGAGCGGCCACTGTACCTGCTCTGTGCCAGGCCTCCTGGGGTATTGAACAGGGGAGACAGGGTTCCCTCTCCAGAGGCTTTTGGCCAGTCTCAGTCATTGCTAGGGAGCGCCAGGCACTCGTGGACACTGTGCTGAACAGAAATAAATGCCTAAAGCACTCTCGGGAGAGAGATCTGTGTGAGGTTCAAATGACCCTAGCAAGAAGGGAGAGCTGTACCATTTTACACTCACAGCCTCTTGAACAAAGTGCTCCAGGAGGGAAGACATCTTTGCTCCCCTCACCCATCTCGGCTGCCCCGGTCAAAATTACTTCTGTCCAACTAATTATGCCCAGAGACTTCGGCACCATGGGGTTGGGGTGGATGTTGCCATTCTGTTGCTCTCTTTAATCGAGGTAATTCAGGAGCACAGGGGGAAGCTGGGAGTACTCAAATTGTATGTCAAGACCCTGAATTTAAGGGAGTCCTCGTGGGTCCCCTCCCTCTTTGGGAGTTTTGTACTATCGGTCAATAAATCTTACTAGCACTCAGTCAACTTTGTTTTGCTGCCCACCAAAAGAAAAAAACAAACAAACAAACAAAAACCTTGAATATAAGAGATGTCATGTTGTCTGGGGTCTCTTGGGCTGGGAAAAGACCAACCCCTTGTAAGCCAGCACAAAGTCACTAGAACAGTGGAGGAGGATGGAGGCTTCAGTCTGGTCACCTTGTGCTAAGAGTCATGTTCAGTGTGGATCCTAGTCTAGAAGAAAGAAGGTGAGTAGGAAGCCACTGGTGCCTCTTAGGTGAGCCCACTACTCTGACTCAAAAGGGGACCCAGGACAAGCCAACCCTCCCGCTCGTCTTTCCCTCCAACAGCTGAACACCAGCTCTCCTCACCAGGGGCTTCTCAGGCTTACGTAGCACTTCCAGAATGCCTTGAGGTCCACAGAAGAAGAGTGTCTGGGTGCCACTGTGAATCCTTTTACAGTGAACCCACAGGATTTTTTGATTCATTGTCAGAGGCCCTCCCAGATTCCCAGGTCCCAGTCCTCCCCTTGAGGGAAGCTCAGTGCTGAGGTCTATCCCAGGCGTACCTCCCACCCCCATGGGGAACAAGCCTTGCTCAGAGCAGTGACACCTTGTCTCCTCTCCTTCCCATCCCTGAGCGTCACTGCCAGATCACCTTCTCCCAGGGTGCCTGCCCTAGCGCTCACCAGGGTTTCCAACATCTCTGATAGAGACGCCCTGTGCCCAATGTCAAGATCACTCCCTACCTGGATGTCTCACACTCATTCTTCTCTCGATTTCCTTCTCCTGTGCTTGCCCCCTTCCTTCACCCTTGCACGTGGTGGACACTGTCCTCCTCGTCCTCTGCTGGAACATGTTACTTCTCCTCACTTCATCTTTTCTTCTCCTCCCGATCATTTGTTCAACAGATTCTCATACAGTAACTACTACCGTGTACAAGGTACTGTGCTTGGCTATCAGAGGAGTGCCAAGGGGTATAAGACAGCTGATAGCTAGTCCCTGGTCATGAGGTGCTTTCAGAGGAAATGAAGTTCCTTAGAGACGAACACAACTGAACCCCGGAAGAGTTTAGAGGAGACAGGGTATTTATTCCAAGGTGTTCCAAACTCTGTCCATGCTCCATGGCCCAGCACATGGGCAGCCTCCTCCATGAAGCTCCCCTTGACAGCTCCAAGCCTCCGTTTCCTGGAGTCCTAATGCACATTTTATTAGATACAGACTTAACGATATCTCTGTTTCTCAACTGGACTCCCTACTCTTGGAGAGAAGGGACAAGCATTTGCCAGTTGGATTCAGTTTTCAGTTCCACAAACATTAATTGCAGTCTCTCACTCTCTTCTGTCTCTTAACATCTTATAAACTAGCACAGATGAGGTGTTTAGTCGGCACATTATTTATTTTTGAAATGTCAAAATCCATACCAGCTAATTATGAAAAACAAAGAACTCAAAACTATGTCCCCAGGAGTAACTACCGCTCAGAGTTTGAAGTATATGCAGGAAAGAATCTTAAAAGACCATTTAATTCAGCATCCCCATTTGACGAATGAGAACCTTAAGGTGACTTTAATATTTGTGGGATTAAGTTAAGTGATTTTTTCGAGGTTAAATATTTAGACAGTGGTGTTCTAGCATCTTTTATCAAGAAGGATGGAGGAATAGTGGGGTCTCTGTACCAAGCAAATGTGTGAATAATCTTAGACGTGTACACGGGTTTTGACGGTACAGAGAAGAAACTGTTAATACAATAAGGTCATAAAACTCTTTGTCCCCATTTCAGATGTTTCACATTGGCCCACGGTCACAAAGGTTTATTGTGTTTATAAAACAATAGAATTAATTGTGAAAATACGACCTCTTTAAATATTTGAAATTAGAATGAAAAAGAATAGATGTGATAGACGGGGAGGGTGCGTAAATTCAATTAAATAGTAATTGTGCTTCAAGTCCCGGGACTGGACAAGTGGCCACAAGTCAGTTTTCCAGACCAGAGGGGGAAGTGGTGAGAAATCCAGAGCCTGGGGCCAGTGATGAACAGGGGTGCAGGGTGGAGGGCCAGCCTAGTGGATTTTCCCACCATTGTGTGGTCCCTTCCCTCCTCGCCAGCCTGGGGAGGGTCCCAGGGGAGCCCGGGTTTAAGGCAGTGATGTTATGCAGAGTCTTGTAACCTCACTGGTAGATGATGTCACAGGTTAGTTACACGGGCCCAGATCGATGGACGACTCAGGCAGTGGATCAATCACATTTCCGGGGAGAACTCACCCTTTGTGACCCGCAGGGGGCCAGGTGGTTTATCAAAAGAGGTTCTGGTTTGAAGGATTTAACGCCGGCCCTTTCCCCATTCCCGTCTCCTCCTCGGGGAGCCTGGGCAGGCACAGCGGGGTAATAAACTACTTTTCATTACAAGGATCTGGGGATATGAGTGGGAAGGGGACGTAAAGGTGGGGACAAAAAGGCACAAATCCGCTCCACGACGGAAAGCCAGGACGGGGGCGCGCTGGGTTCACTTCCCCCCGCCCCTCCTCCCTCCGAAGCCACCTCGAGTTTCTGTGCGGGGCGAAGTAGCCCAGTGCGGTGCCAGGCCGCTGGCTGCGCTCTGGGCGGGGTGGGGGCGCGTCGGCGCGCCCTGGCCTCGCGGGCCGGGCTGCAGCCCCCTCCCCGTAGCCCCGAGCCCCTCCCCCGGGCCTGGAGCCCCTCCCCGCGCTCTTCCCTTCTCTCCCCTCCCCTCCCTTCCCTTCCCTGCCGGCTCGGCCCTGCCTCCGCCTCTTGCGCCCACAGCCTCAGCCAGCGCCGAGCCCCCCGGAGCTGGAGCGCGGCGAAGGGGCGCCGCCAGCCCCTCCCCAGCGCGCTGACAGCGGGCTCCGGGGCCCCCGCCCAGTCCCCTAGCCGGCGGGACACACCCCCGCCCCTCCTCCGCTCCGCCAGTTCCCGCCGGACCCACCGGGCGGCTGACGGCGGAGAGAGCGGCAGCGGCGGCGGCGGCGGCGGCGGCGCGGGAGGGAAGGGGCGCGCGGCAGGCCCACGGGGAGCCGCCCGGGGCGCACGGAGTCCGCGTGCCCTCCCGGACCGTCCCTGCCCCGGGGCCGTACCTGTGGGCGCCGGGAGCCCGGGCAGCGGCGCGCCGGGCCGGAGTGGCGGGTGGCTCCGGGACCCGGGAAGCGGGAGAACAAGCGGGAGCCCGACCGGGATGAGAAGGTGACGCCGCCGGAGGGCGCCACTCGCTTTGTGGGGGGAAGATGCTGGCCTACTGCGTGCAAGATGCCACGGTGGTGGACGTGGAGAAGCGGAGGAACCCCTCCAAGCACTACGTGAGTACTGCCCCTGCCGACCCCTGCGGGGGGTTGGCCAGAGACCCCCCCAGGAGGATCCCCCGGGGGGCCCCTCGCCCCACCAGCTAAGTCCCGGAGCTGAGTGCCCACAGGGCAGCCCTCGGCTGTGGAGTTTCTTCGCTGGGTTGTGATCTGCAGGGAAGCCTTCTCTGTCCTTTCTCCACTCCCCCTGCCCTCCCCGCCCCCCCCCCCCCCGTTTTCTTTTTTTGGCATTGGAATTGGCAAGTGGCTGCCCTTGTCTGTTACAACGGTGAAGTCATCTGTCCGCCTGAGCTTTGATGGATGGTGGGGGAGCTTTCGTCAAACCGTCGCTGAGAAGCTCCGTTGGGAAAGAGCATCTCCCTGGCCCTCCCTGGGGGCTTGGGTCGCTCACGCTTACCCGGACCGTGATGCTTTCAGAGGCTCGCCCGGGGGAAGGAAGCCTGGCGCTGTCCTCCCACGTTTGCCCCGGGCTCTGCCTCCCTAGGCCTGGGTCCGGGGGCCGAGGGAAGCCGCTCCGCCCCCTGCCCCACCTCCACCCTCAGCCCTGAGCTTTGGTTTCCTTCTTAAAGTCATTGTGTCCGTCGGTGTGAGGAGAATTGTGGCTTTTTCTTTTATCCTTCTCTGGACGTGACCCTTAACCGGGTTCATTTCCTCTTAAGTGATGCTCCGTCTCCAGACACGAGGAGGCAAATGTTTGCTGTGGTCTCCAAGGAACGGCCCGCTGTCCTTCCCCCTTCCGTCCCCACAATTAATGAGAAGGGGCTAAGGTTGATTGAGCTGAGCTCCAGGGTCTGTGTGACGGGTCCGCTTTTCATCTCAGCCGGTCCTGTCTTCCCATCCTTCGCACCTTAGGAAGTAAACATGGTGTTCTTGACGGCGGAGGATGCCTGTCTGAACCGCTGTGCTCCTGTACTTGAGGCAGAAGGGGCAGCCAGGCACCCAAAGCTGAAGGACTGCGTGTATTTGCAAATGAGGCACTTAAAGGAGTATTTAGAATGCTCAAAGCATTAATTTAAACAAAACAGGTTGTAGTTTGCTGCCCTAGACTGCGCATTGATCTCTGAGAAATGCCTTTCATTTCCCTGTTGGAAGAGGACTGGGGTTTGTGCCAATGTCTGCCTCGGGCTACTCTTTCTGTCTTTATCACCAATAGGTCTGAACTTGGGGTTTGTTTTTTGTCTTGTTTTATTTGTTTGTTTTTGGAGTGGAGTAAATGGGCCTGGGCTAGCTTGGAGAGGAGTTCAACTAAGGGGTCTGGTTTCTGACCAGAGAGGTGGGTGCCTATGGGAGAGTTGTTCCTTTTGTGTTGTCTGGCTCAGCAAGCAAGCATCTTCATTTCAAGAAAGCTACCATTTCAAGAAAGCTCCTTTTTGGAGGTCTCGGGGCACTGTGTGGTCACCCTGCTCCAGGCACAGATGTCCATTTGCACAACCCAGCACTTAGTATCAAGTCGGCCTTCCTAACCTTTTTTCTCAAATGTCACAGGCTAAGTTTTAGGGGTTCTCTTTTCTAATCCTCAGTTAAGCCTGGCCCTACTTTCAACTGCTCTGAGACCCAGGCAGGTGCTTTCTCCCTGTTCTCGATTTTAGGTAAAACTTCAGATCTTAGCTCTGACCAATGATGTCCAAGATTACAAGGTAGGGTGGGCTGGCAACAAGCCAGAAATGTTGCTAAAGCAACTGGGGACCCACCACAGACAGTACTGAAAGGTGGTTAGCTCTGGGGCTCTGAGGCTGAGGGTCTTGTTCAAAGCCTGGGTCAGCCACTAACTAGCTTTGTGACTTTGGGCAGGTCGTTTAACCTCTGGGGGATTCCGGGTTCCTCATTCTTAAAGTGAGGATGCTAACAGTACCTATTTCATAGAGCTGTCTGGAGAATTAAATGAGATCATCCGTGAAAAGCACTTAGCACAATTCTTGGCATGTAACAAGCCCTCGCTAAATGGTAGCTCTTTATTGCTGAGATTCTGAGTAAGAAAGCACTTTTGAAAAGCAGCTATTAATGGTCTGGCAAAAAAGAAAGAAAGATTTCGGGTTTTAAGATTGATAATAACTTGTTCTATGTGAAAAACACAAAAGAAGTCCTCTCTCATTCTCTTGAAATGACCATTTCCTCCCTTTCTATGGACAGTGTTTCCCAGGACATCTCTGCTTCCCATGTAAGAATCGACATTATGTTTGGGGCAGGGAGTGACATCACTGAACACCCGGAGCCATACAGCACTCCAAACCAAGGTTGTGGCAAACAAATAAAGGCGAGAGTGTGATCTGTTATGGAACATGGAGCTGGCCGGACTCCTCGGGCTCAACCTCATTTCACAGATGGGGAAGCTGAAAACCAGAAGGGTTTGTAAAGTCACTTGCAACACAGCCCTTCACAGCACCTGGGTTTACCTGGCATTTTGCCCATGGTGTGGGTTTTGTTCGTCAAAGTACCCTAAGTCTGGTTGGAGTTGACTAGGTGATCTGGTGGATATTTGGTGATCGTCAGAGGTTCCTACCTATTCGGGGCATCAGTGGGGCATAATATAAGGACAGGGGGCCCCTAATAGAAAGGGTCAGCAGGGCTCATAGAGGCAGGAGGAGCTGGCTGGGGGAGCCTGTGCCTCTCTTGGCCCTTGCACAGTGGACACCACACACCAGAAGGTCAAGTGTTCTGGGTAAGGTACTCTGGCGTGGGTGGCTAGCAGGATACCTGCGCCCAAGTTACAGATGTTCTGGAAGCCCTCTGCGCTGGAGAAAGCGTGCCCCCTTCCCCCCTCTCCTCCACTGACGGTGAACTCTCCGTCTGTGGTTTGGCAAATGGCAAAGCAGAGAGGTTTTATGGGATGTGCACGTTAGCTGGGGCTGGCTGATGAGAGGCCTGGGGCCCAGGCAGGAGGGGCTCTGCTGGCTCCAGAACATTGGGAAGACACGGCAGAGTTTTTCTCAGGACATCCAGCAAAGGGCGTGTTTGTCTCCAGGACAAGGAGGAGCTGCCTGAGCACTGAAGGTCTGTTTATGAAAGGGCAAGTGGCTTCTATCATTCGGATGGTGCTGTCAGCCCTTGCTTCCTTCCTCTGTGCCAAGCCCCTGCTTGGTTGGGGTTTGGGGAAAGTGGGCACCTGCTGCTTAGGCCAGGCTGCCTGGCATGGAGTTGGGTTCCTCTCTTAGCTTTTTCCAGTTGTCCCCCACCCCAGGGAGACCTTAGGCAAAATGGCTTTGGCCTCAGGCTACTTATCTTTCAAATGGTCCTGACCTGCTGGGTGCAGCTCAAAGTCTTCCATGAGGCTGCTTGTGCAGGTTTACCGTAATTCTTTGCATTCACGCGCGTGTATAGGCATATGTCAAGTCCTCTGGTGGTGGAGAGAACCTCATTTCTCTAGAACAAACAGATGATTTGTTTGGATTTGGGAAGCATTGTGCTTTTACTGTGGTTTCCTTTCCTGATTGTTTATTTCAGACAAGTATCAGTCATGAAGTGCAAATAATAGCCAGTGTTAGTAGTTAACCATTGGTGGTGCCCCGCGTTTAATGTGCGTGATTTCATGTGATTCCTGTAGTTCATTGAATGTACCCTAAAGCACCCTAACCTGGGGTAGGTTCTTGGTGGACAGATGGGGGAATTTGGAGAGGCTGGAGATTGTCCAGGGTCTCCCGGTTAGGACAAAGCAGATCTTCTCAGGTAGAGCTAAACTCAGGTTAGCTTGCCTCGCAAGGGGAAAATGAACCTAAAATGGGGCCCTTTCATCAATGGAGTCAGGGTGGGGAGACCAGGCTTGGGCTTGCCTGTCTGCGCGCGAGCAGTGCAGGGTGTCAGGGAGGACCGTCTCTGTATGGGACGTTGAGCTCATGCAACAGAGGTGAGTTTGTGAAGGCAACGGAAGGTGAGCTCCGTGAAGCAGGGAGAACGGAGCAGGTCAGGGCTGATAGCTGGTCCCTGCCGATGCGGGAGGTGATGAATTAAGGATCAACACTGTGGAAATAATACATTCTCCTGTGTGTTTAAATCATCACACATTTGGTATTGGTCCTGGGAGAACATTTTTAGGAATTGGCTCCAGACCAATTCATTTCTCTGCCCTTCAGTTTTTCTCTAAGCCCTTAGAGTGTGGATCCAAGCATTACAGGGGGGAAGGACGTGAAGCTGCAGAAGGGGCCTTGACCGGGCCAGTTCCATTCCCAAACGAGTGTTGTGCGGCAGATCAGGGTTCGAATCCCGCCTCTGGCTCTTCCTGGCTGTGCCACCCTGGGGCCAGCCACTCTGGGCCTCAGTTTCCTCACTTGTAACCTCACAGAACTTCTGGAAAATTGATTTGAGATAATTTGGGGTAAAGCGTTCTACTAGTACATGGGCCCTATCATGCACACTCAGCGTACACTTGTTTCCACCTGGTGTCCCTTCTGTCTGGCGAGATCACTGGAACGCTAGAGTTCACTTAGGACCCAGCAGGTGAAGCTGAGAGAGTAGGAAAGACTGAGGCAAAAAGGAAGGACCAGCTGCTCAGAGTGGGTTGGGAAATTGGGTGACATGCCCCATCTAAACACCCAACACACAAGAGCAACAGATGAACAGGGAACAGCTGTTCAGACCTGGAGGGCTTCCTGGAGTCGGCCTAGTGGTGGCTGCCTGATAAGCTGGGCAGGAGAAGGGAAGGTACATGGGTTGAGGGAGAGGAGTAAAGAGGTGGTCCAATGAGGGCAAGGTCACAATAGGATGCTCCCCAAGGTCAGTGCCACATGTAGGTTAGCGCTCCTGCCTGCTCTCTTTTTCTGTCTCTCCCTCTGACACACACACACACACACACACAAGAACAGTTTCTTCTCCTTCCAAGAAGGCAAGTGATCCAGGGGTGATTCACAGGTCTGACAAAGCTTCCTGCTCATGGAACAGCTGACCACATCCTACTGGCCGTTGGAACAAGGAGCACGACCAGCCATGTATCATGACCCTTTGGGGAGCTGAGTGAAGGTTTGAGCGGGGCAGATCAGGATTGCAATCACTGTGTGTGGTGGCAGGCAGAGGGGAGGTGAAGGGAAGGGAAAAATAAACCTATTTGATGTCATAGGAGACGGATTCCAGTTCCAGAAATATAAGCGCCAGCTGCTGCATTTTCTAAAAGAGATATTCCGGGGGCCAGCGTGAGTTAATGGCCAGTGGAGGCCATGAATTAGAGGAGTGTTAGGACTTTGGGACTGCACAGCAGTCCCCTGGAAATTGCCTTCTAATTTCCTCGGCCTGAGTCACTGACCAGACCAGTTCTTGGCCAGAAAAAAAGTCAAAGAGGCAATTCTGTTCCCTTTTGCCTCTTAATTAAACAAAATCAAACAAATAATAGAGTTATACATGCAGTAGTCACACTTACTCCTCTTGAGTTCTGAGAATCCAGGAAAGGGATAATGGTTCAGGACAGGGCTCCAGGGAACAGGAAGGCCAAGGGGCGTGTGTGGGAAATGAGGTGGAGCTCTGGCTTTGGAAAGAGATTCTGAGCCAGGGCCAGAGGTGTTCTCTGCCATGGCGATTGCCAAAAATAATGGAAGCGTCCATTAGGGTGATCAGCATTTCAGGAGGTGATTCCCAGAGCTGATGTGGCTCCTCACCGGGGCCAGGCTGCTGCTGCCTGTAGCGGAGTCAGTAACAGGAAAGCAGGGGAATGGGGAGGTCGAGGGCCTGGACATGCGCACAGGAGGGCGGGAGGGCAAAGCACAGGAAGGCCCCTTTCATGCCCCTGAGTAACCGCTAGGCAAGGCACCGCTTTGTCAAGTGCTGAGCAGAGTCTAGCGAAGGTATCAGGATGTGCAGTGAGGAGAGAAGGGGAAGAATCAGTATGTGAGCACTGATTCCTATGTGCCTAGCAGTGTAGAGGGTTACCTTTCAGATGGCCTCCTGTTTGAGCTACACAGCCACCGTGTGAGGTAGGGAGCTGTTTTCATGCCCATTTGGCAGATGCCGAAACTGAGGCACAGAGTGTTTCCGTGACTCTCAGAATAATTGGCAAGGCTGAGGTTCTTACCCTGGTCTCTGCCACGGAAGTCTGTGAGCTCATGGCTCTCTTCCCCCATCAGGGCTGGGTTCGAGAGAGGGGGGTGGATGAAAATAACGGCCCTCGGGTAGTTCCTTCTGAGAGGGTGACATGCACATCAGGAAGGCTGTGTTGTGGGAGAGCATGTGGCCTCTGCCGTCTCTGGGCTGGAAGCCTGTCTCCGCCACTGGCTACCATGGGGCCCAGCCCAAGCTACCCCTTTTTCCTCAAACAAAAACTGTGGGGAAACTGGGACCGAGCTCATAGGGTTGTGGTGATGATTGAGTGAGTTAATGAAGGTGAAGAGCTTAGAACAGTACCCGGTGTGTGGGAAGCACAACACAGGTATTTGCTCTAATAAGAATTAAGTCCTAAGGCTTTTCAGGAGAGGGAGTGCTCTTTGTGAACAGGCGTTTGCAGGGAAGACGAGCTGGGGAAGGCTGGCTCACATGGAGGTTTGAGGAGTAATTAGGATTTGGCTGGGAAGGAGTAGGATTCCGGTGGGAAAAGAGGGAAGGAAGGGCATTCCAAGAAAGGAAAAACAAGGTGCTGGAGGTGGACCATCAAGGAGAGTGTGGGCAAAGCCCATGTCAGGGAGGAGCGTGGGGAGGAGTGTCGAGGCCGGCTTCTTAGAGCCTCAGATAAGTGGAAGGGATTCAGTTCATCGTGTAGACACCTCTACACAGTAATCCTTGGGAGAATCCTCCTCTGTCCCTGTGGGGTCCCTGTGGTGGGCCCCAGGGCTGGGGCGGTTCTTGCAGCCTGGCTGGGACAGAGGTAAGAACGGGAGCCCTTTTGGGGCGCCTGGGTGGCTCAGTGGATTAAGCCGCTGCCTTCGGCTCAGGTCATGATCTCAGGGTCCTGGGATGGAGCCCCGCATCGGGCTCTCTGCTCCGCAGGGAGCCTGCTTCCTCCTCTCTCTCTGCCTGCCTCTCTGCCTACTTGTGATCTCTCTCTCTGTCAAATAAATAAATAAAATCTTAAAAAAAAAAAAAAAAGAACGGGAGCCCTTTTAGCTCTGCACTGGGGCTCTAGTGGGCAGGCCAGAGCCCAGCCCTCTCTGTTTATAGCTCTTACTCGGAGGGGTCAGGCCACCTCAGAAAAGTTGATTGCCCCCAGACGTCTTGGGGAGGGGAAGGGTAGAGGAGGAGGAGGAGACAAGGGAGCTGCGTGGAGCACGGGGCCAGGCAGCTTCGGGCGTCATCCGTGGGGGGCCCTGGCCAGCGGGGCTGGTGCAGCCCCTGTGTGCCACATGGACTAATTTCCATCCGCATTCCCCAGCATGGCCACGGAAGCACCCCAGGGGCAAGAGAGAGGAAACCCCTAAACTTTTTTGTTTTTAAATAACTTTCAGCTTATTCTTTTCTTTTTATTGATTCTCTTTTCAGTTGAACTCTACCCCTAATGTGGGGCTCAAACTCACAACCCTGAGATCAAGAATCTCTCACTCCACCGAGTAAGCCGGCCAGCTGCCCCAGGAAACCCTTATCTTTGTAGGGCCTGGGGGCTAGTCCTAAACAGCTTCCTGGGAGCCTAGGTTGTCACCCTGAACATTCACACTAGTGTTGCTTCTGGCTTCAACATCTCTCTGAACTGGTTTTAGTTTTAAATACGATGCTTCAAACCACCTTTTCGTTTAAACCCCCGTCACACGGCCAGAAATTCCAACAAGCCTGATTCAGTAGGGAGGGGCGTAATAATAAAGGTAACAGCTAACTTTTCTGAATGCTTTCTACGTGCTAAGAGTTTTACATGGAAATTCTCGAAAGAGCCCTCCAAAGCGTGTTGTTACTGCTGGCATCCACGTCGTACTGGCCAGGATGCTGAGGCCTGGAGAGCTTCAATAAATTGCCAAACACCAGGCTGCTAATAAGCTGTATATGGAGAGGGGCCCGCTGGCTCCAAAGCTGCCCTGTCCCCACAGCCCTCACAGCCCCTTAATCACCTGTTATACCTGGGAAGACCAGGCCCCAAGGAGATCCCACCTGAGGCCTGGCTGGTTGACTTCTCCAGATGTGAGAACTTCCCCATGTCCCCTCCCTCTTCTAGATCTCTGGTGGCCCATGTAGAAAATGGGGTGATTGCTTCCTTTTCTGGCCCACCTTGCAGGGGTGGGGGCGAGTGTGAAAGCTGCTTGGGGAAGGGCTTAGTCCAGAAAAAAAAAAAAAAAAAAGCCTTGGGAAGGGTCCTAAGATAGCCCCAATCAGCCTTCTTTCTCGCATGGGGCTAAGGATGCTTTACAAAGGGGAGCTGTTTCTGACCTCAGGACATTTTCATACAAGGTTTCCCGGCCATGCTGCCTCCCCTGAGAAGCCTAGGTTGACCTTAGGCCCTCATTGAAGAAATCTTCTAGAAAACCGCCTCTGGGAACTACACTTTGGTTCTTTCCATGCCTGCCATTTTTGTGAATGGGAAGAGACAGAACTATTTCCAGTCACATCTCCCCCTGCTGTTACCTGAAGGGAGGAAGTGACAGGTGCTGAGTTAGCAAAGGGGAAACAGCTGGGCGTTCTGCCCCTCCACTTGGCTCTTTCTCTGGCCCTTTGCTGTCATTTCCCTTTGGCTGGTGAGGAAGCCACCCTCCCCAAGCCTGGGTGGAGGGACACGGTAGGGTGGGGACAGAGTCCCTTCCTCTGTGTGTGTCAGTGCAGCAGAAATTACGCAGTGGGGGGCCCTCCAGTCTGTCTCTGGGATCCCTGGTGGAAATTGGTCGCTTTTAACTTTGGGGAGAGAGGGGTGGGGTCTAGTGAACTTGCAGGGGTACCGGGTGGGGTATGGGGTCGAGTGGGTGTGGGCCAGTGGGTACTTTTGCCTATCCCTAGTGGACCGTGGTGGAGAGCCCTCACTGTTCCCGTTTTCTGGGAACATTCTCACTTGGTAATAAAGGAGACCTCGGCGTCTCATCTGTGGACATCATCAGCCTACAGCTACCACACGCTGAATTTCTGTTTTATGCCTGGGCCTGCTTCACGGGCGTCACCATACTTTTACACACTTGGTCCCTCTCCAGCGCTGCCCCAGGGGTCGCAGGGGCTTCTGCCGCCCGAACGTGTTGTCCTCCTGTGCAAAAGCGTTCTTTGTTGAGAAAGCCTGCCTTGCTGCTTTTGCCCACCTAAGGGTTCTGAGCGCGAAGGGATTGTCTCCGGTGTTTGAAGTGGCTGCTTTGTAAAGTCTTTCATGGTAGGCCCCATTCCGACCCAGCTTTATTCTGCTTCCTGATGGCCCAGACCCAAAGGGCTATTTTAAGGGCCTTGCCTGTGTGGGAGAATTTCTCTTTGTAACAACAGAGAAGGCGGCCTCACTGGCCTGGCACGGTGTTGGCAACGGGACTCCCAGAGAGTGAAACTCTTTCCTGAATCCTGTCTCCTGGGCTGGAATCGATTCACGGAGCTCTCAGCATGGTGCCTGGCACCTGGAAGGGACATAGTCCCTTGGCAGGGAGGGCAGGGGTTTCAGAGGTGACCGCCCAGGGATTTCGACGGCCCGGAGTTCGGGCGGATTGGCAAACATCCTTCTGTCAGAGTTACGGTCTATCACAGAACAATGCCTGAACTTTGGTTCAAGCCAGGGTTAATCATTTACTTTAGTCACCACTCATTGGCCCCCAGAGAAGGGCAGTCTCGTTTCCCCATGGTTTCTGGACACCGTGGATCCCGGGCAGGGGAAGTAGGGAAGTTGAGTCAGAGAGTGTGTGAGGGGAACCCTTTCTAGGTGCAGGCGCTGGGCTAGGGCTTCTAGCCCACTGTGTCCGTAATCCACACCCAGCATGAGCCCTGGCCCTGTTTTGTAGACAAGGATAGCAAGGCTCAGAGAGGTGCTGCTCTTGCCTTCTCTCACACAGCAGTCAGTGGTAAGAGCCAGGGTTTGAATCCAGATCTCTGCAGCAACAAAGCCTCTGATGGGGGCCCCAGAGCTGCACCCCACCCCCTGCCCAGAGATTTGATGGATTGCCTCCAGTGGCCAGGTAGCTAGTTGGGAATTCTGTTTTTATTCCTGACCCCAGCTGGAAGCATCCATATGTGTCAAAGACCTTGGTCTTCTCTGCCCTCTCTGTGCCTGTTTACTTTGCCGTCTGCTGCATGCACCCAGGGGGGTCATGGCCATGATCTGTGGCTCTGCCAGGGTATGGAATACCTGGCCCTGGGCCTTAAGAAAGGCAGTGGACCCAGAGGCAGTGAGCACAGTGTGCATTCCCTTGGGAGGCTGAGGACGTGTGGCTTCATACATGGCTTCGTCTCCTGAGGACTTCGTGGCTGGGGGGCTAGGGAGCACATCGCGTGCGTCCCCAGATAAAACGGAAAGGGTCAGGATTAAACTCTTGGGTCCTCCGCCCCTCTAGCTTCCCCACGGAGCCCCGCCATCAACACATGATATGGTTGGAGCTGGTGGTTGGGATAAGATAACAAACCTCTTGCTGCTGAGATTGAACCCCTGGCAAGGTCTGGCTTCTATTTTTGGGACTCAGTTTTTTATTCCCCTTGAACTCCTGTCCAGAGCCACTTTTGAAGGCCTGGCCCTTCAGATGCTCCAGCTGATGGGGGCTCTACATCCTGTCCTTGGGGATGATGGCGTTGTGGCCACAGCACTGTGGTTGGAAGTTGGGGGGAGTTTAACCCTGGGCACTTGCAGCCTGCCGCCTGCTCAGGCTAGACTAGGCCCTGGCAGCCAGAGAGGGCCTCAGGTGCCAGCAGTGGGAATATGAGAGCCGGAGTCTGGGGGCAGGGCAGCAATGGCCTCAGCTACATGGGCTCCAGCCCAGAAGCCTCTTACTAGCTTTTCTTACGTCGCCAACTTTCTGCACCTCCGTGGGCCTCAGTTTTCTGTAAAATCGAACTAACAATACTACCCAGCCCATACAATTGTTCCTCTACGTGGTGCCTGACACAAGACAGCTGTTCAGTAAATGGCAGTTATTGTTACCGTGATTAGTATGGTCTTCCTTCGTGGTTTTACTCCATTTTTGCCACCTTCCGGAAGCTTCCCTCATATGTCCTCTTACAGTATTTCCTGTCTGTGAATTTTTATGATGTTTGTCATTTTTACTACTCACGTAACACTCACCAAGAATGGCCTCGGTTGACCACCTCGTGGCAGGCCTCTGTCTGGGGTGCCTGATTGATGGAAAAGCTCCTCGAGGGATGGAGCTTGATGTGAGCCTCAGAAATCCAGTCAACATTTCAGTGCTGACTGCGTTCCAGTCGCTGGGAGCACAGCAGGGCAGAAAAAAATCCCTGCCCTTGGGGAGCTTCCATTCTTTTTTTTTTTTTTAGATTTTATTTATTCATTTGACAGAGAGAGATCACAAGCAGGCAGAGTGGCAGGCAGAGAGAGAGGGGGATGCAGGCTCCCGCGGAGCAGAGAGCCCGATGTGGAGCTCCAGCCCAGGACCCTGAGATCATGACCCGAGGTGAAGGCAGAGGCTTTAACCCACTGAGCCACCCAGGTGTCCCGGGAGCTTCCATTCTGATAGGGGAAGGTAAACGATAAATAAACCTCTTTTAGGTCAGCTGTGGAGTGTGTTAGCAGGAGGATAAACATTGTCCAGAAAGCCAAGTGGGGTGAGGGGGCAGGAGATGGTGGCGGTGGGAGTTGCCATGCTGGTTCACTGAGGGAGGCTGGGCCATCTCCACGGTGCAGTGACTTTTGAGTAAGGTCGGAAGGAGATGAGGGAGTGAGGCAAGCAGGTATTCAGGGGGGAAGTTGTTGAAGGAGGCACAACAGCCAGTGCTAAAGCCCTGAGGTGGGGCTCTACCTGCCCTTCCCAGAGAACAGACCGCCACCACCAAGTGGAAGCAGCCAGAGGAGAGCCCTGGGCAGTGAGGTCAGACAGGTAGAGGCCCAGCGGGGCCTGTATTCCTCCTGGCAACGAGCACAGCGCTTGCTCGGGACTTGCTAAAGATTGCGGCTGGCCAAGAAACCGCAGAGAGGCCACTCGGGGGACTCTGTTCGCGGTTTTCCTCTCTGGGGAAGCTTAGCAGTGTCATGAACGGGAACTCCAAGACCCCAAAGGCCGTGTGCATGTTAGGGCATTTCACTGGCCTTGAGTTTGTACCTGCTGTGCACAAGGCACTGCGCTGAAGGTGGTTCCTCCAGCTAGGAGCCAGGGCGGGGTGGGGTCTGGGGCGTGGAGGGTGGGGGGTGGGAGGTGGGGGTGGGGGGGTTGCTCCTGCTAAGGCTGCGGGCCCTGCATCCTTTCATCTTTAACACCTCCTCCCCGAGCTGGCAGAAGGTCTGGATCCCAGTAGGTCTTTGATCAATGGGACAAATACATGGACAGAGGCTTCATTCTGTTAAAGCCCTTTCCTCCCTCCCCACTCCTATTTTTTTTTTAAAGAACCACAGCTTTTAACTTACAACTGTAGACATTTCTTGTCTGGAATTCAAGATGTATCTATTCCTTTCTTTTTTTTTTTTAAGATTTTATTTATTTATTTGACAGACAGATCACAAGTAGGCAGAGAGGCAGAGAGGAGGAAGCAGGCTCCCAACTGAGCAGGGAGCCCGACGTGGGGCTCAATCCCAGGACCGTGAGATCATGACCTGAGCGAAGGCAGAGGCTTTAATCCGCTGAGCCATCCAAGCGCCCCATTTTTTGGCTTTTTTTGTTTTTTTTGTTTTGTTTTGTTTTAAGATTTTATTCGTTTATTTGACAGAGAGACAGAGATCACAAGCAGGCAGAGAGGCAGGCAAGGGGGGTAGGGGGAAGCAGGCTCTCCACCGAGCAGAGAGCCTGATGCGGGGCTCCATCCCAGGACCCTGAGATCATGACCTGAGCCAAGGGCAGAGGCTTTAACCCATTGAGCCACCCAGGCACCCCTATCTATTCCTATCGACCTAATATTGTAAATGATGTTAAAATTCTCAGGCTAGTCCTCCAAAACCTTTCTCGTCCGTGGAGTAGATGGAATCACAGCACCAAGAACCAGAGGTCTCCCGTTCACCTGGATATGGGCTAGCCTGGAAACCTAAACTGTATGTGTACTCTCTGAGAAGACGGTCTTCCGGGCTCACAGCTCACGGGCTGACTGGGAACGATGATGATGACGGTGATGGTGGCAGATCTGTGTGCCAACCACTTTTTTTTTTTTTTAAGATTTTATTATTTTTTAATTTTGTGTTGGGGATGTGAGCACGGGACAGAAAGGCAGAGGGAGATGGGGAGAATCTACAGCAGACTCCCAGCTGAGTGTAGAACCTGATGCCGGGCTCCATCCCAGGACCTCGGGATCATGACCTGAGCTGAAACCAAGAGTGGGACACTTAACCAACTGAGTGCCCCCAGGCACCCCATGTGCCAGCCATTCTCATAGGCACTTTACTCATTTAATCCTTACAGAAAACCCTAGGAGAAAAGCACTACTTTGTTTCTCACGTTACTAGTAAGAAACTGAAGGCCAAAGATCAGAGGTTAAGAAGAGGCAGAGCAGGGCTCCAGAGTCCTTCGAGAAACCTCTTTCTTCTTGGCCTTTCAGGGAATCCTGCCAGCCAGCCTTGCCACAGCCCAGGTTGGCCATCTGGAGAAGACCTTACTGCAAGACCTTTGTCATCGAGTATCCTCTACACAGCAAGAATGGAGTTAACAAGTGTCAGAATCAGGGAACCAAAGCTATGGGTGGCCAGCGGGAGTGGCCCCTCTTTGTTCCCAAGACAGGACAAACCATTTGTCCCTGGAACCCGACACTGCAGGGGGTGGGTTTGCTGTGTGGCTGTTATCTTCCCGGACCATTTACAAGTCCAGCACATGGGGCTGGGGAGGGAGGGGTGGTGGGGAACACTGTGTGTGTCGGTGGAGGCCAGATTAGAGTGTCTGGCAAGATGTTTCTGACACCTAGACCATTCCACTCTGCAAAGCCCAGCAGGTGGCTGGGCTGTTGCTTTAGCTAGGACGGGACACCCTCCCCACCCTGCCCTGTTGAGTGTATCATTGGAATGAGGTGGGTCCTAACCAGTCTGTTCCCCCCTCCCAGGCCCCAAAATAAACAGCAGCTGTTGGCTACATCACCTCTGTCGGCTGCCAGTCTTTCAGCAGCGGCCTGGCTCCCGCTTGGCCCTGCCCCTTCTGGATATAATGGCATGGGGCATTGGGGGTCCATTGGCTTTGCCCTGCAGAGCCTGCCTTGCTAGCCAGCTGGTGTGCCCTGGCATGCCCTCTTCCTGGGCATCGCTGGCCTATTGGCCACCCGCTGGCCCTGTCCCTTCCTGCCCTGCAGTGAGGCAGGGCCTCCCGGTGGCCACAGACTCAAGCTTGAGTCTGACGTCAGCACGGTTCCTGGCTCTGCCACTCAGCGGGTGACCTTGGGTGACTCCGCGCCTCAGTTCCCTTCTCTGTAACACAGGTGGTGGTCGTCATCGCGGCAGAGGGGAACGACCAGTGCTATGGAGGCAGGGGGAGCAGTCACCCAAGCCAGTCTGCCTGATTCAAATCCCTTGCCCTTGCCACTCAGGAGCTTTGTGACCTTGGGGAGAGGTGCTGAAGCTCTTCCCACCTCGGTTTTCTCATCTGTACAACAGGGATGATAAAAGCGTCCCTCAGGCGAGGGGTGAGGAGTAAGGGGGTTAATACAGGTAAAGCCCTCAAAGGGGTGCCAGGCACAGAGTAAGAGCTTGGTGAGAGGAGGAGCATGAGCTCTTGCTGGCAGATAAGGCAGGACATTCCCTAGAAGAACTGATCGTGTGTACAGATCCGAGAGCTGTCAGAGGAACTCTCCTTCTAACCTGACTTCTCTGCGGCTGGGCCGAGTGGCTTGGCTTTGTCTACAGCCCGCATTCGCCATTTACACTTGAGGGGCCACACTGAGGGTAGAGCTGGTTATGAAGCAGGATGGAGGCACGAAAACGGAGAGCTGGGATTTCTGCTCTACTTGGCAGTGGTTCTGCCGACGTAATGTACGAAATGGAAAGATGGTCGCGTCTGTGGCCAAGGACTGCCTCCAGCTGGGGGCAGATCCCCCCCTTCAGGCTGGGGTTGATTCGTTGTCTCTGTTCATGCGTGAGCCCCGAGATGTTCTTCCATGTGATCTCCACAACCTCCCCACGGACCAGCTTGCTTTGGCTTCCCTGGCTCCCTGCTCTGGGAAACTCTTGTTATCTTTGGCTTTCTCTTGAATGTATCCTCCCGTTTGGAAAGATTATACTAGGAACCTCCATTGGAGCATCTAGACCGGAAAGTCATCATTCTCAAAAAAAAAAAAAAAAAAAAACGCCCTTGATCCCAACTGTGTTGGGCTACAGTGCCGGGTGCCACTGTGGGCACACCAGCCCCCTAGTAAAGAGACTCACACTCAGGATGGAGCATTTGCCCTGTCTCCCCAGGAGCCCGATCCTTTAAGAGAGAGGTCCTGTCTGGGTGTGGTGTCCTGTCTTCTCCATGCTTCCCTTGTCAGTTCTTGCCCGGGGAGAGAGGTCAACTGCAGTGTCATTCCCAGCATCTGGGGAAGTCACCGGCTAACACGCAGCAAAGAGAATGAGTCCGCACCATTGAGAGGAAAGTAGCAAAGTAGTTTAGAGCAGCAGCTTCAGAACCAGATGGCCTAAGTTCAAGTTCTAGCTCTGCTGTTGACTTCGGTGGGGCCTTGGGCAAGTCGCTTAACTTCTCTGCTTCGGTTTCCTGTTCTGTAGTATGGGGCTAGTAACAGTGCCTTCCTCCTTGCTGGGGGGATGACACGAGCCCATGATTAAAGCACTTCTAACCATGCTTTGGAGAGAGTTAGTGCCACCTAAGCCGTCCCTGTCATCTGAGCCAACACAGCAGGTGGGACCTGCTTCCATCAGCCCAGAGCCCCCGGGGCCTGCTGGATCTGTATTTAGAACCCAGGAGAGGCCATGGTGTTTGTGACGGAGGCATCGTGGACGGAGCTTGTGGCACGTTCTAGAGAAAGGGGAGCGTACAGATTCAGACCAGCAGGAGACTGAGTGTCTGCAAACGAGGAGCTTTACCCCCCAGCTCAGTCTCCCCAGCCAGTGGCGCCCGTGCCCTCCTTGTCGGGCCATGAATGAGAACCCAAGATGACGTAAGGTACCCAGTAGTCACCCCCCACCGTGGCCACTGAAGCAGCTTCAAGGCTTGGCAAGGGGACTGGCAGGGTGGTCGGTCCAGACTGGCTTTTCAGGCTGGAAGCCTTGTATTACACTCTTTTCTGCATCTCTCCCACGATGAGTGGCCTCTGGGTGTCTCTGGCGGTGGCAGGGCTGGCTTTGCAGAGTACCTTCTGCGGGTACCAGCAATGTCGTGGCTTGCTGAGCTGGAAAACTTCACTTCTGCCTCTGAGGAGCCCTGCAGGAAGCAGTATGGGTCTCCTGTGTGTTCCACAGGTGAGAGAAGGCTCAGAGAGGCTCACGGCTTCTGTCAGTACAGAGGACACTGTTGATGCCCCAGCCGGTATCCCCTGCGCTCCCGAGTTCACCTGCAGCTGATTCCCGCAGTTTGCAGGACCCTGAAAGCTCCCCACCTCACCCCTGTCCCCGCCTCACCTCATTATGTGAGGACTTTCTCCAGCCCGTGCCACTACAGAAGCTCGCCCTGCCTAAGCAGGTGCACCTGAGGAAGGCCAGGGGAAGGGGTGAGGGCAAGTTATCCTCCCAGGGGGTTGCCCTCCAGAGGTGGGGGCAGGAGCACCTGCCTGCTCTTCACTGGGAGGACTCTGAGGTGAGTTCCAGCCAGAACATCAGAAGATCCCCAGTGGGACTGATGCCTACAGCAGTAACCCGCCCATTAACACCCTTTATTGGCCTTTATCCTGGGCTGGTCTTGCTTTCCATACTTCCTCCCCTGGGGTTTCTGGAATCATCTCCCCAACAGGCAGTCTGCACCCACGGCCTTGTCTGCTTCTGGATGAGCCCAAACTATGATAGCAAACTTCTCCCTCTAGCAAGTGGGGGAGCAAGGTCTGGAAACCTCCGTCTGAGGCTCAGGCCCCCAGGCTATGCTATCTTTCTGGAGATTTCTGGGGTTCTTGTTATAGAGGAGTCAGAAAAGGTCCTTGTTTGATGTAGGTCTTTTTAGCTAACGAGAGGGCAGTTTCTGGAGTGAGTCAGAGTGGACAGGGCTGAAGACTGCTTATCAATACAACAGCTTCTGGAGGGGCTTCTCAGAGGGGGAGCTCAGTCAGTGCGAACACCACCACGGGGAGAAGTTTTGCCCTTAGAGACGGGAGTCTGACCGTATATGGACTTGCCCCAGGAGAGAAAGAAACAAACAAGGGACTTAGGGATAAACAGAAATCAAGTGTCTCTGTCCAGGCAGGTCAGGCTGGGAGAGGCAGTATAAGGGTCTGCGCAAACAAGGTGGAGGAGGGGAACCGCCAGCCTTTCTGCCACAGGTGCAAGGGGACAAATGTGAGCAAGACACTCTGGGGTTTGTCATCAGATTCCTGTCCGTGTCTGGCTAGTTGTATCTGCCGCAATCTGGCTAGTTGGCAGGGATGTGGACGTTATGAACGTTAAAGCTTCTTGTGCCAATGTTTGAAATTATGGCAAGACTGGGTATCCTTATAAGGGAGAAAAGGAGCGTGTGTGTGTATCGTGTGTGTGTGTCTGGGGGTGTGTAGTATATGTGTGTGTGGTGGCAGGTGTTTGTGTATGTGGTGTGTGTGTGTGTGTGTGTTTACGTGTGCGTGTTTGGGTATAGTATGTTTCGCGTGTAGTACAGGCTGTTGGGTCATTGTCCATCAGGCATATTCCAGGTCATTGCCCGCAAGAACCCTGTCTTTCATTCTGGAGAGCTCCTCCCCTGGGCCAGGCTAGAATACTCAGATGGTCTGGCATTGTCTCCTGGATCCTCACATATACTTGGAGTAATTTCCTTTCCTCCCTTTTTCCAGTGGGTCTTCCGCCAGGCAGGTTCCCACAGACCTCAGCTCTCTTGAAAAAGAAACATCATGTTACTCCCATTTTGTAGGTGAGGACTCCGGGAATCGGAAAGGGTCAGTCACTTACCCAAAGGTGACACAACCAGGAAGTGGCAGAGCTGGGGGTGGACCAGCCTCTTAAGTCCTACCTTCTCCTGCCTCCTTGATCTCAGAAGGGTGCGGCGGGAGGTGGGATTCTGTGGTGGCTCTGGCCCTGTGGGAAGGGCCTTCCCGTCCTCTGGGAAATGGGCTCTGGAAATGTCGCTTCTAGCTTCAGTGGAGCCAGCGGAGGAGGAAGCTCCGGAGCAGGACGGCTGGCAGGGGGGCCGCCCAAGGCTACACATGCCAGAGAACCCAGTTCCAGTGCAGAGGTGCTGGGATCTGTGACGGGGTGAAGATGGAGGAGGGACTTCACAAAAGCCAGGAAGAATGGAGAAGGGGCATGGAGGAAGTGAGAGAAGTCCTTGAGGTCACTTCCCTGGGCCTCAGCGAGAGGGTACTGTAGCAGTTGGAGTCCAGTTAGGAAACGGACACCTACACTCAATCCCCCAAGAGCCCACCTCCCTCCTGGTTGTTGGCAGTGAGGTGACAGGTGACAGATGTGCGGACATAGGGCAATGCAGATCTGTCTGTGTTATCTGCTCCATGATTGACCCACTAACGGGGATGGGCAGGGTCTAGATTCCTGGAAGGAAAAGAGGGTGGACATTTCATCAGTGCAAGTTCTTGGCAGACAGGAGCAGTGGGTCTGCTGGGATTGCCTGACTGCTCCCGTCCACGAGAGCTCACGTCAGGACAGTGGGAAATCCCACGGAATCTGGAGCCCCAGATGTGAGGCTGTGTAGGGCATTTGGGATTTACTCATGGGGCTCAGTACTCTTTGGTTCCCTGAGCTGCTGGGAGAGGGCCCCCGGTACCCAGCCAACTCGATGACTCCAGCCAGTTCTTGGGGACCAGATAGTTCTGGCCAGTGTCCCTGATAATCTTTTTTTTTTTTTTTTAAAGATTTCATTTATTTATTTGACAGAGATCACAAGTAGGCAGAGAGGCAGGCAGAGAGAGGAGGAAGCAGGCTCCCTGCTGAGCAGAGAGCCTGATGCGGGGCTTGATCCCAGGATCCTGGGATCATGACCTGAGCCGAAGGCAGAGGCTTTAACCCACTGAGCCACCCAGGCGCCCTGTCCCTGATAATCTTAAAGGGCCATCTCTGCCCTACCCGTGTGTCCCCAACATCAGCCAAGGTGGACCCCGGGAAGCAGGCGGACTCATGCAAGGCAGCCTGAGTGCATGAATTTTCCATAATCATCCTCCGATAACTTCCCAGCCCTGGTGCTAGGGATATTGGGTGTTACCCAATACAGAGCCAACCCTGGTGGATCTGTTTGGCTCTCTGCTGACTTGGATTAGGATGTGGTGTAGTGCAGTAGTTACAGGAGACTCAGAGCCCCCTACAAGCCATGTGACTTCGGGAAAATTATTTAATCTCCCTGATCCTCAGTTTCCTCACCTGTAATATGGGGATAATAGAAGCAGCACAAACTCCTAGAGTTGGTGGCATAGAAGCAGTATTAATGGTAACATCTCAGGCAGCAGTGGGAGCTTGGCGTCCTGACTGAGTTCCCTAGATGCTGGTGGC
Source organism: Meles meles (assembly GCF_922984935.1). Classification (NCBI taxonomy): domain Eukaryota; kingdom Metazoa; phylum Chordata; class Mammalia; order Carnivora; family Mustelidae; genus Meles; species Meles meles. Next base: position 62,475,564 of record NC_060078.1, on the reverse strand, counting down.
AGACAGCTCACGTTGGTGCTGTTAGACCCGCTCCCTTTTGGGTACAGCTTTACTGGGATTATAATTCTCATACCATACAACTGACCCATTTAAAGTATATAATTTAGTGACTTTTAGCGTGTTCACGGGATTGTGCAACCATCACCGGGGTCCATTTCAGAACATTTTCATTACCCCTAAAAGCAAGAATGCCTTAGCCATCGCTACCAAACCGCCTCCTCCAGTTGGTCCCAGCCCTTGGAAACCATGAGTTTCTTTTCTAACCCTTTGGGTTTGCCTGTTCCATGTAGTCATTAGTGATTGGCTTCTTTCGCTAGCATAATGGTTTCAAGATTCATCCACGATCAGCCCTTTCAATGGCTTGTAGGGTGAGCTTGGTTCATTCCCTGTAGTGGCTGAGAAGCTCCGGGCATAAACCCTCACTGTGGCCTTGGCAGGGTCTGGCCCATGGTCCTGAATGCGGGTTCCACTGGAGCATTTCCTCTCCCTACCCCATGGCGCATGTGGATTTTCTCCCATACCTCAGCACCTTGAAGCTGGCTGCGGCTGGGTCTTGTAGGAAAATGTTGAACTTGCCTGCGGTTTATTCCCATTACTTCCTCTGGCCTGGTTAGCAACTTGGGGGAAGGGTGGAAACTGTGCAAAGCTTTTACTGATCTGTCCCCCAGGGACTCTCTTTCCGGGAGGAATGGGGAGAGAGGATAAAAGCATCTCTATTTGTTTTTAATGTTGACTAAGTCCCCAGCCCCCTTACCAAGTTCTGGTGAAAGTTGCCGGTTCCTAGTCAGCTTCTTCTCTTGAGACGCGGGGTCATGGGACTTCTCTCTTGGGGGCAGCTGATGGGGAAGTTGCCAGTTGCTCTGGAGTATTCTGTGTGTGGAATCAGACCACATTTGTCTCCTCTAGCCAGAGCTGGTCCACTGTAAAACTGGGGAGTCTGGGAGGGGGCTGTTGAGCGGCAAGTTAACAAAATCCCAGCAGAAACTGTCTTAAACAGTCTGGAAATTTATTATCTTACTTTCAGTGAAGTTCAATAGTAGATAGCAAGAAATTATAATTTTTAAAAACTACCCTCCATCAATGAACATTTGGATCGTTTCCAACTTTTTTTTGCTATTGTAAACAGTGCTGCCCTAAATGTGCATATATATCTTTGGGAATTTGGGCTACTGTTTTTGTAGGATACTTTATTGAAGAGACATGGATAGGTAAGAGAATCTGGGGGTTATGTCTGGTAGGTCTGCCCACATTTAATCCATTCTTCTATGCCATCCTTATCCTTATCTAAATCCGTACAATGAGAACTGATATTTACAATGAAGGCTCTTATGGATTCCCGGTGTTTATGGAATTAATTCAAGAATCTTGTATTTAGAAAAATTTTTTTCAATCTATGTTGGGTACCAGGTTGAAGTAATGTTTAAAAGCAAAAGATGTGGGGCACCTGGGTGGCTCAGTGGGTTAAAGCCTCTGCCTTTGGCTCAGGTCATGCTCTCAGGGTCCTGGGATTGAGCCCCACATTGGGCTCCCTGCGCCTGCTTCGGCCTCTCTCTCTGCCTGCCTCTCTGCCTACTTGTGATCTCTCTCTCTGTCCCCCCCGCAAAGAAAAATTTAAAAAATTTTAATTAGTTAACATACACTATATTCTTAATTTCAGAAGTAGAGTTCAGTGGTTCATCAGTTGCGTATCATACCCAGTGCTCATTCCATCATGTGTCCTCCTTACTGCCCATCACCCAGTTACCCGATCCCTCCACCCCACTCCCCTTCCGCAACCCTCAGTTTGTTTCCTCCGATTAAGAGTCTGTTTCCCTCTCTGGTTTCATCTTGTTTTATTTTTCCCGGGTTTGTTTCTTTGAGTAAGCCAAATCATGCTGCATGTATTGTTCTCTGTTGTGCTTGTTGGAGATGTTTGAGCCTAGCACACTCCTTTTATCCATGGTCTAGTCCACCAAATTACTGTCACAGTTTGGGTTGCTTCATTCTGCTATTATAATTATGCACACGTTTGTGCACAAATTTGAGCACAGGGGCTGGAATTTGAGTCCTCGTCGATCTGAGGTGAAGGCGTGTTGACTTGGCATTGGGCAGGTGGCTGGCCGTGCATGCCAACTTGGGCAGGAGGGCGGCTGGATGGTGGATTTGGGACCCACGGGCTGATGGCATCGAGTGTGACAGGGATGTGGCTGATTTTGCTCTTGATTATGAATTCAAGTAACTTTCGTTTTTCTGGGAAACTCTGTCTCTCCTATTCTGAATGAAAGCCTTGCTGGCAAGCGTATTCTTGGCTGTAGATTTTTTTTCCTTTTAGCACTTTGAATATATACCTCAGTTTAAAAAAAAATACATCTATCTGCAAACAGCACATTTTACTGGCCAAAGAAGTCACCTGGCCACAACCAGTCCCAAGTTGTTGAGGAAACCTGATCCCAACACGTGCCTGGGAGGGAAGAGAACTGGTATATTCTGTGAACTTTGGGTACCCCTTGGAATAATACAAATGCCTAGGAGAAGAGGATGGATAAATAAATATGATATACAGTAGTCTTTCCTTACCCACAGTGTCGCTTCTTGTGGGTTCAGTTACCCACATGAATGAAGATGAAGGAGATGATCCTCCTTCTGACATAAGATCAGAAGGTCAATGTGTCCCCTAACACCATGTCCCCATGAATACCTCACTTCATCTCCCCATGTAGGCATTTGATCATCTTATATCCTTGCAAGAAGAAGGTGAGTACAATACAATAAGTATTTGGTGGGGGGTGGGAAGAGAACACATTCACGTAACTTTTACAGGCAGACCTTGGAGATATTGCAGGTTTGGTTCCAGACCATGGCCATAAAGCGAATATCTCAGTACATTGAGTCAAATGAATCTTGGGGTTTTCCAGTGCATATAGAAGTTACATTTACATTATGCTGTCGTCAAAGTGTGCAATAGCATTACGTCTAAAAAAACAATGTATATACCTTAATTTAAAAATACTCTGTTGCTGAGGTGCCTGGGCGGCTTGGTCAGTGGAGCATCTGACTCTTGATTTTGGCTCAGGTCAGGATCTCAGGGTCGTGAGATCGAGCCCAGTGTCTGGCTCCATGCTCAGTGGGGAATCTGCTTAGGGTTCTCTCTCCCTCTCCCTCTGCCCCTCCCCACCCACCCTGTACTCTCTTCCCAAAATAATTAAAAAATCTTAAAAAAATTTTTTTGCTAAACAATGCTAACCATCATCTAAGCTTTTAGTGAGTTGCAATCACCGATCACCGATAATATGACATAACAAATAAAATAATAATTAAGAAGCTTGAAATACTGGGAGAATTACCAAAATGTGACACAGAGTCACAAAGTGAGCAAATGCTATAAGCATTTTAGCAAATGCTAAAAAAGGTGCTGATGGACTTGCTTGATGTGAGTTTTGCCACAAACTTTAATTTGTAAGCGATGTAATATCTGCAGTCAAGTGAAGCACATACAATGGGGTATGCCTGTAATACAGCACGTTATTATAATTGTTATATTTTATTGTTGTTGTTGCTAATCTCTTGCTGTGCCAGATTTATGAATTAAACTTCATCGTGGGTATGTATGACATGTGCCAGGCATTGTTCTAGGTTTAAGAATATATTCGAACACAAAACTGGCAAAAATCCCTGCCCTAGAGAGTTTATATTATACTGAGATGTCAAAACAATTTTCAAAGTAAAAAAACAACAATGCAGTTGCAAAACTTAAAAAAAGTAAGTTCATAAAATTAAAAATATGAAAAGAAAGCTCAGCATTGGGTGCCTTGGCCTAATTCTGAGTTCGAAAAGGCAGAAAAGGCAGGAGCATCTGAACATAGGTTTGATTCCAGCACTGAATTTGGTTGAGTAACTCTTGAAATAGCAGAGGTGACAAGTAGATACAAATTAGCCCAGAGCCAACGGCTCTGAGTGAGTCCCAGCTGGGAGTGGAGCTTACCTGGTTGATGCCTTGCTGGAGTTTGCTGTGTGTTAGGAAGAGTATAGCCCCAGCAGGGTTGGGGTTGTTTCCTTTGGAGTGGAACTCCCTGCTGCTGTGCCCTGCTCTCTTCACACTGCTTCAGCCACCATGCCAGCTCAGGCCTTCGGTCCCGGACCCTAGGAGCTCCCAAAACTTGTAATCCAACTCCTGGCTGTCCTGGCAGACCCATGCCAGAGATAACTTCTCTTGGTATTGCTCTGGTTGGATCACTTTCTTGCTCAAAAACCCTCAGTGGCTCCCTATTGCTTGACAAATTAACCGCTGCTAGGAAATTAGGGTTTCAGTAGGATGGAAGGACTGAATAGGGGTTGGGGGGAGAAATGGCATCAAGACTCAGTCCTTGCCTTGCAGAATTACAGTGTAAGAGAGTCCCCCCCCCCCCCCCGCCATGGGTGGCTAAGTAGGATGAAATGAATTCTGTGTGGGGCTACAAGAGCAGATGTGTGCACGAGTGAGTGTGCATGTGTGTACACCCACGAGCATGTGTTTATCTGTTTTAGTGGGCGGCTTGCTATGTGTCTGGCACTGTCGAGTGCTTTCTGAGTATCATTTCATTTAATTCTCATAACTGAGTGAAGTAGGTATTAACTCATCCCTATCTTACCAAAGAAGGAAGGGACTTAGCCAGGGTGGTGGAACCAAGGATTGGTAGGGCTGGAAGTCAGAGCCAGGCAGTCTAGTCTCTGGGGCTTGTGCTCTCAATCCTTGGGTTACTGAAGGAGAAAGGAAGGAAAGACAGGTTCTCCCTGGGGAGGCAGCGATGGAGCAGGTGACAAGTGATGGGGAACGGAGAGGAGCCCCAGGGTGGGAACTCGGGGTATGGGGAGAGATTGGGGTAGGAGTAAAGCTGGACTGGGGTCCGGGGGCTGGAATGTCGTGCTGCGCATTCAGACTTCCCTGCGAGCACGTGGAGGCCCCGGAGGTGTTGCTGACATGACCCAGTGTGTTTTTAAAGACGTAGCCCCGCATGAGGTATGAAGGATCGATGGGACTCCAGAGACGGGAGGAACCTGGAAGACCAATTGGGAGGTGATGGGTGGTGTGGGGCAGCCTCAGCTGATGTGTGGCTCAGGTTCTCAAGGCAGCAAGGAGGGTCAAAATTACCTTTGAACGGCCCTTAAATTGCCCATCCAGTTCAGTGTGGAGGGCAGTTTGCCTGGGATTCTGGGCAGCGGGGGGGGACCACTGAACTGGCACGAAAGGGAAACCAAAGGCAGATCAGGAGTGGGTGCAGGCGTCCAGACCAACCCACCTGCGACGGAACGGCGGGGGTAGGGGGGTGTCACGGCTGCGTCTGGCTGCAAGGCTGACTCCATTCGGCTTCAAGAGGAAGATTCTATAAGCTGCAGCCGCATTAGGGGATTCGTAGTCGGGAGGATGGACCCAGAGGGTGAAGTGAGTCCTGCAGCCATGGGATTCCACTCAGCTGCAAGTGGAAATTGGGCTTCAAGGCATTTCTCTGGCTGGTTTTCCCCACTTTTCACCATCACTCTTACCTCCTTTGATAACCCTTTTCACTTCCTAAACAAAGATCTTTTCCCAGGTTCTGCCCAATAACCCATCCTTGGGCTTCCCTTTCTTCTCTCTGAACTCTGGTTCTGGACCTGCTTTCCACTTACTTGGTGATCACTGGGCAGACTTGCGTCTCTAGCAGGAACTTCTGTCCCCAGCCAGCCAGACCTTCTCACTAAGGGCAGTCCCTCCCTCCCACCTACCTTACTCTACTGCCTGATTCCCTGGTATGTACATGAATGGCACTACCATTTTTCCAGACCCTAGAGTCAAAATCCGGAGCGACTTTTGACTTTTCCCCTGACGTTCATTGGTATTGTGTCTTCTATGGATGAAAAGTTCCCAGGGAAGCTGGTGACAGAACCCTTCCTTAGGGCTTCCCTGCCCCAAGACTGAGGCTGATTTAGGGAGCCTGGTATGGGGATGGGACCCAAAGTTCACACCTTTTTCAAAGCTTTCCCGGCGCTTCTGATAATGATCCCAGTGCTGGAGCATGTGCCCAGAGCCTGCTCCTGCCCCGTCACTTGGATCCATCAGACTTTTGCTGCCGCTTTGGACCCCTTTCCCCATCACAACAATCCCAGGGCACGTGGCAGCCTAGATGGGCTTCCGCAGGGCACTGCAGACAGCCTGGACCAGAGTGATCACCTTTGGGTCACCCAGCAACCCTCTCCGTACCTTTGCTCTATCAATGTTCACTGCCTCGCCTGTGGCCCTCACCTGCTAAAACCCTTCCTGGCTCATCTCAGTATCTTATAAAGAGCCTTCCAGATCCGTCTGAGGCAGACGGGCTTCCTCCACTCCTGGCTTGTAAGAATTATTGACGTATGTGTTTGTTTCCTGGACAAGGTCAATTGAACAAGTGTACAAGAGGCACTGTCCCAGATGCTTGGGGTGAGGAGCGGACAGACAGGGGCCTCTCCTTGAGCTCCTGATGCCAAGCTCCTGAAGACAAGGGCTCTGGTGGATGTTGAGTGTAACCCTCCATCAATATTTGCTGGTCTTGCCCTGTACTGTGTCTTTCCCCACCCCAAAGAGGACATCCTGTGCTGGTTTTTCTGACCTGAGGTGTAGCAAGTTAAGTCCATCGTATTTTTCAATTCATTGCATATTATCACTATTGCAAAGCCCTCCTCCTGCTTTAGTTTCATTTCTCTCCTTCACCCCTAGTCCTCACTCCTCTCCTTTTCCCCCAAACACATCCATCCAGCTTGTTGAATATAAACCCACGTATCCTGAGAAAACAGGTTGTACTGTTTGTGTTTGTGGTTTGTAATCTGATTAGTCTTGTGCTGTCGATTTTATTTGGTAAGTTCCCCTTTTACTCAACACTGTGTTTCTGGGATCGACTTACGTTATTGTGTGCTCCTGCGTTACTGCTGCTCACTGCTGCGTCGAGTTTCATGCTGGCATCTCCCACATGGTAGTCACTTGCTTCCCCTCCTAATGGACACAGAGGTCGCTTCCAACACTCGCCCTGCCGACATGGCTGCAGCCAACATGCTCGTACACTACGGCCCTGACAAATTGCAGTGACTTCCCCAGGACGTACACCCAGAAATCTCTGGGATTTCCAGAGCACAGGGTGGGCTCACACAGACTGAGTTTAAGTAAATACCACCGTACTGCTTCCAGAATGGCTGTACCATTTACACCTGCCAGCAATGAGCCAGGGTTCTCTTTTCCCTCCCCGCCTCCCCAACACTTGGTATTGTCCAGAAAGCCAACTTGTCTCCTTCTCTCCCTTCCAGAGAGGAACTTCTAGGCTGTGGACACCTCTCTCCCAGGACCAGTCCAACCTCAGCTGGAAGACCTAGTGAATTTTCATGTCTTCGTATCACTCCTTCCTGGCCTATCTCCCTTCCCTGGCTTGAAAGTTCCTTTTATAATTCCCTACCCCATTCTCACTAATGGGACCAGAAACCTAAAACCCTCCTTCCTTATCTTAAGAACTCCACTGGCTTTTCAAAACTAAGCCTCCTTTGTTTTTCAACTTAATCTGAAATAAGCCCCTCTTATCTTGTCCCTCAACCCGTTTGCTCAGGCCTCGAACCCTCACTGGCCATTCTGGGGTTTTACTCCAGGAAGGGCCCCTGAAAGACATGGCTTCCCCTGCACCTGCGGGTGGGCTTGGGGCTGCAGACCTTCCCCGGATGTCACACCCATCACGAAAGCCAGCTTTGGGATTTAGCTATTTCAGTTGTGGGCTGAAGCCTTGTTTGCAAACGGAAATAAGTTGGGCTCCTTTGCTGGGGATAATTACAGGGAAAAGCATTCTACCTAATACTGACAAATTTTGGCTTGACATGTTCAGTTGACAATGAATCATAACTGTTCTCTGACGCCGTATGTTGCTGGTGTGAACTGGTACCATAGACTTACGCCTTGCCTCGTTCCAGCAAGGCGTAAACGTGGCTTGAGGTCCTATGCCGGCTACATGTTATGTGTCTGCCTGACTTCTCCAGTTTCACCGTGAGCTCTGGGAGGGCAGCGACGAGGGCCTTCCTCTCCCTTCTTCTTGATGGAGCCTGGCCCCTCTCCGCAGCCTCCCCTGCCTTCCTCCCCAGAGCTTTGCACTTAGCAGGTGCTCAGTAAATACTTGTTGGGTGGTTGACACAGGATTACATCTTAATCCATCATCTTCAAAGGCTAGAACCAGATCTATTTAAAAAAAAACAAAAACAAACAGCCCTTCCTTATAAAAGTGGCATTACCTTCTTACCCTCACATGTGTTCATTTTACTGTCATTTATTGCTTTTGGGGATGGGGGTTCTTAAGGGAGTGACTCGGAGAGCCTCTTTCACTTAAAAGAGGCATAATAAATTCTGTTCTTTAGAGAAGCCTGGATGCCTGTGTGTGTCCCAGAAGTGGGTTGGGAGCACAACATTCTAGACGGTTCCTCTGCTCTCCCCCACCCCCCGCCTGCAGGACTCGCCTTCCATAGCTGTGTGTGGTATCCTACAGATCGTCATTAAATAAACAGTCCCTTGAAAACACAGCATAAAAAAAAAAGTGCTGTCTATGTATTGTATCAGGAGAGCTAAATATTATGGAAAAGGCCAAATATTTCCACTGTGTTAAGAAAATAAGAACCCGACCGCATGGAACTTCCCACTCAGTGGGCACAAGATGCGGTGGAGACTTCAAAAGGAGGAAGAATGATCTAGACAGCGTGAGTTGCAACGGGTGAGCGCACACGGGAAAAAGGGAGAGAGTGTGGACCCCACATGCAGCTGCAGACGCCGTGCCAGCGCCGTTCACCTGGGGAGTCGATCCGTGCACCCCTGTATGGCTCACGGCTCCCGCAAGCAATGGCCCAGCTGGGGTGCGTGCAGGGGTGAGGTAGGAGGCGGGCCGAGAAGGGCAGGACAGAAACCCTCTTTGTTCTCCCAAGACCCGACAAGAGACTGCTCGTCCTCCGTCTTCGGTGAAGAGGGACACTCGTGGTGAATGGCCCCCTGGGCTCTGGGCAGCGTCTCAGCCCGGGAGGTGCCCCCTCCCCACCCCACCCGACACGGAAGAGCTGAGTGATGAGACTCGCCCTGGCCTCTCCCGCCCAGCTCTCTTCAGCAGGTCAAGCTTTCCCAGGAAGCTGGGAACGCTGCAAGGCCAGGCGGCCCGACTTTAACTGGAAGGAGACCAGGAATCATCTTGCTTTTATTAAAACGTGAGGCTGGGTTATCCCAGGGCCCCCCCAGGGAGGGCGAGGCTTCAAAGCTGACCGTGTTCCGAGCCGCTGGCCTGCCCACTTTAATGAGCGGGGGGAAGCTCATTTGAGGGGCGGCCGTAAAATCCTGCCCCTACCGACCTGCAACGTGAGAATGTTGTTCTCACACCTGAGAATGTTGTCGGTGAATCATCAGCAAGAACTGCGGAGGTGGAGAATGGCCTCCGGTTCCTTCAGCTCACCGGGGACCCGGCCCTCTCCCTGCCTCCGGCGCTCTCTGTCCTTAGCACCAGCCTTCCCTCACTGCCGGCTCTGACCACCGACATGAGGGCGCACCGGCCCGGCTGCCTGGCTCTGCTCAAAACGGAGGAACAGCGGACGCCAGCGTCTTGTTAGGAAGACTGCCTTCCCTTTGTCCCCAAAGATGTCCCAGGCCCCTGTGCCCTCTGTCGGGCCCTGCCGGACTCGTGACCACAGTCCCTAGCATTTGTCCAGTTCTGTGCCAGGAACTGTGCAAAACTCTGCACACGTAGACCTCCACGGAAAGCTCACACCAGCTTCTACAAGGCAGGATAACTCTTATTATCCGTGTTTCACAGATGAGGAAACAGGGGCTCTAGGGGGCCCAGGAATATGTGCCCACGGTCACACGGACAACACGGGACAGTCGGAAATTCAAACGTACGCCCGTGCTTTTCAGCAGGCACTGCCCTCTCTCTCCGAGGCCTATGCAGAGGAGGCCGGGCCACAGCTCTGCCCTCAAAAAGTCACAGTTTACTAGCAAACAGAACACTTCCCTGTGTGGAAAGATAATTCTCAGGCCCTGCGGAAAGGGGTACCAGAAAGTCCGTGGGGTCCTAGGTGGGGCTGGAAGGAGCTGGTGATGGCCTCACCATGTACCAGACTCTATGCTACAGGCTCTGTACCCACAACTTCTTTTAATTTTCATAGCAACCCTGTGAAGTTCATTTTGCAGGTACAGGACTGAGGCTCAGAGAGGTTATGCTGTTTGCCCAATACCACACAGCTTACACCGGTGTTGGAGCTGGGCTTGAACTCACATGTCTAATTCCAAGGTGCATTCTTTCGGCCCGAAACCATGACAGAGGCTCCGTTTTAGGGAGGGGTCCAGAGGAAAGACCTTGAAGGCGGGTAAGAGGTAAGGAGGGAGATAGGAAAGAGTAAGCCTTCTGGGCTGGGGCAAATAGAAGTCGAGGAGGTCCTGAGGAACTGCAGGCAGGACACCAGGCCTCCCCACGAGTGGGCGAGTGGCCCAGGCTTTTTCTGCCACCCTCCCAAATCGCTGTTTCCATATTACCGCTGATGACATACAGTGGCTGCTGAGGGCCAAGTTTCCTTGGTCCTAGGGAGGCAACGCCTCCCCCCGCCCCCGCCCCTCCTCCACCCCGAGCTCCCTGGGTGATTCATTAGATGTGGTCATCCGTAGTGGGTGTGGACCTGTCAGGATGACTTATTAACCACGGGATATCCTTGTTTGGAAGGAACCGGATTCATCCCTTGGTCACTTCCGTGCCCTCTGTTTCTCTCTGCCTCCTGCCCAGTATGAAATATTCCCATTTTGTTGGCGCCCAGACTCCTCCTAGCAGCATCTTCTAGTTACCCAATGCTGCCCATATAAGCCCCCTGCACCGGCTCAGCCAGGCTGGCTCCGCGAAAAGCCTGCCGACGTCCACTTTCTCCTGGGATCTTCTTTCATTCATCCAACAAACATTTATTAAGGACCCACTGTGTGCCAGGCCTCATATTCAGGGCAGCAGGTTCCTGGGTGGATGAAAACAATTACCAGGAGAGATGGTGCTCACAGGCTGGCTGGGACAATTGACATTAATGAGAGTGATGTGCCGCTATCGTTGGAGATCAGGAACCGACTGGAACGGGACAGGATGCTCTGAAGCATGAACAGCTCTGCAGATTTGGAAGGAATGAGAAGGGCGTTCAGGGCAGAAGGAGGAACATTTGGCAAGGGTTCAGTGGTGGGAGGGAGCGTGTTGTTTCAGGGGTCTTCACCACAACCCTGTGCAAGAAATTCCCCATTGTTATTGTGATACCCATTTTACAGGTAGTTAGGATGAGGCCCACAGATGCCCCATCTCCCGAACTTAGGGCAGGGCCTGCTTTGTCAGTAGACTCTGAACAGAAGTGGGCCTGGGCTCTGATGTGTGTTGGGAGGCACCAGAAGGAAAGTGTGCTCACCAAGGGGAAAAGTTGCTAGCATCAGGAGCCAGTTCCACCGAAATCCAGGGCTCTTCTCTGTTTTGCAATGCCAACGTGTTCCCAATAGGTCTGAAACCGTCTGATTGCAGGAAGGAGCCGGGGAGCACACTGGGGGCCTGGGATTGGGCTCTGGGCTCAGTCTGTAGAAAGTACATCACCAAGTGGAACCTTCATTAAGAAGACTTGAGAGGCAGCCTTGTGCGGTAGAAAGAATAGAATGTTTGGAGTCCAATAGACCAGGCCGTGCATCTGGGTTTCCATCCGTGTGACCTTCGGCAAGTCTTGTGACCACTCAGACCCCAGGTGCCCTTGCTTGCGAAGTGGGAGTGACAATACCGCGGATGTGCCAGAATGCCTGAGGAGTTCGGTCAGGAGTCCAGCACGGAGTGAGGCCGGAGCAAATGTAGGCCTCTTCGTTGGCTAGATTTCCTGAGACTCCAGGTGTATAAAATAGGTCAATTTATGACTTATTTAATTTACAAGAGGATTTCTTGTTTTGTGAAAAAACTTGCTGACGATTCTTTTGTATGGAGAGCTCCTCTTACCGTTTGAAAAATAAAACAGTCGGTTATAGACAACTGTGATTTCCCCAGAAGCCCTCCACTTCGTACAGAAGTGAACTGCTTGTGTCAGCGCTGACCCGAAGGGAAGTCTCTAGGGGTGACCGCAGGGCTCTGTTCTCTGTCTCTGACCGAAAAGGCTTGTGTATGACTTGGGATGATGATGTCACCCTGCTCACATTTACAGGGGACCCGGGGAGGAAGGAGAGAGAGTGCTTCAGATCACAAGCCAGCTTCCGAAACTACCTGGAAGGGGGTTGTACTTGAGGAGGCATAAATGTGTTGGGTTTTTTGGTCCAAGAGATTAGTGGGCCACGTGCAGGCAGCGAGGTTGGTTTGCGTGGGAGCGGGAATGCCAGGTGTCAGGGTTTGGGCTGCCTGGAAGCTCGGCGGAAGTCAGCGGCGTGAGGGCTACACACACGCTGGGCACACTTCCACAGCATTCACGTATCTTCGGATGCACACCCGCAAGTTCAGGGTCTAGGAAGTGTAGAGGGAGGGAGGCGGGGAGAGCCTGCTTCCCTTTTGTCCTCTCAGGGTGTGTGCACCTGGCAGGGTGGGCTGAGCTCCAGTGGACCCTGTGGGAGAGCGGGGCACAGGGAGGGGAGCCTGGGTGGTGGCAGACCCAGGACTGGTGACAGGGATCAACCAGAGGAAGGGCGGTGGGGGGGAGGTTAGCCTTGAGCAGAGGAGGTGCTGGGAGAGAGGGCGTGTGAGATGACCTCCGGTAGGAGAGTTTAGTCTGCTCTCCGTGGCCCAGGCGCAGAGCTGGTGGGTCCGGCAGGAATGAGCATGAAGCAGATTCAGATCAACATAAGGAGGAACGTCCTGATGGTCTGATGCCCAGAGACTGAACGGAGTGATTGCCTCCCTGGTGACGTCTCCATCACCGCTGGAAATAGGCAAGCACAGGGCAGGGCTCAATGACCTTTTGGGTTCCTTTCTGGTCCTGAGAATCTGATTCTCTTGTTCTGTGATTGACCAATACTGACCCTTTCCAGCTGTGGTGGACATTCGGGGGACAGTGTTTTTGCTTCCTCAGCTCCTCTGCTGAGACCCCCATTCATGTCATGGGGAGAGCATCAGGGCTTGGGGTTGGGGCCAGGGTGGGTGGTGGTCCCTCAGACCAGCAGCCCGTGCTCAGCCTTGCCACCCCAGACCTCCTCTAGAGCCTAAGAACTTGTAGGCCCAAGGTCACAGAGCCTGTGGTGACCAAGCTGGACACAAAGCCCAGCCTCTGACATCAAATCGCCTTCCCCTCCCATCTGACCCAGCCTGTGTGCTGGAAGCTGGAGTTGTGGGCAGCAGGGACCGAGCTCTGGCCTGCTGCAGCATTCCTTGGTTAAACCTCCCCCAGCCCTGGAAGTGCCCAGAGCACAGAGAATGTTAGAAGTGGAGGGAGACGGCCATGGCCATATTCCAACTCCTCCCTTTCCCTTGTCTTCCCATTTTAAAGACAAGGAAACTGAGGCCTGAAGGGTGAGAGAAGTTGGCCAAAGCCACTGACAGAACCAAACTCCATCTTTGCCCTCTCTCCTTCTGAGCCCCACTGGACGTTTCCTCCGTCCTCTGCACGTTTCTAGAAAGGGAGGAGAGCATGTGGTTCTGGAGGGTCCATGGGTGAAAGGTTTCCCCCGAGAGTGCCCTATCAGGAACATTCCTCAAGTTTTCAGGCTTTCAGAATAGCCTGGCAAGCCTCTGAGCTTCTTCCTAAGGGGCTGGGGAGTGGCCACCAGCTGGTTGAGGACGGCAGGCGGGGGAGCACTCCCGGGTGGGCACGTCGGGTGTGAGTGCTGACATGCATTTTCTCATCGCTGCAGTAGTGAGTGAGGCCTTGGTGCACTGACTGGCCTGGCTGGGCTGGTCCAGCTGAGGGCTGCCCCCCTACCCGCTTGCCCTCCTTCCCTCAGCTCAGCATCCTCTGCAGGCTGCCTCCTTTTCCCTGGGTTCCCCAGGCTCCCTCAGCTTTCCAGGAGTCTGGGAGACTTAATATAAGGCCCGAGGCTATGCTGTAAGCTGGAAAGAACACAGGGGGTGGAATCCAAGCCTACTGCCTCCTGGCTGGGTGACCTTGGGGGAGGCACTTACCCTCTCAGGCCCTCAGCATCCTCTTCTATTAAATGGGGACACTGCTCATGCCCGGAGCTCCTGTATGTGTGGCTGCCTCCAGCATCGAGCCTGCTTGGCACTTGCCAAGGATGGCTTCCGTCCCTTTCTTTTTTTTTTTTTTTTTTTTTAGATTTTATTTATTTATTTGACAGAGAGAGATCACAAGTAGACAGAGAGGCAGGCAGAGAGAGAGAGGGAAGCAGGCTCCCTGCTGAGCAGAGAGCCCGATGCAGGACTCAATCCCAGGACCCTGAGATCATGACCTGAGCCGAAGGCAGCAGCTTAACCCACTGAGCCACCCAGGCGCCCCTTCCGTCCCTTTCTCAGGTGCCATGAGCCTTGCAGTACTCTGTGGCTTGGCCCACCAGCACCAGGATCTCAGCCCTTTAAGGGAAGGGTTAAAGCCAGGTGGATAAAGGCCAGGATAAGGAATGGCCCCTTCTTAGACAGAGCCAGCTCTGCCTTAAGAGTATTTATGCAAAAAGGATTCTCCTGCACCTTGTTCTTCTCCCTTCTCCCTTGGCCTAACATTCCAATGGGCTAACCTAGATGCTCTCGCTCTTGAGACAGTTGCAAAGAATTTAATTCTGAGGATATCCTGGAACAACTTGACGGATACTGCCAACAATGTCCCTGAACATACAGCTTGACACACTTTTGTGAGTTTATCCCCAGGATAAATTTCTAGCAGGGGAATTGGTGGGTCAAAGAGTTTGCATTTCTCATTTTAATGTATGTTGGCAAAGGGCCCTCCTGAAAGCATTCGCATCCCTCCTACAGCGTAGGAGACGTATCTGTTTCCTCATACCTTCCTCGGCACTGGGACTTACCAAATGTGAGTGTTTTGCCAGTCAGCAAAAGAAAAATAATGTCTTGTAGCTCTGATTTCTTTTTTTCATCGACACATGGGGTTGAGTCTCATTTCATGGATCGGCCATGTGGATTTCTTTTTTGGTAAATGCCTATTTATGTTCTTGGCCCATTTCAAATTTTTCTGTTGGGTGGCTTAACTCATTATTCTGGATTTAGAGGGTTGTTTCCGGGGATGGTGGAATGGTCTCAAAGGGGGCTTGGAGGCATTTAGATCCCTTTCCTCTGGGGTTGTGAGTTGGAAGGGAGCCTCTTTGACCCCCACCGAGCTGTCCTGGGTTCACTCTGAGCTTCTTGGGGTTCTCGCTGTTAACAGGTGTAACAGTGCGGCTCTCCCCTCCACCCTGATGCTGGGGGGGTGCATCCGGGCAGAGAGCACGTGATCGTACGACTAAGCTGGGGGTTTACTGCTGGACCTGCTGCCTCTGTATTTAGGGGAGCAGGGTGCATGCAGGACGCGGAGGAAGAACCCGTGTGTGCATACGGATGTATGAGAGCCCCGGAATTTCTGTGGGGGGCTTGGGCCACTGGGGGTCACATCAGCCTGAGAAGCACCCCATTAGAAAGTATATTCGAAATAAATTCACCAAAGTTGCTTTTGCGTATAGTAGATACAATAAACAGAAGAGTTTGGTTGTCTCTTTCCCAGAATAAATAGGTGTAAACATAAAAAAGAAGGATGAAATCAAGAATAAAATAATCGTAGATTCACCACTTGCCCTCGGAGCCGGCCCACGGTCGTAGTGAAGATGGGGCTCTCTGCTTGGGCACCGCCCCCCGCCCGGAGGAAGCCAGGAACAAAAGGGGTGAACTGCCATGCATTCATTGGGTGTTTGCTGCAGGCCAGGCATGGGCTAAGCCCTTTGCATGCATTTCCCCTTTAGTCTTCACTCAGACTGGCCAAAGCAGTTTCCTCAGTTTATGAGCAAGGAAGTGGAGACTCCGAGAAATTAGATAAGTCGTGCAAAATCGTAGATCAGGTAAGAGGCAAAGCTCGCATTTCATCCCGGCAGCTGTTGGACACCACACGTGGGGCTTCCGAGCCTCTTCTCCCCAAACCCGATTCCTTGGTTGACGCTGGAGGGCGAGTCCACACATAGGGCGGGGAAGATGAAGGCTGCCGTGTCTGGAGGAGCACCCCAACCCCCAGCCCCCTCTGCAGCCCAGCTGGCATCTCGGAAGACGGGGCTAAGAGGGGCGGGCCCTGATGTGGGGCTCTGGTGTGCGGCCTGGGAGGGCTGGAATCTACAGCTCACGCCTTTCCCTGCATGGGCCTGGGTTTGAGCGAAGATGTGGGGAGGGGGCCTGCTCCCTAGAGGGGGGCTCTGGCCAAGTGAAACAGGCTGAGGTCAGAGGGAGGGGGCCACCCCCCCCTCAGGGAATGCCTGGAGGACGTGACTTTGGGGGGCCCTGGGGGAGGAGGCCGGCTGTGTGTTTCTTGTCTCACCTCCGAGCCTGGGCCAGATGGGGAATCAGTGCGGGAAGCCGGCCAGATGCAGCCTCTGGCAGGCTTCCCCGGGCGCTGAGCGTGGCTCTTCTCCAGCCGGCTTGGCACGTCCCTCCTCCTCCCTGAGGGGACCCCAGAGCAAATGACGTTCTGGAGTTGGCTGTGGCAGAGAAGGGGGTCTCCTCCAGCCTCGCAGCAGGGAAGGGCAGGGAGAAGCGGGGTGGGGTCCCAGAAGACGTGACCCGGTACTCCCTTCCCTCATTTCAAATGGCTCTGGATTCTGAGCCAAGGCTGGGGGAGGCAGAGGAGGTTTATAAGGTTTGCTCTCAGAGCTGGACCCGGGGAGTGAATGGAGCATAAAACAAAGCCCTGGACTTATAGTGCTTGGTCCCTCTCCTTTTCCAAAAGTGGCTTACTTTTGGATGGTGGCTTACACCTCATCTGCACAGAATGGCCCTAGGTGTCAGCCATCTGCCAGTGAGCCGCCAAGCACCCCATGCACTGCCAGAAACTATGTTCCCCCCAGTCCCATCCCTGAGATCCGTTCTAGTCGTTCTCCTGCATCCTGACTGGGTCCACCCAGGGTCGCCCAGAGATGTCTGGAGATTTCCCAGTCTCCAAGTGTACTCCCAGCCCCTTACCAGACCCCATGCATTTCCATACCCTCCTTCTCTCATGACCAGCCTGACCTAACCTTCATGTCTCTCTTCCCCCCTCCCCCCTCCATTCCTTCCAGGCTGCTTCATCCTCATCTCTCCCTCCTTTGGACCTTAGATCTCCCCCATGTCCCTTCTTCCCTCCCTCTCCAACCCCACCACTCCAGGGTGCCTACTTGAGAAACACTCCAGCCCTGACCTCTGCTTCTCCGCCTTCCTCCCTTCCTTCTCTCTCCTGCCTGCATCATTCCTTCAAGCCCCAGAGCCAAGGACTCTCAGTTCACCTGCTGGTGCTCACTGCCTTGGGCGTCAGGCGCCAGCCACCCCCCTCTTACTCCTGGCTCTCCACCCAGCTCAGGGTATCGTGTGCCCCCCGCCCTCCGACCCCGGTCCCCTGCCTCTGCCACCCTCACCGTCACCTGGCTTACCTTCCTTTTCTTTATCTTTTACCCTTCCCCTCACCTCCAGCACCACCTCCTCCAGGAAGCTGGCCCAGCTTGGTGCCCCTCCTCTGGGTTCCCCCACGATCACGCGCATCTCTCAATCTAGCTTCCACAGCAAATTATGCAGTGCTGTTCTTTCTCACCAGTTTGGGAGCTCCCCTGGAGTCAGGACTATCTTTTATTTGACTTGGGGTCACCAGGGTCCCCTGCAGAGCCCAGCGACAGCGTAAGCTCTCAGTCCTTCTTTACTGAATGGAGCTGAATTTTATCAGACGACAGTGCCAAGTCTTTATTGACGATCTACCAGGTGCCCAGTATCCTTAGATATTGTAGGGAAAATGAGGGAAGTCGAGATAAAATACTTGCTTACAAGGGGTTTATGACTCAGTTGAGGACAGTTCTGGGAATGGGTTGGAGGAATGGATTCACGTGAAATTGGCAACCTGGGGCTTTGGTGCTGAAGGGGTGCTGGAGCTGTATGTGCCCCTAAGGGTTTGGGGAGAGAGGGAAAAGACCCTGGGCTGAGAGGCTAATAGGCCTGGAATGGGGGGCAAGGGCTGGGTGGGACCAGATGAAAGGAGGCTGGGCCAGACTCCAGGGTCAGTCAGGATCGTGAACAGACAGAGAAATATGCTTCTAAAGGAGGCGAGCAGACTTCACCTCGTCCATCAATTACTCTCCTGTGGACGCTTCCAGCATCAGAGCAGGGTTAGCAGATTTGAAATGCAGTTTCTCTATCCTAGAAGCCAAACAGGAGCTGACGGTGTTCCCGGTTTTGCTGCTTGATTGGGAAAGTTTCACTGCACGCCAGGCTCTGCTGGGGCCAGCGAACTCTCCAGGCAAAGAGAGCGGGATGTTTCTGGCATCAGTTTTTTCCACTCATCTGTGAAAAAGGACCTGGTGTCTTCTTACTGGGCCTGGGAAGCCAGGTGCTTTCTAAGCCGGGCACACCTACTACGTGCCAGTGTTGGTAATCTGCAACATGGGGGTCAGAGCCCCAGGACTGGTCTTCTCTGAGACTGATGAATGGGACCTGACCCTTACCTACACAAGCTGGCTGTGGGCCAGATGAAGGGGTAGAGGGAGCATGGGGGCTGAGGCAGTCCTGGGAGGTTTCTAGGAGGCAGTGGGTCCTGATTGGGCCTTGAAGGAATTAGACCCACTGCAAGGATGGAGAAATGGAGCCTGTCTGGCAAGAACCCCTTAACTGAGAGTGACATCTTTTCCTTTTCCAGTATTTTTAAAAACAGCTTTATTGAGATATAATTCACCTACCGTACAATTTACCACTTCAAAGCATACAGTTCAGTGGTTTTTAATATATTCACAGGTTAATGTGCGGTCATCACCACTGTCAATTTTAGAACATTTCATCAGCCCTTTTTGGGGTAACCCCATGAGCAATCACTTCCTGTTTCCTCTAATCCCACCACCCACAGCCTTAGGCAACCACTCATCTATTACTATCTCTCCAGATTTGCCTATTCTGGGCATCTCACATAAATGGGATCTTATGAAATGTGGCCGTTGGCGTCTGCTTCTTTCACTGCTGTAGCATGTATCAGTACCTCATTCCTTTTTATAACTGAATAATGTTCCATTGTATGGCTGGACACATCATTTAAAAAAATTATTTATTTATCATAGAGAGAGAGAAAGTGAGCAGCAGGAGGGGTAGAGAGAGAATCTCAAGCAGACTTCCCACGGAGCACAGAGCCTGATGTGGGGCTCGATCTCACAACCCCGAGATCATGACCTGAGCTGAAATCAAGAGTCGGACGCTCAGCCGACTGAGCTACCCAGGCCCCCTGTGACACATCATTTTATTTATCTATTCATCAGTTGGTGGACATTAGGTTTTCACTTTTTGGTTATCATACATATTTTACAGTGCCGGGCCCCTGTGAACATTTGCATACAAGTTTTCATGTGGATGTGAGTTTTCATTTCCCCTGGGCAGATACCTTAGAATAGAATCGCTGGGTCATATGGTGATTCTGTGTGCTGTTTTAGAATTTCTCTACATCCTTGCCAACACTTACTATTCTCTGTTTGACTATAGCCATCCTAAGTAGACATGATTTGGTATTTCACTGTGGTTTTGATTTGCGTTGTCCTGGTGGCCAATGATGTTGAGCTTCTCCTTGTGCTTATTGGCCCTTCATGTATCTTCTTTGGAGAAAAGTCCATTCAGATCCTTTGGCCATTTTTAGGTTGGGTTATTTATCTAACTATTGCGTTGTAAGAGTTCTTTATTCTAGATACAAGTCCCTTATCAGATACATGATTTGCAAATATTTAATCCTGTTCTCTAGATTGCTTTTTCACTTTCTTGCTGGTGTCCTTTGAAGCACAAAAGTTTTCGATCTTGATGAAGTCCAATTTATTTGATTGCTGTTTTTGGTGTCATATGTTAGAAACCATTGACTAGTCCAAGGTCATGAAGATTTGCACCTCACTTTTCTTCTAAGACTTTTACAGTTGTATCACTCACACAGAGGTATTTGATTCATTTTGAGTTAACTTTTGTAGATGATGTGAGGGTGGGTTCCCTTCCAGTTTTGGATTGAGTCAAACTGAGGTCCCACCCACCCACCTCCCCAATGCGGGGGGGGGGGGGGGAAGCCGTGCTGTGCTCTCTGCATTTAGGTCTCAACTCAAATATCCACTCCCGAGAGAGGCCTTCCCTGACCATGTGTCTAATGTAGCCACTTCCCCTGCCGCCAGTTTCTGTCACTGCACTCGGTTTTATCGGACCTTCAGAAACAATTGTATGTGCGCCTGACGTTCCTGTGCAAACTCCATGAGGACAGGCTGTCTGGCTCACTGCCCATCTGTCCAGCACCTGGTTCAGAGCCTGGCTCTCAGCTGGTGCTCAGGCTATATTTGTGGAGAGCGGAAAACTGTTTGTTCAAGGGGCTGCATTCCCGGTGGATTTTGTGAAAACTTTTTTTCTGGCCTCAGAGGGCTGGAAGTTGGACGGCTGGGTGGGAAGGGATTTTCCAGCAACATCCCAGACAGGAGGTCACTCATCTCCTGCCCCTACCATCCTTCGGCCCCTCTGGCTGGAAGGTTCCTCCTGACATTAGGCAAAGACCCACTTTCCTATAATTTTCCCTCATTATCCACCACCGTCCTTTGGGTACAACTGCAGTTGAACCTCCCATATTTGTAGCCCTTTAAATATATGAAACCAGCTGTCATGTGTCTCTTAAATGCCTTCTCTGGGCTCAGCACCTCTAATTCTTTCAGCTGTTCCTCCTGGAGCCAAAAAGGGCTGAACTCTGACCCCTCAGTCACTGATGTAGGTTCCGGGGAGGTGAGGATGGTCACAGGCTGCCACAGAAAGCGAGACACAGCCATATTTTCGACCAAATGAGCCCCTTGTTTTCTTTTCCCCATTCGAGCTGGTGAATTCCAAAACTGGAGGCAAAACTTTCAGAAAAATCACCAAGTACAAGCTCTCTTGCTAGCCCTCTTGAAGGCAGAGCTGATTGTTAATAGTACAGTTATACTATCATACTGCTTTCTGTTTAATATGTATTTTTCCCAGCTAGTTCAGTGCTGTTTTTAGTATGGTTTCACCGTAGTGGTTCCCAACCTGTAACAACCAGTACAGTCACCTGGGGAGCTCTGCCAACTACCCTTGACCACCCCATCTTTCAAGATTCTGATTTAAATGGTATGTGGGGGGGGCGCCTGGGTGGCTCAGTGAGTTAAAGCCTCTGCTTTCGACTCGGGTCATGATCCCGGGGTCTCGGGATCGAGCCCCATGTCGGGCTCTCTCCTCAGCGGGGAGCCTGCTTCCCTCCTCTCTCTCTCTGCCTACTTGTGATCTCTCTCTGTCAAATAAATAAATAAAAATCTTTAAAAAAAAAAAAAAAAAAATGGTATGTGGGGGAGGGGTTGAGGGTGAGGCCTGGGGAGGCGGAGTTTTTAAAGCCCTCCAGGTGATTGTATGCGTACTCAGGGTTGCAGACCTTGGTTTCAAGGGCTCAGCATTGAACTTGAATTCCCCTAAAACTCCCCAAGAATGAGCAAACGTTGGATTTTAGCAGAATAAATATTTAGGAGCTGACAGTAGCTAAGAGGACACAGTTATTTTATAAGATGGAAATTTTGCTTTAAATTATGAAAGCCATACATGTTCAAAAGAAATAAAATAGAAATGTATAAAGTATAAAGTGAAATTATTCTGTTTCTCCTTCTCTTAACCCAAATAACCACTTATCAATTTGCATTTTTCTCCAGACTTTTCAAATGTGCACGCACGTTCACATACACAAACCCCCACACACACACATCTCCCCAAAAACATCTAATCATACTGTATACGTACTCTTTTGTGATTTTTTTTCTTTTCTCAGTGTAGTGTGGTCATTTTGCCAAAATGATGCAGAAAGAGCCCCATTCTCTTTAACAAGTGTATGAATCATAATTCATTTGAGCATTTTTAAAATCACCATTCAGTATTCCTTACTTTTTCCTTATTTTTACAAACAGGGCTGCCATAAGCATCTTTATAAATATAACATGTACACATATATGCATACCTACACACACTTGTGTGGATAAATTTTCAGAGGTGAAATCGCTGAGTCAAAGGCAATGTAAGTTTGGGATAGAGATTGCCAAAATGCTTTCCAAAGCGGTTGTCCAGTCTGTCCCTTGCAACAAAATTCCTGATGACAGCCATTTGCCCCTTGTCAAAATCGAGCTTTGCTGAGCACAGTAGAGAGGAAGGTGTGAGAGTGTCAGATGGCGGGGAGGAAACACTGGGGTCATTTCCCCTGCGTGCTGTGTGTGGAGGGGACCGCTGGCCTCTGGCCTTGCCCGGCTGCTCTGTTTCCCAGGAAGAGGAAGCCAAGCTGTGTGTGTTAACCTTTGCCTTGCTCTCTCGGGTGTGATGAGGGAGTGGGGCACGTTCACAGGATGTGTGTGTCCTGGTCAGTGGGCCCAGGTCAGTCATTGATTTGAGAGTGTGTGGAGTGAGAATCCTCATTTCTAACCCTTTCCTCGACCCACTGGGCTGTGTCCAAGCCCGGCAGAAGCTCAGGAGCATGACCCTCTTTATAGTTCAGTAGAGGATATGTTTGTTTAAGGTTTCCAGGACTCTAGCTTCTGAATGTCAGGGTGCATCTAGAGGTTTTCTCGATTTTCATAATAGGGTGAGCCTCCTTCCCCTAGTCTGGGCACACTGCCACACACCCCGGGGTCCTGGGCATTAGCCAAGATGTCTGCTGCCCATTTGCTGCCTCTCCCTTGGAGCACCTGCTGGTGCAAGGTGGTCAGACCTGTCTGCTCTGATAAGCTGGCTTGGGACCAGGGTGGTGGCATAGTTGGAGGGATAAAGGTACAAAGGTTCAACAGGACGCCCTGAGGAACTCTGGAAAGCGTGGAGTGGGAACCACGTCCAGAGCTCTAGAAACCCAAAGTGGGTTCCTTTCAAGACCCAGTGCTAATTGGTGTCTCCAGAAACTTCTAGGGAGGAGGCTCAAATTCCAAGTGCAAAAGACCATCCCAGGCAGGCTGAAGGAGGGAAGATGGGAGAGGGAGGTCACATTTATTGAGCAGCTGCGGTGTCCGGGGCACTGGAGGTGGTTTTTGTGTTCTCATTAATCCTCACAGTGAAGCAACTATTAGCATCCCTATTTTATGGCTGGCGAGCGCGGCTCAGAGTGAGTAACAACTTTTCATGGATCTGATGTGATGAACTCAGTGTTATGCCCCAATAATGGGTCCGTGATTAAAGGAGCGATGCTGATATAAAGCGAAGGTCAAGCAAAGCTTTATTTCGCGCCAAGCATCAAGAGTCTAACCGAACGTTTGGGGCCGCACCTCTTACAAGAGAGGGTGACCCTTCTCTGTTTCACAGACTAGCTTTTAAGGGCAAAGGCCTTGCGGTCGGGCCTGGCCACGCACAGGTGGCCAGTGAAATTGTAACACACACAGGAAACTCCACAGTGATGCTAGGTGACCAATTGAATTACAATTTTCCCTAGTAGACATTAGAACCAGCCTATTACACCTTGATTAGGATTGGCGCCAAAAAGGCTCCCAAAGGGCGGGGGTCCCTACACCTTGGTAGTTAGGGAGACTGTATGCAACCCCCCACTGATCGGATGTCTCCATCTGGCCTGACCCACACTTGTATCTGGACTTTGTTACCTGGAGCTGGTTTCCGGGACTTGTTTTTAAGTGAATCCCCTGCGGGAAGGGGAGCAGGGACAGTTTCTAAATAGGTCCTTACACTCAGATCATGTAAAATAGAGTGCTGGTCCCCTGCAGACCTCCTCACCCGCTTGCCTCATGGGTGACTTCAGGACTGCCGGATAGCACACCCACAGGCGAAGCCACCCCTAACAGAGCCACAGATAGAAGCAGGGGGCAGAGGCTTGGGGCAGGGAGTTTGCCTTGTTCCGGGCCATCTGGTGTAATTATTGAAGAGGCTGAGGTGGTCTGGCTATGAAGTCAGTGCCATGTTTGAAGCAGCGCTCCGTGACATGCCGCCAGTATGACTAGGTAGACCAGTTACCTCTCTAGGTGTCTTCGTTTGTGGATCAGAGGTGGTAGCAAGGATTAACTGAGATGATCCGAATAAAGTGTTTAGCAATGCCTGGAATGCAGTAAGTGGCCCATGAGGTGGGCATGGCTATTCGAGTTCTTCCTGATGAAACCAATAATTGGTGCATATGAGAAAAAGTTTCTAAGAACGGTCTCTTACTGTTCGTCTCCTAGTTCTGGTGGTCATACACACAGAGCTTTGACAGCGGAACCTTCTTTTAAGGTCCATGGAGAGTTTGTAAATCCTGGGAGTTCCAACTTTAGATACTCATTTCCCCTCCAGGAAACGTGAAATAAAGAAGAAAAAAAAAGCCTCTGACCCAGAGGGGCCTGCCACAGCTCGCCCATCCTTTCAGGGGGGAGGGGGGGTTGCTTCTGAGGGCGGCGCGGCCATTGTTTTCCTAGCTCCAGCCAGCAGTCAGTGTTTGCCCTTCTGCTCTCCCAGGCCAGCTCTGGTTCCGTTGCCAGTGTGCCCTCGCGCATGGGCGTGTGGGCATGTGTGTGTGCACACGTGTGTTCATCCTCATCCATCTGTATCCCTGTTTGCCACTCCCCACTCCCCTCCTGTTCCACTTCCTGGCGTCATGCTCCATGTCTCACGCAAAGGGAAAGAAGTTGGTTTGCACCTTCTCTCTTCCTGGGAATGTTCGTTGGGTGCTTGCCATGTGTCCTGTGTCCACACATTTAATGAGAGACTCCCATTAGAAACCACACGCTGCAGCTGGGGAAACCCTGACTCAGAGAATTCAAGACACTTGCCCCAGCCCACATAGCACAGAAATGTTAGCGCCAATATTTAAACACATCAAATGCCTTCAAGGCTGTCTTCCCCCTCCATGGTGCCAGCACTGCTTTTGGTCCTTTCTGAGCCCCACGTGTTGGCACCCTGTGACTCCTTCTTGCACTGTTTCCCTACTTGATTTGTCAGGCTGAGCTGGAAGAGCCTGGAGGTCGGAGGACGTTGCCTTGTCTTTAGCTTGGCACAAAACCAGGTACTAGGTAAGCACTTGCTCAACGTTTGTCGGCTGTTTTCTTCCTTCCCTTACTTAAGGGACATTAAGTGAGCACCTCTTTTTTCTTTAAGATTTTATTTATTTGAGAGAGAGCATGAGCGAGGAGAAGGTCAGAGGGAGAAGCAGACTCCCCGTGGAACTGGGAGCCTGACACGGGACTCAATCCCGGAACTCCGGGATCTTGACCTGAGCCAAAGGCAGTCGTCCAACCAACTGAGCCACCCAGGCGTCCCTAAGTGAGCACCTCTTAGGCATATTGTCATTCGGAGCGTTGCCTTGGGGGAGCTTCTGTGCTAATGGGAGATACAGGGTTAGCTCCTAAATCCTCACAACCACCTGGAAGTCAGGTAACAGCTGAGGCTTTTTCCTGACCCTCTTGCCTACCCACTACCCTTCAAGTTAAATAAGGAATCAAGGCCGTGATCCCTGCAGACAACAGCAGGCACTCACACTGAGTGAGATGGGCACCCACTAAACACTCTCGAAGGTGTTTGATAAGGTACAGGAGCCCGCTCTCCTCTCTCCAAACCCCTCCAAAAAGCCCTTTGTCCCAGGTGAGGGCCATTTGGTGCAGGCCAGCTGCGGCGGGGGCTATGTTTTGGTGACTGGTGGACAGGTAATTCCGGGAGGAACATTCTGCCAGCATACGCCCCTTCCCTCCCAGAGCCTTCCTGGGGTTGCGTCAGCTGCGATTACTGTGACTGGTGCAAAAACGTGAGGTCCAGAGCGAGCCTGGAGTAGGGGGGTGTGGGTACGGGAAAGGTTCCACCAACTGGTCATTAACCCTGTGGTCAACCTATGTGTGTGTGCGCTGGGGTGGGGGGCACCCTCCAGTCCAAGCTACAAGGTGGTGCTTGTTCCCCAAATCTGCAGCGGCACCATCCTTCCCCACCCCTAGAACAAGTACCCACCCTAGAGGAGGGTTTGGAATTTTAATAGGGACATACCCTGGGAGTGAGCAGAAACTTTAGCCAAGTAGCCACACACTATTAAACTTGATCTTGCCGACCAGGTTTTAGGTTGGCCAAGACCCTTGCACTGAACCAGATGTATTTGTAGTCTACCCTTGGCCACTGGGGATTTGCTTTTGGAGGTGAGTGGGATAGTCCCCAAGTGTTGCTGCTTTTGACCTCATTGGTGCTTTAAACCAAATGGATTTTCACCCGGTAGACCCACCAGTCAGTCATCAGTTCAGTGTGCCCTGTGGACTGGCGGGTCTGGGGAACACCAGAGCAGCTGGAGAAGATGTTTGCTGCCCTTGCTCTTGGCGGGGTGGGTACATACTCAGCCATGTTAAATCCACAGGGACATAACAATGTGTCCGGTGCTGGGTTGTTCTGAGCCAATAATAAGCAAATAAAGGCAGATACAACAACTGACTGTGGAAATCAAACTTGGAGCACTGCAAGAGATGACTAGATGCTCGGCTAGTGGATCAGGTCAGGTCAGATGTTGGCTTCTGGGGCTTTCTATCTGGGTGCGGTCAAGAAGAGTCTTTGACCCCATGGCCTTCACTGCCTACTGTGGGACTCAATGGGCCTAACTGGGAGGAAAGCGGGCATTGGCCCAGCCTTTGGTGTAGCCACTTGCACTGGGGGCAGCAGCCCTGGGGTCCTCTGCCTTGCCAGGTAGTTTGGACCTCAAGGATCAATCTGGCCTGATTTGGAACTTATGTTCCATGCCTCCCCTCCCTGGGGTAGGACATAGTACGTGAGACCCTTTGAGTAGAAGGTTAGAGCTGACTGATACCTTAGATGGGCTGGCATCATCTTCTTGGAGAACTTGGTATGATGAACTGCTCCCGTCGGAAGCCAGAGCAATGATCATATCTCCAGATGTAAACTCCCCTTTATCGGCTCTGTTTATTCAGACTTCTTCGGTTCCAAATGTTAAGCATCCCTCCATCTAGAGGATTTGGGAGAGTTGAAGAGCTGGGTCCTGAGGACGTATTGTGACCTCAAGGGCCCCCAAAATCAGTGACAGCCCCCCCCCAGGGCAACAGGGTGCTGTGTCCTGACCAGAAGCACTGTATATGCATAGAATAAGGCACCCCCTTTTCTCTGTGCTTCCTGCTTCCAGCCAAAGTGCACAGTTTGAGGTGCAGGGTATAGGTGAGATTTCAGCCCCTACTTCCCCCTTGGCTAGGCAGTCTTTGGGCAGTGAACAACATCCAACTGTATGCAGCGGCCCTAGTCCTAGCCACCTGATGGACTATGGTGTGAGCAGGTGAAGAAAGATTGTCATTGAGTTTCCATTTGGCTTGGGGCCAGGGGCAGCTGGCAGGGGTCCAGAGAAAATAAGACCTTCCTTAGTAAATGGAGCCACGGTGCCACGAAGATACATGGTTTCTTCCACAGTTCCTAACTCCTTTTGTCAGCACAGGGAGCAATAGGTCTATATTGGCCTTTTCTACTTACTTCTGAGAATGGTTGGGCCATATCTTTGGGTTATTCTTTCGTTGCAGCCCAGGTCCAATGGTGAACGTCCCTCCGTAGGAACTGGGCTGGGCTTCATTCTCAGTGCTCTGGAGATAAGCCATGGGTCTGATTGGCATCATGGCTGTTTACCTGTTGAAAGGAGTTGTTTACTCCTTTGGAGTTGTTGTTTGTTGTTTACTTGTTGGAAGGATTGGAAGCCTCAGACATTTCTTGGGCCTGTTGAGCTGAGCGGATGGAAAGTGACCCAGAGTGGGTGGGCTGGCCGGACCAAGGCGTTGTGGTGGGGGTCTGCTGAGAGTCTCCCCGGCTGTGTCTGTGGTGGGGACCCTCCTCTGGAGAGGGTAAGCGGGGCAGGTGGATGTGAGACTCTGAAGCCGCCTCTCCGACAGGAACTGGACACAGTTGCTGGTCATCAGCGAGCCCCCTAGATGCCTGCCATCTGCCCGAAATGGCTAGAAACGGGGGAAATAGAATCCATGGGCTTTTAAAATCCAGAGTAAGGGAAACTCCACCCGGGGAAACATAACCCCAAGTAGGGTGTGTGGAAGCAGGATGTTCAGTTGCAAACCTTTCTTGAGAACCAGCTGCGGGGTAACGTTATCTGGGCCGCTCCTGCAGCCAGAGGAGAATTTATCTGGGTCCCTGACGCAGGCCTGGTAAACAGAGCTGGCTGTCTCGGATGACCTCTGCCCTGTCCCCCTTCCCCTCCACCTGCTCTTTCTCAGGGGTTTATCGCTAGGGTTTCCCATGCCAGCAGGGCCGCTCCGAGAGGCTTGAGAATCTAATGTGCGTTGGGGTTTGTGTGGGTTGGGCCGGGATTTTGCATTTGCCTTGCTCACCTGGAACGGTAAATTAGGAGGTTTAAGGTTTGGAGGAAAGCAAATGAGCCCTTGCAAGAGGCTGCCTAGATGAAAGAAAGGGGTCTGTGCCCAGACCTCTGGGCTTCTGTTTCCAGGGAGGTCTCTGATCATTTCCTCAACTCAGGATTTAGACCATTAGTCCACGAGGGAGGCTGGTGGGGTCTTTGGTAAATCCTAAAGGTTTGGGGGAACGTGGGTGAGGATTTATTTCCACACCGCTGCACCCGCGTCCCCTCATGCTCACTCAGAGCATGGGAAGCAGAGAGCAAGACTTTGCCCAAAAAGGAAAGAAACGTGTTTTGAGGGGAAGCATGGCCGGGTTGCAGCCTGGTGGCTGTGGCCCGCAGGGCTCACAGGGCAACTTCCACTGCCTTGCCCTCTGGCTTTTCTCCAGAAGCTTGCCTTTGGGATGGGTTCAGGTCAAGGGTCAGGCAGAGATGGTTCTCTGTGAAGGGAAAGGACTTCTGCGGGGGTGGGGGGGGGTGGGGGGTGGTGCTCTGGTTGTGTGCTGGTTAGTCCTAGCCTGGGAATTGGGAGGTCTGGCCTCCTGTCCCCGCTCTGGCACTAATGGGGTGAGCACACCTGCTATGGTAACCAGCATAGTGGGGACCCCAACTTTGTGCCTGCTGAATAGAGGAGGAGCCTGAGGGTCCGAGAGGCTGGGCTGACGTCTCACAGCCAATAGCGGCGGTCCTGAGAGGGAAACCCAGGTGTGACTGACTCCAGAGTGTCTGCCTCTTCCTTGGCAAATCACCATCCTGGCTCTGAGTTGCCTCCTCTGCAGATGGAGAGGCGTCTCAGCTGCCGGAGGCTGTGAGCCTATAATTAATTCTCCCTGGGAGGCGAAGGGAAGCCCCTAATTACTGAAGAGGATGGAGCATGGGTCATGTTAAGCCCCAGTTAAGCCCTTCCTCCAGGCCCCGCTTGGTTGGCCGGGGAGAAAGGCTGCTGTCTAATGGCCCACTGGCTCTCTCCTGGGAGGGCACTGCCGCCTGGGGCCTCCTTATAGTGTGTCCGCCCAGGCAGAGGTCAGGAAGGCAGCACCTGGCCACGTACAGCATCTGCTCCATGCCTGGGACCTGTGGGAAGGGGAGATGTGGTGGGAGGTGAGATGGAGCCAGTAGGATTTGGGGGTCAAGGAGCCAAGAGTCAGCAGAGGGGATGGGATGGGTTATAAACCCCAGTGAAAACCCCAGAGCATCTGGCCACAGTCAGTGAAGCCAGTTGTGCGTGAGGGTTTCCTCTGTGTTTCTCTGGTTTTATAGCATTCCTAACCACTGACTTCCATCTGGGCCCTGAGTTCTGCCTCTTCTTTCTCTCAAAATTGACATGATCCCCCCCCCCCCCCGCCATGTTCCTCTAGGTCCATCTCCTATGTAAGGGGCACACAGACTTCAGGCCACCCAGAGATTTTTTTTTTTTTTTAAAGATTTTATTTATTTATTTGACAGAGAGAGAGATCACAAGTAGGCAGAGAGGCAGGCAGAGAGAGAGGAGGAAGCAGGCTCCCTGCGGAGCAGAGAGCCCGATGCGGGGCTCGATCCCAGGACCCTGAGATCATGACCCGAGCCGAAGGCAGCGGCTTAATCCACTGAGCCACCCAGGCGCCCCCACCCAGAGATTTATTAAGAAAGATGTCTTTCAGTCCTGATTAAGTAGTTTGCTTTAAATATCCAGTCTGAAATTTACATGCAGAAAGATATCCAGTATGGTCCATAGCATGGCCATTGCATGCAGCTGGACCTGGGTTCAAGTCCTTTGCTCTGTATTTTACTAGCTGTGTGACCTCAGGCAAGTTATTTAACTTCTCTGAACCTCAGCTACCTCCTGTACAGAATGGATGGAGGTAACAATGGTAGCTTCGTCGTCGATGGAATGAGCTAACGCTTCCTAGTGCTTTGCACTGTGCTGGACTGAAGTGGCCATTACCTAAATGGTTCCTACCGTTAATTCTATGAGATAGACGTTTATATATGATCTAAAGCAAAGCACACCCCTATCTATTATAATCATAGTCAATGGTTTATGTTGGGCTTGTGAAGATAGTGATGGCTTCTTACTTTACGTTCTTTTTTATCAGGGTCACGTGAAACAGGTCATGAATACTCCATGTCCGGGTGGCAACTGTTGCTCTTTGCTTTGCTTTATGACCCTCTCCTCGATTTCGGTTCACAGTGAACACTGCGCTGAGTGAGGCGACTCTGTGAGGGGGCTCAGGTCGGGGAGAAGGGGTGGAGGACTCAAAGTTCGTTTGCTCCGAGGTTAACCACGTAGCCAGACATAAAGCCCCATACCCCTGTGTGCAAAACCCTTGCTGTGGCCTGCGCATTTGTGTCCCCCCAAATCTGTATGTTGGCGCCCTAGTCCCCAGTGTGATGTTTGAGGCCGGGCCTTTGGGAGGTGATCAGGTTTAGATGACGCCGTGAGGATGGAGCCCCAGGGGTTCCCTGGGTGCCCTCAGAAGACGAGGAAGAGACTAGAGCGCCCTCTCTCCACCACGTAAGGACACAGAACAGGGAGACCAACTGGAAGTCAGGAAGTCGGTCTCACCGGAAACCTTGATCATGGACTTCCAGCCTCCCTAGCTGTGAGAAGTAAATGTCAGTCGTTTGAGCTACCGACTTGATGGTAGTTTGTTACAGCAGCTGGGACAGACCAAGACAGCCCTGTTCTGGGCACCTGGGGACTTCAGCTACCCTGAGGCCAAGGGATCTAAATGTTCCTCCTGTTTGCTCACATTCCTTCCTTCTCACGGTGGCTGAGAGTCCTGGCTTCGCTGGCCATTTTCTTCTCACAGGTGGAGTCCCCCCAGACCTACTGAGTCAGAATCCCTAGGCAGGGGCCTAGAATCTGCGTTTTTGTGAAGCCTGCCAGGAGATGCTGATGGGCACCCTTGTGAGGGAACCAGAGCTGTGGACACAGCCGCTCAGTCTTTTGGGAGGAAGGAAACAAGGCAGGGGTCCCACGGTGTCTCAGTGTTGTCCCTTAACCCTGGAGAGGTTGTGTGGCCAGGGACTTTCTCCTTCTTCAGCCAGCAGGCCTGCCCACCTCCTGGGCCAGGGAGCCTCCCAGATTGGCTTGAGGCAGCAGCCGTGGAAAGCCTGAGCCCCAGGAAGTGGGGTGACACTGGGAATAGGGTCTT
This sequence comes from Meles meles, assembly GCF_922984935.1. Lineage (NCBI taxonomy): Eukaryota > Metazoa > Chordata > Mammalia > Carnivora > Mustelidae > Meles > Meles meles. Next base: position 62,444,044 of record NC_060078.1, on the reverse strand, counting down.
GGAAATGCCTTCATTTCAGACAAGTTGACAAATCTGACATGCGCTAACATCTGTCCTGCAAATGTGCCTCTCGTCCAGGGTGTCCGTTCGATTGTCCAGTGCAGCAAAATGTTTTCTGAACGCGCACTCTGTCCCGTGCCCAGCCATGAGCTGAGACGTAGGGATACTGGGATGAAATTGCGCATCTCTGAAATGCTTATGGTCACTGGATGTGCTTTTCAGAGTGGGTTTGAGGATCAACTACTGCAGAAGTGGTTTGTTAAAAAGGATAAATGCCCAGTTTTAACAATGCACCACCCAAGTGGTGGGAGAGGGCCGGGGTTGTACGGGAACGCTCTGTAATTTCTGCTCAATTTTGCTGTGAACCTAAAACCGCTGTATAAAAATAAAGCCTTTAAGGGGCACCTGGGTGGCCCATTCAGTTAAGCATCTGCCTTGGGTTCAGGTCATGATCTCGGGGTCCTGGGATTGGGCCCTGCGTTGGGTTCCCTGCTCAGCAAGAAGTCTGCTTGTTCCTCTGCCCCTCTCCCCTGCTCGTGTTCTCTCTCTCAAATAAATAAATAAAATCTTAAAAAAAATAAAGCCTTTAAAAAACAAAATAAGATGTAGATACTTGAGCCCTGAAACCCTGGATCTACTTATGCAGAAATTCAGAGTGTGGGGCCCCAGCACTGCAATTTGGGAAGACGTCTTCTAGAATCTCATTCACTTAAGAGTTGGAGAACCAGTGGGAATTTTTGACAACCCCAGTGTATGTTCATTGTATAAAAAACCATATAAAGAAAAGAAGGAAATGAAAACCACTTGTAATCCTAATCCAAGATAATCATCCTTAGTGGTTTATTGAATATCCTTCTAGATGTTTGTGTGTGTGTTTAAATAAATGTGTGTACATCTGTGAGATACCTAACACTGTGTTGGGTTCTGGGGAATGGAGGTAGCAATGGTCATGGCCACAGGGTAACCCCAGTCATGGTATGTGGTGCCTGGTACAGCTTGAAGCCTGGCCTTCACCATCCACTCACTTGATCTTACCTTTTTTCCACAGGTATATATCATCAATGTGACCTGGTCCGACTCCACGTCCCAGACCATCTACCGGAGGTACAGCAAGTTCTTTGACCTGCAGGTAAGTTGGTCTGAGTTTAGATGGTACCCAGTTTCCCCTGCAGTGGCCTGGGTCTCTGGGGGGCTGTCCTCTCTCATGTCCTCACTCTTCTGGAGAACCCCTGTCCGAGCTCTTGGGGCCAGTGTGTCGGTCAGAGCAGAGGGACAAATGAGGAGCCCTCGCCTGTCTAGCTGGGCCTGGCTCAGTCTGGAATATTACAGGCAGCCACTGGGCTTTGTGGGCTTCCTGTGATGGTCTTAACAGTCAAGCTTTGTCACCCTCCTCTGCCTGGCGGGTAGGAAACCGGGGTGGGGAGGCAGGAGGATGGCCGTGGGTGCTGTGTGCATGAGCAGACATGTAACTGTAAACAACCAGGGTGAGACACAAGCCACCACGTCATTGCAGGCAAAGAAAAGCAAACACACAGGAGAGACAGAAACAGAAAATAAGCAGTTTCTTGAACGGCAGACACAAACTGGGCATACCACTGCGTCTGTCTCGCCGAGTAAGGCGCTCTCTCTCCCTGTTCGTCCGTGCGCATGGCGTGTGCGACTCTCTAATGTGCACCGGCGTGTTCACACGACTCCTCCTGCAGACACCTCCCTTGGTGCCAGCTCACTTGGGTCGACTTTTGGGGTCACAAGGGATAGTTTTACACTCCTGCAGCTCAGACAAATGGGAGACTTTGCTGGAAGGAGATACCAGCGATGGTTGTGGGGTTGACCAGAGGGTGAAGAGGAGAGTGAGACAGTGGGCTCTCTAGGAACACCTGCTGATGACCAGCTGCCTTCTGTCTGGGTCTGTTCTCCGCTTCTCTCTGGGCCCTGTCCTCAGGTTCCTGAGGAACTCGGCTGTCAGCAGCTCCTCTATTCTATTCTCTGTATCTATTCGTTCCCAACACCAGAGAGATTGACTCTCCTCGTTTCAAGTTGAAGAATCTCAGGGAAGACTTGGATTGGCCTGATTTGCATCAGGTGCCCTCTCTGGACCAATCAGTGTGGCCCAGGGTAGAGGGTCACAGAGGTAACAGCAGGGGGCCTAGGCCCCCATCAAGGCAGAATCACCGTGCTTGGACAGAAACACTTCCTATACCAGGAAGGGAAAACTGAGAGGTTCTAGATTATTCCTCAGGGCTGCAAGTCTGGTGTAAGCCAATAAAAACACAAAGAAGAGAAACGCACCCCTGGTCCTCACAACCAAGGTCCACTCCTTTGTTTGCAGGCTTTTGGTGGTGAGTCATCTTGGAGAGGCCAGGTCTGCGTGTTTCCCCCCAAGTACCTGACTTTATTCCATTGTCCTTATCCCTCTACTTATGAGATGAGCCAAAGGTGAGCCAGCTTCCTGTCTTCCAGTAAACCCTGTCTTAGTCCAACAATACAGGTGGAAGCCACTCCTCACCTTCCTGCCTCTTCCTCTCCTCACCTCCCCCATTCCTGTCTAATCTCCTTGGATCCTTATGGTATAAACTGGTGGGATTTGCTGATACCCCATCAATGGGTATAGTGTGCTGGACAGGAAATGATAAGTTAGTTGGGGAGAGGGAACCCTGAAAGGACTCATTGATGAGCCAGAGAGGGTCTGCGAGCCAGCGGAAACTCTCAAATCAGAGCTTTTCTTCCCCCTCTTCTGTTCTGTTCCCTCACCCCCTCCCTAGTTACAGAACCTCACGAGAAAGGAATGCTGCTCCCCCCCACTTCTTCCTTGCCTGGAGGGCTTATTTCCTGTGTGTTGGGACACACAGCATGGAGTGTCTGTGCGATGTGCTGGCTCTCACCACGAGTATGGCCAGGCCTGTCCACATGGGTCATTGCCACCTGTAGAGGCAGTTTGGAAAGGGTTGGGATGGTTCTTTGGAATTTAACCTTTGAGCCAAGGGTAGCATCTTTGTGAGTCCATTTTACAGAATTCATGACATGAAGACTTTCGGTGGTGTTCACTTTGGAAAGCCTTTCTTGTTTATCAGGGTCACTGACTTTAATATGGCGGCTCCTATAGAGGAAGAACGAGTGACATTGCTTGCTCTGCCTCTGGTCCCTGGTGCCCTCGCAACTGGCCTTTCTGAGTGGCTGTGTGAGAAAGCAGCATAGAGCTTAGGCACTGGGGACACACTGCCTAGGACTGGGTACTGGCTCTGTCATACCCTGTAACTCTGGAAATGGGCCTTAACTTCTCTAGGTTTTGTTTTCCATCTGTGGAATGAAGATTCGATTAATACCCACCCAAGAGGGTTGTCGTGAGGTTTACATGAGCAAATCTGTGCAAGGTCCTTGGGGAAAGGACAGTCTCATGCACGCACTGCCGGCCCTGAGTGGGTGGCAGGTCGGGGGAGGCGGGAGCGGAAGGACTGGCGCTTGGAGGAGAGATAGTGTATCTTTGATGTGACCCGTGGCATGAATGAGTTGTCTGGTGAAGCATGGGGGAGCGAGTTCATTCATGGTGTTGGGGAAGAGAACCCGCAGATAAGCTGGTAGCACGTTCTGCACTTATCTGAAGACTTAGGACTTTAAAGAGCTGGTCATTTATCTCCTTATTTCCCTCCTCCCCCATGCCACCCACACTCCTTACTTACTGGCTACCTGCTCCCTTTGAGGCCCTTGAGTAGGGTCACCAGATAAAACAGGAGATGTCCAGTGAATTTCAGATTATTAATGATGGTGGTGATTTTTTACTATAAGTGTGTCCCAAATATTACAATGGGATGTACTTGGGCTAAAAATGTGATTGTTTTTTATTTGAAATTCACATTTTATGGTGTGTCCTATATTTCCATTTGGCTCAGTCTGGCAACCTTACCCTGGCTGTGAGTGGTGAGGGTGGTTGTATGAAGACCAGTGAGCCAGGCTGGCTCAGGGTCAGAGTACACTGGCCTCCAACACATTCTGCTTCTGCAGGACAGAAGTGGGACGGCCTGAGGAGTACTAAGTTGGGAAGGACAAGGTCCCTTCCTTCTAGAAGTCTGGTGGGGAAAGTAGACTTTTAAGCAATGAAGTCCACTGGAGATCAGATAGATCACCAGGCAACGTGCTATGGATGGAGAGGAAGGAAAGCATTCCTCTTGGGATAGGGGAACAAGAAGGATGCCTGTACGATTCTGATTGGGACAGCAGCCTGGAGTGGTACAGCCCCATACCCCCACATCAGTTTGGAGGTCTTTGGTTGCCTTTTGAGAATTACAGTTATTGGGGTAAAGGGTATTCCTAATTTGTTTGTTAATTTGTTTATTCATTTATGCTTGCATGCCTGCTTCCTTCTATCCATCGGTCATCATCCATCTGTCCATCCCTCCATCCACCCACCCGTTCACCCACCCTCAGTCTATCCAATCTAAGTGCCTATCCTCTATGTGCTAGGCACCATGTCAGTCTCTGGGGATTTATTGATGAGCAAAAGCAGATCTGGTTACTGCTTAATTTATGGGACTTACCTCTTAGTGAAATAAGATGAGTTTTAGTTAAAAAAATTTTATGTCTATGTCTATATCCATATCTATCTATATCTATCTATCTATGGCACCTGGGTGGCTCAGTTGGCTAGGTGTCTGCCTTCAGCTCAGGTCATGATCCCAGGGTCCTGGGATCGAGTCCCGCATCAGGTCCTTGCTCAGGGCAGAGCCTGCTTCTCCCTCTCCCTCTGCCCCACCCCTGCGTGCATGCTCTCTCTCTCTCTGACATATAAATAAATAAAATCTTCTTAAAAATGATGTTCATACAATTTTATACATTTCAAATGCTACAAAGGAAAGTACTGTAGACGTACGGCTGAAAAATCCTATACTCGGGGATCAAAGCAGGCTTCCCTGGAGAAGTGAGCGTCATCTGACAGATCAAGGAGTTACTGTCTTTCATTTTTGAGATCAGGGCTTCTTTTGTGCTTCTAATGAAAGCAAAGACTCTCTCCTCAGATAAAGGCATGAGTGTACATACATCATTTTCTAACCTTTTTAGTCATTCATACCCCCCTGAAATCCTTCCAAGGGCATGGGGATAAGACCCTGTACTTTGCCCCAAACCTTCTCTCCCCCGTGCATGGCCCCTCTCCCTGCCCACTGGGACGCATGGGTCTGGAGGCTTCACACCTGTGCATTCACTATGCTAGCCACTAGCCACATGGGCCTATTTCCATTTCCATTTAACTTAATTAAAAATTTGAAAGATTTAATTAAATTAAGTTAAATTCCTTTGTAAGAATGAAATGAATCGGCTCTCTTGGCCCTATTTGCTGTCTGTAAGTCCTCGGTAGCCGCAGTGGCCCGGGGCTCCATACTGACAGGTATAGAATGTTTGTATCACGGCTGTGCCGCTGTAGACCATCTGGGACGCATATCAGGCTTGATCTGGCTTTATGCCTCCCCGAGGGCCCTGCTACCCTCCCAGACCCTCCCCCATTGCCCTCGCAATTCTTTAGGGCCCCAGCAGGAGGAAGGAGACTCTGTTCCACTGTGGTCTGCCCGATCAGTAGAGCAATTCAATTCAACAGCTATTCCAAACACTTCTGGAAACCGGGTCAGTGCCAGGGAGGGCTTCTGAGGGCATTTCAGGTGTTAAGTTGGGAATAGGGAGAAGAGAGGCTCTCGGTCTCCAAGTAGAAATTGATGTCTTTTAAAAATAATCCACCACTCCACCTATCTGACCAGGAAAAGGGACATGTCCAGAGGGAGCTATGTGGGACAAGCCCCGCCGGCGAGGCCCATTTGGCCCTAAAGGGCTCGGATTACTTGGAGGTGCAGTTAAGGGGAGAAGGAGGACGGTAAAGGGCCGCAGATACTCTTAAGCCGCCTTCTCCCTGGCACTGGACCACCTTTCTAGCCTCTGTAAATGTCCTTGCACAACTCCCTCCCTGTTAAGTAGCCCCCCCCACCCCCACCGGGGCCGGACCGGAAGGCTCTCTGAAGGCCCGGCTCCACCGAAGCCTGTTTCACAATCTGACCTCCAAGGCACTGGGCTGCGGTAATGGCTCGGCAAACACTGGCCCCGTGCTGCCGCTGGTCCTTGGCTCTGAACTCCAGCCAGTGAGTGCCGAGCATCAATATTTGACGAGCGCCAGGAGAGGCCCTCAGGCATCCCCACACTGCTTGCAAGATGGACTTGAGGACCTTGTTCAAGAGCGCTCATGTGCTCTGAAGGATTTAACGTGTTGTGAAGAGCTTTCATCTCTCTTCCTTATTCATCTCTCTAGACTTTCCACTCACCTACCCCACCCGAGGTCACACTCACTTTCTAGCTGTCAAATAACCAGGCCAATATGGATGGACAAGACAGCCCCCTCCGAATCATTCATTCCTGGCCTTGGGATGGGTATGTATGTGGGAGGGGCACGTTCTGAAGCCATTTGGAGTGTGTTATGGGATCACTGTGTTTTTAGGAGGAGAAGAATCCTATTCCGGCCCCGTCACTTTTGCAGGTCAACATCTGTGTTCATCTTTCTACTTATTAAATTTAGAATTTGGTTTAGTTTTTGTTTCATTCAGCTTCGTTTAGTGTAGTTCATAGAATTATTCTCGTTTGGTTTGATGTTCGAAGCACACCACAGCTGTGGTCAAATGAGGGTGGGGGGTGTTCTGATGTGTGCCAGGGACCAACCTGAGAGCAGAACAGGAGAGGGGAGAAGTGTCTGTCCTGCAGGCTCTGTCTTTTCATCATCAAGGCAAGCTCTGTGTTGTTTGAAGTCGTTGACCTTAGAGTAAAGGCAAGAGGTGGGGGCCAAAACCTGGGGAGGGAACTTGTCAAGTTCTAAGAATAGTTTCGTTCCAAGGACAGTGGAGAGTCACAGCACCTGGCATGGCAGGGCCAGCTCCCGCAGCGTGGTGAGCTGCAGTGGATCACTGTGATTGCTCACACGCCCTGGGCAGAAGAGAACATTGGCTTTGACTGAGGTCAGTCCGCAGTCCCAGGAAGGCACAGAGAACCTCACGTTGTTTGCCATGGTGACAGTGGGAAACCCCGTGACCATCCACAGAGGGTCACTAAGTAGGTGGCTGTATTCTCAATGCACTTTGTTCAACGGTCAAAACAAATGAGATTGATCTCCATTCCATGGATGGATCTCCAAGACATGTTAATGAATGACCACTGCAGATTTCAAATGATATAGTGTTTATGCAAAAACAACAGCAAGACATATTTGCTACAAGGACGTGCACAGCATAAGTATATAAATATTTTTTAAGTATCTGGAAGGATGTGTTTCCAATTGGTCATAAAGTTATCTCTGGAAGAAGGTGAGGGACATCAGTGAGAAGAGGATCTTGGTCAAAGGGGAAACTTAGCCTTATCTGTAATGTTTTACTTTTTTAAAACAGGAGAATATATTCATGTATTATTTACAATGTCAATATTTAATAATTTAAAAGATACCTATGGGAGGAGGCGGGAAAAGTAGGAGGTCTACATTTAATATGTCTCTCCTGGTCATTATAGTATAATGGGACAGAAGACACATGGGTTTAAAAAAAAAATCGTCATGAAGAGCGTATCTAACCAAAGAAAGAAAATGACAGTAATTGTTAAAATCACATGACCTCATACTTCCTGAGCCATCTCTCTCAATCAGTCCTATGGAATGTGACTGGTTAGAACCCATTATAACCAACCCCAGGGATTTGTCCAAATTACCTTGTCAAACTGGAATCTTGTTTTCAAATATTGCTCAAAACCCACGAATGTGTGTTCCCTGGGGCAAGAAGCACCTGCGTGGTGGGCCTTGTGTCACGATGACACACACTAAGCTGCATGGTCGTGGGTGCGGGGACTACGAGCAGGGACTCCACAGCCAGGGCGATAGGGATCCAAGACCAGCTCCAGCCCTTACTAACTGTGTATCACCTTTGGTGAGTTCTTTAACCTCTCTGTACCTTGGTTTTCTCATCTGTATAATGGGGTTAATGAAAATACCCACCTCCTGGGGGGATACTAAGAATGCAGTTAGACACGTCAAGAAAGCCCACGGGGTCGTGACCAGCATGGAGACTCTGGACAGGGAAGCTGACCGCTCAGCAGGTAGGCTTGCAGAAACGTAACTGCAAGGGAAATAGCTGGAGATGCCCACTCAGTCTGCAGGCGGAGCTTTCTTCCTTGCCCCGCGGATGGACGCAGCCTTCACCTTCATCCCGTAGCTCAGCAGGCCTCTGGGCAGGAGGGGCAGGTGGCCATGCTAAGAGTTTCCTAGGTAGAGCTCTCCACCTCCAAGGAGTGATGACCAACATGACCAAAGCACAGTCCTCCCAGCAACACTGTTGGGAAAATAAGTAATTGTTGGTCACTCTTTTTCCTTGCTCTTAGAAGGAGGCGTTTTTCGGATTCCTGATGGAGCACAGGGGGATTCCAGGGGAGCCCTGTAGGGAGTCCAGAGGCTCTCGGGAATTCCATGGCTGGCTTCTCACCCCCCTACCCCGCAGCTGGCTCCTTCTTTAACTACTGCCTTTCATCTTGCCCCTGTGGCCTGAGGGTGAACTCCAGCTTCCTCTCTCTTTCTCCTCATTTCTCTCCTCTGCCAAGCTCTGCTGTTGGTTAGGGTTGGGGTGGAGGGTGCTGAGGGTATCTGTTCCCCAGGAAAGGAAGGGAGGGCCTGGTGAAATGTTACATTGAGGCCAGCTCAGGATGAAATCCTGGGGTTCCCTAGTACCCTGCTAGTAACCCCTTCTTGTACAGTTTCCCCAACTCTGTGGTTTTAGTAATAACCCTATACACAGGGGCCTCGCGGGTCCAGAATTGATGGAGAGAGGTGGAGGGGGAAAGGTGGTGGACTTGGGGCAGAGTACAGAGGGGGACAGCCTCACACATTTGTGTATAAAGGGAAATAAGAGGCGGGAGCTTGGTCTCTGGTGGAGCCTCCATCAGGAGAACTTTCCTGCCAAGCAAAGCCTAAAGATACAAAGAGAGGAGAGGAGCTTCTCTGACTCAGCAGCCCAGACTTGCGGGATATTCACCACCCTGCCAGTGTTCTTAGCACATGGTCTGTAGGTGACCCAGGCACATGCCTCCCAGGGTGCTCAAGGGCACAGGCCCTCTCAGATGAGACCTTCACTTGTGACTGCACCACGAAGCCAGGAGCCATCTCTGCCCGTTGCTGAGTGTTCATCCCCTCCCTGTGCCAGCGTGGGATTTTCACATGGTGGGGAAGCTCCTTTATAGACATGTGGACAATTATAAGAAAAGCTGAAATGTCCTCTGGGTATTAAATCTTAGCATTGGTTCCTTGTCTGTAACTTTCTGGGTGAAGTCTTTTTTTTTTTTTTTTTTTTTTTTAATATTTTATTTATTTATTTGACAGAGAGAGATCACAAGTAGATAGAGAGGCAGGCAGAGAGAGAGAGAGGGAAGCAGGCTCCCCGCTGAGCAGAGAGCCCGATGCGGGACTCGATCCCAGGACCCTGAGATCATGACCTGAGCCGAAGGCAGCGGCTTAACCCACTGAGCCACCCAGGCGCCCCCTGGGTGAAGTCTTGTGAGTAACGGATGGATGGAGAGAGTTCAGGAGGCTGCCTGCTCCCCCAGTAACTGTCCTGCAGGGCTGATGAAAATGTCTTTTGCAAGGAGAGAAATCAGCTGTGTGCAAATATCACAATACGAGAGGTGCGTGCTTGCTGACCAGTGTTATCCAGGTCTGCTGGGGAATCAAAGGTGGAATTGTGAGTTTTAGAACGAGAAGGCCCTTAGAGATCACCTGCTAGGATGATACCTCTCAGGTGTTCACGTGGCCACTTTCCAGCCTCATGCCCACAGCAGACATCATTAATTGATCCTGGCATGTTCCTGTCCTATACCCATGGCAGACATCACTCATCAATCATGAGCCCAGACATGGTCCCAGAATCTGTCTAAAGAAAACATAATCAGGCACACCTGGGTGGTTCAGTCTGTTATGCATCTGCCTTCAGCTCTGGTCATAATCCCAGGGGTACTGGGATTGAGTCCCGCATTGGGTTCCCTGCTCAGTGGAGATCCTGCTTCTCCCTCTGCCTGCCGCTCCCCCTGCTTGTGCATGCTCTCTACTCTCTCTGACAAATAAATCAATAAAATCTAAAAAACAAAACAAAAACCTTAAAAAAAATAAAATCAGATACTTCAGGGAGAGACTACCTGTCAATTGGTAAAAGCACCTTGAGTGAAAATTCTTGGCTACCCTCCCATGTAGTCCTTTTCCTTTATTTGATCAGATGAGGAAGTGAGGCTCCAGAAAGGGAAGGGACTTGTCCAAATTACAAGGCCATGAAGTGACAGCAGGACTAGAACTCGGGCACCCTAGCATCTAGCTCTCATGAGTCTGGGATTCTGGCCTCCCATCCAGAAGGTCTCCTTTGGTTTTTGGTGGGAGGGCAGGAAAGCCCCATTGCATCACCAAGAAAGCTGGTGGGAGAGGAGGCATGCCCCCTCCCCGGGAGACGGTGCCCCTGTCAAGTGCAGAAGACTTCCCCCGAGCTCCCGAAAGGTCAGACGCAGGTCCTTCACAGGATCGGCTCCTTCCTGGAGCTCAGCCCCCATGTCCTGCCCACCTCCGCCCACCTCTCTCTGATGATAAACCCCAGCTCCTCCAGAGGCGGCGTCTGAGTCAGGCCACATGCCTGCGTGACTGCTTGGGGCTGCGCGCCCTGTTTTCCCAGCATCCGGTGTCATGTCAGGGTGTGTTTGGGTGGTAGCTCAGGGAGGCCCCGGAGTACAGTTGCTACCTGTCACCTCCTTCCTCCTCTGGCCTCAGGCCCAGAGGTCTGACCTGGAAAACTCAGCTCTGCCCCCACCAGGCCCCCCAGCGACCCCTCTGGATAGGCAGCAGGAAAGTTGGCTGGCAAGTGGATGGGGGACAGTGTGCCCCTTCATCCTGGAGAATGAAGGGAAGGAGGATCTTTGGTGGCGGTCAGGTGAGTGTTGTGTGAGTGAGTGTGTGTGTGTGTGTGTGTGTGCACGCACCTGTGTGTGCACACACTCCCTGAAGCCTTCAGTTGGGGCCAAGTCACTCCCTTCCCTTGGGAGAGAATTTCAAGTCCATCCTGGCACCTTTGGAGGGGTGCCGGGGCCGTTCCTGGCACTGGGCTTGGTGCTGAGAACCCCTTGGGGAAAAGTCAGGGTCGTCTTGGGCAGAAAAGCCCAGCCCATGGCCTTGGCCTTAGCCAGAGCCACCAGCTGGTGCACAAGTCAGGGCAGGGCAGAAGGCACAGCATGAGTGAGCAAGGCAAAGCGTAGAGCCCTGCAGTCAAGGCCTGCTCGCTGGGGGCCCCCTGGCTGACTTGTCAAGGCAGCTCCTGGATCTGAGCCTGGAGGTCTTGGCATCCGTATACCCCCTCACCCCATGGCAACAGTTGATTTTGCTTTTGACTTGTGTGGAACTAGGTGTGGGGGGGAGCCGGGGTGAGTGGTGGGAGCCTGGGCTATGGGCTTGAGGGAAGCCAGTTTGTTCTGCAGCCCCCCGCCTACCCCCCCAGCAGGTGAACTGCCACCAGCAGGGGGACTTCAGCCCCCAAGTGACTTCAGGGGCCGTGATTCTTGCATCTCAAGGATGTCCCCTCAGACCAGGCTGCTGTAAGAGTTGTCAGAGGATTGACACTCTTTCCTTCTTATCCTCGACTTAGCTAGAGCTAAGGAAGAAGGGTTTTAGATTCCTCAGAAACCTCCACAGCCGAGTAACATTGGGCTCTCCAGAAGAGCTTGTGGGATTCTCTCTTTTTTTTTTTTTAAATATTTTATTAATTTATTTGACAGACAGAGATGACAAGTAGGCAGAGAGGCAGGCAGAGAGAGAGGGGGAAGCAGGCACCCCGCTGAGCACAGAGTCCAATGCGGGGCTCGATCTCAGGACCCTGAGATCATGACCTGAGCTGAAGGCAGAGGCTCAACCCACTGAGCTGCCCAGGCGCCCCTGCTTGTGGGATTATTGGTGCCAAATTCCTGGTTCTCCGAGTGGGGCAGTTTCTCGCGGTGAAGGAAAGTTCCGGCTTTATTATCAGACTGACGAAGGTGTGTGCGTGGGCCCCAGCTCTTACCAGTCAGGTGACCCTGAACAGTTACCTGGCCTCCAAGACTCACCTTCTCAGCGATGGAATGGCTCTTAATACAGAAGCAGCCTCAGAGCTGTTGTGAGATTTCCAGGAAATAAGACCCAGGAGGCCTTCGCACATGAACCTGGAGCAACTACAGAAAATTGTCAGGATGGTGGTCATTCCGGAGGAGGGCAGGGGCACTGTGGACACCGTGTCTGTCCAGCCTGAGCCAGGGGAACATTTTCCCAGCCATGAAAGGGTCTTGGGCATCCCGAAGCTGTGGTCAGTCAATGCTACAGGACTGGCCAGTCGATGGCCCCAAATGCCGGCTGGGGTTGGGTTCCGTCTACGTGTATCTGGTGCCCAGTAGAACACAGTGGCTGGTTCGGCCATGCCTGAGTCTGAGCTCGGTGCTGGCAGCAGGCTGGGCGGAGGCTAGGAATGGGCGGGCGCCGGGGTGTCCCTAGGGCTATATGGACCACATTCAGATACCCCTTAAGGAAAGAAAAAAACAAACCAAATAGGAAGCAGGAGGCTGCTGCCTGGGCTGGAGTTGAGAAGCTTTCAGAGAGCCTGGTTCTGGCATGTGCCAAGCGATCGTTCTTCCCACTGAGACAGTGCCGGCTGGTGAGGGCATCTCTGGTGCAGGCAGCCCGCCTGGCTCCTCAAGGAGATGGGCTCCACTCTCTGCCTTGGAACCTTGGGAGGAGGAACCCCCAGTGCGAAGGTGGAGGGAAGCCCTGTGTGTGCCCCTTGGGGTGCTGGGCCATGCCTCCTCCTCATTCTGTCCTAAGTGCAGTGGGGCAGGGACCAAGACGGGGGAGACAGGCCAAGAGATGTACCAAATGTAGGAGGACTCAACACTGAGATTCTGTCCATCCCAGCGTATGCATTTTTGGGTGCAGTTGGGACACTTTGGGCTACTCTGGAACGCCTAGCTTTCTTGGCTATGTAGTTGAGACCCAAGGTGGGGAAGGGTAGAGCTGCAGAACCACCCTCCCTGCAAGTGAGGGGGTCAGGATTCAGACTGCGCAGTGTGGCTCTGGAATCCACATGCTGAACCCCTTTTGCCCATTGCCACTTGTAACTTTGATGTGGCCCCTGAGTGGGCCAGAGCACTGCGGAGCCCACCTGGGAGGCCCTGGCCCCTCGGAGAGGAGACGGGTCCGTGCCTACCCCTGCCACGAAGGCTTTGGCGGCCCGCTGGAGGGGCTGCTGCCCTGACCCTCTGTCCAGGCTGGGGAGGAAGGCTTTAGGCTGGGCAGAGAGAATTGTCAGTTTCCCTGCATAGGCTCCTGGTCTGTTCTCTGCTCCCGAGTCCCAGGTTCTTCCTGTGGTGGTCTCTCTCCACCTCGCTCTTTTCCCAGTTTCTCTGTTTATCCCTCTCTATCTCTCCAAGGGTCTCTGAGTCTGAGCCTGTATCTTGGCATGGCTCTGTTGGTCTCTGCAGCCTTTCCCAAGACTTTTCTGGAGGCGTTTTCTCTTGCTGTGGTATGTCTTTGTCAGTTGGGGTCTCTCTTGTTCTCTATCTCCCCCTCCACGTGCTGTCACATCCTGAGCAGGATTCTGGGAGAAGGACAGGGTATGGGTCAGGGGCTTGACAGGTCTGCAACCTTGAAGGTAAAAGCTGGTTGGGGGAGGGAGGCTGCCCTTCTCCTTCTCGGGGAAGTATGTGGCATCATAATTAACCTTTTCAAAGGCATTCCTTTTGGTATCAGGTGACAGTCTGGGCACCCTGGTGGGAGGCTCTCTGTCTCCAAAGGGCACCCCTGATGGCCAGCCTTTGGCTCTTCCCCCTTCCTAGAAGAGACATGACTGCAGTCTCCCTCTCCTAGGCCGGCTGTGCCTGGGGCCCATGGCTGCGGGGGCGCTGGCAGTGCTCTCAGCCCTCACCCGGGCTGCCCTGGAGAGTGGAACCCTGGGTTCCTGTGGGTAGGGGTGGGGACATGGCGGGCAGGAACCTTAGGCTGGCTCTTCGCCTTCTCTGGCTGGACAGAGGGTCTCCTGGGTCTCATATGTGTGTTCCATCATCTAATCCCCCCCCCCCCCCCCGCCCCATGCTAGCTGTTCCTCTAAGGCCACACCTGCCCCAGTGCTATCCACGCTAGACATAGCCAGGCAGGATAGGGAGCTGCCCTTGTAGGGTCAGGCTGGTCCCCGGACTACCTCACCAGCTGTCGGTGTTCTGTGGAGGTGGACCAATGGTGTAGGCTCAGGCAGGGCTCTGCTCTCCCTTGGACTTGTTCTCTCAATGAGCGGCTGTCCTCTGCTCCAAGTCTGTGTCATCACCTAGGGATGGGTAGGGGTAAGCATGTCATGGGCAAGTCACTGGGTTCAGGGTGGGGCTGGCTATGCGCCGGCCCATCGGTGGCCCTACAAGGCATCTCTACTGATAAGCCCCACATCTGCTTGCCCCTCAGCAGGTATGAACCCCAGCTCCTATCTAGACCCCTCCCTGCATTCTCCCCCCACATCCGTCTCCCACCTCCCACCCCCCCCCCCCCGGTCCCCCTCCGCCCGCACTGACTTAGCCCCCGAGCCAAGCCCTCCTGATGCCTCACCTGCTCCCATGGCGTTCTCACCAGGACTCCCCGCGCTGCCGTCTGGCCCTTCCAGCAGCTTCTCTGCATTGCAGCCAGTCAGCTTCTCTGTTCGGGGTTTCTGTTTCTAGTTATGAAATGGTTTAATCCTACAGAAAACAACATAACATCTCAGTGGCCCTACTTCCCAGATTTAGCAAATATTCAGGTGTTGCCGCGTTTGCCTGACACTTTTTTCCCGTGGAGGGATAATTGTCCTCAGATACTTTCTGAAAGAAAGACAGACAGTGGTGCAGATAGAGGGGGCGTCTGGCGAATGCTGGATTCCCTTCCTCCTGCCTTGGGTCCAGGGTGCGGGCTTTCGGTAGACTGAGAAGGGGGCAGGGAGATGGGTGTGAGCAAAGGTGTGGAGGCAGGATGGCCTCTGGCCTGTGTGAAGGTCAGGGAGAGTCCTGCCTGTGCGGAGGGAGAGCCGGTGAGGGAGGTAGGCCTGCACACAGGCACCTGGCTGCCCTCACACCACCAGCCCCTTCCCTCCTTGCTCTTCCCCCTCCCCTTGCACCCATGCTAGGCGGGCGGCGGCCATGTCGAGGTCTCCGGGAGGAAGGCACTACCTGGGTCAACAGCAGGGTTGACACCTGGACACGCAGCCTACAGCTGGGCGCCAGGGGGGTTGGAGGACCCCGCGCCCCGTGGGGACCTTTTCCTCTTGCATTTCCTGGTTCCCTGGCCGGAGTGGAGCTCTCCCCGCAGGGAAGCCTGGTGAAACAGAGCCCAGCACGGAGCCTGGGAAAGCCTGAGGCCAGCCCTGGTGGCTTGCCTCGCTGTGTGGGCTGCTTTACCAGGCTCCCCCGGCAGCTCTGCCTGAGTTTTCATTTTTGCTTTGGGGACTTTTTCTTTTTCCATCTGCGTTCCACCTTGTCCTCTCCTTCCGGAAATGTGAAGGGACACCAGGAAGCCTTTGGCCTAAGGAGAAGTGCCATGAAAAGACTCCTGTGGGCCGAATGACCAACCTCGGTGACCAGGGAGGAAGTTCTCAGGACAGAGGCTGCAGCGTCAGCGCCTGAGCCCGTGAGGGTGAGGCCGGGTCAGCATACTTGGACGGCCTGGCTCAGCTATTCCGAGTGCCCGAGAGGCCAAAGGGATTCAAACCCAGTGGGGATCGCCCCAGACCCGGCCAGTCATGTCCCATAGCCAACCCAACAGCAAGTCTGTATGTCCTGTATGACCTCCCTCAAAGTGCAGCAGTGCCCTGCTCCCCTTCCTCTCGGTCTGCTGTGTCCCCACTCTGGTCCAGTCCTATCATCTCTGCCCAGGATACCTGGGCAACTGAACTGGCCTCCTCAGGGGTCCCCCTACTCTCACTCCTGTCCTCCCGCCAAGCAGAGTGATCCTTTAAAAACATAAATCAGATTACATCACACTCCATTTAGAACCTTCTGGAAGTCTCCCTTTCTTTTGGGAATGAACTCCCAACTTCTTACCCTGCCCCCAGGCCCTGGGTGGTGGGCCCCTGTGCACCCTTCCAGATTAGTCCCCTGTGCCCTCCTTTGCTGGCTCTAATTCACTGTTCACCCACTTGTTCCTGGGACACCAAACATAATGCTGCCGCAGGGCCTTTGCCATTGCTGTTCCCTCTGCCTGGAAACTCTTCCCCCAGATTCTCAAGCAGCTGACTCCTGGGCACTCCAGCCTCAACTCACATGACACCTCCTAGAAAGGCCTTCCTTGACCACTTCCTCAGAGAGCCTGCCAGCCCTGTCACATTGTCACAGTTTATTGTTTTCAGCACACAGTGCTCAGGAAATTGGTGTTGAAGAAATACATGAATGCATGGCGAGCTGGTGCTGAGTGTAGAGAATGGGGTGCCAGACCTGCCTTCCCCTTGAAAGGCGAGTTCTACGGTTTGGCTCCCATTCCTCCTCGTGCTTGTCCATCTTTGTGGATAGCATGGACTTGCTGTTGGGAACGCTGCTAAAGATTAGCTGGGATCCTTATGGCAAAGACAGCGAGGTCTTTCTGATTCTAACGTGCACACAAACTACTTAGATGTGGTTAAAATGTAGATTGTGATTCAGTAGGTCTGCCCAGGGCCTGAGATTCTGCATTTCCACCAAGCTCTCTGGTGAGGATAGGATCAGTCTTAGATCACACCTTGAGTCGTGAGGGTGGAGGGTGTTGGAAGGATACATTTGAAGTCCTTCTCTTTCTTTTTCTTCCTTCTGTCCGAATGTGATCTTTCTCCCATTTGGTCTCAGGCTTAGTGACCGCATGGGAATTTGGCCTGGCAAAATGGGGCTCTGTAAGAGGAATGCCGTTCCAGCACTCTCCAGAAGCTGCCAAGGGTGGTTGGTGTGGGCTGCCTCAGAGGTGGTGGGTTCCCATCCTTGGAAATGTTCCCGTGAGCTTGAAAGGTCATGTGTCAGGGTTGTAGATGCCTGTGTGGGTAGAAGGAGGCCTTTTCCTACAATTCAGCTTTGTGTCTTGGCATGCCTTCTACAAACTTGTGGAACCAGGATCTCAAGTTGGGTCTCATTCACCTGTGGTGACTTTTACAGGTCATCTGGCAAGTCCTCAATCCCTATCCTTGTTGAGCCACACTTCCTTAGTGCACAGCATTCTAAATGCTGTATGTGTGATCTGCTGGATACGGTAGCGGGAAGAGGGCTGACGGCTTGGCTTCAGGAATAGTTCGATCATGTAGGGGACATGATGCTTGACGGGATCAGTGGAAGGGGGCAGAGTAGATGCATTTTATATTAAGTCTTCCCTCTTTCAGTTTGGTTCATCAGACCATGACTGAACTCCTTTGTATTAGTCAGGGCAGACAGGTTAATACTGTGTAACAAACTCTCAGTGACTTGTAATAGAGGATTTTTTCCTGCTCACATCATAGACCCAAACTGGTTACTGGAGGGCTATGCTGTAGGTTGTCATTCAGGGACCCAGACTCCTCCATCTGGGGACTCCGCCCCCCACGGATCTCTGTATCCAGTCAGCAGGGGAGGGAAGAGGGAATGTGGAGGGTTGTGGGGAGATATTATGGGTTGTCTGGAGGAGGGGTCCATCATCCCTGCTTATATTCAATTGATCAGAATTCAGTCACATGACTATTCCTCCCAACAAGGGAGGCTGGGGAATGTAGTCTAGTTGAGCTATGAGTCAGATGCTATGATGGAAAATGAGCATATCAAGGAACAGATGTTGTTTACAAGAAATGTACAAATTTTGAAAGGAGGCATATGTATAAATAAATAATCATAATATAGTGGTTGAGTACAGTTCTAGAAATATGACCAAACTACAGAAGCAATGTAGAGGAGGGAGTAAATGAGGGATAAACCTGTGCAAAGGCCTCAGAGATATTGATGGCAAGAGATCACATGGGGGGTGGCATTCTGTGCAAAGGCACAGAACAGCCTGAATGGGGACTGGCATCTTATGTCTAGGGAGGATTGCAAGCAGGCTGTGCAGTGTGTGGGGATGTGCAGAGGTTAATAGGACATCTGACTGGAGAGGTCAGTGGTGCAGAGGTCATGAATAGGCTTGTGTTCCTGGGAGGCAGAGAGCCAACAAAGGTCAAGAAGCCAGAGATAAAACCACTGGATGGGAACAGATCACAGCAGTGTTGGAGATGGTGAAACTTAGCACTCCCTCCACTGGAACCCTCAGAAAGTTTCACATGTTTCTGTCTCTTCTGCTATTTATGAAGTTTCTAGTGGAGGAGGAAATTGGCGGTATGGGCGGGTGACCTAATCAAGTCACCAGGTGTAGAATGCTCCTGGCCAGGACTCCCTGGGCCTGCCTGTCTTTTGCTGGGTCCACCTGACAGCCCACGGTCTTGCTGGGGCTTCAAGCACCTTTGAAGAAGCTTTTAGCACCCTTCCTGAATTTAGGATGACCCACCCAACTTTGGTGCCGACCAACAGCGCTTCCGAGCATAGGAGAAGTGAGCTGTTGGGAAGTCAGGGCTCCATATCGACCAGAACAAGCCTTGGGAAAGAACTGGACTCTTCCCAGCGACTCCAGCCTTCTTCTTTAGCTTTTTCTTTTGTTTTTTCCTTTCACGCAGACTTTATGGGGGTGGGGAAGGATGAGGGTGGGGCTGGAAGTACCCTGACCCATTTGTATTCCAACAAAATGGGGGAAGGAGAAGCTTGGAGAAGGTGACGGAGGAAGGGAAGGACACTGGATTTTTTATTAGAAACATCCCCCTTGGCTTCTCTCCAAGAGAGTACTGTATCAAGGGAGCATGTTGGGGACCAGCTCTGGAATCTCACTGCCTTAAACAGTAGTCTGGGTCTGGGATCACCAAAGATCTGCCTTGGTTTCTTCTCTGCCAAGAACATGCTTTCTTTGTCCAAGACTCTGGCCAGAATTTGATCCCATGGTGGCTAGCAGGACACTTTGAGGACCACAGTTCTGAGCTCCTTAGAGGGATGATGAGCATAAAAAGAACTGACAAACACTGGGGTTGGGTGTGTGGTTCAGCCAGAAAGAACGTAAGTCAGAAGATAGGAATATGTTTTCTTCTTCTTCACCTTTTTCAGGGCCTCTCACTTTGTCATGGTCCTTGGAGGTGGGTGTGGGGGGAGGGGGGTGTCTGGCAGCTTGGGGGGTGGGGAAGGGGGTTAGAAACTTCTGAGGCCAAGGGATAGATAGAGGCCCCATCCCCACTGCAGAAGGGAACAGGGTGACCTCAGCCAGGAAAACACACACACATACAGACACAGCCCCCAGTGTGGGCAGGCTCATCTTAGGCTGGCCTCATCCTCTGTGGGGAGGCGGATTTCTTTGGCAGTCTGTCCCACACACAGATGTCTCTTTTACCACTGCTCCATCCCATGAACTGGCCAGATTTATCTTTCTAAAATCCCACTTCTACAGGGTTGCTCCTGCTCAACATCCTCCAGGACTTCCTGTTGCCTGGAGGAAGAAGTCCAAGCTCTTCCTCTCAGTCTCAGAAGACCCCTCCAGCCCTGCCCCCCTCACACTGCCCGGTACTCTCTGTCCTGGCCCTGGCACCGGGCTCCTCCAGCCCTGCACTTTCCTGGGGACCAGAGGAAAGTGGGGGTGACAAGCAGCCAGAGGCTGACACACTGTGGGGTTGGGAGGGGCCAGGGGTAAGCTCCAGATCTGCAGTAGGAAACCACGCCTCAGGCTCAAGTCCAGGGGAAGCTCTACCCCTCCCACCTAAAGCCAGACTCAGAGCTGCCTGAATCCCACCCCTCTGACCCCGCCTTGGCAGCCCCCAGCTTTCCAGGGCATCAGCTGCCCTACCGTCACCCCTTTCCCTCTTGGCCAAGGGGAGCCTGAATGATCTCATGTTGGGATAAAGTGCAAGAGCCTTAAGTAAAGCCTGTCAATTTCTTTCAGCCATTGACAGGGCGGAATAGCCAGGTTGATCACCCTGAGCAGCTTCCCAGAAAGGGCCATAGGAAGGGGAGATAGGAAGGGTGTGTTGGATTCTCTTCACCTTGGAAAAGGTGACCCCGTGCATCAGCCCCATTCATCAGGTACCTTCAGGGAGCCAAGTACCAGCTCACCTGCGTTATCTCATTGAATCTACACACCACCCTGTGTTGGCTGTTCTTACCCACCCCCACCTTACAGATGAGAAAATTGGGTCCCAGGGGGGTTAGGTGACTTGGCCAAGGTCCCCTAGCTAGGAAGGAATGATTTGGAATTCTGACTTGGGAGCTCAAGCCTTCCGTCGCTAGCTAGAGTATTAATGATGGTAAAGCAGTACAGAGGGAGGCGACTGCTTCTGATGGTCCCCTCTGGGCCTGGCATGTGTTACAGGGCTTTGCAGATGCATTTTCCCTGTTCAGCTTTGCTTTGGCCCTACGAAGAGGAGAAAAACGTACTTGACCCTATTTCATAGACGAGTAGACTAAGGCTCTGAGAAGTTAAGTAGGAATAATCGTGTTTGGCATTTGGCAGCATTTTCTTGTGTGTCTTCCCTTTGGATCTTCCCAGCACCTATGGAACAGGACAGGTATTTCTTCTGAACTACCCTAGTTCCCCACAAGCTTCAGCAGGCTGGAACTGGAACCCTCCTCTCTTGACTCCCATCCACCGCTCTTTCTCACAAGGCTGTGGGTCTGCATTGGCGGGGAGTGGGGGGGAGGCAAGGGAGGGCGTGGGCTGAGCCCACTGGGAAGTTCCAGGGGGAGACGGAGTAGCCACCAGTTTGGACACCTTCTAGACCTGAGGAGGCTTCCCCAGGCTAGCTCCGTCCTGTTCGTCTTTGCTTTCTTCCCTGTGTGCATGTCCTGCCGCTGGTGTTGGGCTCTCAGCCCTACCCCCCCACATTAATGTCCAACATGTCCCAGGCAGCGCCCACGCACCTGATGAGCTCCTGGAACAGCTGGAGGCCTCCTCCCCAAGCCCAGCCCACGCACACCAGCTGGACAGCTCCCCTGGGGCCCCGAGATGCTCACAGCCAGGCCTGTCTGTCCCCATGCTCTCCCTGCTGCCTCCCTGACCTCAGGGGCTGCAGCCTTCCCTCCCGGCTAGTGCCACAACAAGAGTGATAATAACAGCTAATGTGTCTGGGGCGCTCAGTCTGTGCCCAACTCTATGCCCAGCGCTTTACATACTTTTCTCCTCTCGCCCATCGTGCCAGGCAAGCTCTGTCACTGTCCTCATTTTACAGATGAGGAGACCGATTTGAATCTGGATCTGACTGGCTGTGCACCATTTGTTACTGTGATTTGCATTTTCCAGAGTGTTGTATAGGTACCACTGTGGATTTGGGAAGAAATTTTGGGGACGGTATGTGAGCAAATGCTTTTATCTTTCAATGATTATGTACTGTTTCAATGTGTGTTGGTGTTAGGGGTTGAAGGCTGGTGTGTCCCCCAAGTTTCACAGGCCGGAGTCCTAATCCCCAGCACCTCAAATGTGGCCTTAATTTGGAAATAGGGTTGTTGCCAATGTAACTAGTTAAGATGAGGTCATGCTGCGGCAGGGTGGGCCCCGAGATCCAGTGACTGGTGTCCTTGTAAAAAGAAGAAATTTGGACCTAGGAACGCACATAGGAGGATACTGTGTGAGGATAGAGGGGGAGATTGAACTGATACTCCCACAAACCAGGAAGTACCAAGCGTTGCCGGCAAACCATCAGAAACTAGGAGAGAAGCATGGACACGACCCCACCAACACCTTGATCTCGGACTTCTGGCCTCCAGAACCGAGACAATACAGCTTTGTTGTTGAAGCCACTCTGTCTGTGGTACAGCAGCCCTAAGCTAATACTTAGCACACACACGCGCACATCAGACGCTTATGACTTTCCAGACATTACTGCTTTGGATGTGACTTAGAATGAATAGTGGCCCCCAAAGTTATCCATATCCAAATCCCCAGAATCTGTGACTGTTACCTTCAATGGTGAAAGGGACTTTGCAGATGTGATTAAGGATCTTAAGAAAGGGAGAAGATGGGGCCACTGGGTGGCTCAGTCGGTTGAGAGTCTGACTGTTGGTTTCAGCTCAGGTCATGATCTCAGGGTCGTGGGATCGAGTCCCGTGTCGAGCTCCACGCTCAGTGGGGAATCTGCTTGAGATTCACTCCCTCTGCCCTTCACCCCACTCACTCTCTTACTCTTACTGTCTCTCTCAAATAAATAAAATCTTTTTAAAAAGAAGGGGAGAGTATTCTAGGTCATCCAGATGGGCCCAGTGTAATCATAGGAGTCCTTATAAGAGGGAGGCAGGAGAGCCAGAGAAGGAACAGTGAGAACAGAGCAGAGTTTGGAGTAATGTGCTTTGAAGATGAAGGGAGGGGCCACAAGCCAAAGAATGCAGGTGGCCTCTAGTCGCTCCAGATGGCAAGGCAACAATTCTCCCCGGGATCTTGGGAAGGAAACTGTCCTGCTGACACCTTGATTTTAGCCCCTGAAGACCCATTGTGGACCTCCTGATCCCCAGAACTCTAGGAAAAGAAGTTCATGTTGCTTTAAGCTACTAAGTTGTGGTCATTTCTTACAGCAGGAATAGGAAACTAACATCCAACTAAGCATTCAAGCTTTCCAGAAAGGAACCTAAAGAAAAACAGTAGATAAATCATAACAGTGGTGGTGTGGGACCTGTGTGGGCAAGGGGCTTGTGTGCACCGGGGAGACCCTGTCTGTGCTGTCCTGCCTCCAAGGGGGAAATTCATAGCTTTGGGAAGCCCG
This sequence comes from Meles meles, assembly GCF_922984935.1. Lineage (NCBI taxonomy): Eukaryota > Metazoa > Chordata > Mammalia > Carnivora > Mustelidae > Meles > Meles meles. The sequence goes on along the minus strand of NC_060078.1, from coordinate 62,421,245 downwards.
GTGACTCGCCTCCGTTACTCCTTTGCTCTGTGTTGTTGAGCAAGTTACCTAACTTCTCTGTGTACCTGTCTCCTCATCTATAAAACACAGGCCTAATCCTGCCTACCTTATGGATGATGCATAGTAATTGCTCAATATTTGAATTCTTCTTGACTCACACAACAGCCTGGAGAGGCAGGCAGGGGAGGACCAATTCAGTGGACTTTTTTGAGGACGCGGTTCCTGCTAGTCACTTGCCCCTGCATGGTGGGTCATGGTGGTGGTGGGGGGAGGGGATAGAGGCTGGGGCACTCATGAAATCCTGGGTTTCCTTTGTCTTGAGATTTCAGCTCTGGGAGTACAGGAGTGGTCCCAGGGCAGGATTTGCGGAGTGGGAATTGTAGTCAAGGAACCTTGGCTGGAGAGTGTGTTCCAACGACCTTTGTACACAGGAGGCCAAGCCCACACCTTCCTGAGAGCTTACCTTGGAAATTGACACGGAAGGGCCCCCTGGAGAGGCTGATGATGTGGCGCTCCCTGCAGACTGGTGGTCTTTAAATACGTGTTTAGAATGTCTTCAGCTGGGAAGAGTGAAGGACCCCAGTGGCACCCCCAGCCTCCTGTCCTGGGTTGTGTTCATCTCAGACTCACAACAAAGCCAAGAAGTCACCAGACCCGGCTGCTGTTGACAGCGGTTTGGTGCGTGTTATTTCCCGAGCAGACCTCTGGAACATCGCACCTGCCGTCCCCACCCCGGAGTCTCCAATGACCTATGGCACAACCCTCGAGGTCTGGAAATGACACTTTCCATCATATCACATTTCCAGTGATCCTAGTGGATGCCCAGTGCCCCATGGAGTGGCATCAGCCTGTATCCTCAAATCACTGGAATAAGTTATCCGGGGCCTCCACCACTTTCTCTGACACATGGCAGCATCTCCTGGGATTCACAAACAAGTCCATTCCCTCCAATCTGACTGCTCCATCTAGAAATCCTGACACTCCCACTGCCAAGCCTTCATATTTGCCTTCCTCCCTGTCCTTCCTGGAAGGCCTTGCCCTGCTGTGTCCTCCTCCAAGAAGTCTGCTTGCTCACCCCAGCCGCACTCATCTCATCCTGCCCCGAGCTCCCGTTCTGAGCCTTTATACACCTCTCAGGCTGAACTCCTCTAACACCATTGGGTCCATCCCTTGTGCTGATGTGGCTCTCCCAGCGCCCAAACAGATCATGGGCCCTGACTTACTCTCTTTCTGAAATGTACTTACGCAGTGCAGGGCACATCGCAGATAAAGGCTAGACTGGGAAGGGATTTGAGGTGGTGTAGGTTTGCGTTATTTTCCTGAAAATGGCCAAGGAAGACTTCTTCGACTTGTTAAGGACTTTTGGAAGCGCGGTTGGGCCCCTCTCGAAGCTGGGGTGTGCTGCAGTGCCCTGTGTCTTGACGTCAGCATGGCATGGGCCTGTCCTCAGCAAACGCATGCATCCAACACGGAAAGCTCCTTGCCCGGGGGGGTGGGTCAGCTCTGCCTCCTGGCTCTCTCCCTGGCTGCTGCTCCCTCAACCTGAGCTCATCTTGGGAACGTTCTGAGCAACTGCCAGCCCGCCTCATGCCTGCGTGGCCTCTTTCTACTTACAGAACCCATCTGCCACAGCATCTTTTTTTTTTTTTTAAGATTTTAAAAAATTTATTTATTTGACAGACAGAGATCACAGGTAGGCAGAGAGAGAGGAGGAAGCAGGCTCCCCGCTGAGCAGAGAGCCAGATGTGGGACTCGATCGATCCCAGGACCCTGGGATCATGACCTGAGCCGAAGGCAGAGGCTTTAACCCACTGAGCCACCCAGGCGCCCCTGCCACAGCATCTTGTCTGGACCCTCCTCCTATCTGTCCCTGAATTGTGTCGTGTTCCCCACGGCACAGATAAGGATGAGTGCCTCACAGAGGGTCCCTCGGTCAGCTGGTCCAGTTCAGAGGCCAGGCTCCAGACTCAAGGGCTCTGCTCCGTGCGCTTTGCATGGCCGCTCCTGGGCAGACAAGGAGAGAATTTCAAGGATTCATCTCTAGTTCACGTCCACGCTCTGCCTGTTGTGCGTATCGTAAATCTTTTGTCTCTCTATTTTTATTACGGTAAAATATACATAACGTAAAACTTACCATTTTAAAAAATAGTGATAAAATATACACACCATGAAATTTACCATTTGAACCCTTGGAAGTGTACAGTTTATTGACACTAACAACATCCTCACTGGCGTGCAACCCTCGCCACCCTCCTTCTTCAGAGCTCTTTCATCCTTTTTTTCCTTTAAGGCCTAGTGTCTTAATACCTTCTGGGGGCTATTTTTTTTAAGATTTTATTTACTTATTTATTTATATATTTACTTATTTATTTAGAGAGTGTGAGCTGAGGGAGTGACAGAGGGAGAGGGACAGAGACAATCTTGACCAGACTCTGCCGCAGAGCCCGATGCGGGGCTCAAGCTCATGACTTGAGTCAAAACCAAGAGTCAGATGCTTACCGACTGAGCCACCCAGGTACCCCATTAATTTCTTTTTAATAAGAGTGTTAGAAATTTCCGAAGTCCAGAAGTGTGGATCTCTCGAAGGTTCTCTTTGATTCTGTATATAGTGTCATGGGTTGTGAATACTGATAGTTTTATTTTTTCTCATTTCTTTTTCTTGTGTTAATGCCTTGGCGGGGACCCTGGCAAGGATCATTGGTACAGTAACGAATAGACGTAGTTATAGTGGGCAACATCCTTGTTTTGTCCCAGAGTCAATTCCCTGGGGATTATTTTGGGTAGATAAACATTTTCAGATTAAGAAAGTGTACTCCTATTTCTTATTTGTTAAATTAAAAAAAATCATAAATGGTTGTTGAGTTTTATCAAATACTTCATCTCCTTATATGAGAATGATCATTTAGTTTTTATTCTTTATTTGATTAATGTGGTAAATTACATGACTAGTTCTTCTGCTTAGGTATTGTTCTTATACCTTGATGAATTTTAATAATAATGTAACCCCAATTGGTGGAATTTCTGCATTCTTTCTTTCTGTCACTGAATTTCTTCATTCAGACCGTGGTAGTTGAGAGGCCAGGCTTTGAAGCCAGAATAACTGGGTTTGAATCCCAGTTCCACACCTTGCTAGTTTGGGCAAATTATTTAATCTCTCTCTATGTTGGTTTCTTTCTCTGGAAAATAATAATACCTACTTCAAAGAGTTGATATGGGAATTAAATGAGATAGGCCATGTGAAAAGTCTTAGCACAGTGCCCAACAGTGTTCTCAATGAATGTTATTTTTACTATCAAGCATTTATTGATCATCTTCTGTATACCAGGACCTATGCTGGGTGCTGGGAACTCACATTAGGGTAATCACAGGACCCCATTAACCCCATTCCAGCACAGCCCTGGAAGCCCGTTTTACACCTATTATCTTGACATTATCGTTACTACCACTCCCTTTTGCTCTCAAAATTTCCCAATGTGAACGATAAATTATTTGGTCGCCAACTGATAGGTGAAGAGATGTATGCAATGTGGTCGTGTAGGACCTGCTGAATCATTCACAACTTAGCTTCCCAAACATGGAGCAGAATCATGATGGTAGTCAAAGTAGGCCTTTGGACCCCTACAGGTGTCACAAACCTTTCCCCAGTCTTCTGGTTTGTGTTTTTGCCAACAAGAAATCTGCTGCTATTGTTATCTTTGTTTCTCTGAATGTAATGTATATTTTTTTCTCTGGCTGTTTTTAAGATTTCCTCTTTATTACTGATTTTGAGTCCTCTGCTTATGATGTGAATTGGTGTAGTTTCTTCATGTCACTTGCATTTGAAGTTGATTGGGTTTCTTGCGTTTATGAGTCCAAAAAAGAAATCACAAAAGAAATTTTAAAATTTAGGAATGAATTTACTGAAAGGTGTGCAAGACCTCTGCATTGAAAATTATACTGCATTGCTGAAGGAACTGAAAGACCTAAGTAATTGGAAAGATTTACCATATTCATGGATTAGAAGTCTCTGTATTGTTAAGTAGCTATTCTTCCCCTTACGTTGATCTGTAGAATTTGTACAATTCCAATTTTTAAAATTTCAGAAGGGATTTATTTATTTTATTTTGTAGAAATAAATCAATTTATTCTAAAACATGTTTGAAAATCTAGAAGAATCTAGAATGACCAAAACAGTTTTGGAAAAGAAGAAGTTTGATTTTTTTTTAAAGATTTTATTTATTTATTTGACAGAGAGAGAGATCACAAATAGGCAGAGGCAGGCAGAGAAAGAGGGGGAAGCAGGCTTTCTGCTGAGCAGAGAGCCCGATGTGGGGCTTGATCCCAGGACCCTGAGACTATGACCTGAGTCGAAGGCAGAGGCCCAACCCGCTGAACCACCCAGGTGCCCCAAGAAGTTTGACTGTAAGACTTAACAAAAAACCTGTAGTAATCAAGAAAGGATGGTGTTGGTGTCAGGATATAGAAATCTGTCACCGGAACAGCATTGAGAATCCAGAAGTAGTATACCCACACATGTGTAGTTAATTGACTTTTGACAAAGGGGTCAGTGTAATTCAGTGGGAAAAGGATAGTCTTTTGAACAAGTTTTTCTGGAATGACAGGCTCTCTGTACTCTAAGAATTTTAATGTATGAAGTTTGATATTAGATTTCATTTGAACAGAGAGCCCTGCTGAACCTCTCCAAAAAAGGATTTGCTAATAATTGTTTTAGAGGTGCTGTCCAGTTCAAAATCTACTGTTTTTTTATCTTCATGTGAAAGTTAGGTTTGCGCCCAGTTTTGAGAATCACTAGACACCAAGACTGTGATGACACCTGCCCCAGGTGAGTAGTTGGCACTGGCCTGGTGCTTTGGCGTGGGGGCGCAGAAAGGACCCATGAAAGGAGATTACTTTTAGAATGGCTGTGCGATGGCCTCTCTGGAATCTCTTCCCAGTGAAACAACCAAAAATGGTGAAAATAATTTTTTGAAAAAATTTAAGTCTCTGGAAATTGTCCCAAATGGACAATTGAAATGGCAAATGGAGGGGCACCTGGGTGGCTCAGTGGGTTAAAGCCTCTGCCTTCTGCTCAGGCCCTGCATCAGACTCTCTGCTCAACAGGGAGCCTGCTTCCCCCACCTCTCTCTGCCTGCCTCTCTGCCTACTTGTGATCTCTGACAAATAAATAAATAAAATCTTAAAAAAAAAAAAAAAGAAAAGAAATGGCAAATGGTGAAGTTCTCTTTTGCTGTGTGCAGCCCACAACCCAGGGCTGCCTTATCCCTAACTCCCAGTCTAGGGCTACTGTAGTAATCATAATAATTATTGGATTTATAACATATTTAAATATAATGTATATAACAATAATAATATAAAAAAAGAGAAAGAGAGAATATAGTTACTTAGGATTAATGTTTCTCCATCTCAAAAGTATGATAAATGGAATTAAGTTAGTGTAAACCTAAAGTAGGTTCTGATAAGGTAAGATATATACTGTATGCCCTAGGGAACCATGAAGAACTAACTAAAAATATACTGAAAAAAATCATTAAAGGAATTAAAATGTTATACTAGATAACAGAAGAGCTGTAATGGCCATACTGATATCAGACCAAATGGACTATAAGACCAAAATGCTACTAAATAAATGAGAGGCATCCCATGTCCATGGACTAAAGGACTAATATTGCTAAGATAGCAGCACTCCGCAAATCCATCTGCAGATTCTGCCCATGCATTCCTACCACATCCCAACTGGCTTCTTTGCAGAAATTGACAAGCTGATCCCAAAACTCATATGAAAATTCAAGGAACTGAAAATAGCCAAAATACTTCTGAAAAAGAAAAACAAAGCTGGAGGACTCACATTTCCTGATTTCAAAACTTCATACATCAAGAGAATAACAAGACAAGCCACAGACTGGGAAAAGATATTTGCAAAAATTTGATAAATGACTGTTATGCAAAATATACAAAGAATTCTTAAAACTCAACAAACAACAAGAATGAAAAACCTGGTTACTGAATAGGCAGAGATCTGGACAGGCACCACACCAAGGAAGATAGATCGATGACAAATAAGCACAGTCGGCAGTTTTTTATAAAACCAAACATACTCTCGCTATAGAATTCAGCAGTCACCCTCCTTGGTGTTTACCCAAATAAGCTGAACGCTTGTGTCCCACACAGGGTGGCTGGTGGCTCAGTTTGTTGAGCATACGACTCTTGGTTTTGGCTCAGGTCATGATCTCATGAGTCCTGGGATTGAGCCCCGTGTCGGGCTCCTCCCTCAGCGGGGAGTCTGCTTGAGGATTCTCTCCCTCTGTCTCCCCCCACCCACTCTCTCTCTCTCTCTGTCAAATAAATAAATCAATCTTAAAAAAAAAAGAAAGAAAGAAAACTTATGTCCACACAAAAACCAGCACAGGGATGTTTGTGGCAACATTATTCATAATCACAAAAAATTGGAAACCATCAAGATGTCCTTCAGTAGGTGAATAGATAAATAAACTGTGTAATCCAGGCATCGGAATATTACTCAGTACTAAGAACCAAAACAAACTGTCAAGCCATGAAAAGACTTGGAGGGAGCTTACATGCATGTGAAAGAAGCCAATTGTGTGATCCCAATTGTATGACATTCTGGAAAAAGGGAAACCATGGAGACAGTAAAAAGATGAGTGGTTTCCAGGGGCTGGGGAGAAGGGGATGGAGAGGCAGAGCACAGAGGATTTCTGGGCATTGAAACTAATCTGATGATAGATAATAATGACACGTGCCATTATAATTTGTCCAAGCCCATAGAATGGACACCAAGAGTGAACCCTGATGGATACTTTGGACTCTGGGGGACAGTAATGTATCCATGTAGTTTCATCAGTTATCACAATACACCACTCTGGTCTGGGACTGTGATAGTGAGGGAGACCAGGAGTGTGTGCGGTCAAGGGGCGTATGAGAGCTCTCTGAAATTTCTGTTCAATTTTGCTATAAACCTTAAACTGCTCTAAAGAATGAAGTCTATTAAAGAGGAAACTACTTAGTACAAAGCTTCAGAAATCAAGACGGTGTGGTACAGCTGGAAGGATGGACATACAGAATCGAGAGCCCAGGAATAAAGCTACATGTTTATTGTGAACTGATTTTCTATAAGGGGCACCAGAACTGTTCAAAGGGGAAGTGTGCTTCCTCTTGAGCAATGAGATGAACTTGGACCAAAAAATCACAAAAGACTGCGTGAAGTACTGTAATGGGGATTACAAACTAAGAGGGCTGTAAGAATTCCAAGTAACGGGCTGCTGAGCTCCGTCTAGGATGGTCAGAGAAGGGTTCCCAGGGCAGATGCCACTTGGTAGGACCATTGGTGGAGGAAGGGAAGGGGGAAGTCCTTTTCAGGCCACAGAGAATGGGAACTTTAAGAAAAGCCACCTGTATTGTTATTTATTGCCCCTTTCTGTCTCCGTGATCCTCTACTGTGACCCCAACCTCTAACCCAGGGACCGGAAATGGTGGAAATGGTGATGAGGATTAAGGCTTGAGGGCAGGAGCCCAAAGCGAGAGTGGCTGCGAACTCCACCCTCTCGGAAGGGTGAGGAGTCAGCCTCTTGGGTTCCACATGTGCCCCAGCTGGGCTCGGGCCTGCCCTTCTCTCTCCTCTGTGTTTATTGCTGCTCAGCCCTGCCCAAGAAGAGCTGCCGAGTCAGCTTTCTCTGGCTGGGCCGGCTCTTGGAGCTGAGCTCCTCTGTCTCTCTCACACTATCCACCCCTTGGATAAACAGCCCATGTCCTCCACACACGGTGGAGTTCTGATGTGGCCGCGAAGGGCTCCATTAGCCAGACGCCTCTCTCTCTAAGAAGGACCCTGGCAGTGGGCCCTGCTTTTCTTCCAGCTGAGTCAGGCCCTTGTTGGAGTGACAGGGGAATCCACTTCCTGCCTGAAAAGGTGGCCACAGCAGAACTCCCCGCTAGGCAGGGCCTTCCTGCCTCCCTGCCCACGCGCCCCGGGCCTGGGCAGGCCTGTGCATGAGGCAGCCCCCTCCACCTGGCGCTCAAACCCAGCCCTGCAGACTGAGCACCACCCAGGCTACAGAAACCGTTTGCCACGCTTTCCTGGGTCAGGTAGCATTTGGACTGGGGATCACCCATGGTCCCAGACGTTTATCCCAGCACCCCACGCTCTGCCATACAGTGTCTGCACCGAGACATGGAACCACACAGCTTTGTGAGCCCCGCACACTGAGTCAACTCAGTTGGGCCGCCCTGGCTTGGTTTCCTCTGGAGTCTGAGCCAGGGGATTTGCTTTCTTTGAAAGGTGACCTATGGGCAGAGAAAATGTCACCAGCGGCAGATTAGTGGTGCTTCCTTCTCCCATGGCCAGTGGGCCTGGGGGATGACAGGGAGGGCCGATGCTGAGGCTCCATGGGCTCGGCCCTGCTGGGGGGATTAGGTGACAGGTGTGGCTGGTCCCAGCCCCTGAGGACTGGGGGGTTGGGGGAGGAGCAGTGCAGGCCAGCTGGGTACTCGTGGCTCTGGAGAGAACCCGTTGACCCAGTAATCTCAGCGTATGGGCTTGTCTTGGCCTCAGGAGGGCCCAGGTGAAGTCAGAGTGGGGGAAGAAGAAAATGTTACTGAAGGAGGAGGTGGGAGAGAAGCCGGCTGTAAGGCATCCTCCAGCAGGCGTTTTGAGGGAAAATCATCATCTGTGGGGCTATCAGATGACCCCTGCCTTCCAGGGGACACATGAACCCGTTGAGGCAATTCAGACCGCTCTTTGGCAGGGCAGGCCCAGCTTATGTGACCGTCCCTGCCAGGACAGAGCTGCTCTTGTCTCCTACAGGAAGCCTTCCCTGACCTCCTCCTTCAGCAACTTCAGGATCCTGTTCGTAGTGTCCTCACCATTTCCGGTCGTTCCAGAACTTGCTTGTCTATCTCTAGCACCACAGCCAAACTTCACGAACTTCCACATGAGGCCCAGGAAACTGCATTTGTAACTAACAACACCCCCCACCCCCAGAGACGATTCTGGCATGTGCAGACTTCAGACGACACTTGCCAACCGTCTTGCCCTAGAACAGCCTCTCCAACAAAAAAACAATGTGAACCACATATGTAATGGTAAATTTTCTAGCAGCCACTTAAAAGCATCAAAGAAAACAGGTGAAATCATTTTAAAAAGTATTTTTATTTAACCTGATAGATCCCAAACGTTATCATTTCAACATACAGCCAATATGAAATTTGTTAATGAGATGTTTCACACTTTTCTCGTACTGAGTCGTTGAGACCTGGTGCATACTTTTCACTGACAACACATCTCAGCTTGGATAGACCACATTTCAAGTGCTCGACAGCCACCTGTGACTAGTGACTGTCACATAGACGGAATGGCTCTAGAGCTGTGTGGCGGGCCAGCAGTCCCAGCATTGCCTGGGAGCTTGGTGGAAATGCATGTTCTTGGGCCCTGGCCTGAATCTACTGAATCAGAGCCTACATTTTCACCTGCTGGCCGGTGCCCCATATGCACATGGAAGGTGTGAAGCCCCATTGTACAGCCGGATCATGAGCTCCTTGGTGTAAAGAGTATGATTTAGCATATTTCTCGCATCTGCTGGAGGGCCTGGCATCTGGAAGGCACACAGCCAGTGTCTTTAGAGGAAAGGAATGAAATGTGTGAATCCCGCCTGCCCCGAGCCCCTCGTTCCCGGCGCACCGTTCGTGAAAATGTCAGGACCCTGGTCGGAAGAGCAGTGTAGGAGGCAGAACCTAACTTCTTTGAGCCCCAGCTCGGTTAAACCCCACAACTTGTTGGGCCCAGCTGGGTCCCCTCTTTCAGGACAAGAATGGTTCTTTTGTTTTGTTTTCAAGATTTTTAAAATTTATTTGAGCTAGGGAGAGACAGGGAGAGTGCACGCAAGTAGGGGAGGGGCAGAGGGAGAGGGAGAAACGGACTCCCTGCTAAGCAAGTAGCCTGAGGAGGGGCTGGATCCCAGGACTCCGAGGTCGTGGCCTGAGCCAAAGTCAGGTGCTTAACCGATTGAGCAATGCAGGTGCCCCAGGACAAGGGCAGTTTGATGAGGGAAGACCATCCACAGCGGGGCATGTTGGTGGGCCTGGCTTCCTTCTCAGACATCTCTGTACTCTTCCTCAGAAATTCTATAGAGCCATTGCTCAGAGACCCTAAGCCTGGCCTGTACATGTGAGTTAGCCATTGATTTATCCTCAGTCTTCTTCCAGAGAGGATTTAAGGCGCCTCTAAATATGTGTACATTCCAACAGAATGAAACAGAAACGGAAATAGTATTACGGAAGTGTGCATAGATGCGTGGACAGGGATGGTCGCTCTAGCCCTATTATATAGAGTAGAGGAAAGTCAGGAAGAATCTACATATCCAAGAGTAGGACGGTAGATAAATAAACTGCGGCCCATCCAACCACATCCCATGACCAACTGGGGGTACTAATATGGAAGGATGCCTTGACATGGAAAATCGTTCATAACATAGTGTAAGAGTGTTGAGGAGCTCATTTTATTTACATGCATGGAGGCATGTCTGGAAAGGGTGTGTACCCCCCCAAAACATGAAAATCACTTTTTCTTGGGGAGGAATTAGGAGTGATTCTTACCCCTTTTGTTCAACCACGGCTTTTGTAGTTTCTGGTTTTCTCCCTCCGTGAACATGAGCTCTTATGTAATACAGAAATATAATGTACGAAACAGAATATGGGTGAGGAAAATGGGGAAAGGTGAAAATGGGGGTTCTCTTCTGCGTTGAATTTGTTCGAAAACGTATTATTTAAAAAAATATATCCTAAGCACAAGTTCGTGGTGCTACGGCCCAGTGGGTATATTTACATGAAGCAGGCAGTTATTAAATGTTTGAGAGATGGGCTGACAACATTAGGGTTTGAAAACTCATGAGCCAGCTTTTGTTAAATTTCAGCCTGTACTCGGGAAGTGAAAGTTAGTAACGGTGCAGTCTCTGCCTTGTTTTGAATCGAATCTGACAATGACCCACCCTTCACGCGTGGGCTGTAAATAGCCTGTGCGTGTTGGATAATGATCGTGTAAGAGAGGATCCTAAAATCGTGTGTTAGGGCTGGGCAGGTGGGGTGCGGGGATGGCAATACGCGCAGGTGCACACACACCCGGGAAGTCTAGCGCAGAACTGGTACTTTGGTCCCAGCCTCCATCCGTAGGCACATCCGTGGTCTCCCTGCTTCCCCCCATGGCCCATTCATGAACCTAAAGCTAAGCTATCCTCCCTGCGATCTGGCCCACGTCTCGGATCTCACTGCCTGGCACCTCAGCCCCGGCTCACTCTGCTCTACAGCAGCCACGCTGGCCTTTTCAGGCTCTTTTTGCATTTCCCATTTACCCTGCTGGAGCATTTTCTGCCTTCCTTGAGGCTTGTTTCCCCACCTCCTGTGGTCTCTGCTGAATTGCCATCTGATTCCTGAGTCCTTTATCCGCACACTATACTTTCTGCTCCAACGCCTTCCCCGACTTCATTTTTCTTCATAGGTTTTATCAGTACATATTTATTTGTTTACTCTTTGTCTGCCTCCACTAGAATGTAAACTCCCCCAAAGCAGAGACTTTGTTGCTTTTCTTTCTTTCTTTAAAAAAAAAAAAAAATGTAAAAAAAAAAAAAAAGATTTTATTTATTTATGAGAAAGAGAGAGAGAGTGTGAGCGGGGGTGGGGGGGTGGGGGGTGGGCAGAGGTAGAGGGAGAAGCAGACCTCCATTGAGCAGGGAGCCCCATTGGGGGCTCGATCCCAAGACCCTGGGATCATTACCTGAGCCGAAGGCAGACACTTAACTGACTGAGCCACCCAGGTGCCCCTGCTGCTTTCCTTTACTTCCGTTTTCTTGGTGTTTAGTGCTCCAAGTAGGTGCTCAATAAATATTTGAAGGAAGGAATGGACTTCAGATATCATGTGACTGATCTTCCTCATTTGACCAAGGAGGTGCCTGGCGCCCTACAGAGAAAGCTTCCACGCCTTGGCCAGGGTCACACAGCTGGGGCCGCTGGGCTAGATCCTGCCCTGTCCCTTCTGCTCCTGCATCTGCCTGTGCCTTGGAAGGGAGATTAACCACCCACACAGAGGGGCCGTGGCCTCGTCCATCCTGTCTCCTGTGTGTTTTTCCAGCTTATACAGAATTTCAGCCCAGAATAGCAGAAGAAAAAAAAAGAGTTGTTCCTCCAGAACCCTGGAAACTCTTCCGGTGGGTCTGTCCCTGGAAAAACAGCAGCAATCTCAGGGTGGGAAGGTAGGAAATGGAGGAGGGGTCTTACAGCAGTGGGGGCAGTGGGCTGGGTTTGGTTCTACAATTAAAATAACATCTGGGGCTGTTTCTGCGGAGTGGTTCTGGAAGGTGGGTGGTCTGTCTGAAGTATCAGGTGGGGCCTTCCCCTGTCCTGGCCCGGGAGGGTGTGAGATGGCCCGTGGCTAAAGGGATCAGCCAGCAGATGACGTGTGAAGGAAGGTGGGCCCAAAGAAGGCTCTGGAAACCCCACCTGTAGCCTGCCCTGAAAGCCTGCTGCTCTCCCGCGCGGCCTCATGAGGGGCCATCTTCAGCCACTTCCCCCTGTGCCTTCACGCCTCCTTGAGATCATTCAGACGCCCCTTTGATGCATGGAGAGCTCTGGCCTCCTCTCTCTCATGCCCCATGTGGTTTATTAATCGTCTGTGAAATGAGGGGTTGAAGTGTCACTCATCCATACGAGGGGAGTGGGGCCCTGAAGCCGCGGAGTGGAGTGGGGAAGGGACTCCGAGGGCTGCTCCAGTCTTCTGAATCCTGTCCCTCTCTCTGTCTGGCTTCTCAGATGCAGCTTTTGGATAAGTTTCCCATCGAAGGTGGCCAGAAGGACCCCAAACAGAGAATCATCCCCTTCCTTCCAGGTAAGCTTTGGGGAGCTCCACGGTTGGGATGGGGGGCAACCTGGGGAGCAGCATTTCTTAGGCCAAGAAAAGGCTGGCTGCTATGCTGGAAATTCTGGGCAGGGTTGGGCCTACGAATCTACCTCCTAACAAATCCCCAGAGGAGGGGAAGCCCCCAGCTGTGAAGGCCACTGCCCCACACCATCCCCAGGCCATCTCTACTGGCCACGTAACTTCTAAGGAATTTCTTAGGTGTTGGGACTGTGGTTTCCTCTTTACGGAAAGTGCGGAAAGATCAAGTTCTTCTGTGAAAGGATGAAGAACTCAGGCTGAGCTCTTCCCACTAATCCCATTGTCATCACAGACACCCTTAAACTGAGTACACTCCCCATGTCCGATTTTGGATCCTCCTGGCGCGTTACCCAGCCAAGGCTCCGAGAGCTTATGTGACACGGCCTATGGGTTGGCAGAGTTAGGATTTGAACCCAGGCGTGTCTGGCCATAAGGGCCATTAACCGCTACACCATTTGGGAACATGTTTACAGCAATGGGTCACGTGTAATTTAGAGAAAAACCTGCTCAGATGTGTCCTAGTCTGCTATTGCTAGGATGTTTTAAATTGGTGTGCAGTTTATAGCTGACAAAGCGCTTTTTGTTATCATGGACAAATCTCCATGCTGAGGGGTGTGTTCTCATTTCTGCTTGGGGGATGAAGATGTTGGGGTGCAGAGATGTTGGGTGACCAGTCATGAAGGTGGCAGAGCTGAGGGGTGAACTTTGGTCTGCTCTGGTCTGGGCTCTGTGCCCTGAACCTGGGGGCGATGCTGCCCCCCCGGCTCCGGATCCCCTGTCTTTCCCCAGACCGTGGAGCTGGGCTGGATCACAGTGTAAGCCTCGCCCCCTCCCGCCATTACTGCTGGGCCCTGGCAATGGCAATCAGTGGGACCTTTGCAAGAAGCAGGGTCCTCGCCTCATTAACTCTCTGGCCTACCTTCACCTGCACCTGCTTGGTGACCTGCAAACACACACAGGGGCCCTGCCCTCTGAGAGTGGGTCCTCTCTGAAAGGTGCTCCCTACACACCCCCGTCTGCTGAAGCACGGAAAGACAGAAATAGGCATCACGTGCTGTCCTCCCAGTCTTGTGCTAACATTGGAGAGAATTCCTTTAGCGACGGGGAAGAACTTCCACATCCCACAGTTTGGGCAAGATTAGAACCAGTCAGGGAAGATGTAGAGAATCTCACCCCTGTGCTACTTCCGTGGAGGCAGAGAACTGTGTCTCCATCCCTGGCCAAGGGGGTCACACAGGGGGACTTCGATGCCCTACCTGGCTTTACACTGAGTCCTGAGGGAATCCGGAATGTCCGACACCCGGGTGTGTGTGGGCTTCAAAGTGGCTCCAGTGTAGTCCAGATGCTCTGTTCAGCAAGGGCTTGGGAGCCCAGCTGCGATGCTGTGGACACAAGTGTCCCAGAGCCACCACAAAGCCAGCATGGCACCCTGGTATCAGGAGTGGACTTGGCCTTGGGGGTATGAAGGCTGCCTGTTTCCTTGAGAACATTGGGCTTTTTCCCCCACTGGTGGCCAGTGCTCCGGGGAAGTTCCACCTCGTCATCATTCGGTCAGAGGGTGCTTACGGGGGGCTCAGCCTGGGCCAGGCCCGGGAATCAGCACCTGGGGCTGTGGACTGGGATGGCCTGGTGAGCCAAGGAGGGAGGTAGGTTTGTTTCCTTTATCTGAAGAATCCTCAAGCTACTAGGAGAGATGAGAGAGGCAAGACCTGCTCCCTGAATCGGGAACTGATGTGGCAGGATGTGACCCTCTCCACCGCGGTGCAATTCTGAGTGTGTTTGGAGTGTGTCATTATGAGCTGAAGAAGGAGGCAAAGGCCTCCTGAAGGAGGCCTGGAGCTGACCTCCGAGGACAGGTGGGCTTGGATCATGGTGGGGAATCCCAAGGCTCCCGTCTGGCTGCTACCAGAGTCTAGCATCTGGGGAATCACGCTGCCTGGCTTCCTTCCCCCCAGTAAAGTCTGGCTTGTATCAAGTGCATTACCTTCTTTATGCCTCAATATTCTCACCTGGAAAATAGGCATGATAATAATATCTACTAAATGGGGTTGTTGTCAGAATAAAATGAGTTAATACATTACAGGGGCTTAGAACTGTGGTTAGCCTCTAGCAGGACTTAAATAAATGTTAGCCCTTAAGGTGACCAATTCCTGACACGTGTCTAGTGTTTCACACAGCACACTCCCATGTGTGCTCTCGTTTGTTCCTCCCACTGAGGTTATTATCCCCATTTGGGGGATAATAACCTGGCAAGGAAACTGAGGCCAAGGGAGACTAATAGACTTGCACAGGCCACACAGCCAGGAGGTGTAACCCACACCAGAACCTCTGGCCAGGGCTCCCGCCCCATCAGCCACCTCAGGGGAGGATATCCCAAGAGCTGCGGCAGGACTGGGGTCCTCTCTGAGTTTCAGTTTTCTCTTACAGGCTTGTAGTGAAGATGAAAAGAATTCATGCGAAGCACTTTGCACAGTGTCTACCCCATAGTAAGTGCTTAATAGGTGGCACCTACTAATAGAGAAAGTCACCTGCCCCATCCATCCCCAGCTCCCCGGCAAGGCCAGCCCAGCACCCCCCCCCCCAACATGATGGGCCCTGTACACAGTGGGGAAGGAAGTTGACCGGCCCCTGTCGCATCCAAAGGAAGTTTCCTTTCCCCTATTTCGCTGCTTTTCTCCTCTGCTCACAGTGGGTTTTCCTCTCTAAGGCTTTTCCTCTTCTGAGGCTGGCCGTGTGGAATCCCACCTGGGGGCCTCCCAGGCCTGTTCCTGGCTTCCCCCTGCCCTCTAGAAACTTCCTAACCCTTTCATACTCTGCTCACTCCCTCGCTTGAATCACAGGCAGAGGGCCTGCCTTCCCTCTGGCATGAGCTCACAGGCTCATGGCCGTGAGCCCCCAGCAGTGACCATTCGCAGCAGTGAGGGGTTGGAGCACATGTTGCTGAGGGGCTCTGGGCAGCGGCCAGCACCTACTCGATTATTTAACACCAGTGAAGTCTCTGTTTCTACCCGCCTGCCTCTCAGAAACGTGTCTGAGTCACCTGCCCATTCCCTCGGGTTCAGCCCGGGCAGCGTGGCTGCGCAGCACCCGGGTCAAACACACGAGCTGCCTTCCCGCCTAGAAGCCTCTGGAG
Organism: Meles meles; assembly: GCF_922984935.1. Taxonomy (NCBI): domain Eukaryota; kingdom Metazoa; phylum Chordata; class Mammalia; order Carnivora; family Mustelidae; genus Meles; species Meles meles. The sequence goes on along the minus strand of NC_060078.1, from coordinate 62,405,178 downwards.
GGCCAGCAACCAGCCTCGGGAGCGGCTCTGCCAGCCCTCGTGGAGCAAGGCACAGCCCCGGGGAAAGAGCAGAGAGTGACGATTATCTCCGGAAGGTCTCAGTGTTAGCCTCAGAGGCTCCCAGATGTGACGGGCCTGGCCGCAGGGTTGGACAGGGGGTCACAGGAGTTTGACTGGCTGGTGCAAATGACAGAGAAGGCAAAGGAATTGAGAGCAAAGAGGGAAGCCATGCCTTCACAGGGTCACAAGCTCCCTCATCTGTCAGTCAAATCCTGGCCAAGAAAAAAAATCCCACACGTGAACCATAAATCTTAGGCTCTAGGACACAGGCTTGTGGTATGTGGTATGTGGTGGTGTCTGGCCTGAGTTCAGGGTCAGCCTGTGGGTGGGAAGACTGGTGAGGGTCTGGGGCTTTTGCAGGCAATGGTGAGGGTCTGAGCCTTCTATGGCCAAAGGCAGAGGCCCCATCCCAGGAGACTGAGTGTCCCACAGTATGGATGGAGTGGCAGTTGGGGCCAGGCTGGCTGGGAGCAGAGTCAAGAAGATGAGGACAGAGAGCCCATGCAATGATCAGGCCAGTGATCTGACATCTGCCTTCAGTCAAATCCTGGATAAAGGGCTATAAGGGAACTGTCCTCAGTGAGGACTCCCCCCACCCAAGCCCAGTTGTTTCCCCTGGTCTGAACCCACTGTCTGGGCCTTGGGGTGAAGATCCATGATGCCCAGGCCCTTCTATGTGTTTGTGAGCAGCCATCAGGAGGGACGTGGAGAGTTGTGACCTTCATGTGGGACAGGTGCTTCTCTCCAGCAAGGCAGCTCTGGAAGGAAAACCCAAGCGGTTTTTGAGGCAGGAAGAGGTGGAGAATTATGCCAGGGCCTAAGGCCCTGGGAGCGGTGGAGGGGGGGAGCATCCCTCCAGTCTCACATCATGTAGGGTGAGGCAGATACCCTGGCTGTTTTTGCCAACCTTTATGGCCTTCCTTGGAGACAAGGCCCCTATCTACTCCTCCCGCATTTCCGTCACAGGGCTGGACACATAGTGGCTGCTTTATTTAGACCCCCGGGTCTGATCCGGAATTGGGCCTTCTCCATTAGGTATGAGCTCCCTTTTATTGAGCTCCTACTGTGTGTCTGGCCTGGTGCTGGGCACTCTACAAACCTTTCCCAGTCCTCACTGCAGGAATGGGGGCATTATCCCATTGTAGAGAGAAAGCAAGTCACATTCCCCCACCCCTTAGGCAGTAAGTAGGGGAGCTGTCATTCTTCCTCTGCGGCCTGTACCTTTCCTTGGATAGGGAGGAATTACGCCAGCGAGCTTCAGCTGGAAACTTCCCTCCACCCACTTTGTTGCCTCCACATTCCCCAGGCTAGGGACCTGGGAGTTTCTGCCTGAGGACCCAGGACCCTAGCAGTCTCTCCAGCTGCTACTTGCTGTCTTGTGTTTTGGGAAAACACCGTGTGGGGCAGGGAGGCGCCCTGAGCCTCACGGGGACTCAGATGACCCATAAGGACTCTCATTCTATTGAGTGCCTGAGGTCACTGCAACTGAAGAATTGATTTTTTTTTTTCACTTAAACCATTTTGTTTATTATTATTTTAACATGATTACAAACAGCATAACCCCAAGACTTTCAGAGCACTGTCTTCATTTAATTATGAGTCTAACAAAATTGCCTGTTTGGTTTCCTAAGTCCCAGCATTTTTTTTTTTAACTTTTTATTTTGAAAGAGACTCCCAAGGCATTGCAAAACGACGAGGCACTCTACATTCCTCCCCTCCAGTTCCACCGCCACACTGGAGGGTTGGTGGCGTTGCTCCCAGTTCAAGGAGAAGTGAGGTCACTTTCTGCCATCACATAGCCACTGAGTGGGGCTCCCCTTGGCCAGCCTCTCCCAGTGGTAACGTCGGGTAACTAGAGGTCATTATCAAACCCAGGAAATTGATACTGGCATGAGGCAGTTACATAAGCTACAGACCCGAGCAATTGATTTTTGTTTTAAGGGGTTAGTGAGTGTTAGCGGACAGGCATGCCAGCTGGTCTTTCTGGAGGAGGCAGAAATTGTCAGGAGTCACTGAGAAGCTCCAGGCCTGACCACTTGGCATTCCCACCTCCAAGAGAAAAGCAGAGGTGAACTTTGTTTTACATGAAGGCATATTCCTGAGAACCCCTGCAAAGTCAGTCCTGTGGAACGAATCACATCATCCTTTAGGTGTCCTAAGTACAGTTCTATTAGAGAGTTGTGTGATCAACCCTTTTGCAAAGCAGAGGGCTGCTTTTTTAGGGAAAAAAATCTTTCTGTGATTTTCATAAATTTTGATAACTTGGGACTTCTTCTGAGCTTGCTGGACACAGGACAGATCTGGAGCATGGGGACTGGGCGGCAGCATGGACCCCAGGAGGAGTAGAACAATGGTCAAGAACTACGAAAGAAGTGATGCTCTTTAGGACAACGGGCCAAGGCACAGTGGGCTCCGCAGTCTCTCAGGGCAGCCTACTGTTTACAGGGAACTCTCTGCCTTGCTTTAAAAGACTGTTGTGGAAAATCCATCTCCTGTTGCCCATCCTGGGATTGGAGTAGATTTCCTGTGTATCCTGAGTTTGTCAGTCTGGGGAGGCTCCCTGGGAGGAAATGGCCATTATAGAGTGAAGTAGACTGCGTAGTTAGTTGCTGATGTAAAAAGCAAACAACCGTGACCAGGGACCGAGGGAGCACGGAAGCCAGGCGGTGGAGCAGAGAGAGGGGCATTCACTCTGCAAAGGCTCTGTGAGGTTCCCTCCCGCTCACAGGCCATCGATGTCCCCGTGTGCAGCCTGGGACTGGGCCTCTGAGCTCCTAGAAAGGCCCTCCATCCTAATCGCTGAGTCCATCACCTCCGTAGGCATCGGGGCTCCTGGGCTATTGGATCCCGGAGAAGCTGGCTACCCAAGGAGGGAAAGTCAGCCAGGATCGAAGAGGGTGCTGTTAGCCTCAGGAGCTTGTGAGCTCAGAGGCGTGTATTTTTAGACAGCAGGCACACTCGGTTGCCTTGTGCTGGCTCACCGGTTTACACAGCGGCCCCTCCACAGACAGGCAGCTCGGAGGCACAGGGCAGGAGGGTGCTGGGTGCACGGCAGACACGGTCTCTGGGGCCTTCCCCTCCCTGTGCGGCAGATCCGGTGTTTGTTCAAGGGCTGAAGGAAGCAGGGGGAAGGGATGTCTTGGGCTGGAGCTTGTCCGCGGCTGTGGCGCGGGGGAGAGCTGGTGCTCGCTGCCTGGGCTGGAGGCGTCTCTGTGTGTCTGCACCAGGCGCCAAGGGCCTCGGAGGCCAGGAGGGAGGCAGACGCCTGAGGGAGCATTCCCTAGAGGTTTCTGAGCCTCACTGATGACCTGGGTGGCAGGGAAAGATGAACCTTCTCGGTGATGGAGAAGTTAAAGTAGGGTCTGCTGGTAATGCCAGGGTTTTAAAAAGATCAACAGAATTTGAGGCCTAAGAGGCACAGTGTACTGTCCCAAAAGTGGGTTTCGTCGAGCCTTCCCTGGAAGTGCGGGGTCCTCTTTTGCTGTAATTACTGCCCCCCCCCGCCCCCTCCCCAAAATCATTCTCTCCCTCTGGAGAATCTGGGGTGGTGGTCCTGAACGCTACATGAAAGAGCTACAACCGTTCATTCCCGCCGCGAGGATTTTTGGAGCATCTACTGTGTTCCAGGCCAGTTGTAGGCACTGGTTATGCCGCTGAGGGCAAGGCAGCCCGGGCCTCGGCATAAATTGGAATCGCTATTTCCAGTAGGGAATAAGGGCCAGAAAGAAAACTAACCAGTTGTCGTGACTTGGGGCATGAGATGCGTGGCCAAAAAAGGCCTCTTTGCAGAGGTGACACTGAGCCAGGCACGGGCAGGTCAGGGCTTGGGGTGGCGGGCCAAGGGGACAGCTAGGTCAGTGACCCGAGTGCCGCCGAAGGCGTGCATTTGAAGAACAGCAAGAGGATGAAGCATGTGGGGGATGCAGGGGGCTGGAGTCACCGGGGAGAGCTGGGCAGACGGGAGTCTGGGTGTGTCTCTGGCCCCAAAGCTGCCCAGGAAGGAGAGGGCTCCCCAAGCCGGCATCGGCTGTGTGGCTCCGGCCCAGGCACATGGCCTCCAGGGTCGGTTTTCTCATCTGTCAAATGGGTTCATGATGGTTTGGGAAGATGTTCCAAGCAGTTAGTACAGGGCAAGCACTGGCTGGGTTGCAAGGGGAGACGTGCTGGGGCTGCACAGCTGCCTCTCCTCCAGGTGGCTCTGTGGCCGGACTCCGCCATGGGCTTTCCTCTGCTCTGCCCTCTGCTGCCTTCTCGCCCTGTGCTAATTCAGCACTGCCCGTCACTTCTCAGCCCTGGTGGCACTTCTTCCTCTTCCGGCCTGTGCTAACTGGAAGTTGTAAGGAGCCAGTTGGAGAGACTTGATGACGCACCCAGGGGGGCTGATCTGGGCTGAGAGCTGAGCAGCTCCACCCCCGTCACCCTGATAACACAGCAGGACCACCGGCTTGCAGGCTCTCGGCTTAGCCCCCAGTTCTCGCTGGGAATAAGGGGCTGTGCAGGGAGGCAGCCCCTCCAAGGTCCCTTTGACTTTCATAAGGAAATGTGGATCAGGTCCCTTGGCCATTCCCCCATGTCACTCCCACCTTTCGAGACTAGGGAGAAGGTCAGATCACTTCATTACAACTTGTCTTCCTTGTCCACAGGTAATTCTAGAAGGGATTCAGACTTCTAAATACCCACCCCAAACCCTCAGCCCTGAAGGGAGTGGCACCTCCCCTAAAAGGCCTCTGATCTAAGCAGAAATGTGTCTCTTTTCATGGTCTAGTCCGTCTGTTTCATTTCACGTGGAGGAAAATGTGCCCGGAGCTGGGCGTCCAGATGCTGGGTTCAGGCATAGCTCTTGCTAATTGCTGAGGCACAAAATTGAATAAGTTACACCAGAGTGACCAGGGATCGCCTTGCGTGTTGGCAGAGTCACCGGACGCCCACGGTTTCAGGTTGCTGTGACATTCCTGGTCTGTCCCCTGAAAGTAAATCGCTTCCTTAGCTGATGCCTGAATGTTCTTTCTCAAGGGTCAGATCCCTTCACCCCACACTTTGAGAAGACTGCTGTGCCCCGGGAGCGGCCCCGTCACTAAATACACACTCAGGTGTGGATGACTGACAGGCCAGTGCCCTGATCCCAGGTGTGACCGGTGAGAGCAGGAGGGACGCTGAGGCAGGAGAGGGAAGAAGCCTCTGGGCCTCTGGGGCACCTTGCGAAGCCTGACGATGAGGCTGTGTGAGCTTTCGGCGTGGCTGCCGGGCCATGATGAGGGGTGAAGATGGGTCCTGTGTGCCATGAGAAGCCTCTGAACGGTTTCAGGCTGAGGGATTGGATTTCTGTTTTGAAAGGATCCCCGAGCTGATGTGTCAGAGGCCGGAAGGGCCCCCAGGGAGCAAGCGTGGAGTGGGAGGCCCAGCTGGAGGGGGATGAGGCATGGTGAGAGACGAAGGTGGCTTGGTCTTGACTGGACGATGGCATGGAGAGGAGCCAATCTGAGACCCGTTTTGGAGGAACAGTCGAGAGGACTTGCCGAAGGATGGGGGTGAGGGAAAGGTGGAGAATAGGATGCCTCCAGTCCTGCTGGGGGGAACCCTGGCTGAGACAGCAGAGCCGGTGTTTCCCGACACCCGCCCCAAAAGCCCACCTTGGACTTCACCCTGGGGAGTGAAAGGGAGGGATGTCCTCCCTTCTCCCTGAGATAGCCGAAGCCTTGGGTCAGTGAAAGATGCTTTGTGGTGGGGACTGCCTGCCATCAGCCTCCCTCCCCAGGAGCCTCCAGGCACTAGACACTCTGCTTTCTGGGTCTTGGACTCAGTGGGGGGATGAGGGTGGCGGGGAAGGAGGGAGAACAGAGGTCCATTGACAGGGAGCTCACCCCCCTTCTTCAGAGGTGAGGGGCGCTGGTGGCAGATCTCCACAGTGTCCCTGGCCTGACCCTTCCACTCTTCGCCAAGGTCACCCCAACTGGACTCAGGCCCAGGGATGCGGAGCCCTAAGCCAGAGCCCTTCCCTGGCAGGAATGGAGCCGACCCTTGGAGACTCCCCAGGCTCTTAGGAACTGATGCACCATTCATCCAGAGGCTTCCCGGCTTCGAGCAGTACAGTCCCTCTGGGCCTTAAAAACTCCTCCTCTCCTTCACCTCCACAGTGCCAAGGACTGATGTCCAGTGAGGGGTCCCCAGACGCCAGGCCGCCTGGCCTCTAGACCACAGTGGGCCTGAGGGACTGGCGTGGCCTGAAGATGCAGTCTGTTCCCCTGAATGCACCTTTAGAAGACAGGAGAGGAGGTGTGTTGGGCAAGGACGGCTTGCCTGGCGGCCCTAGCTCTTCTCTCCCTTCCAGGGGCAGGGGCTGAGGGAGAGGGGCTGTGTTTCTGCTTCTCCCCAGGCCAGAGCAGAAAGGCCAGGTTCCACCTTAGCGAGAATGAAACGGGGCCGATCCCAAAGGAAGCCGGGGGACTCTACTGCTCTGCCAGCCCTCGAGCGGCCCTATGGTGCCAGCAGACCTGAACCTGGCTTTGGGCTGGCCGATCTGGGGTCACACGGGGGCTTTCTACTTGGCACTAGTTGTCTGAACTTGAAATGGTGCTTTTTTCATGGTGGAGGCAGGTAAGCATCGCCTTTCAGCCCCGGAGGCCTTAGAGCCCCAGGAACCTGATCTAGGTCACCGCCTGGCTCAGCGTCTCTGCCCCCTCCTCCTCCTCCTCCTCCTCCTCCTCCTCCTCTGTGAAAGTCCCCCAGGGCTGCCGAGACAGCCTCTAATGAAATGTTATCTGCTCAGCACACAGGAAGCATTTAATGGGTACTGCTCATTTGGTGACTGTTGGTAAAAGGGCTTGACAAAAAGGGGAACTCTTTCTCTCTTTCTCTGGAAGCCTTTCCAGGAGTGAGGTCTTGCATGTAGGCTTGTGCATTTCAAGGTCTGCTGCTCAAAATTTGGTTCGCAGATGAGTCGCACACTCATCTGAGAGCCTGTAAGAAGCGCTGTCCTGACCCCACCCCAGTCTGCCTAAATCACAGCCCGCCATTTACTTACCTGCACAGGAACGTTTGAGAAGCTCCGTTTGAAGGTCCAGGGAAGCCCCTCCCTAGGCTGACTCTGTGTTCAGGACTCCCTTGGTGTTGGGTTATGTTCAGTCCATCCATGTAATAAAAACCACTGAACCTGCCTTGCTGAAGCAGTTTCTGACCCAAGCTTCACGCAGAGAACTTGGTTAAGAGCTGGTTCATTGGCTTCACATCCCTTTGCAGACCTGAGTTGCCCATCAGTTTCTGGCACCCTGTGGGGGGGGGGGGGTGTAAGTCACAGCCTAGCCTCCGTCCCCCGCTCCCCAGCCTACCGCTCCCCAGCCTAACCAAGAGGATGCTCAGGCCCTAGCCACACTCCCTCATCAGCTGTCAGTCAGGACATTCTTTCTCCCTGCTCTTCCAAGGTGGGGTGAAGTTTGGGGCCAAGGTGATTGCAAAAGTTTTTATTCCAGAAGTCTCTCTGAATTGGAGGTGGGAGAGGCTGGCCTACCAATCAATCCTCTGTGGGTTTTTTTTTTTTAAATATTTTATTTATTTGACAGAAAGAAATCACAACTAGGCAGAGAGGCAGGCAGAGAGGGAGGAAGAAGCAGGCTCCCCGCGGAGCAGAGAGCGCGATGTGGGGCTCGATCCCAGGACCCTGGGATCATGACCTGAGCCGAAGGCAGAGGCTTTAACCCACTGAGCCACTCAGGTGCCCCAGTCCTCTGTGGTTTTGAAGACAGCATAGCGTGAGTGTGTCTAAAGTCTGTGTGCACAGTTAGGAGGGGGAAATGCTTAGGTCTCTTCTAAGGAGTGTCTGGCAAAAGAACCCCCCCCCCAAAATCCCAATTTTAAAAAGAAGCATCTTTTGTTCTTCTGTATAAAACAACTATTGCAAACCTAAGCTTCAAATTAAGGGAGTCAAGGGCGGAGGGTTGAGATGAGCCCGTGATTGGTAATTTGGGGCCTTCTCTGCTTGGCATGGTGTTTACTCTCAGCTTCTTTCTGATCTCAAAGATGAATTTACACCTTTAATAGTTGGGAATTGATGAAGATGACTTAAGTAAGGTCTACTGGGTGGACAGAACTGTTCTCTTACTAGCCAGTACCCGGCAATAACTTTTTATCTATGGCTATGGTTGTAATTGGCTATGAAAGACTCCTCCCAGGGCGCCTGGCTGGCTCCACCAGTTAAGCATCTGCCTTGGGCTCAGGTCATGATCCCAGAATCCTGGGATTGAGCCCTACATCGGGCTCCTTGCTCAGCAGAGAGTCTGCTTTTTCCTCTCCCTCTGCACCCTACTTTTGTTCTCTTTCTCAATAAATAAATAAATGTTTTTTAAAAAGCAAGACTCCTTCCTCCCTAAGCATTATAGTTCTCATCTAAGTACACACCCTTGCCAGATACTGTGCAAAGGGTTTCACGTGCTTAGATTGCCTAGTTTGCTGACAGTAGCCCCGCCTTACAAATGAAGCGTCATGGGCCAGAGGGCTACACAGCTTGCCCAAGGCCACTCAGCTAGTGAACGGCAGGTCCTTCTACTTCTAAGCCCAAGCTCTTGATCACAATTCTCTATATCCTGGCTGTGCTTGCTGCTGAGTGGGACTGACCAAAGATGTGTTGCCTGGAGATTAACAGGTGAGTTTTGATGTATGAAACGGTGGATGTTTGGCATTTCTTTAAACTTCGTTTCAAGTTCTGTATGTTCTTTTAATTACATCAATTAGAGGTTGACCAATGTCCTTTTTTGGGCACTTAATAAAGCGTCACATTCCTATGGTAAATGTCTTGTCCAGATGACACTATTTTCTATTACCTTTCACTTGACCTACCCAAGTTGAGCCAGCCACCTCGTGGCCAATGCTGGAATTGCAGGCATAGTGGCCAGAAGGGAACTAATTGACTTACAGAAGGCAGGCTTTGTAAACACACACCTGTAAAGCAACCACACAGCAACAATCATTCCAGTTTCCTAAACCACAGCTCAACAAGGGACTGAAAAAGAGAAAGAAATCCCACTTTGCTTTTGTTTTCTATAGGGCCCTAAAACAAGGAAGTTTTCATCTGGGGCACTAAAGAGAACCTTAGGAAACATCACCTAGTTTTATTTATTCATTCCTAAAACTTGGTGTTAGAGGAATTCTGAGCCTACTCTGCTGTCCCGTTTCTCTCACTGTGCCTGACAGTTCCTCCAACACCTGTGCATTGTAGTAGAATTTGGTGTATTCGTTCAGTTCCCCTGTGAGAAGAGGTCCTAGCTCTCTCTGAGGCTGAGTTGCCCTTCTGGGAAATACTGGGACTGGACTTGATACTGACTAGGTTTTCTCATAGGCCCAATGTTTTGTGATCTAATAGCCTTTTTTTTTTTTTAAAGATTTTTATTTTATTTATTTGACAGATAGAGATCACAAGTAGGCAGAGAGGCAGGCAGAGAGAGAGGAGGAAGCAGGCTCCCTGCCAAGCAGAGAGCCCGACGCGGAGCTCGATCCCAGGACCCTGGGATCATGACCTGAGCGAAAGGCAGAGGCTTTAACCCACTGAGCCACCCAGGCGCCCCGTGATCTAATAGCTTTTAAGACCAAAAGAATCAATGCCTAATGATGAAATATCATACAAAAGAAAAAACATTTTAGGGAAACAGAGGTCTTGTAGGCCCACCTCAAATCCCACTGCATTGGCAGAATATGGCTGCCTCTGTATAAGGCCAGCTTTGTGCCCTTCCCCCTACCCCCGATTTCCTTTGGAAAGCGCAGAAAGCCCCCTTGTCTTGAGTGCTTCCCTGCAAAGGGCTCCTGCTGAAAGACTGCACACATAGCCAAGACTTTGACCTTCACCTTTGCCCCTGACTTACTTGTCGAGAAAGAGCTCTTATCCTCCTTTCTCTAGGTTTTGGGGGGTTGGGGGTAATCTAGCCAGGGTTAACAGGAATTCAATGGAAATATAAATAGAAACGTGGTCTATAAATAACACTGCCCCCAAAATATCTGGAGGCATGAATATGAGCAGGCAGCAGACAGTCACAAATCATGATGGCCTGGACAGTGAGTGAGCCTTGTTCATTTGCTTGGGGGTCTCTGGGGATACTTTAGATTTGCCAGTGGGGCCCTAGAAAAACCCTCTCTCTTTCTGGGCTCTAGAAACACCTTCCTTGTTTGCTGCCCTCACAGCCGTCTTCTGCTAGACCTGCTTTGTGAACAGACACTAACGGGGGCAAAGTAATACTGCTTAGAATCAGACCTAGCTTTTAGTCTCAGCACTGTGTGACTTGGGGCTTCAGCTTTTCCTCTGTGGTCATGGGATTTAAAAATGGGAGTTTTGCTTTTTTTTTTTTTTTAAGAGAGAGAGAGAGGTGTGTTTAGGGGCAGAGGGAAAGGGAGGGGAGAGAAGCTTAAGCACAGAGCCCAGTGTGGGGCTCGATCTCATGACCCTGAGATCACCACCTAAGCCAAAATCAAGAGTCAGATGCTTAACCAATTGAGGCACCCGGGTACTCTAAAAACTGGAGTGTTGCAGCACAGGAACCATGCCTTATTTTACCTTAGTTTAGAGGGTGAAGTCTAGTTTCAGATCACCTGGCTTCTAATTCCTGTGTTGTTCCCTACTAACTGTTTGACCTTGGGAAAATGACTTAACCTCTGTGTACTTCAATTTCCTTGTAAAACGGGAAGAATAATGGCATCTACTTGGTACAGCTGTTGTAAGGACTAAGTGAGTTAATATTTCCAAAGGGCTTAAGCCAGTGCCTGACACATAGTAAACATATATAAATGTTTATTAAATAAAGAAGCAAATCTACAGATCCCCTGGCCAAGAATATTACCTGGCACATAGCAGCGGCTCACACATATGTCCAGTGAGAGACTGAATGGATAAGGGCAACATAATAAGATTGTATATGAGTTATTTCTAAGCCCCAAATGCTATAAAATGAAAGTGGGGTTCTTATTCGACTACTAGGGTGACAGGAGCTCAGTACACTCCCTGCTTGTCCTCATCTCTGCCTTATACACACTGCATTTGGTTTGTGCAGGAGGAATGCCTGGAGGCCATGCATCGTGGTGGGTAGAGAGTGTGCTCATTCTGATGCAATGTGGGGCAGCAGCGCCAGCCTCTCCACATGGCCTCATCCCCCAGATCCTTTTCAGCATTACATCTGCTTAGTGCCAGCAAAGTTCTTTGCAAGCCAAGCTAGCCCTTACATAGACAAATAATTATGTAGCGTTTTGCTGGGTGTGCACTGTAAATAAAAACAAGAGAAGAACAGAAAGCTCACTCCTCTCAGAAAGCAGCCTGAAACGGACAGAGGAGGAAGATTCGGAAGAGCACTGAGCTGGGAGTCTGGTGCTGATTCCAGGCCCAGGCCTGCCTCGGCTTAGATGTGTGGCAAAGATCATCCCTGTAGCTCTCTGAGCCTCTTCAGAGGGATCCCCTAACTCCCGTAAGGGGAGTCAGATTAATTCAGTACTTCTTAGCTTCAGAGGTGCATGGGAATCGGGAGAGGGGTTTTGTGAAGAATGCGCGTTCTCACCCTGCCCCCCCCCATCGTTCCCCTATTCTAACTTGGCGGGAAGGGGGCAGGGTAAATCCCAGGAATGTGCGTTTGTAACCGACACCTCGAATATCCCGGATTGAGGTAACCGAAGGGTTCTCATGAGCCGTGGGGACCCATGTCCGTTACCTAGTGCTGTGTAACAAATCACCCCCCTAAATTTAGCAGCTTATTATCTCACTTCTTCTGTAGGTCAGGAATTCAGGAGCTGCTTAACTACATGGTTTTGATTTGGGATCTCTTCTGAAGTAACAGTCCAAATGTTGGCACAAGGTGTAACTGGGGACTCGCTGGGCAAGGCATCTCGCTGTCATGGCTGGCAGACTGGTGCGGGCTGCTGGTAGGAGGCCTCCGGTCCTTGCCATATGGACCTCTCCCTAAGGTGCTTCTACAGCACGGCAGCTGGCTTCCTGCAATGTGACTGATCTCAGAGCAAGACAAGATGGGGGCTGTGATCCTCCTTATGACCCAGTCTTAGAAGTCACCCTGTCACTGCTTCAGTGTCCTCTGAAATGGTGTCCGTAGTGGCAGCTCTTGTCGTGGGGTTAGGATTGGGGTAGAAATTAGAGGGAGGAAAGACAGCTGAGTTGGGGGCTTTGGGGAACGTAACATATAGGTGGAAAACCTGCAAAATCTGCCCCAGAACCAGGCTGCCGGCCCCAGGGTTCCGCCAAGTCCCAGACTGGCCGCTGACTTGCTGTGTGACATTGGGTGAGGCACGCCCTCTCTGAGCTCGGTCTTGACCACAGGGAATGAGGGGGCTGGACATGATGACCTCCAGGATCTCCTGGTGTTAATCCTAGGATCCATGTGGACTGTGGTGGGTGTCAACAGTGGTGAGAACAGTCTGGAGCTCCTGCAGTGCATGCCCCGTCGGTGACCAGACCCCGGTGTCCCCCATCCCCTGACCCTCAGGGCTAAGACTTGAGGGAGAAGTACTTCAGAAGGGGCTGTTGGTGCCTCTGCCCCCCCAAGTGCCCCCTCCCCCAGGTAAAAACTCTGGTCCTTGGCCTTGATGGTTTAGGAACTCTGGGTATTTCTGAAATAATACAACTCGAATGGCTCTGCATTGCTCTGCGTGGTCTGTGTGATCAAACCCCTGTCACCCATTCGGTATCTTCTAGTGCCACTCGTCACCCACACCTTGTAACCTCCCAACACATTCACCTTCCTTCAGCTGGGTTCTATTATCTCTGGACCTTTGCTCAGGCTCTTCCCTCCTTCTGGAACGTTCTCTCCACTTCCCTTGCCCTGGCTCATTCCTACCACTTTTCAGGCCTGTCTTTCCTCCTGTGGGCCCCCACTGTAATGGGTCACACTGCAGCACAGGCAGGGCCCACACAGACGGCGTGTGCTGTAAGGTCCGGGTCGCGTCTGCCATGTCCGTCGTCCCGGCCCGGCCCCGGTTTCCGCGCCTGCACTTGGGAAAGCTGGGTTCCTCGTGAGTGAGTGGTGCTCGCTGACCATGCTCATGGTGTTGGGCTGAGCTATAGCTCTGGGGAAGGCAGGCCAATGGGATACACAGGGAAAAAGTAGAGAGAAAAGACTAGAGGAAAACCACTGAGTGCCTAGGCACCCCCAAGCAGCCCAGAGAGAGGCCAAGACGCATTAAATTCCAGCCCTGCCACTTACTAGTTTTGTGACCTTGGGCAGGTCACTTGGGTCACTTTTCTGACCTTCAGTTTCCCCAGCCATTAAATGAGAATGACAGTGGGACCCAGTACCTCAATCATAAGTTGTGATGAAGATCAAATAAAGGAATAAATACAAAACACACAGCACGGTGCTTGGCACACACCAAGTCGTCGGGAACGTCACTATCACTCATATTGTCCTCACTCGGGGGAGGCACAGAAATGCTGCTGGGAGGTTGCTGGAGGGCTGGCTGTCTGGGTTCGGTTCTGCCAGCGGTGCCAAAGCTCAAGAAAAGCAGGCTTTGGAGGACTGTGTCCCCGCAGAGAGAACCAGGCCGACTCTCCAGCTGGCACGGCCAGGCCTGTGGTTGTGGGGCTGCTTTCCCATGGGCCTCTAGATCCTGGGGATTTTCCTCTGCTTCAGATCATCAGAAGTCAACGGTGTCTTTCAACATCACCCTTGGAACCAGGACTGCCCCGCTCCCTGTGGCCTGCCCACAGCCTCCTCAGCTGGCCGGGCCTTTTCTGTTGTGTCTCTGTGCCCTGGAGGCCCTGTATCCCTGGCCTGCCCCCACCTTGCCACCGCGCCCCTCCACCCCCAGCCCCTGCTGTAGGCCAGGCCACAGGGAGAGGCTGCCGGAAAGCTCTGCCCAGCGTCCCACCGTCCCCTTTCCTGAGGGCAGCCTCCGCTGGCAGGGAGGAGGCGAGGCTTCAGGGGTTGAATGGGGCCTTTTATTCTGCGGCTCTCACAGGGAGGGTGTGAGCCACTGCCCACCACGCCCGCCACATCCACGCGGTGGGGACAGTCTGGCCGGCCCTGATGGTGGGTTCCGGGTTAACCACACTCTCTGGCCCCACTCTGTCTGGGTCCTGGAGGGTGAGCCCATCCCTGCCACAGCCCAGGTCTGGGCCAGCAGCCCCCAGCACGTGCAGAGTGAGCTGCGTTTATTAGTCCCGTTGGGTGTGTGTGTGTGTGTAAATGAGAGAGTCTAGAGCGAGAGGGTGTCAACACATCCACACTTACACATTCAGTAAACGTCAGCTGGAGCCCCTGTGCACCAATCCTTGCGCTGGGCCCTGAGGATACAATAGTAAACAAGACATCATACGAAGAGGGGAGAGCATTACAAATCACAGTGAGTTCTGCGAAGGAGGCAGTTGAAGGCTGGCAGAGAAGCAGAGAGGCCCCACCTCACTGGGAGTGGCCTGCCCAGGCCTCCCCGCGTGGTGATCTGAAGTATGGAGGGCATTATCTCTGTGCCAAGGGCCCAGGGGACTATGTCCTGGGAGAGGGGACAGCATGCACACGGGCCCCCAGGTGGTGGGTCTGTGGGCCTCCCCGGCCACAGAAACGAGTTCTGATTTGATTTTGTTCTCAGCACCCTGGGAAGTCAACAAAAGGTTTAAGCAAAGCTTTCATCTTAAAAATGTTCTTTGGGCTACTGGGTAGAAAATGGACTGGGAGTCGTTGAGACCAAAGGTCACCGCACGACTCGTGGGCTGTTGGCCAAACATGGAGTGATGGGGCCTTGCCTTTCTCTGTGACAACAGCACTTGGTGTCAGACCCCCTCCTCCCGGCCCAGCCGTGTGCCTCCAGACCACGTCTCAGCTCTGTAATCCCACACAGCATATGAGAAGGCTGACGCCCAGGCTGGGTAATGTACCCAGGCTGGGTAATGTACCCAGAGGCCCTTGGCCTCTCAACTCGGCAACCCACCCTCTGATCTGTGCTGGCAGCTGAATGGTTAGATGGGGTTAGAATGGGGTTCACGCGACTCTGTTTCTTAGCCTGGGTGCTGGTTACCTAGGTGGGTTCTGTTTGTGAAATTCGTTGAACTATCCTTATGCATGCACACTTTCCTGTATGTATATTATACTTCCTCAAAAAGGACATTTTTAAAAAAGGAAAAAAGTTGTTCTGATCATAGATGGCTGAATAAGGCTACTCAAAGACTTTAGTTCCATTTGATTCCTTTTTTTTTTTAAGATTTTATTTATTTATTTGACAGAGAGATCACAAGTAGGCAGAGAAGCAGGCAGAGAGAGAGGGGGAAGCAGGGAAGCAGGCTGCCTGCTGAGCAGAGAGCCCGACCCTGGGATCATGACCTGAGCTGAAGGCAGAGGCTTAACCCACTGAGCCACCCAGGCACCCCGGATTCCTTAAAGATGAATTAAAACCTCTGGTATGGCAGGACTAGGTGCTTTTTCTTTTTCTTTTTCTTTTTTTTTCCCTAGCAGACACCCATAAATCCCACCTGGCCCCACTGAGGACGGGGGAGTGAAAGACTGTGTTCCCTTAAGCCTGGCTCTGCCCTAGGGATGGGACCCTCCAGTCCAGAATCTGGAAGATCGTTTTCCTCTCCTGGATGTGATGGGTCTTACCGTAAGCACGCCATGGCTGCAAGAGAGGGTTTCCAGCTGTGGCAAAACCCTAGTGGATTTTTGCGAGTCGGTGACCCCGAATGTGCGGGAGAGGGGGTGGAGAGTGCCGCGCGGGAGGTTCACCTGCGTGAGTCACCCTAGCACCCCCAGGTCGGGCCGGGGGGGTGGGGTGGGCGGTGGAGTGAGTCATCGCTGCTGCTGCTTCTCTGTGTTCTATTCTCTGCTCTTTGAATTGGGCTGATGAAAGAGAAGGAGCGTCCCAAAGGAGAGAAGTGGGAGCTGCGTGGGAGATGGTGTTTTTAGGGAGCGGGGGTTTGAATCTGGAATGGTGGCTGCAGGCTGAAGGGAGCTAGTGTTTGGCCTTGAGTGGGGAAGACAGATGATGGTGGGTGCTGGGGAAACACTGTAGAGCTCAGGTCCCACCGGCCCGGTGAGGAGGTGGGTGGGGCCAGGTTGTACCCCCACCCCCACGCTCCCCCACTGCCCTGACCCGGAATTGTCAGCTCCTAAGAGATCCCATTTGCTCAACGTTTACTGTGGGCTGCACTCTGTGTTCGGTGATTTTTACAGGGATTTGTTGTCGCCTCACAACAATCCTTTGAGTTAGGCATTACGATGCAGTTTGCAGGTTGCGGAAACTGAGGTTTGAGTAGGTTGTGACTTGTGCCGCATCATACAGATGTACTGGTCAGATATACTGGTCAGGACCCTTTAGGTGACAAGGACTAGACCCATCTCAATCTGGTTCAAGAAAAGTCAGGGAAATTTATTGGCTCATGTAACTGAAAACTTAAGGGATAATGGTTTCAGGCATGGCTGGATGCAGGTGACCAAATCATGTGTCTCTCTCTAGTTCTTAGCTTTGTTTTCTTCTCTGACCACTTCCCTGGCCACTAGGACAAGCTTTCCCCAAATGGTGACAGAGATTTGCAAAGATACTTCCCAGCAACTTGGTTCTACCGTTTCTGAGTTACTTCTCTTTCTGGTGGTTTTGGCAAAAGTCCCAGGCTGATTACCTCGGACCAACTGGAGTCACATGCCCATGGCTGGACCATACTGTTTGGTAATGCCAGGAGTTTGGGGTAAGATGAGCCCCACTGGAACCAGACAAACTGAGGAGGAAGGAGGGATTGTCCCCCAAAAGAAACTCGAGGCATTGCACTAGCGATGCTGAGGGGCAAACGCATAGATGCCTGTCGTTCTAGCCTTGGAGCCAGAGCTGCGGGGCTGGAAGCTACGCATTCCTTTCCCTCCCCGCAGGCAGTGCCTCTGTCTGTATCACTGTCTCAGTCCAGCCAGGCTGCTGTGACAAAAAAGCACAGACTGGGGGGCTGATAAACATGGGACATTATTTCCAACAGTTCTGGAAGCTGGAAGTCCGAGATCAGGATGTCAGCCCCGCTGCCGGGTGAGGGTTCTCTTTCTGGTTGCAGATTTCTCACTGTTTCCTCATGGGATGGAGGCCTTAGGGAGCTCTGTGGGGGTGTCTTTCATAACAGCATTCATCCCATTTGTGAGGGCATCACACCTTGCTACCGCCCCAAGGCTCCACCCCAATACCAACACAGTGAGCATTAGGATTTCAGCATGAATTTTGAAGGGCTCAGACATTCAGACCATAGCGCACGCTATGAGCACACATGCATGTCATTCTTTGCAGGGGTGGGGGGGGTTCCTCTAGTGACCTTCGCATCTTCTCTCCCCAAGTTGGTTTGGCAAAGAAGAGGCTCTCCTGGGTGCCACATCAGCCAGCAGAGCCAGAGGGGAACCCCACCCCCCAACTTCCTTGCTCTCCGACCCACACAGCTTGCCTGTCCCCTGCTGGGCTCCAGAGACCCTTGAAACGCTCTCCTCAGACTATCCTCTGACCTTCCTGAGGGCATCAGGCAACACCCACATTCATGGTGCCCAGTTCCGTGCCCAGGATTGCCGGCGACAAAGGGAGTAATAGAAAGTCATCGCTGACCTCAAGGTGACGCAATGCAGGGATATAAGACTGTCACGTTCCCATAACCAGGTCTGCAGATGTTCCTATAACCCCATGTAGAGGGTTGAATAGTGGCTCCCCAGAAGATAGGACCACATCCAAACCCCCAAACCTGTGAACGTGACCTCGTGGAGAAAGGGTCTTCACAGATGTAATTCCGATAAGGATCTGGAGATGAGATCATCCTGAATTGAGGGCAAGCATAACCCAAAGACAGGTGTCCTTAGGGAAGAAAGGCAGAGGGAGATTTGAGACTCAGATGGAGTGGGGAGGCCACGTGAAGACAGAGGTGGAGACCAGAGTGATGCTGCTACAGCCGAGGAACACCCAGAGTCCCAGGAAGCTGTAGGAGTCAAGGACAGATTGTCCCCTATTGCCTCCAGAGGGAGCGCACCCTTGCCTACCCTTGCAGACTTCCAGCCTCAGAACTGGGGAGAATACATTCCTATTGTTTTAAGCCACTGACCTTATGGTACTTTGTAATAGCTGCCCAGGGAGGCTAATGCACCCCCTTCCCCTTTTGTCCTCAGATCCAGTTAGATGGGTAGGGGTGTTGCTTGTGGAGAATGAGGTCTCTGCGCCATGCGGTCTGGCATCTCCGGGCCATGCTGTGGCCTCTCCTATTTCTTAGGCCAGTCCCCTGTGACGCTCCAGGCTCTCTGGGCGGCACTGAAGGGAGAGAGTTGGGAACATCTATGCCCTGGGAGGCCGGGGTGGCATGTACATCAGGGGAGCTGGGAAGGTAAGAGGGGGCCCTGAGATGGTGGCTCCCTAACAAATTCCCTGGGATAGCAGGACATGGGGGCGGGGGGAGGAGTCCTGGAGTCTGGGAAAGGAGGACAAGGCTGGCAATCCAGGAAGGCTTCCTGGAGGAGGCCTTGGGATGGGGAAGGAGGCCCAGGGTGCTGCAAAGAAAACCAAACTCCTTTCTGTGGCTTACATGACTGCTGCTGGCTTCTTTTCTGTCTTTCAAATTCACGGTGTGGTTGCCTCTGTCGGAGCACTCCTGCCCCAGAGACTGGCTCCCTCTCCTCATCAAAGTCTCCCCCAAACTTCCCTGGCCACTAGCTGAATTCCACCCCTCCCCCCACCCTCTCCACCTCTACACCCCCACCCCCATCCCCACATGCCCCTTCCCATTACCCTGTTTTATTCTCTCTTAGAAGTAGGGGGAGACACATATGTATAACCAAACTACTTACTAGATAGGAAAATTGCACACCGTATCCCTCCCATGCATCACACCCGCCCCTCCGCTGGCCCTGCCAGTTCAAATGTAAACTCCTTGAGAGCAGGGTCCCCATCTGTCGCGTTCTCTGTCGTGTTCTTAGTACCTGGAGCATCAGGACAGTGACAGATGGGTGGCATTCCAGATGGCAGAGAAAGCAAGGAAGAGGGGGTACCTATGTGTGTATGTACACATGCATGCTGCGAACGTGAAGGTGAGAGGCTGCCAAGAATAGATCCACTCGAACAGACCAAAAGAGGCCCAGAGGCGAGTCCTTTCCTACTAGCCAGTGCCCTGGCTAACGAAACAATTTGTTTTCCAGAAGCAAATGTCCACCACTAAGATGCCTCATTATGTGCCTGGTATCCTGGGCAGGAGGAGGAAATACCCCTGCCCCCCAGCATGGGGACCTTCCTGAGTCAGGGCCCCATCTATGTGTCCTGGCCCAGAGCGGACACTCCTGGTGAGATGGTCAGGCCACACTGGGGACTGAGGCAGAGCTTGACCTCTGACAGGCAATTCCCCCCGATTTCCGGCTGATACGTGACCCACAAGGCGGGGCTGGGAGGACAGGAAGGACAAGGAGGTATGCTGTTTCAGGGAGCTCTTTCTTTCCACAGTCCACTAGACACTGCATCCCCTCTCCTTCCTACTTTGTGGTCCACTCACCGGTCTGCTTGTATCAGATAGCAGAGCCCACAGGGGACTGTTGGTACCTGGTACGCCATGTGTATGCCACCGTCCACGCTTACTGCTTACACGGGCCTCAGTCAGCCCCCAAAGCAGCTGTTCCCCAGACAACAGCATAGCCCACAGCTCGGAGGACATGCTACTCATGCTCGCATCACGCAGAGTAAAATCCTAAATCCTCACCATGGCTCTCAAGGCCTTACTTGATCGGACCCCAAAGAATTCTGGATTCATTGCCTTCTCCCTCCCCCTTACTGTGTGAGCTTCAAACTCCCAGGCTGAAGTCTCAACTCAGGCACTTAGTAGCTGTGTGATTTTGGACAAGTCCTCTCTGAGTCAGCATCTCCTGTGCAAAGTAGGGATAATAAAAGTACTTGTGGGGCACCTGGGCGGCTCAGGCGGTTAAGTGTCTGCCTTCAGCTCAGGTCATGATCCCGGGGTCCTGGGATCCAGCCCCAGCGGGGAGTCTGCTTCTCCCTCTCCCTCTGCCTGCTGCTCCCCCTGCTTGTGCTCTCTCACTCTCTCTCTGTCAAATAAATAAAATCTTTTTTTTTTAAAGTACTTGCTTCAGAGCCGTGAAAATTAAGCAAGCGGGTCCAGTGGAAAACTCTTAGCACGTGCCAGCACATAGTAAGCCCTTGGCTACTGTTTCTGCTTGTTTTCCTCTTCCTCTGCCCCTCTCAGTGCCCCCCAGCCCCGCTGTATACATCTTGGGTCCCCTGGAGGGAGCAGCCGCGGAGCCCCAGGCCTTCCATCTCCAGATGAGAATGCAGAGGCCACAGTGGAGGAGGACCCCACTTCAGGGTCATACAGCCAGCCTGTGGCCCAGGCAGGACTTGAACCCAGGCCTCCTGCTGAGGCCTCCTGCTCCTTCTGCTTGTCCCCCTTTCTCAGCCCAGCCCAGAGTGGCAGCAAGAGGGACCTATACCTATGTGCTTGGACCCTGTCAGGCTCGACAGCTTTCTTCTCCACTGTCAAGAATGAGTTATGTCCTGAGGTCTGGTTCATGGCCCGTGTGTAATCTTCCTTATGATGCTTTATCGTATTTCTGGGGCAGCGCCTGCGTGGCTTTGAAGACTCTGGCAGGAGCTGTGAGCGGGCTGAATTACATTTACAAGAGGCCTTTAATGCCCTGTGGTCTCGGCTTCCTTAATGGGGATTTTCCTCCTCCTCCTCTTTTTCTCTCTCCCTTTTAATACAGTCCCCGGTGTGGCTTCCCGAGTGCGGTTTGGATTCCTAACAGAGAACTCAAGACCGTAGAACCCCTTCCAGATCTTCCCTCCCTCTCTTCCCTTCCTACCCTCTGCGGCCTGGGCCAAAGCCCCAGGAAAAGAAAACGTTGCTCCTGTCAGGATTTCAATGGGAAGGAGAGAAGCCCTATTGGAATTCCAAAAAACTAAATTCAGCCGGGAAATGGCTTGTACAGAAATTCTCCTCTGACTTTGTACCTGAGCGGCAGACCCATGAGCCTCGTGGAGGGGGTGGAAGGTGTCCAGCCCAGAGGCGGGGTGGCATCCCTTACAGGGGGTGGGTGTGAGGGGCAAGTTGGGGGTGCCCTACCAGTGTGGACAGGGTGCCCTCACCCCTGTCTCCCCACTTCTCCCACACCCATCCCTTCCTTCTCCCAGCCCTCTGCACCTTAAGGAGGCTCCTTTATTGTCCCTTAACTATGAGTTTTCTGCTGGTTCTGTCTGCAGCGGGATCAGGTCTTACGTGATCTATGTACATATCTCCACGTCTCGGGTACACCCAACTCCGAGAGTGGATCAGCCTTAGGATAGCGGTGTTGGGGCAGGAGGCAGTTTGTCTCCCATCTGCCTCCTTTCCTTTTCGTCCTTCACCAGCATGAGGAAGGGCACGAGTGCTATTTTTGGAGAATGGATAAGTCATGTTTCATCTCCTTCCAGGAGGCACGCAGGGCAGAGCCAGGTCTGTGGGCCTGGGTCCCTGCTGCGGTCTCCCCTTCACTTTCCTCCGTTGCTCCGACGCATCCTTCCAGGTCTGTGAGATGCCGCATAGCCAGGGACATCTCCGGGCCGAGGGAACCTCCAGCTCCCGAGGAGGGAGGCTCAGGCAGAGGACTCAGAAAGTCTGCCCAGGGCCACTCATCATCTGATCAGGCCCTAGAGCGAGAGCCGTGGGATTGTTTCACGTGCAGTCCCCAGGGCTGTGCACGGACACTCCCGTGGCATGCAGGCCGCAAGGCGACAGGCAACCAAAAAAGGGTAGGAGGCAAGGAGGCCAGGAATACCAAATCTGTGACATCTTCCCTCAAGGAAAAGAGGCGGTCTCCAGTGTCTTGATAAATCTTGTTTTATCTCCTTTCCAAAAGGAACGCACGTGGCAGAGCTGATTTATCTTGATGACATTGTCCAGTCTACAGAGTGTCTGACGGGGAGATGGCCTGTCTGCCTGACTTCAGAGCGGAAGGGAGGAAAGAGAGCTTGAGGGACAGTGCAGGAGAGGAAAATGAATGCATCAGCAGGCACTTGGGGCAGGGGCTGAGGGGCGGCGAGGGGCGCCTGCTGTATACAAAGCCTTGTGCAGAGTGGAGTGTGGTGCCAAGGGGAGGAAGGAGTTGGTCACACCCGATGTAGGGAGACGAGAGATACCAGTGGGAAACAAGTCACCCACAACAGGCCAGACTAGCTGCTTTGCTGTCTGACGGGAGCAGGGCTGGTGACCGGGAGCTCAGGCAGTGACAGCTGTTTTCAGTGCCCCCCACCTCTGGTCCCCTACTCTTCACCTCTGTCTCCCAAGGCTGCTCATGGGAACAGCTGGGGATTTTGTTCCAGCCTCGCAAACTTGGCTGGAGGAGCCGGAGATGTGATGGTCTCATTTGGTCACAGGCCGGGAGCTGGAGGTAAATGCTCCTCACCCTCAGTTGGGAAATCTCGGAGGTAGGTCCGTTTTATCCCCAGGGTTCCCCGAGGACCTGAGCTGTTGGCTCCCCATGGGGATTAACTGGCTTGGTCATACTTCCTTCCCTTCCCTCCCTTTCCACTCCCCCACGCTGTCTTCCAGGAACTGTTCCCAAATAAACCACCAAAGTTCCTCGTCTCTGGGTCAGCTTCTGGGAAACAGCCTAAACCAAGACAATGCTTAGTACCTCCCTAGGGCCTCAATAGAAGAAGCTCCCATGAACTGATCTTCGAGCTACATTTTTGTTCACATTGCAATGGCCATTCTCTGCCTTAGAACTCCTTTAATGCAAGTGATAACAATCCATCTCCAACTAGTTTCAGTAAAAAATAATTTTCTTGTTTTATGCATGTGGCAAGCAGCAGGTAGACCTTGGGTTCAGAACAACTCTATCCGGCTGCTCAAACGATGTCAAAGGAATCTGCCCTTCACCATCTCTTTGCTCTGCGTTTCAACCATTCAGGAAGCATTCATTGAGCACCTACTTTGTTCTGGGCACTGCTCCTTTCTCTCTGTGGGTTTCCTTCTCAGGCAATAATAAAGATGGCCATGAGAAGCTCCAGGCTTTCATCCTGCCAGCTCAGCAACTGTGGGAGAGAAAGGGCTCCAGTAGAAGTCTCACGGCTGACCCTCCTTGGCACAGATCAGGTCCCCTGCCCATCTCTGAGCCAATCACTGTGACTCTGGTTGGCTGGGCTGGGTCACATGCCTACCCTTGCTGCCAGGGAGTGTGGTCAGCCCCTTTGAACCACAAGGACTGGGAATGGAGGAGGGAGGCTCTCCAGAGGGAAGTCGAGCAGACAGGGACAACGGATGCCTATTACAGCTTTAGGGCGAGCACTTCACCATTTGTCGAGCTGTGTGGGTTCTAAGATGTGTCAGATGGACCCCTGATGGATGGCGATTCTCAAACATCTGTATCACACAGCAGAATGGGGCACATGCCTTAGGAATGGACAGAGTGTGTGGAAAAAAGGGAGATTACTTCCAGCTTGGCCAGTCAAGGAAGGCCTTCTAAAAGGGGGGCATTGACCTAGACATTGATGGCAGTGGGGCACAGAAATGTTAGCTGTTAGGACTTGAGAGTCAGACCAAGGAGTTCAAATTCTAAATTGAACCATCTGAAGAGGACCATGCATTGATCTAGTAGTTAAAATTGAATTGGGCTAGCTCAGAAAAGCCTGCTGGGGAGATTGCAGGGGCTGGCATTTCCTGTAAGCCCTGCCCACACCTGCAGAGGGTGTGCCTGCCCATCTGCTCGTGGTGGCCTGAACTGCTAGAGGCTGTGTATGCAGAAAGGCTGGGGAAGAGTCAGGCTGGGCAGCCGCGCTCCTTGGCATTGGCCGGCGCCCGCCCTGGAAATAGCCTCCCACCTAAACTAAGAATAGGAATTCCTGCCTGGCTGGCAGGAATGAATGCCGATTTCTCAAGGAGGGAAGGGCCTGAGAACAAAACCCAGCGTGTGGGTTGGGCTGTCCTTTGTATTTCTTTGTGAGGTCACTTGGGAGCCGCGCCCACGTCAGGCCATCGATCCTGCCCTGAGACCCAGACAAGGTGATCTGGCCAAGATGGCAGCCTCAGAGGCCACTCCTGGGCCCCAGAGGTCCTGGGCTCTCAGCCTTGGGCGCCTCCTGCCCTCTGGGAGAGGTGACTGCCCATCTCTTGTGTTCTTGACACTGGGCAGGGGTGGTGGCACTCAGTGGCCAGCGAAAAGGCTGAGAAGCCAAGGGAGAGGGGAGTGAGAGGGTAGGAGGCTGGGGTCCCATGGCAGCTTTCCCCAGAGTCACCCAGCTCACAGCCCTCTCTGTTCCAGGCAAAATCCTCTTCCGGAGAAGCCACATCCGGGACGTAGCTGTGAAGAGGCTGAAGCCCATCGACGAGTACTGCCGGGTAAGCGTGCGCCTGCAGGTGGGGGAGGGGCCGGCCTGCCAGCTGGAGAGTCTCTCTGTCCGTCTCTCCATGGAGGAGCACCATCTGTCCCAAACCTTCTGCTGTGGTCTAGCAGGCGCCTCCTGACGCCTGGCATTTCCGGGCCAGGAGGTGGGTCTGAGTGTCCCTCGGGGAGGGGTCACTTGTGACTGGGCCACTCTGTGGGGCACAAGGGCCTTGGGATCACGCTGAGACTTGACTTCTTTCAGGACAAACCTGTGTTTACAAAACGCTATTTTAAATCACTTCCAAGGGCTTGGGAGCTCGGTTAAGGGGTCTCCTGCTGAAGGGGGATGTTCTGTATGTGACATTTTGCTGGACACAGGGGAGCTGTTGCTTTGAATTCCTTTTGGGACCAGAGTTGTTGGAATCAATTCTGAGTCCAATAGCATCTGAAAGTTCTGAACTGCGTATTTGTTTACTCACAGAAGTCCTGATGGTTTCGGATGTTTATGTACACATTTCTACCCGTGCCAGTGCTCACACTCACACGCACACTCAAACAAACACACACACGCAGGCATGTGTGCACAGGTGCGTGAAAACAGCCAATACGAAAGAAGAGATGGGAGAGTGACAGTGATGTCATGAAGAAGAGTCCGTTTGTCTTTCTAGTTCAACTAGAGCCCAGGACCCTGCAGGGAAAATGCCAGGCGCCCACTCCGTTGGCCTTGACACATGGCCTCTGGACGGCTAGGCTGCCTGGGTTCCGAACCCGCACTAGCTCTGTGAACTTGGGCAAGCCACTGAACTTCCCAGAGCCTCAGTTTCCACATCTGTGTGATACGGAGGAGACTAGTAGCTCCACAGAAGGTAGTCATGGGGAGGAAAGCAAGCGGCACAGGCCCGCAAGTGCCCGGCACGGGAGGAGGCAGTCAGCCGACGCCAGCTTTGGATTATGATTACTACAAGGCGTAAACAACTTAATGTTCCCACTGGCTTTTGTGGAGATAGGATTTCTTAGTTAAATGAAACCCGCTGTGGAGTCTGACTCAAGAATCTTGAGGAGAGGCAAGTGTGGGGTTGCGAGAGCTGGTGCTAGAGGGGCAAGATGGGATCAAATCCCACTGCCTCCCCACGGGCTCTGTGACTCTGGGCAAGCTAGTCTACCTCTCTGAGCCCCAGGTTCCTTCATCTGTGAAACAGGGTAAAGACAGATCCTTCGCAGGACTCCTAGAGGGGGCTGGACGGGAGAATGTGTATCACAGTGTCGCTTCTCAAATGCTGTGTCCCTGCACAGAGCTGTGGCTGCAGGGTCTGTTCATTCACTAATACCTTATGATTCAGAAACGCTATGCTGGGCAATAAAAGTGTTTAAATAAGAAGCAAGTTGCTAAATGTCCTAACTGGTGTTCCCAAGCCAATAGGCAGACGAGCACTCCCATGGAACCTCCATGAACCCGAGTTTCAGTTTCATGACTGAGTCGATCATACTTGGTCACATTTTCGGCCGTAACCGGAAAAGAATTCCCAGTGATGAATTCCCTTATGGGAGAGGCTCCTCTTCTTCAGATCAATATTCATTTTTCTCTTTAAAGGGCATTTGCCATTTCCAGTTCAATTGATGGCTGCCGCCTGAGCTTTTATTTCTCCTTCTATCTTTCCCAAGAAGTTAAACAAATGGGCACAGCCTGGGGAGGAGGGGGTGGAGAGCGGGGGAGGCCTCTCCCAGCTGGGGATTTATGGCTCACATCAGCCTGGGAGGCTCCTGGAGCCCAAGGCATCTGCAGTCTTGGGTCCTGGGCCATCCGGAGGAGGAAACCGATAACATCTTATCTCTGGGGATCAGGCTTTGAACAGGACTCCTGAATCAGGATGAGCTTCAGGGGGGCTCTGGGGCCCCAGTGCTGCTGCTGCTGGCCGGGGGCGCCATTTAAGTGGGGTCTGCAAGAGGCAGGGCCTCCTAACCTGATTAGCACAGACAGGAGCTGCTCAGAGCCAAGTCCGGGTCGGCAAGCAGCTAGCCGTCTCACAGGCTGTAATTTACTCTGAGAATGGCAGGGGGGCAGGTCAGTGCAGAAGTGACCTTTAATTCTGCTGAACTAGAAAGCTGGAATCTGTGGTCTCGTTGTCGGAGACCTTGGGATGACCTTGGAATGGTCATTAGGGATAAGCCAGAAATAGTCCTTAGCCACCCCCCACCCCAGAATTGCATGTGGCAGCTCTGCCTCCCAATGGTCCAGTCCACGGCTATTCGGGATCCAAGTTTCGCTCAATATCACTGGCCCCCTCCGTGAATCCCATGGTCAGTGCCATGTGCAGTCTGCTCCATGGCCAGCCCTTCCCTTGTCCATGTCTGTCCTTGGACACACTGCTGGGGTTTTATTTCAAATACTCTACATATGCAGCCATGCTTGGCTGGCCAGCATCTTCCTTGGGCTCCTAGACAGTGTGGACTCCTGGGCCGGGATTTGCTGGGGATTCAAGGGCACCCAAGACTGTGAAGCTGGCTGTGCACCTCGAGCAGCCAGCTCCCCTGCCAGGACTCAGACGTGGAAAGTCTGACCGTGCGGTAGACCTCTCCAGACTTCAGGCTCCCTACCCTCGCGGGCCAGCCAGTCCCTCTGCCCAAAGGTGGTTTCACAGGCCAAATCTCAGTGTTAATTTTAAACATATATGGAGCAGATTGGATGAGCGTCACGGAAAATTGACCGAGCACCAACCGGGTGATTGTTTTATGTGGCACTTGAGGGCTGGGTGTCTATCAAGAGGGGTTCCAAAGGCATTTCTTTAACTCCATAAATTAATTTAATGGGCAACACGGTTATGCGGTTAATATTTAATGGTTCTGTGGCCTCAAAAAGTTGAAGACTTTCATCTCACTAACAAGCGTGAGCTATACTTTAGGGGCTGGGACTAACAGTTGTGTAAGTGATTCCATTTGCGTGTGAAATACATGTTTGCAGTGTTTGTCTGTGGGATAAAATAAATATCCTGGGGCAGAGGGTGGGTGGGGGCAGTGAGAGGCAGTGTTTGAGAATGATCAACTCACCCTTTGCCATGGTAATAACGTTTACACAAGTCTCCATTTCCTGATGGGTGCAACTAGAATTTTTTTTTTTGCCCCAAAAGCTAAGATTGCTTCTATTATTCTGCTGTCCAAGAGAGACTTGCTTTCAGGATCAATGGCTTTCTTTGTGGGAGGGATGAGGGTTTGGCTGTAGTCAGACTGCGGGGGGCCGGGGTGGGGTGTCAGTCCTGAAGGGGTAAGGATCTCTCCCCACCCCACCCCTGACTCTCTGCACCTCCCAGACTCATTTGGTTTTATCCCCACTTTCCGGGTTTGAAAACTGAGACTATCGGGGTGGTGGTTCTTAGTCCCAGGCATCTCCCTCCCACCATGCATGGCCTGTCATTGGGTCTCACCTTAATAAAGGGAAAGATTCATGTCCCAACCAAAACACACTCCTTGAAGAAACACCAGAAGCTTCCTGTTATACTCAGTCCTAGATACAGGGAGACTGACTTCTTGTGGCCTCATTCTAAGAGTGTTGCTGATGGGGAGACTGAGGCAGAGAGCAAAGACTGATGTATTCATGCCTCCCAAGTTGGCTGGTACTCTGGGGAAACCCAAGTGGTAGAATGTCTCCATTTCTGTTAGTCCACAAATACCGAGGAAAAGGATTTCTAGCCTGAAATAAAGCTGATTGTGTCCCTTTTCTCCTTGAAGACCCTCAGAGGAGCCCCATTGCCCCTAAGAACCCATGAGGGGCTCGTCCAAAGTGCTGCTCAGGCCTCAGCATCTGCCTGTCCTCCACGCTCTGCAGTCCAGTCCATCAGAAGTTCTGCCGTTCCCAACTAGCCAGAGGCCCAAGCTGCCACCCTTTGCCCCTGCTAAGCCTTTTCCTGGGGATTCAGCTCCCGCAGTGCCCCTTCTAAAGAAGCCCCCTGGCTCCCCAGGGAAAGCTGAGCACCCCTGCTGTGAAAACTGTGCATGCCTTCAGATAGGACACCAGTCCTCTGTAGGAGGACAGTTTCTGTGTGTCCACCTTCTCCGGACCTGGAGCTCCTTGAGGACCACACCTATTATCTTTGTGTCTTCAGTAACAAGCAGGAAGCCTGGCCCCATGTAGGTGTCCAGGCAATGTCTGCCAACAAGATGCAAAGATCGCACACAAGCAGAGGACACCTCCCAGGAGGGTGACACGTCCCTGAAACCTCGATGTACTAGGAGCCCCTGTGACATGACTTCACGTGCTACTGTGAATGAGATGCTATTTCCATTTCAAAAGGATTTGCAGCCTGGTCCTTCAAAAAAAGAACTCCTGTGTTTGAGATACTAATTTACAGAAGTTCCATGAGCCCAGCTTCCCAGGTAGGAATCCAGGAGGAAGAGTCCAGGCAGGCCAGAGGCAGCCCAAGGGTGGGGCTAGGGCAGGGAGTGGGTGGCCAGCTGGGCGGGACTCCAGCCCCCTGTGCCAGACTCCAGCCCCCTGTGCCATGCCACCTCCTCCCACTCCCCCACCCCCACCCTTGGTCACTCAGCTTTGCCCAGATTTCCATTGATTAGAAATCAAAATGATGTTCCTAAAAAGAGGACAACGGTTGATCCCATGGAAAGAGCAGGATGCCCATGGTTGTTTGGCCAGATGTCAAACTTTTCTGTCCTTGGACAGACCTACTTAGAGTGGTGGGCTTTGTTGGGGGGGGGGATCCCTTTGAAGAAGGTCTGAGGACAGTCTGCCTAGGGGCCCCTCCCATGCCACTGCACTGGAGAAACCAGGGTCATGTTGGCCGCATCTGGTTGGAGGTCTCAGAGGCACACAGCCCCCTCTGTCTTATCTGAATCTGCGTCTTCTAGAAGGATGACAGGGTGCAAATGGTGGCCTGTGTCACTGGCTCTCAGAAAACCGTGTAGGGCAGGCCAGGATCTAGAGACCTCAGGGCAGTTTAGGACTGGGGAAGGGGGCACTAGAAGGACTTCCTGAGGGCAAACCTGGGTGGCTCTTTAGCACCTCGTCACCAGTCTCCCCCAGCCCTAGGCACCCCCTGCCCTCAGCTCCTTACCTTGCTTTATTTCTCCAGATCTGCTCTTAGCCAGCTTACGATCGCCCTGGGCCACAGAATGGCAAGGTCAGAAGGGGACTGAAATCAGCTCAGCTTGCATGGGGCAGGGCCCTACGTACCCTAAGCTGCCCCATGGGGCAATGGCCCCCTCCCCAGATGCTGAGAGCTAGGAGGTCATGCTCATTCCAGCTCTTCCCACCTAGCCTGAATCGAAAGGCTCAGTCAGATTGAATGATAGGCCAGACATTGAATTCACTCCTAATGGTGCTGTTTGCAGTGTTGGAGCCTTGGACTGTTAGAGCTGGAAGAAGTTTCAGAATGTCTGTGGCCTGGATATGTCCCAGCTGTGTTCCGTGGGCTGTTAGAAATTGTTGGAGGACCTGCTCCATAATCAGAGACCTGTGGGTAGTGCTGGAGGCAGTACAGATCAGTAGATCACACGGAGCACAGACTCTGGACTCAGTTAGATGGCCCAACTAAAAATCTTGCTTACTTGCTGTGTGGCCTTGAAAAGTTACTTAACCTCTTTGTGCTTTATTTGCTTCTGTAAAACTGGAATTAGTCATACCCTTTGAGATGGGTGTATAATGTTAATGTGATGATTAAATGAGCCAGTCCCCCAGCATATCATGATTATTAATAAATGCTGACCTAAACAAAGCTCTATAGGTTTCTTCCCTGCAGGACTTCTCAGAGCCTTTGCTGTACTAACAAACATGGTGCTCTCCAAGACCAAGGTGGGCATCTACAAGGCATCATTTCACTTGTGCCCACAGAATTCATTTTACCTCCTCAAACAGGTGTTCCATGAGATAGTGTAAGATTCCAGAGTTTGTCTACTCTATCCTAGAAGAAATGACAACCTGTGGTGTGAGGTGGGCTTGTGCAGCAAGTGTATAAGGGCCAGACTGGAACTAGAATTGAGGTCTCCTGACTCCTATCCCAGTGTTCTTTCTTGTTTGCATCACTGCACTCACCTAAAGAATAATGACAGTCGGGGCGCCTGGGTGGCTCAGTGGTTTAAGCCGCTGCCTTCGGCTCGGGTCATGATCTCAGGGTCCTGGGATCGAGTCCCGCATCGGGCTCTCTGCTCAGCAGGGAGCCTGCTTCCCTCTCACTCTCTCTGCCTGCCTCTCTGCTTACTTGTGATCTCTCTGTGTCAAATAAATAAATAAAATCTTAAAAAAAAAAAAAAGAAGAAGAATGACAACGAAGACAATAGCACAACAACTAAAACTTCCAGAGTGTTTATTCAATGCCAGGCACTGTGCTAGGCTCTTCCTTGTCATAATCTCTCTTAGCCTCTTAACAAATAGGTGCCATATCAAACCCACTGTACTGAGCTCAGAGAGGGCAAGCAGCACATTCAGCATCACACAGCCCATGAATGGTAGAGCCAGGACTCAAACCTGTGTTTGACTGGCCTTGAAGCCCTGAGGCCCAAACTTAACCACCCTACGGCAGAGATCTTGAATGTCCAATGGCAGACTTTTAGGTCTGGAGGTGTCCTTGGAAATACCCATGTATGGCCCTCTCAGAATGGCCGGATTGGGGAGGGGGTTCCCTAGCTCTGACAGTCATCATCGGCCCAGGCCCTGGGGACGGACTGCTCAGGTTTAAGATCTCCTGCCAAATGATTTTGGCCAGAGCTGGGCTTGGCGGTGGCGCTGATGGGAGCTGCCCTGAGCTGAGAGCCTCTCATCAGCCTGGAATCAGGATGAGCCCTCCATGCGGCTCCCTTCAGGGCTCTCTGTTAAGTAAAGATGCCACGGTAGTTCAACCAAAAGGCCTCTTTGTCTGAGGCCCTCACGGCCCACACGTCCTCTGCCCCCGGAATGCCGGTCTCTGTCGGCATGAAGAGCCCCTGTGTTCGCTGCTGGGGCTGCGAGAGCCCTTGGCCGGCCGGGGCCTGCGCAGCGGGTGGGTGGCAGTGTGCTGGGCGGGGAGGGTGCGAGCGCTCCGGGCCGGCTGGAGACCTGCCCTGGCTCCCTTCCCTCGTCCTTTCAGGGAGGTCACCCTGGCAGCGAGTCTGCACGCAGCCTGGGTCCCTGGACACGGTTTCCCTCCTGCGTCCTGCCCTGCCCTGCCCCGCCCAGCCCTTCGGTTCTGCCAGGGGCCGTGCTGCACACAGGCCTCATTTCCCCTCTGTCCCTCTCTGTCATCTCTCTCTCTCTCTCTCTTTCTGTAGATCTGTCTCTCCGTCTCTCTCTCTTTGTCTTTCCCCCCACTCTCTATCTTCCTCCTTCTCTCTCCTTCCTCGGTCTTTCTTGTCCCCTTCCCTCTCCCTTTCCTGGGGGAGAAAACAGCACCGGCCATGTAGGTTAGGTGACAACATGGATGTTTTGGGGGGACTCTGTACCCATTCTGCCTTCTGAGCCCAGGGCTTCATTCCGCCCATGAACACAAGAGCCCCAGTGTCTCCGTCATAAACAAAGGCAAGGGTGTCTGCCTCCAGGACAAAATGTCTACCTCCAGCGACAACGTCATCAGACGTGCTCGTGCAAGGGCAGAGGCTGCATCTGACTCACCCCTGTGACCCCCAGCAGGGCCCCATGTCAGACGCACACACTGAAAAGCCCTCACTGTTTGTCAGATGATTGGGGTCAAGGGGCCCGGGGTGGTGCCTGGAACACAGTTGCCCATTAAATGTTCATTTCCCTTCTTTTCCGTTTCCTGGCCTTCGTGGGATGGGATGTGTTAGGGACCCTCAGAAAGCCAGGGGCTCTAGAAAGAACAGCTGTGCATTGCATGATGTTGTCTTACCCGCTGCAGTTGGGCCTTATCTTGCCCAGGTGCGGGTATGACATCAAAAAAGACCGTCATGGTGGGATGCCTGGTGCTCAGTGCCATACCTGCACGGTTACCTGACCAGCTCAGAGAAGAATTGAGCAGTTGCTTCCCTGTTCCTTAACACTAGACCTCTCTCTTTGCAGCCAAAGACCACATGGACATTTTTTTCTTTTTTGCCCCATTATCATGTCCCACTACTATTAGATATTGGGCTTTGGCACAGCAAAACCCTTCTTCATTCATTTGTTTGAGCAAATACTCATTGCCTGCCCGCTCTGTGCCAGGCACTCTTCTAGGATCTAGGAACACGCAGGCAACAGAACAGACTCCCAACTGCACGGAGCTTACATTCGAGCAAGTTCTTTCCTACTCTTGACACGGCCTGTGGGCAGGCCACGTGGCCTCCCTGAGCCTCCACCTCCTTACCAGTAACATAAGGATGAGACCTGCCCTCAAGAGGACCGTTAGGAGGTTCCCAGTGACTCCGGACACGGAGGCCCCCGCATGCTTGGTACAGGGGAGATGCCAGATTGGGTCATGGCCCCTGAAGCAGCCCCGGTGAAGGGGGCCCAGCGAGGCACAGGCACGTTGACAGGCTTCTGTTCAGCTCACCCCTGACCTGGAGTCTCCTCATGGGCAGTCCTTCTCAAGTCCCACAGTTCCAAGTTTTCCTCTCCCTTCTGGCTCTAGCCCAGAGTTCCCTTGGCCCTGGCCCTCAGCCCTGCTTTGGCAGTGGCCTCTCCTGTCTGTACTAAAGAATCACTCCAGGATCTTCTCTGCACATGGAGTGGAGCAGCCAGGAGCAGGGCTTCACCTGGTCTCATGCTGCCCCTGCCTCCATGTTGGGCAGGTCAGGGGTTCCAGGTGCCCCAGGCTATGAGGTATGGAATATGCACTGGTCTGGTGCACAGCAGGAGCTCTGACCACGTCTGGCAGTCACCATCACTTTCCAGTAGCAGACTCTCAGTCCTCTCTGGGTGACAAGCTCACAGCTGGCCCAAGATCCTCCCTGGACAGTTACCCCCACACGGTGCCCATCTTCTCCTCTCACCATCGAAGAGTCTTTCCTAAAACCCTGCCATTCTTTCTAGGTACTATCGGATTCTGTCCTTGCTTGTCCCTGTTGTCCTTGCTAGAATGATCTGCTTGTCATTAAATAATTGTGCACTCAGTTTTGGAGACAATGACTATCTGGCGTGTCTAGAATGTGGCTAGTGGGAGACGAGGCTGGTAGAATAAGACCTTGGGTTATTGGGCTAAGGATCTTGGACTTCCTCTGTGGCCAGGAGAAATTCTTTCAGGGTTCACACAGAGTGACTAGCTCCTGAGGGCCCTAAGACCTGAGGGCCATAAGGATCAACAGGCATTTTTTTGCTTGGTTGGCTGGTTGTTTAGTTGGCGAACTGGCTGGTCAAATGGTTGGTTGGTCGAATTCTTGGCTGGATGGTTGATAGATTCATTGGGGTTGACCAGTGAGTTATTTTTATTACTTGACTAGTTGGTTAGTAGATTAATTGGCAGGTTGGCTAATGGGTGGGATGGGTGGAGAGCTGTTTCATTAGCTAGCTGATTGGTTGATTTGTTGATGAGTTGTCTGGTTGGGGTGGGGGTGGGGGGTGGCGGCTGGCCAGTTGGCTGTGTCATCCACGGCACCGTCCTTGGCCTCTGCCATCACCGGCAGCCCAAAGGGACCCTGCTTGGGGTTTTCATCACACCTAATGCCCTTTCTTCCTGTCTTTCCACAGGCACTTGTTCGGCTGCCTCCCCACATTTCACAGTGTGACGAAGTCTTTCGGTTCTTTGAGGCCCGACCAGAGGATGTCAACCCCCCAAAAGAGTAAGTGGTAGTTCAGGCCTTTTCTTTGTGCCTTGAGGTGTGGACGAAAGTGGATGTGGGGACTCAAGGAAAGGGAGAGATGGGCCAAAGGTATATGGACCATTGTTCCCCAGACTCTTATTGCCTTGACCTCATTTCCCTTGATCCCAGGGCTGTCAAGTGAGAGTGTCTGTGCATTTAGGGGACAGGCTTCCCTGCACACTCTTTCTAGCTCCCAGGTTACTGTGAGGATCAGATGAGGTGAAAGAAAGCCTAATGATCCCTCTGCTCAGATGTCCAGGGTTGACCGTCATTAGTAGCTGTGTTTACGGAGGAGGAAACTGAGGCCCAGTGAGGTTAGGTGATTGTCCGAAGTCACATAGCTGGTTGGGTGTATGACAGGCAGGAGGCTCTAACCCAAATCTTTGATTCCTAGTAGTCCGGTGCTGGCTGGTATTTCCACGTTTGGGGGGACGTGGGGAACCAAGCAGGTGTCTCTCCTCTCTGGAATAAGAATGCTCTGGGTCTGGTGGTCAAGGTGATCCCCCCAGTCCTGCTGGTTTCTCACCCATACGACCAGGCTCCGCTGTGAGGGCTGCCCTCTCTTGCTCAGAACAGTTCCCTCACTAGACTGGGTTCTCAGTGGAGACAGAACTCTGGTTTCCACCAGGAGCTGATGCACAGAAGAGGGCAGACAGGGAAGGGTGTTGGCTGGGGAGAGGGTGGGGGGTGTGAGAGATCACCTCCCTCAACATCTCTTTTCCCCTAAAATCTCAAAGTACAAGGATGGGTGGCTGAGAGGCCGATGGGGTAGGTACTGCAGGGGGAAGGGAAAGATAGTACGAAGGAATGACCTGGGGCAGGTGGGAAGAGGCCAGAGGCCATCTGGGGATGGGGAGGAAAAGCCTGAAGACAAGGGTGGGCGTTGCATGGCTCTAAGGGCACCATTCACAGCACTGAGTGTGTGGTCTGCACATCCGTACATGGCAGTCCTGCCGGGAGGGACCCTTCTCTTTCCACTCGTACTAGAGGACTCAGAGCCTAAAATAGCCTGGGCCCTCGGGGCAGAAAAACCTACCAGCCCAGAGGCTTGCCATCTCTCCGAGGGCTGCCGTGGGCTTAAGAAACGAGCAAATGCCACAGACCATCAGAAACTCATCAGTGACGGGTTCACAAGGTAGACTCGTGGAAAGTCACAGAGACTAGGAGGAGTTCATGCCCCAACTCTGCTGCTTACTGGCCACACAGCCTCCGGACAGGTCACTCCGTGGCTTTCCTGAGCTTCACTTCCCTCCTCTGCCACAAAGGGACCGTGATGAATCCCTGCTCTGGCTCCCTCCAGCGATTATCAGTGAAACTCAGAGGACATGAGGGCTGGGCCAGAGCTTCATAAACAACAAAACAGAGACAGAAAAGTGTGCCCTTGCCAGAGGGAGAAGCATTGCCCTCGCTGCACCTGCTGTGCCGGGCTCATGAGGGGAGACTTGTGTATTCTTATCCCCACATTACAGATGTGGAGACAGGCTCACAGCAGCAGCCTGGACTTGAACCCAGATTTTTCAGGTTCATATAGAGGCCCATACTCTTTCCATGGCTCCTGCCTGCCCTCCTGGTTTGGGAGGAGTCAGGGGTGGTGGTCCTGAGCCTCTCTGTGTCCCTCTCCGTCCTCCCCTCTCTGTGCTCCAGCCTTAGCCATCCTCACTCTCCCAGGGCAGAGGAAGTCTCCAGAGACCCCAGCAGTGGCCCTGGTCCATCTGGCTGTGATGGTCTCTCACAGCGTCCCCTTCCTTTTCCGCTTCCTTCCATGGGGAGAGAAGAGGTGTCCCTCCCCAGGCAATTGCCACTGAAGTCCCATGTGATCCCATGAGCCCCAGAGGGGAAAGGGATCACTGCTGTCAGGTGAAGCAGCCAATGCATCACCACAAAGCCACTGACCCTGCCCTTGATCCGTGCCGCTCTGCCCGGTTCTCTGCCAGTCAGCTGCGTAAATTGGTCCTGTGTGACTTGCCCACCTGTGCACTCGTGGCAATAGGTTAGCCTTTTGCTCCCCTCCAGAAGACCCTCAGGAGTGATGCCGACCAGGCGTGGGGAGACAGTGGTACGTTGGTGAGGCAGTGGGCATGGCTTTGCCCAGCCGGGCTCTGGGGTCAAGGTCACTCTAGGCTGTGTCTCTGGTTGTTGGCTCAATTTCTCTGTGTTTCTGTTTTCTGTTTTCCCATCATGATAACATGGGACCCGTGGAGTGGTCCAGAGGGCTGACGGGTAACAAGTGCATGAAGACAACCCGGCCAGGGCTACTGGCCTGTGGGTAGTACTCCGCAGTCTTGTTCATGGAAGCTTGTAGAACAGAAAGGAATGTGACCCAGTGCACACTCCCCACTGCAGGGGAAAGCATTTGCCTCCAAGTCACCATGTCAAGGGGCTTATTGGCCTCTTTCTTGAGGGGCTCCCAGCCACCTGGGCTGGCTCACAGCTGGTCTGGCAAGAGATGGCCTGAGAGCAGGAAGCCCTCCAGCACAAGACAGAGCTCAGGCTCCAGAAGTGGGGTCAGCTATGGACAGACAGTTCTGAAGGGCTTCTCTTCCCCGGGCCCTGCTCGGCCTCCAGGAGCTGCCAAGAGGGACGTGTGTTCCAGACCACGGTGTGCCTGCCGTTGGAGCCCAGACCCGTCTGTGACCCGGGCCTGACAGGCTGACGATTCATCAGCCCAGAGCCTGCACCCCCCCCCCCACAGCCGCCTCATACACCTCCCCCTCCATCCTGAAACATAAACACGGGCTCAAGTAACAGTGTATTTTGACTCGGGGGCGACTGTAGAGCGGCTTATCAAATTATCAAAGCCTGTGGATTTAATTGGAATTTTGCAGATAACCCCCTGGCTCTTTCAAGTGTGAGGCCACAGGGGCCCTGCGGGTGTTCACAGGGCCTGGGGCGGGGGCCTGGGTCCCATTTCTGTCTTGCTGGGAAGGCAAGGCTGTGGCAGCCCAGCCTTGATGGGGGAGGCGGACCAGGCCCGAGCTCCCCGGCTTTGATCCCAGGCCGCTGGCTGGCTTCTGCGGGGGAGAGCCCAGCCCTTTTCTGAACTGCTAGCCTCGCTCTCAACCCCAGCCCCACACAGAAAGGATGTCCCTTGCAGACAGACCCTTCAGGTGAGCCTGACCCAGCACAGCCATGGTGGCGCCCCATCTTCACGCATCGCCCAGGAAGGCGGCTCCCGTTCTCCCGCCTCCCACCACAGACACACATGTGGGCTGCTGCTGGGCCGGCCCCAAGTTCCGGCATACACGCATCCCTTTCCTCCAGCCTGCCATCCACTCAGCACACCCAGGGGGTGCTCCCTTCAGAGCGTTTCTGGACTCTGACTGCCTCTCACCGTCTCCCCCGCCGCCACCCTGAGCCACCCTATCTCCCATCCCCCTCTGGATTCTGGCCTCCTGACTGGCCTCCCTGACTCTCCCCCCCGCTCTCTAGGGTCCATCTTCAACATTTCGGAAGGAACGATCATTTAGAAAGATCCGTCAGATCATGTCACTCCTCTCCTCAAAGTCCTCCACACCCCCCATGTCCTTCAGAGTCAGAGCCCCCTTGGCCTGGCCCTCCCTGCCCTGGGACGCCACCCTCTGCCGCTCCCCGCCTGACTCCTCCCCAGCCACACTGGCCTGCCGGCTGCTACCCTGCCCTGGGGCCTTTGCACTGGTTCTTGCCCCTGCCTGGGTCACTTGGCCCCTCTCCGAGTGAGCCCCTTGGCCTGTTCCCACACCTCCTTCCAGTCTTTCCTCACAGAGCTGCTCGGCAAGGCGGGCCCCGGCCTTCTGCTAAAATCCAGCCAGTACTTGCCCTCCTCTTCCTGGCTTCGTCCTTCCTCATGGAGAATGAATCACCACTCACATGTGGCCCATTCACTCATGGCGCTGACTCTCAGTCCCTCTCCCTGGGACGTCGGTTCTGGGGGAACAGTAGCATAGAGTACCTGTACTCTTTGCACTATATCCCTGGCGCCCAGAGCAGGTGCTCAGAACATCTGCCAGAAGAAAGACATGGTTCAGCCTTCATTAGAGTCTTACACGGGAGACAGACCGTGACGTGATTCCACAGAGGAGATCAAGGCCCAGACAGCCGACGTAGCTTACCTAGTCGGCCGGCTGGCAAGCAGCAGGGCCAGGATCCAAACCCGGGGCAGGCTGGCTTCTGTTGGACATGTCCGACCCCAGCCCTAACCCATCACTCCGCTCAGGCTTCCTAAGTCTGCCCCCTCCTCGCAGGGCCTGCTTCTGGTCCTCAGCTGGCCAGGGTACATGGAGACCCGCCTTGGCCCCTTTGAGAGTTGTTTTCTTTTTTAAGATTTTATTTATTTGACAGAGTGAGAGAGCACAAGCAGGGAGAACAATGTGGCAAAAGAGGGAGAAGCAGACTCCCCACTGAGCAGGGAGCCTGATGCAGGGCTTGATCCCAGGACCCTGGGACCGCGACTCGAGACGAAGGCAGACGCCCAGCCATCTGAGCCACTCGGGCACCCCAACAGTCATTTTCTTTTTGAGGATGATGTGTTCTTGGGAAGCCCAGTGGTTGAATAGGAATGTGCACACGTGTGTGTGTACATATGCACGTAGATGTGTGCATGCATGAGTGAGTGTCTTCATGGGGAGCAGAAAGAAAAAGAAAGATGTTATCTTTATTGGTTACTTTCTCTGTACCCTCTGTATTATCTCATTTAAATCTCAGCCTCCCCCACCCCCGCCCCTGCTGAAGTCAGTACTGTTGTCCCTATTTAGCCCATAGGGAAACAGAGGCCCTAGTGGTACATGGTTTGCCCCAGGCCACACAGCTGAGAAGTGGGGGAGGCAGGCCTTGGACAGGTCCACCTGCCTGGGTATAGGAAGTCCACCTGCCACACACACACACACACACACACACACACACACACACACACACACACACGGACACACACCCCTTGGTGGGGAACTGAGCATCTCTCCCTCCAGCCCCCAGCACATGGCCCCAGAGTAATGAGGGGTCGGTGGGCAGGGTGGGCAAGACAAGCTAGTGATGATGTTTCTTAGTCTCCTCTCTGGGGACTCTGGGGCAGCTGTGTGGCTGGCTTGGATAGGGATAGCCTTAGTCACCAAACCCCGAAGGAGGCAGAGAAAGACGTACCCCTGAAGCTCAAGGGAATTCAGTGCAAGACAAATTCTGGGTTAACCCTGATAAGCCCCCGAGCCCGGCTTCCACCCCTGCAGTGCCCAAGGTGACCCCCGGTGGGGTCCTGGGGCTACACCTGCCTTTTTGCCCTCCCGGGCTTTGCTATGTTGGAGCCAACCCCCCACCGCTGGAGGACCAACCCCCTGCTGGGCTACGGGTGCTGGGGATCAGCTGGTCTGGCTTCCACAGGTGCAAGAGGCCCCCTGAACAATGGGCACCTGTGCTCTGATTCCCATGGGGTGTCCGTGATGGCGAAGCAGGGGCTAAAGCAGGCCCAGGTTGGCTTGGCAGGACTTTCAGAGGACTCAGCCATGTGACCCAACAAATGCTTCTTTTCACAAGTCTCAATTCTCATCCAACTGAAAGAGTGAACCCAAAGACTCTCAAGGGGACCTCCATGAGACTTGTCTTTAGGGCCCTGGGTTGATGCACATTTCTGTTGGAAAGGGTCAAACCCATAGGGAGAGATCCAGCCCCATGAGGAAGCCCCCCACCCTCAGCAAAGTCCTGTCACCTGCCTTTGCGTCTCTCTGACCTCCTGGGCCAGCAAACCTGCCCTTATTCTTAGTCTCCTGTCACCACGGTGCAGCCAGCTACTGCCAGCCTCCAAACCCATGCCCTGTTGTCCCCCTCCACCTGAAGCAGTGCCCTGCCCTGCCTCCCCACCTGCCACAGGACTGAGTCCCACTTTCCAGAAAGCCCCACCTGTAGGCCACCCCCCAGCTGCCGCGGGAGCTGCCCTGACTATATCACATGGGTCTGTTCCTGGGTCTGTCCCACCACGGGAGCCCACGTTTCTTGGCCCGGCTCTTGTAAGTATGGACGGAGCTACACCAAAGTTGAGGCCGTTTAACAAAATTGTCAGTGAAACTGTCCACAGTCATAGGAGCAAAGTGAAGAAATTCTTGATCCCTCTGGGGTCACTGGTCTGGGTTCAGGGCCAGCTCTGCCTCTTGTTTCTCTGTGCCTCAGTTTTCTTACCTGTAGAGTGGGAGTCGCGATGGCGCCCACGCCCAAGGGTCATGAGGAGGTTGGCAGTCTGGCACACAGCGAGGTCACCTGGGGCTTGCATCCTCCTCACCCGGGGAGGGAGGGCATGGCCGCGAGACCCTGTCCCTCACGGCCTCAGGGCTGCGTTACATCTTCCTTGTGCCTCCCGACTACAGCTGACCCTCTGCTTTCCACCCAAGCCCACGGCAGGGTGAGCATACACATAGTTGGACCTCCTGTCAAGGAGGGCGACACAGAGGCCAGGCTGGGCTGCTGGCTTCTCTCTTGTCACACGCTTTGCATCCCACACGTCCGTCTGCTGGCAGCCTCCAGCCTGTGGCCAGCAGGGCTCACGCTTATACAACAGCACGGGGGGCATGTGGCGGGGCCACGAGGCAGGCTGAGGGTCTCCTGCCCCCTGCCGCCCCCTCTCAGCTCTAGGCTTAGGCCTGTCTCCTCAGCCTATTTTTTCCCACGGAGCCTGGCAGGATCCTGGTCAAGGTCTTGAACTTGCATGGGAGGAGCAGAGCCTTGCTAAACAGGTTTTTGTCCAGCCCCAAGGCCACAGACCTATCCCCTGTCTCAGACTGGAACAATGGCCCAGTGTTTGGAGGGACCTGAGC
Organism: Meles meles; assembly: GCF_922984935.1. Classification (NCBI taxonomy): domain Eukaryota; kingdom Metazoa; phylum Chordata; class Mammalia; order Carnivora; family Mustelidae; genus Meles; species Meles meles. The sequence continues at coordinate 62,364,374 of NC_060078.1, read as the reverse complement.
TACAAGGTTGTGGGCCCACGGCCAGATTGGGTCAGAACTGTCCTTGCCCCAGCCTGCCCAGAGCGCCAGCTTCTAGCCTGGGAGTCCGCCCGAGGATCCCTGCCACCTGCCATTGGGCAGCCAGGCAGACCAGTGAGAAAGGGAGGCCGCCCACCAGGAGGCCTGCCCTGCACAGAGTTCAGGGTTTGGGTCTGGAGTGTGGGCTAATGGAGAGAGTGCTGAGCAGGGGCTCCATGAATGGAGGACAGGGCAAAGCAGAGGCAGGCAGAGGCTTGGGGCTGGGGTGGGCATGAAGGCAGACCCAAGAAAAAGCACTCCTCTGGAGGGGCTCCTGGCCTCCCTTCCCAGTTATATCTTGGAAAGGATGGAGGCCATGCCTGTCCCCTCCCCCCAGGGAAAACAGAGGCTGGGAGGACAGAAGGGACTTTGCCAGCCCTGCCTCAGGGGCCCAGACAGGACGGCTCTGAGAATCTGGGAAGGCTTCTCCCAGGGGTACACCTGTCCTTAGTCCCAGTTCAATTCCAGATCAGGCCTGCCCAAGAGGTAGGCTGACTACTTTGCTCAGTGTCTGACTCCTGAGTTAGAATCCAGACTCCGCTGCTGATGGCAGGTGACCTTGGGACCTCCACCTGCTCCTTGAGTCACACCTGCCTGCCCAGGAGCGGAGGAGAATTAAATGGGATGATGAGCGTGGAGCACAGTCGCTGCTTCCCTGGGAAGCAAAGGGAAGATTGTGCCAAAAGCCCTGGAGAGAGGGTCTCTGCCGTGCTCCCCTCCTCAGCACGTGTCCACTGTGCACCTACTATGTGTCAGGACCTCAGGGACTGATGAACGTAAGGCTCAAGACTGCCACTAGGTCGAAATTCTGAACAGAGTTAAATTAACTCCAGAGAGGGACACCTGGGTGGCTCAGTCATCAGGCGTCTGCCTTCAGCTCAGGTCATGATCCCAGGGTCCTGGAATCAAGCCCCGCATCCGGCTCCCTGCTTACCAGGAAGCCTGCTCCTCCCTCTCCCGCTCCCCCTGCTTGTGTTCCCTCTCTTGCTGTGTCTCTGTCAAATAAATCAATAAAATCTTTAAAATGAAATAAACGAACTCCAGAGACAATAGTCAGAACACCCAGCTCTGCTTTGGCGTTGAATAAATCACTCCCCACCTCTCCAGATCTGTGAAATCCTCTGCATCTGTGAAAGTGGCCAACTATACCCATGTGGTGGGGGTAATGGAAAGGTTCAAGGGTGCTAATGCCTGTACGTGCCTCGAGAGTGCCTGACCCAACGCAGCTCATTCCCAGGAACTTCTGTTCTCCTTCCCTTTCTTCCATGAGCCCAGGCCTACATGCACAGGGCCACTCTGGGAAGGCTGGGGGAATGGAAGTGGTCAGCTCAGCAAGTACTTGCCAGGGTTGGTTACTGATGGGGGGAGCAGCTGCCCTCCTCTGCCCCCAGGCACCCCGCTGGCTATCGAGAACCCCCGGGCATCTAGCTTCTTGGCCTTCCCCTGGGGACTGATGCCCTGGGAACTGGACTGGAGAGTCCAGTCTCCCGCCCTGTGCTTTGCTGAGTCCCGGTTAGACCCTTGCCATCAGGCTCTGCCACCAGCCATCTGGCCAGGGACATGTCCCTGGTCCTGGTCCCCCGGAGCTGGGTGCTTGGCACAGCACAGACTTTCATGCAAGCAGACCATGCCCGCCCTCTGGCTCTGGCCCCCTTTAACCTGGGTGGGCAGATGGGAGCCAGGTGCCCACAGGAAGCTGTTTCCAATCCACTTGAAAGGGGCATGGGCTCTGGGGAACAAGGGTTTCTGAGGGCCCGACTGTCGTGCTGGGTGGGAAGTGCAGGGAGGTCACCTAAGCAGCCCAGCTCAGGGCAAAGGCTGTGTGGGCCGCAGCTACAGAGAGAGGCTTATTCCATTTCCAGGCCTGGCGCGGGGGTTCAGCTCTCGCCAGCAGGAGTGGGAAGGAGGTGACGGGATAAGAAAGGTAGAGGGGTCCCAGGGTGTGTGTTTCTCTGAAACCTTAGCCCCAGGAGGATGGTCCTTGTACATAGGTGCCCAAGGCGCCCATGGGCCCCTTCCCTTGCTCCCAAGGCCACAGGATGAGCACCAACCCCCCACCCCGAGCCCAGGAGGCCTGCTTTGTAGTTCTGTCACGTTCAAGGGTATCTCAGTTTCCCTCCCTTGTAGTTATTACCCCTCCATTGTAACCAGTCCTCTGGCTAGCCACCCCACAGGGAGCCTGGCAGAGCTAACCCTCGAACCCAGGTCTTCAGCCTCCTAAACTAGGCCTTTCTCTGTTGCCATCCAGGCAGGAGCCATTCACGCATTCAAGCATGTTTGGTCATCTTCTTGGTGTGAGGCACAGGACCGTGGAAGTGGACACAGCTCAGCCTCCCTGTTAGGGAGCTTATGGTCTGAGGGGAGAAACTGCACAGGCAGGGCCTGGCTTGCCTCTGTGGGAGGCAGCAGCACACAATAGGGCTCTGGCTAGCACCGGGGCTCCTTCCCCACCTACTCTGTGGCCTAGGAATTATTTAAATGCCAAGACCTCAGTTTCTTCACCTGTAAAATGTGCCCTAAAATAATAGTTGCGAATTCGGCGGAAACAGAAGTCAAACAAGTGATGATACAGGCACTGGGCTGTCAGGGGGCTAGCCTGGTGAGGTGGTCAGGGGAGCCTCCCTTGAGAGGTGGCATTCAAGCTGGGAGCGAGGCCAGAGCCACCCACTGAAGGGGAGTGGGAGACAAGGACAGTCAGGTCAGAAAGAGCCCTTGAGCCTGCGGCAGTTTCAATGAATTGAAAGAAATTCTGTCTTCCTGGAGACTGAAAGTGTTGGCTAGGGCTGGGCCTGAGACCTCCAGTGTCCAGTGGGTGATCTTGGACAGTCATTAAACCTTTGTATAGTTCAGCATCAGGTGAAGGAGCAAAATTTGGGGTTCCCTAGGGTCCCTCCTGGCTCTGACGTTCTGTGATCTTATCAGCACCCTCTGGCTATTGCAATGGTCCAAGCACATAGCAACCGGAATCTGCAGTGGTAGCTGAGGGCTGTGAGGAGGAGACATTCATAGACATGGTTAGTTGTGGAATAGACAAGCATTCTGCAGGTCATACGATCTTCCCTTTCACAAGGCCTGTACATTGGAATTTAGGCACCTCTTAACTTTGGGTGATTTTAGTGCTTGGGATCTGTGTGTATCTAGCTCCACCTTGTGGAAACCTTGGACATTACAGTTGCCAGTGTCGGGGCAAATGCCCATAGATTCGGCAGATACTGTCAAAAACTGTGCTGGGTCCTTGAGCATGGTCTTGTTTAACCATCAGTATAATCCTGTGAGATTTATGCCTCCTTTTTGTAGATGAGGAAGCTTAGGCTTATGTTGGTTACATTATTTCTCAGCGAGTAAGTGTCAGAGGCTGGATTCAAACTCTTCCAACTTCAAATATGCACCCGCTCACCACGCAGGGGTGTGTGATGGAGAGAAGCGGGGGCCATGACTAGGGCGACCAGCTCCAAATTGCCAGATGGGACCCTTTATCTGACTAGAGGGCAGAACAGTTGAGTCAGGACCCCATGGTTGCTGTGGTCACTGAGGGGGCAGTTGAACGTACACCTGAGGGCACTTTCCAGATGTGGGGACTCTTAAAGGAAAACCCAGACTCCTTGTCAGCCCACATCCATGAGAAGATACAAGGCTCAGGAGCCCCAGGGCCAGTTCAGGGTGCCCTCCCTGAGACCCCCACCCCCAGCCCTCCAGAGCTCCCAAGAGGGCCTTCCTGCTATGGCTCAGACTTCTGACACGCTTCCAGAACCGGGCTCATTCTGTCTTCCTGAAAAGGAAGCCAGGTGTGGCCCAGACGGATGCCTGATTTTGGCCTTCCTGGGGCCCAGCTGTGACCCCAGCATCAAACCAAGCCCTTAAGCCCCTCTCACCCCTTCTCTATCGTGTGGCCCACTTCTCACATGAAGAACCCTGAATTAATGTGAATCCCCTTCCCCTTGCCCCACTCCAGGACACACAGCCCAAGGCTCTTGCTACCTGAGGCTAGGCAGGATATTTTACTTTCAACAGCCTTATTGAGATATAATTGACATAAAACAAAAATCACTTGTTTGAAGTGTACAGTTAATCTGCTGATGCTTAGTAAATTTCTAGAGTTGTGTAACCATCACCGCAATCCAGTTCTAGAACTCTTCTTTTAAAAATATTTTATGTATTTATTTGACAGAGTACGAGAGAGTACAAGTAGGATGGAGGGGCAGAGGGAGAGGGAGAAGCAGACTCCCCGCTGAGCAAGGAGCGATATGGGGTTCGATCCCAGGACCCTGGGATCACGACGTGAGCCAAAGGCAGATGCTTAACCAACTGAGCCACCCAGGCACCCAAGTTTTAGAACTTTTACATAACCCTAAAAAGACCCCAGAGGGAGGTTTTTAATTCTTCCTTAAAAGGAGCCACCATTAGCATCCCTTCCCTCTGCTCCTGGCTGGGAAGAAGAGATGTATGTTCCTGGAGGCTTATTCCATTTCCAGGCCTGGCGCGGGGGTTCTTCCCTCAACCATGTGCTGCTCTGATTTCTAGACCTTCTGGTAGTTCTAGCTGCTTTGGTCCTTGCACAAATTGTTCAGTAGGCCACAGGCAAGGCCGGCTTTGCCTTCTCAGTGCTGCTCTGAGATGGACTGGCCATTGAGTGGGGGCCTCGGGTGGAGGGCCTCGGGTCCCCACCTAGCACTTCATCCCCATCCCCAGGAAGTTCACACACAGTTGGGCCCCGCAGGGCATGGGGGGGACAGTGGGCGCAGGCAGTGGACCAGGGGCTAAGACGTAAAGTGCACGACTCTCTACCGGGGAAACCTGCAGGCAGCCCAGGTGTTTGGCAGAAAGCAGTGTGTGCGGTTTAGCTCATTTAATTTTTGCATCTATCCATGAGGTGGGCACCGTTATTTCCCCCGATTTCCAGATAAACCCATGAAGGCAAAGGGAGGACACGTGCCTTGCCAAGCTGATGCATGGCAGAGATGGTGAGAATCCAGCAGTCCGGTGGGAGAGCCTGGCTAGCCCCCTCGGTAAAGCTCTCCATGTGTCTAGCACACTGCCTCGCACGTGCTCATAATCCATGGGTCCCTATTATTATTATTGTTGCCATTGTTGAGGGGCTGCTCCGTGCTGAGGGAGGAAACCAGAGGCCTGGTTAGCCAGTGCCCGCCCACCGCTCACCGCTCAGCTTGCGGCCACATAGTTGGCACTTTCTGGAGCCATCAAAGCAGCCTCTCATTGGGATGCATCTCACTGAGAGGTAGAAGGGGTGGGTTGCTCCCAGCTCCAGCCTTCAGACATCCTCCAGCCCTGCCCAAGGTCAAATCATCAGAGAAACTGGACTAGCACCACGTTGTCTGACTCAGAGTCCAGTGTTCCTTCTGTCCCTCGGAAACTTTCCCAGCTGATTTCCAGAGCATTCCGCGTGCTGGCACACAGAAGGGGTACACCCTCAGGGGGTTCAGCTCCTACCTAACACGCTGGGAGGAGGAGCCAGCAACTCTGATGGCCGGGGAAGTGGTTGCTGAGCTGTGGTCAGGTCTGATCTAATTACGCAGAAGCCAGCTCCCGATTAGAGAAGGCTATGCTTGCCAAGCCAGAGAATTTAAGGTTAATGGCAGGGCGTGTTCTGGTCCCCATCCTGTGCAAGAGAGAGCACCTGTGAGGCTGTCTTACTGGTCAGAGCCTTATGGAGACCCATGGTGCCGCCGGCAGCCACCTTGAGAGCCAGAGGACAGAGGATGTGGGTTACCCCCTGTTGGCATGTCTGGAGAAAGCCCCCACTATGTGTTGGCCACGTGCTAGGTCCGGCAGGCTATGAGGATCTTGGCGGGCAAGTTGGGGGTGGGGGGTGGAATACTTCATGCCAGAGACAGGGAGAGACAGGTGTCTTGGTTTAAAATACTGCAGAAGCGGGTCTGGGGAGGATTAGAGCCCAGTTTACTTGGGAGGCGATACCGGGAGATCAGTGGGGTGGGGGTGGGCGGTGAAGTTAGGCAGGGGAGGGAAGGCAGCCAAAAGTAGTGCACGACCAACCAGATGTCCTGTGGGGCTCTGGGCCTCATCCCATAGGGGACTCTGGGGGCTGGCAAGGATTGGTGGTCCCACCCAAGGGTTGGAATGCCAGGCTTTTATGCACCCACTGAGATCTCTTCCTCCAGCTGTCCTGCGCCCCCCTCCCCCGTCCACCCCCAAAGAGCAGCCAAAGGGGGCTTTCCAAAGAGCGTGTGTAAGCTAACACGGATGTGGCTTTCCACTGTGCTTAGGATGACTTCCCAGCAGGTTCGAGGTGGCCTGGGCCTGGGAGGCCTGGTTCCCTCCCTCTCCCCAGCCTGGAGGCCCCAGCACCCACCCCCACTCTGCCTGCTCCTCACGTTCTCCTGGAACCCTCGCCTCCGCAGAGAGACCTCCCTTTCTGTCCATCTCTGCAAACTTTCCCTTTTCTTCACAGCTCTTCACCCAGTTTCCCAGCTTGCTCTCCAGGGCCTGGCCTGCTGGAGGCCTGGGCGTGCTGGCTTGCAGGCTTCTGAGCCGGAAGGGTGGAAAGATCAGGATCATGGTGGTTCCAAACACTGGCTTAGGAGTCAGCCGGCCCTGGGTTCAGATTTCAGCTCGCTACAGCTAGCGTCTTAAACAGGGGGCCCTCCCTAAGCACATGGGTGCCCTTGTTCTCAGACTTGGGCCCACCTTGGGCGAGCCAGGAAAGGAGGTGGTGAGGCACTGTGGTCTGGCCGGGGTAGGGAGAGACGCATGTGAGGCGGTAATGCATCCTGCAGCAGAATGCAGGTTGTCAGAGAGAGCCTGCCACCAGCAAGGTGGTGCTGGCCCAGTAGTTCCCATGGCAACCCTGTGTGATGTCATAGCCAGGGGGTGGAGCCCAGGACACAGAGGCCATCCTCACTGAGCCATCAGAGTGAACTCTGCGGTGGAGACTGCCTGAGTACTCTGGCATTTTATACACCCTAAGGTCCACATTTGCCGACCCACTCAGTCATCAAGGAGGACCTCCTGGAGGAAGCAGGACTTCCACTGGGCTTTACCAGGGCTAATGGAGTGGAGGACAGAGACCCAGGGTCTGCCCAGAGGCCAGCTCAGGATCATGCCGCCACTGTGGCCAGCCCCCCCGAAGTCCCCTGCAGTCCCGAGCCAGGCTGCCCATAGTCAGGACATCGGTGCCTTCATTCAGCAGACTGCGCCTCCCCCTGGGTGAGGCCTGGGGAGACCGGGCCTGCTTCTGGGGGCCTGCCGTGGAGGGGAGGAGATAGCAAAGATATCGTAGTAACGTCTGAGCTACAAAGGAGAAGAGGGTGCCAGGCCAGGCCAGGTTCTGGGGGTGTCAGAAGTGGCATTAGGAGGTAAGGATGGGAAGGAGAGAAAGTCAGAGGGAGGCAGAGCCTGGGACAGCATCAAGCCACCATCACTGATTCCAGAAATCATGACAACTCTGCTGAGAGAAACGGGCCCTCTGGAGACTGTCAGTCCTGCCCTTGAATGAGGTCAGGCTGTCCTCCGGCTGCAGACCCCCCTGTGTGCCTGCTGAAGGCTCCGTTCCACGGCACAGCCTCCAAGGAGCCGCCCAGGGAAACTCATCAGCCAGGGCGCTCTGAGCAGGTGGTCAGGGACCCTGCACCACATGTCACAGCCAGGGTCCCCTTCCTCACACAAGAGCTGAAGTTGTAACCTCCCCAAGAAAGTGTCTACAACTTGGTGGTGGTGTTTCAGTGTTTCCAACTGCAAGTCTTTGCCTCCTCCTTACTTTTTCCCCACCTACTCCTAATTTAGCTTCTCTGGATTTTACAGGTGTAAAATCAGCCACAAGGTGGTAAAAGCTTGGAGCACTAGACTAAGACAGCTTGAGCTCCCTAGCTGTGTTACTTTGGGGCAGTTATTTGCCCTCTCTGATCCTCCATTTCTCTTCTGTAACATGGAGGAGATAAAAGAGAATCTACCACAAAGGACTGTTGTGAGGATGAAATGAGCTGATATGTCTCAAGGGCTTAGTTTGGTAACTGGTCTAATGTAAATGCTTAAAGAAGTACTATTCTTGTCAATTACCGTATGACAATAATAATAATAATGGCAATAATAGCAGTGTATCCCCCCACACGCAGCTTTGGGAAAGACGGGCTCAGTCAGTGTGGGAGGGCTATTCAGTGGTGACGCCCACTGAGGACTGACCCACCCCTCCTCCCCCACCCCATGCCCCCCATGCTCTCAGGTCCAAGACCCAGGCCGCCTCCAGGGCCACAGAGGACTTCTTGGCAACAGAAGCTCAGGGGTCATTACACAGCAGAGGATGAAGGTGGTGGCCCAGGGCTGGCCCATTGGGATCTGTAATTTGTGTCCTGGAGAGCAGTGAATTCACGGGTTGGAGCCCAGCCTGCACAGAGGAGGGACAGCACGTGCAGGGCTGGTAGGAGGCCTGGAGCAGGAGGCTGGTACCCATGGCTCCGGGCTTGCCCCTCCCACGGCACATGGCCTGTAGGCCTGTCTGGGGCCCGGAGCTGGAGGCCTCCCTGCAGAAGTTAAGAGGGTCCCGGGGCACCTGGGTGGCTCAGTGGGTTAAAGCCTCTGCCTTCGGCTCAGGTCATGATCCCAGGGTCCTGGGATCGAGTCCCGCATCGGGCTCTCTGCTCCGCAGGGAGCCTGCTTCCTCCTCTCTCTCTGCCTGTCTCCCTGCCTAGTTGTGATTTCTCTCTGTCAAATAAATAAAACTTAAAAAAAAAAAAAAGTTAAGAGGGTCCCAGTCTGTGATCTTTTCAGTCAGGGAAACCAAGGCACAGAGAGAGTGCCGTCCCCCTGGTTCAGAGAGAGTTGAACCTGAAACCCAGGTCTTGGGACCACGCCGCGCCCCCACTTCAGGGTGGGGGCTGGTTTGGTAACTTTCGAGACTCCTGGGTCAGCCCTCTCTCTCACATGCCACTCAGGGAGGTAGTGGTTGAGGAAGCGCCCTTGGGAAGTCCCCAGGTGGCCGTGCACCTGGGTTGGCCCGGAGTGTCCCATGTTCCCTGAGCCCAGAGCCCTTTTTCCTGAATTCCCAGCGCCTGCTGCCCGGAGTGTAATGGCCGCCTGCCCTTTCGTAGAGCAGCATCACTTGTCCAGCTGTGGGGGACCCACGCTTGCTGTCACCCCTGCCACCTCCAATCCGTGAGGGCCCAAGCCCCAGGATGCCTGGTAGAAGCGAGCATTGGCAAAGTGGTTTTACTCTCTCCTCCCCAAGCCTGGATCTCTTCCTCTGTAAACAAGCACCCTGAGCCTTGGCCCACCCACCTACAGCCAGCCAGGCCCGTCTCCCCACATCCTTCCCAAGCTGCTGCTCCCCCACCGCAAGCCACTGGGCCTGCGCGGGGCTCTCTGATGGGGGCGTGGGGCCAGCGGGTGGTGGGGCGGGGGGCGGGCTGTGTCTCAGACATTCTCGTCTTTATCCAGCCTGCTGTGCACCAAGTACTCCACAGCCATCGACTTGTCTTGACCTCCACCTGTCCAGCTGGGTGGGTGCTCTGGGGCTCTTCCCTGTGCAGAGTGGACACGAAGACAGAGAGCCTCCCGGTCACCCGGCAGTGCTGGGATGTGAAGCCAGGCAGCTGCACACAGCGCGTCTCCCCCACGAGCCGCCTTCTGCGCAGTGGTCTAGCCCGCACTGTCCGGCGTGCTGGGCAGTGCACTGTGGCCATTTCAGTTAAATTTGTATTAAGTCAGTTCTTGTGTCGCGTGAGCTGCATCTCCAGCGCTCGACAGACACAGTGGTGGTGGCCGCCTCGTGGGCCAGTGCGGGAGGAGGCCACTTCTGTTGGAGATCGCCGTTCTACTGGGCAGCACGAGGTGGGGCACCGCTAGGTGCTGGGGACAGAAGTGGGACATGCAGTGCCATCGGGGGTCAGCTGGACTGGAATGTCGTGAAACACTGGAGAGGGGGGAGGGCATGTGAGGAGGCCACAAGCCCAAACAGCTTGCTGTGTGGCTCCAGGCAGGCATGTTTCTTGACCTGTCAGAGCCTCCCCTATAAAGCAGGTCTAAAGCACCTGCCTCAGAGACAAGGTCAGGGAGCTGTTAAGGGGCGGGACCCGCCTGGGGGCTCTGCGCCTGTGCATGTGTGATGTGAAGTTTGAGGAAGTCTGGGAGACGCAGGGCACTCTCGTAAGAGGCCACCACGTGAGCCCCCAGAGGCGAGGCCCTCCTGGCTGGTGCTGGGAGAAGCCTGGGGCCCTGCTTCAAGCGCTTTTTCCCACAGACGCTGAGGCAGGGATCAGCACAGCTGGGCCTTGGACAGGGTCCTTGGCGTCCGTGGGAAGCAGAGAGCCCTTGGCCCAGCTCAAAGTTAGGCTGGGGCAGGGGAGCGAGCGACCTTATAGCCAGGGGGCGACCCTCGGCTCAGCAGTGCGGCCCCAGCATGTGTCACAAACCCACGCCCACATCAGACACACTTCTGCAGAAGGGGCTGCTGGAGTGTGGAGAGCAAAACAGTCTTCTGTTTCCCCCGAAAAAGTGCCCATCCCATGGGCTACACAGGGAAAAGCAGAACCAGATGGAAACCAGCCTCTCCATCGCGGAGCTGATGCTGCCACCTTCTAGGGGAAACCCTTTTGTTACATGCATCACTGCTGGGTTTCTGCCACCAACTTTCTTCTAAAATTTAAGCTGTGTGCCTTCCCTTGAGTCCACCCCTGGCCACAGGTCCTGCCCGCCCCCGCCCCAGGCAGACAACATCCCCGAGCTCCCCTCACCCTCTGCTCCTAGCACACACACAAGCACTCGCCAGTGCGCGCGCGCGCGCGCACACACACACACACACACACACACACACACACGCGCGCGCGCGCGCGCGCGCGCGCTCCCCTATCTGTTCCTGCCCCTGCACCTTTGCTCCCCTCACCCCTAGCGTCCAAACCTCCTTTCCCCCTCTGCTCTTTATTCATCTTTCAAGGGTAGCTCTAGAGAGCCCTCTTCTGGACATCCCTTCCGGGGACCACTCTGACCTCCCGTTCCCAGGGAATTCCTACACAACACATCCTTTTGACCCGAATGGCAGATCACAAAGTGACTGTATGTTGTCCTCCCCTGCGTGTTTGTCTTGTCGCTGCCAACTAGACGGTGTGCTCTGTGAGGCCCGAACGGGTCTTCCCCGCCACCCTTCAGCTCAGACACAAGATCGGGTTGGGCCTCCGCCACCCCTCAGTTAAGACATGGATGGGGGGTGGAAAGACAGACAGATGTACTTGGAGAGAGACCGGGAAGGCCTGCAAACATGGAAGACCCTGTCTGCCCTTCTGTCCAGGAACTTTGCAATTGAACCCCAGCACAGCGCTTGTCACTGCCCCTTCCACGGCTCCCCAGGTCTAGCCTGCCGTCTCCAGAAGTCTGGGGAGACCCACGGCCAGGCAGCCTAGAGGGCAGGAGCGCAGGCTCTGCAGCCGGTGGGCTCAGTGGCCTCATATCCCCTCCAGGAAGCCAGCTTTGTGCCTGCGCCACAGTCTCCCATCCTTCACAGACTGCTTGTCAGTCATCATCGAGGTGGGACTTCTTGGCACACACACAAGTAGAGACCCACTGGCCCGTTGTTTTCAGGGTCCTGAGCTGGCCCCCTGGGCCATAAGGCCATAGGGCCAGATTCTTATGAAGTCCATACCCACAAGGACGGGCCAGCCAGGCACCCCGATATCCTGGCCGCCATCCACACTCAGTCGAGCCCCTGCTGTGAAGACAGACTCGGCCAGCCTTCTTGCCACATGCCAGGTTCTGTTTTAAGAGCTTTGCACGTGATCTCAGGCCATCCACCCCCCACAAAGGTAGGATATTTGTGCCTCCTCTGGACCACTGAAGGTGCAGAGAGGTTAAGTAACTTGCCTGTGGCACAAAGTGGCAAGTGGCTGAACCCTGCTCCGTCCCACCCGCCCTCTGAACCCTCTGCTCTGAGGCCTGGACGCTGTGGAGCTGTCCCCGGGCTGGCAGCGCGCTCGGGGCCTTTGCCCAGTGTGGTTAGTCCAGTCAGAGAGGACAGACAGACAGCGCTTTGTCTTTTCGCTGTGGATGGGGCAGCTGCTGAGATGCTCTGAGATGTTGGGCAGATAAGCACAAGGCCTGGGATGTTTCTGGGGTGTGCCACAGCCCCGGCATGGGCCTCCCTGGGACTCAGCTGGGGGGGGGGGGGGCGAGACCCTTTCCCTCCCGAGGAATTCAGCTTTTTCGCCCAGGGCAGGAATTCCGGCCTCTCTGGACTGTCCACATGGCCACAATGGGGCCCATTCTCAGGACCCTGGAAAACACATCCTGTGGAGAAAGGACGGATTCTTGTTGGACACAAGGGCCCTCAGTGCCACAGTTTACATCAGGGCACAAATAGGGGCAAAGAACAGCATTCATGCCCCCTCCGTCTGTCTTCCCTGGAGGTCGCTGCCCTGCAGGACCGTTGCTTGCAAAGGCTCCGAAAAGCCTGAACAGAGACCTAGCTAGGGGCTGAGTGGGGCGGGAAAATCCCCAGCCTGCCTCCGACCTCAGCTAACCTGAAGCCCCTTCGCCCAGACCCTCCTCTCTCAGCGTCGGGACCAACATGCTGTGCCCCACTGGGGCGGCTTCACAGAGAATCAGTAGGCTGTGAGGGCCCCCGGGAGAACCCTCACGCGAGGGCTGGGGAGACAGGCCCCGAGCATTCATTTGTCAGTGTTTTTAAAGACTATCTCTGCCATAGTAACAAATTTCCCATCATAACCCAACACAGACAGACAAGTTAACAGGTGGGTACCTGAAACAGGTTTCACAAGACAATACTGATCTCGCCATGACTGACACCATAGTTTTGTCTATCTTTTTAAAAGATTTTATTTATTTATTTGACACAGAGAGAGAGATCACAAGTAGGCAGAGACGCAGACAGAGGGCGGGGGGAACAGGCTCCCCCCTGAGCAGAGAGCCCGATGCGGGGCTCGATCCCAAGACCCTGAGCCGAAGGCAGAGGCTTTAATCCACTGAGCCACCCAGGCACCCCTTGTCTATCTTTTTAAAATGCTTATTGGGGGGCACCTGGGTGGCTCAGTGGGTTAAGCCTCTGCCTTCAGCTCAGGTCATGATCTCAGGGTCCTGGGATCAAGTCCCACATCGGGCTTTCTGCTCAGCAGGGAGCCTGCTTCCCTCTCTCTTTCTGCCTGACTCTCTGCCTACTTGTGATCTCTCTCTGTCAAATAAATAAATTTTTTAAAAAATGCTTATTGGGACACACTAAGATGGTTTCAGAACTCACTAACGGATCACAGCATGTCATTTGAAAGGCGTTAGTTTATTTGCTGTTGTTATTTCTTCTTTTTATTTTTTTAAATTAACATATAATGTATTGTTTCAGGGGTACAGGTCTGTGATTCATCAGTCTTATACAACACGCAGCCCTCACCACAACACATACCCTCCCCAGTGTCCATCACCCAAGTACCCCATCCCCCCAAACCCCTCTCCCCTCCAGCAACCCTCAGTTTGTTTCCTGAGAATAAGAGTCTCTCATGGTTTGTCTCCCTCTCTGGTTTTGTCTTGTTTCATTTTTTCCTCTCTTTCCCTATGATCCTCTGCCTTGTTTCTCAAATTCCTCATATCAGGGAGATCATATGATAATTGTCTTTCTCCAATTGACTTATTTCACTTAGCATGATACCCTCTAGTTCCATCCACGTCATTGCAAATGGCAAGATTTCTCCTTCTTGATGGCTGCATAATATTCCATTGCGCATATATGTGTGTGTGTGTGTACCACATCTTCTTTATCTATTCATCTGTTGATGGACATCTAGGTTCTTTCCATAGTTTGGCTACTGTGGACATTGCTGCTGTAAACATTGGGGTGCACATGCCCCTTTGGATCACTACATTTGTATCTTTGGGATAAATACCCAGTAGTGTGATTGCTGGGTCACAGGGTAGCTCTATTTTCAACTTTTTGAAGAACCTCCATGCTGTTTTCCAGAGTGGCTATACGAGCTTGCGTTCCCCTCGACAGTGCAGGAGGGCTCCCTGCTCCCTCCCAGCAGCTTGCCCTGCTGCACCAGCCACTGGGGCAGAGCTGGGCCCAGAACCAGGGTCTGTTGATGTCAGGGCCAGACTTAGCACCAGCACTTTCCCATCTTGCCCCCTCACCACCTGCCTCACCTCTTAACAAAAATCTTCCTCTAGTCACACTCTGACCACATCCTCCCTGACTCTGAAATCTTCTGGATTTCATGGAGGGACATTGGCACCCCCCTCCGCCCCTTCCCCACCCCCACCAGCCTGGCCTTTCCCTGCCCGTCCATCTGCTTACCTACCCTCCCCAGTTCGACTTCTGTTTGGAGCTGCTTGTTACCGATTCTGGAGCTTTCCACCCTCTACCCTCTGGATGGAGGGTATGGATCCAAATACCCCTGATCCTTCGAGTCTCAGCTCAAAGCCCACTGCTCCTGGAAGCCTGTCTTAGATGTTCTGCAGCCCCCGGATCTCTCTTTTTTTCTGCACTTGGAATGTAACCACTCCTGTGCTTCTTGGAATGTCTCAGAATGTTAGGTTTCTCACTGTGCTGGTTAGTTGTATTCCCCCAACTTCGCCCTAAACTCACAGGTCGGAGCAGGTCCTATCTCTCCTGTACCTGCCTAGGCCTTCACAAGCAGCCTACGGCAGGAGCTGAAAACAGGCTTAGTGGTGGATAAGGGCAGTCAAGGTCATCGTTACACATCTCAAGGGTTCTGTGTCATTGTCCTGGCCACGGCTGCGTACCTTCACTCCAGACCCCGTAGTCCAGGCCCCACCCAGGTCCCCTGAGACCCCTGGGCTCTCAAGGTCACCCAGAGCCAGCCATCTGGCCAGCCAGCAGGCCTCTCAAGCAATTGTAAGCGGCAGCAGGCCCTGCAGACAGGTGTCCTGGGCCAAGCGGCCAATGTCAGCCAGCAGACAGGAGGGTGAGAACATCAGGCTGGAAGTTCCTGCGTGCGCATCCTCCTTGCCAGGGCACTCTCTAATGGGAGCAAGAACGGGAGGGAGAGGTGGTGGCAGGCAGCAGAGGACTCAGTTCCACCTGGCAGGGACTCTGCGTCCTTCTGCAGAGCTGGCCTGGCTAGACCCTCAGCGGCTCTCCCAGGCTTTGCCTCCCACCCCGGGATCCCTGATGGGCAGGGCGGCTGCCTCCTTTCCCCCAGCAAGAGCCTCCCCCTGCTGCTCAAGCATCCCCTTCTTGTAGCCCGCTCCACGGTGGGTCTCAGGGTGGGGAGTACCCTACCAGGAATGTCACTGCAGCTTGGGGAGGCTGGGCAAACCGTGGAAGGCCTCAGGACCTCAGTCTTCCTATTCATAAAATGGGTTCCCACCAACCGTGCCTATTTCAGGGCACTGACAGTCCATTGCATGCCGGGAACCTCAGGGGAGGGCAGGAGTGGAAGGCTTGTGCGAAGACAGGTGACCAGCAGGTAGGAATTGTTAACTGCCTCCCCCGCTCCCTGCTCCGGCCTCGTGCCCTTTGCTGTCTCCAGCCCAGCCTCTTCACTAGAAGGTCGGCGGAGGAAGCAGCAGGCCTTACCAAGAGAAATTAAAGTGGGAAAGGGGGGCGGGATGGAGCTTGGCCCCCTTTTTTGCCGTAGCATGAAAATGCAGGACCTTTATGCCTTGTGGCTTGGGGCCAGAGTAGTAACCTTCCAGAGTAGACCACTCTGGAAGGTTAAAGGCACCCGATAAGTCAGCCCAGGCATGCCGATTCCTAGGGGGTCAGTGTCTCCCTGAAAATACGACTGTGACCATACGGGCCCTGTTCAGACGTTCAGTGCATGGGGAACAGGGTCTTTCTGGGGTTGGGGGGGCATGCTCGGCAGAGAGTAGTACTTGTTTTTTGTCTGTGAAAGCCCCAAACTCTGCATACAGGGCTGGAGTAGCCCCTGCTGGATACTAGGCTGCCAGCATCAAGGTGAGGTCCAAGTTTAAACAAGCCTTTGTCAAGTGGGTAGCAACTGAGGTGCGGTCAGTTCCAGATGTGGAAGACAGATAATAAAGACAATTTATATGGCATTTTGCAGGCCAGGCACTATGCTAAGCCCTTTTATGCATACTATGCATTTCATCTTCCCTGAATCTTATGGTTCTGTTATTATTTCCATTCTACAGATAGAGAAACAGAGGCTCAAGATGGCCACCCAGCTAGCACGTAGCAGAGGGTTGAACTGGGCTCTGTCTGCTTCCAGAACCTGTCCCTGCATCCTAGAGGCAGGGCCAGGAGATGAACTGTTTATATCCCGAGATTGTGGGGGAGGGGGCGAGGGAGGCCTCAGGAGTCCCTGTTGAGTAGAGGGAGGGGTATGGTGCTGTGCTGGAGGAACTCCACACCTCTCTCCCCAGCCAGGCCAGACCCATGCATCAGAGGCTGGCCAGCTGTCCCAGTCTGCTGGAACGGCCCGGTCACTGTACCTGGGGTCTTAGTCATCCTCAGTACCAGCTGAGAAGGCTGATGGAACCGAGTCAGGATACAGCCTGGGAGCCTTTGCAATTACATTAGCTTCTGGCGGCACTGGAGGGAGATGAGCCTTCCCCTCCCCTTCTGCTTCCTGTGGCTCCCTGGCATATAGTGATTCAGCAGCAAGTTGGGAGGGAGCTAGACTGGGACGTGCCTGGGTAGAATCCCGGGCAGGGTGGGGGCAATCAGCACCAGCTGGGGGCAAGAATTGGAGCCTGGGGCGGGGGGGGGGGGGGTTGGTGTGGAGTGTGGGAAGAGATCTTGAGTTGCTAGGGTGCTAAACCCCAGCAGAGGGGCCTGCAGTCCCGCCCAGGGCAGCTGGAGGTGGGCACCCCCTGCCTTCCCCCACCATGCCTGATATGTGAGGGATCAGGGAGTGCCAACCACTGGATACCTAGCATACTCAGTGGCTGAAAATACAAAACACCTTTGCTCAAAAGTGCCCAACCAGAAACCTGCAAGAGGTTTCCTATTAGGGCCATGCCTGCTTGGGCTGGAGGCCAGGTGCCCTGTGAAGGATTCCTGTACTGGCCACTCCCACCAGTCAGTCACAGCCCGGCCACCCCCACTGCCAGGGAGCCTCCCCTCCATTGACCGAGGTGCTTCTCAGGCCCCCACAAACCTGCCGTTCCCCTCCCTTCCTTGCACCCACAGCTCCAGGGTGGCCGTGTTTGAGGATTTGAGCACCGGAGGAAGGCCTGGGTTCTCGGGCCCAATCCCAGCCTCACCCCTGCTCATCGTGTGACCTTGAACAAGTTGTCAGCTTCTCTAAGCTTTGCCCACTTCGCCTCCTGCAGGGGGGTCCAGGTGGGAGGGGCTTATACTTTGGTTAAAGGAAGGGCTGGCCAGGGGATCTGTCTGGAAGATTCTCTGGCACTGCAAGCACATCATTCTTACTAACCAAAAAAGTTTCTTAGTGGTGACTTGGGTCCTGATGGGGACAATGGCATAGGGACGGCAGCGCCGCCCGGTACCACTCCTGCCTGTAGTGAAGGGGTGGAGTTCTCACCCAACACTTGTCAGAGATGCAGACAGTGTGGTGGGAGGCTCCACATCTGAATTTGTAACCAGCTCCCCAGATGAGCTTTTTGAATAACCGAGCTGACATTGCTGACCTGGGCACGGCACAGAGGAGGCACTTAGTCCCTGGGAATTATGTCCCTCTCCCCCTTCCAGTCCTCAGTGTGCCCCCCTGTCACCCGATAATGACCTGCCTGTCTCCCTTCTTATTGCTGTTGATAAGCTGAAAGCGAATCCTGGGGAGCCGGCAGCTACACAAACGAGAGAGGAGGAAGGTGGCTATGGCACTGAGAGGAAGCCATCCCCACCAGGACCAGGGGCAGCCCATGGATGGTCCGCTGGCCCTTGTGGTCCCAGGCCCTTAAGGGCTTCTCCTGCAACAACGGCAGGAACACAGCTCCTTTCCCAGGCCTCCCTCACTCTGCAAAAAAGCCTGAGAATCAATTCCTCCCCGCGAGTGGCAAGTCGGCTGGGCAGGACATAGCCACCATCTAACGCTCTCCTCTCCACAGAGAATTCTCCCTACAGCTGAGCTTCAGGCACTCCAGGAAAGTTTGTCCTGCTCTTTCCTTCCGTCCTAGGGACACGAGCTTGCCTGGCCTGCCAGGTCGGGATTGGGGGGCAGACGGGAACTCCCCACCTTCCTAACTCCTTTCGGAGGCAGCAGACTTAGCAGGTCTGCCTCCAGCCCATGGACCCTGCCGTTTCCGTTCTTGCAGGCGGGTGTATACACCACTGCTCTTTCCCAAGTTGGATGGTCTTGGGCAGCGGCTCACCCTCTGTTTCTTCATCTGTAAAATGGGAGTGATAGGACCGTCCTCTTAGTGTGGATGTGAGGACTGAAAGGAGCATGGGGTACTAGGAGAGTTCTCAAACTAAGATGGGCAGGTAGGGGGAAGGTATCAGAAATGCAGCTTCCTGGGCCTCAGCCCATTTCTGAATCACTGGGGGTCTGAGCCCAAACTTTAGAAAACTCAAGAGCCTAGGAGAGGCGGAACCCCTCACCCTGGGCTGCGCAAGCAAATCACTTTGGTGCTTAACTCCCCAAAAGCTCAGGCTACCCCCAGACCTCCAGAATCAGGGAGTCTCCATGAGGTTAACGGCCTTTCTTATGAACCTGCTGTTCCTTCCCCCACGAAATCACTTCTTTCCAGCTGGCAGACCTAGCTGGCCAGTTCACTTACACCAAAGTCCGGCAATTGGCATTTTCTTTGATCCCCCCAGGGAAAGTAAAGGCATTTCCTCTAGTCTCCAGATAGATCTCCAGCCAGCCTCTCCTGAGCACTCAAGGAACCTTAAGCATTTCAGAGGCCTGTGACGCTCTCCTAAGGATTAGCGAATGGCAAAGGTGGTGGGAGGAGCCAAAGGCAGGAAGAGGGGCGGAGTTTGGGAAGTAGCCTGATCCGGAGCCTGGGTTAGTTCCTTGCTGGAGGGCCGGGCAGGCCCCAGCCAGACTTAGTCCAGGGCAGCTTAAGGGAGGCTCGGAGATGTTGAATTATTGCCATTGACGCGATTTGAATCCAGTTCTCACTCAGAAGCTCCATTCTTACCATTCCTAGCCTCACAATTACCGTCGCATTGTGCTGTGCCCTCCCTCATTGATTGCTGAACCTCCAGTTTCCCAGCCCGAGCCTTTAAGGTTGAAAGCCACATCTGTTCAATATTCAGCCTGTAGTCGGTGTATCTTCACACCTACACCAGGCTCAGGGGAAGTAATAGGAGGAGTCAAGCCACAGTGTGACCTAAGGGAGCCTTGCGTCCAGGGCAGGGGCAGACTTTCATCAAAGGGTCACACAAATCTGCAATTATGCAGAGGAGAGGAGGAGATGGGAAGGATGTTGGGGAAGACACGCTGAGGAGGTGACATTTCAGTCGTGACTGGAAGTCTGAGTGGGCATGAGCAAGCGGTGCAAAGAATTGGGAGGGGAAGCGCTGCAGGGGAGGGGCGCGGGCGCCCCGGGCCTCAGTTTCCCTATTTACAAAGTGTGAGAACCTGCCCCGCCCTCCCCCACCCGCCGAGGACCGGGACGGTGTTCCCCCAGATCCTCTCGTCTGGCCGGCCGGGGGCGGGGCGGGGTCAGGGGTGCGGGCGGGGCGGGGCGGGGCCCGCGGCTCGCGCCCGGGGCTGGGCTGGCGGGGGGACCCGCGGGCAGGCGCGGCGCGCAGTGCGTGCGGCTGCGGAGCGCGCGGCTCGCGGGCCGCCTGGGATCACATGAGCGGTGGTGCCGGGGACCGACCGCAGCCGGCCGGTGGGCTCCCCGCAGCCGCAGCCCAGCAGCCCCGCAGCCCCGCGCC
Organism: Meles meles; assembly: GCF_922984935.1. NCBI lineage: Eukaryota > Metazoa > Chordata > Mammalia > Carnivora > Mustelidae > Meles > Meles meles. The sequence goes on along the minus strand of NC_060078.1, from coordinate 62,344,579 downwards.
CTACCCGGCCCTAACCATGTCTATCTGTTGTTGCTTCTTTTTCAGGGATTATGGCAGTTCCAAGAGGAAATCAGGTAAGGGAGCCTCCGGGCGTTTTTTCTTCCAACCTCCCTTCCCGCTTGGCGCTCGCGCCTCTTGGATCCTGCAGAGGACTTAAGGGGGGCTTGACCTTGCCGGCCGCCCAGTGTTCCCTTCAGGTGTCCCCCTCCCCAGCCCATAGCCCCTAAGCTCTCTGGTACTCGCACCTTCCCCTTCTTCCACGGAGCCCCTCAGGCTCTCCTCGTGGGAATGCGGGTGGGTGCATGGGAGGGTGTGGGGGTGTCTCATGAAGGGCCCCCCGCAACCCTGGCAGCCGGCTCCTGCCCCCACCCCCCGCGGGCTGCTGTGCCTATTACTGGGCACTGCTGTGACTTCTTGGGTCCTTCCGGTGGTGCGGCGGTGATAAGGGGGTTAACAGAGACGCAGGGTTTTCCCCATGCGAAGGTGAGATCCTGGACTGAAAAGGGGTCCTACTTGAGTGGCTGTGAGTTTTTAACGCCTGCAACGCAAGCCTTCTCCTTTCCCCCCACCTCTAAGCGCTTTCTCATTGCTGCGGGGGTGGGGGCTGAACGGTAATCCCAGCGGAGGCTAGGATTGGGGGTGGGGGGTGCCCGCCCTGGCATTGGCCTGACAGGTGCCCGGGTCCACTCGGAGTTTGCGAAGGGGGTGCGGACAGGGAGAGAGGCGGGGCGAGTCCTCCGTCGCTGTCTGCTGGGGTCAGAGAAGGATTCTCTCCGGGTGGGGGAGGCCGGGTTCTGCACATGCCTGGGTGTGGGTGACGCATAGGTCATTGGGGAAGGTGGTCCCTAGGGGTTAGGACTGTGTGTCTGGCGGCGGGGCGGGGGGAGGGGTGCGGCAGGGGGAGGTGGCAGACTGAGCGACCTGTGTTGACATATGTGTTGCCCATATTTATGGGGGTGGTGAGTTAGGGGACCAGCAGCCATCTGGGGGTTCTGGCACTCGGGGATGTGGGAGTATGTATTAACACGTGGCTCCAGCTATCGGTCCCCTGGGAAGATATCTGTTGAAGTGCCTTGACCTGCGGATCCGCAGAGGTGTGTGCGCCCATATATGAGGGATAGAATGTGAGTTGAGATACATGGAATTGTATGTCATGTGTGTTTCTGAGTATGGCTTGGTATGTTTTGTGTGTGCAAGTGCTTGCTGATATGTTTCTTGGGACCAGGAAAGTTGTACCCTGGTTTATGTACAGGGTGGGGGGGGGTTGCATGTGTGTCGGTGGGGCTGTGTGTGGGTCTTCCCGGTTGTATGCCGTGAGTGTGTGTTAACTCCTTAGGGCGCTCGGGTGTTGAGTGTGTGTGCCACTGTGTTGGGATGTATCTGGTTAGAGTCTGTGTTCATGTGTGTTTGTGAGCCTGTTTGGGAGGTGTCTAGTGTGGAAAGAGATGAGTGTGCATGTGCCTATGAGCTGGGTGGGGTGTGGGAGGGTCTCAGGTCTGCCCACCCACTGGTGCAGAAGGATATTTCCTGCGTGAACAGAAGGGAGAGGCTGCATTAGGAACCGGAGGAACTGTATATTGCATATGGGCCTGCTGTCACTTGCAGTCAGAGCCCCCCGGGGTGGGGGGGCAGGGAGAACTGGGAAAGAGGGGCACGCTTGGGATTGTATTCTGTCACAGCACCTCCCACCCTCACCCAAGAACCTTGCCTGGGCCTCAGAGGTCTAGTGTACTAGCTGTGCCTGGGCTCAGATTCTGCTCTGCGTGACCTTAGACAAGTTTCTAAACTCTGCCTCAGTTTCCTCATTTTCTACATGTTATCTACCTCACATGTAGCAGTTTAAATAACTTCATGTGGGGTAGCCCCTAGGACATAATAACTCAAGTATAAGTTGGAAATCATCAGTATTTTCTGAAGCCCTGGGATCTTGGGTGAGTCCCTTCTCTACTCTGGGCCTCAGTTTCCCTCTAGACCAGATAACCTCTCAGGTCCCCCTACAGTCCATCTCCCCCTGCCATCTCTGAGGCTCAGGTTCTGTGCTGCTTCCTAAATAAGGCAGGGCCCCACCCAGGTTGCTTTACCCAGGGAAGGCCTCCCCTGGTTTCTCTGCCTTCCACTCTCAGGTCAGGAAAAGGATGGAGAGAGAAATTTAATTTACATTGGCTTATGACAATGGCCACTTAGTGTCATGGTTAGAAGTGCAAGTTCTGGAGCCAGACAGCAGGAATGTCAAGCCTTGCTATTCCTCCTCTGGGACGTTGGGCAGATTTCTTACCCTCTCTGTGCCTGTTTGCTCCTCTGTAAATTGGAGACAGTATCCATACCCACCTTGTAGTGGTTAATTTTATGCGTCAGTGGTGGGCCATAGTATTTAGATGTTTGGTGAAGCATTATTCTGGATGTTTCTGTCAAGGTAGTTTTGGGATGAGGTGGACATCTGCTGGACTTGGAGTCAAACAAATTACCTTCCATAATATGGGTTGGCCTCATCCCATCGGTTGAAGACCTTAATAGAATAAAGGCTGACCTCCCCCCCAAAAGAACGAGTTGAGCTACCAGACTGCTTTGGACTTGAACAGCACCCGAGTCTGCAGCCTACCATCCTTTCCTACCCCATCAGATTTGGGCTCACCAAGCCCTCATAATCACGTGTGCCAATTCCTTAAAATAAGTCTCTTTATATATACACATTCTGTTCTGTTTCTCTGGAGAACACTGACTAATACACACCTCATGTGGTTATAATGCAGATTGTACAAATTAGTCTCTGTAAGCATGCTTAGAACACTGCCTGTAGCCTAGAAAGCTCTCCCAAAGTGCCAGCCCCTATTATTTATTGAGCATCCCCTAGAGGCTGGCCACTTCACGTATGTTTTCTTATTTGCTGTCCAGAGGCTCATTGCATATGAGTGATGGGATTCCCATTTTACTGATGAGACACTGAGGCTCTGAGAGGTTGGCTGCCCCCAGTCTGTGGCAAAGTAAGGATGAGTCCATGTTCAGCCTGCTCCATAATGAAGTTCACGGAGCTTCCCAGAGTCACTCCAGCTAGCAGTGCGTGCACAGAGAACATGGGTGCTGTTCCCTGGTCATCACTTTTCACATATTAGTCCCCAAAGCCCCAGGTCTCCTCCTCCGAGGTATCTCTTATTGAGCACAGATCCAAGACTTGAAGCCAGGCCTGGGAAGGTGGAGTCGATAGCAAAAAAGTTCTCAGGCAGCTTACAGCCTCTTGGAAGTGGCAGCAGGACCGGTGACCTTGAAACTGGAAGGCAGTATAGCCTCAGACTTCTCTGCTCCCTCCTTCCCTGCACTGAACCTGCTCCTCCCCGCATCTTCCCCATCCCACCCACCATCCATGCTCTTGCCCCGGCCCAGCATCCAGAAGTGGCCCTTGACCCCTTCCTTTCTCTCCCCTGCCAACCCGACCTCCACCATCATACCGTGTTGGAAGCTCCCTTCTCTTCAGGAAGACCGCAGCTTCCTTCTGATCTGTCTGCTCCCACCCCTGCCCCTCCACATTGTTCTCCACACCACAGCTAGAGTGAGCTCTTCAAAGCAAGTATCAAATCATGTGCTTTTCTGCTTAAATTGCCCCATCCTACGCAGAATAAGCTCTTTAATCCAGCTCACAAAGCCCTGTGTGCTTTAGCCCCTTGCCTGCTGTCCCGCCCCAGGCTCTACCCTCTTCTGCCTACCCACCCCAACATTCCTGCCCCGCCCTCTGCACTGTCATGCCTCTCACCTTCCGTTCCTTACACACAACAAGCTCGTTCTCTGCACACAGCCTTGCACTTGCTGTTCTGCCGCCGGGAATGCCGGTTCCCTGATGTTTCACACAGTTGCCCCTTCTTAACATTTTCAGCTTAATTGTGACCTCAGAGAAACCCTGATTTTCCAGTGTTTAGCTGCCGCCTCCTATCACCATGTGCATCACTGACCACATTCTATCTTTGGGTGTTCTTGGCTGTGATCTGTGTCCCAACACCTTGAGAGGGAAGACCTTGCTGCCAGGCCTGCACTAGTGGCGGGGTCGTCCCCCCCCCATGCTGGTTGAATGCACAAGCTCACACGTGCGTAGATGAGGGGTGGGTCAGAAGGCTCTCTGCAGCCTCAAATCAGGGGACATTATCTGGGAAGAGGAGCAATTTTGCTGATTGGGGGCAGAGAACAGGCAACTTCGGTGATGAAGGGACAGCACTTGGGCAAAGTTGGGACAGCAGGACCAAGCATGGCTTGTTTGGAGACCAGAGACTTCCACTGACCTTATCGTGCGCTAGCAGCTGTAGACCAGGTGCTGTGTTGGGTGTTGTGGTTACAGGGATGGGTCTTTCTGTCCTCGAGGAGTTTGCAGTCCGCCAGGGTGATGAACTGTGTATATATAAGAATGTCCTGTTAGAGGGAAGCAAGGAAATGACATGGGTACCTGAGGGAGAGTAGTCAGGGCAAAAGCCTAGACAGTGCAAAGGCCCTGGGGTGGGAGCATGCTCAAGGCATGGCAGGGAGGTTTGTGGCTGGGGTGGAGAATAGTGGAGGGCAAGGTGGTAGGAGGAGAGAGCAGAGAGGTAGCTGGGGGTGGGGGGAGCAGCACAGACCACGTAGGGCTTCTCAGGCCATTTTAAGGGTTTTGACTTTGAAGAGCCACTAAGGGATTCTGCTGAGATGGGGGGCATGATCTAACTTAGATCTCAGAAGGATTCTTCTGACTGGTGAGTGGAGATAGACCAGGAAAGGAGATAGGTCATGAGAATTCCAGCAGCAGTGGAGGCCAAGCTGCCATCAGTGTGGCCTAGACCTGGATGATTGGGTCCAAGCTGCGAGCGGTTCCTGTGGGTGCTGGGGAGCGGCAGTCAGCCCCACTTGCCAGTCATGTGACCTTGGGCCAACCCCCTCCCACTGGTTCTGCTGTACTGGTCAGGGAACAACTAGAGAAGCAGACCCAGGGGGGAGCTACTCATCCAGAAGTTTCTCGCAAGGAATTGGCTTACAAGTCGGAGGTCCAAGGGCAGGCCAGCGCCACAGTCTACAGGTGAAATCTCCTCCTCCAGGAAGCCTCAGCTCTGCCCTCAAGGCCCTTCAGCTGATTGAGCACCCCCTGCCAAGTAGCTAGGATGATCTCACTCAAAATAAACGAATCACGGACTTCGTCACATCTGTAAAGTACCTTCCACAGCAGCACATGAGGCGTGAGTGGTGGGGTCCCTGGGGTAACTGGGAATTGGAGCCTGGCCAGCTGACCCGTAAAAACTGGCCGTCACGCCCGTAAAATGACGTCTGCCCTGCCGCCTGCTGCCAAGCGCAGAGGGTCCCTGGAGGTGATGCAGCGAGGGGGCTTTGGGCCCCGTGGTAGGGCGGTCCGTTGCCAGTCGTGGTGCTTGGCTTCCTCCACGAGCTGAGAGGGGGCTGGAGCAGGCTCCCCTGAGCAGCGGGTGCTCTTCAGACCTGACGAAGACCCAGTGAGTGCCCCCCCCCCCCCCCCCCCCCCCCCCCCCCGCCCTCTCACTTCTGGAAGCTGCGTCTCTCCCTCTTCCGGCTGTGGAGTTCCGAGTTTCGCCGCCAGGGGGAGCAGGCGGCCACGGAACCTGCGGTTTTCCCTTGGCCCCAGGTTGCGGCCCCGCAGAGGGCCTGATGCTCCAGACCCTCCAGCGGTCGCGTGAGGAGCTGCGTCTTGTCTGAACGCAAATGAGGTTGCTCAAGAGTGTGGCAAGTTTTTCTTTTGGTCAAGTGTTGATGTTCCTCCTAAAATCCTGTTTACTTTATATTTGTCCTTGGAAAATTAGTGAGTTCAGCCCGACTTCCATTTTACCGATCGTAAAATCTGCATTACTGGACGGAGTTGATATGATCCGGGTTCCCCCGACGGGCACAGAAGCATGTTGCCTGAAGACAGGAGTTCAGGTTTCGGCGTCAGACGGACAGGTTTGGAACCCCAGCCCTGCCATGTGTTTGCTCTGTGATGGGCAGGTTGCCTAACCGCTGACCCCCTTATGCCTTTACTCCCTTATGGAACATGGGGGTAAAAGTAGTGTCTGTCTCCTTAAACGTGGGGATGGAAGTAGCAGAGTCCTGGCACACAGCGAGCTCCCACTGATGGCGGCTGCCACTGTTACTGGTTTAATAAGTATTGGTCGATTCTGAAAGGAGGGGAGAAGTGGGTCTTCCCTTTGGACCGTGAGTTGAAAAACCCACTTGAAGCATTTATTTTCCAGGCCCGAGGCCTGACCTCAGAGAAGATGGAAGCTCGACCCGGCCACTGCGGAGTCATTGGTAGAGTTAAGAACCCGGATTCTGGAGCCAGAGTACTTAGTTTCGTGTCCCAATCCTGCCAATGGTGTGGTCTTAGGCGAGTCCTTAACTTCCCTGTGCCTCGGTTTCCTTGTCTATGCAGTGGGAACGATGATTCATCAGGTTGTTTGAGGCTTGGATATGAGTGACTTCCTATGAAGTGTTAACTCCAGGACCATGCCTGGCACAGTAAATGCTTGCTGACGTCTGACGCCGAAACCTGAACTCCTGTCTTCATTTTTATTATGAATAGGAGGCAGTCCCATGGGTATCCAGCTCTCCAACAGGAGAGACCCCTGGCTTTGCTATTTGCCTTCCTCCAAGAAGCAGGTCCTGTCAACCAGACAGGAAAAGGTAGAGTGTGCACCATCTCATAATTGCTAGTAAACCTTGCAGCAACCTGGACAGGTGGTCTTGTCCCCATTTTATAGACCAGGAAAGTAGGTTAAGGAACTTTGCCTTAGGTCACCTGGCCAGGTAGACCCAGGATTCAAATCTGGCCCTTCTGATCCAAACCTCTTCCACTGAAGCCCGTCCTGAGCCAAGGCCCAGGGGATCCACAGGTGACCAGGACTTGGGTTCTGAAGGCCTCTAGGAGGAGGGTACATAAACTGGGATGGGGGCTGCCCCAAGAGAATTACACTGAGACATCTAGAGGGAACTTACTGGTCATAAGGGATTCTTAATTGGGGAAAAGTTTTCTTTACAGGATGAATTTGGTTTTTAATGAAGTGGATTTGCTTAAAGCCCATAAGTACTGGCCACTGTAAAGATTGTCTACCCTCTTCCTGTAGAGGAAGGCCCTAAGAGGGGGGCTCTGTCTGTCCAAGGTGGGAGTGGGCGGAACTGGTCCCCCACTGGTCACATTGCCACCAGGCCTTGGAGCTAGGCGGAAGTGTGAGTAGGGCCATTACAATGCAGAGAAAGTAGGTCCGTAAGGCCTCTGGGACTGTCCTCCCCCAAGATTAAGGCCCTATCCAGCCACAGGAGGAGGGGGACAGAGACACAGCGGGCAGCAGCCGCCTTTGCTCCCCATCCAGAGGCAGCTCTCCTAGAGGCTTTCATTTCTCATAAGTGATTGCTGTCACTGCCCCCACAGAGCTCACAGTTCAACCGAGAAAGCAGGATGTTGTCAGGGACTCATTAACGACTGCAAGCCAGGCTAGGTTGCAATCCATAAGCTGTGGGAGTCAACCAGAAGGGGACAGGGCTAGGAAGATGGGGGAGGCTGGGGATGTGCAGGGGTTAGGCAGCTGCCCCTGGTGGGAGGGCCAGGCACGAGCAAGGACTCAGAAGCTGGAATCGGGGTGAGGAATTTGAGGTAAGGAGAGGTGTCCAGCCCGGTGGAAGTGGAGAAAGGGTTAGGAGAGGGGATGACAGGAGATGAGTCTGGAAAGGAAGCTCTGGAGACAAGATCAGCAAAGACTTTTCATAGCAATTTCCAAGGCTTTCTTCTCTGCCCGAGCCACCCATCGTCAGTGAGAGAGGCCCACGCTGCTTGGAGAACTTGGCCAAGACATTCCTGGCACCCTCCAATAGCCCGTTCCAAAAGTGAACATGTCTCATGAAGCCATCGCCTTCTGGCACATCTCACGGGGGCTGGTGTTTTTACACAATTCTTATTTTCATGGCTCTGGGTCCTCAGCCTGATGTCACCCCCGGAGTTCAAAGCCAACTAATTGGAAATGGAAGGAGACTGATTGATCTGGCAGTGCCACGAGCAGCCCATGTGGCAGTGATGGGATGGAGAAAGTGAACACACTGCTTATGTGTGTGTCTGTGCCTCCCCTCCCACACCCGGAAGCAGCGTGGCCCCACTGCCCTACTGGCCTGGACACGGAGCTCAGGTCACCAGGCACACACGCAGGGCTCCTGGCCTCCCCTGCCCCACCCCCAGCTAGCCTGGCTGCCCTCGGCCCTGCTTGCTTCGCCTTACTCTGCCCCTCGCTGCTGTCTCCCCATCTTCCTCTACTAGGAAAGTGCTAGAAAGATGGCCCTGAATTAAACATCAAGGAAAAGGCTAGAGGTGTGCTCTGGAGTCCCCAGGCCCTGCCCAGACCTGCTGAATCACCCTCTCTGCAGTGGGGCCCAGGAATTCGCAGGGTTGACGGGCTCTCCAGGGATTGGGCGATCAAGCCAGGGTCAAGTATGAGATGGGTCATACTTGTGGTTGATGGCAGTGTTCGGGGTAGACAGGCAGTGAGGCTGCCTGAGGACTGATGGGGCTGGCCCTGAAGGGGCACTCAGCTGTCTCCCAAGTCGGGGAGAGGGTGGGCCACCAAGGGGAAGTGGGATCTGTTGGGGGCCAGAAATCACTGGCCCAGCGGTCCGGGCTTGGAGAACAACAGCCCAGGGGTCTGCCCAAGCACTGGTCTCCCTCCTGGCCTCATCAGGAGGCAGTGATGAGACTCCCGTCTGCCTTTTCTTTCCACAAGGTTGTCTTCTTGGGGGTAGGAAACACCCACGTTGTGGTCCAGCAAAGAAATGTTTCCCACCGCAGCCCTCGGCCAGAAAATAATGTGTTCCTCACTTCGGCTCTTTGGTTTAGAGGCATGTGAGCGAAGACACAGCATTTCCAGTAATGGTGAAGCCAGTGGAAAAACAAAGATGTGGGGGAAATGTGCATTACTTATTGTGTTAGCACCTTTTTCTGATCTACGGTTACTTTGTTTAGAAACAGAAATGTGGCGTGTGTGACTTAGTTGGCTCGCGGCCTTTTTATAATTGGTCAGTTCTGAAATGTGAAAGCAAAGAAACATTTTCCAGCGTTTCAGTAAGAATTAGACATTTGCAGGGAAAAAAGGAAAGAAAAAGTTTTTTTCCCGGACGCTTTCTGCTTTGCCCCCTGGATCTTGTCATGGCCGCACGTGACCCAGGCAGCTGGGATGAAGATGTATTTGTTAAGGTTAGAACTGGCATCTTGTACCGAGGAAAGTGGGCCATGTCTAGGTCCCTTCACGTCCCTGTGCTCAGAAGGAGGAGCCGTCCCCGCTTGGCCAGCCTTCCCCCAACGCTGCTTCTGGCTAACGGGTGCAGTGTTGGAGGAAACCCCACAGGGATGTGAGGGCTGCTTCTCTCCTCGTGTTGGAAGAGGGTCAGGGTTGGGTGCCGAAGTGTCCCGGGCAGGAGGGTGAGGTCCTTATAAAGCTGTGATGACCGACTGGGGACGAGAGGCCAAATGAAGACTGTCTTTGTACGTTGGCAGTGGCCCCCCGGGGAAACCGAGCAAACGTGCAGCTGTAACCCCCTGGATGGGACAAGTTCTTCCCGTGTGTCAGCTCCCTGCCCTGCACCGTCCCTCCCTGGGGCCTCCGTGTCGCCAGGAGCCCTCCGCGGCTTCTCACTCGCATTTGAGCGCATGGCGGTACAGAAGGGCCCGTCGCTCAGCTTTGTGGATGAACTTGGTTGCTCTCCCTGCTCTAAGCGCACAGCTCAGTGGACACTCGTGGCAGCTCTCCCCCCGGGGAAGTCACAGGAAGCCGGTTTCTGAAGGGATGCTGGGCCTGGACTCCCCCCCACCCCCCACCAGCTGGGAGGAGCTGGTTTCTGCCAGGCCCGTATTTGACCTCACTGGCTCTGCCCGTGGCGGCCTTGTCGAGCTCTCCAACGACCATCCATGCACCTGCTCAGCCAGGCCCTGCTGTGGAAGTCATGGGGTACCAAGATGGGTAGGATGAGGTCCCTGTCCTCAGGACAGTTAGGACACAACATCCAAGTGCTGCGGTGGAGGTGGGGCGGAGTGCAAGGGAGTCTGCCTGGGGGTGCCGAGCAAAGCTTTCCAGCCCCGTTCACTGAGATTTTTAAATGAGTCAGCCTGGAGGAGAGGGAGACCCCGTGCAGAGGACATCTGGACACCGTCTCAGTATTCGTGGTGCCACGTCTTCCGTGTCCCTCCTGCAGTTCCTGCTGGGTGGCGCTGTTTCAGAGACGCTGTGGCCGATAGCCTCTCGTTCACTAATGTCACTGAAGCTTAAAAAGCTCTAATTATAAAGTTAATCCATGTGCCTGGGCTGAAGAGAACTTGCCCCACGGGCCACCTCTGACCCTCTCCTTATCATCAGGAGGACTCTGGTTCCAGCTGTCTCCAGGGGGACACATGTCCTTGCCTGTTAAAGGAACATAGATGGGGCTCAGTCATTAAGCGTCTGCCTTCGGCTCAGGTCATGATCCCAGGGTCCTGGGATCCAGCCCCACATCGGGCTCCCTCCTCAGCGGAAAGCCTGCTTCTCCCTCTCCCATTCTCCCTGTTTGTGCTCTGTCTCTCACTCAAATAAATAAGTAAAATCTTTAAAAAAGAAAGAAGGCAAGGGAGAGGCATGTAATTCCAGCTCCATGATCACCCTAGCCAGGCGCCCAGCGCCTAGAGGTGCTCATTAAATATCTGACCAATAGATCCCCACTGGGGAAGGACCCTCCAGCCAGGGGGTCTCCCCAGTGGTTGATGATTGACCATGATTGACAGGACAGAGGAAAAAGCAGCCCTTTCATATTGCAGGTGAAGACCAGGGGCCCCCATTTCCCCACAGTTGTGTAATGAGCCAGGACAGGCCCCTCTGGGCCCCAGTCTTCTTCCTGGCCTCTCCTGGGGACAGAAGCCCAGCATTAGCCAAAGATCCTGAGCTCTGGTGCCGAAGGGTTAACTCTGTGCTCCCCAGAGAGCTCACATACTCCTGACCCTCCGCTGTCCTCCAGGCCCTCCCAGCTGGGCCTGCTGGGAATAGCTCAGTCACGTGTAAGCCAGATGTGGGGATTTCCCAAGATGTGTGTGCAGGCACACAGACACACACAGACACGCACACGCAAACACACACTCACACTGCTCTGTTGACGTGGCATCCGAGGGCTCAGGGGATTGGTCCAGACCCACGCAGAGCAAGAGAGGGATAGGGGTGAGGAGAGGCCCAGGGCTTACCAGCACACACCACGGGGGGCTGCTCTCGGCCCTGCTGAGCCCTACTCCCAGCAGACAAGATAGATAAGCCCCTTGTTCTTGCTCAGACTCCCATTTCCTGCAACATCCATCTTGCCATAGACCATATTGGTTACGGACAAATTTTTTTAATCTCTTTGAAGGGCTTTACAGCAGATGCTGGGCCCGAGCCTTCCAGGGATGTTCTGCCAGGCCTGGGGGGCCTTTCCGTAAGCCTCTCTGCCCAGCACAAGCGAGGCTCAGGGTCTCATCCTGGTCTGAGAAGGCTTGTTTGTGGCTCAAGGGACATAACCTGGACTAGAGAATATGCAGGGCCCTGGATGCCAAGAGGACCCCAGGGTGGGGTAATCAGGCCTCGGTTTCCCCCCAAAGCCCTTGGGACTGGGTGTAATGAGTACATACCCTTCCATCAGCCACTAGAGATTTACTGGGTACCCCCTACTCTGTTTAGGGTGTACTGTGAGGATGCTGACAGGGTTAAGAGTCTGAAGGAACTTCAGATCTGATTGGAGAGATGCAATAGATTTTGATTAAGCACCTACTATGTGCCAGATCCTTGCTAGGACTATAGCAGTAGCCAGACATTGCGGAGCCAGCTGACACAGTCGGTGAACGATACAGAGATCCTGCCCAGGGCAAGATGAAGGAGGCTGACAGAACCTGGAAAATGGGTCAGCCTCAATCTCAGCTCAGGAATAAATGCTGCCTCTAGCCCCTGCCCCCTCAGCCCCACTCGTGTCCCATTCCGATGATGGCAGTGTCCAGCCAGATGTCAGCTGAAGCATTGTGAGTCCTGCCCCAGAGAAGCGTCTCATTACAGATGGGAGGCCATTGGGACTCCTCCCTGCCTCGCCACCCCCTGCAGACCCCCGCCCGCGGTACGGCCTGCTGTGTCTGGCCTCTGCCTGCCCTCTAGTTGGGTCTGGGCAGCCTCAGGAAGGGACGGTGCACGTGAAGGGCCAGGCAAGTGGATGAGGGGCCCCACTGCCTCCCTCCCGCACCCCTGTGACTCCTGACACAGGCAGGAGCACCTGGGTAAGTGTTTGTGTCCCTGTGCCCCAAGCTTGGGGACAGATGGTGGAGAGTCAGTTGGTCATCACCGGGGTGCCCTGCTGTGTACATAGTAGATGCTCATTAAATTATCAGCGGTCGATCCATTGTTAATAGGATCGCAAGAGTCGTGTCTGGAGAAGACAAGACATTGCACGTTCTGTAGCCCTGGGATGGGAATGTGGGTCCTGGGCCCACTGGCTGTTAATTTCCATCACTCACTCAATCGTGGCTCTAGTGGAGACTGAGCCAGGGAGACAAACAGACCAGAGGACGGGGGGCTGGGGACCCAGGGATGCAGCAGCTGTTCACCGAGTCCCAGTCCGCTGTTCCCTGTTTCCGATGCTGCCTCATCCTCACAGATCCTGGCTTTGGCTGGGGGAGCTGGTGGGTGGAGGAATGGGAGGGGGTAGCCCAGTAAGTGGGAGAGGACCACCAAGGCAGACTACCCCAGGGAGTGGGGAGGTAGCTGGGATCCTGGAACTCCGAACAGTGTTAAGTTTGTCTCTTTTCTGCACACCACCGCCCTGGTGTAGGGCGAGGTGAGAACCTGAGAATTGAGAGGGAGACCTAGCCCAAGGGGCTACTGTGGGGTCAGGCAGCAGCTGCTGGGAGTGGGGCTTGGAACCCTGTTGGCCTTCCCGCCCGGCACCCCTCTGTCCTCTGCCCACCCACAGCTCCTCTGACTAACCACAGCACCTGTCTTCAACCAGGATGCTTTGGGTCTTTTCAACAGCAGATCTGCCTGCCGCCCTCTGGCAGAGCAGCCTCCTCTGGGCAGCTGCAGAGCTTCGGAGGCTTCCAGGGCCCCTCTGCCCATACCCACAGGCGCTGGGCTGTCTCTGCAGGCCCCGGTTGTGGCCTAGGTGGGCGCTCTTGGACCTAGTCCCGGAAGGGCTATGGAAGGGCTCCAGGCACAGCCCGGGCCCCCACCCCACCCCATTCCCCACCTGAGCAGGGAAGCTGACTGTTCTCTGACTGCTCAGCTCAGTGGCCCGAGGGTCAGCAGCACATTCCTGCCCGGGGTTGGGCTGCCCCCACGCAGAGTCTGGATTCCAGGAAAGGCAGCTCCTGGGAAAGGAGGCAGACCCCTTCTTACTGAGAGCAAAATGAGTAGGAATATGGCTGCATGTACAAAGGGAAGCCCAACAGAAATAATGAGCCTCCCTTGGCCAGTGGGGGAGGAGAATCCAGAGAATGAAGTCCCCAATTTTAGGCCCCTTTGTTCCCAATTCCCAGCTCAAGTCTGGCTCAAGTCTTACTATTGGGCCTTCGGAAGAGCGTCACTTTTTGCATCTGTAAATTACAGATTGTCGTAAGGATGAAATTAGAGCTCAGAAAATGTTTAGCACCGTGCCTAGCATGAGTGTTGGAAAGTGAGAACTGGTACAGTTTCTAGCCCCAGCCCTGCCACTCACTTGCTGTGTGATCTTAGGCAAATTTCTTGCCCTCTCTGGTCCTGAGTCCCCACACGCATCCTTCTAGCCTTTGGAATACCACCAAGAAGCTGAGATGTTGGTGGGGACGGGACCTGGAGACAGACCATGGCCTGTCTTCCCACTTAGGATTTGCCTTCTGTCTGCGAGAGGATGTGCGGCAGAAATCCAGTGCTACGAAATGTATTCTTGAGTACTTCTGTTTACTTAGCTCAGAGTTCTGTGGCCCTGAAACCTCAGGCCCTGGGCAGGACTGGCTACATAATTATGGGGCCTCTTGTTCATAAATGATTCAAGATTTCAAATGAGAGAACAGCATGAAGCCGAGCACAGGGCCCTTCTCAGTGTGGGGCCCTGTGGGGTGGCCTGGGCCACAGGCACCTGAGGCGAGCCCCACGTTGGAGACCATGACAGTGGGAGGCAGGGCCAGGCGTCTGAGCGGCCACATTAACCCCTCACTGCTGCAGTCCAGGGGCATAATGTTTTTTTTTGTTTTCATGCTGGGAGGACTTCTGATGAGCTGGAGGCTGCCGCTCACCCTGGATCAGGTGCGAGGAGTTAAGCACGTGAGCGGGCGGGTGCATGTCTTACCGTCATGCACGTCACCAAGCTGGCACCCATGTGGCTTCAGACTGGAATTCATGTTTGAACTATGGCTTGTTTTCTTTCTGAGCCATCTTAATTCATGCCGTGCTTTCTCCGGGCCTCAAGTGACTTTATCACGTAGGCCTCACTACTACTTTATAAAGGAACTATTCTTTGCGAAGGACTGCTAGCCCAGGAGCGCTGCTGTCAAGGTCTGAGCTCCTCCGTGCCTGTGCGACAGGGGTATATGCCCCTCCTGGGAAATTAAGCAGCTCCTTCTCCCTCCGCTAAGTGGCACGGCTCGCAGCTTTCAGCCCCTCCTTTGGCTCGAGAGCAGAGGCTGTGTTTCTCTGCAGCTTAGTCAGTCAAGGAAAAGAAACGGAGCTTATAGGAAACCCAAGAAATTCAGCCCTGTGCAAAGTTTAGTCGTATAAAAGGGGAGGAGAGACTAGGCTTTCTGGAGAACCCTGTTCAGGGCTATGGTGAAGGAAGAACAATAGAATTCCCTAGGAGGGGGAGATCTTGAGGGCTCAAGGACACGGAGAGCTGGAAGAATGGAAGGACCAGGAAAAGACAGGGTGTTCATTCCATTCAGGGACCCTGGCAAGGTCCCTGCTTCTCCTCCCCTCCCAGGGCCCCCCACCCCCACCCCCGGGCTTGGGCTATGGAGGCTGGGGAGGTGAGTGACCCTTCCACCGGTCCCTTGAGCTCTGGCTTGGCTTTCCTTCGAGAAGGAGATCGTGCCGCTGGCTGTTCTCCTGTCTCTCCCACCTGGGCGCACAGCCCACTCTGGATTTATTAGTTTGAATGGGTGGGACTTGCTTTACACTAGGGAAGGATTTCTGGAAACGTGGTTTGAGACTAGATTTGGGCAAATTGAACCCACTTCTCGCGGCTCTGGACTAACTTAAGTTTAAAAGAAACTGTGTCGGGACCCAATCCTTTTGCTACCTTCGCTCTATCCAGGTGTGTTTTTCTGGAGTACTTGGGTGTCTCTTGTCTGGGGGTTCCTTACAGTCAGGGGCACCTGTGCGACCTTACGTGATTTCTCATATCACCTGGACCAGACAAGAAGCAGGTTCAGCGTCTAAGATGTGGCCTTGGGTCGCCATATTTGGCCAGGACCTACAGGCACCTGGCTTCCTCTGGGCTTGGATTCTGGCTGATTTTGCAAAATGGGAGCGAAGGCTGTGGGAGGGATTGGAGGGCTGGAGGCGGACCATGGGAGGGGCCTCGTCTCCCTGCCCCCTGCCTCCAGGCCCACAGCCCACAGCTGCTGCAGTCCCCAGCTTGTCCCCATCACCCACTCCCTCCCTCTGTCCCAGGGGCCTCCTTCCTCCCCCTCCAAAACCTTTCACAGGCACTATAGGCCACTACACTCTCAAAACAACCTTATAAAGAAGACGAGGTAAGTATTTTTATTCCCATTGTACGGAAGGAAAAGAGGCCCAGAGAAATTTCTAAAAGCCCCAGATCAGGGAGCTGAGTGGCAGGATAAACATAAGAAGCAAGATTTTAAAGAATTCTTGCCTCAGTTCCCTGCGCTCTATGCCTCTTGAATTAATTGCTTTTTTTTTTTCACTTGAGTTTCCATATATTGAGCATGTGTTTAAGTGGGTTTCCCTGGAAAGGTGCTCTGGTTCTCTGGAAAGATTCATGTCAGCTGTGGAACACTAGTATTTTGCAGACTAGCAGGTTTCTGCTGGGAGAGCCTAGAACATCAACCCTAGGACCTTGGCTGATTCTAGGCCCAAATGCTTGACTTGACAGAAGTGAGCCCTGAGGTTCAGAGAAGCTGAGCCACTTGCCCCAGCTCACAGAGCTGGTGGTCAGCAAAACCTGTCATGCAGATTCCCACTCTGGAGCCCCTGGCTTTTCCACTGCCCCTGCTCTGTAGGGCCCTTGGTTCTGTCACCAGGGGAGGCCGGGAGAGACAGCCGGAGGGCAGGAAGCGGTTGGTTAGTGTCGCTCACAGCTGCTCCCTTGGCTGTGCTTGCCCCCTGCTCCCTGGTCCCGTCCCTAGGTCTCTGCTTTCCCAGCCCTCAGCCAGCAGCCTTGTCTGCCTCCTGGCTGGAGGGCCGGGGTTTGTGAGCCAGGGTCCTCCTCTGTTCATTGTGAGGAGGCCTCGGTGGGGGTGGGGGGTTGTCGTTCCCACCCTGGGAGAGGGCTTCCTCGGGTGGGCTGGAGACAAGGCACTCCAAAGTGGGGAGAGCTTGGGGTGGGAGCAGCGGAACTGGATTAATTCTGCAGATCCAGGGGACTGGGAAATAAATCATGTTTTTAAAAAGACAGGCCCATTTCTGGTCCACTTCCCATTTTCCTTTGGAGAGCAAAGGGAAGGCCTGCTTATGGAGGGTGCAGGGGGTGGGCATGAGCTTGGGTTGTTCCACACTTAGCAATGGGGCTCAGTTTCCAGAGGCTGAGGGATTTTTTCCTGTCCTCCCCACCCTCTGCCTGCCCAAATGCCCAGACCCCAAGGACCTGGAAGGGCATCAGGCCCTTCAAGATAATTATTGAGAAAGTCATCCCAGGAGCATAGACCTTGTAAGCATTTAGTTTTGGTGGGCCAAGGGTCCCTACTTCTCTCTCCTACGACTTGGGGGTACCCCCCCATTGAGGAAGACAGCAGCTCCCCCTCTCTGACAGCTCTCATCTTCTAGCATGGGTGTTGGCAAACCACAGCTCGTGAGCCAAGCCCAGCCCACCGTGTAGTTTTATAAATAAAGTTTTATTGGCACACAGCCCACTCAGCCTTCTACAGATTGTCAGGGGCTGCTTTTGTACCAGAACAGCAAAGTAAGTAAGTAGTCTTGACAGTCTTGACCACGTGGCTCCCAAAGCCTAAAAGAGCTACTCTGGTCCTTTTCAGGGAAAGTTTGTTAACCCTTGTTCCAGCAGAAAAGTAAGACTTCCTCAGTTCTCCAGGCCTGAGCCAAACCATTTTCCTTGGCTTGCTGAAAGAGGTTAGCATTTCCCAAAAGTTTTCCTTCTGAAGGAACCAAAATGGAAGTGGTACAAAGTAGCAAAGCCCGCAGAGACGGCTGGAGATGTGGACCCTCTGAGCTGGGGCGGCATTGGGCTGATTGGGGCCGGAGGCCGGAGCTGCAGTGGGTCTGGCACTAGGGTCCCTAGGATGGCCTTGCCGGGTGACAGCCTACTTGGCCATATTTGGGGTACGGCAGCAGGGAGTTACAGCCCCAGCCTCAAGTCTCAGAGGGTCTAGGTGTGTCCACCTTGTCTCAGTTCTGCCAGGGCCTGGAAGCCGGGTCAGCGTGTCTCCTGAAGCCCATGGAGGCTTCTGGCTGCACATCCTGTTTCTGGAAGCAGTCTCCAGGGTCTCTTACCCCCAGTTGCAGCTAACCTGGCATTTGGGGGGTGTCTACGGGAAGGCATCTGTGACCGGCTGCCAGCGTTTTCTTGGCACACTCACTATCAGACACTATCTGGTTGTCAGCCTTGCAGCTCCAGGAGGCTGATTTTCCTGGTGCTGAGCACGTACTGCTTGTTACCTTGTTCATCCTCGTAGCTACCTAGGAAGTAGTCTCTTGTCTCATCTCATTTTTACAAGAGAGGGAACAGGCTCAGGGAGGTTCAGTAAGTCTCTCATAGGGGAGAATCCACACAGTCAGACTCCGGAGGCCTTGCTAAATTCCTCTTCCAGATCTGCTCTCCACGAGTTCCAGGGAGAGATGGAAGGCCCGGGTTCTGCGTGGGGAGCCAGCCTGAACTGGTAGGTGGCTTGAGCAAGGGAGAATCAGGTGCTTTAAAGGGTGGGTGCCATCCAGTGATCTCCCAAAGTCTGTGTCCCCACATGAGATGAACATGGTGCTAGCTGTGTGACCTTGGGCAAATGACTGAACCTCTCTGGTTTGTTTTCCTCATCTACGAAGTGGAGAGAGTACCTTATCATTGTAGGTTTATTCTGAAAAGCAAATGAATTACCATATGTATGTGTTCAGCCTGAGGTTTGGTGTACGGTAAATGCTACGTAAACTTTTGCTGCCATTACGGTTGTCTTTACCGTGTGTCATTGGGTCAGGCAGCCTTCCTGACCAGCACCGGGTGCCTCTCAGGCTTGCAGCTCAGTGTTGTGTCCCTGCTGCAGCTGCAGCCAACGCTGTGCTCCTTTGGAGGCAACGAGGAATTCAGCAGAGAAAGCACCAGCCATTCTGATCCCAGACCTAGTTCCGTTTCTGGCTCCGCTGCTCTGGGCTTGCGGGAACTCGGGCCGGTTTCCTCTTCCATAAAATGGGGTGAAAAATGCAGACCCACCTCAAGGGATTGTTATAGGCAGTAAACGAGTCTAAATCTCTGGGGGTAGACTGTCCATGCTTATTACATGTTGGCCCTCCGGTATTCTAGACTGTTCCCCCCACTGACTGAGCCGAGAGCTTTCTACCTCATCACATTACTGTATCACATCGCACCGTCATGTGTTCTTTTAGGTTCTTTGACTTTGCTCCTCCCTCTTGGCAGGAGGATCACTTCTAACCTCATTTCACAGATGAGGAAACTGAGGCCCAGATCAGACATAGTTGTCTGAGCCTGGGACAGAGCCCTCATCTCTGATGGACACTAAAGGTCCCCGTCCTCCTGGGATGGAGACGGGGTGTTTTAGAGAGTCCAGAATGTGGCTTTCTTCCATTCTGTCCCGACTTGTCTTCCTCACTGGGTAAGGGCCGGGACTCGGGCTGGACAAGACATCAGAGCCCAGCGGTGAGGTGCCTCACGACCGGAGACCGGCCCTGGGCTCTCCAACTCTGAATGTTTGAGGTTCCAGGTCCGTGTTGCTGAGCCTGCTGGCCTGGTGAGGTTCCTCAGAGCCACCGGGCCCTGTGGGGACAGCCACCCACCCACACAGCCAGAGAGAAAGGTCCAGGCTGCTTTCTCCAGCCAGTGATAAGCCACGGGCCCCGTTCCAGGCAGGGATTGTGTAGGATTCTCTGTGCTCCAGAGGATTCCTGCATTTCGACAGACACCTCATTATCCCCATCCCAGCCGGCTGGGTCCCAGCGCCTCTGTAATCACTCAGGCCCACGCCCAGCAGCCAGCCCCAGGCCAGGAAATCGCTCTCCTCCCCTCCCCCGCCTTCCGCAGCGGTCCAAAGCGGCGCCTGCGGCCACTTGCCCCATAGACCTCCTCCTGCCTGCCTAACGGTTCTCTCTCCTCCTCTGCTTCTCCTCTCTCTCCTGCTGCTGCTTGCTCCCGTGGGGGACTCGGAAGTGTGGCTCTCCAGCTGGGCTGAGTCTCCCAGGAAGGACGTGACAGGTACTGCCCTGAGTGCATGTGTGCGAGCATGCGTGTCCCGGGCACGCACGTGTGGGTGCCGCCGGCCGCATGCTTCCCTGGGATGGGCCACGGCCCCTGGTCGGCGGGCCGGCCAGCCGCTGGGCCCCCTCCTGCCCTTCCCTTAGCTGTACTCACTGCCCTCCTTTCAACCCTCTCTAGGCCTCAGGTCCAGGCTCGGGGCATTCAGTGGGTGATGGCCACAGAACACCATGTGTAGACGAATACACTGTGGACCAGAGCGTGTGTGGGTTGGTCCCCCGGCTCTGCCGGGTGCTGGCTGAGTGAACTTGACCTCCCTGAGCAGGGCTCGGCCGCCTCCCAGGGAGCCCGGCACGCGGGAAGCACTCAGGCGATGGCGAGGGGGCTGTCGCCTTGTACTTGTACGCTTGCTCCTCTGGCTGTCCCAGTGGGGAGGGCCCACCAGAGACGGTCATTCTCACTTCGGGCAGTTAACGTGGGGCAGAGAGCCGAAGCCTCAGACCCCGCAGCCTGGTTTCCAGTGGTCCTCACGGGGGTGCTGCAGCAAGGCAGGGGAAACCTGGGACTGGTGTCCCAGCCTCCATGCCCCAGAGCCTGGAGCAGCCTCTGCCTCAGTGGCCTGGCCAGGCTTTGGGCTGCCTGGCCCAGGATGGGCCTCAGGGACTCGGGCCTGTGCCTTGTGTCCAGGCAGAGCTGGGCCAGGGGTCAGGGGCTTTCCTTCAGCCTCTGGTCTTACAGGACAGTGGCGGGTAGCCCTAGACAGCAGGGTTCTCAGCTGATGCAGGGAGATAGTGGCCCACAGAGGAGTGGGATTTCCAGAAGAGGCTTCCAGGAGCCCCTGCATTTCTAAGAGTTCTAACACAGGCACCTGCGCGTGCGTGTGTACACACACACACACACCCAACACCCATTCTGCCCAAAGCTGGGAGCAGAGATTCAGGCTCTGGAATTGGAGGCCTGAAGCAGAAGGGTCAGAGGTCAGAGGGCTGGGCCGAGGACCCCAGCCGTCAGCCCTAGGTTCAGCCCCTCCCCACCACAGCTGTGAACAGGGAATGGGAGGCCCACGTCCTGGGAAGAGAAAGGCAGCAGGCAGGAGGACCCCTTGCCTGTCCCAGGCTCCTTGCAGTCATCCTTCTGGTGCTGTCTGTGACGAGGGCCCGGGCCTGACTAATCATTGGGCTCCTGTCCCTCTTTCCCCTCTCTACGAGCCAGCGAGCCAGAGCCCACTTGGCCTACAACAATACATTTTATTCACGAAACGTATAGCCTGGCCGCCCAGGGACCTATAGAGAAGCCGGCAGGCCTAGTCCAGCCTGGGAGGAACCAGTTGTGAGGGGCGTGGAGGGACATTTTGTGGGGTGCCAGGGTTTGGGGGGGTCCCTGAGAACATGGGGAGCCTGGGGCGGGGGCCACCACAGGGCTTGGCTTCTTAGGACGAACCCAGCTGTTTGGAGTGAGAGGCTGAGGGGAAGCAGTGTGGGCTGGGGAAAACCAGCCAGACTAGGAGTTCAGGGCTGGAGTCTTGGGCAAGCTGCCAGCTTGCTCTGGGCCTTGGTTTCCCCATCTGGAATGTCAGAGAGTACATGAGATGGGAAACTCAGAGGTAAGGGGCTGTTGTGGGGGGGTCCTTGAAGATGAGAGTCCTGGGGCTGCTCAGCCTGGCCTCCCCCACCAGAGTGGGCCCAGGGTGCTCTGATCTGGCTCTCCAGCTGGCGAGGATCCCCTGCCGGCCAGGAGGTGCCGTTGGAGGGAGCCATGTTCTGGGGACACAGCCATAGCCACCCTTTTCCTGGCGCCTGTGGCCCTTGCCTTGAGCTGCCTGCTGGTTCTGAGGCTGTAGGGGAACTTGAACCCCTCCTGCTCCTCCCCAAATCTCCCATTTCCTGTTTGCTTTATAAATAGTATCTACAGTTTACATTGGGCATTAACCCTGTCACCTAGTTCCAGGCGCAGAACAACCCACAGAGGGTAGGTACTGGTACTGTACCTGTTGACAAACAAGGAAACTGGAGCTCAGAGAGGTTGAGCGTCCCTCCCAGGGTCATAAAGCTAGTCTGGGCAAAGCAGGACTGCTCAGACCCTCAGAGTTAAATCTTCTGCTTTTGCATCATCTCAGGCAACTAAGGCCAGTGCCCTGTCCTATGGCACCAGGCCTGGGGCAACTCTCATCAGGGAGACTCTTGTCTAAAGCACATGGCTGACTGGGGCCCAGCGCCCCACAAACATATCCAGCAGAGGCCAGGAGTGAGCACCATGGCTGGAGTAAACTCAGGGAGTCCTGGAGGGTCAGAGATGGTTGGGGAGAACTGGTTGGTGGAGGAAGGGAAGGCATTCCAGGCAGGGGGAACAGCTAAGGCAAAGGCTTGGAGGTAAGAACCCACATAGAACAGTGTGGTTGGCACATGGTGCCCTTAGTACGTATGTTGACTCATGAATGTGGCCTGGAACAGGGGGGTTATGTGTCAGGGAACCGGGGAACTCAGGTTGTCAGAAAGACTGAGCTTGAATTTGGCCTTTATTCTGTAGGCAACAGGGACCCACTGAAGGTGTTGGAGCAAGGGACTGACTTGGCAAAAGTCTCATTTCGAAGTTTAGGTTGGCAGACAGAATCAGGCAGAAGCCAGGGGTCCATCCAGGTGGTAGTTGGAGGAATGCAGGTGTGGGGAAGGGCTCCAGGGATCTGCCAGAGCCCGAGCCCATCCAGCCAGGGGCTCTGAGTGAAAAGGGGCCCATCCCTGGACGAGACTGTTACAAAGTCCCCTTCCAACCTGGGAGGGCCTCTTCTCTCTAGAAGGGGTATAGCCCTTCTCTGTGCCTCTGTCAGACATTCCCGTCTAGAGGCTGGAGGATTCATCCATGGCCCTGGCCCTCCCTCCTCCTTTGGGCTGACTCCTCCAGCCCCCAATTTTCCAGGCCTTGGCTGGGAGGGGATCCAGAGCAGCCTCTGTGGGATGACATCACCCACCGGCCCGCCTGCCGAGTGCTTTCTCATCTGGATACCTGCTCGCAGCGCACGCCTGCCCGGGCAGTCCTGGGCAGGCAATGTCCTGAGAGGCAGATGCCAGAGAGAGGGAGCCTGGAGTCTGCCTGTGCTGGGGGAGGGGAGAGCAGCCAGGAGGGCAGAGTGTCTCTGTGTCCCTTTGTCTGTCCCACAGCCTTTGGGGCAGCCTCCAAGAGGTGCCACCGCCTGTCTTCCGTGCTCTGGAATCCCTGGAGAACATTCTCTTTTCTACCTGGGTCCCAAAACGTCAGTCTTCAGAACACTTAGGCCAATTTTCCAAGGGGCTGGGAGGGCCAGGGCGGCGGGGGCGGGATTTTTCCCCTCTTTGAAATCTTGCCTCAGATTTCCTTGGCTTGGATTAAAGTAAGCTAAGGTCTCTCCACTCCCCAGCACCCCAGCTTGTCCTCTCCAGCAGCTCCTGGCCACAAACTCAGCACTCCTTGCTCTTCTGTGCCTCTGTTTCCCCATCTCCCCTTTACCCCTTCCACAGTTGTCTAGTTTTCCAGATGTCAGAGGTGAGGCCCTGCCTGGTTTAGCTCTAGTGGCTCAAAACAAACCACTAAATCACTCCGTTCATCTGTCTGCCGTTTGTTCATTTCATTCATTCATTTTGCAAACACTTGCTGAATGCCCACTACCTAATGGGCCCGGTGTTGTGCTGAACAGACAGACGTAGCCCCAGTCAACAAGGAACCCACACTCCAGTCTAATGAAAACAACCAATAAAGCTGGGCGTGTGGAGATAGGGTGAGGCAGGGTCCCTCTGGGAGCCAGGGATCAGTGGTTTTCTGCAGGTGGCATATAGTAGGGAAGTTCAAAACATAAGCAACCCCCGATCTGGTGAGTGTGGGTTTAAGTCCCAGCTGCATGACCTTGGGAAAACTTACCCTCATAAGCCTCATTCTGCCTATGTATAAAAATGGGTCTCTAACAGAACCTGCTACGTAGGGTTGTTTTGAGGATCCAGCGAGACAACAAAATGACGTGGTCAGGTGCTCGGCATCGTGCTGATCCGTGAGTGAGCACCGGAGGGTCTGCGGTTAATTGTCAGAATCACCTGGGCTCTTGGGATTTGGAAGCTCTCTAACTCACTGGGAACTCCGCTTTTGTTTGTAGCCTGAGTTTGCCTTTCCCACAAACTATAAAGGGAGCCCCTGTATCTCACAGTGCTGGGGCTGGGCCTTTTTGCCTTAGGTTCACTGAAGAGGGGCTCTTGGCCGCAGAGGCACTGCCATCCCCCCAGGGGCACAGTGGGAGGCAATTGCTGTCAGCTCCATGCCTGGGCGCTGCCCCTCTCCGGCTGGCAGTGACAGGCGCAGACCTGGCCGCATCCCCGCAGAGTGGGCTGGTCCCTCTGCCCAGCTGTTGGTTGCATTTCTGCCTGAAATCTGATCCCAGCTCTGGTGGAACTGCCTGGGGCTGTGCTTGTGCAGATCCATGTGGCAGGACTCAGTGGGGACAGGGTCCCTTCTGGGGCTCCAGAGGGCTGAGCGGGGGCTACAGGGCCCACACCTCTTGGGAGAAAACCGTGGGGCACTAGGTTTCTTTCCTTCCCTTGCTCCCTGCACTGGTCTAAGCAGTGCCTCTGCCCCCTGGATGCACCTGGGAACCACGGGGGAGGAGGGAGTGTCCAAAAAATACCAACCAGTTAAATCTGGACCTCTGGGGGTGGGACCCAGGCCTTTATTCTTTAAAAGCGCCCCTGCCCAGGCAATTCTGTGGAGCCAAGTAGAGGATCGTTGTGCTAGAAGAATGGGTGTCTGGAAACAGAAATCATAGAGGCAGTTCTTTAACGGAAAGAGATATGGGCTTGAATGTAAAATCCTCAGTGAGTTTGGTTCTCTTCATAGCAGCTGTGTGTGCTGAGGCAAGCCTCTTCCCTTCTCTGGGCCTCTGAGTTGTCTTCGGTAAAATGGGAAGGTAGAAGGGTTGTGGTGAGGATAAAACAGGACAGGCTACGTGGCTGACACAGAACATGTACTAATTTAGACTCGGGTGTGTAAGGAATGTTACTGTAGGCCAAAGCATCAAGGGAGCCGTAGGGAGCCTAGGGACCCTCTCAGCCATTTCTATAGCCATGTAGGTGGTGTGAATCCTCTAGCCTTCCAGGAGATTGACAGATGTATAGGGTGGTAGACACATAAAGTGTGCTAGGAATTCCCTTTGGGCTGTGGCTGGTCTGGGAAGGCTTCCTGTAGGAGGTGACCAATAGGTCTCTGGTTTTTGGTTCCCTTCAGCTCCTAGCAGGACATGCCCTGTCTTAGATGTTTGTCCCCACCTCTGGGAGCCTCTAGCCCATCTGCCCTCTTTGTGCAGAGCCCCACCTTTTGACCCTTCAACTGCCAGGGGCGGCTTGAGGTTTCCCAGAGCCTGACCACAAAACCCAGCACGGAAAGGTAGAGGGCGACTGAATCGGTCTCCATGTGGCCAGAGGGCAGCAGCCAGGCTGGAGTGAAGCTGGCCTCAGCCTCCTGTGTCTGCACCAGGCCCCCGGGCTCAGTGGCAGCGCCGTGGTGAGCCGAACTTGAGGAAAAGTTGGCGGGGGGCGGGTTGGGCTCGCCTGGCTGCTGGCGCTGGGACTTTCTTCTTGGGTTTCAAGTAAACAGTCTCAGCCCTCCTCCCCCTCCCCTGCCTCCACCCCTGGCTCCTCATTCGATGGGTCTCATGTGTTTCTATTTAAGGGTTGCGAGTAAACCCCAATGATTGGCGGCCTCAAACCTTCTTGACTTCTCGCCTGGGCCCGGGCTGTGGAGACTTCTCTCCTGCTTGCTCCCTCTCCCTCCCGAAGGGAGGACCGCTGCCTCTCTTTTCCTCTGGGTTCACAGGGGCTGGCGGAGAGGCACTAGCCCTCCTCCCTGCCTTGCCTTTCTTTCTCTCCTCTGCTCGGCCTCAGCCCTCATGGGCGGCCCTCCCGTCCCGCCCCTGCCAGCCGAGGGGTCTGGGGAGACCACGTCCGCACCAGGCCTCTCCTCCCGCTCGCTGGTGCCGGGCTGTGCCTGACTCATCGCAGCGGCGGGCTCTTCCTCTCCGTTTCCCGTTTCCCGGGGCCTCCGCCTGTCCCCAGCTGCCCGCCCCCCCCACTCCAGCCCGGCTCCCCATGTCCCCCGGTCCCCGCGGTGCAGCGGGCCGGTGTGGGGCCTTGCTATATGGCCTGTCTTTGGGGCCCGGCGAGCTGCGAGCCCTGGCTACGGGCGGCCCCTCGGAGCGGCGCTGGCGACGGAGCAGCCTCCCCCGATGGACAGGGGGCGCCCCGGCCGCGGGGCCATGGCCGGCCGCTGGCTCACCGCGTGCTTTCTGCCCTCGCCAGGTGCCGACACCAACGCCGAGCCCATGATCCTGGAACAGTACGTGGTGGTGTCCAACTATAAGAAGCAGGAAAACTCGGAGCTGAGCCTCCAGGCGGGGGAGGTGGTGGATGTCATCGAGAAGAACGAGAGCGGTGAGTACCCAGATGGGCGGCCTGGCTCCCGGGATGGGCGGACAGAGGGACAAACAGACAGATGGACGTCTGGCTGGTTTTGTTGTCTCCCTCCTCCCCCACTTCTGCAGCTGTACGTTATTTCCATCTGGTGGGGGAGAGGGCTGAGGAGGCCAAAGTTTCCCCTGTTGGTTTGGGCCGCAGGCCAGCACTTTGCCTGGTGGTGGAAGAATGTCTCCCCGGCTCGGGGAAATGAACCGGCTTGTGGGCATGCAAGGCCAGGGCAGCAGAAGCCGGTACAACGGCCTGGCCCCTGTTCGGCGGTCCCCGTGTCCACCGAGGCCGCAGGAAAGGTAGCTCCTGGTTCAGGGGCGCCTTCGAGCGGCTTCCCCTGTTGGCGCCATCTTCTAAGCTAGGGTCCCGGCAGGGGCCAGAGAAGCCAGTTAGCTGGTGGGGAAGGCCGGCCGTGACGTCAGTGTTGGGGCTGCGGTTCTTGGGCCCCCCGCAGGCTGTCTCAGGAAAGGCCGGGTCTATGGGGTTTGGCTAGCTGCTGTCTGGTGAGCTGACTGCCCCCTGCAGAGCTGAAGGCCGCCAGGACCTGGGAGGAGGATCCAAATAGGAAGAAGGGGGCCACCGAGGGCCCTATGGCAGCCTCCCTATCATTGGGAGCTGAGGCTTTGTCTCATCTGGGACCCCGCCCGTGGTTCTCCAGGAGCTACCGGTTCCCGGGTCCTCACCGGGACCACAAGTGCAGTGGGCATCTGTGCCGCTGGAGAGAGGAGGGCCTGGATCAGTGTGAGCTGCGTGAGCGTCCATCAGCAGTTTGCCCTCATGCTGCTGGGGCTTGAACTGGTTCCTGGGGTGTTTTGTTTTGGTTTCAGTTAGCTACAGGGGAAGCTCCCCTGTGCAGGATCCTCTCTGGGCAGTGTTTGGACACTCCCAGAGGGGAGGGGCCTGTTTTCCTTTTCCTGTCCTACTCTGTTCCCTTCCAATATTGTGAGCCCTGAAAGGAGGGGAGACCAAAGGATGATTGTACCCATACTACAGATAGAGTAACTGAGGCACAGACAGACTGAGGAGACGTGAGTCCTCTGAGGGCGAAAGCAGAACAGGGACATTCCTGGACCCCCAATTCCTATGCCTGTGTGTAGCAAGTCGCTGTAGAGATGCTGAGGGAATCCCAGCAGACCTCCTGGGGGAGGTGAGCTCAGGCTCCTGCTGCAGGAGGCTTAGGAATTGTGCTCCCTGAGAACAGTGCTGTGATGCCATCTTAGGTTGGACTCCTGGCTGTTCTGGATCTGGGGTTTTCACAGACCTTTCAGAGAGGTCAGGACTTGTCCCTGTGCTTGGAGTAATGGGCAGGGAAGTTGGCAGAGGCTGTCCCCACCCGGCAGAGCCACACCCCTAGCCTAAGGCCTGAGCCCTTCACCCCAGGTGCCCACACTGGTCTCCTACCTGCACACCTTTGCCTTCAGCCTTTGTCCTCGTACCAGCCCTACCTACCTGTCGCCACCCCTCACCCCGCCGACCCGCGCCCCCAGGAAGCTAGAGCTGTCACAGGGGCGTGGCTCTGGAAACCCTGAGCACTTCCAGACCCAAAGGAAAGGATCTCTGATGGTGGAATTGGAGGCGCCAGCGGAGAGATAAACGTTTTGGAGCGTGTTCCAAGGGAAAACAGTCTCACTTCTCTGTATAAGGTCAGGGCTGCTCAGAAGTAGAGTTCTGGCTTAAAGACCCTCCTGCTCCCTCCCCTGCCTTTTGTCACCAGCACAGCTGTTGGCCCCCAAGGTTCTAGGCACCAGCCACTGGCCAGGGTGGAGAAGACCCCACACAAAAGGAAGTCAGCATGCTCAGAACCTCTGATTCCCAGGGATGTCCTCCCTCTACCTTCCCATCCCATACCCAGGATTCTAGGGCTCCTTGGAAGCCTTGCCTGGTTGGGGAGGGAGGCGGGCAGAGCTTGACACAGTGAGGGCCTGGAGAAAGCATAGAGACCCCTCCACTCCTGAGGAGTCCGTCATGGCTGTGTGAGGGGCTCAAGTAGCCTGACTCTGCAGTCTGACACCCAGACCCTCTGAGAGAGCTACTGTCCCCGGAAGCAGGACTCTGCCCACCACCTACCAGCTGGATGGCTCCAAGTCCCTTAATTCCTCTGGGCCTCAGTTAACCCTTCTGTACAGTGGAGATAATTTGGTGGCTGCTTAGAAAGAGGGGTTGGAATGATGACCTCACGAGCCTTCTTCCCAGTTCTGAACTGCCATGGCTGGAAGCCTCTTTGGGACCCTGGATGTCAGGTAGAGAGAGCCTCCCTGAACAGGGCGTCTCTCCGTCTCCAGGACTTTTGTATCTTTGCTTTTGTTGGACAGAGCTGCTCGGCAGCGGGTGTTTGCCCTGGGACCCTGGAGTGCCCTGTCCGCCGTGCAAACCCACACTGTCTGCTGCTGGCAGAAACCAGGGGGCCTGAGGTGAACCGCCAGTTTAACCAGAGAAACTAAGTGGGTGGAGGAGAGAGAGCAGGAGGACCAAACTGCAGATCCCTGGGACAGTGGTTTCGCAGTTCAAGGAAGCCCTACGGCTGAGGTGGGGGAGGGGAGGTGTGCTGTGCATCCTGTAAGCTAGCTTTGAAAGGAGTGGTGAGTGAGGCTTTCGAACTCTGTAACAAAGACCCAATTGTTAGGCCTCTGACCTTGGGACATGGTGGGCGTGTTAAGGCATTTCCACTCCCAATAATTAGGGCACCATCCCTACCCCCCAGGGTCTTGCCTTGCCCATGGAGAGCGGGAACTCTGCCTGCATCCCCTTCTCTGAAGGCCAGAAGTCCCTAGAAGATCCATAGAGGGGTCCACCAGCCTCTGGATCGGCAGGCTGGGACCACAGCCTCCGAGCCGTTTGAAGGTGTGGTTGTGCCAGGGCTCTGTGATCTCACTGGTCTAAAGAGCGATGTGTCTGGAAGGCAACTCAGAGTCAGTCAACTGTAAACACCTGGTGCCACAGGTTATGTCTCATTTTATTAGAATCAGGAAATGACCCCATGCGGTAGAAGGATCTTGAAAAATTTTGTGGCTGAAGTAACAGGCTGAGCGGTTAAGTCATTTTCTTGGAGTCCAACAGCTGAGATCTCTGCCATCTACAGAGGACGCAGTGGGAGAGCGAGAATGGACTCATCCCCAGTAGGGTCACCATGAGTTGGTCACACTGCAGGCTCGGGGAGATGACCCCAGGTCTCCGTGGAACAACCTTCGTAGAAGGATGGCTCTGTGTCCCGCCTTCCAACATGGTGGTTATAAATTTTGGGAATTCGGCTTACTAATTATTCCTTTGAACTTGGGGCCAGGCCACAGCTGAGAGGATCTGATATGTACCCAGCTCTGAGGACAAGCCTATTCCTGTGAATGTAGGTGGACAGAAGTCAAGGCCTCCCAAAGTGCAGCCTGAGTGGCTTCAGGGAAAGCCTTTTTGACCAAGCAGTGGGCCTGGGGCTGAACCAGAAAGTCCTCCTTCTCTCCATTCATGAACAGGGGCACATCTAGGAGAAAGATAGAACAGCTTTGCTTGTTTGGACAAGCCACTGTCCTCTTGGCTTGGGAACCCCTACACCTTTCCCACAGACAGCAGTACCTGAGATGCCCGCTTTGTGGGATGTTCTTAGGTCTCAAAGACCATATTGACTTCAGCTTTAAGCAGGTACAATCTGATCTGACATCTGGCAGCACAGTGATGGCAGGATCCCAGCTACTCTGGTCTTTCTGTGTGGAGCAAAGCTTGTCTCCAACTTTCCAGGATTGCTTCCTTCTTCTCAGGACTAGAGGCCTGGGGAGGACATGGGGCTATGAGTCACCAGATGCTCATTCTTTTCCTGCCTCTGCTTTCCTTCTCGAAGTCTTTTGTTTCTTTCCTGGCCCCAGCGTGAGAACACTGGGAGTTCTTACACTTCCTTGGAGGCACAGAGCTATAGGACTAAGACAAAGCATTGTGCTGGCCAGGAATTTTGAGCTCCTCTGGTCCATCCAAGTGAGAAATTGGACAGGTGAGAACACTCAGCCTTGGGGTGTTTACACATCTCAGTCCCCTCCAAAATCAATGCTTTAGTCCCAACTGAATAGTGAGGAGAGGACAGAAGTCCACTCAGCCTTGCTCAAGAGACTCCTGAAAGGCTGCAGAAAAATCTCACCAAAACTGAGGTTGGTTCCAGCCTCACAGAAACTGGGAACCAAAGAGTGATCCGAGCCAGCTCAGCCATGCTTGTCTCTCTTGCTCTGGGGTGTACCATGTAGAGGGAGAGCGCCCCCCCACCCCACCCCCGGAACTTCTCCCTACAGGGCAGCCTGCCTTCTCCAATTAAAACAGCAGCCTGTTCACCTGCTGCTGGTCTGTCAGGCCCAGACCGCAGGGCTTTTCAGTGGAGGTAACTGCCACCCACTCACTATGGCTTCCAGTTGTCTGAGTTCAAAATCTGAAGTTCGAAATCAGTCTGGTTGGTTCCTGGCTGGCCAGTGAGTCGGCAGACCATCCATCGGGTGTCCTACACCAGCCCCTCATCTGTGTCTGGGAGAAGCCCCGTGGGGCATAAGCATGGCTGCCTAGCCAAGCTCCTCAGTGGGGGCTGTGGGAGGGCAGGTTTGAAAGAAAGGAGATCTCGAGGGGTAAGGTACCCAAAAACGTGCTGAGCGGCAAACCAGGTTACGTGTTTAGCAGCTGTGTGTGGGGTGGAGAAACGAAGAGTAGGGAATCTGAGCACTAGGTTTAAGATCTAATGCTACCCTGACTTTGTGATGTACGTAGGAATCCCTTGGTTTCCTGGTGAGTGTAAGGGCATCAGCGATGCACAGTGCATGGGCGTGTCTGGAGGGGGCATCTAAGTAGCCGTGTATTGTTTGACAGAGAAGACAAACTAATAAGCTTTCCTCTCAGATTTGTGTGTCATGATGGTGATTTTGTACTGTCCAAGAGAATGCGTTCTCCAGCCTTTTGTGTTCTGTGGGTTGGAATCTTTTTAACATGGAGGGGTGGATCTCTTCTGTAACTTTGATATTTCCTAATGAACATTGTTACAGTCATTCTGTGTGGGCTTTTTATAAGGGAGAAATCTATTTACATGGTGTTCATTTATCCAGGCCTTGGTTCACTTCACAATTCTCGAATACCTCCTTTGTCCCAGGCCCCGCGCGCTGATTGTGTGCGTACCCAGAAGGTTCCTGCCTTTCTGCAGCTTAGACTCTACTCAGCGTGAGCATGCTGGGTCCTTAAGGGGCGGACTGTACTGTGAGGCTGGGGCAGCTTCTCCGACTTGACAATGTCTTCCGTGGGCTTCTCTGAGGAAGCTTCTGTGTCATCTGCTTTGATTATGGGCTTACTAAGGAACCACCTGATTGCTCATTCAGACTGCCAAGCTACCCTAGAAAAGAGCTATCCCGATAAAGACAGGATAGGCTGTTTCTAGAAAGACAGGTAATTGTAGCCTGCATTGCAGACAAGTCAGCTCACACTCTTAGCTGTGCCACAGCTTTTAAGTTTGGCTCCAGGGAACCAGCCACCATCTGCTTGTGGTAACTGGCCCCCGTGAGGTCTTTCCCAGCTGTCAGAAGCCTGGGTCCTCCGACCTCTCTTCTCTTCCGAAGTATGGCGCGTGCATGTTCCTGCCAAGTCAGCCTAACCAGCGATTGCAAAGTCCATTCTGGTCTAAGACGGTCTCCAGCGTGCAGTTGTTCCTGCCTCACCAACCTAGCTGGATGGGTGAGGGCCACGGAGCGTAAATCCTGGCGCAGAAGCTGGCATCCTAATTCCGCCTGGGCCCCCTGAGAACAGCTTGCTTCACTGCAGGCTCGAGATTGTTTTTTTTGTTTGTTTGTTTGTTTGTTTTAAAGATTTTTTATTTATTTATTTGATAGAGATCACAAGTAGATAGGCAGGCAGAGAGAGAGAGAGGGAAGCAGGGGAGAGAGAGAGGGAAGCAGGCTCCCCGCCGAGCAGAGAGCCCGATGCGGGACTCGATCCCAGGACCCCGAGATCATGACCTGAGCCAAAGGCAGTGGCTTAACCCACTGAGCCACCCAGGTGCCCCTCGAGATTGTTTTAAGAACGAGATTGCAGGGTAGCCTAGCAATGAAAAATAGGGACTTCACTTAAATAAGCCTGGTTTTCATCTTGGCTTGGTACTGGCTAGTGGCAAGCCTGGGAAAGTTAGTTGGGTCTTTTAAGCATCCGTTTCCTTCCGTGTAAAATGGGGATAATTGTGCCTATAGCCAGAGGGTTGATGTATGCCAGTTCAGAAGGGATTCAGTGCTTGGTGCGGGGCCTGGCACGCGGTAAGTGCTCAGGACGTGATGGTCGCCAGGAGACTGCTGGACAAGGGCAGCCCCGCCACAGACTGATCTTGGGGCCCACAGCAGGCCAGTTTTCCTCTTATGACCTCAGTTCCCCTGTCAGGCCGGAGAATGGGTTGCACCCATAGTGTCTGAGGAGTCTCTCAGCCCTCCTGGTTTGCGAGGTTGGGTAGGGCAAACAGGGAGCTTACTGTGAGCAGTGAAGCCCTGAAACCATGTTGGAGACCAGAGTTGCACCTTTGGAGCCCTGGCTTGGGTAGCTGTCCTTGCCCCAGCCCGTGACAGGAAAAGTTGGAGACAAAAGTCAAATTCCCACTAGCAATCCAGAGGCAGTCCCGTCACAGGGCTGTGACCTTCAAGCAGGGCTGAGGGAAGAGGAGTGGCTCACCCACGACCCTTCCTACTGGCTTGACATCACCCCGTGGCTCTGTTGCAGGGCACAGAGCTGAAGTACGGTGGCTGGTGGGGGCCTTGTGGGAGTTGGAGGCATGGAGCTGGGCCTTGGAGAGAGAGGGGGTTAGATGGGCTGAGAGGTGAAGGAGTTCCAGGTCCCCACGAGGGGATACCAGGTGGAGGGCTGGGCCTGCTGGGGTGACATGGCAAGGCAAGTGTCTGGCCGCCTCCAGCAGGTGCGTCCTGATGAAGAAAGGGGACACTGGGCCACAGTGGAGAGGGGAGGAAGAAGGAGGCCGTGGGAAGCTGATGAGCGGGAGAGGGATGCAAGCATGGTGGTACTTCAAGCAAGTGGTCCAGCTGGGGGGAGGAGGGCGGCAGGGGAAAGTGTCTCTGAGAACTGGGAATCGCTCCTCAAGTGAGATTGGCATGGGCTGTCATCAGGGAGGTGTCCAAGGGCTTGTGAGCACTGAGTGTTGCAGGAGCCGCCACCTGCCTAGAGCCAGCGGCCAGACGGCTTGCGGGCGGTGGTGATGGTGCAGGGAACCGTGGTCGCCAGGGCTCTGCTGTGTCTCTCCTCCCCCTGCTTGGATGGGGCCAGCAGGACGGCTGGTCACTCTGACCAAATGTTGGCTCTGTGGACCCGGCGTGTCCTGAGGCCATTACTCTTAAGCGGCAGTTTTGGAGCAAAAGGTGTATCGTAGCAGCGACCTCAGAAATCCAGCTCAAGGGCTCGAGTGATGCCAGCTGCCCCCCTCTCCGCCCCAGGGCAATGCCTGGCTGCCTTCCACTTTGGGGGCACAAATAGGTTCACACTGAGTCTGTTCACAGGCGTCTCCGAAAGGCTGCTTTTCTGGGCTTGGACACCAAGGGAGCACTTAAACCGCGCACTGCCCGGACCGTAGCGAGGCTCATCTTCACGTGATCTGTCGTCCCTAAATCCAGACTAGTTGACTAAGTGCCAGGCTGGGGTCAGAGGCGATGAGGCCAACAAAGGCCCACCCTCCTGGGGCTCCCATGGAGTGGTGAGATAGTCACAAGGAAACCAGAAAAATAACTTGAGATTTTTGCAAAATGCCATGCGTGAAACGGGGCCCTATGACTGTGAATAAGTCGCGGGAGGGAAGGGCTCTCTGAAGGCCTTCCCTGCTGAGAAGGCCGGGAGCTCAGCAAGCCCAGGAAACCAAGGGCTCCGGTTGGTTTGGGGAGGGTGGTGGTGAGTGAAGGCAGAAAAGTAGGCGGGGCCAGGTGGGACCAGGCCTAGGCATGTGGTTCTACGTTAACAAACACCGCATCCCGGGTAGGGGTCTTGCAGTGTGGCCAACGGGTGACCTCCCTCCCCTCCCTGGACAAACCCCGGCCCAGGAGCCCAGGGAGCAGGCACCACTAGGTGTACCCAACAGGCATGAACATACGTGGCCTTTGTCGCCAGTGGAAGTGACAGGTCTCCCCGCGTGGCTAACGTGTGGGGAAAGAGCTCCCCACACAGCATTCCCTCCACCCTTGCATAACAGATTTCCACCCTGTGATTGTGGCACTTTCTGGGGAGTGTAATTTGTCAGGACCTCAGGGAATTTGGGTTGAGAAATCACCCCCTTGTTTTTTCCCCAGATGATCCTACAGCCGTGTGATAGTCCAGCCTCAGCACTTGGGTTTCCAGTAATCGCTCGTGGTAGCGGACTTGACCGCCCTCGTCTCTATAAGCATCTTTTCAGATTCCATAACCTCATCCTCTGTGTTCCCAGTGCTGACCCGCACTCCCTTGTCGCATCACGGCAGGGGAAGCCAGGGTGACCCAGTTAAATCAGTCGCCCTGGGACGCTTGGTGGGAACTGGTGTTCACTGGGACGAAGCAGAGAGCCGCTCGTGGCTCACATAACGCCCAGCATCACTTCTCCGTACAATTGAAAACGTGCCATATGGAATTCTTGGGGTTTTTTTGTTTCATTTAATTGTTTCAGCCCCAATTCCACATTTCCCTTCTGAGCCAGGCACTTTTTAGGCTCACGCTAAAATATATTTGCCTCCCCTACGCTTTTATTGGACTAAATTGTGGGGAAGTGGCCAGGCTCCACGGGAGGTGAGAGAAAGCCAAACTAAGAGAAAGAGTCTGCCAGGGACTGGCCATAAAGTGAGCAAGCCACGAGTAGGATTTTGAAATTGGTACGCAGATCTCTTTCTCCTGTTACCTCGGGCCCATCAGCATGCCCTGAGTGGCCCTTGGATCTCCATGTCCCAGAACCTTGTGTTTTAGGGAACATTCTAAACACAGTGGTCTGAAGCTTGCAAGTCTTCTTTTCATTCCCCACTGGGGCCAGGTGAGCAGAGGGTGTCCTTGAAGAGGTTAAGGCTGCCTGGGGACTGACGGCCTGCTTATACCTGCCCGTAGGGGATTTGGGACATTTTTTTCAATGTGACTTCTTTCTGAATCAGAATGTTTTATGTTTTACAAGATACAAAACTATGCAGTTTGTAGAACTTATTGGTAAGATGAAGGGCAAATGTTGGCATTGTTTCTCAGAGGTGGAAATTGAAGTCCAGAGAGGTTAAGTGACTTGTCCCAAGGTTGCACAGCGGAGAGGTGGGGTGTGAACTTCAACACAAGCTATTTTTCCAGTTTTTGGAAATCTGGATGTTTGCACATCTCGTGCTTGTGGATTTTACTTCTTTAGGGAACCAAGCCCCAGAGTGCTCTGCTGTGTGAGCTCCCCAGACCACAGAGAGCAGGAGAACAGAGATCGGTCTTGCTAAAGCCTTGGCTGGAATAGGAGAAAAGTGGTCAAAAGGGACTTTTCCTGCAGAAGAGCTATGTGCTTGTTCCAGGCTTTGGCTCAGCCTGGTCCGTGGCTGGGGCTGGACTGCATGGGTAGGTGGATTAAGGGCATTTGTGAAACCTGCTCACCAGGGCCCTGATGGGCAGGACCGAGGGTATGAGGGTAGAGCTGGGCAGGGCCCTAGCCCACTCTGCTCCCCCCCTCTCTTTTTAAAGATTTTATTTATTAATTTGACAGAGATCACAAGTAGGCAGAGAGGCAGGCAGAGAGAGGGGGAAGCAGGCTCCCTGCTGAGCAGAGAGCCCAATGCAGGGCTCGATCCCAGGACCCTGAGACCGTGACCTGAGCCAAAGGCAGAGGCTTAACCCACTGAGCCACCCAGGCACCCCTCTGCTTTCCCCTTTGTCCAAATAAATAGACCTGTCCCGGCCCCTCCCCCTCACCTGGCCAGACCCAGGGAAGAATGGGCATCCTGCCTCCTTCCTCCTCCCCCATGACATCTCTGGTCTTAACCCCCCTTGAGTGACCTCCTCCGTGCAGGGAGTGCTCCTAGATGGTGTGGTTTGCTTATTCCGTCGACACACATGGAGCCACCCTGTGCGTGCCCTCTGGTGGGTCCAGCACCAGGCTACAGCAGTGGACCAGAAGCAGCCATCCCTATCTTCCTGTCGCTTGCGGGACGGCATTCTAGGGCTCCCTCTTACCTGCAGGATACAGGCCCAGATGCAGCACATCAATCATTTTGATCCGTACCTGCCAAGTGTGAGGCGGACAGCACAGTGTTGCTGGGTTAGGCAGTATCCCGCAGGGGACAGGAGGGCAGGACCAGAAGGCTGTGGGCTTCTGTGTATACCGTTGGGTTCAGGAGCACCTCTGTTCCATGGTCAGGAAAGTCTCCTGGGATAGTTGGGCTTTGAGCAAGTTGCGGAAGGAGGAAGGAGCTGCAAGCTGGGTGAATCAGGGTGAACCAGAATGACCCTGTCAAGGCGCACAGGGTGGGCCTGGGCCGTGTTATTGGGCCACAGCGCATGAGGCGGCCTACGAGAAGGTGTTCATCTAGCAATGAGCAGGCTAAGGAGGGGTTTCAAGGGCCTTCAAGGGCCCCCAATGCCAGGGGAAGGAGAGCTTTCCCCCTTCCTTTCCCACCAAGCTGAGGGAGACATTTCTGACCGGGTGCCCAAACCTCTCCTTTGTCAGAGGAGGAACAGAGTCCGGCCAAGGGAAACCACCCACCCAGCGTCACACGGCGAGTTCAGGGCCAGGCTGTGGCATAGCTGTGCACCATGCCTGCTGCGGTAGCGGTCTCTGAGGCCTTGCTGCCCTCTCAAGGCTGGGCACACCCCAACTTGCCCCCGATTGACTGAGGCTCCCTGACCCTGGGCCGTCAGCCTGAAAGCTAAAACCTAGAGGCTCCTGGCTCCGAGGTGCTTCCTACACGGCCCCGACCCTATACCTCCGGACATTGAAACAGACTGATTTCTCACACATGGTGACTTCCTTCCTGCAAGATCATCTTGGAAGCCCCAACTTGAGAATACAGACTCCCTGCCATTGAGCAACGCCCCTTCTCTGGGCTGCCCCCCGGCTGGCTGTGGGTCTCCCCCATCAGACCAGGGGCTGTGCCCTCCTTGGCCCTTCTTACTCCTCCCCAGGAAGTTGTTAAGGCTGCTGTTGAGGTTGGCTGGGCCTCCAGTTCCGGGCTTTCTGGACACTCTTTTCTTGTTTGTTTTCTGTTCTCCTAACTGGCGCCCTTATGAGGCCCCAGCCTCCTCTCTGCTCAGCGGAGAGCTGTGATCTGCTCTGTGATCGGGACGCACCCACAGCAAGGCCTGGGGTCTTGGGCCCTGCACCAGCACCTGCAGTGTTGGCTACAGGCTTCTCAAAGGCCCGGCTCGGCCACGTGGTCTCCCTGTGCTCTGGGGAGGGGCTTTCCCCCAGTCCTAGCCACCCATGTCTTCGAACCACTGGGTTAAGGGATTGCCAACTTGGCACAGTGGGAATGGGTCAGGTGCTGGTGTGCCCTCATGGAAGGAATGCCAGGCTTTGTAGAAAAGGCTCTCCGGTCAATCTAGGTTCCAGGCTCAGTTACCCACTAACCAGGTGACCTCACACAAGTCACTCTACCTCTCTGAGCATCATCTTTCCTCATTTACAGAATGGAAATGGGATGAGGGGTGAAGATAGTGGCCACAGCTGTGTTCCAGATACCAAGCACCCCATTTCCATGACAATCATGCTTTTACTAAAGCCAGGCACGAAGCAGGCCTTTCATCTCCATAGTTCCAGAGCTCCTAAGGTCCCTTCTAACCCCCCGGGGCTCTGAGAAAAAGCCAGTTTCAGCTTAGAGGGAGCAGGTGAGGGGAATTTGACCATGTTGGCAAGCCTTCAGCCAGCTCTCCTAAGCAGCCAAATGGGTCACTGGCTGCAAACATGGCTGGGTTTGTAATGATGATCACAGGGCTTGTGGGCTCCTGGACACCTTTGGAATGGGCTTCGTAAGGCCAAATGCTTTGCAGATTAAATTTCCGGAGAAAGAACAGCTGAGAAAGCCTTGAGCTTTGCAGAGCTGTTTCTGTGCTATATGGCAGCAGAAAGAGGGGTGTGTGTGTGTGTGTGTGTGTGTGTTTTCTCCCCTAATAAAAGGAAAGGGGGTAGGCAAAAGAGGACGACGGGCTGATCCCGCCAATCCCAAGCCTCCCTCTCCCCTTCAGTTTGCATCAGCCAATGGGACCGCGGGTGCTGCTGTGTTTTCCAGGCTGGTGCTGGTAACAGAAGGAATATGATTAGTGTTATGGAATTTCATGGTTGGGGTTGGGGGTGGCTTCCCCCCCCCCTTTTTTAAATAAATGTTTTGAAGAGTTGCCCTGGAGAACTGCGGAAAGCAGCAGCTGATGGACGTTTTTGGTCATGTCAGGCGAGGACAAGATTATCCAAGAGAGCAGGGGTGTCTCTCGCCTTCAGCCCGCTGCTGGGTTCCAGGGCTGTCCTGCCAGAAAGAGAGCAAGGGGCTGTAATCACAAACAGGCCAGGATCAGTTACAACCAGAAGTATTAGTTTAGACTGTTGGCTTTGATGGGGAAGAATGCAGTTTTCCTCGCCCCTCCTCCCCTGTGCTTCTCAAGTTAAACAAGATCTGTGAAAGCAATAGTTCTGAGATGTAAAGAGAGGCCGGAATTCAAAGGCCCAGCATAGCAGGGCTCCCCCGGCCTCTGCTGATGTTGGGACAGAGGTGTGCCTGGTCCGTTTCTTCTTGGGTGAACTGGAGAAGCCCAGAATCACTCTTTGTCTGCCTAGGGCATCCTCACCTCCGTTTTGCCCACCAAAAAGGTGTCCTTGACCCTTCTGCTTACGTAAGCTGGCATTTTCTGCATATCTGTGGTGTACCCAGCACTGTGGGGAAGAAAGGGTAGGTGGGAATGCAATAAAAATAGCTTTAAAAAAAAAAAAAAAAGAAAGAAACTAATGGAGCTCTCACTTCTCCCCCTGACCCAGCCCTGGGGGCACCTGTATCTCAACCCTCTCCCCTCCCTCAACCAGCACCTCCTGGTTGAGCACCAGATCTGCTCCTTCACACTTGGGGGTAAACAGTTCTGCTCCCTGGAGTACGGACACCATCAGGGGTGTGCTTCCCCCGTCATTGGTAACGGGAGCAGAACCAGGGTTGGCCAACACCTAGACCTCATTGCCAGCAGGGTAGGATTTTAACTGACTGCTCCTTGGAGGAGAGGAAGGAAGTTGACCTCATCCTTGGGGCTTTGCACGGGGAGGATGAACATCCAGGGCTCCTGCCCCAGTGCCTCCCTTAGAAGGGTTTAACCCCATTCTTCTGCCTCCCTGTGCAAACGGATAGACTCCCTTCCTCGGACTTCGAGGGCTTCCACTGTTGGTGGGGCCCGAGCATCTTGGTGGCGCTGTTGTGGCAGCTGGCAGCAGGAGGGTTCTGGATCCCAGAGGCCTAGCCTGCCTTTGCTAACCTCCATCTCTCAGCCTCCATGGAGCCATCCCAGCATCTCAAGGCCCTTGGATGAGAAAGGTTTCAGGGTGGTTTCAGGGGTAGGGGGCCTGAATGGATTCAGAGGCTGGTTGGGTGGGACATTCACATTCTAGGCTGAGCGGTAGGCCAGAGCCGGGGGTCGGGGTGGGGGGGGAGGCTGGAAATGATGACGGTATTACTCACTCACTGGGGGGGGTGCATTTCTAGCCTGCCGTGGCTGAGGGTTGAGTCTCTCCTGAGATGTCTTGGGTCTCTCACTGCCGAGACTTATTCTGTTAAAGGACAGAGATCTTCATGGCCCACCCTGAACCCCCAGATTTCTGTTATCTTACTCTATGTAGGCCTCCCTACCTGAGAACCACTTGTAGGATGGAGTCTGTCCTCCAAGAGCCCTGAAGTCCATAGGGTGACCCCGTGGAGGCTGGGAGAAGACTATATGGAGGAGAGGCTAATCCAATGACTTCCCATCTTCCTACCCCATCTCTCCGCCATCATCTAGCATGGTGGCACCTTGATCAAAGACTGGCCCTCGTGCAGACTGGAAAATGCAAAGCAAGCAAACAAGCAGAGCTGAACAAGGAAGACTTGGTCCTGGAGCTGATGGTCGAATGGGGAAGCTTCCCCTCTTCTGACCCAGCTGAGGCGACTGTGGTTGTTGCTGTGTCACGAGGCATGTGGGTGACTGTCTTTGGGTGTTGGGGCAGGTGGCACCAGAGACCAACAGGGCGAAGGTAGGAAGAGCTCCATCTCTGGCTGGTGCCCATGGGTGTCAGTCACACTGTCTGACCAGTCACCAACCGTGCAAGTCTAGAATGACACACGTGGACCTGGGGGACCTCTGGAGCATCTGGGCTAAGGGCGTATCTGTTTTGAGTGTGGCCTTTTCTCTTTGGATTTGAGTAGGATCTGTACTCGACCACCCCTTAGGAACTAGCAAGACAACATGGTACCCAGAGACAGGAGAGAGACTGAAAGGGAAACAGGACAGGAAAAGCTCAGGGAGAGAACCTAGTCCTAAATTACCACCAACCTGGCTGGGTCTCCAGGATGGTTATCCCAGCATCCTAGTGTTTTGGGCTCAAGTTAACTGCTTTCTAGAGACCTTTAATATCGGAAGCTGTAAGAAGGGTGAGGAAGGGACGGCTAAAGCTTCTCCTGTGTGTCAGGCAATGAGCCAAACCCCTTTCTTCCTGTAACCACCACCACTGCCCTATAAAGCGCAGGTATCGTGACTTCCATTTTTGGGAAAGCCGAGGCCCAGAGAGTTCAGGAAATCTGCCACCTTCTTCCCTGGACACTCTGCTGCCTCCTGGTTAGTTCTCTCTGGCTCCCCAGGCACTGAGTAGGGCACCATGGTGAAGGAAGGTGTTTGTGGCCCAACCTTCTCCCTACCCACTCTCTGGGGTTGGAGGCACCAGGTCTCTGGGGCTTCCCCTTCCAGAGCTCCAAGTGTGCACCGAAGAGGAGGGCTCTGTGTTTTCTGTAGGCCTGGTGGAGGCCTGCACCAGCCAGTGGGACTGCTTTGACTGGGCTTACCACCAGCAGCCCGGCCCTCTGCATTCCTCTAAGAGCCTCACCCAGGGTGTGGGATTGTCCCCGGTGCCTGGCCTGTGGGACCTCCCTGAGCTTTGCTCTTCCGTTCCTGTGAGGGGAGAGGCCCAAATGGAAATGACCCAATCAGGTATAGAAGCAGACTGCGAGAGCGAGCTTC
The DNA here is from genome assembly GCF_922984935.1 of Meles meles. Lineage (NCBI taxonomy): Eukaryota > Metazoa > Chordata > Mammalia > Carnivora > Mustelidae > Meles > Meles meles. The sequence continues at coordinate 62,303,411 of NC_060078.1, read as the reverse complement.
CTGGTGGGAGTGTTAGCTTTCTGGGTAATCTCAGGCAAGAGATGCAACAAGCAACAAAAATCTCCTGGTCTCGGGTTCCTGAGGGCAAATCCTCCTAGGTGAACCACAAATTTAGGGGGCTGGAGGAGGGAATGCCACCCAGGGGCTGCTTCACACTACCAGGAAGAGGGCTGGAAAGAAGCCCACCGCAGACCCTGCACTGACCTCAAGAGTTGGACTGGAGAGCTACTTGAGGATAAGGAAGCAGGAGAGACTACAGTGTGTGGTTGGAGAAGCCAAGAAGAGAGGAGAAGTCTTATGTACATGTATCATGGCATTTCATTTTCAACAACATTTACTGAGCCCCTTCTTTTTCTGAAACACAGAACCCGACCAGGGCTTGAGAGGATGCCAGGATGAGCAAGACTTGGCCTTTGTCCCCAGAGAGCTCTTGGTCTAGCTAGGGGAGGCAGCCAACACAAACCTAAGGTCGGGGTGCTGGGGGAGCACAAGGGCAAGAGAGCGAAATACAGCTGGCAGGGATTCACGGGAACATGGCAAAGGCAGTGGCTTTGAAAGACGGGGCCTGGGCACAGCGACCGATGGATCCAGGAAACCCACACTTGTGGGGTCTGCTGGTTGTGCACAGTAAGAGCAAAATAGAGGGCATTTCCCCCTAGGCTGCATGGAAGGCTTGTGTTCAGAATCTGCTCTGCCGTTGGGGAGACAGTATGTGGCCATTTTGATCCTCAGTTTCCATTTCTATAAAATGGGGGTAATATTTGGAAACCCATGTTGTGGTTACTGGGAAGGTTGGAAAAAAATGGTGAAGTGATGTATTCATTTTCTCTTTCTTGATAGATGGGGCGGGTCACCGTCCAGTCTGGGGTAGTGAGTTGTATCAGGGAAGCAGGGTTAGGAGTCGCTTGGAATAATAACCCATCTGCCCCCATCTACCTACAACCCCTAGACTTTTCAAAGCTTTTTTCCCATCTGTTATTTCAGAGTGGCTCTCTAGGGCTAGGTAGGCTAGGCTGCTTTGTTTCCATTTTTCAGAAGAAGAAACTGAGTTTCAGAAGGGTAAATTGTTGGCGTGAGACCTCAAAGCTTGCGAGCAGTCAAGCTTGGATTTGATGCAAGGGACTGCATATTCTTAACCCAAGGCTCCTTCTGCAAGCTCAGTGTTTCCCAGAGAGTGGGACCTAGAAACGTGTGGTGGTCACAGCATTAAATGGCATGGAATCCCATCACAAGAAGGTTATGATCTTGACTTCTCTTTCACTCCATGTTAGGTCAAGGGTAAAGTGTCTGTTTGGGGCCTCTGTGTTAACATTTGTGGACATTGCCTGCTTGTTCCATTGTTTGTTAGAAAATCTGGCCGTAGCCTTAGTGTCTTGCTAGAGCTCATCTTACTATCGTACTGGAGGTCCATAGTATTGTCATTTCAGTGTATGCATTTTTCCACTTATCTGTCTTCTGTTTATGCCAAGGAATATTGGCTTTCCGTGTCGTGTAGCATAGGAAAATGCCTTTTTTTAAAAAAAAAGATTTTATTTGTTTTTTTGAGAGAGAGTGAAAGCGAGTGAGTTCACAGAAAGAGAGGAAGAAGGAGAAGCAGACTTGCTGCTGAGCGGGGAGCTCAATGTGGGACCTGATCCCAGGACCCTGAGATCATGCCTGAGCCTAAGGCAGACACTTAAGTGACTGAGCTGCCCAGGCACCTCCCCCCAAAATCCCTTTTGAAACATGAACGTATTTCCATTTTTCTCTGAAAGCACACACTAGTACAGGTACCCCTTGGATAGCTCCTCTGCATATCTGGTGCTCAGTGATGCCCAAGGTTCGGGCAAGGGAGTCACAGGACCCCAAGTGGGACACTCCTGGGTACCCTCCTTCTGCCACAGTCTCCCAGAGTGACACCAGTGGCTCCCAAATTCCAACTGGGAAAGGAGCCTGGAAAAGCCTCAGTATTGGTGGCGGCTGTTCCCCACACAGCGACGAGGAATCCACGTTGTCAGAGAGCTGTTGACGTCAGGCGGTACAGAATTTTGCAAGGCCTCTATTTAAAATTCCCCAGAAATTAAATCAGGAGGGTTTGGAGGGAGGAATGCCCTAGACAAATTGTGGAGTGGGTTTGTTTTGTTTATGGAGATGTTCTTTAAAGTTGAAATTGCCCCTGTTGTATTTTTGCCCCAATTGAAGAAGGGCTGAACTCAGCTGGGAGTGAGGGGAGGGTTGTCAGCCTAAGGCTTGTCGTGGAAGCCAACTCAGTTCTGGGGCCAAGAAGCCTTCATTGTTGGCAGAAAGAGAAAAGGGAAAAAATACACAAACTCCTCCATCTATACTTCTCAGGCACTGAAGTCAGCTAGTGTAAAAATACAGCTGACTCCTACTTCCGGAGATGGGTACCAGCTACAAAGGATTCCCTCCACTCTTCTCTCCAGACTGGAAACACACGTAGAAGGTACTAGACACACCGCTAGGGTCTGGCCACCCTTTTCTCTTTGATTTCTTGCCACTGCCCTCATCAGCACACGCTATGTAATACACTACTCTCACCAATAAGGGCACTTCAGCCTCTTCATTCGGCCATTTGGAATGAAAAATATCACCGTAGCCCAAAGTGCCCTTCCTAAAAATGTTGGCCACGCAACACCATGGTACATGGCCTGACTTACGACAGTGCAGAGAGCCAGTGCTAAGTACTTCCACAACACACAGTGAGCGGACTTTGTCCTGTTCCCATTCCCGTCCAAGCCTTCTGATTTACCTCAGTTTGATGGTCTACTGTCTTGGACCCATCTCCAGTAAATCTCTTTTCATGACAGGGGGAACAGGCTATAGGCGCAGCCCTCTTCAGACTCAGCACAGCTCAGGTTTCCTATATTGCTTTGTTCTTGGTAATTTTATGGTTGGGGCTGGTGGTCCTGTTTATTCATGGTAGTGATCTGAAGTTTCCTAAACAAATTATTTGCTTGAAGTTAGAGGGGGGAAAAAAAAGACCACTGCTTCAAGTATATATTTGCTCTGTGAACCACAGTATATGTAGCACAAGGATATGGCAAAAGGCCTGCATAGCAGGGAGGCCTCTGAGGTTGAGAAACGCTGATCTGAAGTCCCTGTCTCGTGGCAAAGCCTTTGGGTAGGATCTTGCGCCAGAAAAATGAGCAGCCTGAGCGCCCTGCCTTGCCCTGCCATGTGGGCTTAGAGAGGGTGAGAGAGAGAGAGAGGCGATCTGGAGATGGGGCCGGAAACCACCTGTTAGCCCCCTCCTGGCTGGGGCGGAATGGCAGGGCCGGAAGGCGGGATCGGGGGTGGGGAGGTAGGCGGGGCGGGGAGCGAGCCACGCCCTTGCCGGCTGAGAACTGAGTCTGATTTGTAGACTGTAGAAAGGGGAAGCAGAGTGAGGAGGCTGGTTTCTCTGGCTCATCTGTCCAGTGGAAATTGGGGGAACTAATGGAACACGTGGCGTTGGTCGTCTTCTGCAAAGGAAGCGGCAGCTGGAGTCTTTCCTAAAGGGAGCTGTGTGCATGGTTGCTGCCCAGGGAGTCAGCCCCCTGCCGTGCTCATCCTGCTGCTGGCCCTTCTAAGCCTGGCACCCCGGGTAGATCACCCATTCCAGGGGTCTCCTCGTGCAGCCTGAGATTTCCCAGACCTGGACTCACTGAACTCGCGGTCCGCCCAAACCCCAGGACCTTTCTTACCCTCACCCTTGAGTAGGGATGCCCACGCTCTCCGACTGCCCGGGTCCCTCCCAGGTGGCACCTAGTATTTTGGCAGAGTTATGACTAGCACCCCCCTTCCGCGCCAGGAGGTTTGCACGATCAATTATAAGATGATAAGATTGCCTGTCCTCTGGTCTATCTACCCTTTTCATCTTGTCACAGTTGACCTATCATTACCATCTGTTCAGACTTTCCGGGGGGTGGGTGGCAAGGGTAGCTCCTGATCCCGGCACAGCTTTCAGCAAATGCAGTGCTGCTCCCTGCTCAGCCCCTCTTTCCTCATCTTGGGACTGATGAAAACATGCAGCAGGACAGTCTCCCAACAGAGCCCCCCTCTAGGCTGTAGCCAGCGAATCATCACACGCTCTTTCGAAACGGTCCGCTCTCAGCTACGAATCTCTCGGCGCAGCCCTGCCACCCCCAGGGGGGTCGTGAGAGCCCCAAGGCCTGGATGGCTCAGCTATGACACATCCCAGACCCGGGCCAGCGGTTTGCTCGTTATCAGAAGCCAGCGGGGCCTGGCCCCCTTCCTTCCTGTTGTGTCTTTCTGCTCAGCTTTCTGTCTTGGGAATGCTCAGAACCCCATCACAGGCTCTCCAGCCATCCCTTGAGGCATCCATGTTTCACTCCATCAGAACCAGCCTTGAGGTTGCCCATCTCTACTGTGGAATTCACCTTCTTCTTTGGAAGTTGGCACTTTTGCCCGGGCTGTGTCCTCTGGCCTTGCTCCCCTGTCTGTGTCTTCCTGGACCTGTGCTGGTGGCCTGGACCTGTGCTGGTGGCCTGGCGGGCTCTCTGTCAAGTGCTCTCCAGACTTGGTCTCAGCACCAGCTAATGAGAGCTTGTGGAGGGCAGCCTTTCAGTTTGGCCTCCATCCCCTGCAGCGCTGCCATCCCTGCCCCACAGGTCCATTGGCCCACCCGCTCCCGGTCTGCACTTTCCAGGGTGGGTGCCCTGCTGCCTGAGAGAAAATGGCCCGGCTGTGAGCAGGAGTCCTGCAGACCCCCTTCCTGTCTTGAGGCAGCACTGTGCCCTCTCTGTTTCTACTTACCTCTTGCTCTTGCCTGGGGCATCAGGCAAGTTGCTACTGCCCTTACCCTGAGCATTATTTCAGGCATCTGCCTGGGAGGCTCTAACCTACCTGATGGGATTCTCAGAAGCCCACCCCTCCCTTGTGACATTGAAGGTGATCGGGGCCCCAAGTTCATCTGGCAAGATCCCCACCCTGGAGCACCATGCATATTACTGGGTTGGGCCACACGTGCTCCCACCGCTCTGCCTGTCCTGTTTCCCCCACCAGGATGCCCCCTTCCTCCCCTCCTCTCCAGATGGGATCTGAGGTTCAGTTCAGGACTCTGGGAATTCTTCCCTGGCTACTCAGTCTCATCCCTGATGTCTGTAATTCCTTCAGTAAACGTAGCAACAACTGACACATCTGTGGCATGGGGCTGTCCGGCCCACCCTGCTCTGCTGTTTCTGGAAGGGCCTTGGGCCATCTTGCATTCTCTACTTCACCCGGCCCCCACCCGCACCCCTGCAGGCACAGAACCAGACCCTGCTTTCAGTAGAGACCAGCCAAGGTCAAGGGCCAGTGAAGGGACACCAAGAGCGACACTCTCCTTGAGACTCCAGACACCCAAGACCCACCTGCCTCCCTGCGCAGCCCTAGCCTTACTCACTGAGGGGCATTGAGGTCATGCTTCCTTCCTTAAAGTCCCTGCAGCTTACACTTCAACTTTAATAATAGCTCTTTGATGGGCCTTGCTGGGAACCAGGCCTGATTGTGAACACTTCTTGTAGGTTAACTCCTGTACCCTTTACAACGCTGGGCGATAGAAGTGCTACTATAGGTCCATTTTACAGATGAGAAGATTGAGGCTGTTGGCCCAAATTCAAGCAGCCAGTTGGTAGCAGGGCTGGGACTGAAACACAGGCAGCCTGGCTCTAGAGTCCTTGCTTAGAACCATGGTTCTCTTGTACCTGTCATTTTATCATGTGCCCCTACTCTGCCTGCAAACATTCAGTAGTCAGGCCTTCTCCTGGGTGCCTCACCCATAGCCCCAGCCTTCTGGGCCCGTCCAGTGAGCTGGGCAGGCTGGCTCTGAGTTGGGGGGAACAGCCCAGTGCTTGCTGTCTTCTCGCCGTGGACTCCACAGAGCCTTCCAAACTGACGTAGCAGCTTGTGCTAATGGTCTTGGAATCCGGGCCTCAGGCGCCCAGGGAAGGTTCTGGGGCCCCCTGGCCTGAGAGCCCCATCTGGGGGAAGGGAGAGCCATGGGCAGCAGAGCAGGGATAGGTGCCAGAGATGGAGCAAGAAGAATGGGTCAGGCAGGAAGGCAGAGGCTGTGGGGGTGCTCTGGGAGAGACTGGGGGAGCCCTTACCCGCTCCTGTTTGCTTTGGAGCGAGGCGACCGCGTGCTGTGAGCTGGAGTGTGTCTTGGCAAGAGGCCTCCGTGACAGCCTTCTGGCCAGGGGAGGCCTGGCCGAGGGTGGGCTGCCTTTCGTTGTTCTTAAAGGCACAGCATAATTATGGGCGGCCAGCCCTTCCAGTGTCTCTGGTCCCTCTCAGGTCAAAACCTCCGATCTGCCCCGAGGTCATGGCAAAGGGGTCAGGACAGCTCCAGGGCAGAAGCAGCCCCTGTGGGCCCAGCTGTGTGCCAGGTATGGTGTGGCAGGGTGGGCAGCATGGTCTCAGGTGCCTGGCCAGGCCCCGCTCAGCACCCTTCCCCTTCTTAGCACCACACCCCCATTCAGGGCTCCCAAATCCTTGCTACCTTCCCCCCCCCCCCCCCCCCCGCTCCAAACCACTGCAGGAGAAGAATATGGGACTGCCTGGACAGGGCACTGTCAAGGGAGCTCCAGTCTGAGCCCGTGCCATGCCTCTGGGGTCCCTAGCTCTGTCCCTGACCCCACCCTGCCGTCACACCCTTGCCTCCACGGAGGCCTGGCCTTGCAGTAGCTCTCCAGGGATGCCCCTCTCTGCCTGAACCCGTTAGACCCTGCGAAAGTCCTGGAGGAGGGAGCCTAAAGTCTGCTGGGCTCTCCCAAACTTGGAATTGAGATTCCCTGCCTGTCACCCTCTGGAGGAGAACCCAGCCTTCTCCTGCTGGCTTCGGCACCAGGACACTGGCTGTGCTTGGGCTCATCCTGTGTGCCATGCAGGGGGCAGGCGGGGAGAGCACCTGAGGCCCGTGTGTTTTCCGTAGCACCCCCATGTCTGGAATGCTCAGCACAGACAAGATGCTGGGTAGGCCGTTGGTTATGAAGTACAGTGCATGTCGCCGATGTCAGGCTGTCCCACAAGCAGATCATAGTACCCTGGTATGACAAGGCCCTAGGGAGGCCAGCAACCTGTTCCAGGGCACAGCTAGGACATGGTGAAGCCAGGGTCCGAACCGAGATCTTGGAAGGACTAAGTTGTGCCCATGGGCTGAATCCTGGGGTGAGCAGGGCCAGGAAGGCAAGGGGCGGTCAGGGAAGGCCTCCTGGAGGACAGCACCTTGAAGAACAGGGAGAACTTCAGAGGGAGAGGAAGGAGCAGGGTCCCCTCCCCCACCAGCTGTTTTGTCCTAGGCTGAGCTGTGACCTCAGAAGACTTTATTAACAACCTAATTGTGTGCAGCTGGCCTCCTCTGGCCCTAAAGAGCTCATTATCCGCTCTCGTTAAGGAGGCCATTGTGGCCTGGTCAGCCTGGGGACAGCAGTGTCCTGGGAGTGCCCATCACTTCCTGCTGGCCTTGGCCGGGTTCAGCCCCCTCTTGGAGAGGTTAAAGGCTCTGGCCCCTGGCCCAAGTCCTCCCATCCCCACCTTCTGTCTGTCCCTACCTCTGACTCTGTCTCCATTTCCTCTCCACTCTTTCCTGTCCCTCCCCCAATGCTAGCATCGCCCAGCCCCAGTTAGAGTCCATTTTAGAGGGCTTTGAAACTGGCCCAACATCTGAGGATTATGCTCAGCCTGGGAAGAGGGAGGGTCTGGCTTCTGAGACGAAGCTTTTCCCTCTTGGGGCTGGGGGTCGCCTTCCCTACCCTGAGCTGGAGGTGCTGGCCAGGCTGCCCCGGTGTGGCCTTCTGCCCCCTCAGCCCCTGGGCCACGGTGAAGTACGTTCTTACAGAGGCCCGCAAGCAGAGTTGGCTGCTATGACAGGTGACATTGCTGTTATTTCTGTGCCTTTGCCCTCTGGAGAGGGCAGCCTGGCTGAATGACATTGTTCTGGAGCTATGGAGACACGGCCCTCAAGAAGTGTTCAGGTGACTGGCCAGCCAGGGATTCTCCCAGACAGCTTCTCCGGTCTGGGGACTTAGCTCCAAAGATCACCCTAGAGCCCCCAGGATGAAGGCTTCTGCAGTACCTCCAGTGACGGGGTGGGGGGGGGGTTCCCTTCTCAGGGCCCCTCTGCCACAGTTTGCAGCTTCCCACGCAGAGCAGCAGGCATGGTAGCCCCTCTCCTGTCCCCTGCCAGGGATGGGGGGACCTGGCTGCCAGGCTGGAAGGCAGGGGTCTGCGGAGGGGACTCCACAGCAGTCCAGGCCCTTTGGGGGTCTCTACCATCTCCTGTTCCACTAAGTTCTCTGCTCCCCACCTCCTTCCAAAAAAGAGCTTCCTCCCCTTCTGCCTGGAAACAAGAGTTGACTTCTCGGGACAAGGCCAAATTTGTCAGCTCGGCCGAACCGCCCTCCCCCCGTCTGAGCCCAGCTCTGGCCACTTCCTCAGTCCGGTGATAGGCCCCTTCATGAAACCTCACCACATTTCCTCTCCCAAGAACGAAGGCGGAGAGGATGGAGAGAGGAAGGCTGACAGGCCCACTTGGAGCGCAGCCCCATCTTCCTGGAGACATGAAAAACGCAGAGGTGACTCGGGCCCCTGGACATCTGTGAGTGCTGGCCACCCAACCTTCCACATCCTGTGGCTTTAGGCCCCCAGTAAAGCTTATCGCTTCCGTTCAGTGGACACCTGCTGTGCCAGACCCTCCGCGCTGTTCTTGGCCTTCTCCATCCTCCCGCCAGCCTGCAAGGCAGATGGTGCGCTTACAGATGAAGTCCTCGTGCCACAGGTTCAGTCCCTTTCCTGAGGTCACAGAGCGTGGAGGTGGCAGGGCTGGGATCAGGCTCAGATCTTTGACTCTAGCACTTGGGCCCAGTGCCTCAGTTTCCACATTTGCCACGCTGCTTGCTGAAAGCTCAGTTCTGCCCTAGAGACAAAGCAAACATGGTGCTTACAGTCTCAGCTAGACCAGTACTCCAAGTGCGTGCACATGAGCCGCTGTGAATTGTGGGGCTGGTCCTCGGGATGCTGTTGGGATCTGGAGATCGGTCGGGGAGGGCTTGCTGAGGTGGTAGGACAGGGGAGAGGAAGCTGGAGGACCTCTGTCCTGGGGCCCTGTGTGAGCTGAAGGACAGGGGCCAGGCTGAGGATAACCCGGCGTGTGGAGCAGGGAGGGAAACCCCGGAGACTTCTCCCTTCTGGCCCCATTTCCTACCGTGCTTGCTTTCATGAATTGCATCAGCTAAGGAAAGAGCAAAAGGTAGCCTCTCCCATTCTCTGGAACCCCTGAAGGCAGTCCCTGAACTACACAGATTAGCTACATGGGTACGTGGGTATGCAAACACGCGTGCACATGCGCACACACGCAAGTCCATTCACCAAGCTGTACTGAGCGTCTCCTGACCTACTCTGCAGGCAGACAGCACCGGGCACCCGTGGTGCTAGCTGTTAGCCTAGGGGAATACTGAACAGCCACCATCCCGTTAATAACAGCTCAAGGTTTTTGACCTCCAGGTCTGGGTTAGGCCTCAGGCTAAGCTACTTTCATCTCATTTGTCCCCTTCCACCTTAGGAGGTAAGCTCCGTTAATCATCCCCGTATCAGGGAGGGAAGACTGAGGCTCAGAGAGGTTTACTGATTTGCCCAAGATCACACAGGAAGTGGCAAGCCAGGACCTGACTTTGTCTTTCTGACCCTAGATCCCTAATGTATTACCTTCTACTTCCAGAGGACCGTCCTCCGTACACAGACACTCAAGTTCACACAGCCCTGTATCTCGGTTCCTGGCATACACACACGGGATCACACGCTCAGCGACAGGTATCACATACCAGTATCCAGGGGCACGTGTTCTCAAGGAGTCACATCTGCTCTTGTGCACACACCAGACAAATTCCTTATCTACTTCTGCAGTGGTGAAGATATGGTCCCTGGCGCCCAGCTGCCTGGGTTCATTGAGGTCCAGCTCTGCCTCTTCCTAATCATGATCTTTGCCTCAGTTTCCTCACCTGGAAAATGGGGATGGTGATGACAGTAACACTTCATGAGATTCTTTAAGATTAAATATCGTATAAAAAGTTTGCATCTGACCGTAATCATCACGTAGAACCAATGCACACCCCCACGGAGATACATATGCGGGCATAGCACACTCTTGTGTACTCAGAAATACGAAGCCTTGTCCACACCTACCCCCACATGCAGCCCACACGTGTCTGCCTCTGTGGAAGAGTGGATGCCATGGGCACTGGAGGTGAGCCAGGGAGTCCCGAGGGGCTGGCTGATGCTGGAGTGCTCTTGGCCAGCCAGGCCAACACCAAGGGTTCAGGCTTTTAATTGCTCTTTGGTGGAGCAGAAGGGACTTTTGTCGGGGGCCCCAGTTACAGCAGCTGATGTCTGAGCTGCTGGCATCTGGGAGAGGCTTGTCAGCAGCCGTGGGTGGGCGCGGGCCCAGGGAGCCTCCCCCAGAGGCCCAGCTGTGTGACTCGTGCCAGGCTCCTGGGAGGTCTGTAGGGAGCTGGGGTGGGCACCTCTGCCCACATTCCCCCATGCCCACCTGGGCAGTGTTGGAGCCTGTCTGTCTTTGCTCAGTGGAGGGGCCCCGCAGCCACGCCAAGAGCAGGCTTTTCTCTGCAGGGCCTGGGGCAGGAGCGACCCGGGACTCGGAGCCACTCAGCCTAGTTCTGCATATTTCAGGGCTGGAGTGGAAGCCCAGGCCATTGTTCTCAGCAAAACTGTCAGGGACTCCAGCTCCTGGGGGCAATGAGAGAGTAGGATGTACAAGGAAGGATTCTCAGAGGATGAAATAAGGGGATAGGGGAGATAATGCCAGCAGCAAAGAGACCTGAACCCTGGGATTATGAAGTTCTTGGATCCATGGGGAAAGGCCCATATAGGGGCTGGTCCCCAGTATGGCGCTGGGGGGAGAGGGAGAAAACAGGAGGTCAGTAGGCTGATGGGACTCAGTTCACACTAGGTGAGGACACAGACAAGCTCCGTGGGGATTGATGGAGAAAATCTCTCCCTCCCACCTCCTCCTCCTCCCACCCCAGCCATCCTGGTGCCCACAGAGGGGCTTGCCTCCTTTGCCTCTACTGAAGATGGCTTTGTGGAGCCCAAATACCAGACACAGAAGGCTTAGAAGACATTGTGGCCATCCAGGCAACCACCAAGTTGCCCGCTTTCCTGGGAAGCCCTGGGCTCCTACAGAGAAAGGAGGGGATAGTCTCCCAGTGGAGACAGAAAGGGATTGTTTCTGAGGGTGGATTTGGCAGAGGCACACCTTGGTATAGACGAGGCTGGGAGGGGCTGTGCATGGAGGGATGTTGGCAAATCCTCACCAAGACACATGCTTCCAAGTTCCACTGTTTCTCGGGCACATCCCCATTTTTTCCGATGACCGTAAGATCCCTGGCTCCAGCCCAGGCCCATCCTGGGGAAGCCCCCTCCTGGGAAGCAAAGCTCCCTTTTGACGGCAAGCCTTCAGGGGACTTCCGTAGCCCGCTGTGATTTGCCTTGGCTCTGGGGGGCAGAACTGGAGTGGTCAGGTTGGTGAGGACCTGGAGGTATGGGAACCAAAACCTGTGTGCTTTAGGCATTGGGGCCTGCACCTGGGGATCATGGGAGAGAGACAGCCTTTAAGACCCTCCTGAAAGTAATTCCAAGTTGGGAATTGTGGTGACTGTTCTTTGGGGCTCTTGGAGGTTATCCTGCTGAGTGGGAATTTGGGGGAGGTACTGGTTACCGAGAGTGGCTCAGAACAGAAGGTCCTGTCCCCAACTGCTGAGGCCTGTGGGGGCAGATGCCCCGTGGACTTGCATTTTGTCGCCAGCTTTGACTCACGGTGGCAGACCTTCGGTCATGAACCTTGGTGGCTGCTGGTAGAGATGGTGTTAGTGAGGACACTCAGGTTCTGGTGATTGGAACGTGCTCCGGCTTCATTAAATAACACAGAAGGTCAAGGGCTCGCTGTCGTTTGGGTGTCCAGCAGGGTGGTCCAGCTTCAACCCACTTGGAACCTGAAGCCTGAATGATGTTCGTGAGGACTGACTTTCTCCATCTCTGGACTGTGCGGCCGCTTTACTGACTTGGCTCTCATTCCGTCTCTTCCCACATAGCCCTGCAGTTCCTGGTTTACGGGGGACTGAGCCTTCAGCGTGCCAGAGCACCCGCGTCGGTTCTTGGGAAAGCCCTGGAACCGTTACAGCATGCAGGGAGAAGGCAGATGGGTCAGATGATGGAGCGGGTGTGCCCGCTCCTGCGGTCAAGGAGGCAGAGCCACCTTCGTGGTGGAAAAACTCCGAGGCGGGAACCCTCTTGCATGGCCTCTGGTCAGGGCCTGCACAGGAGCCCCTGGGGCTGGTGTTTCATGGTGGAAATGGCTGGGTTCCAGACAGTGCTCCCCCAGAAGCCAGGAGAAGGGATCAAGACCCCTGTGAGTCCATGCCTTCTGGTTTCTTTGGGACCTCCATCAGCCACCGTCTTGGAAACAGCTATGCCGCTGTGGCCTGGGATCCTAGGAGCATAGCCCGACTGCTCCAGGGACCCCCCTCGGTGGCCAGGATGTTCATGCGCCCCCACCATCTCACTCTGGGGAAAGACCGACTCTGGAGGGGGAGGGAGTGGAAGTGGGGGAAGGCATCCACCCTGGGTTCCAGAGGGGACAGGGACCCAGCTCAGGCCCCTGAGCCAAAGAGGCGTGGGCCTTGAAATTCCAGACCACTCGTGTAAGGCTTTCCCTGTTTGTTGGTTAAGACTGGTGTATTTTAGAGCAGTTCTAGGTCTGGAGCAAAGCCGAGCTGCAGAACGGATTTGCTGTACGCTTCCTGTCCCCACACGTGCTAGAACTCTCCCCCCAACTAGAGCGGTCTGCTCGTTATGGATGAAACTGCGCTGACACATCCCAGGCACCGAGATCCGCAGTTTACGTTGGCGTTCACTCTCGGTGCTGTGTGGACAAGCAGACAGCAACACACGTCTGTCATCACGGTGCTGTGCAGACCTAACTGTCTCGTGGGCTTTGCAGCGCTGCGTGCGGAGGGTCCTGGAACTCCTGGGAGGGTGAGGTGTGGCGGGCGTTCGAGACTGCAGCACAGGCTGCTCGCTCCCCCAGGCCTGTTCCGTGAGGCAGTGGGGACCTAGCGGAAGACCTTGGAGGTGGCTCAGGGTGCCGAGGGCCTGTGCAGGAGCACCACTGTTTTCCTCTGTCCCTCAGGTAGTTGCCTCTACCTCCCAGCAAGGAGCAGCCAGGAGGCTCCCAGTGTCCCCCTCCCCAGACAGCCACTCCCTGCTATGGGCAGCAAAGGGGTCTCCAGGCTGCCCCAGGAGAAGCCCAGTATGTCTTTCCAGGGAACCATCTGTATTTGGAAACAGAGAGCTCGGTCGTGGACAGAAAAGAGAATTGGTGCCAGATGGCTTTGGGCGTAGAGAAGGATCGGAGTGGGATGGGCGCAAAGACAAGGTCGTGTGACGAGTACCTTCTGAGAAGAGACAGACGGCAGTGGGTGGGGGCCCAGGACCCAGGTGCTCAGGGTGCTTTGCTTGGTCAGCATTTGTTTAAGTGATAAATGAACGTGCTACCGAACAAGAAAGAAAACCAGTGAGCTTTTATCATTTGGCCATGACCGTGAATGGTCACTTAAGGGTGTGGTGCCCGCTTAGGGTGACTGACGTGTCAACACAGTCAAGGGCAGCCGTGAGTAGCCGTGATGTGCAAATGCCACTGACCCCCGATGGGGAAAGGGGCGCAGCCACCATCCACAGGTCACCGTGACGCATTTATCTCTGGATCCCTCTGAAAGCCTTGAACGCTAAACTCCCAACCACACCAGTAGTTCCACTGGGTTTCCTGAATGGTCCAGTCCTAATACACCTGAATGGTCTCTGTGTTTAGCCGGAGCGTCCTTGGCCTTTCCTGCAGGGTGATTTTCACTCATTTGATATATCCTTGTTTCATTCTCATTGTTAAATTTTTCCATCACTTGTGTAAGTGTGGATCACTGTCCATCGAGGCCTCCCCTTGGGGAGTGCGTTTGGCTTCTTCTCAGTGTGACGCAGGCTTCTGGAGGCCAGACATGACCCAGGCATTTGCTGGGTGCCCAGGCTGTCTGGCTCTGTGCCCTGTCCCCTCCCCCCCCATCCCGCTGGGCAGTCATGACTGCGTTCTCTCTTGTCCCCTCTGCAGGCTGGTGGTTCGTGAGCACCTCTGAGGAGCAGGGCTGGGTCCCTGCCACCTACCTGGAGGCCCAGAATGGTACTCGGGATGACTCAGACATCAACACTTCCAAGACTGGGGAAGGTAAGGGCCTGCAGGTTCAAGGGGCAGGGGAAAATGAGGCACATGAGGAGGCACATGTGGGGACCAGGCTGCCTTGAGATCCCCAGGGTTGGGTGCCCCCCCCATTTCTGGCCCTTGGAGGGAACCCAGTTCCTCTGGAGGTAGCTTTCCCACTCTTCTCCCTAAAACCATCAGAACTGCTCAAGGGAGCTGGGCCATGTCCCAGCCCCTTCCCTGGGGACCCCATCTCACTGGGGCCAGCCCATGAGCTCACCTCCCTTCCCAGGTCTGTCCCTGCTTGTCCCTACATGGGCTCACATGAGAGGAGAAATTTCCCTGGACTGGGAATCATAGGCTTTGGCAACTCTGGGCAGAGACCGGAGAGAACAGCCTTAGGACTGGACCCCCAAGCTCCTTTTCCCTGCAGAAGCCCTCGGTTCCTCGGGGGATCCCCACAGAGACCCCCAGCTTTGCCTCCCCAACCCCATGCCGTGCTCTCTTATGCAGGGACGACCCCAAGGGGCTGTGTGTGCATAGCTTCTGCTGCTCTGGGCGTCCGTTGCCCCGACCAAGGCTACAGACGCAGACCGCAGGTCTGAGTCCTTTGTCAATGTAGCAGGAACCGCAAGGTGGCCCCTGCACCACCAGCCCCTCTGATGAGCTCGGGCCTGGTGGGGTTTTTCTGGTGTTTTCTCATTGGGTTTCAAAGAGCCTGCCCCTCCCCCCAGCCCTCCAGGCCAGCGCTGGCCTGGGCAGCCTGTCTGTGGACTCAGGTATTTGCCAGAGCACGCCGCCGGAGCCCAGTGAGTCTGAGCCACCTCAGTTCCTGGCTGCCTGCTCCCAGGGACTGCCAGCACCCCCACGTCCTGGCAGGAATGCTTGCCCTAACGGTCAGTGTGGACGGTCCAAACGGGCCCGTCTGAGCGCCAGGGCGAGGAGGCCTGTCACCCGGGCCTGAGGCCTGCCTCCGGGCCTGCCTTCCCCTCCCCCCCATACACACACACCCTTCATTCCATGCCGCCCAGGCCAAAATAAGCAGCCTGCCAAGCACAGCGCCAGCTGCCCGTTCAGCCTCCCCTTGACTGTCAGTTCCTGCGGGCGGTTGCGGCCCTACCCTTCCTCCTGTGTAAATGCTTCACTTCAGTCCCTTGACCAGGGCTGCAGCCCTGGGGGGGTTTCCAGCGATTAAGCTCTGTCGGGAAGAGTTTGCGTGTTCAGGCTGGGTGGTTGGTCCTTCCTGGCTGCTGCAGAGTGCTGGGGCTGAGCCCGCGCCCAGTGTCATCTCTGGGTCTCTGCAGCGCTGGAGGACTCGAGCCCCTGAGCTCCTCCCACCCACTTCCGTGTGCTGGCCTCACCCCAGGATCTCTCAGGACTGACAATCCCCAGGGTGTAAACTGAGGTCTTACTCACTCCCAGGTGTGTGGCCTGGCACTTGAAAAGCACCCGCCCGCCCCAGGAGGCACCGTTATCATCCCCTTTTTCCAGCTGTAGGAGCTGAGGCTCGCAGACTGTTAGCTGCACGTTGGTCCTCGTGAGGCTTGAGGCTGGGTCGAGCTTCCTGGCCCGGTGCTCCTCACCGCTGCACCTTATGTCTGTCCGTGAGGCTTTCACTCTTAAGCAGCTCTGAGAGGGGGTGTGTGTGTGTGTGTGTGTGTGTGAGTGAGTGATAGGAGCCCCGCCTGAAAAGGCTATGCCACGAATGTCAGCAGAGACATCAGGAAAGGGAGGACAGGACACGGAGTAGGCGGGAAGGAGCAGGAGAGGTGCGTGTGCACAGAAGCCTGTCTGGTCTGAAGAGAGAGCTTTGCAGAGGGTGAGAGGTAGCAAGTGGCAGACGACCTTGACCTTGCTGGACAAACAATCAGGCGGCCGTGCAGATTTGTGTGTGTGCCTGTTCACTCAGGGTGACCGTCTTTCAGACAGATTCCTCGGCTTGCTTCCAATAGGACCCGTGTGCCAGTCCCCCCAGCAGCGTTTGGGCAGCAGGGAATTTCATCACCATGCCTTGGGCATCTCCACCCCGCTCGGCAGGAGGGCTCGGGGCTCGTCTCCCAGCCCGAGGCCCCAGCGCCTGTGGTGTGTCCACCAGTCTCTGTACCCACCTCCGTGTGGCTAAGAGATTAGCCCACCTGGGTCCCCTGTCTGGCCATCTCTTCTCCAGGCCTGTTGCCGTCCCATTGTAGGTCCCTGGGTCCTGAGAATATGGAAGCCTTCATCCCATCAAATCTCCCCTAACGATTTGTGTTTGTCTCACTACTTTGGAAAAAAGAGACAGTTGACTGTTGGGGTTTTTTTCTCTTATCAGACATTCTGGCCTCTGCTCCTCTTCCTCTGAAATGCTAGCGGTGGGAGGTAGGAGGCCCGGGGTGGAGGTTGAAGACCCTCTTACTCACTGATGATGATGATGATGATGGTGGTGGTGGTGGCGGCCACGCCCAACACTGGCCAGATGCTCCCGTGAAGTGCTTGATCCATTGCCTCCCAGATGTCCTGAGAGGTGTCCCCTCCACGGAGCCCCTGGGCCAGTTCATGACAGAGGCAGAACCAGAACCAGAACCCCGGTCCCTGCCCGTGCCCCCATGCCCGGAGCCTTCCTCCCTGGTGGGTTTGCTTCGGCACCCACCCCCTTGTTGGGGCCCTTTCCGTTGCCAGTGGGCCAAGGGGCACAGGGACAAAGGGGAAAAACATCAGGCCGAGAGTCTGGGCTCCAGAGCCAGACCACCTTGATCTGTGTGCTCCCCGACACTTAGCTGTGTTACTCAGCAGATTTCTTAACACCCCTGTGTCTCTGGCTTCCTGTTTCTAACGTGGGGATGGTGCCGATGGCTCAGGGCTTTTGTGAGGCTTCAATGAAGTGGTCCTCGTGCATGGCTGCAACTGCAGAAATAGCACTTAGAAGGGGCCCCCGGCCTGGGTGTCAGCCGAACCCCTCTGCCCACAGGGAGCTCACAGGACACACCCGCCTGGGAGGTCAGCTGTCAGAGTCCTTCCCATCTGGCCTCCAACAGAACCTCGTGTCTGTTTCACAGAGCCTGCTGAGTCCCTTGTCCCCTCCCATGCCAGGGCGGGGGTATCAATGAGGGAACAGGCTTGGAGAAGGACAGAGGCCTGCCCCAGGTGACACAATAACCTGGCAGTGAGGCCTCCGCTGAATCCGTACTCCAACCTTTTGTCCAGGCCTCCTGCTCACCAGAAGCAGGTCAAATGAGACACCCCCTCCTCCCTCAAGAAAAACAAACGCTCCCCAGGAGGATTTGGTGGGGCTTGGCTCTGCTGTGTCTGGACAGGTTTGCTTTGACCCTGACTGCTGGCCTCCCTCCCCCATTCTTGAGCAACGTACCACCTAGCTTCTGCCGTGCCAGGAGGTGGGGGCTTCCGGGGTGCTGCCCCAGTCTGGGGTCCATTCCTGTGGCATCCCAGAGAAAGGCAGAGGGCTTGTGGATCTGGGCCCCCAGCAACCAGAGGAGCCACCCCAGAGATGGTGGGCTAGACGAAAGGGGTCTGCAGCCCTCAGAAGCCCTGTTGTTGCAGATTCAGTGGGCACTATGCAGGGAAGGAGAAGAAATGGTGTCCATCCCTGTGTGCATTTCACTCCGCAACATTTCCTGGCTTCCGGCCCCATGACAGGCGCTGTGCTGGGCCCCTGGACTGCCTGGAGGGCTGTCCCTGTGCCAGGCTGGAGCTAAGGACCCTTTTCACCTCTAACGTGCTAGGATTCAAAGTTCTCAGCCCTCCTGGGCTCACTGGTATGAACCGTAACCTTTCCCCGGGTGTCAGTGGTGTCACCGGGCAGATCTGCCCCCATCCAGCAGGTGCGTGCCGCTGGGGCTTAGTCCGGGCGAGGAGGACCTGGGGGCGTGAACCTTCCCTCCTGCCATCCCTCCCCTGCCCCATCCCATCTCATCCTCATCTGCATTCTCTCCGCCGGTTCCGTCGGCCGCGTGTTCCATTGCCATCTCCCACACCAGTGTCCAAGAGACGCAAGGCCCATCTGCGGCGTCTGGATCGCCGGTGGACGCTGGGCGGGATGGTCAACAGGCAGCACAGCCGAGGTGACTGGCTTCTCTCGACCCGCAGCTGCCACCTCTCTCCCTCTCGCTCACTCGCTAACGCCCTGCCTCCTCTCCCACCTCTGCCCCTCTCCTCCCTGTGGCCTCCTCGCTCAGATTCGGGGGCCAGACTTTCTCTCACCTTCTGTGGCTGGGGCGTGTCGGGGAGGAGGGCGCAGGGGGCTGCCTGGGAATCGGGGTGATTGGGAACTGGGGGCGGGTCTGGCTTCTGCCAGCATCCTGTGGGTGAGGTCGTGGGACTCGCAGCGTGACCGTCGGAGCAGCTAGACTAAGAAAGGCCGCATTTGCCCCGGAAGCTTCAGGTGAAGAGAACTGGGGTTGCGTCTGGAGCGTGTCCTGCTCGTCCTCTGCCCTTCGCTGCCCACTTCCTCTGAGGAGGTGTTCCCTCAGCCGAAGCTGCCCTAGCAACTGCTTAGGACCAGCCCACAGCCCTCCTTCAGCCAGCTCTGTGGAAACTGGAACGGGAGCAAGAGCCCGGCCCGGCTTGGTCCCGGGGCACGGCCCCCACCAGCGCTGAAGGCGGCTGTGGGCTCAGCCAGGAGCCTCCAGCATCTTCAGCACTGGGCATTGGCACTTCGTGAGGGGCCTTTTGAGAACATTCCAGGGAGGCTCCTGGCCTGCCGTCTGGGACGATCGGGAATCGAGACATTTGTAGATCTAGGGCCTTTCCAACATCTAGGAGCTTGGGGAGTAGGGAGATTAGGGCCGGGCCCCCAAACAAACCCCTAAACGCCTCCAGAGCCCACAGACCAGTGGGGCCTGTTTCTCAGTCTGCGGAGAACACAGCTGGAAAGGCGTGTTCTAGCATAGCAGGGAGCCTGTGACCCTCCCCCGACCCCCAGAGCTTGCTCCTGAACAACTCAGAGACCATGTGCCAGGCAGCAGCAAGCCTGGGCCTGGAGGAGGCCACTGCCTATGGCTGGCTTGGTGTCACGCCCGGAGCCCCGGCTGCAGGAACCTGGAGCCCAGCTTATCCGGCGGGTGGAGCAAGGCTGGGACCCTGAGGCCTGGTGCAGGGCAGGAGGCCACCTCATGGAAACAGCAAGAACAAGCTTGAACATAAAGCAGAGGCACCGTAGACCTAGGAGCAATGGGGCAGCGTGGCTGGGGGGCCAGGCCGGGCCAGGACATAGCCCTGAGCCCTGGCAGCAGAGGACAGTGGGATGCTGGCCCAGGAAGACAGCAGAGACAAAGGTTTGACCTTCCCCCCTCCCCTCCGGCATCTGCTCTGAGCACCATCATACACCAAGCCCCCCACACAGCTTTGTCCCCATAAAGTCACGGCCACTCAGAAGTGACAAATGCTCCTACCCGTGCATGGCCCTGATGGTGCCTCCAGCCCACCCACACTGCTCACAGGCACGCACACACACAATCCCACTTGTGCACGCACATGTAGACCATTCCACACACAACATTTACACACATGCGTCAGCTGGCTGCTCATGGCCACAACGCAGGTACCCCTCCCCGGCAGTGCCTGCAGCCTCACACCTGACCCCTCACCACGTATACGCACAGTGCGTTCACAGGTACACACAGTGGGGCACAGGGACATGCACATCCAGTGAAATGTGTCGTTTTCTACAGACGGCCGTACATGTGCAAATATGTAAGTGAACACAAGCCCGCAACTTCCCTCCCTCCCTCTGTCTCTCTCCAATAAGGGACCTAAATAGCATTATTTCCCAGTCTTAGCCCTAAGTTAAATCAGGGCTAAGTTAAATCAGGCAGCCAAGACAAACTCGCAGAGAGCTGGCAGGGAGAAACTCCACAGCAAGCAGCGGAGCTGGTGGGGGGAAGCAGGCAGTGGGTCATCTACAACTAGACGAGAGAGGCCATGCTTCCCCCGGGCCTCCCCTCCCCAGCCCCAATACCAGCCAGGCCTTTGGAAGCAAAGGCCTCTTGCCGTGGGGTTGGGGAGGTTGTGGGGGCCGGGAGGGGAGCCAGGGAGACTGCTGACAGAGGGGAAAGCATTTGAAAGAGGAGGCGTCTGTGGTTTTGGAAACTGCAAGGCTCTCCAGCCCCCGCCTCCAAAACCAAAACAGGCCTGTCCACCTCGCCCAGCCAGCCGCCTACCCAGCCAGTGGGCGGCCTGGGCAGCCCTCCCTAGGGCCAAGTTGCTACCAACCTTTGATGGCACATGAGAATGACCACGGCCTCGGTGCTTCCCAGAAACCCTGAGGTGCCCGCCAGAGCTTACAGAGCCCCTCTCCTCCACTAGAGACCCGAAGCCCCCCCCCCCCACGAATGACTCAGCCCCCACCTCAAGACCATTCCAGTCTGTCCGAACATCCTCCATCCCGGTTCCCCGCCCCCAGGTGGGGTTGTAGCTCTGAGCCAGTAGAGGGGCCCGCTCTGCTGCTCCCTCAGGGAAACCTGGGAGCTAGGAACCTGAGGCCTGCGTGGCACGTGTCTGCATGGAGGTAAGCCACACCTCCGCCATCTAAGCCAACCCGGACAGAGAAGTCAGCCCCCGCCCAGACCAACTGGAAGAATTGCCCTCAGAATGCTCATTGTCTGGAACCTGCACAGTGACAAGGCAGGACATACCTCTGAGCTGGCCAGACCTCTTCCTGGGACTCTAAACTCCCAGACATCTGTGTTCATGGCAGTGTGAGGGCCACTAAGCAGGGGGCCTCTGGCAGGAGCTGCTCAGCTTCCCTGGGTAAGACGGAGGGGCCTGGCTCTGCCCTCCCGGAGAGGATCAGGGGAGAGCGGGGCCCTTACATGGCCCTCGGGGCTCTGTCCTGAGCACCCCCACACACTGGGGGCTGCAGAGGCTGCTGCTCGGGCCTCACGGCCCTGGAGCCCAAGCCCACATGTCCTGCTTGAGGCCCTGCTCACCGCCCTGCAGCAGGACAGGGCCCCTCTGATCTTCCTAAGAGGAGGACTGTAATTTCTCCCTGCAAAGCAACTTTGCCTAGGAAAACGTTAATGATGGCTTCCTGCTGGAACCACAGGCTTTTAAAAATAGTCTAGCTGAACAAAGGCAAAATGTGGAGCCCAGGCCTCGCCTCGCCCTAACCTCAGAACCCTAGATCCTCGGGGCCTGGCACTGCCCTTCTGGACACGGCGCCAGCCAGGATTGACCGTGCCCCACCAGAAGATGGAGCGCGACCAGCGGCAGGCAGGAGCGCCGAGGGCTGGCCTGCAGAACACGGCACTTCTCAAAGGCCCGAGTCAGAATCTGGCTGGACGAGGTTCTCAGGCGGTCTTGGCAGCTGTCCTCAGAACTCCTGAAAGCTTCCAGGAGTTAGTGGATGGTGAGAAAGGCCTGCCTGCGGGAAGAGCTTCGCCGTTGCGCGGAGCACACTGAAGAGCGGTGGAGACTCCCATGGACCGTCACCTACTTCTGCCTTGGGTGGCCTCTCAGATGCGGCCGGGCCCGTCAGCAATGCCCCTGCAGCCCGGCAGGGAAGCCACATCCAGCCCGGAGGGAGCTGCCACCTCGGCCCAGCACCCGGCTACAGATTGGACCCCGAGAATCCGGAGTGAACAGATGGCCCTCCTGCCACCAGGGGTTGGAGTGGCAGCTGCCCCCCTCCCCCTCTCCTGCCAGAGGCTCAGACCAGGCCGCCCATCGGAGTCCTGCC
Source organism: Meles meles (assembly GCF_922984935.1). Lineage (NCBI taxonomy): Eukaryota > Metazoa > Chordata > Mammalia > Carnivora > Mustelidae > Meles > Meles meles. Next base: position 62,281,503 of record NC_060078.1, on the reverse strand, counting down.
CAGGAGTCCAGGAGCTGGGAGGAAGGGGGCAGGCATCTGAGAACCCGGCCTCCTGCTATTTTGAGCTCCTGGAAAACCTCCCACTTAGTGCCCCTGTTCCTGTAGCCTTGCCCTTTGGCAATGCGCTGCTTAGTCCCTTTGGAGCCCGGACGAATTCGGCGTGACCCGTTCAAAGGGTGTGGCCAGGGGGCCAGTTCTGTCTAGCTCAGCATCTCGTTCTCCCAGATGGTAAGGGTGGGGATGTGTGCTCCTTCCTGAGATGTGAGTGTTCCCCTGGGGAGGCTCCCCACCCAGGCGCAGGGTTTCTGTGGCCAGCGGGCTGTGGGTCCCGGGAGAAGCCCCTCCCTGGAAGTCTGAGCCCAGGCCCAGGTGGAGGCTGCAAGGGGCCCCTGCAGGAGAGAAGCCGAAGGGATCCAGGAAGCCGGGGCTATCCCTACACCTGTCCTCCCAGGCTTTTCCTGAGTTCCCATAGGGTGCATCCTTCCCAGTACCAGGGGGGACCCTGCGGGCAGCTCCCCAGATAGGCGCTGCCAAGCCATGTGGTCAGCTCAGCGTGCCTGCCTGCTTGGTGCTCCGGGAAGCTGTACCCAGGGCTGCCTTTGATCCTTTGGCTGCTGAGTGCTTACCATAAAACACAGGTCACCATTCCCATAGAACACGTGTTCCCCATAGTCCTCTGGGGGAATGATCTGATGAGGTGTTCAGATTAGTGGTCAGGGGAGGCTTCACCAAGGAGCCCCTGGAGCTTCTGGAAGGTCAGAGGCAGGACTTATGGGGTGGAGGTGGTAGAGGGCCTCAGGGAGCCAGTCTGGGGCACGGATGGGAGCATGGCATGTTCAGGGAAGGGGAGCACAATCCCAGCGGGCGGCTGCCAGACATCCCAGGGACTGGCTTAGGCCCCACGAGGGGCAGGTTCTGCCAGCTGTGCCCTCCGCCCAGGGAGCTTTGGGAGCCCTGAGGACCCGGGCCCCAGCACCCTGGTGGCTGTTATCGCGCTGGGAGACAGGGAGAGCCAGGCCACCTGAGGCCCTGGCTGGCTTTTGCACACACTGGGAGCAGCAGTGAGGTCCTGGCTAAGCAGGGCCAGGCCGGGGTGGGAGAAGACAGGAATGAAGGGCCTGCACTCCAGCCTCAGATAACCATGCCTCCCTGCTTCGCTCCCCCCAGAGGAGAAGTACGTCACTGTGCAGCCTTATACCAGCCAAAGCAAGGATGAGATTGGCTTTGAGAAGGGTGTCACTGTGGAAGTGATCCGGAAGAATCTGGAGGGCTGGTGGTACATCAGGTAGGAGCCTCAGTGGACGAAGGAGCTCCCTCTGCCCCCCTCCCCGACTGTGGGGCGGCCGTGGGCAGGTGGGTGCCCCCAGAGCCCGGGCTCGGCTGCTTCAGCTGCACAGCTCGACCAGAGCACTCGTCCTGTGGCTTCTCTTCGGGGACGTGGAGAGCAGAGACAGTTGTGGCCAGGGGGACACAGGGGCCCCGGCTCTGCCTGCAGCTGGTGGTGTGATCCCGGACCCAGGTGTCTGCTAAGAGGGTCCAGCACATCTAAATTTGGTTTTCTGTGTCCCGCCTGGGCTGCCTGGTATGCTATGCAGCTCCGGGCCCCCGAAGCGCTGGTGTCTGCAGGCCTTGTTGAGGTCCCAGCGGGCGGCCCCTGCTGCCCACAGCTCAACACTGGGGGGACCCCAGATGCGGGGCTCTGCCCACGTTGTTCCCCTCTGTGGGGCTGGCTCACAGGGCTGTGAGAGCCAGGGCAGAAGCCAGGCCTGAGCCCAGGCCCAAGTCAGAGGCCTCCTCCTTTTCCTGCCCCCTGCCTCTTGCAGGGCCTAATTGCATTTCCCAGCTGAGAAACCCATTTGGGAATGTGGGGAGGGGAGTGGGGAGCTTCCCTGGCAGTCCCGGAAGCAAACTCAAGCCTTTGGGCTTCACTCACCTCTTCCCTACCAGGTTGTGCCCTCCAGTCCCCTCGGCTCTGAGGCTCTGAGGCCAGCCAGCACCTCCCAGGGGGGGGCCTTATTCACAGGAAATGTTTTTGGGTGCTTTGGAAGCAGCTTAGCTGTGGTGATTTCACCCAGTTTCGGACAGTCCCATATCTGTGGGCTCTGGGGACCACTTCCTCAGCCCCTCGCACCTGGGAACCCCGGACCTGCTATGGGCAGGATGAGTGCTCTGAGCTGTGTCCCACAGTGAGAACAGGATTGACCCAAAGGACGTGGGCACTCATCAGATGGTATCTCAGACCACGGCAGACGGTGGTGGTGTCAAGATTGGGCTGTGCTGACAGGTAGGGTGAAGGTCATTGGCCTCAGAGGAATTAGCCCTAATGTGTCCTGACAAGACGTGACCACCCCTGCCCATGGCCCCATGCATACTGGTCAGGAGGGCTGAAGGGTCCTTTTCTACTCTGTTGGTTGCAACAAGACCATAAGCCTGGACACATGTTGCCCAAAGCCGCTACCCCTAGACTTTGACTTTCTCTAAGAAACTAGACCTAACCCCAAAATCCAGCAACCACAGATCAACATGGGAAGGCCAGCAGACATTCTAAGGCAGGCTGGTAAGCTAAGCCACTTGCCTGGGGGTTATTTACAAGGCTGCTGGGGTTTTTAGTTTCTTAAGATGACCAGCAAGGTCCCCCCAAGCCGTCTCTCCTCGCCAGCTCTTGTTCCCATAGCCTAAGTCTTTAGCTGGCGGGAGCTTCCACTGAGAAAACCATCCCGAAAAGAGTCCACCTTAAAAAGGCTGCCAGACACCCCCGGAAATAGGCCATTTCCCACCATTCCGGGCTCTGTGTTGATCCTTATTTCCTGTCTTTCTTCTCCCTTCTCCCCTCACACACACATACCCTCCCTTTCTCTCTATCCCTCCTTCTCCAGTTTGCTTCCCTCTGGAGTCATTCCGTGCTCCAGAGCTGGAAAGCAGATGTGAGCACAGTTGGACCCAGACGCACACAGCCGCTCCTGATTCCCCTGCATCTCTCTGCCCAGAATCTAATTTTATCCATGTTAACACCAGGGGAACACAGCAGGGCTTGAAATGGGAGCACTCAGGGCGCAGGCCTGACTGTCACTCCCATGAGACCCCACTCCCCATCTCCCCAGTATTTTAATACAAAAACACTGGCAACAGCCAGCACAAGCTTCTTCTTTTCTCTGAGATGTGGGAGCACCAGGTTTTGGGCCCGATCCCTGCCCACGGCTAGCCTGTGGCCCTCTGCTCCTTGTTTTGCTGTTCTGAGACTTGGTTCTTGTCTCATATGTAAGTTAGGGCATCTTTACATCTTCTGTTCCCAACCACCCCTGAAATTTTTGTGCTTCTCTCTGCACCCATTACCTTGGGAAGCCAGGCCAGCCCCTTGAGTTCTATCCATTTGGTAACTGATGTCTGCCTTCCAAGCCCCAAACAGGGGTGGGGGCCAGATCGGTGAGCTTGGGAAGCCTGCCTGTACATTCCAGTGGTGTGAACATAAGAAACCACCTCCTACCTGAGCTTTCCAGCAAAGCTCAGACATGCTAATAGAAACTAGCTTCCACGTTCTTTTTTCTCTCACCTAATGAACACCCAAGAACAAGGTCAGATCAGGGAGGCAGGAGAGAGGGAATTGTCAGACATCTGGCATAGAAGAGTCATTCCAAAGAGCCAGATGTATCCCCGGGAGCAGACAGGGACATTGCAACCCAGACTCGGGGCATCGGCCAGCAGCTGCTGGACCAGGAAGTAAGCTCTTCATGGGCTTGGGGAAAAAAGGAAAAAGCTGCTTTCGGAAGCCATCAGATCACCTCAGATTAAGTCAGCCCTGTCATTTGCCTTTTGCTCTTGTTTATGGGGTTTGATTTTGTTCTCATTTTGTTTCATTTTGGTTTTGTTTTGCCATAACAAAGGTTTTCATTTTATCCAGTCATGTGCTTTTAGTCATTCCATTTATGGTTTTGGCTTTTGGAGTCCTATTAAGAAAGATTTTCTCAACCCCCAAGATAAAGCAAATATTCACAACTTGCATTTTTTATTTTGCTCTATGGTGTGAGGCCAGGGTCGTACTTGCTTTTCCTAATTGGGTAATCTGTCATCTCCAAGTGGGTTATTGATACCTCATCCCTACCCACGATGCCATCGTACTACTGATACCATCCCTACGACTAATTTGCAATGTTATCTTTCTTGTTTTTTTAAGATTTTACTTATCTATTTGAGAGAGAGTGCACACAGCAGGCAGAGGGGTGGTGGAGAGGGAGAAGCAGACTCCCGTCTGAGCAGGGAGCCTAATGTGGGCCTCAATCCCAGGACCCTGAGACCATGATCTGAGCCAGAGGCAGACACTTAACTGACTGAGCCACCCAGGCATCCCTGAAATGTTGCCTTTGGCATCAGTCTGTTCATGGACTTGTTCTGTGAACTTGATCTGTCCGCCACCCCCACAGTAGCACTGGTATCTTACCCACTGGGTCACTCTTCTTTATAGGCGTCTTCCTAGTTGGTCTCAATATATTTATCTTTCTGGATAAATTTTTGCAGCTAGTTTGTCCCTAGAGTTTGCAGAAGAGAAAAAAAATTGAGCTTCAGGGTGGAGACTTGTTCAAGGGACCAGAGGCCAGAACTCAGGGCTCCTGCCTTCTCCTACCTGTGCGGCTGCTTCGCCTCTCTGATTGCTTCCCTTTGCCAGGGGCCAGCCAGCTAATGCACGGCATTCACACCTGCTCTTGTCTTCTCTCTAGAGCTGCCCTCTCTGTTGTGAGGTAGCAGGCCACGGTGAAGTCTACCTTTGGGGCAGCTCAGAATCCGAGGACTCTTCTTCTTTTTTTTTTTTTTTTTTTTTTTTTAAATATATCATTTATTTATTTGACAGAGACCACAAGTAGGCAGAGAGGCAGGCAGAGAAAGAGGAGGAAGCAGGCTCCCCACGGAGCAGAGAGCCCAACGTGGGGCTTGATCCCAGGACCCTGGGATCATGACCTGAGCAGAAGGCAGAGGCTTTAACCCACTGAGCCACCCAGGCGCCCCCGAGGACTCTTCTGATCCTGAGGTCCTACGTTTGCCTGACTTTGCAGAGCACAAGAACCCACACCGAGAAAGATCAGGCAGAGAACAAGGAGGCAGAGAGGAAGAACTGGGGTTCTATGTGTCCTTGCCACCTGCCCTAAGTTCCACTTCCCTCCAGAGTAGTGGCATTGCCAGGTGTCTCGGGGAACACATACAAAAGGCTCAGCTGGGCTGAGCCAGATGGAGCCTGGGGTGTGAGGTCAGGAAGCAGTGCTCGGGAGATGCCATGTCCCACCCCTCCCCGCAGGTACCTGGGCAAAGAGGGCTGGGCGCCAGCCTCTTACCTGAAGAAGGCCAAGGACGACCTGCCCGCACGCAAGAAAAACCTGGCAGGCCCAGTGGAGATCATCGGGAACATCATGGAGATCAGCAACCTGCTGAACAAGAAGGCGTCAGGGGATAAAGAGACTCCGCCAGCTGAAGGCGAGGGCCCTGAGGCCCCCATCACCAAGAAGGAGATCAGCTTGCCCATCCTCTGTAATGCTTCCAATGGCAGTGCCCTGGGCGTCCCCGAGAGGAGCGTCTCCAAGCTGGCCCAGGGCTCACCAGCTGTGGCCAGGATTGCCCCGCAGAGGGCCCAGATCAGTAAGAGCCTCCCTGGCCTCCGTGGCCTCCCCATGCAGCTCTTTAGAAAGTGGTCACAGGGTGCGGGGACCCCCCATCCCCTTTTCTTCCTGAGATCTAGACTGACCCCGACCCTAGCCTCACTCTGTGGACTTGTTTCATGCTCATCGTGAGCAGACAAAGCCATTCCTCACGACCGTGCACTGAAGGTTAGTTACAGGGGTACTTGAGCTGGTGGTGGTCCCTCCTTCCCTAGGAGAGAGCCAGGAGTGGTCACCTTACAGACCAGGGTATCCCCCAGGCTGGGAAATAGGCCCACACCCCGCGCAGGGCTGCTTGACAGACTGACAGCCAGTAGAACCTCTTTCCCGGCCTTAGCCCTCCTTCCCTCCTTCCCTGTCACCTCCTGCCAGTTACTGGAAGCCTAAGAGACTTGGAAGGAATGGCTTTGCCTCTCCCCGAGCAGTCCGAGGGGGCATTTTCAGGACTATCCCCCGGCCTTAAGAAACCCAGCCGTCTGGCCCCCTCCCAATCTCTGCCCTTCTCTGGCTCAACGGCATCTTCAGTTCAAGGTTAAACTGTGCTACGTTATGAGAGACCAGCTTCTGTTTATGTCCAGCCATCCTCAAAATCTGGAGGAAGGCTGTTTTTCGGTTTAGTTCTGAACTTGGTTTTAAGTGAGCTCTTGTGCTTGAAACCTTTCGGGCAGTCAGTCGGGAAGTGTTTCTGGGGCACCCACTCTTGCCTGGCACCGTGCCAGCTTCTAAGGACTTGGCAGTGAGCAAAAAACAGACACGGTCTCTGCTCCTGACTTTGAAAATCTGATAGAGCTACTTACCCTTTCCCCCTGAAAAATGCTGCTGTGTCTCTACATTTTGAAACATGCACATCATTTTAGAGGGTTTGTGGATCCCCTGGGTTTCAGGGGAAACCCAGCCAAGGAAGCTTAAAGATCCATGGTTTCCCGTTGAAGAAACTAGTGCCTGAGAGCACAGGTTCTTCCAGCCCGTGGGACAGAACCAGGAAACTCCCAGGATCGGGAGGGGGCCGCACCTAGGGAAGGCAGGGTCCAGCACGGTTTGTTGCCCATCGTCTGGCTGGGCTTTCTGAAGCCATGTTTCTTGTTCCAGGCTCCCCGAACCTAAGGACAAGGCCTCCGCCTCGCAGAGAATCCAGCCTGGTGCGTGCACTGATTTTCTTCTGTTTTCTTGCTGTCTCCGGGGGTGCACCATGTCGGCTCCAGTTCATTGACGGTCTCATTTCAGTGCCCATCAGTCCAGGGGTTTTCCAGAGCCCTACTGGGCTGCCAGCCTTGTGGGGCCAGGGGCAGAGAGGAAAGCCTGGGGATCTCAGCCATCCCAGGGCCCTCGCTGGACAGTTTATATTCAGAAACACGCTGCGCTCCAAAGCTAAGTCAGTCCATCCCAGCCACTACACTGGCAGACATAAACATTTAGACTGGCCAGCGGGAGTGTCCGGCCAGGGCACTGCCAGGGGCTGGAAACAGGGCGGCTGTCCATGTGTGCCTGGAAGCCTTTCGGCTTCACCTTCCTGGCCCAGGAGTAGCCAATGGCTGCGGTGGATGCCAGAGTCGGGGAGGAGGAGAGCAGCCCAGTGAGCACCCTCCGGTAGGGGTACATAGCGAGGACTCACGTGTGCTGAAAGTGAGAGGCTCAACTTGCTGGGGTCCCTGGCTCTTGGAGGTGGGGCTCCCAGGGTCCAGACATCAGGGAAGCAGATATATATACTCGGGGTCCTGGGCTTAAGTGGCGGTGATGCTGGGCAGGCCAGGAGCCCTAGTACAGAGAACTCTCCTTGGAGGCAGTGGGGTGCACTGGAAAGAGGGGCTTCAAGCCTGCCGGGCGTGGATTTATAGTCCACTTCTGACACTTAGGAACAGCGAGACCCAAGGCAAGTCCATTACCTTCTGCGAAGCTTAATTTCCTCATCTCTGTGATGGGGACGGTGGCAGCCATCACCTGGAGCTGCGGGAAGAAGGAAGTGGGATGGTGTGTGAGGGTTTCTGTTTCCCGTCTCAGCTCTCGGAGGGACTGCCTGCCACACCATGTGGAGAAAGGTCTTGGAAGTCTCGCTGGGCTTAGTGGCAGGGGTCGCCATGATCATGCCCTCTGCCCTGGAGAGGGGAGAGCAGCGGTCTCTGGAAGAGTGGGTCATCAGGAAGTGAGTTTTGAGGATTAGTCCCATGGGGATGGGACCACCCCTGCCCTAGCCAGAAGCCCCGGGGAAGCTCCTATGTCATTGTCCCCTCGAGTTTTCCATGACTAAATGGTGCTTTCTCCCGTCCTCCCATCTCTCTCAGCTCCAGCAGATTATTTTCAGGCAGACTCGATTTTGGCAAGAATGGGGTCATTCCTTCCACACGGACCTGATTCGGGGCTTGCGGCCACGGGGCTGCTGGTCACAGCCAGACGCGGCTGAACCCCACCAGGCTGGGGGTCAGGGCTGGGCTGGGGCCTGAGCCATATCCACTCGCACACACACCTGCAGGGCCGGACACCAGGGCAGGGCAAGTGCCGGAATCGCACCCGGTTCCTCAGACCAGCTCTCTCCCGCCCTTCACTCACTACGACCCAGGGCAGCTGGGCTGTGACCGGCAGGGTTTGGACAGGCCGAGCGGTGAGGGATGAAAAAGGTTCCAAGCCATAGGATGGTGTTGTAGAAGGAATGGTCAGCTCTGGCTTCTATTTGTGGAGCTCTTCCTGTGTCCTTGGCTGGACTAGAAGTTATGTATATAGCTCAGTACTCCTCCTCATGACCCATTTCACAGACAAGGAAATTGAGACTCAGAGAGGTCACAGGTTTTGCCCAAGGCCACACAGCTGGTGCGTTGCCGAGCTGGGATGGGAGCCCACGTGTGTCCAGCTGTAAGGCCGAGGTCTTCTGAGGTCTTCCTGTTACACCACAGCTGCTTCCCTCTCCCTTCCCGCTCTCCCTCCCCCCACACTTTTTGTTTGTTTTGCTTTAACCCCTTTGTATGATACTGGGACCCACCGAAAGTAATGGGGCGGCATGAAATCCGTTTTGATGAGAGCAGAGACCAGATGAAACTGGGGTTTCTGCTTCATGGGGCAAGGGGGCAGTCCTCGTAGTTCACTGTTAAATGCTCGGTGCCCTGGACCAATATCTGGCTCCCAGAAGATGCACAACAAATGTTAGTAAAGTAAACGAACAAGGCTCAGAAGTCATGGCCACAGCCAAATTCTGAATGTCCTTGACCATCATGCTTGGGATCGGTGTCACCAATCCAGGACATTCTAACATACCCACAGAACAGAGGGTCAGTTTTAGTCAGTGCTTGCCTGGCCATTTGGCATCATCGCGATGACCCACTATGGGCTCTCCTCACCCGTCTCCACGCCCCCTTACACCCCTCCCCCCTCCCCAAAGAGATGGCAGATGTCACCCTGCGGCCCTTTTCCTCGACCTAAGGATGTGGCTCTCCTCCCACAGGGCAGTTGGCACAGGCTTTGTTAAATGGCTTCTCTGATTTTTAATTTTACTTTGGGGACCTGGCCATTGAAGCATCTATCTGGACCTCAGAGATGTCAGGGTAGAAATTACTGTTACTAACTGATCATTTTGAAGCTCTGAGGAGTTTCAAGTGAATCATTGGTATTAGTGGAAAGCCTGCTCAGGAGAACAGTCTCCTGGGGGAGACAGTCTGAGCCTCAGGTGACAGATCCTTTCTCAGGCCCGAGTTCCTATGCCTGGTTGGACCCACCACGTTCTGCCTCGGCGGCCCTTCTGATCAGGTGGCTTTTGCTCACTGAGCCCTTCCCTGCCTTAGGGGTTCCAGCTGCCGAAGCCACCAGAGCCCCCTTCTGTTGAGGTGGAGTATTACACCATTGCGGAATTCCAGTCGTGCATCTCTGATGGCATCAGCTTTCGGGGCGGACAGAAGGCGGAGGTGAGTCTGAGGGTTTTAAGTCATGCCTCTCAAAGACCTGCTGTGGTTCCCATTTATGCCTGCCTGGCAACATGACGGGGGGTTTGGGGGGCCAGGAAAGATACAAAAGCAAGACCGTGGGGATAAAAATTGCCCTTAAGCCGTTCTGTGCCATGGTCAGGACCAGACTCCAGGACTCCTGTCTCCACCCAGCGCTGTCCTCACAGCAGCATTTCCCAAAGCCGGCGGCAGGCGCTGGTCATGGAGGCACCTGGACATGAGGGGCTTCTGTGGTTGAGCAGGTTGAAGGACAGTGAGTTACACAAAATCTACCCGTTGTGTGGTTTTCATTGCAGAACTTGTCAGAGCCTATGCTGTAGGGATGTCACTGTGCATCTCTAAGAGGAGGGGACTAGAATAGCAGCATTGCCCAGACCCACTGGGCCCCAGCACACTTTGTCTCCTAGAAGCACCTTGGGGGCCGAGATTCTGAAGAACTCCCATTAGCAAGTACCGCTGTTGGGAGACTGTGGTCCACGCAGCCGAAGTACTAAGGACCTGGGTTCTGGCCACGTCCACACCGCGGTGCTTCTGGCCTTTGATACACTCACTTCTCTTCCTGGGCTTTGATCACTTGTCTCTGCCAGGTGTAGTAACAGACCCTGCGGTGCTCCCCCACCCCCCAGCCTGGCGTTTAGGAGCTTCTGCTTTGTGTCCCTTGCAGGGGGCAGAGATCTGTAATGTGGGTCAGTTCTCTGGAGTGGCTCTGTATAGTAATATGGTTAAATCCAATTAAGACCCCCACCCCCAGCTGTCCGAAGAGCCCTTGGGCAGCTTCCACCTTTGGGGATGGTGTCCCCGGTGTGAATGTTTTCAATCACATGTCTTGGATTTGGAACTAAATTTGGAACGTGCAGAAGTCATTCTGTCAGTGGTGCTTAGGTTTCCAGGAGAGCCTCCAAAGCTCACCATCTAACCATACTTGAGATCTACCAAACTTAAATTTAAATTTTAAGTATGGGGTGGGCAGGGCAAAGGAAGGACTATAGAACCAAAGGAAAGAGGAAAGTCTTTCCTCTCTGGTGGGGCTACAGGGGGCTGATCTCAAGCAGAGCTTGCCTTTGGCAGTTTCTCTCGCTTCCTTCCTTGCCCCTCTTGCCCTAATGCCAGTTTTTCATGCTCCCCCACCGACCCCCAAATGCCTCTTTCTCCAGGAGTGTCCCACAACCCAAAATTATCTTCCCTTTATGTTCCCCAGTCCAAATACAGCACCACAACCAGCACCACACTCCCGGCCTTTAGCTGATCTCAAATTGTAGTTAAGAAAGAAGCTCCTTGAACTAGTTTATACTAACATGGAAATGACTAAAAGACCCTCATCCCTCCCACAGGAAATCATTTAACCCAAAGAAATCCTTCCAGCCAGTGGGATTTTATTGGGATCCCACATGCAGTGAAAGGACCACAGGCAGTAGGGACAGCAGGGAGGAGCTGTGCAGGGTGGCTCTGGGCACAGGCCCTACTTCCCAGTTCAGCTCACCTGCATCTTCCCATTCTCTTCTGACCTGAGACACATTTTCTATGTTCACCAACGGAGGACCTAGCAATACTGGGGGTAGGATGAGGAACAGTGGAAAGCATTATTTTTTGTACCTATGGAGCCTTGGTGAGTTGGATTCTGTAGGGACCAGAAGCGGTAGGTCCTCTAAGTACATAGCCTAGGGGGAGAAAAGGGGTCTGTGGTTGAAAAAAAGAAAAGGGGTGGTGATGGAGACTTGGAGGACCAGGGGAGAGGGTCTGGGGCAGTGGAAGGAAGTGATAGGGACCCAGGTTTGAATTCTAGCCCAGCACGTATTACCCTGGGTCACTTACTCAGCAGCTCACTTGGCTTAGCTGTGAAATGGAGACCCCACGTCCTAGCCTGGCACACTATAGGGCCCAGCGATCGTCCCGGCTCACTGGTCTGCTCTGCTCTCCCCCAGGTCATCGATAAGAACTCGGGTGGCTGGTGGTACGTGCAAATTGGTGAGAAGGAGGGCTGGGCCCCCGCATCCTACATCGACAAGCGCAAGAAGCCCAACCTGAGCCGCCGGACGAGCACGCTGACCCGGCCCAAGGTACCCCCCCCTGCGCCCCCCAGCAAGCCCAAGGAGGCTGAGGAGGGCCCTGCAGCCTCTGCAGAGAGCCAGGACTCCCCACTGAAGCTCAAGTACGAGGAGCCCGAGTATGACATCCCTGCCTTCGGCTTCGACTCAGAGCCAGAGCTGAGCGAGGAGCCCACGGAGGACAGCGGCTCAGGAGATAGGCGGCCCAGCCAGGCCCACAGGCCCTCACCTGCCTCCTCGCTGCAGCGGGCCCGCTTTCGGGTGGGCGGCTCTTCAGAGGACGTGGCGCCAGAGGAGGAGACCATCTACGAGAACGAAGGCTTCCGGCTGTGTGCGGAGGACGCCCTGTCAGCCAGACGCTCCTCCCGGGACAGCCAGTCCCCGGGGGGCTCCCCTCTATCCCTGGCCAGGAAAAACTCCCCCAGATCGGGCTCCCCCAAGTCGTCCTCCCTCCTGAAGCTCAAGGCGGAGAAGAATGCCCAGGCAGAACTAGGGAAGAACCACTCCTCGGCCTCCTTCTCCTCCTCCATCACCATCAACACCACCTGTTCCTCCTCCTCCTCTTCCTCCTCCTTGTCCAAGAACAGCGGGGACCTGAAGCCCCGTTCCGCCTCGGACGCAGGCATCCGTGGCACGCCCCCAGTCGGGCCAAAGCGGGATGCTGACCTGAAGGCGGGGCTGACCTCGTGCGCCCGGGCCAAGCCGTCGGTCCGGCCCAAGCCGTTCCTGAACCGAGCAGAGTCCCAGAGTCAGGAGAAGATGGACATCAGCACTTTACGGCGTCAGCTGAGACCCACGGGCCAGCTCCGCGGCGGCCTCAAGGGCTCAAAGAGCGAGGATTCAGAGCTGCCCCCCCAGACGGCCTTTGAAGGTCCCAGTGAGGGGTCCCGAAGAGGCTCTGCTGACCTCATTACCCCCCCAGCCTCCACACCCCCGTGTCCCACCAAGAAGGGACCAGAAGGGCAGGCCACCTCCTACACAACGTGTAGTGCCTACCAGAAAGTCCAGGACTCGGAGATCAGCTTCCCCGCAGGCGTGGAGGTCCAGGTGCTCGAGAAGCTGGAAAGCGGCTGGTGGTACGTGAGATTTGGGGAGCTGGAGGGCTGGGCCCCTTCCCACTATCTGGTGCTCGGCGAGAACGAGCAACCCGACCCCGCTGGCAAAGAGCCAGACACCGTAAGCCCCAAAAACAAGCAGCACGAGGGCAAGTCCGACAGCCTGGAGAAGATCGAGAAGCGGGTCCAAGCATTGAACACCGTCAACCAGAACAAGAGGGCCACACCGCCCATCCCCTCCAAGCCCCCTGGGGGGTTCAGCAAGACCTCGGCTGCCAGCACGGTGAAGATGAGGAATGGTGTGCGGCAGGTGGCCGTGAGGCCTCAGTCCGTGTTCGTGTCCCCGCCCCCCAAGGACAACAACCTGTCCTGTGCCCTGCGGAGGAATGAGTCGCTCACGGCCACCGACGGGCTCCGGGGTGTCCGCCGGAACTCCTCCTTCAGCACCGCACGCTCGGCCGCCGCAGAGGCCAAGGGCCGCCTGCCCGAACGGGCTGCCAGCCAGGGCTCAGACACGCCCCTGCTGCCCGGCCAGCGCAACGGCATCCCCGTGTCCCCTGTGCGCCCCAAGCCCATCGAGAAGTCCCAGTTCATCCACAACAACCTCAAAGACGTATATGTCTCCATCGCAGACTATGAGGGGGATGAGGAGACGGCGGGCTTCCAGGAGGGTGTGTCCATGGAGGTCCTGGAGAGGAATCCCAACGGCTGGTGGTACTGCCAGATCCTGGATGGGGCAAAGCCCTTCAAAGGCTGGGTGCCCTCCAACTACCTGGAGAAAAAGAACTAATAGTGAGGGGGGCGGGGTCCATCCAGCCTGGGTGTGGATGAGTGGGGGGATGAAGACAAAGGGGGAAGGGAAAGTGGGAGGGGGTGGGGGAAGGACGTTAAACCCTGCAGAATGTGTGAGCTCCGCCGTGCTCCCTTCCGGGCTGTCCCCCTCTCCGGCTGGCAGGCAAGGTCTGGCGGGGACCCGCACGGAGCAGGGAAGCCAGCAGGCACGGGTGCACCAGGCCTGGGACCAGAGGTGAGAAAGCTGAACCCTGTGTGGGCACCTCAGTGACTTGGCCAATGGACCCGGTGGCATTTGGGACAAGCCAGGTGGGAAACTCGAATTGTGCCTTGGCTGCAGATCTGGAGGGGACCTCCGGGGCCTGCCCCTGTCCCCCACCCCCAGCCTGGTTTCCGTGGCTAGCACCTTGCCACCGGAGGTCGTCCTTGGATCGTCCTAAACCTGTATTAGTGAATTATGCTGGTTTCCCCGGGACTGCCGCCACCCACCGCGGGTGGCACGGGGCTTGAAGGTGTCTTGTGGGAGCTCAGCCTGTCCCTGGGCCAGGCCACCTGTCAGTGTATGTCGGTTCCGCGGGTGCCAGCAAGGACCACCTTGCTTACCCATCACTGTCCCTGGCCTTGAGAAGGGACACCTTCTGGGGCACCCCGTCCGTGTTGGACCGGCATCCCCAGAGTTCCCAGAGAGGGTGGGCAAAGCTGTCGGTCTCTACACCGTCTGCACAGACTTTATTTTGGGTGTTTCAGGGTGGGCAGTTCTTTTGCATGTTTTGGGAGAGGTTTATTGATTTGGGGCTTCTATGTCAGCCCTTGGGTTTTGGTCTTATTTTAGGGGTTGTTCGGGGGCCCAAGGGCGGTCAGCCTTATGGGGGACAGGACGAGGAGCAGATGTGGCTTTTCTGTTGTGCTCTTGCCGGAAGGTTGTTGGTTTTGTTTGCGTTTCACTTTCTCTCCCTCTACAAGCCAAAGTCCTTTCATTTGGTTTCCACTGTCGCGGACAGAACCCGAGCATGGCGCTTGCCGGAGGGCGTGGGCGCGGAAGGCCCCCTGGCGGACGTGCCCCACTGGGGGCAGAACCCCCCCTCCCCGGGAGAGGGGAGGGGCGTGTGCAGGAGAGAAGTCAGCTCTCACGCTGCTGGGTGAGCATCCTTCTGCGTCCATTCTCCCACCTGGGCAGGACCAAAACCCTTCCGTGTGAACTGTGGAGCAGCACCCAGCACCAACTGGGCGGCCACCACCAGCCACCCCCCACCCCCACACGATGCCACAGGTACCCAAAAAGATGGAGGACCCCCAGGCTGGGAGCCGACCTGGTCTCCCCAAGGGGCAGTGCCCCCCCGTGAAAAGAGGAGAGAATAAAGTCCCTGTCAACTGTGGGTTGTGTCTTTCAGTCGTTGACGTTTCGGAGGGGACCCTCTAGAAGCCTCGGCTTCCCTCAAGGACTCCCCCTTTGCTGGGAGTGGAATTCCACACGTGCCTTTGATTGTGGACTGATCGGGCTTCGCGGCCACCGGCTCAGCTGCCAGAGGCCCGGACGAAGGGTTGGTGTTTTCTACAAAGGAGGAAAGGCCCTCCCTCTCCCCCTGCTCCCCACCCAGGCAGTGTATGTTGTCTGAAGGTCAGCACGGGACCCCGTGTTCCGTGCCTTCAGTACCCTACCCAGCCCCCCGCCCCCGGAGGCCTCGCCTGGGGACCTCCCCAGCCCTCCTCCCTCGCCGTACACTGATGCCTGGCAGCTACAGCAAACCGTGCCTGTTCTTTGTTGAAGGGCCGTGGTGAGATTTGGTTTCCTTTTGCTTTGTGAGTTTGTTTAAAATTGAAATTAGTTCTTTTCTTCTGCTGGACAGTATTAAATAGAGCAGGATACTGAGTTAATCTGCTAGGTTGCAGTACTAATGGTAGTGGTTTAGTGTCTTCCTATTAATATTATTTGGACTTATTTGAACAATAATGATAAAGAAGTGGTTCATTATTTGTTAATTAATGCACTTTACTGAGGTGGAATGGGAAGAAACCCAGAGAGCAAAGTGCATTCCTTAAAGATGCAGTATATACTTTTCTCATTTTTAAGCAGCACATATTTATTAAAAGAAGAAGAAGTAATTTATGATTATTTAAAATAAATTTAAAAGTAGAGTGACTATTGGGCGATAGGACCTTCCGTGTAGCCGTCTTCCAGGGGGAGGGCCCCAGTGGCCTGGCTCCTCCACCGTCTCCACTGAGCCAGTTCAGTCAGTAACGTACCCGCCAGGCCAGGGGGAGGAGCAGGACGCATCTGCCAAGCACAGAGCATCTCAGTTGGGACTGGACCACAGTGTTCCCCAGAGCCTGCCTTTCCCTGCCCTTCCTCACTGCGCTGCCCTGTGGGGCTCTCCAGCACCCAGGAGGCCCACATTCTCTGAGCTCCCCTCTCTCCTTGATCCCCAGTGCTCTAAGCGATGGTCCTTAAAAGTGACCTTGACCAAGAACAGGAAATTACTTTCCCAAAATCATGGAGCTAGTTAATGGCAGAGCACCACAGCGCATCCATCCTTGCACTCCTTCCCAGGCCCATTATAGTTTATCATGTGGTCAGCATGTTTACATGGTGACATCCAGCCCCCCAAGGATGGCTGGGAGTTGCTCGGTCATCTAAGAGAAGTGGGGGATGCTGCCACCTGGTGACAGCGTGTAGATTTTGGGCAGTGAAAAGGGATTGCCATGCCCCATCTTCGCACCTCACCCCCTCACCCCCCACCATCATCCCCTGACTCACAACCCAGCACAAATCCTGCAAACCCAAAGAGAATATGAATACTTGAAGCAAGAAGGGTGCATGCCAATCCCTCTTGGAAATGGCCAGCGGGCGCCAGGCCTCCGTGCCCCTGGACTCCCAGCCCCACCCAGGGCAAGAGGGCCTTTCCCTGGAGCTACTGAGCTGCTTTGTGATGTTGGAGGGTCCCACCAGCAGCAGGTGGAGGAGGGAGGGGCCTGCGGCTCTGACCCATCTGGAGGAAAACCAGATCAGACTAAAAAAGGAAAAAGAAAAATGAAATCTCAGCAGTGTCCAAACCCAGTTTCCCATTAGTTGTGATTGAAAATGTGAGATGGCATTGTATTGCTGTATACTGCAACTTTAATCATAATGAGCCCTTCTGAGGTCATTACTGAGCTTTATATAATGCCTGAAGATGCAGCATTTGGTGCTTTTTCTTTCAGTTTAAAGACCCTTTTCTTTCATTACAAGGGGGGGAAAATGTCTTCATCTCTCTCCCATTTTGAAGCAGCGGGCCTGGGCGGGGTCCCTGGCCCTGCCACAGCTGTTCCCACTGGGCTGGGGGACCCCATGGGCGGCAGGAGGGACTGGAAGGGGCAGCCCCGGAGGCGAGCAGGTGAGCGTGCTGTCTGCCCCTGGCTGTGGCTCGGCCCTCCACCCCTGGCTTGGCCCCAGAGGCTTCTCTTTCTTACTCTCGATTCTCCATCTTGACGAAGGCATTATATAGAATCGTTTTAATCACTTTCAGATGTTAGAGCAGCATATTTTACTGGTATTTATATCCATCGCTTTCCTCAGCAAGGCATGTTACTACTTTTATCGTCTAAGGAAAAAAGACAAGGGAATTTCAGTCGAGTGTTATTTTCATATTACTAGTATTTGCAGAGTAGGCGTAGAACTATTTAAGTTTAGACCTTGGTTTGGTAGTTTGTTTTAAGGAAAAAAGAAAAAGATAAAGTAGCCCCTACTTTTCATTTTTTTTTTTGTATTTAACTAATATATTACTTCTTTAAGGTTACTCACCTCCCCTACCCCTCCAAATACTTTGCATTCTCAACCAAAAATGAAAACAATCTGAGAGGCAGGAAAAGTGCAATATTACCGGGGGCTGCCAGGGCTTGTTGGGACGGTGGTGGGAGCTCAGTGGCCCAGTGTGTCCGTAGAAGGACGTGGGGCTGTGGAGCAGACAGGTGACCTTCTGGGTGTTGATCTCTTACCCCTCCTCTATCCCCCCTGCAAGTTAGCAGAGGGCAGCCCCTTTTTCTGTTGGGTGTTCTCCACCTAGGAGGGATTCAGGGATGTGGCTCGGGGCTCTTGACCTCCCGGGGCTCTGGCCCTTGGAGCAGAGCAAAGGACTCCAGGAACAGTTCCTTGTTTTCATTTCCATTGCTTTTCAGCCAGCTGCCCAGAAAGCCCTGTCTTAAAAATCACTCCCAGCAGCCCTGTCTCACCCCAGTCTTCTGATGTGTGGGCCATGATACTTTTGATGTATGTTTGAGTCTTTTTAAAACTATGTAACCTCAGTTTGGTTTATGGGCAGGAACCCTAGATGTAACCAAATCCTTTTTTGGGGATGTGGGTGCCTTGAGCCCTACAGACCCCAGTGAGACACCGATTCCCACAAGCCTGCGGCTAGGCCTGGTGCTAAGCTTGGGCCACCCATTCATCTCAATGACTTCAGCCTGAGGAGGGAGCCCTGCCTCTTGCTTAACACCCTGACAGTTCCCAGAGGGCCTTAGAGAAGCATCTGAGGGGCCTACTCAGGTCTTTGCGGACAGCTTACCCCAACAGCCACCAAGCCAGCCTCCTCCTCACTTACGCAGGTCAAGAAAGCAGCAGGATGGGAAGTCTCTGGGTCCAAGCCCTTGGAGCTCTGCCCTTCAGGGCTCCAGGGACATCCTTGCTGGCTTGTGCCCTCCATCTCCAGTACTGTACGCTTGCTGCTCCAACCCCTTGGTTTGGTGAATTTCTGTACAAACGTGGATCTGTGTGCCCAGGGGGGGCCGTGCCCCCGTGTGTGGGTCTCTCTCCTTGGAGTATATACATCTGTATGTCCCAACTTTGAGAATCTCGATGCAGAGCTCTCTGGAAAGAGAATCATCCACATTGCTAAAGAATTAAGATTCCCTCATTTTTTTGAGGGCTGTGTGTTGAGAGAGAGAGAGAGAGAGAGAGTGTGTGTGTGTGTGTGTGTGTTGGTAGTTTCCCACTTGAACCAAATAACACGGGGTTAGAGAACAAATACCGGGCAAGCTGTCTCCATTTTATAAGTCCTTGGCACTGGGCAGGCCCCATGGGACTCGCAGTTTCTGGCAGCAAGTGTGTTGTTATTCACACGTAATTTTGGCTGGAGAGTGCAATGTGTCTTTTTTTTTTTTTTGTAATTATTTTATTATTTCGTTGGAAACTTCACACTGGCATTAACAGATCTAGCAGAAGCAGCCTAGGCCATCATCCCGGGCTCCAAAATGAAGCTGTGGAAGAGAGAAGTCACCGGGTGTGGATGCTCTGAGATGGCTGAACCGGGTCACCACCTCCGGATGTGCGATCCGGCAGGCTGAGCCCGTCCGCTGCCGCCGTGCTTGTCATCGCTGCAGGAGGCCCTCGGTTCTTGTTTCTGAGGGTAGTCAGGCTGCTGGGGGCGAGAACGTGCTCAAGGTGAGGTCAGTACACCAGACTGCACGGCCCAGCTGAGCATGTCATGGGAGCGGTGTGGGGTGCTTTCCCTTGACCCAACGGAGCTTTTGGCCTAAATCGTGATCCCTATTTAAGGCAGCCTCAGTGGTTCTCAAGTTCTGCGACCAGAGACAGTGACAGGATGGGGTTACTGACCTACAGCCTTGTTTCAGGAAAAGCAGCCTCATTGATTTTCGTTTTCCTCTTGTTTTGTCCTGCGCACCTAGATCCACAGCCAGAAGCTGGGCTCCCTGGTGCTCGCAGACCAAGTAGAGGGCTCTACCTTCTAGGGCCTTGATCCAAGCCTGCCTGTAAGTTTGGGGTTATCATGCGATCTCCTTTCCCCAATCCTATCTTTTTAATCTTGGGTTTGCACTTGACCTTGACAATCAGCCCCCTCTCCCATCCCCGTCCTAGAACTTAGTGGCCTTAGAGAATGGGGTTCTGAAGTGAAGGTCCCTCCTTTTGTTCCCAGTTCCACCCTGGCTAAGGGCTGGACCTCAGGAGGCAAGAGGAATGGGGAGAGAGCGTGTATGAGAATTGTTTGAGGGCAGAAGAAGGGCTCGAGCATGTTGGAGGCAAGCGAGAGGCACGTTGGAGTGAGGAGTGTGTGCATGTTTGGAGTGGCTGGGGCTTACCGTCCCTTCCCTGGGAAGGTGGCTTCCAGAAGAGGATGTCTTCTAGGCAGAAAGGGAAAGTGTGAGAAGGCTGAGAGAGGGTTTGGAGTCTGGAGTTTGGTCTTTATTCAAAAGAAGGAAGTAGTCAGTTCTGAGCGTTTCAGGAGAAAGACAACAGGTACAGAGGGAATTTACTGATTCAGCCCCCAAGGGTCCAGTCAGAGTAGGTTGAAAAAGCCCTAAGATTTGGCCACAGAAACAGACACCCTGAGGAGATAGCTACTTGCTGGGCTACAACCTGGGTCACCAGTATGCTGGTAATGAATAGTCACTCATTTACTTAGTGGAGATGGGAACTTGCTAGCAACAAACCAGTCTTTGAGTCTAGAGGCTCTGGCTCCAGAACATTCCTCCATCTCCCAGGTTACCAGCAGGTTTTGCCCACATCCCTTTGTCCAATCCAGAGCTAGCCTCTTAAATTGCTTGCACTGGTTAGAGAGCATTGACTGTACTGGGTTGTCCAGTAATGACCCACAACGGCCAAGCATGTCTGGGAGGGAAGTTGCCTCATTTCTTCTTCTGTTGACACCAGTCATTCTGGAGTATCTCTCCTGATACCTGCGGTGACTTGGTCTGCTGAGCCGGCTGCGCAGGTGTGACTCAGAAGACAGGGGGCCACACACACTCCTGCATGGACAGGCCCTTTCAGTTTCCATGGCCTATCACCAGGCCACCTTTCCGTAAGCACCTCCTTAGGAGAGAGAAGGGTAAACAGCCACCATTCTTGGATCTGCAACTTGTTCTCTGCAACAGGTTTTCTTGAAACCTGGGGTACAGGCTGGGAAAAGGGTTTCACTGACTGTTCCTGAGAGGTCTGCGGGAAGGTGACTTCTGAGTGAAGATGTGAGCGGCGGTCCCTGAAGTGTGGTTTGGGGAGCACGTGGTTGCCTGTGAACTGTTGGGTGTCTCTGGGGCCCCAGAGCTTTGGGGGGTCCTTCACAGGGCCCACTGAGCCCCCGCAGCTCCTGGCAGGCTCTATGGGGTCCGGAGGAGGCTGTGCCCTCTTCTACCCATAGCAGAGAAACTGAAGGTAAGGACGGTGAATTCAGCGCAGTCAATTTGAGTGCTAAAACATTTCCAGGATCAATGGTGGTGCTAAACTATCTCCATGTTTCTAATATTTTTAATAGTGGGTTGTTCTTTTTTTTTTTTAATTGTTCTCATCACAAGAATGCAGTGTCCTTGGGGAAGGGACGCAACCCCTTGGCCTGCCACTTTCCAGATGTCCTTTATCCTGTTGATGGGACTCTTCGGTCTGCAGAAAATATTCTGTCTTGGCATGCTTCTAGACTGTAAGATTTGGGTTGTTTTGTTTTGTATTTTGTTTATGTTTACATCTTGTATTTCCCTGAAAACTAAATAAAGTTTTTGGCCTTTTTAACTGAACAGAATCACCTTTTTAATTCTCCCTGCCATCAGAAAAGCCTTCCAGCACCTTTTGCATCCAGAACACAGTGTGAACTGCACAGTCCCGGGCCCCTCTGAGGACACTGGAGGGGTGGGGGGGGAGGCAGGTAAGTTGCCACGTTCGTTGGGGAGAGCCATGCTCAAGTTTCCCTTCCCTTCCTCCCCACCCCCTTACCCCCTCCCCCTTACCCCCCTCCCTGCTATAGGAAGCTTCTGGGCAGTGGCCAAGGCTTTGAGAAAGAGGGATGCAGACCTTGGGACAAAAGACCCACATCCAGCAGGCCTGGCTGGCCCCTCAGCTTGGAGCCCCGGGTGCTCCCCTGCTTTTGCTGGACACGAGTAAACAGGGCTGGGCTGTCCTGCTGTAGGGACCAGAGCATCGTCCCAGGAGAGATGACAGGAAGGCAGGCATGCTCTGTGCTGGAGTCCCAGCCGCAACAGATGGGCAAGATTCCCACACTGTGCCTGGACCCACTCCACCACTCCCAGCTTCTACAGCCAACCAGGTATACTCAGCAGGTTGAGAAAGTTTCACTAAAGGTCTGGGGCCAGAGGCCTCCCTTTTCTAGGCTGCTGTCACCCCATCAGTATGGGCCCCTCCTGACCTGTGTGACGGAGGTGTCATCCTCCCGTTAGCCCCTAGGTGGCAGTGCCACCCCACAAGGGTGTAGGGCCAGGTTTGGGCCCACCTTAGCCTTAACAGAGCGCTAAGGAGGCCTCAGGGACTCTGTTCCTGCCCCTCACGGATCCAGGGATCTGAGGGCACCAAAGGGCAGTGGCTTCTCTCTTTCAGCTTACAAGGCTCACCTGGCATTCTGGTCCCCTCTGTCCAAGCCCCAGGTCATGCCCCTGTCGCCCACTCCAGGGAGTCTCCCCTGATTGTTGACACCTGACCCTTCCCCTCCCCAAACCTATCCTGGTCCTCCCTCCCCAGCCGTCCACACAGCACAGCACAGCCCTCAGGCTGGTACGAAATCACCTTTATTCACAATCACAGCGACCCAAGTTCACAAAGGAGGCAGCAACTATCCCAGCACTAACAGAGACAGTGACACGGATGGCTTCCTCTCCCCAAACCACAGGCCACGCGGCCCCTGCACGTAAGACCTTCCCTTGCCTCTGAGGAGACTCCTGGTGGGACAGGGCCACCACCTGTCTCACCCCACCCTCGACTCCCATGGAGGGGGTCTCCAGGGTCAGTGACTGGGAAGTGGAGACCCACAGCGGAACCATGACTTCCTGGAGGCCCACTGCAAGGCAGGGGCAGTCAAAGGCCCAGTCTGGCGTTCTGACCCCCCAGTGCATCCCATCCAACACTCCACAGCAGCCCCTCACCACAGAAGTCCCAAGAGTCCCAGAGAAAGTCTGCTCTCCTCCCCAATCATTTTACAGAGGTGCATGCTGAGGCTGAGAAGGACTCTGACTCGGCCAGGGCCACCCCGCTGCCCAGTGGCCGGGTCTAGAATCCGAATCCCACACTCCGCCGGCCACAGAAGCAGCGGTCTCCGATGGGCATGAAAAGCCATCAGAGGGGGCAGAGGGTTGGGAGGCTGGCGGGAGTCTGGGAGCCAAGAGTCTGGGTGCGGGTGCCAGCCAGCCCACAGTCTATTGAGCAGAAATCAGAAGGGCCAGGACCTGGCCCCTTCCCTCCTCATCTTTCCTGAGGGTAAAGAGCCTTACTAAGAACAGCCTCCCTAACCCCTACTGCGAGTAGGCCCTCCCAGCCCCATTCCCTGACCCAAGCTCGGCTCCCCTCCTTCAGCCTTGCCAGAACTGGGTACCTCCTTGTGGAAGGGGGAGCTCCTGGGCCTCCTGACATAGCTGAGCAAACTCTGATGACCCCGGTGCACCCCAGAGAGGAAGGGCACTTTGAGGCTCTGGGAGAACCACCAGCCTTAGGACACTAAGGAAGCTCAGTTTATCTCTGTAAAATAGACACACTTGGACAGGAGTCCTCCCAATTCAGCCTGTTTTTATGGAGTTCTAATTCATGGTAAGCAAAGATGGCTATGGACTTGGGGCTGGAGCCTGGGGAAGATTCCGAGAGCTACCTCTGCAGCCCTTTCTCACCAGGCACTCTGCACACCAGGGCAGCATTTCTAGGAGCCCCAGGGGATTGGCAACTCAATCATACCCACCCCCCCAAAAAAACCAACCCACAAACCAAATAAATAAATAAATTAAAATAAGAAAAAAGGCTGGTGTTACCCCCAGGGTATCCCACCCCCACTCCAGGGTCCTGGCCTCACCTGGGGATACTACAGTCTGAGTAGCAGCCAGGTCCAGAACAGCACTGAGATCCGGGAGGACAGGTCTCAGAGGGCAAAGGCAAACCTGCTCTTAGAGAAACTTCCAGAAGACAGACGCTGCTCTCCAACCTACAACAAGGCTGTCCCTGGGCGGCAGCATCTGGCGAGATGACTGGGGCAGAAAGGCTATGGCCAGGAAGGGCCCTTCTGCATCTCAGCCAGGGCACAGGGTTAGAGACCCATGCCTGTCCATCCACCACCTCCGTGAGTGGGAGAGGGGAATGGCATGGGGGCTGCAGCCTGCCCAGGGTGAGAGGTACCTGCTGGCTGTACCCTGGCCGTCAGGCCTGAGGGGCAGGGGAGAGAGGAAGAAGGTGGGTACAGGTCAGAGAGTAAGGCAGCAGCTCGGGCTACCTGTCTGGGGCCACTGTCAAGCAGGTCGTACACTGCTCAAGGACAGCAGGCTGAGAGAACAAATGGAGACTGACACCTGGGCCATACTCTGAAGGCCCTAGCTCAGGGACACATCTGCCCAGAGGAAGGGACATGTTTTCTAATTCTCACATGGACTATAGGACTTCCTAGCAATCTGCCCCAGATGGGGAAGGATTAGGAGAGGCTGAGACCCCTGTTTAGCCCCTCAGCAAGCAGGGTAGAGTGGGTGCAGAGAAGGGAAAGACAGGAAGAGCGCAGACTCCTCCCCTCCCCTCTGCTGGGCAATTTGTTTCTGCCCCTCACCTCCCTGCCTGATACTCCCTTTCTCCCCAAACCTTCGAGGGCCTCAGTTTCCCGTGTTTAATGAAGAAGGGAAAAGAGTTTCCAAATTGTGGAAGAAGAAAAGGGGCCCTGTGGGTTTGCCCCTTGGCTGGAGTGGAGCCAAAGCCTGCGGAGGCAGGCGTGCAGGCTGGGGCGCCACAAGGGGCTAGGAGCTGCGGTAGGTCTTGATAATGTCCTTGATGGGGCGGCGGCAGATGGGGCAGCAGGCGTGCAGGGCCTTCTTGAGGCGCAGGCCACAGGCATAGCAGAGGCACATGTGACCACACGTGTAGATGACCGTGTCCACGGCATGCTCATAGCAAATGGTGCACTCATCGCTCCACTGTCCTGTGCCTGGGGTTACTGGTGATTCGGGCAGGCTTACTGGAGAGTTGGGGGCTGTCCCTGGGGATAAGGGGACACCAGTCAGCGGGTACATGGTCCAATCTGGCCCCAGGTTCACGGGAAGAGAGCCCCCCGGTCTCCTGTCTCTCACTCCATCAATTAGCGTCTGCCTGTTTCCCCTGACAACCCACTTCCTGGGCGCTGGGAGGTCCCTGATGAGGGGCCAGGGTGCCCATGAGGCAGTGAGAGGAGAAGAGGGGTGGAGGAAGGGAGGGGGCCCAGAGTCTTTTAAGGAAGGCCCCCACTGAGCTATCCTTTGTTCTTCCCAGTGTACTAGAAAGTGCTCTGCAGAAAGGTGTCCAGCTGGGGGACAGGGTGGGATTCTCCCAAGAAACCACCACCCAGGCACCTGGGTGGCTCACTTGGTTAAGTGAGTGCCTTCAGGTCAGGTCATGATCCCAGAGTACCAGGATCGAGTCCCACATTGGGCTCCCAGCTCCATGGGGGTCTGCTTCTCCCTCTGATCTTCTCCCCTCTCATGCTTTCTCACACACTCTCTCTCTCTCAAATAAATAAAATCTTTAAAAAGAAATCACCATCCAACAACGGTTCGCCAAGTGTATCTCCAGCTCGTCCAGTGCTCAACTCTGACACGAGGCTGCACTCCGGCCTCAGCCAGGGGGTCTCGGGGTGTGGGGGTCTGCCAGGGGCACCATGGAACTGCAGTGGCCAGCCTACTTACCGCCCGAAGAGCTCCCCAGCGGTCCGGAGCTGCACGTGCTGAGCAAGGGGTCGGAGAGGCGGCTGCCCAGGGCACTGGGCGAGGTTGGTGTGGAGGCAGGGGAGCAGGACAGTGATGGGATGCCCCGCTCTGCCAGGATGGTGGAGCCTGCAGAGGGGGAGGGAGGGACGCATGAGCCACTGAGGGGCCTACTGGGCCTCCTAGAGGGTCCCAGGAGAGAAAATGCTGACACAGCACCACCACACAGCCCAGCCACTGGGTGGGCTCAGGGCAGGATTCCAGAAAGAGGCCCACTGCCCTGCCCCAGCTCTTGGTTTCCACCCACAAACTGGAGGGCCACTTCATGCTCTGGTGTTACTGCATCAGCAGTCTCCAAACGAGCCCCCTGCCTGGAATCCCACCTCTACCCTTCCTACGCACCTCACCTTCGAGATTTCCCATGCCAGAGAACAAAGACCCCCTCCTACCGCCCGGCGTGGCCCTTCCAGCCCTAGCCTGACCCTCCGGGTCCAAGCCTCGTGCTCCCTCCGTCACTGCCCCCAGGTATCACCCACCGTCTCAACTACAATGGCATCTTTCAGATGCCCTTCAGCATCTCCCAAGCTCATTCTGTGCCACATTCTCTCCTTCCTTCCTTCCCTCCCTCTTCCTCTCCTCTCCTCACCTCCCTCTTTTCTTCCTACCCCGAACCCCCGCCGCTCCTCCCTTCAACAAGGTACCAGGTTCCGAACAGGTACCATCCACTGTGTAAACATAACACTGAGAACAAGACCGACAGAGCCCTTGCCCCCAAAGAGCTAACTGTCCAGGGAGCCCCTTAGGGCTGTCCTCAAACCCCCTCCTCTGGGCAGCTTTGACTACCCCCACAAACCACATTACTTAGCACTGACCAGGCACACACACCACATACATGGGACTAAACTACCACAAAGTTGGGTATTATTTGTTCTTTGTCCAGGTACGCAGCTTTGTTTTCCCAGGTGATGAGCTTCCTGAGAGCAGGAAATCGTATTCACCTGTGACTCTCCCAAGGCTCTAACATACAGCCCTACACATAAATGCTCCACGAGATCCTTTTATCACGTGTTCTAAGTCAATAGTCACTGTTTCCAAGGATATGCATTAGATAGCCACATGGGGTTTCTCTGGTGTTAATAGTTTTCAAGTTAACTAGCCTCTTCTTTCAGAAATTCACACCTCCTAGTTTTCTTGCCTTATTGCACTGGCTAGCATTTTCAGAACAACACCATAAGGCATCCCCCTATCATATTCCTGACTTTAATGAGAATGTTTCTCATATTTTGTCCTTAAGTATGAAACTAGTGATCATTTTGGAGTAAAGGAAATATCCTTCCATTCTTAGTTCATTTAGGCCTCTGACGAAGCACAGCACTCCTCTGTAAATAATTACCCTTCACACACTATCACTGGCTTAGTCAGTTTAGCATCTACCTTCAGCTCAGGTCATGATACCTGGGTCCAGGGATAGAGCCCTGCGTTGGGCTCCCTGTTCAGTGGGAAGCCAGCTTCTTCCTCACCCACTCCCCCTGCCTGTGTTCCCTCTCTCACGGTCTCTCTCACTCTGTCAAAAAATAAAATCTTAAAAAAAGAAAAAAAAAAAAGCTGTACATGATCACCACCACTGCCCACCTCATTAAAGATTCACGCTGCATATTAAAGGCTCTGAGAAGTTATGCAGTAAAGAATCCCCGACTTTTTCCTCACAGAACACTCTGAGAAACAACTTTCACAAGTCCACATCCACCAGTCCATTCAAACTCCATCCATTCAAGCCCAGGAAATAAAGGGCCAGACCTCTGCAATCCCATTTCCTCCAAGGCCCTCTGCTCGGATTCCCCATAGGCTCCCAACCCAGGGACCACAAGGCACAAACACCTGGCTTCAGACATACCAAACTCTTTCCTATCTAGACATGCTGCCGCCCTTACGAGGCAGAGGCTTTAATTCCCATTTTGGAGAAATGGAAACTGAGCCTCAGAACGTTAATTGCTGGTGGAAACCTTTTTTCTCATTTTTAAGTAGCCACTGAGTTGTTTATGTACCTGTGGGGACATGGCTTAATCAGATTCTGGGAGTGAAACTCGGGGATCCACACTTTTCTGCCCGCCCCCAGGATGCGGCTGGTGAGATTGAAGGATAAGGTCCAGCGGATGGAGTCCGGCCCAGAACTCATTTCGGTGCCTGTGACTCGGTGGCAAGACAGCGCAAGGCAGCGGGACACGGCAGATTCGCCCCCTTCTCCTTCCCCGAAAGGGTCCTGTCCTCCAGGAAAGGGCACGGTCGCTGGGGCTGTCGGAGGGGCCCTCGGGGGAGGCACTCACCGAGGATGCGGATCTGCGTGATGGCTCCGTGCAGGCCGAAGAGCATCCAGAGCGGCTGCGTGGCGTCCACGCACAGCTGCATGCCCACCGCGGCGCCGTTGTGGCTGAGGTGAAGCTCGCCGTCGGCGTTGACCACCAGGCCCAGGATGTCGCCGCTGTGCAGGGGCCCCGGCACGCGGCACACGGCCCAGAACTCCTTGCGGTCCGCCAGGGCCTCGGGGCTGAAGGGCAGGTCCGCGGGCCGCAGCGTGCCGGGGTCGCACGTGGTGACGCCAAAGGAGAGCGCCCCGGGCCGCGCGCCGCTCGAGCGCGTGACCTTGATGAAGATGGTCTCGGCCACGCGCACGGGCCTGTTGGTAAAGACGAGCGCGCGCTCGTCGCGCCCGTGCTCCAGGCGCGCCACGGTCTGCTCGTCCAGGATCCGCACGTGCGCCCCGGCGCGCAGCGCGTGGAAGCGCAGGTCGCCGTCGAGCTGCGCGGGCAGCGCGCGGCTGTGCTGCGAGTTGAGCGAGTTCTGCGGGATGGGGCAGCCGGCGGCCGGCGCGGCCTCGTCGCCCTCGGCGCCCTCGGCGCCCGGCACGTTGAGGTCGCACAGGCTCACGGAGAGGCGCGCCTCGTCGGCGTCGCGCCGCAGGGATGGCCGCCGCAGGGCGGTGAAGGAGCGCGGCCGCAGGCAGTCCGGGAGCACCAACTCGCTGTCTGCGGCCGGGGAGGGGGAGAGACATGGCGACTGTCACGCGGGCCCAGCAGTCCCCTCCAACCCCACCCCGTCACCTGCGCGCTTCCTGCCACCAGCCTTTCCAGTCTGCAACGTGAAATACCCAGTGCACTGTGAGCAGCATGGAAGAGGCTTGGGACGGAGGCTCAGCTGCAGGTCAGGGAAACAAAGTCACGCAGGACCTCTAACTCTTTGTTTAAGAAAAGGATGGGGGGGGCGCCTGGGTGGCTCAGTGGTTTAAGCCGCTGCCTTCGGCTCAGGTCATGATCTCAGGGTCCTGGGATCGAGTCCCGCATCGGGCTCTCTGCTCGGCAGGGAGCCTGCGTCCCTCTCACTCTCTCTGCCTGCCTCTCTGCCTACTTGTGATCTCTCTCTGTCAAATAAATAAATAAAATCTTAAAAAAAGAAAAGAAAAGGATGGGGGCTGGAAGGAGGAGTTAAAAACATTCCTTCTACATGCCACGCTTATAAAAGTTTGTTGTTGTTGTTGTTGTTGTTTATGAACTTAACTCCCTTTTGATCCCCTGCCGCTAGAACGCTGAGCACTCAAGTAGACAGCAGTAAATATTTGTTGAATGCGCTGCGGACATGCTACCCTCTTCCCCAGAAAGACTCTTTGCATAAATTGTCTCATCTTACCCTAACAATTACCTCTTGAGTTATCATTGCCGCAGGACACTGAAGCTGCGAGAACTTAAGTAAATTTATCTGGGATTTCCTTTTGAAAGTGACTTAACTAGGAATCAACCTCTTTCTCTTTTTAATCATACAAGCAAGATAGACTATTTTGTAGAAAAGGCAGATGAGCAAAAAGAAAAATAATCACGTCTCAGCCCACCATCTGGGAAAAAATACTCTTTAATATTTGGATGTGGACCTTCCAGCTTTTTTCCCCATTATATTCCTCAGTTACTTTTTCTAATACAAAGATCAAATCATGCTATATAAACTCCAGTAGTGTTTAACCTTTAATGGGTAACAAATCCCTTTGAAAATGTGATAACTTTGACCCGTGTCCTCAGAAGAAACACATATTCTTCCTAAATTCTGTGGATAACTTCAGGACATCTGTGAATCCCATAAAGCCATCCATGGACATGGACTCCAGGCGAAGAACCCTGTTATACAGATTTCCTTTTCAAAACTAGCTTTTCCACTATGTCCTGAACACCTTTGCATGCCAATAACCATGTTTCCAACACCATATTTTTTTTAATGGCTATGTTATGTCCTACTTTATGGAGTCCTATCATTTATAATAAAAGTCATCATGCATGATAAATTACCCCTGCATTTCATCCTTAAAACATCCCATGGAAGTGTTCCCATTATGGAGATAAAGCTCAGAGATGTGACGTGACAGCCACCGAGTGACAGATCGGAGAATGAAGCAAGGTCTGTCCCACATCACTTTCTTTGATTTCAGGCCCTCCTTATTTATTGAACCCCCACCCCCTCTGTGGGAGTCACAGTCCCCAAATTTGGCTAGTGCTACTGTAGACCACATTACGGGCCAATCCCTCCCTGGGAGCCTTTTCTCTGAGCCTCCCCAAGGGAGGATCTGTGCTTTCTCTCCAGGACCTGGATAAGGATGGCTGGGGTGGTGGATGTGAAAGCAAATCTTGGACGACCAGACTAATATGGGCGGCTAAGGCCAGAATTCAGCTCCAGCTGAATCTAGAGACAGTCTCCAAAGCCTCCTTGTTTTTGTTCTCCCCCTGCACCTTTCAGGAACAGTGTTGTTTGGGCCCCAGCAAGAGAGGGTGCTGGCCACCACTGTCCCCACCCTCCCCCGACCCCCCACCGCCGGCTGCCTGGAGAAGCCTCTTGGGGCCTGGCTGGTTGGGATTCCCAGCATCGTGCTTGGCAAGAAGGAGGGAGCCAACCGGAAAATGCGATTATTCCAGGGAATTGACTCTGTGACAGCGATGGTGCAGAGAGGCTGGGGGCTGCAGAGAGGCAGAGGCAAGGTGGCCCAAATAGGAGGCGGAGGCCTGAGAGACAGTTGTAGGGACCTGGGACAGGCTGTGGGCTGACTGGGGGCCCCGGAGAACAGCCCCTGCTCCCCCTACCTTAGGGATTGTGGGCACTGGCCCTAGAAAACTCCAGGGTTGGAGATGGAGAGGAAGGGACAGGGACTGTAGGGTGACAAGAAAACAAAAGGCTCAGAGATGCCAGCCAGAGCCTATAGGAAGGAGACTGTCACAGGCCTCACACACACACGTATCCCCACACTCCCCTCCCCACCTCACCTCACCCCACACACTCAGGACACTCAGTCCAGGGCCCATGGAGCTGGGCAGACCGTCAGCACAGGCTTCTGAATGGGGCTGGATGTGTGCTCCCAAGCTCTGTCCCTTCAGGGGTCCTTTTGTACTTGAACATGGCTGCTACTGGGCTTCTCAGGCAACCCGAGCCACTGCTGAGCTCCTCTAAGAAAGCAGTTCCTTCTCTTAGACTGAAATCTAGCTCCCTGTATCCAAGGATATCTTGGATAGATTTACTTAACATCTCAGCTTCAGTGTCCTTCTGTGCCAGTACTACCTCTGGGGTAGCCCTGTGGAGAAAACACTCCCCTCAGGGAATACTCAGACCCACCACACACCTTGCCACCGCTTGGACAATGAGCAGAACCAGACTCAGTGCTCCAGATGTTCCCTGACCTGCTCAAGGCACAGTGTGGCCACCACCTCCCTTGATATTTGCGCTAGACTTCTCATAATGTAACCTAAGGGTATTTGGGGGTTTTTAGGAACCCAAATCCATATACTGGTAGGCAGGACAGAAGCATAGTTAAGTGTAAGGATTTTGAAGTCATCAGCCAAGGTTCAAATCCTGGCTGCATCATTTCCTGGCCATAGCACCTTAGATAAATAACTTAACCTCTCTGGGCCTCTCTTCTTCAGCCGTGAAGTCAGCGTTCGCTGAGGTGTGTAACATCTGTACTCTAACTCCCCACTCAGCAGGGATGCAGTGAAGTCCAAATGCAGTAAGCTACAGAGGGCACCTAGCAGGGTACCTGGCCCTTTGTAGTCACAGGGTACTAAGTATGAGCCACTGTTATGGTTTACCTGCCCCAGGGCTCCGAAGAGAGTGCATGGGCTCTGGGGTGATACTGGCCTGGGTTGAAATGTCCAAGCCAGCACTTCAGTCACCTTGCCTCCCAGCCCCAGGTCACTCAGCTAGAGAACAGGGGGAATCACAACTGCATTGCGATGATGACATGGGGGTCAGAGGCAGGGCGGGCAGCCCCTGAGACCGAGGTACTTGACAACCTCAGGTACCAGTGCCTACTCAGGTCGTCCACCAACCACAGTCAGTAGGCAGCAAGCATTCTGCATCGGACTGTAGGACTTCACATGGGTCATGAATGGCATCCTTGACTGAGGACCAGGAAGGAGAAGCTACAAAGCAGAGATGAAAGGGGGAAGAAGAGAAGGCAGGAGAAGCAGCAGTGGGTGGGGAGAGAGGAGGAGGGGCAGGAAAATGACCCTTTCAGCCTTGCTTGAAATCTTGGAGGAGTCAGGCGGAAAGGTACAGGAGATACTGGGAAACAGCTAAAAATGGAATCCCCGGAGCCAGTGCCCAGCCCAAGTCTGTCTTCTCTCCCAGCCAGGCTGCCCCTCGGGGTCGGGAGCGGCTACAGGCTGCTGGCCATCTCCAAAATAAGCATATCCCCTCGGTGTGCCCAGCTGTGCCTGAAATAGACGACACTGGAGAAGGGCAGCCGGGCCGGGCGCCCTCCGCAGAAGAGCCAGCGGAGGTCAGAGCTGACTGAAAGCCAGGGAAGGGGCCGGGCCCCCAAAGCACGGGAGAGTGCCCTGGAGCCAGGCTCAGCCCAGGGTCCCCTCTTGGAGACAGGGCAGAGGGCAACCTGTCACCCCAAGGATGGGCTGGCCCATTCGGAAGCAACAAGTTCTACCCCCCAGGCCGGGGACACACGGCTGCCCACCTTGGAGGTGTTTATGTCGGGGCCCGGAGCAGGGAGCAGCGCGAGGCCACAGGAGATGCTGCTCGGCTGGCAACCCTCTCGGTGTCCCGGCTTTCATCTTTCGGGCAGGAATTTGTCAGTCTTCAGCTCCTGCAGAATCTGGCGCCTGGCGGGGCAGGAGGGGAGTGGCGATCCTTTGCGCCAGGGCGGAAATAACCAGGTCCCACAAGGCCAGTGAGGCCAGGGCCAGGGTTTCCTCCCCTCCAGGTGGCACTCAGGTCACCCACTCACTGACCTGCTGTGTGCCCAGGCCTAGGCAGTGGGTAAAGAGAAGAGAAGCCAGCACCTGGGCCCCAAGGAGCCAGTCGGATGTGGGACAATTAAAGCTTGGAGGCGTGAAAATATTTGAATATAATTTCCTTACAAAACTCTTCGTGTCTCCAGAGGAAATCCATTTCTCTCTGCCAAGCTCTCACCCAGCCTTGCCTAGAATGCCCCCGGGGACAAGAAGCTCACCACATCCCAAGGCTATCTGTCCCCCCCGCCCCCGCCCCCGAACAACTATAGCCGTTAGGAAAGCTGTCCTTGCAACAGATCCAGAAGCGTCCCCCATCCGCTCCTTGGCTCCCCCCGAGCCTTCTCTTCTTTAGGATATATACCCCTTTTAGGATAATGCTCTCCAGCAGAGGCTGAGGTGCCCTTCCCGTTTCACAGTGAGTCAGAGACAGCCTCTTGGAAGAAACAAGATTTGTCCTGGGCCCTGAAGGACAAGAGAGTTCGGACTGACGGACAGAAGCAAGAGGCGCTCAGAAGCAAGAGTGCTAGCAAACGTCTGGAGAACAATCTGAGGCCAATGAGGAGAAAGGGAGGGAGAAGAGGAGAGGAGGGGCCAGACTGAGGGCACCAGGGCCAGCTCTGGCCAGGGACCCACTGGGCCCACATGCCGCCAGCAGTGCAGGGCAACCAGGATAGGGCCAGGGCACTGGTGCCAGGGCCCTCAGGGCCAGGCAAGGGGCTCCTTCAAAGCAGGGCCGCCCATCAGCCCCAGAGTCTCCTTTGTTTAGATTCTCACCTCCCCAGCGCTGGCTCATCTTTAACCAGGGGTCGGCCCGCGGCAACAGGCTGGCTAGTGGGCGGGCATCTGCCGGCCCCTGTTTGGAAGGCGCTGCTGGCCCATTTACTGTCTCCATAAACATCCTCCTGCTGGTCAGCACCCAGCACGGGGCAAGGGAAGGAGCCCCACGGGGGGGGACATGGCTTGGACGGGTAAGGGGTTTCTCCACCCTCTGGGCAGCACCCTGAAACCCACACCTGCCTCCACCCTCTCCATATACACCCAACCACAGGAAAGCTAGGAGAAACAAATACTTTGTGAGGTTCATGGAAGGAAGGGTAGAATGTCCCAGAAACACTTGGAGTCACAGACTCTAAGATTTATGGAATCTTCAAGACAGAGGATCTTAGACATATAGATTCTGAGTCATCTGGTTTAGTGGTTCTCAAACTTTTTTTTTTTAAAGCAGTGAAATCCTTTTGTCCGACAGAACCAAAAGTTCTGGTTCAAGTCTAAGAGGAGGTCACAGAGCCCAGCCAACTCAGCTGCCTCAAAGATGCCTCTGGAACCCCAGTGTCCCAAGGAACTCAGCTGAAGAACCATAGATCTTTTTCCAAGAAACAATTTAGAGAGCATGGTTTGAATTTCACCCACATATAGGGACTTGGTTTCAAGGCTTTCCCCTCTAAGGAAAGGACTGGTTTGCAAGTTGTCTATTTGGTGGGATTTTTAAGTTAAGTATCCCTTTCTAACCTACAAACGATAGCCGTTGCCATTTGCGTAAACAGTCTTACACATCTGTGAGCCTCACAGACTCTCTGAGAGGTAAATGGCACGTGTCTGATTATGTCCAAACAACAGACGGGGCAGTTGGGCCACAGAGAGGCTGGAAGGCTTGCTCACGGCTAGTGAATGGCCATGTCAAGTCTTGGCTCAGTCAGCTCTCCTGCTTCTGAAATGTGGGCTTTGTTTCCAGTCCTGCAAGGCCCCAGCTTCTCTGCTACACAACCCCCCCACCCTGGGACCCCCTGGTGTCTCCAAAGCTCCTCAAAACTGTATCTTGGGCCAAAGAGATTATAGATGGAAAATCTGAAACTGCCATTTCTGGGTATTAGAAATAGTCTAATATTGCCAATCATATAAAATCACACTTTTCATATATTCATTCTGGTTTAAAAACAAACAAAAAAAAAAACCAAAAAACCAGAGTGCACTGTGAACAAAAGAACCAGACGAAGCCCTCAGGAACCTTCAGGGAACTGTGAGGCAGACAGACTCACCGCTGAATTGGGGTGCCGGGCACCCCCCAACTTCCCCAGCCAACACTGCTAGAGCTCTGGTGGCCCATCCATGCCCAACATGTTCTGCCAATCCCTGACGTCCTGAGCTCTCATGGCTCACCCTGAAAGATGGAGGATGGCCAAATCCCCACCCCTGGGAGATACCCAGACTTAGCAGGGGGACCAGGTGGACTCACATTTAGAGAAGCTAGGAAGTAATACGCTCACCTTCCTGGGCCCAAGGCCCAGTTCTCCTGAGCTGTGTGACCCTGGGCAAGTTATCAGACCTCTCTGAGCCTCTGTTGCCATATCTGCAAAATGGGCACAATAATAACATTCCTTACAATACATTTGAAGGGCTTATGACGTCTTCTTAAAGAGCAGGACAGTACATGATGCAGAACTGCTGGAACCACCGAGACCTCCATGTGCCTCGGGTGGTCAGGCGCAGGAAGGGTCGTAGGAACAGGGGAGATCAGGGCTTCCTGGTGGAGGGGAGGGCTTGGTGATGAGCCCTGATATGATCAGCAGAATTGAGGGTGGGCAGAGAGAAGTGGCAGGAAAAGTCCGTGAAGCAGGAGGAACAATAAAATTTTGTTTTAATCAAGAAGAAACGAAAACTAGCAACAAGGAAGAAATCACCACCAGCATCCTCCGCTCTTTCCCCCATCCCGAGTTTTGCTCGGCTTCCTTAAACTAATATTTGCCTCTCAGCCCCTGGCAGCCACAGCTGAAGGTAAATATTGGCTTAGTCCAGGAAGTGGAAGCCCCAGATGGCAGTGGGGTCCTCTGCTGCCCAGTACGGTCACACTCTTTGTGCCGCCCAGCTGATGCGCACCTGAGTGGGAGACCTAACCTAGGGCTGTATCTCCAGAGAGCGCCCAGCCTCTCAGCGCAGGGAAGCCAGGCTGGCTCACCAGCCCACAGACCAGTCCGACAGCAGCCTGCCCCTCTGAAAGCCCCCCTGCCCAAGTGTCCCTATACATCTCCATCCTCAGTAGGCAGGTTACCAGGACCTGGGAGTCTCTGCCTGGGCTGGGCTGAAGCAGAATGCCATGAGCCCTTGGGAGCCCACCTCGGCTTTTCTGCTTTCACGGCTCTCTCTCCTTTGACGCACACGCATACCCTCTTCTCCACAAGTCACCTCTTCACTTCACTCCCTCCCCCGAAGGTTCTGTTCCTTGACTTCCCCACGTCTGAGCCTAAGCACACCCCTCCTGTCTGGCCTCAGCTGTTCCTCTCCAACCAGGCCCTTTGTTTCACCTTATGTGGTTCCTGACTCGAAACTCATCTCCCACAGGAAGTCCTGGGTCACTCCCCACCTGTGCCACCCCCACCACACAGTTTTACTCTTCAGCCTCATTTCCCTGAAGAACTGGATTTAGGTCACCTCGGAGCAGTTAGATGATGACCCCCAAAATAAACACTCTTCAAGGAGAGGGGCTGGGTTTTCAACTCTTGTGTCTCCCCCTCCCCTCCCCACCCTGCACAGTACATAGGCTGTAGGGGGGCTGCAGGGTATCAGGAGACCCTATACTTGAAGTCTGGGTTCTCCAACTTTCTGCCAGGACCCACAGAGCTGCTCTTCCTGAGCCAACATTTCTGAGAAGAGCACGGAGACCTTGAAAAACTGGGATAGGAGTTTATCTCTCTAAGCATTAATCACCCCATAAAACTTGTGTTTATTTGCTTGCTGGCAGGTCCCTCTTCCTGGAGGTAGGAAGCTGTTATTCTTGGAAATCCCAGCCCGAGCTTGGGCCAGGGCACCCCGAGGCCAGAGGTGATCTCCTGAACTCCAGCATGTCGGGAGCCTGGAAGGCATGAGGCAGGCCTGCAGGGGCCGTGGTGGGGGCACCGGTGGGCCTGGCTTCGGTTCAGGCAGTGGGGGGGTGGGATGGCGTGCCCGCCTGGAATGGTCACTGAGGGACAGACCCCAGCCCCTGTCTGCACTCTGTCAGGGGAGACAACCTATCTGTCCATGGCCTGGTTTGCAAATCTGCTGGGTGCCAGGGGCCCCAAGATATCTCTGATCTGAAGAGCAGGTATGGGCCAGGTAGGATTTGGAGCGTTTGGGCCATAGGTCCCACAGATAGACAGGAACAGAGGGGGCACGCCTAGCAGGAAGTCCCTAAAGATGAGACACTGGTTTGGGGGGCAATCACCTCAGGAAAGAAAGCCTGTCTTCAGAGCTGCCAAGGCAGAGAGCAACCTCTCAGGGGATGGAGAAACTCAAAACTGGCTGAGGAGGAAGCGCAGGGAAAGCCAGAGGCACTGGAGAGATCCAGGCCAGCCGTGGGGAGTTTGGGGGGGGGTAGGCAGTGGGGAGGATGGGGAAAAGAGACTGACCCCGAGACTATATAGGGCAGCAGGCGGACCCCAGAGGGGAGGCCACTGAATGAGGGTATAGAGCAGCGTGCCAACCTCCGAAGAGATCTTGGATCTCTTTTGTTTTTACACCAAAAAATATGAGCTTAGGAAGAACAAAACAAAGAGATGCTTTAATCTGTTAATTGAATTCAGGGGCCAATATCAGTGTTTGAAAATGCCCAGGGATTACTGTGATTTACAGCTCGGACAGGGATCTGCTGGGACCTCGGCCTTACCCGAGGTGTCCAGAGGAACCTGCTGGGAGATCCAGGTGCAAGTGAAAATACTTCCTGAAAACCCATTTAGAGCCTAAGAGGGGTAATAGGGCCAGGCCAGGCCCTGGGAGACTGCCCAGGCTGTGTCCCAAGGTGGGGCCCATCAGATCACTCTCCAGGCCACTCTCTAGGCCCCAGAGGTTTAGAAGCCCCATCTCACCTAGCATGTCCCCTTTACCATCCCCTCCCTACCCCTTCCTGGACCTTCTAGACCCCGCCTAAGCCCCCTTCTCCAGGAAGCCTTCCTGGACTCCATCCTCCCTCACTGACCTCAGCCTCCTCTGACTTACTGTCTCCCTCCATACCTAACCTGCTGGAGGTTTACGGGGGAAGGTAATGCTTTTTGCATCAAAACACCCAGTTCAAATCCCAGCCCCGCCACATTCCTACACAGGTAAGCCAAGCGTTCCTTGGCTCTTAATTTTCTTCCTGACAAATGAGAATGAAAAACACTCTGTCCAGGGCCAGCTGCTGAGGTTAAATGAGATAGCTGGATGGAAACCATCTCAACAGATGGAAAGGATCCTATGACCACAGCTCTAAACAATTTACTGTCTTCTTGTGGGTTATGCCCTGATGGTGACTGGAGCGCTTGTTTTTCTCTCTGATTTCCCAGTGAGGCCGGGCTCTCTGTGAGCGAGTCCGGGTCTACCTCACTCCCCACCACTTTCCTTCATGTAACAAGTTACCTGCCCTCCCCACCACACTCTCCTACTGAGCCCCCAAATAATCCTTGGTGTCCTCCACACACCAGACACAATGTTCTACTCTGGAGAGAAGTCCAGCGTGGTAAGACATGGTTTCACCCTGAAAGCCTTCCCCGTCTTGGGACAGACCTATGGATGGGCCAGAAATCTCAGCGGAAGCCTCAGTGCTGACAGAATCCCACACACCATGTGGTGGGACTCAAGAAACAGAGAAGAGAACTCACTCTGGAAGGCTTCAGGGAGGAGGAGGCTCTTGAGCCAGGCCTTAATGCCAGAGTGGGATTTTTGATTTCTGGGGACTGTAGGAAAAGGCATTCTTTGCTAGGAAAGGGGAAAACAAGAATGCTGCCCCTACTGCCTTTACCCCGGTCCCAATAAGACTATAACTTTTTTTTAGAGCTGAGACACTTCGGTCTCCCACATGTACCACCCCCCCCCCACCCACGCCTCGCCCCGGGGCTAAGTTATAGTATTCACAACCTCTTCACAGATGAGAAGCCTGAGACTCAGACAGGAGTGTCCAGGCGGAGCACAAACTCAGGCTCCAGAAGTCCAGTGCCTGGAAGTGTGATGCCCTAAGGTCACGAGAGCAGCCAAGGGTGTTCACTTGAACTTGAGTTAAGCCTCACCCTCCCCAGGATGGGTGGGGAAGACTGACGGTCAGTGTGTACCCCCAATGTGTCAGCTGCTTCCCGTAACTTGGCTCTTTAAGCCTCCAAAAGAACTCTGAAAACAGTTTACTATTACCTACCCCTATTTCACAGATAAGGAAACTGAGGCCCTGCAGCTAGTACAGGGTGAGGCCCGGAGCCCACCTGGGGCAGAACCAATACTCTTTCCGCCTCCAGCAGGAGCAACCACCGCACAGAGCGAGAGGAGAGCAGCTCATTGTCGGGCAGCCTGGGCTCCTTCTTCACTTACTAAGACCTGGAAGGGCTTGCTTTCAGGCTCTTAACTTGTCCACGTGAATGTGTACTTTTATGGAGTTGAAAAACAGAAAGTACCCAAACTATTAATTAATAAAAAACAGCCTCCTGATGTTTGGAAGTCAACAGAAATGCTTCTGACAATTACTCATTTGTTTTTACTTTCACTGTCTTTTTTACTCAAATGAAGGTGTTTTGAAAAGAGCTTCACTGTTCCTTGGCTCTGAAGCCAGAAAGGAACCAAAGGGGAAAAAAAAAGGTTTTCCATTGTCTCCATGGCGTTTTTGTCCACAGAGAGAAGGGGGTAGGGGTGGGAGCTGGGACGAGCAAGCACAGGCCGGGCACTGACTGTGCTGGGCGCTTTACTTACAGCCTCTTGAATTTCCCTTCATCGTCCCACAAACCCATTTCATAGATGGGAAAGCTGAGGCTTCTGCCAGCTCTGCCTGGAAACAGCCATTTTGCCTGTGAGCTGATGTGTGTTCAGAGTCAGCACGTGCACAAGGGAGCAAGCTGAGAGCGATCCTAGACCAGGAGTCAGGTGACCTGGATTCTAGTCCCAACTCAGCCACCAGCTCAGCTTGGGGCCCTAGGAAGCCTGAGACTCTCCAAGGCCCCTTCCAGCCCTGGAACTTTAGGGTAACAGGCACCCTCGCCAGGAAGCCTGGCTCCTTAGCACCCCAGGCTGCCTTCTGCTACACCTCCTTGCCTGAGTGCTGCACCCAGTATGGAGGCCTACTCACCCTGGGCACCCAGGAGCCACCAGAAAAGTCTTAGCCACCCCAGTGCCCTCTGCTCTCCCTGCTTACCCCATTCACTCCCACCCCTGCAAGAAGCACTGGGGCGGGGTTGGGCCTCCTGGAGGGCTGCACAGCCCAGGGGCCAGGGGCTCACTTGGAACTGAGTGCTGGCTCCCCCACTCAGCTGCAGCACCTCCGGCCAATGACTCAACCTCCCTGAGCTTGGGCCTCGTCTCCTCGGGCCGCACTAAGAGAGTCTGCCTCCCAGGGTCGCTACAAGCACAGCAGCAATGAAGTACTTGGCCCACAGCAAGTCCTCGCTCAGCTGTGGAGTCGATGATTAATATTCATGACTTCCTGGAGGCGGAGGGTCTTTGAGATTGTTTTCTGATGA
This sequence comes from Meles meles, assembly GCF_922984935.1. NCBI lineage: Eukaryota > Metazoa > Chordata > Mammalia > Carnivora > Mustelidae > Meles > Meles meles. Next base: position 62,241,702 of record NC_060078.1, on the reverse strand, counting down.
GGGTTATGTGCTGCTCAAAGGCACAACCTGAGGGGCCTTGGAGGGCAGGAATCCCACCCCGGAGCTCCTTGCCCCAGCTGTGGGTGCAAAGGATGGGTGAGCTCTGCAGGACACAGGAAGTTTCCCTGAGCTGGCCCCGTGCCCACGTGGTCCTGGGGCCCTGCCAGTGAGGGAGAGGTCCGCATGCCAGATGGACCAGAGGAGCGTCACACCCCAGCACCTCGGGGGCACGGGGAGCAGGCACTCACCGAGCAGCTGGACGCCCCGCGTGAGGCCGTAGACGTCCACCAGGGCCCAGAGCGGGTCGGCCGTGCGGACCCCGTTGAAGAAGAGCATGGCAGCTGAGTCGTTGATGCGGTAGAATACGCGGCCCTTCTTGTCCACCCAGAAAGCGATGATGTTGCCCTCGTTGGCAAACTCCTCGGGCAGCGCCTTGGCCCAGAAGCCACTCTGGGACACCAGGTCGGGGCAGGCGTACTTGGGCAGGGAGTCAGGGTGGATGCGGGATGGGTCCTTGCTCGTGAAGCCCAGCCGCAGCGCCCCACTCCAGCAGCACTGCTTCTTGGTGATCTGGACGGGAAAAGAGACCCTCAAAGGCGGCCCCTGCCCGGCCCAGCCTCTCCCGCACCCACCAGGGCCCAACGGGGAGGGAGTGGGTCCTTCCCAGCGGACCACCTGAGGTGGACTCCCCTGGGGGTGGGGGGGGTTCACGCCACCCTGCTGGCCTCCTCTCTCCCCTCTGGGAACCTTCCCACAGACTGGTGACAGCTCATGGAGGTCCCCATGGTCACACCCCTCCCCCACTCCCTCTCTGTCCCACAGGGAAGGTTGAGGAAGGAGGAGTAAGAGGGTCCTCATGGTGAGGAAGGTGAGGAAGAGCAAGAGTGGCAGCACAGAGGACGAGAAGAGCGGGGTGCGGCGGGAGCGGGAGCGGGAGGCACTGCCGGTCCCCGGGATGCGCAGAGAGCAGGGAGGGAATCCCCACCTTCAGCCTGACTTGCTCGTAGATGAGGACCGGGCGGTTGCTGAAGGTGATGGCATTGCAGAAGCTGGCCTGCCTCTTGACGGCCTTGTGGCTGAGGTCCATGAGGATCTGGGAGCCCTTGGTGTGCGGGTGGAAGAGCAGTGGCGTGGCTGGGAGCCCCCCGCCAGGTGGTCCCGGAGCACAGTGCTCCTGCTTGTGGTGGCGTCGGTGAGAGGTGACAGGGAAGGGGCCCCCGATGGAGTCTACAAAGGAATGAGCCACAATGACGAGTGTGTGGCAGAGACCCCTGAAGCAACAGAGGGCTGGGTGCAAGCAGAAGTTGCTCACGGCCCAGGACATCCACCATCACTGAAACGCACCCGCCGGCACCTTTTGCCACCATCTCTTGCCATAGCCCCCTTTGCTACATACCACCGTGTAGCATCCATCCCCCTCGGCCCTGGTCCTCTGCCCATCACCTCCCACCCCGGACTACAAGCTACTGCTACTCACCAGTATTTCTGGCTATCTACCCTCCACCACCCTCCTTTGTGATAAATCAGCATTTACTACCAACATCCACCACCATGCCCTGCCACTCCCCACCACCATCATTTTATTTTATTCAACAAATATTCATTACAGACCTACTTAATACCAAGCCCTGTCCTAGGCTTGTGGGCATACAGGCATGAAACACACATGGATCCTTTCTCAAGAAGACAACAGCCCAGGAAAGGAAATAGGACATACACAGGAATCACGATAAAAATGGCAGACAGTGATTAATGCCGAAAGGATGGAATGGCAGGTCACTTCTCAGGAAGGCCTCCTGGAGGAGGAGAGAAGGAGGAAAGGGCATGGAGCTGGACTGACAAGGCTGAGCTGCAGTGAACACGTGACCTTGGAGCTGCCCTTGGAGACCAGCAGGGTAGGTGGGCTCCAGGATCACGCCCACAGCTGCCCCTCTCCACCTCAGGCCGCCCTCCTGCTTTACACCATCCATGCCTGCAATATCGTGCACACCGGTGGGCCTCGGCACCCAGGCTTCCTGATGGAACTCAGATCGGCCTCAAGGACCCTCTGGCCGCGAGGCACGCCGCTTCCTCCTGCTGATAGCTCTACCACACCCCAAAATGGGACAGAGGAAAGGATGGGGCGTTACAAGCATGTGGGGTTGGTGTCCAGGAGACAGGGCAGAGATTAGAAGGAACGTGGAGGAGGTAGCAAGTGGCTTGTATTGGTCACTCACTGGCTGTGGAATCTTAAGGAAGTCACTACCCTGCTCCAGCACAATGGGTAGCTGGAGCTCTAAGACACGTCTCAGCAGCACCAGAAGTATTCATGCAGTATTGGCGGTTGGGGACAAGGAAAGATGTTCATTTCTTCCCCAAGATCTGTATCCTGTCAAGGAGGAAGGGGAACCCTGCCCTGTGCCATCAACTTGAGGCAAGAGAGATGTGGAGGAGGGGAAGATGGGGTGGGGGAAGTAGGAAACCACAGAATGTGACAGAAGCCTTCTGGGAGGTGTCAAAGTTTGGTTTTTCCAAGGCAGAGATTTAATAAATGCAAGAAGCTCAATAAGCATCAGGCCTTCTCAGAGGTCTTCCACTCCCTAAAGAGGAGGAGAGTTTTCCAGGAAGGAGAGGAACACAGGAAGGGAGGAGAGATGGAAAGAGCAATATTCTGAGCCAGAAAGACCCAGACTTTGGTCCAGGCCATATTTGCATCACTTTGCCTCACTTTGCATCTTTGCTTCCTTCTTCCCAAAGGGCCCCAGACACCAGCGTCCATGGTCCATGGCAGCCAGACATCCTGTGCGTGGGAGGCGGGGCTGGAACAAGGAGGAGTTCCTCTTTTTTTTTTTATATAAGATTTTATTTATTTATTTGACAGACAACAGAGATCACAAGTAGGCAGAGAGGTAGGCAGAGAGAGAGGGATAAGCAGGCTCCCCGCTGAGCAGAGAGCCCGATGCGGGGCTCGATCCCAGGCCCCTGGGATCATGACCTGAGCTGAAGGCAGAGTATTTAACCCACTGAGCCACCCAGGGATCCCAGGAGGAGTTCCTCTTTTTCCCACTAAGAGAAAAGACTGGAATCACAGAACAGTGCTCAAGGCCTTTAAAGCCACCAAGCAAGTTGGAACTGCTCAGAGGAGACACAGTCAGTCTGGGAAGGATACCTGGAAGAGGTTGGGTGGCCCCTGGGTGGTGCAGAGTAGGGGAGGTCATTCCAGGAAAGGGGGCCGTTGGGATGAAGGGCAAAGCGTGGCCACAGGCAACCTATAGGTGCCCTGCCTGGGAGAGGTGTCCTTTGGAATCAGGCCGGCCTCAGGCACAGCTTGACTGCTGGTTTCAAAAAATACCAGTTGGGGAAAGGGATTAGAGATTGTGGCACGGGTTATACAATGGAATATTACTCATCAGTGAACAGGGAATGGACTACTGATATGAGAGGCAACATGGATGAATTTCAAAATAATTATGCTGAGTGATATAAACCCGTTTTTAAGAAATAAGCAAACACAATCCATGGAGTAACTGTAGGGCTTCTGTTCCTTTCAAAACAGAAACCTACATCCTGTCCCATTTGTCCCGATGTGGGAAATGCACATTAAGGGCTAGTGATAACACATAGCCTGGAGGTCACCTGGGGATGGAGCGGGGAGGGGGAGGGATTGCCAAGGGGCACAAGGGAATGTTTGGGATGATGGATATGTTCACCCTCTGGATCGTGGTGATGATCTCGTGGGTGTATACGTATGTAACCCCCCCAACTGTACAGTCTGAACACAGGTGGTTGAATGTATGTCAATACAACTTACAACTCAATAAAGCAGGTTGTTAAACCTGCTGAGCCCAGCAGCTGATCACAGCCTCTCCCAGGGGGCCACTCCTCAGCCTCCACTTGGGACCCATGGACCAACCGCTGGATCTCAGCTTTCTTCAAAATGCTCCCTCTCCTTCCCACCCATCCTGGGTGGGATCCTATGGTTCTGCAAAAAGACCCAGAAAATACTGACTCTGGGCAGATATGGTGGAGACACCCAGGGCCAAAGATCCAGGCCCTGGGAGGCTGCGAAGACCATGTCCCTGGGCTTCCCTCCCACAGGAGGACTTTGGGTGGGCAAGGGTGGCACAGGCCCAACCACCCTGGCAGACAGCAAGACAGATGGAGAAGGAAGGTGAGGGAAACCCCGGGCCCTGGGACACAATGAGCACCCAGACGGGTGGCCTCACATACAACTATGGGTACATGAAGGTACTCCAGACCCTAGGAGACAGAGACTTAGTTCTTCCCTAATCCCTTGGGCCAGGAATCACGTTTACACACGTATCGTGCACACACACATATTCATGTCCACAGGGATGTAGGAAACGGCACGCATAGGACACAGGCCCGGCACCCATGGGTCACACACCTCTAGTAATAAGGACAGCCACAGGCCAGGCCCTGAATGGGGAGTTGACTTTCACCCACCGGTTTCAGCCTTAAGGCAAACTCTAAGGGGAGAGAGGGATGTCACTAGCCCATATGACTGATGAAGGCCCTGCACCTCAGAGACACTGAGCAGCTTGCCCACGGTCACCCAGCTGCCACAGAGAGCCTCCAGCAGCTGAACACAGGCAGTCCCGCGGCAAGGCCTGTGGCTTCGCCATGAAGCCCCACCAGGCAAGACCGCAGGGGTTCCGTGTGCCGGACACACTCTTTTAAAAGCACATTAAATTATACTCACGACTGGTAAAACATGGGGGGAAATGTCTGTCCATGTGCCATGCAGAATCATTTTGAGTAGCACGCAGGGCGAGACCCGGCATTCTGCCAGGCTGCTTTCATGATACATGTGTGTAGGCCACCAAGACACAGAAACACAAACCATGTTGCCTGCATGGCCCTCCTACATGGCTGGATATAAAATGTGGCGTGTGCCCACAAGGCATCCCGCTCTGCGTTCACAAGGGTGTAAGGAGGAGGAGCCTCGAAACCATGCTGAGTGACAGAAGCCAGCTCCAAAGCCTACCTATGCTCTGATGCCTTTGTAGGACATTCTGGAACAGGCAGAACTACATAGCTCGAAAGCTCCAGAGTACTGGAGTTTGGGGAAGAGGAAGACACAGGGGCACAAAGGGAGTTTTTGCAGTGATGGAATGTTCTTTATCTCAACTGTGGCAGTGCCCACACAACTTGCACATTTGTCACAGCTCCCCAAACTGTACACTTAAAAAGGATGAGCTGTGTTATCTACAAATAATGCCTCAAAAGCAGCAACAACTAACAAATCAGTGTCCACTGAGATGGAGGAAGGGGAGGTTGACCACCACTGCCGCCATCAGCCCACAGCAGGGAGTGCCTAGGATGTGGACCATTGGAGAGGAGACAGCGAAGCCCGGTTGGCCCAAAACTCTCGGCCCCAAGCCTCTGGAGTGGGTATGAGGGGAGCGTTCTGGCTGCTACAAAGCACGTTCACTGACTCCTAGGACCTGCCTCCTCCTGCCCTCAGTGTGGCTCCCGGGGCTGTCCCCAGAGCTGTCGTTGGCCTCTTCTCTCTGCACTCAGCTCTGAGGAATCAATGCACACCGAGCCATGTCTGTGGAGATGATATGAAAACCCTCTCCGGCTTGCTGGGTATCTCGAAGTGACCATGGTCCCCTGCCACTTGGCAGACCCCCACCTGAACTCCTGACCCTAGCCCACCAAACGCCCCCCACCATGCTTCCAGGCCCAGTGGAATCCTTGAGCACCCCACATCCAACTGACCAGTCCCACCTGAGAAAGAGACATCCGTGCCTCATCATGTCTCTTCAAAGCAGGGCCAGGGCCACTGCTTATAGCCACGAACGCCCCCTGCCTGCCTCCAGGGGGCGCCATTCACACAGATTACAAGAAGAATGGGGCCCTCTGAGGCATCCCAACAGGCTGGTGTTTGTCACCTCACCGACCCCTGCTGTCCTTGCCTGCCAGCTCCCTCCTCCACCTCAGCTGGCATTATGGCCTGGGGGGAGGAAGGAGAGAAAGCTGAATGAGAATTAACCCTGGGCACAGCTCTGAAATTCAGGGCCAGAGGGGCGGCTGAGGGCCAGGCTCCTTCCCTATCCCATCCTAAAAGCCTCCCTCCCTGCACTTCAACAGACTCTATGGCCCTTAAGGTCTCCATTCTAGGGAAGAGTTATGATTCCGACTGGTTAGCCAACTTGCTTGAGCTCACATAGCAACGAAGTGGCAGAGCTGGGACTTGGACCCTGATCTTCCAATGCTGCTCATAGGGGTCCTTTACCCTACTCGGCATCTAATACTAGAGCCCATTTTCCCGAGTCCAAGATGGCAGGCATAGTCGGGAAAGGCTGCGTGGAGAAGGCGCTGGCCAGTCCCAGCTGGGGGAACATCCACAGCAAAGCCAGCAGGCTCAAGATGCTGGGACACTACTCCCCCACTGGCCACTGGTCCCGGTGGAGCCCCAGTCTCCCCATCTGGCTCCCAGCAGAGCTCTCAGAGCTCCCATTAGTGACAGGTTTACAAGCTTCCCGGGAGCCACAGTGGGAGCAACCCCCACCCCCAGGCGAGGCTGCTGCTGACACAATGGAAACTCCCCCACAGAGCCCATTCCTCCAGGGCATTTATGAGGTGCCAGACACAATCCTGGCCAGCCCTCCAGGTAACCCTCAGCTAGCTCTGGACCACATTCCCGCCTCTAGGTGGGGTCCCAGGGAGAGATGCTGGGACACAAGGCAGCCTTCAGAATGACCTCCTCACTGCCCCCACGCCAAGATCTGCCCCAGAACCATCCTGGCAGAGCCCCGCATGCCCAGGCTGAGCTGAGCTGGGCTGCCAAGGAGAGGGCAGTACTAGCGACAGTGACCAAACCCCATGTGACTTTATAGGTAGGGTCTTCATTCCACCCCCAGAGCCACTAGGACACAGATCCTTGGAAGTGAAGTTACCCAGCCAGAGCAAAGGGCCCCGATATGAACCCAGGTCTGCTGCCTCCAAACCCAGCGTCTCTGTCACTAACTGTGAGACCTCTGGAGCCTCGCTTTTCTCACCTGTAAAATGGGAGTCATGGCAGACCTTCTTCACGGGATTCTTGTCAGGATTAAATGAGATGATGTATGCAAAACTTACCCAGTAAGTGGTTGCTATAATAATGATGATTCTTATAATAATTATTATAGATAACAGCTAATAATTATATTAATAATTAAGACACGGTTAGCTTATCAGTACTTATTATATAACAATAATAATGATTAATGCTACTGACATTGACCTGTGTTCTCGTACCTCCACACATTTGTTCAAGCTCTTCGCCCCTCCCCACCACACAGCTTCTTTTCCTGGCCCACCTCCCACCTCCACTTCTCCAAGTCCCATCCGTCTTTCAACACAAAATCGCATTGTGCTCAGGACAGCCTTGCTCTGAGTCTGTGATGCTGACCCCCAGGGCTAGCATGCTTGTCTGCATCTCCGATGAAGGAGGCCTGTCTCACTTTCTAGACAATGGGGGTCAGGGAACAAAGAGCTTGAACCCTGGAGTCAGGAGGCCATGGGTTCAAACCCCAGCCATGCCACAGACTTGCTGTGTGACTTTGAGCAAGTCACTTCACCTCTCTGGACCTTGATCTCTTTCTCTGTAAAATGGGGTCATCTTAGCTGCTCCGCCCATCTCTCCTGGTTGCTGTGAGGACCCAGGGAGTTCATAGATGTGAAAGAATTTTGCAAACTTGAACACCAGATCCCAACATAAGGTCTTATTTTTTTTTTTAATAAAAACAGTAAATCCCACTGTAGGAAATCACCAGCTCTTTTCAGCCCAGTGGGAGGCCAGACACTCTGGCTTTATCTTATCCCAAACACCCTAATCCTGGATTGCCAGCGTAGTCCTGATTTAGATTAGCTTATACACATTCACTGAACAGGGCTTGCTCTCTCTGGGGTAAAGACTGTGGCAGCCAGTTTCAAGTGGGAAAGCAGGTGGGGAGGGGGCTTCAGTGAGAGAGATGATTGTAAAACAGGGCAGATGTGAACTTCTTTGGGGTCATTAAAGGGGCTCAACCTCCCTCCTGTGCCTCTTGCCTCCAGGCCTGGTCCAAGCACATTTCTCTGCTGGGAATCTTTCTCTCCTTCCCACCTACTTACCTGCCTTTCTCTCACTCATCCTTCAGACCTTGATTTTAAAGCCCACTTTCCCGTAGAAAAAGGGGAAGTCTCTCTGGCCCCAGACCGGGTTCAGGGCCCTGCTATGGACTCCCAGGGACTCTACCCACACATCCCTAACAGAGCCTCCAGCACCCAAGCAGCCTCTCTCAACTCCCTCCACAGAATTCAGTGCAAAGGCCCTGAGTTGCCCGCTATCTGCAGGACACTATACATCTTCTCCACACCCAGAACGGTTGAGAAGAGAGTCACTCGGATCATTTTCTGTGCTCTGCAGTACAGCTTTCTGGCGAGGAAAGGCTGCAGGGTTATTCGTGTCTGTCTCCCAGATGGACCCTGAGCCTCCTGGGGGCAAAAGCTCTTTTTGTCTTTTTTATTGCTGTTTCCCCAGTGCCTAGCTGAGAGCACAGAGCAGGTGCTCAACGCGAGTTGCTGAACGGAATGCCCCTGTTCGATTCTTCAATCCACTGACCACCTGGCAAGTGTCCGGGGAGTACCCACTCTGTGCCTTGCACTTTCTGGTGTCCTGTGGAGAAATTAGAGAAAGAGGGGACTAAAAGGACAGCTTCCTTCACTGCCCAGCACCAGGATCCCACCCACACTGCATGCCTAAGAACCTGTAACAGCTCCCCACTTGCCTGCCGGAAAAAGGAAAAAAGGAAGGTCATGAGAGTTGATGGTTTCTTTGGTATCAAATACTGTAGCAGATGTCCTTCTCAAGCAACCTCTCCTCACCCTCCCAGTCCCTGCAAGACAGGTGTCTGAAGGAAGCAGCCTCCAAGATGGCTTCAATGATCCCCAATCCCCCCCCCCCCCCGGCAGTCATGCCCTCTTGCAGACCTGTCCCTTTGCGTGTGGAGCAGCTAGCTTCAAGTGAATGGGATACAGCTGAAGTAATAGGATGTCATGCCCAAGACTGGGCATCAAAAGCCTTCAGTCTCCATCTTGGTTACTTTCTCTTGCCTCTCTTGGGTTTCTGTCTCTGGGGGAAGCCGGCTGCTGTGTTGTAAGGGAATCCTGTGCAGAAGCCCATGTGGCAAAGGACCAAGGAGTACCAATACCGACGTGAGTGAGCTTGGATACGGATCCCCTTCCAGACAAGTCTTCAGACTTGGAGACCACAGCCGCAGCCAACAACTCGACCATAACCTCCCAAGAGACATTACGCAGGAGGTATCCAGCTAAACTATGTCAGGATTCCTGACCCACAGAAACTGAGATAATGAAATGTTTGTTGTTTTAAACACTAACTTCTGGGGTAATTTGCTGTACAGTAGATGTGGTTTGCAACAATATATTAATATGTCCCATTTTATAGATGAGGAAACAGAGGCTCTGAGAGGTACTAACTCGCCCAAGGTCACATAGCTTTCAAGTGGCAGCTCTGGGTTCTGATTCGGGTAACGCATTCTCCAGCCACCCTCGGTGATCCCCACCTCGCTGGCCAGCCGGCCAGGTCCGCTCTCGATGACACGAACCCTGCAGTCCACCCTAGTTGGTTTCTCCATGCCCACGTATATCCACCTTTGTGATTCAGGGTTAGAGGCCACGTCAGGCCTCTCATCTCTCCTCAGGCCCTGCCTGTGCATACAGCAGGCCCTGCTGCTCCCTGGAAGACTGAATGAGTCCATGACGACGAGTGGGGCAAAGGAGGACGGCGGGGAGTGGGTAAGATCGGCACCTTCATCACCAAGTTGATCTCCCCACACCGAGCCTCCTGTGCTCACTCATTCTGTGACATCTCAATTTCTGGCATTCCCAACAGCCAGGTGTGCATACAGCTTTGCGTCCCTCACTGCTGGGAGGGGACCAGCCCTCCTCTTCCCCTCCCTGATCCTACCCCAAGATTCCAGATAATAGCTATCCCGGGTTCAGCTCTGGGCCCATCTTCCCAGCAGCTCCCCAAAGCCCCTGAGCCAGGCTTGGGAGACTGTAGGGTTGGGGGGAGCACGGCTCGGTCACATAAATCCATACACCACACAGACTGTCCCCCTGAGCTTCCCTCACACAAAGCCATGCTCACGCATGTGTACATGTGTGCACACACACAACCAGAGAGTGTGGCTGATGGTGGACACGAGACCCATCAGGGCTGGAGGAGGCAGAGACACTTGGGGTCCCTCAAGGAGGCCAGGTGTGCGTGTGTGTACACACAAACATACAGAGGCCAGGAGGAGCCTCCAGGGAAACCTTCACAGAAGAACATTCATTTCCAGGGTGCTCACTGCACACTAATGCCCATGACCTTACTTAACCCTTTCTACCATCCTTCAGGGTAAATCTTACCATCCCCGATGTACAGAAGAGGACAATATACAGAGGAAGAAACTGACCCAAAGTCACACAGCCAGGGGATCCGGATTCAAACTCTCCCCAAGAACACCTGCCCCACCATCCCCTTCCTCTCTAGCCTTGCCTGGCGTCACTGCCCAGCTCAGGTATCATGTCCTCCAAAGCTGTCCTTGACAGCTCCATCCCACCTGTCCCCCAGGTCACCTACAGCTCCAGCTGCCACATGATCCAGCCACCCAGGGCCTCTACCTCTCATTCTTCCCTCTTACTCAATGACCAAGGATCCACTGGGTGCCCGCTGGGGGTGGGGGCAGACACAGAGCTGGGTTAAGAGAATAAGACGGATCAAGCTAAGCCACCCCACCTGTGAGCTCACCTTGGCCTAAGCCTCCAGAGCTGCCGCCAGGAGACAGACAGCCCCCTCCGTGTTAATCCCAGGTCCCACAAGTCATGGGATGCCCCTTCCCCTGTTGTCTGTGAAGGAACCCAAGAAGCAGAAGTGGGGATCCAGCTGCAGAAGGGGCAAGCCCTGATTTCCCACCCGAGCCACCAGCGCCATGACCTCAGCCAACCACTTCCCCTTCTGGGCCACAGCATCCCCCTCTGTGAAAGGACACAATTGGGGACCAATTCTCAAGTCTCTACACCCCAGCATCTAGGGTTTGTTGGTCCACAGATGTGCCACACATGTCGGGGAGAATACGTGTGTGCCATCCACACATCAACCCTTCAGCACTGGGCCTGTCCTTGCCGGTGGGGGAGCACTGAAGGAGGTGAAGCAGGAAGGCACAGAGAGAAGAGGGGAGGGGCCGGGGAGGGAAGAAGAGGGAAGGCTGGTCAATATGGTTGCTGCCTCCTTCCATGCTCTCCACTCCCCGGTTCCTGCCCTCAAGACTGGGAGCAGCTCTGGAAATCTGCCCGATGAAAGACATCAAGCGTGTAACTGCTGAAACCATTTTGCAAATGGGAATTAATTTCTCCCATGGGTCTCCTGCCAGGCTGGTCCCAGAGGAGGCTGACTCCTCACCACCAGCCCTAATACACACACACAAACACACACACACACACACACACACACACACACACACACACCCCTCATGCAGAAACACTGACATCTATCTACAGAATAACAAGGACATGTCCCCCGCACAAAGTAAGACAAGTGTGACGGCTCACACACAAATACACAGGCATAGCATGAAATCCCTTAAATAGTAGACAGATACGTACACGTCCCATGCTACACAGCATGTGGTAGCCACAGACAGAGCCCCAAGCACAGGTACACCACCTGTGAACACCGACAGCCAGAACACGTCCACAAACACACAGCTAGAAACCCACCTGCAAACACACACACAGTCTGGGGTCACATTCTGTCACATCCCCATCATCTCTGTCACCCAGCAATTCAAAACCTTCCCTTTGCACCAAACCCAAATCACCAGGGCCCACAGGGAAGATATGATCGAGAACTATGTAAGCATTCTCTGGGAGTCAGGCTGTGGGCGGAGAGCGCCCCTAGGAAGGAGCCATAACCTTGCATCTCCCACTCCCTGCCCCCCCACCGCGCCCCTCAGAAGGAGGCAAAATGAGAGCCACTGAGGCAGCCAAGGCGTGGGTGCAGGCATGAGCAGTGTGAGGACGTGCACGCCGAGGCTCCAGCTAAGGGGCCCTGTGACATGGGCAAGGACGCACATCCCCACATCCTCCAACTCCCCTCTCCTACTCGTCTTGATGGCAGGTTGAGGCTAGGGGCTAGGGCCAGCTTGGAAGGAGGCCCAGCCTCTGGAGGGGAGGGGTCTCGGCTGAGGGCAGGGGAGGGAAGGAGGGCAAAGCAGATGAAGCATTTCATTAGCACTCACCAACGTCCACCCAGCCTGGAGGCCCAGCTCCTAGAGCTCTCAGCCCACCCTAAGTATCCTCCTGTTCCGGGGGGAGAGGGAGGGAGTATGACCCTGGCCTCCGAATGCTTTTCCAAGCCTGTGCTCAGTCCTCCTCATGTTCAGTCCTTGTTCACACCCTCCCAAGTAATCCTCATGACAGTCCTGAGGAGGGCACTCCTGTCAGCCCCAGGAACAGAAGAGAAAACCAAGGAAGACACTTGCTCTCACTAGAACACATGACTATGGACCGTGGAGCAGGGGCTCGTGAAGTGTTGGGTGTTCTCAGGGTCCTCACTCCCCTCGGAAGCCCATGCTCCGGGCCAGCTGGAGACAGTGGGCTGCATCCCGGGCCTGTTCTGAGGGCCTCTCTGTCCTTCCCAGGCCACAGGCTTGACCAAGTCTGTTTCCAGTGGAAAATGCCAGTCTGCACCAGACCCTCTGCCAACAGGCCCTGTTGGGGCCAATGAGCCCTGAGAGGAGCCCCCGCCCTGTGGACACCCAGGGCCAGGCCCAGGTCAGCCCAGTCCGAGTCTCGGGCCAAGGCCCAGGCCACTGGCCGGCTCCGGATTATGTGTCTTCCAGGACCTTCCATCTGTCACTGAGCACTGCAGGCCCAGGACAAAATTTATTTCCTTTTAAGAGAGTCAGTGATGTGCTTTTCCCATGTCTCCTTTCCTCCCTTTTTTCTTTTTTAATTAGAAATTACTCTTGCAAAGTCCAGAGCCTGGAAGGGAAAAGCCACCTGGTCACCAGACCCAGCCACAGCTTCCTGATCGCTCCTGCCACCACCCTCCCTCTTCCCGGGGCCTCTCGCAGGTTCTTTAGTGCCCACCGGGCTCAGCAGATCAGGCCACTCCACCTCGTAACACCCTGTCTGAGGGGGGAGCAGGGGACACAGGGAAGTGTGGCGGGGACTGCCCAAGGTCAGCCCACACTGCTCTGGCCCCAGCTGGTTTGTACAGAAAACTCAGCTCCCGGGGCCCAGCAATGACAAAACAAGTCCCTGGAAAGTCTTTCCCTCCTGGGTCTGGTGCCACATCAGCCACGTTACTCCCAAGACCACAGCACCGGAGCCGGGCGGATGGAGGGGATGGGAGCCCGGGCAAGCAGCAGCTCTGCAAACAGGGAGCTAGTTTGGTGCTCCTCCCTTCCACCCCTTCACCTGCCTGCCGGGTGCCCTGTCTGACCGTGGACGTAAACCCCAGGGGTCAGAAGTTCACTGGCCTCCCCCACAAAGCACGCACTTTGCGAACCGAAGCCAGGCAACGTGGGGGGCTGTCACTTGCATATCTGGATGTTGAGGCATAAGCAGACACAGGTACACACCCACAGACACCTCGAATGCACCCTTGTGAGCACAGACACACACACGCACTCATGCACACACGTGTGTGCCCACACATCTCTCCACGTCTCCATCATGGAACACAGCGCTGACCTCCATGGCCTGCATCCCGGGACCTATAAACAGGTTCCCCCAGCTGTCTAGCTACGGTTTGCGTCAGTCCTGGGAGCAGAGGGTATGGACCCCCAGGACCTCACACCCCATGTGGGGGTTGGTCAGCACCCCGGGGAGGTGAGAGGGACAAGAAGACTTTGTGGGGAGACTTCACCTCCTGACCTCTGCTGACTATCAGGGAAAGCCTGATACCTCTTCCTGCTTTCCCCAGGCTCCCTTACTGGCTCCCACCCCAGGGCCAAACACCCTCCTGTGGTTGAGAGGCACCCCCTCCCGTGGCCCCAGAGCCCAGCAAGGAGGAAAGAGGCAGGGGGATGATCATGCCCTAGCCCGAGGGCCCCAGGGCCCCAGCCTCCCCAGGTGGTCCAGGCTGGGAATGGGAGGACCCCCTGGCATCAGCTGGGGCCTTACCGTGGAGGTTGCTCCGGGTGATCTGTGCCCCCATCGCGGGCAGCGGTCAGCACAGCCACCTTCCTTTGGCCGGCTGGCCTCTTCACCAGGCCACCCTAGCTGCCAGCTCCCCTCCTCCTGCCCCTCCTCCCCCGCGGCCAGCAGCCGGCATGGCAGGGCCGGGCCCGCCCCTCCCGCGTCCCCACCAACTGCTTCCCGCACACGGCCGCCTGCCTGCGAGGCCAGCCACACACACACACACACACAGACACACACGCGCGCGCGCTTGCACTCCCGCACACGCAAGCACACCCCTCTGGCCCTGCTCGCTGCCTCCAGCTCCCACCCACTCCCCGAGCCTCCCCCACCGCCCTGCACTGGTACAGGCAATGGGATCTGTCATGTTTATTTACATAAGGAGGAGGAGACTGGAGGCTTCCTGAAATAGCTGGGCTCCAGAAAGCACTGGAGATGCCCAGCCAGAGCAGACACGAGCGCACACACATGTGCACACACACACACACATGCACACGCACACATATGCTCATTCCCCATCACATACCTCTTCACAGACACCCGCATGCACACAGCCTCACTGTCCGCCCAGACTTCCTGCCACCCGCATGCGATTAGGCGCCTACTACCTGCAGACCTTGGACAAAGACACTGAGGGCACCACGGTGAGCAGAAAACACACTGTCCGATCCTCAGGGGGCTTATACTCCGGCTAGTGGAGCTTACTAACAAACAGCTCACATGGCTTCTGGTTTCTTCCAGGCTCTGTCACAAATGCTTCAGGAGTATTAACCCCTTCAGTCCTCACTGGCTGAATGAAGAGGTCAGTATTATTCTTATTATCAGTAAATACCATTATTATTATTATCTCACAGATGAAGAAAATGAGACAAAAAGAGGTTACCAGCCTACAAAGTGGCAGGGCTGGGAAGCAAACCCAGGAATCCAGGTTTTCACCCGCACCCATCACCCCTTTAACTGTAACATCCACAAGCACACGCCACTATATAGAGACCTCACCACCTGTCTGCGCCACATCACATGGAAACATACGACACGGGCTCTCATAAGCATTCACCGTCATGCACACTTAGGCCCCTACTGCCCACCGGACTTGTGTAAGTCAGGCACTGAGGGCACTCTCATTGGTATTCTGGATGGCAGAGGCTAGTGTTAGGTCCATTTTACAGAAAAGAAAGTTGAGACTCTAAAAGGCTCAGGAGGGCGCCTGGGTGGCTCAGTTGGTTGAGCAACTGCCTTCGGCTCAGGTCATGATCCTGGAGTCCAGGGTTCGAGTCCCACATCGGGCTCCCTGCTCAGCAGGGAGTCTGCTTCTCCCGCTGACCTCTCTACTCTCATGCTCTCTCTCTCTCTCAAATAAATAAATAAAATCTTAAAAAAAAAAAAAATTTAAAAGGCTCAGGAAATTGCCTGAGGTGACCCACCAGGTCAGAGGCAGAGCCAGGACTCAAGCCTGGGTCTACAAGACACTCTCATAGTTCATCACCCTTTTGCAGGCTCTCTACAGAACAGGGGTCTCTCCCAGACCCTGGCCCAGGTCTCAGCCCCTGTCCTCGGGGTCAAGGATCTGGGTTCCCAGGGAAAGATCTGGGTGGGGAGGGAAGGCCTGGGAGCAGAGGTGTGGGGCTGGGGAAAGAGCTAAGGCTAAGGCAGGGTTGCCCCGTATTAGATGGGACTCAGAGGCCTCAGCACTAGGAGGTGCGGTGCTGGGCTCTGAGCCTTCACCTCGACACCCTGCTCTTACCAGCCCTGAGTAGGTCTGGGGGACAGACATCAGGCCTGATTAGCCAGAGGGCGAGGCAGGCCTTGGGTGAAAGGGTCCGCAGGCCCAGCACGCTAATCCTCCTACGAAACCAGAGGCGCAGCTGGGTGTTCTCCCCAGAATAAGTGCTGACCCCCAGCCCACACAAGGCTGCCCCTTCCTCCCAGCACACTGTGCTTGTGGCTATGCAGAGCCCCGTGTGCACGCACCCGCACACTCTAGGGCACACACGCCCAGTTCCTCTGCGGAAGGAAACTAAGTCAGTCTAACAGAGGAAATAACCTGAACTCCTTTCATGGGATAAATAATCATAATGATAGCAAACGTGGACTGACTGCGCCAGGCAGTTCTAAGCACATGACTTACATTAACTTGTTCAATCCTGAGGGCAATCCTCAGGGATAAGATGCGTTTTTTATGCCCATTTTACAGATGAGGAAAACAAAGCAAATAGAGGCTGCTCTGGATTGGCGGCAGCAGAGTCAGCCCCCCTCAGCCTGCCTGCCTCCTAATGCCCCTGTCTGGGCCCTTCCCAACCACCCCCTTTCACACGCCCCCTCCCCAAACTTCCCACTTCCTCAGCACTGGGAACCCCTCTTCCAGGAAGCCTCCCTGAGACCCTGGGTACAGGATGAGTCTCCCTTTTTGGAGCTGGTCTCTCCTCTGAGCCCAAGTTGTGCCTCTCCCAACCCTTCATCCTACTCTGCCCTACCAGACACCGCGAGGCCTAGCTGTGGTCTTCTTGTCTGCCTGTCCTGGGGGCATCTCAACCATTCAACTTGACTGACATTCATGTGTACCTACTGTGCGTCAGGTGCTAAGTTGGGGACGCAAGGGTAATCAAGAGCAGACAGGCCCTGGCTCTCGAGAACTTACAGTCCACAGGGAACCATGTTTATCAAGTAGTCTCCCTAAGGAGTATATCATCATCATCCTAGAAAAGTGTGCTGAAAGAAAGGAGCAGGATTCTCAGGGAGGCTGAGGGCAGGCTTTCCTGAAAAGCAAAGGTGACGGATAAGCAGGTATGTCCATGTACTGTGGAGGCAGCTTTGAAGAGAGAGCTCCGGAGAGTGAGCACAACATGTACAAAGGCCCTGTGGCTGGAGGAAGCCCACAAGTCCAAGAAGCAGGGTTGGTGCATCTAAAGCAGGGACCACAGTAGGAGCCAGGGGAAATTTTCCGGTGGCAAGCCGAGGTGGTCAAAGGACACTCCAGGAGGGCCTTGAAGACCAGGGTGAAGAATCTGGCCCTTTTTCTGAGAGTAGTAGGGAAGCTCTGAGAGGGTTCGGCAGAGAGGCAACAAGACCAGACCTGCATTTCTAAAAGGTCATTCTGCCATCTGGTGTGGAGAATGCACGGAGGAAGAAAAGGTGCTGGGGGAAAAAGCAGCAGGGGGAGCACAGACGGGCCTGGACCTGACTTGCCCTCACTCCCCTCCCACCTAGCATCGGGCCCACACGGAGCAAGTGCTCAGGGAAGAACCCCCAAAACAGAGCTGAGTTCCTATAATTTTTTGGACACAGGACTGGAGGGTCAGTAACAGGCAGGAATGGGGACCGAGTGAAAGGTCAGCAAACCAGAAGTCCCTCGGGTGGACGTGGCCCTCTCTCCGGCCCCTCCCGGTGGACTGGGAGGTGCTTGGGTGGCCCCTAGCCTTCACAGCACCACTGTCTGAAGGGCCTTCCCGCCAGACCTGGTCCCTGTTCCCTGCAGTCCACTTCCCCAATTTAAATAGGAAGTGGCAGTGTCCTGGGTCTGAGGGTCCCCCGACCGCCACCCAAGAGCGGCAGCCAGGCCTCCACAGACGAAGCAGCAGCCAGCACTGTGCCCTTCTCTGCCTCATTCACTGGGACATCACATAAAATTTCATTTGGCCAAACGATGCTGTTTCTGCATGGGTGAAAGAAGCCCGGACCTACGCCATTCATTCACTCATGGAGCATTCGTAGAGCGCCCACCACGGACCCACTGGTGAGCAAGACCCAGCTGACTCCCTTTAGAAGCCGAGCGGAAGCCAGGCTGGGATCAAGGAAAGGAGATCCTCTGGCTCTGACTGAATTATTTCAGTGTTCTGTTCTCTGGCCAGAAAGGACGCGAAAGGGGATGTGAAGGGATGGAGAAGCTATAAGCAATTCTACACATGGTGAGTATCTCACACACATAATTCAACTGACACCCCCCCCACACACACACACACACAGCATCCCTGTGAGATCAGAGCCAGGCCCATCTTGCAGGCTGTAAAGCTGAGTTCAGAGAGGATACATGGGAGGCAAGACACACTGGGGCTCAAACCCAGACCCGCCTGCATCAAAACTCCTGCTCCACCCAGAAAAGGTCAAAGAGCAGGCAATCCCCTTACCTAAGAAAGAGAAGAAAAGAGAATAATGGACCTTGTCCTTAAGAAATTCTACTGGGAGGGAGAGCCTAGGAGATTTCCAAAGGACAGAGGGTGGCATCCTAGTGTGGAACTTCAAGGAAGGTGGGGAGACTGTGGACTGGCATAAGACTGGACTTCTTGTCTGCTAGCAGGAGAGACCATCCTGGAAATCTTGCAGAAAATAGACCCTCCATGGCCTGCATGGGGCCTGCAGTGCTTCAGAGCCCACAGGCAGAAGGCAGGGTTGGATGCACCCTGGGGGAGCAATTTGGTGTGTCAGAAACCCTGCCAATCTTCAGGAAGAAGCCCCTCCCTTTCTGCTGGCCCCTGCTGCATCCATCTCTGGCTGCAGGGAACCTCCACCCCCTCGGCTCTCAGAACCCACTCCACTCCCGAGACCCTCCTCTCCCTGTCATCTCCCTGTCTTCTGATTCCTTTCAGCCTATTCCTCTTCCCTCTTGGATGCCATCTTGGTCTCCATGGTGGGCTGGCTACCCAGTCCACCTCTCTCCTCACCAAGTCCCTCCTCGTTCATGTCGCCAGGTGAACCTGCCCTCTCAGAACTTAAAGTCGAGGGCACACCTAGCAAATGTGGAACCAAACACAGAACAAATTCACAACAGAAATCATCACAATCAAAGACTCCGAGATCCCTAAAGGGAAGGAGCCTCAAGAAAGCTCTGGATCCAGTCACTGCCTTCATGAAGGCCAAGAAGTAATGTGCCCATTTTACAGATGTAGCAAATGAGGCCTCATAAGTTGTCGACTTTCCAACTGTCACACAGTGGGTATAGAATAAGGAGGACTTAAACTCAGGTTTAATGTCTTCTGTTACTTAACATGGCATACGTATGGGTCAGAGCATCCAAAGGCATGGAAGACAAGACTGGGCAAGGAGAGGGGTAACTTCTCTTTATGAGATGGGGGCACAGGGGACTCAGGTCTGGAGAGGACCATAAAGAGAGGTCAGAAAGGGGAGGTGGCCCTGCTGGGGAGGAACAGGGAGGCAGTTCCTGGTTGCTATAGTATCTTTGTCGTCAAGAACAAGGGATAATTTGATTGAGCTGATGAGTCACCTGGCATTTGAGGCATAAGGCCAACCTCCCAGAGCCATCCTCCTGACCCTATTAGAAGAGGCCTGGTGCAGGAGAACGGGAAGCAGGGAGCCCCACCCTAAAGCTTCCTCCCTTGCCCAGAATCAGGACGAGAGTGCGAGACAGGCAATGTGCATGGAGATGAGGATAGAAACACACGGGGACAGAGAAAGCATGAGCCGTGTGCTGTAGAGAAACCAGAGCCAGGGAGTCTACAGGACGTCCTCTGGGGCTGGGACAGGTGCCCCAGCAGTGACAGCTGCCAGCCGCCTGGGATGATGGGAACACAACAGGTGCAGAGGCGGGGGCGGAAACTGAAAGGGAATCTGAGAAAACAAGCCTGGAGTTGGCTGCCCCTCCCAGACCCTGGGCCCCGCGCCAAGCAACCCTTTCTCAGACCCCCCCAAGACACAAACACACCTACGCCTGCTTCCCAGGGCCAGCCTGGCCAGCCTGACCAGCCTGGACCAGACAGAGGGGTCACCGTCCATGCCAGGCAGAAAGGACGGAACAAGGAAGAAACCAGGCTTCAAATCCCAGGACAGAGTGTGCCAGATGGAGCCCACACCCTCAGAGCCCCTACCCGGAAGCAAACATTTGCCTATGATAAAACTTATGTCACTGGCCAGGGAGGGTGGAAGGATGCCCTCCCCGCCTTGGGAGGGCCACTGGGAGCTGAGAACGGCAGGCTCTACCACCACATGACTGGGCAAGCTACTGAGCTTCTCCCAGACCCCGTGCTTGGATCAACCAGTAATAGTAACGACTGCTGTCAATGTTGTTGTTCAGAGACCCTGAGAGCTCAGGAGTCCAGGTAGTACCTAGAGGGGCCAAGGGTGCTGCCCAGCCTCAGCAAGGAGAGACATAGGATGCAGAATATGGGGACAGCTCTAAGTATAAATGTCACACCAAGGAAAAGAAAAGGAGGACTGCCTTCAGAGACAGCCCCATCTCCCCCGTCAGGTTAACATTACTTGCTCGGCTTCGCTCCCTGGCACCTGGCACCCGCACCCGGCACCGGCGGGGGCTGTACGCGCCTGACTGCACGCATGCCCGAAATGCAAATGCCATCTCGGGGTGCTGAGTACCAGCAGGTTCTTCTAAGGAAGCCGATTCAACATTGTCCTTTAGGCAGGTGCTTTGTATCTGTTCCAGGGCAGAACGAATTTTAAACTTGAAGCTGGTCCTTGTCCCGGGGATCACCAGTGATAAATGGCCAGGGCCTGAATTCATAAGGTGCTCCCTCAATTACAGCTTTGCTGAGGAGGGTGAGGAAGTGCAGACAAGGAGGCATTTGGGGGGAGGTAAGGCAGAGAGATGAGGCCCAGAGTGACGCAGGAGACAGCCCACATGTGCTGGAGCAAGACACGAGCCTCACCCCTCTGAGATGCTGCGTATCCGTACCCGACTGATCCTGCCAGGCCTGTCCGGATTACGAGAAAAGCCGGCAGCTGAGAGCAGGAGGTTAAATCCTTTCTCTGCAGGCAGAGACCACCCTCCCCCACACCCTCACCAACGCACACACACACACACACACACACACACACAGACACACCCCTTTAGACCCCAGGACTCAGGCAGAGCTCATGGTGCCCACCCCTTCTGGAACCCAGCTCCCCAGCCATTTGAAGCCACCCCCAGTCTGGGAGTCCCTACCCCCCTGCCTCTAAGGAATCTGCTCTCAGGCTCTCTCCTGCTTCCTGCCCCTCCCAGGTCCAGCTTAAGGAGGAAGGGCTGTGCCCAGGACCAGCTGGCTCAGCCCCCACCCCCACTTCTGTGCCCTGGCTCTGCCCCCTGCCCACTGCAGACCACCCACTCCAACAGCCGGGTTCCGACTTTGGACACTAGCAGGTAGGTGGGTATGACAGTTGGGACCCCCAGGGGCCAGGCCCCGGAGCTGGGGTGCTCCCAGCAGGGCCACCGCAACTAGTTCCCACTGAGCTGACATCAGTAAGCACTACTCGATGTGGCCACTTAAGCATGTGCGTCTACACTGGGCAGCTTCACAGGTGGTGGTGGAGAGCAGGCTCCAGAGCCAGGCTGCCTGGGTTCAGATCCTGGTTCTAACACCTACGAGGTATCTATCCCCTCTTCTGAAAAGGGGGTTGATGATAATGGTGCCTGCCTCAGAGGGCTCTGGGGGGCAGGGGGTGAGTTCACACACAGGGTGCTCAGAACAGTGTGGGAGGCAGAGGAGCACACACCTGGCAGGTGAGAAATGGGGGGGGGCACAAGTTGGGGCATGGTGGAGTGGCATCTGCCCGCAGGTCAGCTGGCCTCCAGGGCCTGCCCTCATAAGCACTGTGGGGTGCTCCTCCTGGGATGGGGGGCAGTGCCTCCCAGCTGACCAATAGTAACAGGCACAGCCTCAGTGAGGACGGGGCTGGTGACCACACGGGGCCCAGGCCAGATCAGGGTGCAGGAGTGAGGTTAGTATCTAGGAAGCCATTCAGCAGAGTGGAGAGAATGAGCGGAGTCCCACCACCCACGATGATCGCCAACACGGCTCCCCTGAAAAGACTTCACTCCTTCCGCAGGGGGCCCAGCACCTCCTCCTCCTATAAAAATCAGGCAGGAATTAAGACAAGCAAGTACCCAAGTCAATTAAGAAAATCATATCTGCTGCCAGCATCTTGAAACACCTGCTCTGGGCAGGCAATGGAAAGCACTGGAACTCAGTGGCCTAGATGGGGGAATGGAAGCTCGGACAGGCTGGCCACCATGTCCCAGTCACACAGCTAATACGCAGCGAGGTTGGAATCTGTCTGTACGACCCCCAGACACAGGGCCCCAAGCCCTGGCCTCTCCACCACGGGGCCTCTTGGAATAATGACCCAGCTCGTCACTTCCACCAAAACAGTACTGGATTTGCAAAAACATTCGGTCCCATCGGGCAGAAACTCATCCCTTTTGAGAGAAGGGAAAACAGATTCAAGGAGAAGGAAATGACCTGCCAAAGCCAGAAAGAGCCAGAGCCAGCCCAGAACCTCGATCTCAGATAGGAGCCTGGGCTCCGGGGCTTTGTCTATGACACAGTGCTGTCCTGAGGAAAGCCCCCTACAATGAAATAAACATGGTGTCATTCGGAGGGGCCCAGGGCGGACGCAGGCACAAATGTAAGAAATTGCTGATCCCAATGTCAGCTACCTCTGGACTTTAGCAGGTGTCCGCGCTGTACATCTAAGCACTCGCCCCCATCAGGGTCTGGGCCCCCCTCCCACACTGGGGGGCTCTGAATTCTGGGAGCCAGAGCTTTACACCATATACGTGTCCCAAGGGGAAGGGCAGACGAATGCAAGGAGACACCAGGTCTCCCAGGCCCTGAGACACAAATGCTCTGAAAAGACAAAGGGAAAGGCAGGTGCTTTTCAGCAGTAGAGGGGCTCAGCTTGGCTCTGAAACAGGAGCCAAAGCGAGTGACTAAGCTGAGGTCCAGCCACTGAACTAGGCCAGCTCTGTGCCCAGCCCCAGGGGCCCTGCCCCGGAGCACAACAGACATGGGCCACACTAGCCGCACAGTACAGGACGTCACTGCCAGGCCTAGGAAACCTGTGAGTGAAGTCTATTCAGGGCCCCTCGGAGAGGCTGGTGGCTTTCAAGCCTACTATGCCTATGAAGGAATTCTGGTCCCCAAGACTGCACCTGCAGCCCTAGGCCCAGATGGAGTCCCCAATCCCAGCCTCAGACAGCCTCACATCGCAGCCTCAGGAAGCCCCACAAACAGGGGCTCTTAGTCCCTAAAGGCCTGGGGACCATGAGAATGTGGCTGGCTCGGGGCTGGCAGCCCTTCCCTCTGGAGCCAGAGCTCAGGCATAGCTGGACCAAAGGCAACTGCGGGGACTGTGGTTTTCCTGCCTAAAGAACAGCCCAAGAAGGGCAGAAATGACCACAGGGTGAAGACAATGACAGAAAACCCATCTTCCGCCCTGCAGCTGCCCCGTCTCCCAATTTGCACTGCCATCTTTTGCTCTGCCTTCTTTTCCTCTTTTTCTAGTAAGGAATCTCAGACTCCTCTCCCAAGATGCCACAGGCTTCAGGGGCTACTTTCTCCCTCCCTCCCTCCAGTTGCTGGAGCCCAGGGTCAGGCAGGCCATGAGAGACCCCAGGAATGCACAAGGTCACCTCTCCAGCAAGTTTAGAGGAAAAAGCCCTCCCTGGGAGTCAGGGCTCCTGGGTTCCAGGCTGGTCCTGTGGTCTGTGGGAAAACTTCATAAGGCTTGGGAAGATCTGTAGAGGCCTGCTTGGGTTCGGGGAGACTCGGGGAGGGTCACCCCTTTTAGAGTCTGTAGAGGTTCCTCCCTCCTGGCGGGGGTAAGGTCTCCAGAAGGTGGATTAATGCAGATCCTGGGTTGGGCCCCACTGCCAGGCAGATGGGAGCAGGGGTCTCTCCCTCCCCATTGGCACTCCTCCCTTCTCTCAAACAATGCCCTGCCCCTCACACCTTCTATCCTGCCTAGCCACTGCTCCTGCCCAGAGGGGAGCTCCTTGTCCTCAGGGCCAGTGAAGGGAGGTGATTACATTAGCCTCTGTTGGGGGACCTATTTCTACTAGTCCTGATGTCCCCTCCACATTTTACCATATGACTTTGGGTAAATCAATCCCCTCTCCGAGCCACAGTTTTCCCATCTGTAAAAGGGACGCATTGGACACATGCATCTTTAGCTCTGAACCAGGATTTTCCTGAATCAGAGCTATGGGGCGGGGGGACCATTTGGCAAAAGGCAATTAAGAATTCCTCCCTCTCTGCCACTTTCCCCCAAGGTCTGGTGGACAGCCGAGGATGGGCGAGGATGCTCTCAGCTGGGTGTCGCTGTTTCTTCGTCCTCTTCCTGACCCCACCCGGCATGGGTACATCCCCCAGGTTTTGTGGCCTAGTTTCCCCCTCGAGTTCTACTAGCCAGGCCGGAAGTCTGGTGTCAGCCTGGACTCCCCTGTTTGAGCAGTCACTGTGTCCCTCTATAATCTGTCCTCTGGCTACTCCCGAAGTTCAGGCCGCCAGCATCAACCCGATCTGGACAATTCTTCCTACAGCCTTTGGCCACCCATTCCTCTTCCTCAGGGCTGCCAAGCTGACCTTTCTGCCTGACTAATCTAGCTGGGTCACTGTCCGGCTGAGAGCCCACAGTAGATAAACTTGACCCTCCTTTAGGAACATTCAAGATCTGCGAGCTTGCCCCAGTACATGCGTCTGGCCTCACCCCCTGTGCCATCCCCCCAGACCAAGTACCTACACCCCATGCACAGGAGCCACGCAGAGGGGCGCCTGGTGGGCTTAGCTGGTGAAACGTCGGCCTTCAGCTCAGGTCATGATCCCAGGGAGCCTGCTTCCTCTTCTGCCCCTTCCTCCCCCGTTCATGCTCGTTCCCACTCTCGCTCTTGCTCTCTCTCAAATAAATAAATAAAATCTTTAAATAAGAAAAAAAGAACCACATGTCTACTTGAACATGGCGCCATGTGTGCTGCGTGTCACATGGATGTGGCCCTTCGAGCCCTGCTCCTCTCCCTGGAAGGTTCCTCAGAAACTCTGACCTCACCTTCGTCTCTCAGCTCCGAGGGCCCACTCCCCTGAGATCATCCTAACACCCCAGGGCAGACAGGACCTTCGTCCTCCAAGACCCGTCCAGCCCTTTGTGCAGCCCAGCCCTGAAATGATGGAGGAGGGCCCCCTTCCACACTGGGACAACCCAAGGGCGGATGTTTTAGCTCTGGATCCCCAGCACCGACATGGTGGGCATTGGGTAGCACATGAAGTATATCTTATGAAGGAAGAATGAAAAGAAGAAGAGGAAGAGGAGGAGGGAGGAAGAGAGGCCAGGGCTGCTGGTGGGTGGTCTTTATTGGGCCCACGTGCCCCTTATCCAGGCTCCAGAGAGCATCTGTAAGGTCCCCCTCCCAGCCATGATGCCCCAGGTCCCTGCGGACACAGTGGTAGCCGAGGCTGACAGACTGCCTGGCCCCTGACCTCACAACACCCCCGAGGTAGGGTTCCAGGCTCCCTCACTACAACGGGCAGCACCAGCCAGAGCTCAGCTCACTCAGACAGAGTCAGCCCAGAAGCTGAGCAGCCAGCTGTGTCCTGGAACACAAAGGAACCGGAGCCTTATCTGACCATCTTCCCTGGAGGCAGCAGGGGAGAACCAGCAGCCCTCAGCCAGCCAGGCAGGACTGCAGGAGGCGATGCTAGGAGCCCTGTGCTGGGCTGTCTCCTGGCCCTCACTCCCGCTCCTGGAGGCAGGTGGCAGGGGGATGTGCCCCTCCAAGTCATTTGCATAAGCCATCTACAGCAGCACATTCAAACCCACGCTTCCAAGAAGAAAAAAAGCCCACTGCCATTGCCTGTGGCTTCCTGGTCTGCCGTTTTTTCCTTCTCTTTCATTTTTTAATTTTTTAACAGCAGGAAGCCGTGCTTCAGGGAGATCACTCCCCTGTTCCTGGCCGCACATGAGCTAAATTTTCCCTCCAAACTGAGGGAGGAGGATGAGCAACCATCCTTCAGGTGTCAGTGACTTACAGTTTGCAAAGTCTGTGAGCATCCATGAGCTCGCTCCGTCTTCCTGGGGATGGTGGGAGGGGGGCTCCTGCCAGCCCCCATTTTACAGATGGGGAAAGTGAGGCCCAAAGTGGTTGTGATTTGCACAAGCCACATGGAAGTAGTAAGAGACTGTAAAGAGCCCTGTGGCTGCCTCCCCAGCACCCATTCTACTCCAAATTGACGGTGGCTCTCCACCCCAGGTGCTCACCGGCATCGCCTCAGGAAGTTATTAAATGCCCAGTTCCCACGCCAGACCAAGTAACACAGAAACTGTGAAGACAGGCCCAGGCATGGGTGTTTCTGAAAGTTCTGTGGGTGTTCCTAATGTGCAGCCAGGATGGCAATCCACTGGTAAAAGCCAATCACCATCGTATAAACCATGGTGCCACTCCGTTTGCCAGGGATTGGGTCAAGAATGCCACGAGACCCACTCTGGGCCAATGACGCTTAGTGGAAAACCTGCCAAACCCCTCTTGCTCCTCATAAAAAAGCCTAAGAGACAGGTTGTTCTTCTTCCTCTAAATATTGTTCTGTCTAGTTGTGATTCCTGGGATGGCCATGGTCATGTCACTACCAGTCCAGAAGGAAGCCAACCCATGGATGGCAGAGCAGAGACGGCACGTACCTACCTCATCCTTGACTACATCCTTGACGGAAATCCACCCACCCCTGGACTTCCTGTGATCTGAGATGGTATGGCTCCTCATTTTTTTAAGCCATTTTTTAAGTTGTCGCTACTTGCAACAACAGCCCTAAGACACAACACTCAGCTTCCTCATCCCCCACCCCACTCATCCCTTCTTAGATCTTCCACCATAGGAAGCACTGCTGACTGAGGGTCGCAGCTCTGGAACTCTCCCCACTTCTTCCCTATTTTTCCTCACACAGGTATTTCCTTCGGTAATTTTTAAAAATAACTTTGGCATGTTTAATCTTCTCCTGATGTCTGCTTAACTGTTCAATACATGGCCCGCCTAACACTTGACCTTGACCACTTCACGCCTGGGCCACCACGAAAGCCTCCTAAGTGGCCCACTTTTGAGTCCCCCCACCCAACCCCATCCACAATCCTTCCTATACAAACCTGCTACTTCCCTACTCAAGAACCTTCACTTGTTTCTTATTTCTTACACCATCAAGTGTAATTTCCCCAGCCTTTCTTTACAGGCACTGCTGACTTTGACCTGCCCCACAGGCCAGCCCTGGCAAAGGACTGAAATTCATCCCTGTTATTTCACTTACATCCCTGGAGAACTTCCCCATGGGGGACAATACTGGCTATCTGCAGGGCAGAAATGACTGGCATGGCTCACGACCAATAAACACCGAAGCTGCCCTAAATCTGATTACTAACGCCACCCATTTCCACAGATGCTTCTCAATGTCAAAGCTTCCCTCGGTCTCCCCTTCCTTTACTCCTCAATGGACTATATACCAAGAGAAATACATTTCACATACAGACAACCCTCCATCAACAAGAAGTGAATTCTCTCAAAGACTGTCATAATAATGAAAATTATTAGTGTTCATGCAACAACACGAAGAGGAGGGTGATGGAGGTGAAGATAATTATAAAGACGGAGGGGACAGCAGTACTGATGACGCCAAGTATGAAGAGTGCAAAAGCAGGAATAAATACCGTAACAGTATGATCTCAATGGCATAAATATATATGCAGAAGAACTGACTTCCCCTTGACCCACTGCCACATTAACCAAAGTCCTTTAGAAACTGCATTTGGTTGTTAGTTACAAAAACCAGAAATAATATGGATTTTTTAAACACTGAAGGTGTTTTCTCTCACATAGAAGAAGTCTGTAAGAACATAGTCCAAGGCTAGTACGTCAGTTCAGTAGTCATCAGGGACCTAGGCTTCTTTTATCTTTCTACCTCACCATTCCACATGACACTTTAAGTATGCTTCGTGATCCAGGATACCTGCTGACGCTCCAGCCACCTTGTCCACATTCCAAGCAAGAAGCAGGAGCAGCATGGGAAACCAAAATCAAAGGACCTACACCAGCCACCTGCCCCTCTTTAAAGGAAATTCGCTTGAAGTCTGCCTAAAAATTCAAATTTACACTCATTGATCAGAATGGAGTCACATGACTACCCCATGCTTCAAGGGAAGCTGAGATATGTAGTCTTTTCGTTGGACACACTGTCATCTCAAATAAAAACAAGGTCCTTGGCCATTACGATGAGCTCCATTCCCTCTGGAAAACATGAGGGACGCCCATAGCACAAAGACTCTTCAGAACTGGTGGGGGGTCTTTCCTGGTGTCCCTACATATCCTTCTGTTTCCCCCAGCTAAACTATATGCTCAATATGAGCTACTGTGTTGTCCCTGAACTTAGTTGTGACAGGTTGGTATGCCAGGAAACTATGTAATATATTCAAATATCATATAAAACGTATCAAAAGTCTCTTTAAAGAGAATGAGAAGACAAGTCACAGACTGGGAGAAAATGACTGCAAAGTATATATTTAATTGAGAATCCAAAATATATAGAGAAGTCTCAAAACACAAAAATAAAGAACAACCCAATAAGAAGTAATGGTCCAACAAGAAAGAAGGGACACCTGCTTTTTTGTAATAATTTGGAAGAACCTTGATAGCATTATGCTAAGTGAAATAAGTCAGACAGAAAAAAAACCCACACAGTACTGTATGATATTACTTATATGTAAACAGTCAAACTGAAAGAAACAGAGAGTAGAGTGGTGATTACCAGGGGATGGGAGGTGGGGGAAATCAGGAGCTATTGGTCAAAGAATACAAGCTTCCATTTGTAAGATTAACAAGTTTGGGGATCTAATGCACAGCATGGTGCTTATAGATAATAATACTGTGTTATATACCTGAATGTAGCTAAGAGAGTACATAGTAAACATCCTCATCACAAAAAAGAAAAGGTAACTATGTGATGGGTTGGTGGTGGTAGCAAGTGCTCTAAAATGATTACCAAAATCATGGTACTAAAATGATTACCAGGGTAGTAATCATTTCACAACATATAAATGTATCATACCAACACACTATATACCTTACACCTACAATTTGACAATGTTATATGTCAATTATATTTCAGTAAAACTGGAGGCAATTTTCAGTAGGCTCTTCACCAAAGTAGATACATGGATGGCAAATAGGCACATAGAAAAAATGTTCAAAATCATTCATCTTTAGGGAAATGCCAGTTAAAGCCCCGGTGAGATACCACTACACATCTATTAGAATGGCCAAAATTAAAATGACTGACCATACCAAGTGGTGGTGAGGATGCAGGGAAATTAGAACTCTCGTGCTCTGTTGGTGAAAATATAGATGGTACAACTATTTTTCTTTGTCAGTTTCTTTTATGCTAAAACACACACCTATCATATAATCTGGCCATTCCATTTCTAGGTATTTACCCAAAAGAAAAGGAAATGCATGTCCATACATAGACTTTCTGCAAAAGTTCTCAGCAGCTTATTTGTAATAGCATAAAACTGAAAACAACCCAAATTGTTTGGGTTCACCCAACCTGTGGTGAACAGATAAACAAATTGTAGATACATACATGGAATACCACTAAGCAATAACTAAAAAATGAATTATCAATACACACCACAATACGAACGAATCGTAAGTGAGTGGAAGAAGCCAGGGGGCAAGAGGGTACATGTTCTGTGATTCCATTTATACAGAACTCTTTTTTTTTTTTTTAAGATTTTATTTATTTATTTGACAGACAGAGATCACAAGTAGACAGAGAGGCAGGCAGAGAGAGAGGAGGAAGCAGGCTCCCTGCTGAGCAGAGAGCCTGATGCGGGGCTCGATCCCAGGACCCTGGGATCATGACCCGAGCCGAAGGCAGAGGTTTAACCCACTGAGCCACCCAAGCGCCCCAAGAACTCTTTAAAAAGATAACTTAAGGGGTACCCAGGTGGCTTAGTCATTAAGCATCTGCCTTCAGCTCAGGTCATGATCCCAGGGTCCTGGGATCGAGCTCTCCATCGGGCTCCCTGCTTGGCTGGGAGCCTGCTTCTCTCTCTCCCACTCCCCACTACTTGTGTTCCCTCTCTCACTGTGTCTCTCTCTGTCAAATAAATAAATAAAATCCTTAAAAAAAATAAAGACAACTTATTCTACAGTGACAGAGAGCAGATCAGTGGTTACTTAAGTATCGAGAGGGGACAGGGAGGAGAAAGATAGCTGGTTACAAAAAACACAAGAAAAGTTTTGAGGATGATGGAAACGTTCATTAACCGGATGGTGCTGATGGTCTCAGATACACATGTCCGTCAAAACTCATCAAATGATACATTAGAAATATGGGCAATATTTTGTATGTCAATTATACTTCAAAAAAGCTACTTTTAAAAAATCCATTAAATATGGGTGTGAGAGGAGGGGATGAGGAAAGAAAATTACGGGTTTTTTGGTAAAAACTACCTTGAATCTGTTCCTCAAAAAATGAAGAACAGAATTACCATATGATCCAACAATCCGACTTCTAGGAACACACTCGAAAGAATCGAGAGCCAAGTCTCGAAACAGATATTTGCGCACCTGTGTTCATAGCTGTGTTATATACAACAGCCAAAAGATAGAAACTACATTAAGTGTCCATTGACAGATGAATGGATAGACAAAACGTGACTTATAAAGAGAAAGATGGGGCACCTGGGTGGCTCAGTGGGTTAAAGCCTCTGCCTTCAGCTCAGGTCATGATCCCAGAATCCTGGGATCGAGCCCTGCATCGGGCTCTCTGCTCAGTGGGGAGCCTGCTTCCCCACCTCTCTCTCTGCCTGCCTCTCTGCCTACTTGTGATCTCTGTCAAATAAATAAAATCTTTAAAAAAATAATAAAGAGACAGATATACACGTAAAGGAATATTATTCAACCTTAAATAAGGAAATTCTGTTTCACACTACAGCATGGATGAACCTTGAGGACAATAGTGTTCAGTGAAATAAGCCAGTCATGAAAGGACAAACACCATATAATTCCACTTATATGAGGTACCTAGAGTAGTCAAATGCATAGAGACATGAAATAAAATGGTGGTTGTCAGGGGCTGGAGGCAGGGGAATGAGGAGTTAGTATTTAATAGGTACAGAGTTTCAGTTTGGGAAAATGAAAAAAGTTCTGAAGATGGACGGTGGTAATGGTTACAAAATAATGAGATGTACTCAATGCCAGTATACTGGCATTTACCCCCCAAAAGCGGTCCACAAAACAAAAACATGGTTGAATGCTTTGAAAGGGTGTACTAAAAGCTAGTCTCCCCCAAAATGCTGTCACATTATATGCAGAAAAGACAAGTGCAAAATACTATCCAAAAAAAATTAAGAAAGCAATCCCATTTACAGTGGCATCAAAAAGAACAAAATACTTCAGGATAAGTTTAACCAGGTAGGTGAAAGATCAGTACACTGAAAGCTATAAGACACTGGTGAAAGAAATTAAAGAAGACACAAATAAATGGAAAGATAGCCCATGTTCATGGACTGGAAGAATTAATATTGCTACAATGTACATACTCCCCAAAGCAATCTACGGATTCAAGGAAATTCCTATCAAAATTCCAATGTTATTTTTTGCAGAAAAAGAAACACAATCCTAAATTTCATATGGAACCATAAAAGACCCTGAAAAATCAAAGCAATCTTGAGCAAGAAGAACAAATTATAATAAAGCTCTAGTAATCAAAATACTCTAGTACTAGTATAAAAACAGGCATACAGACCAAAGGAATAGAAAATAGAGGCCACAAATGAATCCAAGCATTTATGTTCAAGCAATCTTTGTCAAGGTATGGAGAAAACTGGATGTCTACATATAGAATTATGAAGTTGGATCACTATACCACACCAGATACAAAAATCAACTCAAAATGGATTAAAGTCCTAAACATAAAACCTGACACTGTAAAAGTGTTGGAAGAAAACATAGGGGGGAAATTTGACATTGGTCTTGACAATGACTTTTTAAATATGATTCCAAAAGCACAGGTAACAAAAAAATAGACAAGTGGGACTACATCAAACTAAAAAGCTTCTGCCCAGCAAAGGAAGTGATCAACAGAGTGAAGAGCCAACCTACAGATGGGAGAAAATAGTTGCAAACCATACATCTGATAAGGGGGTTAACATCCAAAATATATACGAAACTCAAAAAACTCATCAGCAAAAAACCAAAACAAACAAAAAACCCCAAATAACTAGATTTTTTTTAAATGAGCAAAGGACCTGGAGAGTCATTTTTCCAAAGAAGACATGAAAATGGCCAATAAAAATTTGAAAAGGTATTCAGCCTCACTAATCATCAGGGAAATGCAAGTCAAAACCAAAACCAGATATGACCTCACACCTGTCAGATGGCTATTATCAAAAAGACAAGAGATAACAAGTGCCAGCAAGAACATGGGAAAAAGGGAACCATTGAACAATGCTGGTGGGAATATACATCCATTATTTAAAAAAAAAAAAAAGTATGGTAGTTCCTCAAAAAATTAAAAATAGAACTACCACGTGATCCATCAGTCCCACTTCTGAGTTTATATCCAAGGGAAATAAAATCACTATCTTGAAGAGATACCTCCCCTCCCGTATTCACTGTAGCGCTATTCACAATAGCCAAGATATGGAAAGAACCTGAGTGTCCATCTACAGATGACTGGATAAAGAAAATGTGGTTTATATACAAAAGGAACTATTATTCAGCCTTAAAAAGGAAGGAAATTCTGCCATTTGGGAAACATGGATGAACCTAGGGGACATTATGCTAAGTAAAATAAGCCAGACAGAGAAAGACAAGTTCTGCATGATCTTACTTGCATATAAAATCTAAAAAAGTCAGGCACCTGGGTGGCTCATTTGGTTATGTGACTGCCTTCAGCTCAGGTCCTGATCCTGGAATCCTGGAATCGAGTCCCACATTGGGCTCCCAGCTCCATGAGGAGTCTGCTTCTCCCTCTGACCTTCTCCCCTCTCATGCTCTCTCTCATTGTCTCTCTCAAATAAATAAAGAAAATCTTTTGAGAAATAATCTAAAAAAGCAAAATTCATAAAAGCAGAGAGCAGAACTGTAGTTGTCAGGAGCTGAGGGATGGAGGAAATGGAGAGAGATGCTGGCCAAGGGTATGTTACTCACAATAATTTAAGCAATAAACTGTTTTGAAAGCATCTGTTGCTGGTGATGATAGAAGAATTTAAAATGGTGACCAAGGGGTACCTGGATGGTGCAGTCAGTTAAGTGTCTGACTCTTGATCTCAGCTCAGGTCTTGATCTCAGGGTTGTGAGTTTGAGCCTTGCATTGAGCCCCACATTAGGCTCCGCGCTGCGCATGGAGCCTACTTACAAACAAATAAAAAGTAAAATGGTGACCAAAATGATGAGAAGGATGCAGTGTGACATCTCAGAGAGGGGGTCCAAAAACCACATGCATGCTCCAGGAGGCTTTAAGGTCCTCCAGATGAGTCCTGACAGGGTTATCTGATCCCTATGGAGGGAAACCAGACCTACCCAGCCTCCAGAGGCGTGAGAGTTGGAGCCCTGGCACTGATTCCCAGGGGCTCCCAGTAAGGGCAGTGAGTTCAGGATTGGCTTGAATTTCACCCATTGTCATTATGTACTTTTGGACACCTAGCCCCGTCCTGGGCACTGAGGGGAAAAATTAAGAAGGAAAAGGAATTTAACCTTTATTAAGCACCAGGCACAACCACTGGCCATTATATACCAAGAATCTCATTCATCCCTCAATACAGTTCGACGAAGCAGGGAGTTGACTCTCTTGACCACTCTCTCTTTGGGGACAGGGCAGGGATACGGAAGTTCATTTTTTAAAAAGTTTAAAGTATAAAACCACTATTTATTTGATTATTTAAAATAAAATAAAACCATGCCAATTAGTGTAGAGGTCAAACAAAAGCATCCCATTCTCCCACACCACTCCATCCCCAGACTAGTCTCCAAAGGTAGCCACTGGTAACAGTTGGGTGGGCATCCATTCAGCCTTGGTCTGTGTTTGTACAAAGAAAATACAGAAGGGCAATGAACAGATGCACAGATAGTTAGCAAGACATCAAACCAGAGAACAGAGAGTTGTTCCTCTAGACATCTGCATTTCTCACTCCTTCACCTCCTTCTGGTCATTTTCAAATGCCATCAGGCTTTCTCTGGCCAATTTATTTAAAGTGTAAACATCGCCAGACTCCCAACCCGTAATCCCATCCCTGCCACACCCCATGATTTATTTCTCTTCAGAGCATTTATCACCATCTGACATCCCATATGTCATCTTTTTTTTCTTTCTTTCTTTTTTTACTTCGTGTGTGTGCGTGTGTGTCTGTCTCTCCTCATACTCAGAAGAATGTAACTCCGTAAGACAAAGAATTAGTTCACTGATATATCCTAATTCCTAGAACAGTGCCTGTCACATAGTAGGTACTAAATAAATATTAGTTGGAAGGAAGAAAAGAAGGATGGAAGGGAAGGAAGGGAAGAGAAAGGAAAAATATAAGACTCTAGACACAAATAGGACCATATTATACACACTAGACATACTGTGCAATTCGGCTTGGGCTCTAAACAATGTGGCAGACATTTTTAAAAACAGTACCACTGAATATTAAAAGTTGCAAAGTCGGGGCACATGGGTGGCTCAGTGGGTAAAAGCCTCTGCCTTCGCCTCAGGTCATGGGATCGAGCCCTGCATGGGGCTCTCTGCTTCAGCGGGGAGCCTGCTCCCCAGCCCCTCTCTGCCTGCTTGTGATCTCTGTCAAATAAATAAATGAAATCTTAAAAAAAAAAAAAAAAAGTTGCAAAGTCATCCTGTGTATAGAGGTGCCATCATGGACTTACCACATGCCCTCCTTCCTGAAAGCCTGTATGGACCGTAAGTGGGGAGAGGGCCACCATGAGGTGCCTCCCCAGTGCATTTGATAATAAGCTTTGCCCGATTTTCAGTCTGTGAAATCGACTGGTCATGAATCAGAGCACGCAAAGTTACCCTCGAGAGATGAAACAGCCCCAGTAAAAGAGGCCTGACCAGAGGTATTAACAAACCTAAAGCAAAGAGGTGTTCATTGGATGCCAAGGAATCAGGAAAAAGGGGGTGTCCCTGAAGCAAGCTGTAGTGGGGTCCACAGGAACACAGTCAGAGCTGGCCCGGGCTGGGTCCACCTGGCAGGCATGTCCCTGTGGGTGAAGTGGTCTGGGTGGAGTTCAGGGCCCAAGGGCATTAAATCCTCAGATCGTGGCCTCAGCTCCCCAACCAGATGCCAAGTTCACCCAGCACTCAAGGAGCATCCTGCAGCGGGAGAAAATGGCAAGCAGTTGACACGCTGTCTGGTCCATCTGACAGTAAATTTCTCACTGCCAAGTGGTAAGCTGACTTCTGATTTGATTCATGAGATTAGATGAGCCAGGAGCCCCCCAGTCCTATCAGCTCAGACAAGGCAACTTGGAGATGGAATCTGGGGCCAGCTGGACGCTAGGCAGGAGGACTCCCACCAGGTTGAACCCTGTCCCATCGCTCACTATCTTCAAACTCCTAGCTATGAACAAGAAGTGGCTGTTGTTTACTGACATTTTACTACAGACCAGGTCCTGAGCCACCCCAATTAATCCACACAGTGACCCTGTGAAATGGGAACTAGAATGCCTGCTTACCAATAAAGAAACCAAAGGTTTGGAAGATCAAGACACTTGACCAAGGTCAAGATCCAAGAACCAAAGATTTGAGTCCAGATCTGACTGACTCCCAGGGAAGTGTTTCACAGTGGGTGGTCCATAGAACTCTCACATCAGTATCACCAGAGGCTCTTGTTTTAAAAAGCAGATCCCAGAAACCCACGCCTAGACGCACTATGCCAGATGGTCCGGGGTTAGGCTCCAGGAACCTGCATTTTTACAATCTGTAGGAAATCTGATGGGTCATTAAGGTCTGAGAACCACTTCTTCTTTTTTTTTTTAAGATTTTATTTATTTATTTGACAGAGAGAGATCGCAAGTAGGCAGAGAGGCAGGCAGAGAGAGTGAGAGGGAAGCAGGCTCCCCACTGAGCAGAGAGCCCGATGTGGGACTCGATCCCAGGACCCCGAGATCATGACCAGAGCCGAAGGCAGCGGCTTAAACCACTGAGCCACCCAGGCGCCCCTGAGAACCACTTCTTATGCCATATCACGATCTCTAAACTCTAGCCCCATGGCCTCCATCATCTTCTCTGGCCCGTTGTCTTTTCTTGGCTTTTCCTTACCCTCACCCCACTCCTTCAGTTTTGTCCTGTCCACCCTGGGATCCTTCATTCACCTTCAAGGTTTAAGTGGCACCCATTGCTGATAACAGGTTGCAGCCATAACTTCCCCCTTGAGCTCTGAGCTCACACATGGAGCTGCTGACCCAAAAGTCTCTCCCAGAATGCCTCAGCCCTCCTCTGGCATCCCAAAACTCAACCTAGCAGCTTCCCCTCCAATCCTCCTCTCCTGCCCAGGGTCTCAAAGAAATTACCATCTTCCCAGCCACCTGAAAACTTGGGCACCATCTTGGATTCTTCCCTCTCCCTTACAACCCCCACCATCTGTTTACCAGTGCTGCCAAGCACCCCACTCAGTGTGTCTCAAATTCCTCTCTTTCGCCAAAACTGCATTTCAGGCTTAGGTATCCTTCCCCGAGACAGCTGTGCTCCCACCATAACTAGTCTCCCTGTCCCCATCTTGTCCCTCTTAAATCCATCGTCCACAAGGCAGCTAGACTGATCTACCTAAAAAGCAAATCTAAAACCTTCAGTGGCTTCCCACCGCCCAGAGATGCCCAGGACCAGTGTGGATGTCTTTACGTTATCTCCATTCACTTTAATGCTGAGTTTAATGTTTTGCTAGGGTGTGGATGGCTCTTGGCAAGGAGATGATCTTTTGTAAACCAGCACCTCAACAACCATCTAGAAGCAGACGTTTAACGTACCTGGATATGCAGCCTTGGATACTAGTACTAGCATTACTGCTAAAAGAGCTGTGAATGGAATGTTCGTAGTAAACAACACCGTGTCTCCTGCCCTGATTTCCCCAGCACCAGGGCCTTCTAGCTGCAATTTCTCAGGCCTGCGCTTTCTAACATCTTTCCTTTTTCAGACCCAGGGATTCCTACACTGGTCAGTTACAGCTTCCTACGTCCCAGCTGTGTGATCTCTGTGAAAAGAATCAGTGAATAAATGAGAAGCTCTTTCTAAAAGGATGTTAAATGGGGAACTCCCGCTAGAAAGAATATCTAAACATGCGCTTGCTGTTTTTCCAGTAGGGGCCCAGGATAGAGCAAAGGAAGTGGGGCCACAGGGAGCCCCGAGGCAGGCCAGGGTAAGCTGGGTGGCTCAAAGCCAACAGTCACCATGCTGGCCTGCTTCCTGCCCCACCCCCAACTCTATTTTTTGGGCATCGGGGAGACATTTTGAGTATATGAGTTCACATCCTCCTTGCAAAGACCCCCACTGCTCCCTGTAGAGCCCCAGGTTTTGAAGCCTGTGTCCTTCATGAGTAGCCCAGCTAAGAAAGTATCAGTCAAGGGGCGCCTGGGTGGCTCAGTGGGTTAAAGCCCCTGCCTTCGGCTCAGGTCATGACCCCAAGGTCCTGGGATCGAGCCCCACATCAGGCTCTCTGCTCAGTGAGAAGCCTGCTTCTCCCTCTCTCTCTGCCGACTTGTGATCTCTGTCTGTCAAATAAATAAAATCTTTAAAAAAGAAAGAAAGAAAGCATCAGTCAAGACTGAAACCTCATGATCTTGCAGAAGACTCATGATGAAGGGGCCCACACCCCTTTGCAAAGAAGGGAAACCTGGGCCCAGAGAGGGATGATAAGCTGCTGGGTGAGCAGGTTCAAACAGCCCATCACTCCCTGGCCTTGGTTCATCCGAGGCACACCCTGGGGGAGACATAAAAACATAAAAAAGGCTGAGCCTCTAGGACAAGTAGGGAAGACCAAGGTCAAAGAAGGAATCCAAGAGCGGGAAGTCACAGCAAAGCAGCAGTCAGGACTAGAACCAGTTCTCCTGGACCCTTAGCCACCACCCCTTCCCTTGCACACCCTCTACCTTCCTTGCCTTTCCTCAGCTCTCATACCCCGGGCCCCCAGCTCACTGCCCCAGGCCTCTGTTTAGTCACTAGGCCAGAAGCCTTGGATGATTCCCAGACTGAAAGGCCACTTCCAGCCAGATTCATCAGCGCCCCCCTCCACCCTTCACCCCCACCTCCCCTGCAGAGCTCCTAGGCCAGAGGCATCCTGGCACAGCACAGAGATCTGAGAGCCAGAGAATCAGGAGCCTTCTAAACCTCCGTCTGCTCCAACTTGCCCTGGGACTCTGGGCAGGTCCCTTCTCCTCTCTGAGCCTCAGTTTCCCCCCTGGAAAAGGTCAGTGCTGGACAACATGATCCCAGGCCCCCTCCATCCCTGAGGTACTGGGGGTAACTGGTGTCCTAGGGACAGGCTCTATGTTACGGACACCGCGGTGACCTTTGGAGGGGCCCTGCAGGCCACAACGTGAAGAGGGGGCCCAGAGGGGCCTCCCCAAAACCCCTACTGCCTCCCACTGAAAAACAATGAATTTCATTCCAAATAAGGGAACTTACAGCAAAGTCCCCGCCATGGCCCAGTTCCGGCTGGTTTATGTTAGCTGGACAAGACTAAACAGACCTTCACATTCTCAGTATTAAGCACTGAAAATGAAAAAAAAACGACTGTTTGTCTCTGGAGCACGGGGCGAGGGAGAGGTCAGTGCTCCCCTGAGGGGCCCCCCCAGCAGACCCTGGGGGGTAGTGCTGGACTCCAGGGGGTGGGAGTGTTTGGGAAAGGCCACTGGGGAGGGAGAAAGGTTTCAACAGGCAGCAGTGGGGTCAGTACAGAATAATAGCCCCAAAGGGGCCTGGGACCTGGGGGTACAGGGCGCAAGTGGTGCTTTGAGTCTGCAGAGGTAAGAACCTGAAGGAGAACCAGACAATGCCACGGTGGAGAAAGGGAGAAAGAGAAAGGCAGGGAAGGAGTGGCAAGGCCAGAAGACCCTAGAAGAGTACCTACTCCCAGTCCATCTGCCATGACCAGGGGGCTGGGAGGGATGACAGAGGGGAGGGAAGGGACTCCACCACTTCCTAGACAATACTGGCACCTTGTTTCCAGGTGCCCCGCCTGCCTCCTGCCCGTGTGGGCACCACAAACCCCAGATAAGAATTTAATTATTTACAAAACAGAGGCCTGAAGCAGGACTGCCTTCCTGTTTTTCCACGGACCCCCACCCCCATACCTGCCTCCTAGCCTCCCCCTCCTCCAAAGGCCTGCCCTCCGTCCCTCTATTACCTGGGCCATCTCCTTGCACAAAGGGGTTAGCCACAGTGGTCTGACCACACTGAGAGGCCAGCATCACAGCTCCCATCCTAGAGGTGAATACACCAGCACTTGGGGCATGCCGTGACCTGCCCAGGGTCACCTGTCTGTGGATGGCAGATTGAGGATCAGTGTTACCCACAGCTTGTGGACCCATCTTTAGCAACACCCTCAGGCCACAAGGTCATTGGCCAACTTTGCCTTATTTCCATACACAGGCAGCCCCATCTTCTCTATCTGCTCTCTGCCCACCCCCAAGAGAAGGCCCATCTATTATCTACCCAAACTTTCCCATTGTTCTTTTTTGGGGGGTGTATAACGATTTATTAAATATCTTTAATGAGACCATTATCTGACAAGTAGAAAACAGTAGAGTTTTTGGTTTAAAAAAAAAATCCCTCAAACTGGTGTTCATTTTGGAGCGTTTCTGTTGTTTGCAACGTAAAATAAGACATGTAATATTCCAAGTGGAAGTTTATCTTTTAAATCCAAAGTGTGTGCTCTGCCCGTTACAATAGAATCACGTGAATTTAGTCGTCATTTCCTCTGGATTTTCAGAGCAGCAGTAAGATAAGTCTCAGAATCATCATGAGGCCTAAACCTGCAACCAGCCCAGCTGGCATGATCTTCTTAGATCTCTTATACCTCACACCCATTATGGTGGCCAGGAAGAAAGCTGTAAACAGTGACAGCTTGACATCTCGCTTGTCACTGGAGACACGGTAGGCTCCCTAGCCAGCCAAAAATCCAACAAAAAGACCCGCGATCAAAGATGGAACACCACATCTCCGCTTATATCCCAAGATGCTACCAAACGTCACAAGGGCCGCATAACCAAAACCGACCAGGTCCATTGGCAGGCAAGGTTGCAATTCTACTGCTGGTGTCTGGAAGCGATCCCCTCCACCAGCACCTCCCGATTCTGCCTCCCATCATTCTTCAAAGCCAATCTCTCCTCCGGGAAGCCTTCCCTGACTCTACTCAGCCTAGCTGACCAGCCTCCTCTCCTCTGACCTTTGCCAACACCAAGGGTCAGCAGCACAAGTGCTGTAAGGATGGAGCCACATTCATCCGTAGAGGCTGGTCTGAGGCCCGGCATCCCTGTGGCATCAGGGAATGAATGAGTGAACCAAGAGTCCCACATCACTCTTCCCTTCTCTGGCCTTGGCCCCAGAGCCGATATACAGCAAATGTCCTTTCAACCAGGGAAAGAAAGAGGGCTTTTGCAGCACTGAGGGGATGTGAAAGAAAAGTATGACTTGCCCAGAATCAGCCCGTTCTTGCATTCATTTCAAAATATTTGTTGAGCACCTACTGTGTAAGCCAGGCCCTGGGGCAGCAACGCAGTGGGGAGTGCACAGGCCACACGGGACAGTGACAGCTGAACAGGCCCTGGAAGCTGGTC
Organism: Meles meles; assembly: GCF_922984935.1. Lineage (NCBI taxonomy): Eukaryota > Metazoa > Chordata > Mammalia > Carnivora > Mustelidae > Meles > Meles meles. The sequence goes on along the minus strand of NC_060078.1, from coordinate 62,200,991 downwards.
AGATCCATGCTGCGAGGGGGCTACAGGGCTGGCAGTGAGGAGGACACAGAAGCCATCTAACCCAGGTCGGGGATGGGACAGGGGTCAGGGAAGGCTTCCTGGTGGAAGTGATGTCTAAGCTGGGACCTGCCGGTTGAGCCTAATGATGAGCACAGTGACTCGTATTTATCATGCATTCATGACTCATCAAGCATTCTCTCCGATAAAGGATGAGGGTAGGCAGAAGTTAAGCCTCTGGCTCCAGGTGGCACAGGGAGCAAAGACAAAATCTGACTCCCGAGTCCATCCCTCAACCACAGCGCCTCTCCCTTGCCTGTCCTTCCTCCTCCCTCCTCACCCTGGGTTCCCCCTCCATGCCCATGGGGAACTCCAGAGGCCTGCTGGACCACACCAGAGTCCAATGTCCGGGTTGAGTTTCCTAAGCACAGGGGGATCCCTAGGACTCTCAACCCCCCAAGTACCCTGGCCAGGCCCACACAGTGGGGTTTGGAGAGTCCCTACAGACCCAGACAGAGCGCCCCCTCCATCCCCAGACATACCAGGTGGGGGAGGAAACTCACCGGTCTTCTGAGGTGCCTGAGTTTCCTGGGTCCTAGGGAAGGGGCTTTGTCCTAAAGGAGAAGTTCTTCTCAAATATTAGAGAAAGTACCCCTGAGCTGGGAACTCCCTCTTGGCCTCACCCTGGCTCTGCATTACTCTGCATTACGGCTCTCCCCTACTTGGGTAGAACAGAGGGGGACCCCTGGGGCAGGCAGGAAGATGCACCTGCCAGAGGGCTATCTGAGGGCTAGGAGGCCACAAGGCACGCACCGCCGTTCACAGCCCCCTGGGCAAGCGGGTGCAACAATCATTGAGGATACCCTGGAAATGTCCACCCAACTAGACCTCAGTCTGTGTCTCCAGGAAATAGGGCCAAGACCACCTGTCCCAGCAATCCCTAGGAGATCTGGAGCAAGATCCAGGAGGGAAGAGACAGGAGGAGGGCTTCACGAAGCTGGAAGACCCAGACAAACATAATGGGCTTTTTTCTTCCCAGCAACTTTGGCTCTCTGAGAGGATCCCCAGTGGAGTAACAGGAGAAGGAAACGAGGGAGGGGAGTTAAGGCAGTGGCCCTATATAGAAGCGGATGTTTCTCAGCTGGGTGTGCCAGCCCCACTGGGGGCAGAGGACACAGCCATCCCCCCTGCCTCCCTGTCCCTCTACTCTGCAGACTACAAGGGAGAGAGCCAGGCTCCTTCAGTTCATGGTTTCTGGTCTGTCTGTACCCACTGCCTGGGCTAAGTGAGAACTGGCCCACTAGGAGGGAAGCTGTGGGCCCAACCCAGCCCTGCTCCCATCCGCCAGAGCCACACACCAGGCCCCAGGGCCCCGGATTTAACATATCCCACTCAGTGTGCTCCCTCTCCCCAGGGCCCCTCAGCACAAGTTAAGATCCGATTGGCACTAATTGGACCAAGCTGACAGTGCCCAGGGCCGCTTGAGCGCTGTCATCATGGATTTGACTCACCGAGCGATGGCCACCGGTGCCTACGGACCCCACAATTAGTGTCACTTTGGGAGGATCAGACGGGCTTGGATGGTGCTTTGTGAGTCAACACCACTGCCCGGCCATGCTTCCAGCGGAGACCTAAAGCTTACAAGTGATGTCTCTTCCATCTCACAGCCAGGCAAGGGCTGGAACCCATGCCTCCTGACCACTAGCTCCTGAGTCTACTGGCCCATTCCTCTGCTATTGGTCCCAGAAAGTCTTCCGCAGAAGTGAAAGGGGGTTCTAGCTCTTCTCTTCCTCCCGGGGCACAAGACCTCCAGCCTGATAATCAAACCCCAAGCCCAAGAAGAGAATTTCAACCCAATCCTAGAATATGGCGCTCCTAGAATATAGAGCACCAAAGTCTTGGGCCCAAGACTCAAAACTCAACTACAATCAAGAATCCAGAGCCCTGAAGTGAAAACTCCCTCCAGGAATGGAACTCTCACCCCAGCATGGAAATCAGACCCTCCAAACAGGCACCTCAATACCAAGCCAGAATCTTGTTTACAGAAATGGCAACTTCACCCCAAAATAGAACCTTGTGCCCTAGGATCTGAAACTTAGCACTAGACAGTAAACCCCCACTTTCAGAGCAAGCCCTGAATCTTGGGAAACTTTCTTCTCAACAACTGATCTAGGTTCTTGTTGTATTTTGTTTCTTTAACACACCCTCAACTTGGGGGCCAGATGAGGAGACCCAAACTCCCTAAAACAGTTTCCTTCAGATTTTACAGTGAAGGAACCAGAAGAATCTCATGCAACCAGAGCTCCAGTTTCCAGGAGCGCAGCACCCTGATGCAGAAGCTTCCATGTGAGTGGCATTTTGGTCACTCACAGCCTCATCCCACCACTTCCTCTGTGCTCTGGGCTCCATACCAAGGGCTGAGTGGCTATTTGGTTTCCTCAAACCCAAAGGATCTGCCAGCCCGGCCCAGGAGATGGAAAACCCCTCTGCACCTCTCAGGCCTAGCTAGGCTGTCTCTGCCCTGAAAAGGCATTCAGACTCATTATTGGTCTGTTCAGAATTTTTTTTATTTATTTAACATATAGTGTACTATTAGTTTCAGAGGCAGGGTTCACTGATTCTTTAGTCTTATGTAATAACCAGTGCTCATTATATCACATGCCCTCCTTAATGTCCATCACCCAGTTACCCCATCCCCCACCCTACCCCTCCAGCAACCCTCAGTGTGTGTCCTATGATTAAGAGTCTCTTGTGGTTTGTTTCCCTCTCTGATCTTGTCTTATTTTTTTTTTCCTCCTTTCCCCCATGATCCTCTGTTTTGTTTCTTAAATTCCACATATAAGTGAGATCATATAATTCTTTCTCTGATTGACTTATTTTGCTTAGCATAATACCTTCTAGTTCTATCCATGTCACTGCAAATGGCAAGATTTCAAATTTTTGATGGCTGAGTAATATTCCATTGTACATATATACGACATCTTTATCCATTTATCTATCTATGGACATCTGGGCTCTTTCCATAGTTTGGCTATTATGGACATTGCTGCTATAAACACCGGGGTGCTGAAATTTTCTATTCTTCATGATTCAGTTTTGGTAGGTTGTATGTTTCTATGAATTTATCCATTTCTTCTAGGTTGTCCAACTTGTTGGCATATCATTGTTCACAGTAATCTCTTATGATCCTTTGCATTTATTTCAGTCTTCTCTCTTTTACTTAATCTAGCAAAAAGTTTGTAAATTTTAAGTCTTTTCAAAAAACCAACTTTTACTTTTGTTGGTCTTTCTATTATCATTCTAGTCTTTATTTCATTTCTTTCATTATTTCTACTCTGATCTTTGTTATTTCCTTCCTTCTACTAACTTTGGCTTTAGTTTATTCTTTTGCTAGTTCCTTGAGGTATAAAATTAGGCCTTTTGGATCTTTCTTTGTTCTTAATATAAATATTTATTGTTATAATCTTCCCTCTTAGAACTACTTTTCTTGCATCCTGTAAGTTTTGGTGTGTTGTGTTTCCATTTTTGTTTGTCTCAAGATTTTTTTTTAAATTTCCCTTTGGATTTCTTCTTTAACCAACTGGTTATTCAGGACTATGTTGTTCAATCTACACGAATTTGTAAACTTTCCAACTTTCCCCCTATAATTGATTTCAAGTTTCACATCATTGTGGTTAGAAAAGATACTTCTTCAATATGTTAAGCCTTGTTTCGTGGATAACATATGATCTATCCTAAAGAGTTTTCTGTGTGCACTTGAGAAGAATGTGCATTTTGCCGCTGTTTGATGGAATGTTCTGTATATGTCTGTTAGGTCTATTTGGTCTAAAGTGTAGTTCAAGTCCATTGTTTTCTTATTGATTTTCTTTTGTTGTATTTGACAGAGAGATCACAAGCAGGCAGAGAGACAGACAGAGAGAGGGAGGGAATCAGGCTCCCCACTGAGCAGAGAGCCCCATGCAGGGCTTGATCCCAGGACCCTGAGATCATGACCTAAGCCAAAGACAGAGGCTTAACCCACTGAGCCACCCAGGCACCCTCTTGTTGATTTTCTGTCTGGATGATCTATCTATTGTTGAAAGGGGAGAATTGAAGTCCCCTATTATTACGGTATTACTATTTCCCCTTCCAGATCTGTTAATATTTGCTTTACATGCTTACGTGCTCTGATGTTAGGTGTGTATGTATTTACTACAGTTATTTCCTCTTGATGAGTCGATCCCTATATCATTATATAATGACCTTTTCTCTTTCTTTTACTTAGTCTATTTTTTCTCCTGTAAGTTGAAGTACCCTGCTTTCTTTGGTTTCCATTTGCCTGGAATATCTTTTTCCATCCCTTCATTTTCAGCTTAGGGGTATCCTTGAAGCTAAAGTAAGTCTCTTATAGTTGGGTAGTTCATTTGGTCTTGTTTTTCTATCTAGTCAGCCACTCTATGTCTTTTAACTGGAGAATTTAGACTATTTATACTTAAAGTAATTATTCATAGAGAAGGGTTTACTCTTGCCACATTTGTCCATTGTTTTCTGGGTATTTTATAGAACCTTGCTCCTTTCTGCCTCTCTGTCTTTTTTTGTGATCTGATGATTTTCTATAGTGGTATGCTTTCATTCTTTTCTCTTTACCTTTTTTTGTACCTACCTATCTGTTCCGTACCTTGGTTTGTAACTACCATGGGGTTTACATAAAACATCTTATCACAGTCTAGGGGCACCTGGGTGGCTCAGTCTGACTCTTGATTTCGGCTCAGGTCATGATCTCAGAGTCGTGAGACAGAGCCCCGAGTGGAGCCTCAGCCCGGAGCCTGTTCGGGATTCTCTCTCTCTCCCTCTGCCCCTCCCCACCCTCATGCACCCACACATACTCTCTTTCTCAAAAACAAAACAAAAAGCCAACATGTTATCACAGTCTATGTTAAGCTTACAGCAACTCAACTTTGTTCACATACAAAAACTCAACACTTTTACTGCTTCCCAACCATTTTATGCTTTTTTTTTTTGAAAGATTTTATTTAGTTATTTAACAGAGAGAGACACAGTGAGAGAGGGAACACAAACAGGGGGAATGGGAGATGGAGACGCAGACTCCTCACTGAGCGGGGAGCCCAAAGTGGGGCTCAATCCCAGGACCCAGAGATCATGACCAGAGCCGAAGGCAGACACTTAACAACTGAGCCACCCAGGCGCCCCCATTTTATGTTTCTGATGTCACAATTTACATCTTTTTATATTGTATATCCAGTAGCCAATTATGCAATTATAGCTTTTTAAAATTCTTTTGTCCTTTAACCTTTATACTAGAGTCGTAAGTGATTTATATACCATTATTAGGATATTGGAATATCCTGAATCTGGCCATACATTTACATTTACCAGGGAATTTTATACTTTCATATATTATATGTTACTAGTTAGTGTCCTTTCTTTTCAACTTGAAGAACTCCTTTAGCATTTCTTATAAGGCAAGTTTAGAGGCTGTGAACTACTACAGCTTTTTTTGTCTGGGAATGTCTATATCTCTCATTTGATTCCAAAGGATGGCTTTGCTGGGTAAAGTATTCTTTAATCTCCCAATAAAGAAAAGTCCAGGACCACACAGCTTCACTGGTGAATTCTATCAAACACTTACACAAAAATTAACGTCAATCCTCTCAAACTCTCTCAAAAAAAAAAAAAAAATGCAGAGGAAGGAACCATTCCATCCAGTCATTTTATGAGGCCATCATTACCCTAATACCAAGATCAGAAAAGAATGCTACAATAAAAGAAAACTATAGGCCAATATCCCTACGAACATAGATGCAAAAATCCTCAGCAAAATATTAGCACACTGATGTCTGATCTTACACCATGATCAAGTGGGATTTATCCCTAGGATGCAAGAATGGTACAACATATGTAAATTAATAAATATTATATACCATATTAACAAAATAAAAGATAAAATATCATGTGATCATTTCAACAGACACATAAAGAGCAGTTTACAAAATCAACATCTTTCCACCACGCTCAACAAATTATCACAGCTAACTCTTACTCAACAGTGAAAAGCTGAAAGTTTTTCCTTTAAGATCAAGAACAAGACGAAGGGGCCCACTCCTGCCACCTGTATTTAAACAGTGCCAGAGGGACACTTGGGTGGCTCAGTCAGGTGAGCATCTGACTCTTGATTTCAGGATCATGAGTTCAAGCCCCAAGCTGGACTCCATGCTGGGAGTGGAGCCTACTTTAAAATGTTTAACAGTGCCGGAAGTCCTAACCAGGGCACTTAGATAAGAAAATAAAGAAATAAATAATGAAAGTCATCCAAAACAGAAAGGAAGAAGTAGAACCATCTCTATTTGCAGATAACATTATCTTATATATTGAAAAATCTCAAGACTCCACCAAAAAACTGTTAGATTGATAAATTCAGTAAAGTTGCAGAAGATGACATCAGCATACAAAAGTCCACTGTGTTTCTATACACTAACAACAAACTATCCAAAAAGGAAGAAAATAAATCTATTTACAGTAACATCAAAAATAATAAAATACTTAGGGATAAATTTAACCAGGGAAGTGAAAGATCTATATACCGAAAAATATAAAACATGGATGAAAGAAACTGAAGAAGATACAAATAAGCACCAAGATATCCCATATTCGTGATTTGAAATAATTAATATCATTAAAATGTCCATAACACACAAAGAAATCTACAGATTGAAGGCAATTCCTATCAAAATTCCAAAGCACTTTTTATAAAAATGGAAGCTTACGATCTCAAAATTTGTATAGAACAACAAAACAGGGGCACCGGGATGGCTCAGTGGGTTAAGCCTCTGCTTCTGGCTCAGGTCATCATCTCAGGGTCCTGGGATCGAGCCCTACATCAGGTGCTCTACTCAGCAGGGAACCTACTTCCTCCTCTCTCTCTGCCTGCCTCTCTGCATACTTGTGACCTCTGTCTGTCAAATAAATAAAATCATAAAATCTTAAAAAAAAAAAAAGAACCACAAAAGATGCTGAATAGCTAAATTGTGAGTGAGAAGAACAAAGGCGGAGGCATAGGACTTCCTGATTTCAAACTATAATACAAAGCTATTGTAGTCACAATAGTATGGTATTGGCATAAGTGCCAACTGGCAGATATATAGATTAATAGGATAAAATAATGCAGAAATAAACCTATGCATATACAGTTAACGAATTTTCAACAAAGATGCCAAGAACACACAATGGGGAAAGAATAAGTAGTGTTGGGAAAACTGAGTATCAACAAACAAAATAATTAAACTCACTTAAAATAATTAAAAGGCCTTTCCCTTACATCATATACAAAAATCAACCTAAAATGGATTGAAGACTTAAACATAAGACCTGAAACTATGAACTCCTGGAAGAAAACATGGGAAAAAACTTGACACTGGCCTTGACAATGATTTTTTGGGTAGGATCCCAAAAGCACAGGCAATAAAAGAAAAAAAAAAAACAAGTAAGACTATATCAAACAAAAAAGTTTCTGCACAACAAAGGAAACAATCAACAAAATAAAAAGGCCACCTAAGGACTGGGAGGAAATATTGCAAACCATATGTCTGATAAGGGGTTAACCTCCAAAATACATACTGAACTCTTCAACTCAAAAGCAAGGAAATAATAACAGTAACTCAATTTAAAAATGGACAAAGGACCTGAAGAGTCATTTTTCCAAAGAAGACATACAAATGGCCGAGAGGTACATGAAAAGGTGTTCAACATCACTAGTCGTCAGGGAAATGCAAATCAAAACCACAAGGAGATACCACCTCACACCTGTTCGGATGTTTCTTATCAAAAAGACAGATAACAGGAGGACAGGCAGAAAAGAGACCTCTTGTACACTGTTGGTAAGAATGCAAATTGTACAGCAATTCTGGAAAACACTATGGAGCTTCCTCAAAAAATTTAAAGTAAAACCACCAAAGGATTCCTTTGGAATCCTTGTCTTGAAATCTTTGTCTTGCAGAGAGATACACACCGCCTGTGGCTTCATTTCTCAGCCCATTCTTCCGCATTCTGTTTTACTATATGGCCATCCATCCAGTACCTCCTGCTCTCCCCTTCCTTGACAGTTTAATAATTTAATAGGTACCAAGCCCCAGGGTGAGGGTCTGGGGCTTTGATCTCACTCTGGGAAAACCAGAGCAACCTTGGCCTGTCCGGGCTGATTTATGGCCACCTTTCATGGTTTGTGTGTGAACGCTGAAAGCCAGGAGCCACCTGAGAAAGCCTGGCTAGATCAGGACTCAAGGCCCCTGGCTCGGGGGCCAGAAGCCAGGTGCACGTCACCCCGCAGATGTCAGCACCCTGAGTCTGCCCACTCTGCAGGAGCCACCTGTGACAGGCAGAGGCAATATCAATTATGGATGGTTTCCCAGGTGGTAGAGATGAGTTAAGAGCCCAGAGCCAGTCCTGCCCTGCTCACCTGACTCCCCTCCCGGCTCTAAGACCTCAAAGCTTGGGTGGGATGCAGCACTCAAGGGAACACACACACATGTCTGAATTAAAGAAGGCTGGGCTGTGAGCACCTCAAGGGCAGCCCCAAAGCCCAGTATTCACGTCTCCGTTCTCCATACCAAACACCATGTCGGGCGCCAAGAGGGCACCAATACACCAAGTAGGTCACCTGGAGGCCCCCTGCGGTTTTATTCACACTGATCGAGGCTAAGTGGCTCCTCTGCTCTCTCTCAGAGGCACCTGGATGGACACCCTCCCTGGGCCAGACACACTCTAGGCTGACCCATGCCCTGGAGCAGATCTGCCTTTCAGTGGATTCTGGGTGGAAACCAGGGCGAGCCACTTGGGCGGGGGGAAACAAAGGTGAAAGCCAGGAGCATGTGGACCTGTCCCCACCCTTATCGTAAGACAACACCACCTCCCTTGTCGTTGTCCCCTCCCCAGCCTCCCCAGCAGCCAGGCTGGCATTCCGGGGCAACGGAGGCAAAGAAGGCCACACAGATAAGCCAGCAGACATACCTCCCTTGCCCTTTCCTGCATCCCAGAAAAGATCCCCTCTCCTGCGGCTGTCCCAGCCTTGCACAGGCAGTCTCTGTGACCACAGGAGAGAGACAAGGCAGTGGTCTCTTAATGATTTGCTGCTGAAAGTTCCTTGGCCCAGGGGGTCAGAATGACATCAGCCTGGGATCACTCCCCACCCCCTCCACAGTTAACAGGAGCCAACTCTAAACTCTGCCCTCAAGCATGGGGGCTTATGCCAGGCTCCCTGCCGGGAACAGCCGGCCCTGCTGCTCTCCACACCCTGGTCCATGCTCTCAGTTAGGGCTGGCACTGCCTCCTTTGGAGAGCTTTTCAAAAATATGGGAGATCATTCATTCTTTCTTTCTTTCTTTTAAATATGGGCGCTCTTGAGAGAACAAACAGATGGTTACCAGAGGGGAGGTGGGGGAAGGGATTAAGAGTACACTTATCTTGACGAGCACCAAGTAATTATAGAATTGTCGAATCATTATATCATACGCCTGAAACTAATGTAACACTATGTTAACTACACGGGAATTAGAAGAAAAATGAAAAGAAAACCTGGGAAAGCTTTTTTTCTTTTCTTTTCTTTTTCTTTCTTTCTTTCTTTCTTTTTTTCTTTAATGTCACAATGACCACAAGGTGGCCAGTGGCATTGAACAGGCAGGGGTCAGGAGTGCCAAATGAATAGTTCCACACCCAACAGGCCAGGAGCACCCCTCTGGGAACATAAAACCCACCCCGACTCATCCTCAGATCACTTCCCTATAGAAACCTCCCAGACCCCAGAACCAGGTCAAGTGCACCCCCGTGGCTCCACAGTCTTCTCTTTCACCTCCCTTATCCAAATGTAACTGATCCTGTCAACTAAAGAAACAGTTGGCAGAATGAAATAGTGCTTGGGCCTCAGGGAAGTGGAGTGTAACTCCCATCCCTTAAGTGAGGACTGTGCATGGGGACTTTCTTTCCAACAGTGCAATATGGAAAGGGGGAGAAAAGTATAACTTTAACTTTATAATGAAGAAATCAGACAAGCACTACCTCAACCAAGTGATCAAGGTCAACATCACCAGGAATAAATCATGTTGATTGCATTTACTGTTGATATGTGATGGAAATGGCAATTCACCTCTATGGTCTCGCTCTCCAAAACCTTTACAGCAATCTAATCACGAGAAGAACATCAGAGAAATCCCAGGAGAGGGGCAGTCCACTAGACACTTAACCAGTTCTCCTCAAAACTGTCAAGGTCACCAAAAACAACAAAAGCATAAGAAATTGTCAAAACCAAGAGGAGTCTAAGAAAACATGACAACTACGTATATAAGCTGGGCCCTAAAAATATAATGTGGTATCCTGGTTGGGATCGTGGCACAGAAAAAGAACACTGGGAAAAACGAAGGAAATCTGAATAAAGTATAGACAGTAGTTAATAACAGTGTGTGGATATTGGCTCACTATTTGTCACAAATTTTCCATACCAAAATGTTAATAATGGGGAAACTGGACATGGGGTATCTGGAAACTCCCCATACTATTTTGCAATAATCCTGTAAATCTAAAACTGTTCTAAATAAAGAGGTTACAGGCATACCTCATTTTATGGTACTTCACTGCACTTTACAGATACTGAGGTTAGGGGGGTTTTGTTTGTTTGTTTGTTTTGCAAATTGAGATTTGTGGCAACCCTGAATCCAGCAAGTCCACTGGCACTGTTTTCCAACAGTATTTGCTCACTTCATGTCTCTGGGTCACATTTTGGTAATTCTTGCAATATTTCAAACTTTTGCATTCTTTTTATATTTATTATGGTGATCTGTGATCAATTACTGATCGGTTATTGTTCAGGGCTGCCACAAACCATGCCCCTATGAGGCAGCAAACTTAACCGGTAAACGTTGTATGTGTTCTGCCTGTTCGACCAACAACAATAGGTAAGTTAGGCCAGTTGGCGACCCTGCATCGGCCTCTAAGTGTTCAAGCACAAGTTAAGAGCCTTGCACTTCTCACTTTAAATCAAAAGTTAACAGTGATTAAGCTTGGTGAGGAAGGTGGGAGATAGGGAAAGCGAGGACTCTTGTGCCAAACAGCCAAGCTGTGAATGCAAAAGAAAAGGTCCTGAAGGAAATTACAAGTGCTCCTCCAGTGAACACATGGATGATACGAGAGCGGGAACAGTCTGATGGTGGATACGGAGAAAGCTTTGGTGGTCTGAACAGAAGATCAAACCAACCACAACATGTTCTTAAGCCGAAGCCTCAGCCAGAGCAAGACCCTGACTCTTCAGTTCTGGGAAGGCTGAGGCAGGTGAGAAAGCTGGAGAAGAAAAGCTTGAAGCTAGCAGAGATGGGTTCGTGAGGCTTGAGGAGAGAAGCCGTCGCCACAGCATAAACGTGCAAAGGAAAGCAGCAGGAGCTACTGTAGAAGCCTCAACGAGGCATCCAGAAGATCCAGCTAAGATCATTCTCGAAGGTGGCTGCACTCAACAGCAGATTTTCTATGTGGACGAAACAACCTTCTATTAGAGAAGATGCCATCTAGGACTTGCATAGCTAGAGAGGAGAAGTCAGTGCTGGGTTTCAAAGCTCCAAAGGACAGGCTGACTCTCTTGTTAGGGACTAATGCAGCTGGAGACTTCAAGTTGAAGCCAATGCTCTTTGACCATTCTGAAAATCCTAGGGCCCTTAGGAGTTACACTAAATCTATTCTGCCCATGCGCTATAAAAGGAACAACAAAGCCTGGATGACAGCACGTCTGTTTACCACATGGTTTACTGAATATTTTAGGTCCACTGCTGAGAACTATGGCTCAGAAAAAAAGATTCCTTTCAAAATATTACTGTTTGTTGACAATGCACCTGGTCACTGTAGAGCTCTGACAGAGACAGACAGTGAGATTCATGTTGTTTTCATGCCTGCTGACATTACCTCCATTCTGCAGCCCATGGATCAGAGTCATCTTGACTTTCAAGTCTTATTATTTAAGAAATGCATTTCATAAGGCTATAACTGCCTTGGATAGTGATTCCTCTGATGGATCTGGGCAAAGTCAACAGAAAACCTTCTGGAAAGGATTCACCATCCTAGATGCCACTAAGAACATTTGTGATTCATGGAAAGCGGTCAAAATGTCAGCATTAACAGGAGTTTGGAACAAGCTGATGCCAGCCGTCATGGATGCCTCTGAGAAGTTCAAGACTTCAGTGGAGGACGTAAGTGCAGATGGGGTGGAAAAGCAAGAAAACTAGAATTAGAAGTGGAGCCTGAAGATGGGGCTGAATGGCCGCCATCTTGTGATAAAACTTTAACAGATGAGAAGCCGCTTCTTTTGGACGAACCAAGTGGTTTCTTGAGATGCTGCGGAGATTGTTGAAAGGACAACAAAGGATTTAGAATATTACATAAACTTAGTGAATAAAGCAGCGGCAGGGTTCAAGAGGATTGACTCCCATTTTGAAAAACGTTCTCCTGTGCTTAAAATGCTATCAAAGAGCATTGCATGTTATAGAGAAATCATTCGTGAAAGGAAGAGTTAATTGATGCAGCAAACTTCGTCGTCTTATTTTAAGAACCTGCCACAGGGGCTTCTGGCTGGCTCAGTTGGTCAAGCGTCTGACTCTTGGTTTCAGGTCATGATCTTCCAGGTCATGGGATCAAGCCCTGTGTCCGGCTCCATGCTCAGCAAGGAATCTGACTGAAAATTCTCTCCCTCTGTTCCTCCCCCAACTCAGGCTCTCTCTGAAATAAACAAAATCTTAAAAAAAAAAAAAAGAAAGAAAGAAACTGCCACAATCACCCCAACCTTCAGCAGCCAGCACCCTGAACAGTCAGCAGCCATCAACATCAAGGCAAGACCCTCCACCAGCAGGAGCACAACTGACCGAAAGCTCAGGTGATAGTTAGCATTTTTTAGCAATAAAGTAGTTTTAATTAAGTTATATACTGTTTTTTTAGACAGAGTGCTACTGCATACTTAAGAAACTACAGTATAGTGTAAACACAACTTTCATATGCACTAGGAAACCAGAAAATTCATTTGACTCGCTTTATTGTAATATTCGCTTTACTGCAGAGATCAGCACACAACCCACAATATCTCCCAAGTGTGCCTGTATCGAAAAGAGAAAGAGCAGTAGCTCCAAAATCAGAAGGATTTTGCCCAGAATCCCAGCGCCACCTCGTATCAGCCATTTGACCTTGAGCAAGTTGCTTAAACACTAAGCTTCGGTTTATCCATCCATAAATGGGGTTAATAATCATACTTACTTCACAAGGTGGTTTTAAAAAATTACACACGATAAGGGGTGCCTGAGTGGCTAGTTGGTTGAGCAGCCAACTCTTGATTTCGGCTCAGGTTATGATCTTAGGGTCATGGGATCGGGCCCTGCACCCAGCTCCACGCTCAGTGTGGAGTCCGCTTGGGATTCTCTGTCTCCCTCCACCTCTACCCCTTCCCCCACTTGCGTGAGCACATGCTCTTTCTCTTTAAAATAATAAATAAAATCTTTTTTAAAAAAATAAATGAGGTAATAGGTGTAAAGAGGCTCCAGCACACAGCATGTTCATACTTATTATCGTATTCCGATTTATTTTTGTGCATTTGTCATTTTTCCTCCCATCTGCCTCTCCATTGGAGGGGAAGCTTCCTGGCAGCCACAGCAGCAAACCCTCATCTAGTTTGCATACCACTGTATTCTCACGCCTGTGAGAGTGTCTGGCCCTTCATCGATGCTTAGTATGCATTGGTTAAACAACAGAATGAGCCCTTCCCATCAGAGCGTCCCTGGAACACCAACTCTTACCCTAGGAGAATCTCAGTTCCAGAGCCCAGCCCTAAGCCCTCTTTGCAGTTAGAGCAGAGAGAAAGCCAAGGCCTCCCACCTGCCTGCCAGTGACTCTTATCTATTTCCTTCCCTCCTCTCCTAGACCTTCTTTTCTCTCCGCCTGCTCCCCCACAGGCATCAGCACCTGCTCATTTCCCAAAACAGCAGGATCTGGGTAATGACCTCTGATAAGCATCTTTTAATAAACCCTGTAGCTGGATCTGTCATCCAGAAGCTATATTCTTCCCCCCTTCCCACTCTCAACCCCATCTCCTCCCACTTCCTGGGCATTGGAACCTTTGGGGTCGCCAGGCCAGCCCCCAGCTCCCCTGGGCCTCTGGACTCTGACTTCCTGGGCAATGGCCAACAGGCAACCCAGGCTATTCCATAAGCGTGGCCCTCCCCAAAGGCCTCTGAGCTCAGCAGCTTAGCCCAGCTCTGCCGATGCTACCCTGCTTGACCGCTGGCCAGTCCACTTCCCTCTATCCCCACAGGCAGGTTTCCCAGGCGTTACCAAGGAGACCACTCGCATCCTGCCCAGGGTTGCCAAAGCAACCAGTTCAGTGAGAAGCAGCCCCTAAGCCTCTAGCCCTTGGGAGAGTCACAGACCAAGAAATAGGCCTAGGCAGCTGGCACACCAGGATAGAGGCATCCCTGGCATCCCCTGGGCAATGCCCAGCTCCTGCCCTCCTTCCCCCACCCCTTCCTCCCCCTTGCTCTTGCCTATCTGGCCTCCATGTTGACCTCTGTGATTGAGAGCAGATGCCTGACCCTCAAAGTGCATATCTTGGAAGTGAGCACATCCCATCCCAGAGGGTCAGGGAAAAGAAAGCCTAATGTGCAAAAATTCCTCAAGACCAAGTTTCTTCCCCATGGGTTCTGGTGTTCTGTGTAGAAGTCCCAGTTTCACTACTTCCTAGGTCAGTGATCCTGGACAACATTCTTTGCCAAGGATTCAGGGGAGGAGGTAATGGAGAGTGACTGCTTACTGGGTACAGGCTTTCCTTTTGAGGCGATGAAAACATTCAGGAACTTCACAGAGGTGGTGGTTGGACAACACTGTGAATGTACTAAATGTCACTAGACTGTACAGTTTAAAATGTTAAAATGAGAGCACGTAGGTGGCTCAGCTGGTTAAGTGTGTGACTCTAGGTTTTGAATCAGGTCATGATCTCATGGGTCATGGGACTGACCCCCACATTGGGATCCATGCTCAGCAGGAAGTATGCTTGAGGATTCTCTCCCTCTGTCCCTTCTTCCCACTCTCTCCCTCCCTCTCTATCTCTCTCTCTAAAATAAACAAAATAAAAAATAAATAAAATGTTAAAATGGTGGGTTTCATGTAAATTTCACTACCATTTTAAAAATGATTGGAGATGGCCCATCCAATCCTCATCTATAGGTGACCACTGGGGCTGGATAGTCCTCCACAAGGTTTTCAGTTACCTTCCCCTCAACACTTAGCACCAAGCAGACAGGCACTCAGAGAGAGCGGGGAAAGGAGAAAGTTCTTTATTCTCTGTATTTGTCTCCATGAAGCAAGTGCCCCTTGCCCCAGTGACCCGGTGCCCCTCACTGAGAATATATACACACAGTTACCAATTCCCACCTCTAAGCCTCTGCTGTATGTCCCTTTCCCCCTCTCATCCCCATACCCTAGCACACCTGCTGCACCCCTTGTCATCTATCCAGTTTCTGCAGGTCCCTCCATGACCAGCTCAAAGCTGCCTTGCCTTTTCAAAACAGATCTTCAGCCTGTGAATATACAGGGATGTCAGAAGACCTCACCTCTAGTCCAGGCACATGGCAATTCCTCATAACTGTCTGTTGGTCCTAAGCTCAGAGGTATGCCTTGGATCTCTCCCCTGGACCCTCCTAGACCAACACTGTTCAGACTCCAGTGGGAATCACCAGCAGTGAAGTCAGTGTGTCTCCAGGGAGAATACCAAAGCCTATAACCTGAAAAGTGATGGACGAGCCTCATTTCATGTCGGCCTGACAGCCAGACCAATCTTAGATCTCCAGTGTTTTGCCAGACCTTTTCCAGATGCTTTAATTAAAATGGTGAGAAATCAATAGAGATTGCAATTATAGAAGGAGAGAAAAAATCGAGAGTTCCCCACCCCCAGCAAATTTCTAAGACAGACACTGATATGAATTAGAGCTAGATTCAGGGTGAGTACAGAAGGATTCTGAGCAGAAGTCTGGGTGGACAGGCTTAGAATCACAGCCAGTATTGAGGTCAACACCAATACAATTAGAATGGAATTCTGGATGACCACTGATACATCAGAGAAGACTACTAGGTCGATGCTGATACAGTTAGAAGGGAATTTGGAATGGACACTAAAACAATCACAAAATAAAGCTGATGGCTTTATTAGGGTGGGTAGAAGTCAGGATCAGTGTAACCTGGGCAAAGGACAGAGGGTACCCATAGGTGGCCATCATGGGCACACTCTAATCCTTCATCTCAGTCTTGGAAGGAGCAGAATCAAAATTCTCATGGCCACCTCCTGTAGGCGTGTGGGAAGGGACAAGAGAGTGGATTCTGGTAAATCAAGCCTGAAGGGAGACAGGCAGAAGGAGGAAGACAGGTAGAGGGTGAATTTCACCACTATGTAGTCCCCAAGAAGAGGAAACTCAACCCTGTAAATCAGGGAGGCAGCACAAAGGGGGTTTCCCAGGCCACACAGGTGGGGAGTCAGGCAGAGGAGAAAGTTGGGGTGGGGGCAGGGAGGTGGAAGGCTCCCAGACCTTTTCCCATCCCTTCCCTCCCTTGCTGAAGACCCAAGCCACAGAGACTTCACCTCCCCACAATCCCACACTTTAGGTAAAAAGGTATGCAATTACCAAAGTCTTTTCTGGGCTTCCCTAGGGTCAAGGATGGAGCAGGCCTGCCTTCTTGGGACAGTTTGGGAGCAATTAAACCCCAAGTCAACTCATTGGCCCAGCTACCCTATCCTTGAAGGGTTCAGCCTGACTTAGCCACCTGATCCACTGAGTAAGTGGGCAAATCACTCTCGCTTTCCTTCCTTCTTCTCGCTTGTGAGGAATGACAATGAACAAGAGGATGTCCACTGGTTCTCCCAACATTAGGAGTCTGTTTCCAATACTCAGAAATAGTCTTTATACGTGTTAATACTTACAGCTTCTTTCTGATGATAAAAAAAAATACTTGCTTATTGTAGAAATTTTTAAGAAGAGTGACGTATAAAAAAGAAAAGAAAAAATCTTACATGATCCCATTACTGAAAGAAAAACCATTGTTAACTTTTTGGTAATTTTCTTTTTCTTTTGTATTCATATTTTCTTAACAAAATTTGGATCTCCCAGCCTATACAACTTTGTATCCTGCTCTTTTCAACCACCATTATGTTGCACTGAACATTTCCCAAGGCATCAAATATTCTTCAAAAATACAAATTTTAAAGATTGCAAAATACTCCACCAAGAGCATATACCATGATTATAGGGCATTTAGGTCATTTTCCTAGTATAAATAACACTGCCATGAACATCTTAGCCTGATGCGTAAATATTTGCCTGGATCTCCATTTTGCTAGGATCAGTTCTTCTAGGGAGGATCACAAGGCCAATGAATGTGTTCTTTTTAAAAGATTGACATGTACCACCATATTAATTTCCCGAAAGACACAACAAACCCACTGATTTTCCCAAATGCAGTGAGAGCAGAGTTCTGAAAGGTTTGGAGTTAGAATGCAGAACGGAGGTCCTGTCTCTAGTCCTCTCTCGCAGTCTGGAAAGTTAACTGTCCAGCGAAAGAGAGGACAGAATTCCGAGTCAGAAGATACAGCTCTGCAGCCTAGCTCTGCCTCTCACTGGCTTCAGGAACCTAAAACAAGCAGTGGTTCTCCTCAACTGTAAAATGGGTAGATTAGTTTTGCTGACCACTCAGAGTAGTTTCCAAATGCTCAGGCGTTTGTGAAAGTTCTTTGTAAACTTTAACGCTTTGTCAAGGGGTATGACTATTATCCTTCTCACAACCCGAGGGGCTGAAGAAGTGGGTGGTTCTTTGTGGAAGACCAAGCACTTCCCTTCCTGTCCCTTAGTCATCAGAATGCCCAAGACACGTGCTAGCTGGTTCTAAGGGTGACAGAAAAGCAGCTTTCTGAAGGGAATCTGTGGGTCTGAGGGTCTGGGAGGACCCAGGTGTGTCTTACAAACGTCAGAGACAGCACTGGAAGCCGAAGGGCTGAGGACTGGGCCTAGGGCTTCCCGGGGGGTGCCGGGTTGGTCTGGGGATTTAGACAGCAAAGACATTCCTGGTAAATGTTCCTCTCTTTCAAGGCTCCCAGCCTTTCCTTTCTAAGGTTCTGACTGGACATCTGGCCAGTGGAGGAACCAGAAAGCAAGCTGAGTCAGTGGATGCAAAAAAATCAACAGCTGCAGAAAACTCCAGAGGCCACCAGCTCTGGCCCCTTCTTCCAGGCTGCTGTAAGTCAGTCCTGGATCTTTAAGATCGTCCAATTGGAAATGCAACTAGTGCTTCCAGCATGACCTCTCCAGCCCTGGGCAGATGAAAACGAGACTGAGATGCTGCCCTTGAAAAGCACAGCTGTCCGGTCTGAGCATCCTGCCACACTCCCCTACCCACTGGGCAAATGCCCTTCCCAATGCCTGCACGTTAGCCTAGCATCATGGCCTGAGTTAACTCCAGTGACGTTCCCAGTGCTGGCAGGGACAACTGCGCACGCAGACCCCACCGAACGCCATCCTCCCGGTTTTCAACATCAGCATCAGCAGCCCCCTACCCCTAGCCCACCTCCAGGGCCAGATGAGCACCTCGAGTCTCCAATTACGAACAACAGGTGGCACCTGTCCGTCCTCCCCTACTACACCGCTCCACGTCTCCCTGCCCCTCCACCTGCGCCCCAGTCCTCAGGCTGCGCCCGGCCCGGCGGAGCCTTCCTTACCTTTGAGGGTTTGGGGGTGGCCCCGCGGCGCCCGGCTCGGGTTTCCTCGGGGCAGAGAGGGGATACTGGAGAAGTTGTTACCCATGGCATCCGGCCCCAGGGGGTTCGGCGCTCGCGGGTGGCAGGAGAGGCCGGGCAGGAGCGGAGGTACTGTATGCGAGTGTGTGCGCGCGCGGGCGCGCGCCGCCGGGGGAGGGCGCTGACTGGGCTGCGCCCGGGGGCGGGCGGGCCGCCGCTCTCCTCCCTCTCTCGGGGCCGCGCCGTCCTCGGCTGCTCCTTCCCGCCGCGGGGGTCCTCGCGCGAGCCCGCTACCTGCCTGCCATTCCCCGCGGCGGGGACGGGGGCCGCGGGAGAGCCCCTGGGCCGGGGCCGGCGGCGGCGCCCGGGGCTCCCCCGTTCCTCGGGCTGACGCTCGGGTTCCCGCTGCTGGTGGGCGGCGCGGAGGCTCCGGCGAGCTCCCCCCGAGCCATAGAGTCAGGGCTCCCGGCGCGAGCGCTCGGCGGCTCGGCGGCGGGCTCGGTCCCCGCCCGCGGGGACGGCCGCTGCGGCGACGTGCGTGGCGCCCTCCCGCCGGCGGGTCCGCATGGAGCGGGGCTCTGTGGCGCGCGGGGCGTGCTGGGCGCTCCCGCCCCCGCTGGCTTCCTCCCGCGACCGCCGCCCCAGCCCCCCGGCCGCCGCCGTCGCCAGGATTCCCTGGCTCCGGTTGTTATGGTGACAGCTGCGCCGGTGAATGAGCGTCTTAGTGACACGCGCGCGCCCGCCCAGCCAGATGTGTCCCCGGGGCGCGCGGCGTTCCCGCTGCCACAAGTTCTCCGCGGCGCTGGGGGCCCGGCTCGGGCCGGGGCGAGGGGTCAGGTAGATGCCGGGGCGGGGGGACTTGGGCGCGTTCTTCTCAGGGGCAGTGGGACTTGGTGTGGAAAAGAGAGAAACAGCAAGAATGTTGAGCTCCCTGGGGGCCAGGAGCAGGGCGAGTTAGCTCTACTTCGCAGCCTCCCCACAGGGCCTGGCCCACAGGCAAAGCTCAAGAAAAAAAATTTTTTTGAGGAGTGAATGGTTGATTCGATGAGTGAGGTGAGGTTAGAAACGCGAGCACTTGACCCTCGGCCCGCAGTTATATCTGTGGGTGCGCTGGGGCAGGGGCTCAGGACCAGAAGCCCAGCTATCCGGTGTCTGCGCACATTGCATTGGGGGCCTTGGGGTGAATACGGGGCGGGACCGAGGAGACTGGGTTGATGGCCAAGCTGGGGGAACAGATCTAAGGGACAAACCATGAGAGAACCACCAACTCTGAACCCAGCGGTTCTGTCAACTGTAAGACTTGAGGGGACCGGAGCTTCTGCCGCGCTTAACAATCACGGAAGACTTCCTAGAGGAAGGGGCTTCAGTAAGTTGCCTATCTGCATGACTATCTTATCCTCCAGCTCAGTACTGCTCCCAGGAAGCCTGCAGGAAGGGGTAAGTGAGCCATTCTCCTTCTGCGTGGTCATAGGCTATCTCCTCCTCCCTGTCTGCTGGGCTAGACGATGAGCCACAGTCCCCTCAAACAATTGGACTTCCTGCTCCGCTAGGTCACCTCTGGTTCTCTAACTGGCTTCAGCAACTTCGATCCAGAATCCAGTGAGGGTGTGAGCTTACAACAAGCATCTCATCGGTCCTCGTAGGGAAGGTTCTTCCCTCAGGACTCCATGAGATAGCTCCTCATCATTCAGGCACAGTTCACATGTCATCTCCTGACCTTCCCTGTCCACCCCAACTAAAGAACCCCCACCACCTCGGCCACTTTCCACACCATTATTCGGGGTTCTTTTGGGCGGGGAGGGATTAGCGTGAAAGTAGCCTTTCCCTCTTATTTATGTTCTGCCTCCCCGACTAGAACATAAGCTCTGTGAGGCTAGGGGGCAGGTCAACTCTACTGACCGTGATGTCCCGAGCCCCTAGGGGAGTACCTGGCACATGACAGTCTATCAAAAAAATACTTGTGAAATGGATGAATCTGCCTGCCTCTAGCAGAACTCCACCAAGACCCCTGGGAGTGAGGCTCTTTACGTCCATCTCCTGCCCCCTGACCCCCACCCATTGCAGGCATCACATCCATAAATGTCTGGGACTCCAGGCAAGCTAGAAATATCCATGGCAGCTGCTCTGTGGGGTCTGAAGGGAAAGACAGCCCCCATCCCCGCCTCCAGCCTCTTAAATGCCCAAGATCACGTGCCCAGCCAGCTGCAGAATGGACACGGGGGCCAGGGGTGCTGTCTTATTTATGGGCATATCTTCTCATGGCTGGCTCCCAACCAGTGACTAATGCATCAGAAATCCATGGGCTCAAAAAAAAAGAAATCCATGGGCTCTGAATGACAGCACACTCACACATTGACACACACACCTCTCCACTCTCTTGCACACTCATTTCTACACAAGCGTACACATACTCTCACGCATACGCACACACTCCCCTGAAGTCTGCTGCAGTGAGGTCACTTCAGAATGAATCTGAAGGCCTGCATAGACCAGACTGATTCCCCTAGAGTGTGAGTGAAGGGCGGGGCTCCTGGGAGGATTTGCAGAGGGTGGCTGGGGCGTGGCTCAGGCCTGCCCTGGGGTCTCACCCCTCCCTTCCCCAAGGAGGAGGAGCTGGTGCATGGGCCCCGGGGTGGGGGTGGGATGATGGAGGCCCCAAAGGGAGAGGACAGTAGGGATGTCACAGGCCCACATAGTCTAAAGCTGGGACTGTGGGTAAAGCAGGGAAGAGACAGAGAAGGTCAAAGGGAAGAGGAAGTAAGGGCCAGAGACTAGGGCCTGGCAGGGAAGCCCAGAGGCGGCCGCAGGCTCTGCAGCCCAATCCCAGGGAGTCTCACTGGAAGGTAAGAGGAATCGGGGACCCAGACGGGGAACTGAGAGTAGGAAAGAAAGCTCCCCTGCCCCAAGAGGATTAAGGAGGTAATGGGAGCATCTGGGGAACCAGGAGAAGATAAGGGACGCCTCGCGCTGGCTCTCGGGGTCACGAGGGAGTGCCTCTGAAATGTTGCACCTCAAGCCACCTCCCTGGCCTGGGCCTCGCCCTTCCAGGGAGCTCTGTACTGTGGAAAGAGATGCCACAGTCAAGTGTCAACTGGATGCAAGTGTCTGGCCAGGCAGAGTCCTAGAGAAGGCAGGCGTGACCGCATGGGACTCAGAGAAGCTGAGAATTAAGCCCTTGGAGGGTCTTGTGTCTCAGAAACCCTTTTCTGGCAGGGACTGTGGTTAGACCCGGCTCAAAGGATCAACGAACTCTGCCAGTCCCCTTCCAGACACTGGGGCAGAATCCCCAAGGCGTCTTAGGACATTCTTTACCAAGGCAGCTGCCAGGAGGCAGGGAAATGGCGTGTGTGGCCCCACGGGTCCTATCTAGCCCCATCCTGGTAGGGAGGAGGGAGGAGGAAGCTGCCGGGGAGACAAGGCTGGATGAAATCACTGTTTTGGTGACTTCAGTAGAAGCTATTAATACCCATGAGGTGGGGCTCTGGTACCTATCACCGTGGCAACCCCGCCTCCCCAGTGGTATGGATTCCGAAGGCGGTGCCCGAGGGGATGGGTGTTAGTGCACACGTGTTTGCATGTATGTACATGTGTGTGCTGGTGCGTGCACAAGGGGGTGCTGTGAGTGCTCACAGCAGTGCGTAGGAGAGGGGGGAGCCCAAGCAACGATGTCCGGCAGAACTGGGGCTCCTTTGACGACAGCTCTAGCCCCCGTTTCTCTCCCTTAAGGCTGACTCCTTTCTCCCTCTCTCTCTGTCTGTCCCTCTTTCCCTCCCTCCCTTTGTCTTTGTCCCCTTCTGCCTGCCATTCTCTGCTTCTTGTCACTTTCTCTCCTGGCCGTCTCTCTTCTCTTTTTGTTCCTTGTCTGTCTCCTCCTGCTGGTTCTCCTCCCTCTCTCTCACTCTCCCCCAATTTCAGTTCAAGTCTTGAAGAGTCTCCGCATTGATAAATAATAAAATACTGGACAAAATAACAAGTCCCTCCCTGAGCACCTGGATGCTGGGCCCAGAACCAGCCACAGGGAGGGGCCGCACCAGGCAAACAAGAGTGGGGTTCATCGAGGCCAAGCCGGGCTCCCTGCAACTTGAGACCACCCTAGACCATACCATGATACCTTCCTCCCTGTCAAGAAACTAACCTTAAGATAGGAAAAAACCACAACCATTCCGAGGCTGGGAGACCGGGCCCCCCACCATCCCCCAAGGCCCAGTCCATAGTTATCAGGCCATCAGAAAATCTATACAGGGTTGTCCTGCCTGACTGTTAGACATGTTAGAGGTGGCTGGACATGTTAGAGGGGGAGATCTCTGAGTGCCTGATATATAATAGATACCCAATAAATATTTGTTCAGTGAATCAATGAATCAATAAGTCAGCAAATTCTTCTATAAGTACAGCCACCCTGTCAACCAGAAGACTTGCTCAGACCAGCCCACCTGGCCTGTTCCCTTCTCAACAATGTCTTTCTCACAAAGTTTTCCCTGAGGCCAGGACGTCCCTTGGAAGGGAGTCTGTGCTACCATCTTAGCATGAAATGGGCACCACATGGCCCAGGCGCTTTGGAATTCAGCATCTCTTATTAACCCTGTGACCATTTATTGAGCACTACCTGTATGCCCGGCACTATGTGGGGTGCAGTTTCCTTGCCAGCACCATGGGGAGCCTGTCCTGTGCTTTTGTGTATCCCAGTTTCCTACCTCCCAGGGCTAAGGTTAGGGCTGAGCACACAGTAGTTCTCAGCATCATCAGATATCAGCTCTTCCTGACTTGATCTATGGATTCAATGCATCCCAGTAAAAATTCTAGCAAGTTGTCTGTGGGGGGGGGGGGTGTCAAGAAACCAATTCTTAAGTGTGTAGGAAGAGGCAAAGGACGTGGAATAACCAACACAACACTGAAGAAGAACAGAGTTGAAGGACTGACGCTACCCAACTTCAAGATTTACTGTGAAGCTACTGTAATCACAACAGCACGGTGTTGGTGAAAGCCTAAACAAGAGGAGCAATGCAACAGACAAGAGAGCCCAGAAATAAACTCATGTAGATACAGTCAGCTGACCTTTGAAAAGGAGCAAAGGCAATACAATGGAGCGGTGGTAGTCTTTCCAACGAGTGGCACGTGAACAAGTGGACAGCCACATGCAGAAAAAAAACAAAAACAAAAACAAAAAAATCCATTCTTTACACCCTTCCCAAAAATTAACTCAAAATGGATCACAGACCTAAATGGAGGTCTAAAATACAAGACTACAAAACTCCTTGAAAATAATAAGGGAGGAGATCTAAATGGCCTTGGGTTTGGTGATGACTTGTCAGATACAACGCCAAGGGCATGAGCCATGAAAGAAAGAATTCATAAGCTAGACTTCATTAAAATTAGATTTTTCTGTTCTGCAAAAGACATGGTCAAGAGAATAAAGCACAAACCAAAGAGACTAGGATAAAAATATTTGCAAAAGACATATCTGACAAAAGACTGTTACCCAAGACATGTAAAGAACTCTTAATATGGAACAATAAGAAAACAAAGAACTGGTTTTTAAAATGAGCCAAAGGCCCTCATAGACCCTTCCCCAAAAAAGATCTACAGATGGCAAATAAACACATGACAAGATGTCCCACATCTTATGTCAATGAGGAGATACTATACACGTTAATTAGAATAATCAAAATCCAGAACACTGACGACACCAAATGCTGGTGAGGATACAGAGCGCAATAGGAATGCTTATTCGTTGCTGGTGGGAATACAACGTGGCACAGACAGTTTGTAAGACAATTTGGCGATTTTTATAAGAAAACATTCTCTTACCATACAATCCAGCAATTACACTCCTTGATATTTACCCAAAGGAATGGAAAACTTACATCCACATAAAACCTGCACAAGGACGTTTATAGCAGCTTTACTCATCATGCCAAAACTCAGAAGCAATGAAGATGCCCTTCAGTGGGTGAATGGATAAACAGACAGGAGTACACCCAGACTCTAGAATATTACTTGGTGCTAAAGAGAAATGAGCTCTCAAGCCATGAAAAGACATGGAGGAAACTTAAATATATACTACTAAATGAGAAAATATGTGAAAAGGCTACTTACTGTATGATTCTAACTATAGACAGACTTGCCCCCTGGGAGGTGGCCCCCAGGTCCGTGACCAATTGTAAGATCTTCATAAACCCCCAAACTCTTATCCTTGGAGCTCAACTGTATCAGCTCCAACACACTCAAATATACTACAACCCGCATTAAACATAATTTTTCCTGCCTTATACATTTTGAAAGGATTTTTATAAATTTGGCTTTTGGAATCATTGGACTACAAGTATCTCACTGAATTTACAATTGGTTTTATTTCTAAGCAATCATGCATGTGTTGGATTTCTTGCCAAGTGAGAAAAACCTACAATTGTCTTTAAACATAATGAAATCTTTATGAGTATTCATGTAATGATTTTTTAAAAAAGATTTTATGTATTTATTTGACAGAGCGAGAGAGATCACAGAGGCAGAGAGGCAGGCAGAGAGAGAGAGGGAAGCAGGCTCCCCACTGAGCAAAGAGCCCAATGCAGGTCTCGATCCCTGAGATCAGGGCCTGAGCTGAAGGCAGATGATTAACCCACTGAGCCACCGAGGTGCCCCTTTATGAGTACTCATGTAATGATTAATGAAGTGGATTAATGAAGCCTAACATTCGTAGGCAAGTAAGTAAATATTAATTTTGAATTTGAAATTTTTCCATCACAATTTGGAGCCAAATCATTTTTTTCCCAGTCTTAAGCAGACCCTTAGAAGGCCCATAGACCTGGGGTGCCTGGGTGACTCAGTGGGTTAAAGCCTCTGCCTTTGGCTCAGGTCGTAGTCTCAGGGTCCTGGGATCAAGGCCAGCATTGGACTCTCTGCTCAGCGGGGAGCCTCCTCCCCACCCGCCCACCCCGCCGCCTGCTTCTCTGCTTGCTTGTGATCTCTCACTCTTTGTCAAATAAATAAATAAAATCTTTAAAAAGAAAGAAAGAAAGAAAGCCCATAGACCTAAGTCCTGAGGCTAGCATGCCAATGGATAAAATCCAGGGCTGAGGACAAGTACTCCCAAAGTTGCTTCTAAAGGACAGTGGAGGAGCCTCTGGGTAGCTTAGTCAGTTAAGCATCTGCCTTGGGTTCAGGTCATGATCTTGGGGTCCTGAGATCAAGTCCCATATCAGGCCCCTGCTCAGTGGGGAGTCTGCTTCTCCTTCTCCCTCTGTGCTCTTTCAAGTAAATAAATAAAAAATAAAAATCTTTTAAAGATAAAATTTAAAAAAGGACAGCGAAGGTCCCTGCTACACACAGAAAGGAAAATACCCAACATCAGAAGAGAAGCACAAGATCCCTGCCAAGGAAACTTGTCTAGTGACTTCAAGAGTCCAGCATCCCTCTTGACCCAGCCCAGGGCCACTGGCTCAGTAATAGTGGCCATATGACTGCACTCAGTCATATGGACCAGGCCTTGATCTAAGCAATTTGTCTGTAGTAATTCATTCAACCCTGGGAGGTAGGTACTATTGTTATTATTATTATTATTATTATTTCATTTTCATCATCCCCATTTTACAAATGAAAATCTCAAGGCTTAGGGAAGTTGAGACATCTGGGGTGGTCTGAATCCAGATCTCTGCGCTACTGTGCCTGTCCCACAAAGGGGTTCCTCTAAGTGCCCCACCTGAGGAAGACACCTGTTGCAGAAGAGGTGTCCTCACTGGGCTCCTGAGCCTTAAAACTTCTGAGAAACCCTGAAGACTCCCAGGTGCTTTGGCTCAGCTCCTGGAAGTTGGCCAGGCAGCACATGACCATAATGAACATGAAATAAATTGACAATAACCAAACTGAAAAACATTTTTTTAATGATCAAAATGGTGGTAATACCTCAGCACCTTTTTTTCTCTCACAGATGTTTGCTTTTTCCATTATTAGCGGAGAAGAGCTCAACTCTGGGTTTGAATTCATGATCCAGAGTCAGATGCTCAACCAACTGAGCCACCAAGCCTCATAGATGTTTTAAATGACCTTACTTGGGACACCTGGGTGGTCAATCAGTTAAGCGTCTGACTCTGGTTCCCAGCTCAGGTCTTGATCTCAGGGTCGTGAGTTCAAGCACCTCGTTGTGCTCTGCACTGCCCATGTGGAGCCTACTTAAAAATATACATATAAAAATAAAATATGGGGAACCTGGGTGGCTCAGTCGCTAAGCATCTGCCTTGGGCTCAGGTCATGATCCCAGCATCCTGGGATGGAGCTCCGCATCCGGCTCTCTGCTCGGTGGGAAGCCTATTCTCCCTCTACCACTTGCTCTGTTTGTGTTCCCTCTCTCACTGTCTCTCTCTGCCAAATAAATAAATCTTTTTATTTTATTTTATTTTATTTGACAGACAGAAATCACAAGTAGGCAGAGAAGCAGGCAGAGAGAGAAAGACGAGGAAGCAGGTTCCCTGCTGAGGACCCTGGGATCATGACCCGAGCAGAAGGCAGAGGCCCTAACCCACTGAGCCACCCAGGCGCCCCTAAATAAATCTTTTTAAAAAAATAATAATAAAATAAAAGACCTTTACTTGTCAGGAAAGCCTTCCTAAGAATATTGCAAAGACCAGAGAATCATAAAGGAAAAATATGATAAATATGCCTACATAAAAACTTAAAAGTCCTTCCTGGAAGAAGCTGAAAGACAGACAGGAGTCGGGAGGCGCATGCCCAATAAGCCAATAGCCTTCAGTCACTTCAAATGCCCTTCACCCCTAGACCAGGCATCTCTCCCCTATGGCTGGTGGTGTGACATCTCCCTCCTAGCCACCTTTTCCAAGAGAGGTGACCTTGTTCCGACCTTCACCCAAAGACCCTTCAGGGGAGCCTCTCTGCCCACTGAGGATAGCCAGTAGGAAGTTTTCTCTCAGCAGAGTGAGCAGGAACCACCCCGTGTCCCCATCTCTCCCCTCCTCTTCCCAGCTCCTCAATCTCTCTCCAGCCACCACTAGGTAGTGCTAGAACTCCATTAGAATCCCCTTTGTCCCTAGCAAACATTTTGGGGAAACACTCAAGTCCATCAAAACACCTTTAAAAATGCTTACAGGTTGCCCTTTTTCTCTCTCAAAACAAAGAGAGCTTTTGGGGGATGGGGGTGAGGGAAATACATACTTTAATAGCCTCCCTTAGCTATTTTATTGTAAAGAAAATGTATCAGTGAGGAAATCAGCCCTAGTCTTGAGCCACTGAAATTCTACCCTCTAGGTATTATTTACTTCACTAAGGCCCCTTTCTCATTGTTCATCCTGAGATCGGACCTCCCAAGAGTCCTCCTCATCACGATGGCTGCCCTAAAGGAGCTCCAACCTACCAACAAATACCCTCTTCCAGGACTGAGGGAGGATAGGTCCTATCCAGAGAGCTCCAGTTCACACTGAGACGCCCCCCCGACCCCCCCCCCCCCCGCCCCGGCTGCATCTGGTACTTGAATTGGGCACCTGTGTGCCCAGCACCAGCACAGCACCTGGCATTGGGCGGACGCCCAGGGAACAGCTGTTGCCTGAGGCTAGAACTTGAGGGTATGTGGCCAATAATGGGGGGCCTTCCTAGCTTAGTTCTCTGAGCACCTGATCACGTTCAGAGCTGGGATTTGCAACTCCCAGCCTAGCTGTTTTCCCACAAGCACCTCTATATCTACTCAACCACAAGGAGCAATCTTGGAAGACTCCAGAGTGTGCGTGGGCAGCCAACAGGGGAAAGGGGGCCCTGGAGCCACTCTGGCTTTGATACTTGAGCAATCCAGAAAACCCAACTGGATGGGCTCCCCTCCCCCCAGTTCAAGCCACCTGTGTTTGCCGCCAAGTCTCTGCATTTGGCGCATCATCTCGAATCGGATGTCACCCCTGGCAAGATCTCCATGCCAGAAAACCAGCCCTCCTCAGCAGGGGCTAGAAACAACTTCATGTCAGTTTGGTTAGAAAAGCCGTGTTCACGTCTTGTTAGTCATGTGAAAAAAAAAAAGAAAGAGGTGAAAATATCACAAAACCAGGCTTATCTCTTTCTTCTGAGAAAAGGAGTTAGAGATGTATTGTGAACCAAGGAAATTATTCCACAATCTGTACCCTGTGGGTTGAAGACCAGAAATTTAAGTGTAGAAGGATATTAACGTCTGAATTGGGATCTGTTATTTTGTGTATGTCATGTGTTTTAACCCTGTTTTCTAATAACATTTCTCAATGTATATATGGAAACATTTTTTAATTCCATAAATCCACTGCCCAGGTAGCCTCTTTTTTTATCTTCTTTTTTTCCTTTTGGAAGATCAAAAACAGGCTCGTTTTTTTATACACAGAACAACTTATTTACAACCCCTGGAGTGGATATGTACCTAGCAATACAGGAGGCATTTGCTTCCATGGTAGGTGCTATAGAAATTAGGATTATAAATATGAGAGGTAAGTCCCCCCACACCAAGGGCACAAAACAGCCTCTTATTGATCTTTTAAAAATAAAATCCATATGTACACATTGTTTGAAAAATCAACAAGGGCTCCTGGGTAACTCAGTCGGTGAAGTTTCTGCCTTCGGCTGAGGTCATGATCCCAGGGTTCTGGGATCGAGCCCCGCATCCAGCCCCCTGCTCGGCAGAGAGGCTGCTTCTCCCTCTCTCACTCCCCCTGCTTGTGTTCCCTCTCCTGCTGTCTCTCTCTCTGTCAAATAAATAAATAAAACCTTTTTTAAAAAAATAAATAAATAAATAAAATTTTGCTTTCACTGTATTACCAAATGGTCCTACAAGATCCTTACAAATTTGTACTCTAACCATCAACTTATGAAAGCAGCTGTTTCCCAAAGTCCTCATCGACATCAGATACCATCAACCCTTTAGTTTCCAACAGTATGGTAAATTTAAAGAGGCACCTGGTTCTTTAAGATTGTATTTAATTATAGGTGAGAATTAGAATCTTTGCAGGATTTGGGGCCACTTGTTTTTCTGTGAAAGGACACCCACTGATGTCCTTTGTCAATGGTCCCATAGGAGGATTCACCTCTTTCATTGATTTATATGATCTCTCTGCAAATTAAGGAACGCAGGCCTTTGTTTGGCAAATGCCTTTTTTTAAGTTTGATGTTTTTACTCTGTTTACTGGTATTTTGCCCACAGTTGGGGCCTGTGTTAACCCTCTTCTCCTTCAGAGTGGCTGACTTCTGTGCTCTGTTCGCCAAGGCCTCGCCTAGCCTCTCGTCATGAATACATCCACCTACATTCTGTTGTAGAATTGTTATGCTTGTAGTTTTTACACAGAAGTCTTTGAGCCATTTGGAATGGATTTGGGTATAAAGAATGGGAAAGGAATCCAGGTGAAGATTTTCTCAGATAGGTTGTTCCCATGCCATTTGTCAGACTCACAAACCCCCCCCCGGCCCCCACCACCTTCATTTTCATCCTCTTTCCAGTCCTTGAAGGGCCACGGGTCTCCATGGAGTCCCCAGAGTAGAGGTCCATGTTGATTTGCCCCACATCTGCCAGAGACAGACCCGAAGGTCATCACCAGGATCCAGCAGTGGCCTCCGTCATCAGAGTGGAAGACCAGGTGGGGTCCGGGAGGTGGGAAGGGCACCACCACTGCTCTGCTAGACCCAGAGGAGCTATAGTCTTCCCATCCTGAGCCGCAAGAGGGACACACTTCCGGTGTCTACCTTTTGAAGGAAAAAGAGAGAGAGAACCCTCCGGGGAAAGTGTACTCACTACAGAAAGAAGAAACAGAGCCATACTTGTACTTCAGAAGACACACACTTATAACAAACGCTATCCATACGTACCACACACACGCATGCGTGTACACACATGCCACCCACAAGTGCGTATATAGCCAGACACACACACACACACTCATAACTCACACTCACACTCCAGATAGGCTGAGTTTCTCCAGTAGCACCTAGACCCAGCGAACCCTTCAGTCACAGGAACTCCAAGAACAGCAAAACAAGCTTTCTCAAACAGTATTCAGGTTCCTGTTAAACGGGAAAAAAAAAATCTGAAAGACCCCCGAGATATATTTGCAAGACCCTAAGGAAAAGAAAAGAAACCAAAGACTTGTTCTATACAGATCTTCCGATTGCAAGTTAACCCATGTTGCCAACCGCTAAAAAGATTTACGTCACCATTTCAAATGAAAACGTGCACTGAAAAAATTTCCCTAGAATGAGAAGACCCAGAAGAACAGAGCCACAGACCCCTGGGTGTGGGAGGGGTTTAATGAAGTAAGGGTGCTTTAAGGTATTGTCATGCAGCAGATCTGAAATTTAATACCCTCCCACCTGCAGGAGGAAAATCAGTCTCTCTCAGGTTCTGTGCTCTGTCCTGCCTCTCCTGGTCCAGCAGGCCCCCGGCTCCTGGCAACAAAATGTGATCCTCCTCCCCTTTTACCTTGTTCCAAAACCCCTTTGCGTTTTTTCAGTAGAAATAGTTGATGATTTATTGGGAAATTTCTAAAATCGTTACTATAAAAGTAGATATTTAGAAAATACAGAATGTTGGGGGATGCATGGGTGGATCCTTCGGTTAGACAACTGCCTTTAGCTCCAGTCATGATCCCAGGGTGCTGGGTTCGAGTCCTGAATTGGGCTCCTGGTTCAGCGGGGAGTCTGCTTCTCCCTCTGCCTGCCACTCTCCCTGCTTGTGCTCTCTCTCTCTGACATAAATAAATAAATAAATAAATAAATAAATAAATAACTTTGTTCTGATAAATAAATAAATAAAGTCTTTTGGAAGGAAGGAAATTCAGACTTTTTTAAATGTAAAGATACACCCAAACTCTGGGAGATAATATCACTTTAAGTTATGGTGGGCGGACCAGGGGACTCTGTCTCACCTCTCAGGTTGGACCTGTGAACAGGATAAACTGGGAGAGACCTTGTCCCAGTTTCCTGCCATGTTCTCCCAGAAGGATCGTTTGCTTTTTGTGGAGAATCCCCAGGTTATCAACCTAGGGGCTCTTAAGGTCAGCTGCCCAGCAGGTGAGTAGGGCCTGGAAGTCACAGAAAGGGGATCCCAGCTTCCTTCCTGGCTCTGTCCCCACTACGCTGTGTGACCTCCAACAGATGTCCAGCCTCTCTGGGACCCACACCCACCTGAAGAATGGTGATGGTCATTCTCAGCTACATTAGGAGCCTGAATCAGGCTAGAAGAGTTTCTCACTCAGAATCACGCTTGCATACCCAGGATGGCCCTCCCACCTCCTCCAGCTCCCTCCTCATTTTCCCTCACACGGTAATCCTGTCTCATAGGACCCACACTCACACTCTCATGATGTAAAATACAAATAATAAGTAAGATCCCGGTTTCTGTCTGTCGTTACCTCATTATAGGTATAAACTGCACAGTTATGAAATTCACAGGACATATGTGGGATGGTCTGCCTTAAAATACAGGCTAAGTGACCCACGCAAAATTAATTTTGCAGGCCCAGGCGTCCCTCAGAAAGCTGGAACCAAGACACAACGGCAGACCCAGGTGACAAGTGTCAAGAGAAGAAACAGACCATACCTCAGAGGGGCAGCCTGAGCTTCTGGAGGGCAACCCCACTGCTGCCATGACTAGCTGACCCCCAGTGGCAAATTCACAGTGGGTAACCAACGGTTCTCCCAGAGAACACCAGGCCAGCTGGCCGCCTTGGGTCCGCGTGGGCCCTACCACAAGTCTGCCACAAGCAAGGGCAGGGTGACCCTCTGGGGGTTGCAGGGATGGGGACACGTTCATGTTCTCTAATTTTAAAGGTTCCATAATGTGGTGCTTAATCAGAAAAACCAGAGATTTTTCTCGAAGATACTTGAGAATAGAGAAATAAGGCTGGTCAGTGCAGCAGCGGTCCAGGCGAGTGTCATGGAGATGGGAGTTGGACCGGGTCTCGGAGGATGAGAAGGAGATGGAAGGATGCTCACCTCGTGTGCCCTACAGGGTCGATGCGAAGTGGCATTCATAACTGTGAGGACCCCGGGTCTGAGGAAAAGACACCAGGGCTGATGCATGACCTTGACTGAGGCCATCACTTGGAGCCAAGGGTGACCAGTTGTCCAGGCTGGACAGAGCAGGGGTCAGTGGGATCAGGGCCATCCCAGTCCTGAGGTGTTCCCTATCTCAGAGGCCACCCTGCGCCGAGTGAGGGAGCCCGAGTGATGTTAGTAGCTGAGGTCTGGCCACCTCACCCAGCCCTAGCCCATGTTCCAGGCCCAAGGCCCACTAACCCGTGACCTCAGGGACAGACCCCTGGGCTTCTGTGGCAGCCTCCCTCCTCTCCCAAAGCCAGGTGGCCATTGTCATAAGTGAGGGCCATTAAGACAGGGGTGCTACGGGTGGACAGCAGATGAGGAGAAGGGAAAGACAGAAATAAAGAGGCAACAACACAGAGAGAGAGATGGAGACAGACAGACTCCCAGAAAGGCCCAGAAACACACCCAGAGGGACATAAAAAGTCACATACCTGCGCGCGTGCGTACACACACACACACACACACTAAGGTAGAGTCAGAGAGACAGAGACAGAATGAGAGAGAGAAAGGGAGACAGACCGACAGAAATTAGGGCAGGCCCTATGCTCCACTGATTGGCTTCCTAGAAGCAGAGAGGCAGGCAGGTGCAGGCCAAGTGGCCAGCAGAGAGGACAGAGCTGGTGACGAAATTAGGGGGTCTGGGCATCAATATCCCAGAGAACAAACTTCTGTTGTCCCTTGTTGTGCCCTCAACACCACGCTCAATGCTACAGAAAACAACATTGCAGGCCACGTCACTGCCCTCATTGGGAGAGCCACCCACCACACCTGAGGAGGATTAATAATAAGAGGCTGAGGCAACCTTTCAGGGGCCAAAGGGGAAGAGAGGCTCCCCCAGAGCTGAGGTCACCAGGGCGTGCTGGGGGACAGCGCTGCATTTGAGCTGCCTCTTGAAGATCAGAGGGGAGGAAGGAGCAAGGGTGTTCCAACGGGAAGAGGGTGTCAGCAAAGGTGTGGAGACAGGAGGGCATGCCTGGGTACATTTAGGAGGGCCTTGAACCAAGCTAGGAAGCCAAGGGGGCCCCTGGTCCCACCCAGGCAGAAGAGTGATGTGCGGGAGGCCATGCTTTGGAGAGGCCTGGGCTGACCTGGGGATAGTGGAATAAAACAGAGAGGAAAGTTGCAGACCCCCACTGAGCCCTCCGGGGGGGGGGGGGGGGGAACCCTCTCATGACACTCCCTGTCTGATACCACATTCCAGCAATCCCAGACTTCCGGCCCACCCCAGGCTGCTTCTCACCTCCTTGCCGCGTGCTACCCTCTGTCAGGAAGGCCTTCCCCTTCCACAGCCCCTCACCCAGCAAATGCCAAAACACCATTTAGACTCTTCTCCAGGGTCTTTCCCTCCAGGCAGCCTCCAGGCAGGGGGAAGTGCCCCCTGGGCCCTCCCAGCATGAAAGTCAACACAAAAATCTCCCTGAGCTCAGCTGAGTCAAATCGTGTTTTTGATGGAGACCAGAAAATACCATTGGTCCCCTCAGCATCGTTGCCTTACCACACCCAAAATTTGCCTATCCCCCCACAAGAAGCGCCACCAGCTCTCGGGCCTCAGTATCCAAACCCTGAAGGGAGGGAGGATTGGGCTGAGGAGGGTGGAGTGACAGGGCAGGGCACATTTGCCTAGAGGTGCTTTGGGCTGGCAGGTCGCAGAACAGTGACTCTTTCCTCCAGAGAACAGAGGAGCGGCACTGGGGGACAGTCGGGGCTGGGCAGGGGAGCCTTTGCAGAGAGATTCTGCCTCTGCTTTACGTCTGTGGCTGTGCCCCAGGAGGCTGGGCTGAGGGCTGACCGTCGCCCCTTCCTTGTCCCCTCAGGCCCTTGGAAGACAAGACCCCACGCTTGTCCCCAGAAGGATCTGGATTTGCCTGGGAAGGTGGCCGAAGCCTCAGTGCTCTCCCGGACCCACGTCTGCCCACCCCCACCAGGCCGAGGCTATGGAAAAGTTCCGCATGTTCTTCCAGCACTTCCAGTCCAGCTCCGAGTCAGTGATGAATGGCGTCTGCTTGCTGCTGGCCGCGGTCACGGTCAAGCTGTACTCCTCCTTCGACTTCAACTGCCCCTGCCTGGCGCGCTACAATGCCCTCTATGGCCTGGGCCTGCTGCTCACACCCCCGCTCGCCCTCTTCCTCTGTGGCCTCCTTGCCAACCGGCAGTCCGTGGTGATGGTTGAGGAGTGGCGCCGGCCTGCGGGGCAGCGGAGGAAGGACCCGGGCGTCGTCAGGTGCGGTCCAACAACACCCAGCTACCCTGGGTGGGCACGGTCAGGGCCTCCCACCTCAGACACTGCCAGGTGACTCCCCAGGCCCGGTGATCCTCATGGGTATCAGGAGGGCTTCCCCTCCATGGACACTATCACCTGTGATCCTCCTTTCCCCAGCTGCGGTGACATCAGCTCACAGAGACCCCTTAGCCATTTCCCATGCGGGAAACAGACATTTCCTTTCCTGTCATCCGTCACCCTTCCGTGGCCAGGACTGGAGACCCATGGATGATACAGGATTCCCAGGTTTTGCCCGGGTCACATGTGTTGGCTGGCCAGGAATTGTAACTCAGCACATACATGAAGGACCATCCCACGACACACACAGCCGGCTCGCACGCGTAGTCGGAGGCGTGACTAGCTTCAGGGCTGCATTCCCTCTGCCGTAAGCTCCCCCAGGGTCCAGGACCTCACCTACTGTAACGCAGGGCCCTCAGAGCCTCTCACTTGCTCGGTGCACCGTATCGAAACCAGCTGTTGGGGGCACCTGGGTGGCTCAGGCGTTAAGCTCGGATCATGGTTCCAGGGTCCTGGGATTGAACCCCCGCTCCGTGCCAAGCTCTATACCCAGTGCCATGTGTGCACAGCCTCTCAATTCTTAGCTCGGCCCTGGGTCTGCTCCAGGAGTAGACCCATTTTTAAGGATGAGGCCCCTGAGGCAGAGAGGTTAAGCGACTTGACTGAGCTCCCACAACGAGGAAGAGGCACGGTCCAGATTCAAACACAGATGCACTCCCAGCCCAAGCTGACACCACTCCCCGCAGTGTTTTAGACAAAAAGTCTAAGTGCTCTAGATCTGTGGGTAGAGGCCAGAGGGGCTTGGTGGACTTCAGCCTGCTGACGATCGCCCCCTTTCCCCGTTGTTTGGTATGGACAATCTGGGTGTTCTCAAGCGTATATAATGTAAGTCCATAACACATCCTCAGGTCCACCTTCCAATCACAATGCCCCTAGAAAACACCGGAGCCCCCTAACCTCAGGTGTATTTGTAATTCCCCGCTGGGGAGGCCATGCACCCGTATACAGACCCCCAGCAGACACCATTGTACGTTTCGTATGCTGTTCAAGTCAGAAACAGGTGCTCAGCCGCCTCTGCTTCCTGACGCACTGGGGGTCCCGTGTTCCCCGTGATTCAGCCTCACAGCGAGGGTCACATGCACTGGCTGTGCCCTTTGCCTTTTCCTCTGGGGCCCAGGGAGTGCAGCTCCATGGGGCTCCTGTCCTGGGATCAGCACCCAACCTCCTGAAGAGCAGAGGGCAGGAGAGCCCCCTGGGGACCATGCTGGGGGAGGAGGATGGTTTGGACCTGGAGGGGAGGGTCTGAGGCACAGCTTCTGGAAGGATTATTGGGCGGGGCTGGCTCCCCCCAGAAGCGGCTCTGGGGAGAAGGTGATAATGAGTAGCTCACCAGGGTCAGTCCTTCTGGAGACCCTCTGAGAACATGGGTAGAACACACCTCAGAACTGTCCCACTGAGAGTCTAGGAAGCTGGGGTCCCTGTGGACTGTGGGTTGATTGGGGTCGTTAACTCTCCTGGCTTCCAGCATCTCCCTCTGAGAGCAGAGACTCCTCCAAAATCCTCAGGCAGAACCTCGCAGGTAGTTGAGGTCAGAGGCCCACAGTTCTGCCACATGAATGGAACTCATCACCAAAGATCTAATGTGCCTCTGGCATGGGAAAGGCACCAGGAGAGCCTGAGAGGAAGAGGCATACCCGCTCCCCAGTGTTCCAGTCCTGCGCTGCCAGTCCGGACTTTCCTGACCTCCCGGGGCCCCAGCCCTCCAGCCTCCCTGCCTCTGGTGCTGGGAAACACCACCCCCCAAGTATCTCCTAGCCCTCCTGGGAAGTCCATCCTTGCACCCCTCCTGTGGCCTTCCTGCTGCAGCTGAATCCCAGCTGCCCTTCTTAACATCCCCCCTTCCGCTACCCCTAGGTATATGTGCTCCTCTGTGCTGCAGAGGGCACTGGCCGCCCCAATCGTCTGGATCCTCTTGGCCCTCCTTGACGGGAAGTGCTTCGTGTGTGCCTTCAGCAGCTCCGTGGACCCCGAAAAGTTTCTGGACTTTGCCAACATGACCCCCAGCCAGGTGCAGCTCTTCCTGGCCAAGGTGCCCTGCAAGGAGGATGAGCTGGTCAGGGACAGCCCTGCGAGAAAAGCAGTGTCCCGCTACCTACGGTGCCTGTCACAGGTAATTCAGGTGGTTCTCCCCCAGCCCTGGAAAATCTCCTGCACTGGTTCTGAGCGGCGTGGGTGAGGAGGTACAGAGGGTACAGAGGTACAGTGGGCCCCTCCCCACTGCTGGAAATACGAGCAAGGAGCTGGTGGTCCCTGGAAGGCTAGAAGCGTGACCCACATACAGGACACTGGGGAGGCCTGAAGAAGTGGACACTTCGCCTTCAACAATATGTGCCTCCAGGGCAGAGACCAGAGACCCTCCAGGAGTCAGTACGTTCCATCCCCAGGAAGCTAGATGACAAAAGCCCTGGAGATACATTCCTCTGCCCTGCCCCCCAACCCATACGCACATTCTCAGCACCTCCCAGAAATAATACTCATTGCTATTATTATTTATTGAGGACTTATGTGTCAGATACTGTGTAAGCATTTCATATGCATTACTTCATTTATTCTCAGAACAACCTATGGTTTGCACATAGGGGGTGCAATCATTATCATCCCATTTTGCAGATAAGGAAATGGAGGTCCTGAGAGTTTAGTTCACAGGTCCAAGTTGCACAGCTCCTAAGAGGCAGGGTGGGGAGCTGAACTGTCATCACTGCCAGTCCTCTGAACCACCTCCCTGAAATGCAGGTCCTCCCCAGACCCCTGGATCCCCACAATGGCATTCCCACTCCATCCGGCCCAACCCCTGGTCCAGACTCCAGATTTCTCCCAGAGCCCCAATCGGGGCTGGATCCCCCCAAAAGTATATATATCAACCCACCCCAAGCCGAGCAAGCTGGGGCTACAGGGACTAAAAACACAACCCAGACCTCTGTGGGAGCCAGGACAAAGTCGTGGCAAAGGCAGGCCCGTGCGTGATGGAGAGAGGGCCAGCACTCAGGACACATTTGATTTTGGGTCCGACTCTCCCTTGGCCACATCACTCCCCTCTGGGTCTCAGCCTCTTCTACAAAATCAAGGGAGGTTTGGTCTCCTCCACGTGGATGGGCCCCGTAGGATTAAACTCTCTGGGCTCTCGCTCGTTCGCTGGAAAGAGTGTAGAATCTTCAGTCACACCAGGGTTTGAGTCCTGACTCAGATGGAGGTTATCAAGCACATTAAAAAGCCCCTCATGTGTAAAAGCCCCACACGACTATTTTTAATTGGTAGGGGAAAGGAGGGATCCTGAGAGAGGCCAATGAGAGAGCTTCATGAACCACATCCACTAATGATAAGGGTTCAAATACGTCTTTGTGGCTTGGAGGAGTCATTTCTCTGCCCCAGGAGCACACAGTTGCTTGGTCTTAAGCAAGGCCTTGGAGAGACTAAAGCTTTGGGTGGGTAGAGAGGAGGAAGGGGTGTCAGGCACGTGTGGGTTCCAGATTCAGGGAACTCTTCAAGTCTTTCATCATGCTTGGCTTGGCACACTGTTCCCTGTTTATGTCCTATATAACTGTTACTCATGCTTCAGGGCTCAGCATCCGCCTCACTGTTCCCTGAGCCCTCAAGTTCAGGTTGGGGGTCCCTCCTCTGTATTCCCATAATCCCTTATACGTCCCTCAACATGGCATTCAGCCAGTCTATCACCAATTTCATTATTTCCTCCACTGCAGTGTGAGGTCCAGGAGTCCCCAGTGCCTCTCCCAAAATATAGGACGGGTGGCTTCATAGATGGGATACATAAGCACGTGTGAGGATAGATGAAGGAATGGATAAAAAAAATGGGAGGATGATGGATGGATGGAAGGATGGATGGATGATGGATGGATGGAAGGATGGATGGATGATGGGTGGGTGGGTGGAGTGTAAGGGAGACAAAACTTTGCCTCCGCCCAGCTTAGGTTTTCAGCTGAGACTCTAACAAAAAAGATTAACAGGAGAAAAATAGTTTCTTAATGTGCACAGTACACATCACATGGGAGAAACTTGAAACAAAGAAAGAGTAACTCAAAGTGGTAGCTCAGAACTGCAGCTTATCTGCCATCTTCGAAAAGAGCAATACCGGGGCTCCCGGGTGGCTCAGTGGGTTAAGCCTCTGCGTTCAGCTTAGGTCGTGGTCCCAGGGTCCTGGGATGGAGCCCCGCATCGGGCTCTCTGCTCAGCAGGGAGCCTGCTCCCCCCCCCCGCCCCTGCCTGCCTCTCTGCCTCCTTGTGAGCAATCTGTGTCAAATAAATAAATGAAATCTTTAAAAAAAAAAAAAAAACAAAAAAAAACAAAGAGCAATACCTTTGGAGAGCAATGACAGGACAAAGGAGAGCAGTGTTAGTCTCCAAGGACACTAAAGGAGTAAGGTTTGTCAGGAGAGTCCTCTGGTGCTGTCCCTGGGCGGATAAGAGTTGTCTCCCAGTCAAAGGAGAATGTATTTCCTGCCTTGGGTACAGAAGAGGAGGGTAAAGAGAGCTGTTCCTATGGTTGCTGCTTCTTATCTTCCATTCAAGATAATTTTTATGTCAAAGAGACATACTTTGGGGTGACATATTCTGGTTTCTTCAGGAGGGAGGTTGGGAGGATGAATGGTGGGTGGGTGGGTGGACAGATAAATGGAAGAAAGGATGAGAGTATGGGAACAGGGATGGATGGGTAGGAGGACGTATGATGGACAGAGAGAAGGTCTGCTGCGAGGATGGCTGGATGGGATGCTGACACATAGTATCAGGTGAGAAGATAGACCCGGATGGGTATCGGAGAAATGGTTGGACAGATGGATGGTGCAAGGATGGGATTGAATGCAAGGGAGGATGGGTGGAAGTGGATGGTAAGATGGATGACTAAGTGGGAACATGGATAGATTTGGGAGAGATGGGAGGGATAAGGGAGAGACTTTGGGACACCCTTGCCATATGGCATAGCACCAGACCTCGAACACATCTAACCTGGTGCTCCCCACCCCCACCCCCAGGCCATCGGCTGGAGTATCACCCTGCTACTGATCGTCGTGGCCTTCCTGGCCCGCTGCCTGAGACCTTGCTTCGACCAGACAGTCTTCCTGCAGCGCAGATACTGGAGCAACTACGTGGACCTGGAGCAGAAGCTCTTCGACGAGACGTGCTGTGAGCATGCGCGGGACTTCGCCCACCGCTGCGTGCTGCACTTCTTCGCCAGCATGCAGAGCGAGATGCGGGCGCGCGGGCTGAGCCGGGACGCCGCGGGCAGGGGCCCCAAGCCACCCGAGATGCCCAGCAGCCTGGACGGCGACGGAAGCAGGAAAGCCCACCTGCGGGCGGTTTCCAGCCGGGAGCAGGTGGACCACCTCCTGAGCACGTGGTACTCCAGCAAACCATCGCTCGACCTCTGGGCGCGTGGCCTCAACCATCGCGCTCCCACGGTGGCCCCAGGCACCAGGCTGTCCCAGCATACTGATGTGTAGGGACCCCAGCAGTGTCCCCACGTGAAATACCCGCGCTGGCAACAGCCTGGGGGTTTCCAGGTTGTGGGGATCCCGAGGCAGGACAACCTAACCCTTGCTGGCTTGCTTCCTCAAAATAGACCAGTCTCTGGCCCATTTTCAGGGCATGGCCTCCCGTGTGCTCTAAAGCAGTGCTTCGTAAACTTTAGGCTGCTCCCTCTTCTCCTGAACTCTTGCTAAATGCAGGTTCTGATTTGGTGCGTCTAGGACTGAGTCCAAGACTGCCCTTCTGTCAGGTTCCCAGGGGATACTGAACTTGTGAACTAGCAAGAGTCTGAGTAGATCTGCCTGTGGATTCTGGATCCTAGATGTACAGATTCTAAATTTGAAATAATAATATAATAACTTCTAACAGGTGTCAGTGGTGCTTACTACATGTTCTAAGGTCTTTCCTTATATAACTCATTTGAGCCTCATGATAATCCAATGAAGTAGGATGATTATTAGCCCCATTTTAGAAGAGAAAACTGAGGCCAAAAGTGGTTAAGTTGCCTGGGGTCACCCATGTAGGAGCTGGAATTTGATCCCAGGAGGCCTGTCCACTACTTAATTCTAAGCTGCTATGCTCCTGGGCCCTCTAGAGAGTTTGTGTATTGGTTTTCAGCCCTCTGGTTAGGCTTCCTGCAGCTTCCACCAAGTTTCTCTGAGCAAGCGCTAGCAAGCTCCAGGTATGTGGTATTTGGACCGGCTCTGAAAATCCGGGCGGGGTGGACCCAGACACCCCCACACTTAACAAGCACCCCAGGTGATTCGATAAATTCCATTTTTGGGAGGGGGTGTTTTGTTGAGGTTTTTTTTTTAGATTGAATTTATTTGTTTTAGAGAAAGAGAGAGAGAACAGGTGGAGAGGCAGAGGGAAAGGAAGAGACAATCTTCAAGCAGACTGTGTTAACCACGGAGCCCAACACGGGGCTTGATCCCAGGACCCTGAGATCATGACCTGAGCTGAAACCAAAGGCCCAACACTTAACTAACTGCGCCACCGCACCCCTGATAAGTTCCCGGGTTTAAGAGCCTCTGCGCTAAGTGTGAGTGTGGGGTCTGGCTAGGAAGCAAAGCCCTTAAAACACCAGGGTGAAGTCTTGCTGGAAGAATGGCCACTCTGTCTCGCGCAGCCCAAAGAGGAAAGGTTGGGAAGATCTAGCCTCCGAACTCCTCTGGGCCTCTGCCCCTCCCTGATGACTCATTCACCACACACACACACACACACACACACACACACACACACACACACATACACACACACGCTGCTCCGTTAGCACAGATGGTGATCACAGACAGACAAACCTGAGTCACCCCATACTTTTCTGGTGCTCAGGGCCTGGAGGGCAATGGGGCCCCTGGACGCTCCCGCTGGAGACCAGCCCCCTCTGTATCCAGCAAGCTCTGCTCTCCTGGACTCTTGCCAAGAGACCTGTATGACCAGACAATCCTTGCTGCCCAGCCTCCCCCTACCTACCCTGCTGTGGTCAGGCCATGCAAATGTTTGAAATGCAGCACGATTTAACAAAAGTGCTAGCAGGGATTGAGTGGGGAGGAAGGAGAGAAGTCTTAGAGATGGCCCACTCAGCACAGGGGAACTCTCAGCTCAGGGGAAGTGGGCTCAGGGTCCCCACTTTGGGCTGCAAGAAAGCAGCATTTGGCCCAGGAAACAGCCACCAATTACAGTCAATACCGCTGCCTCCTTGTACTGTTCACTTATAAAGCACCAAGTGTCCAAAAAGTATCGTGCCAGGGAATAGGGAAGAGAGAATACACAGATGATACACCCTCCCTTCAAGGAGCTCACTGTCTGATACAGGCACAGAGATGGGTACAGAAACAATGATAATCCAGAGCAAAACGTGGGATGATAGAGGCAAGCCCCGTACCACGGAGATTTAGCATGGAGAATGGCTCCAAGCTGGGGGATCAGGGAAGGCTTCATTTGAGTGGGTCGGGAAGGAGCGGGGATGGTTTTGTCTAGTGGAGAGAAGAGATGGGGGTGGGGCCGTGGGGCACCTGCAGGGAGGAAACAGCAAGAACAAAGGCAAAGGACCGGGGAAGAAGGCAGGGTATGTGTCATTTATTCATTCAGCAAGTATTGATGGAAGGCCTGGAGGGGCAGAGAGTAGTGACCGGCTGGGCAAGGCAGAAAAGAACTAGAAGCTGCCTGGACAGCGGCAGCTCTGCATGAGAGGCGGAGAGGGTGGGAGCCTTCGGGGGTTAGGTCAGGACTTTGGCTTGATCCTGCTGGCAGGAGACGATGCAAGCACATGTGAGCAAGGACCGGAGGAAGGACGTGGCAGTGATGTTTGAAGCTGCGGAAATGGGCGGGCCAGAAAGCGAGAGAAGCTTGAGTGAGAAGAGGAAGGACCAAGACCTGTAGAGCTTTGGAGGACCAAGAGGGGACAGTAAATGAGAGAAAGAGGAAAAATCATAGAGGAAGAGTCCAGGAAAAGGCCAGGGACGAGTGAATTTCAGGATGGGAGAAGGATAAGCCATAAACCCAGAGCTTCAGAGAGACTCAGGAGTGGGAGGACTGAGGGAAAACTCATTGGGTTTTGGTGACTGTCCAGGGCAGGGGGAATGCTCACCCAGGGAGGTGTCCTGG
Organism: Meles meles; assembly: GCF_922984935.1. Taxonomy (NCBI): domain Eukaryota; kingdom Metazoa; phylum Chordata; class Mammalia; order Carnivora; family Mustelidae; genus Meles; species Meles meles. Next base: position 62,157,741 of record NC_060078.1, on the reverse strand, counting down.
TGAAGCAGATGGGTGGGTTTCTGTAGGATTCCTGTAAAGTCCTGGGCATGTGCATCCCAACACACACACCCAGGGTTATAAAGAACAGGTGAGAGGTTTAGACCTTGCTCTGTTTTAGGATACTGATATGGCAGGGATCCTCAGCACCCCTGTTAAGGGAAAGACACCAAGACCCTAAAGTAGGATGAGAATAGAGGAGTCATGTCCACGCTAACACACTTCTACTTCCAGGGTCTCATAGAAGGTAAAGCAGTTCTCTCCCAGCTCTACCCAGCTCTTTGGGGCCAAATGAAATGACCTCCCCTCCTCTCTGCTTGATGTGCTCTGCAGGGGAAGGGCAGGGAGAGCTGTAGGATGGGCAGAGCATCCCCGAAGAGCTAGAGAAGAGCCATGAGAGATGGTCTGGGGTAGCAGAACAGAGGTGACACTGGTCGTTACCATGGTCATGAGCTTTGAATGGGCACCAGCCCCTCCTGCCCACCCCTCCCACCCAGACCCACTTCATGTGAAGGAGGGACCTGCTCTCCCGCCCTCCCCACTCTGCTCACAGAACCAAACCCCGACGGCAAGCTCAGAGCCAGTGTGGCAGGACTGTTCCCTCCTCGTATCTGAATTCCTGCCTCCTCTCAAACGTCTCTTGATCTAAGGCTCACTTTTCCCCCTTATTCGCTTATTCATGTATTTATCCATTCAGCACTTATTAACTGAACGTCTGCTAAACCAGCCACACCGGGCCAAGCACTAGGAACCCAGCAGTGAACAAAAGAGGTGTGGGCCCTTGACATTTCTGATCCAAGGGGAGCCCCAGATGTTAAATAAACACACCCCTCTAAAATCAGGAATTGAAATTGTCATCAGATCAGTGCTGGGAGGGGAAAGTACACTCAGAGGGCTGTGAAAGCCCATGTCAGCAGAACTGTCCGAGCTAAGGGTTCAGGAACTTCTCTACAGACGGACCATCAGGTTGTCTTAAGGACACAAGAAGGCGCAGAGCACGTGCAAGGCTCTGAGGCGGGGACGGGTGTATCCCATTTGAGGAAGTGCAAGCGGACAACTGAGCTGGACAGCGGATATTGGAAGCAGAGTGGCCCCAGCAGTCGGCCCTCACCTGGGCCTACAGAGCCTGGTAAGGACCTTTTCACTTCAACCATTGGAGGGAGTTAAGAATGTGGTCATAGGGGCGCCTGGGTGGCTCAGTGGGTTAAGCCGCTGCCTTTGGCTCAGGTCATGATCTCAGGGTCCTGGGATCGAGTCCCGCATCGGGCTCTCTGCTCAGCAGGGAGCCTGCTTCCCTCTCTCTCTCTCTGCCTGCCTCTCTGTCTACTTGTGATCTCTCTCTGTCAAATAAATAAATAAAATCTTTAAAAAAAAAAAATGTGGTCATAGAATCAGATGTCCATTCTTTTATTTTATTATTTTTTTAAAGATTTTATTTATTTAGTTGAGAGAGCATGAGAGGGGAGAGGTCAGCAGGAGAAGCGGACTCCCTGCCGAACAGGGAGCCCGATGCGGGACTTGATCCTGGGACTCCAGGATCATGACCTGAGCCGAAGGCAGTTGCCCAACCAACTGAGCCACCCAGGTGCCCCCAGATGTCCACTCTTAAAAGATCACATCGTCTATAGCCTGGGAATAGTTTGGCAAGGGCCAGTGTGCCCTGCAGAAGGAGGCAAGAGCTAGTGGAACCTGGATTAGGGTGAAGATGGGCAGAAATAGCAGGTGAGAAGTATCTAGAACTCTGGGTGTTCTTGTTTGTCAGTGTCCTGCTTAAAATGCAATGCACAGAGCAGACCACCGTTAGGTCAGACCATGATGTAAGAACAAAATGCAGTCAACATCACACCAGATGTCAGTGCCTTAACACAACAAAGAGATTTCTCACTCAGACCAAGTCTGAGATAGGTAAAAGGGAAGGGAGGGCAGGAGGGGAGGAGGGAGGCTCCTCTGGTCCCCTGGGGACCCAGTGGACAGAGACTCCCCCAATCTTGGGATGCCACCATCAAGACACATCGTATTCCCCAGATCCTGAGACAAGGAAGTGAGTGCAAGTTAGTTTATGTGGAAGTTGCTCCCAGGAGACACGGAAAAGGCACAGGGGAGGTAATATAGGAAAGGAAGAAAGCCAGCAAAAGGTGGGGAGCCAGCCAGTCACTGCAATGAGCAACTCTGGGAGCCATGCACAGGAGTCATCCCAACCCAGGAGGGAGGAAAGTGGAGTATTTATTACCAATATCTAACTGTCGTTTTTGGGGGCACTGAGGCACCTCCAGCTTGCCTGGGGCCAAATGTCTCAGGTGTGCTGTGAGCTGCCTTTGGAACGTACAGGTGAGTACTGGCAAGGAAGGCAGGGCCCAAAGACACCAGTTACACTGGTGTCCAGGGTCCAAGAGACAGAAAGAAAAAGAGCAGGAACAGTGGTAAGAGGTGGGGGGGTTCCGTGCCAGAACTCAACCACATGCTCCCAATCTACCTGGAGCACAGGCTGGGAATTGTAGGGAAGCACACAGAATATCTGATGAGCCCTATTTGTTTTTGCCACAAGATAAAACCTCCAACACAGTTTGGATGGTGCAGAAGAGAGTGGCGCTATACCCTTCTTGGGTAAAGACTTCATACCTCTGATAACACAGCCTGACAACACCAAGCACATCTCGCTGATGGCCCTTGCCTCCTCCATGGCCCTGTTCTCTGGGTGTTCCCACAGCTGCTGGTAGAGGGCAGTACCCACCGGAGCGCCACACCGGCGTGCCCTCCTACGCAAATAGGGCATTTTCCTAGAGGTACAGCACTCACTCCCCCGGAGGCCCCCTTTGCATGCTACTTTTCATGACACTCTTAACTCTTCCAAGCCAGAGGGGCCTCGCCAGCACTGGCGTGGGTGGCAGGACAACTTCCAGAGGCAGGAGGGGAAGGGGCTGGTGCACATCCCACAGTGGCAGCTGTGGGTAAGTCTGCTGCCCAAGGCATCCAAAAGTTGGAGCAGGGTCATGACGTCCCATTCTCGGTCTCTGCCCAGTCACTGTCTAGGAGCTACGGGGCAGGGGTGCAGAAGACACGGGGCACAGCTAGCTGCTCTACCAAAGATCCCGCTGTGGTAGATAAGAGTAATGGGCCCCCAAGGCCACCTCCTGGTCTCTGGAACCTGTGAGTGTGTTACCTGCAAAAGGGACGCTGCTGGTGTGACTGGGTTAAAAATCTTGAGGTGGGGAGACTCTCCTGGATTAGCCAGGACGACCCATGTGATCAGTTTCCTTAGAAGAGGGTAGCAGGAGGGTCAGAGGCAGAGAAGTGAGGATGGAAGCTGAGGGCGGAGGGAGGGGGGGATGGGGACCGGGGGAATGTGGCTATCTTCTTCAAGCCAGGGAAGGCCGGGAAATGGATTTTCCCCCAGAACACAGGCTGCCAAGCCCTTGATTGTGACCCATTTCCGACTCCTAACCCCCACCAGCCCCCTCACCACCAGAACTATGAGAGATTATACTTGTGTGGTTTTGAGCCAATAAACTTGGGGTAATTTTCTATAGTAATCGGAAACGAATACAGATATTTATTTATTTATTTATTTATTTATTTTTGTTTGTTTTTAAAGATTTTATCTATTTATTTGACTGAGAGAGATACAGTGAGAAAGGGAACACAAGCAGGGGGAGTGGGAGAGGAAGAAGCACACATTCCGCCGAGCAGGGAGCCTGATGCGGGGCCCGATCCCAGGACCCTGGGATCATGACCTGAGCCAAAGGCAGAAGCTTAATGACCGAGCCACCCTGGCACCCCAATATAGATTTTTAAAATGCACTACTGCAACTTCAGTGCAGAGATGATCATCATTACCATTCAAGGTTAACAGAGTCATTTCCTGAGAGCTCACTGGGGGCCCAGCATTGCGCTCAGTTTCTACCCGCAGCATCCCCCGGAATTCTCACAACAGCCTGAGACATAAGCTCTTTAATTCTCCCCATTCCACAAACGAGAAGACTGTAGCACCTAATTTTACCTAGAGGTGAAATTACCTGAATAAGGCTCGTGGCTACTGTGTAAGGGGGGCTGAGACTTGAACCCAGGTCATCGGCTAGGTTGCTCTCAACCATTCTGTGATGTGGTTTCTTCACTGTTCAATGAAAGAAACAATGAACGAATGGGCAGGGCCTTGAGATGGATTTCAGTGGGCAGAATGAGGGCAGCTGGTGTTCCCAGAGGGGAAACAGCACAAGTAAAGGGGTGATGGCTAAGAAGTTGTTCCCAAGCAGCCTTGTGTCCCTCCTGTGGTCGCTGATTCAGTTCTGGCCTTCGCTGGTACTCAGGAGGCCACCTCCTCCTTCTACCCCATAGAGCACCTGCCCCTGACCCACACCCACTCCCCTTTAGAGGCAGAAGTTCCTAACTTTCCCATCGCAGTGGATCAACACACCGATAACCTTGGTACAAGACACTGGGGCAAACTGAGGGGAGTTGGAGACATCTATCTATATAGAGCCTGGTGGGGAACAAAAAAGCACGTCTTCCTTATCTTCTATAATCATGGTAAGAAAGCTGTGGTACAAAGTACTAGGAAAGATATTAGATACTGAATTGGTATAAAATATCCTAATGAAATCTCCCAGACCTCTTAAAATGAGAAATTTGTGGAATACGATGAGCACAACCTTTTAACATCAGATTTTTTTTTTGCATGAAACGATCAGTTCCTATTCAAGCCTTTTTTTTTTAAATTGAGATGTAATTGACATATATCATGATGGTGATGTCAGGTGCATGGCCTAATGATGAGATATTTGTATAGATTGCAAAATGGTCACCACAGTAAGTCTAGTTAACACCCATCACATACGCATAGTTACAACATTTTTTTTCTTGTGAAGAGAACTTTTAAGATCTAATCTTAGATCTACTTTTAAGATCTAGCAACTTTCAAATATATGATAGAGTGTTATTACCTGTACTCACCATGCCATATATTATGTCCCCATGACTTATCTTATAACTGGAGTTTGTTTTGATCTCCTTCACCCATTTATCCCAACCCCCACCTCAAGGCTCTTTAATGATGATCTTTACAAAAATTTACAAGAGTTTGAATGGTGTGTAAAGAATCTAACACTCATTTACTTGCCGTAACTGTAAATAAAACTCTCATGATAATGAGATTAGAGTGTTTAGAATTCAGTCAAACTGGGTTTCTTGGGGGTGGTTTAAAGATTTTATCTATTTGTTAGAGAGAGAGAGAGCACAAGAGCACGCAAGAGAGCAGGGAGCGGGGGGGGGGGGGGCGGGGGGAGAGGGAGAAGCAGACTCCCTTCTGAGCAGGAAGCCCAATGCGGGACTCGATCCCAGGACCCTAGGATCATGATCCGAGCTAAAGACAGACGCTTACCCAACTGAGCCACCCAGGTGGACCCCAAGCGAACTGTTTTTATCAAGTATTTTAAAATAATGTTGAAGGGGCGCCTGGGTGGCTCAGTCGGTTGGGCATCTGCCTTTGGCTTAGGTCATAATCCCAGAGTCCTGGGATCGAGCCCTGCATCGGGCTCCCTGCTCAGCAGGAAGCCTGCTTCTCCCCCTCCCACTCCCCCTGCTTGTATCCCCTCTCTCGCTGTGTCTCTCTCTGTCTAATAAATAAATAATATCTTTAAGAAACATAAGATAATGTTGAAGTTATAATTGGCAGAGAATGTATGCAGCCCAGCATAGAGTAAAAAGAGGTTCGAGCTGGTAGCCAGCTTGGGTGTCACTGAAAGGACCCATCTGCTACAAACAGGGAGCCACAGAGATTCCAGGCAGCCCCTGGAGCCACACTCCTTCTGAGCTCCGGGGCTCCTGCACCACCCCACCCCACCACTCTACATGTGGGGCTGTGTACTAGGCTCTGTCAGGAGCTCAGAAACTTTGTCTACCATGCACATTGATGCTGCAGCAGATGTCTGGGAACAGACACCTCCTTGGATGGATCACCCTCATCCTGCTCTCCACCTGTGGGGGCATCCCCTGGAGAGCTCCCAGAAAGGGTCCTCCAAGGGTTACCAGCCCAGGTGCTGGAGCTTGAGGACTGAGGAGACCGATAACCTTCCCCACAAAATCCTACTTGTGATATGCTAGCATTTCCATCCAAACTAGTAGAATAAGAGAACCTGGTTCAGCCTGAGGAGGAAGACCAAAAACACACTTCCTTGCCCCTCCTCCATCCCCTAACTCCCACCTGGTCTGAATTCAAATCCTGCTCCTCCACCTACAAGCTATGTAACCTTTTAGCTAGTAACTTAACTTGAGCCTCAGTCCCCAGTTCTGTAAAATGGGGACAGTAACACCTTTGCCATAGGATTGTATGAGCGTTACACAAGGCGATGCGTGTGGAGGGCCAGCATTGGGCCTGACCCAGGGTAAGTCCCAGGCAGGGCTCGTCTTGTCGGGCATACAGAGACACACGGACACAAAGACCTCTCCCATGGCCATTCGTACACATGCACATACACAGAGGCCCAAAGCCACAAGAAGCTCACACATGGACACACACAGAGACACACAGATCTGGAGGCCCCACAGAGCCTTCGTATCCAGGCTCTTGCTCTACTTGGGCTTATTTGGTTGGAGCTGGATCTGACCTGTTTTTCTGGGAGAGTGGGCAACATCAAAGGGAGCACTTTAAGCTTGACCCCACTTTGATATGCTGAGGGAGGGGCCCTGGCCTGGTTCCCCAGACGCTCTGGAGGCCACCGCTCCAGGCATGAACCCCACAGCACCACCTCTTTAATCTTTGATCTGGGGGAGTAGAAGTAGGAGGGGCAGCCCTGAAGGGATTTGTCATCCACAGTCCTTAAACACACAGACATGCCCACAGAGACAGGAGCAGACAGAACATAAAAGCCCCTGCCCCCTGCAGTGTACTCGCAGGCATAGCTCCCTGACCGGCCAGGAGGGGACCCCACAGTCTTGCAGATCCCCATCCTCTGACTCCAAATTTAGGGCTTTTTACACTATGGCAGCCTACCTGAGCCCTATCTCCACCACCACGGCCAGCACCACTGTCGTCCCCGCTGTGGCCGCCATCACCAACAGCATTGCCATCCCCACTCCCACCACGACCCTCACTGCCGTCCCCACCACCATCAGCACCATCAGCACCATCCCCAGGACCATCCCCGCTACCACCGTCAACGCTACCCCGCCACCACCATCCCCACCAGCACCATCCCCGCTCCCACCACTGCCATCCCCACCAGCACCACCACCAGCACCAGGAACAGCACCAACAGCATGTTCACCTCCACCACTGCCATCAGAACCACTCTCACTTTCACCATCCCCACCACCATTACTGCCCCCGTCATAGCCGCCACCATCACCACCGTGACCACCTTGTCAAACCATCACTGTCTGAACTGAGGGAGGAGCCCTCATACAGCATGGAGGAAAGACCCATAAGGAAGGGCAGAAGGAGGAGGGCTCCTCTGCTTTCCAGGAACCCAGGGGAAAAGGTCAAGAAGCTCAGGCCCTGCCACAGCCCTGGCTTCTCCCACACTCGACCCCTGCTGGAGGCAGTGTCTTCTCAGCCTGCCTCTGAGCTCCTCCCACACCCATAGAGAGCTGGTCTCCAACAGGTGTGACCCCTGTGGGTTCCCAGTGCCGGAGGCAGCTGTGGAGAGAGAAACCCAGGCGGGGAAGGGAGGGGAGGGGCCGAACCCAACCCGGGCCGGATCCACAGGATTGGCTGATGTGTGCCTTCCCAGCCAGCTCCTGACCAGAAGGTTCTCAAAGAGACAGTGACCTCAGCTACGGCCCTGAGCTCTGCCTGTCCCAGCCATGTGGTGGGCACCCGCCAGGTGGAGCGGGCCCCGGGGGCCGTCCTGAAGCAGGGGCGAGGTGGGAGGAGGCCACCAGGCCCCACGAGGGGCACAATGGACAAGTTCCGGATGATCTTCCAGTTCCTACAGTCCAACCAGGAGTCCTTCATGAACGGCATCTGCGGCATCATGGCCCTGGCCAGCGCCCAGATGTACTCCGCCTTCGATTTCAGCTGCCCCTGCCTGCCGGGCTACAATGCGGCCTACAGCGCAGGCATCCTGCTGGCACCCCCCCTTGTGCTCTTCCTGCTCGGCCTGGTAGTGAACAACAACGTGTCCATGCTGGCCGAGGAGTGGAAGCGGCCCCCAGGCCGCCGGACCAAGGATCCTGCCGTGCTGCGGTACATGCTCTGCTCCATGGCCCAGCGTGCCCTGATCGCACCCATCGTCTGGGTGGCCGTCACGCTGCTGGATGGCAAATGCTTCCTCTGCGCCTTCTGCACTGCCGTGCCTGTGACGGTGCTGGGCAACGGCAGCCTGGCCCCTGGTCTCTCTGCGCCCGAGCTCGCCCGCCTGCTGGCCCGGGTGCCCTGCCCTGATGTCTATGACGGCGACTGGCTGCTGGCCCGCGAAGTGGCCGTGCGCTACCTGCGCTGCATCTCCCAGGTGAGGGGGTGGCATGGCCTTGGCCTGGGTCTTCCCTTATGGCCGGGAGTCCCTCTGGCAAAGGTCCAATCTCCCACCTCTTGAAATGAGGCTTCCTCAGGGCACAGTCATGTTTACCCCATAGATGGGAGCTCCCCAAACTGGTCTGGGGCTTCCCCTCGGTCAGAGGTCTTTGGGGCAGGGGCACTTCCCAGCGGAGGCCAAGGCTTCTGAAGGCAGAGCTGTAGGTCTTCCCTGGATCCAGGCCCCTGGAAAAAGGGCTGTGGCTAGCTTAGTCCAGAGGCCTGTGTCCTGTCTTGAGGTCCCTAGAGTGGATCTAACAGCTCGGCCAGCCCCACATCCTCCATCCAGAGCTCCAGCTGGGAAGCCTGGTGTATTTGCATCATTTTCTCCTTCCAGGCCAGGGCAGTGGTGAGGCAGGTGGGTGGCTGGGCCATTTGAGTACATTTCCCTAGCAAATGCCCCCAGCAGGTGCCTCCCTGCTCAGGGAGTGGGATCCGAGGGTCCCAGTACCCCTGGAAGGGAGGGCTTGGGTGAGGGGGATGCTCTGTTGGGATATGCCCTAAAGGCAGGGTTGGAGGGCCCACTGACAGGGAAATCCAGGGGAGGACCCCACTGTCTTGTCTTCTGCCCCTCTGGATCCCCCCCCCATCCCGTCTAAGCCCCCAGGCCTCCCCTGCAGTCCCGACAGCACGGGGAGGAAGCAGCCCCATGTCAGCGGGGCAGGGAGGGTGCAGGGGGCCCGGCCTCCCAGGCCAGGGCTAGAGGAGCACTCTGCTCTGCAAGTCCAGACAACCGGCTCCCTGGCCCTGGCCCTCCTGTGGGGCCCACATCCCCACCAGAGGCCCCATGTGAACGTCAGGCTCTGAGTGTCCCACTGAGAGAGTGTCGCTCTCCTCCCAAACCACTTCCTCCCTGTGGGCACTTGTGCCATTTTCCCAGGCCTCAGGTCCTCGGACAGCTGTCCCTCTGCCTGACCTTTAAACGCCCGCTTCATGAACTGAAAGGGCCCCCAGAGGGCAGGGTGCCTGGCCTAGAGGCATGTTTCATCTGGCCTTCCGGGTGAATTCAAAATTCAACTCGGCAATTTTGGAAAACCAGACGTTTTCACACAAAAACCAGACTTCCGGCTTTCCCCGAAACATGAGGAGACCCAGCCCCACGGGGGCCACGTTGCCTGTCCGACGGGCACAGTGGATGCCTACACCCCCAGACCCAACACGTGCTCTGTAGCCTGGCAGCCCGCATGTGCTCGGCCACAGGTCCCCGGCCCCGTTCACAGGTGTTCACCCACCTCTCTCATCCTGAACCGGGCAACGCTTCTCTGTGCAGCTGGGGGCTGACCGGAAGCCCAGCTTAGGAGAGCCTGCTGCTCATGCCCGTCACTGCATTATTGGCAGAACAGGTCTGGCACCCAAGTGTCTAGCGCTCTTCAGCACAGTTCGAGCAAGTGTCTGGTTTGTCTCTGTGACCTTGAGGCCCAGCTCAGAGCCCACAGAGAGGAGGCTCATTTAAGGCCAGCTCCCAAAATGTAGACAACACCAGGAGCCAGAGGAGAGGAGCAAAGCTCAGACGAGGGTCCCTATGCTTTGGGAGGTCAAGGAAGAGGCATGGTTAGTGAGGGCCTGTTGACGTAATCATAGTGGCTCATCGTTACTCAACACCAACTGTGTACCAGGCACTGTGCTAGTTGTGATTACATTTAGTCCTCACGACAACCCGACGAGATCCGTACTACCAACAGCCCCATTTTATAGTTGGGGAAACCGAGGCACAGAGAAGTCAGATACCTTGCTCCTGGTCAACTAGTGAGGACTGGAGACAGTGTCCAAAGCCAGGCGGCCTCGGTCCAAAGTCTGCCCAGTTATCTCCTGCGTATTGAGCACCAGGCCCACACATGGGGCGTTTTCCACACCAGATCTCATTTCCACGAGACGGTGCGTCTATGCCCATTGGACAGAAAAGGAAACGGAAGCCAAGAGGGGAAGTCATTTGCCTGGTCTGCACTCTCTCCCCTAAGGGCCCTGAGGGAGGGTGCTTTGCGGGGGTGTAGACAGGCCTGGGAGGCCATAGAGCGGGGCCGGCCACTCTCCCCCTCTCCCCTGCAGGCCCTGGGCTGGTCCTTCGTGCTGCTGACCACACTGCTGGCGTTCGTCGTGCGCTCTGTGCGGCCCTGCTTCACCCAGGCCGCCTTCCTCCAAAGCAAGTACTGGGCCCACTATATCAACATCGAGCGCAAGCTCTTCGATGAGACGTGCACGGAGCATGCCAAAGCCTTTGCCAAGGTCTGCATCCAGCAGTTCTTCGAGGCCATGAACCACGACCTGGAGCTGGGTCATGCCCACAGGGCAGTGGCCGTGGCCCCTGATGGCTCAGCTGCCCCTGCGACCACGGATGGGGCTGAGGAGGAGAGGGAGAAGCTGCGAGGCATCACGGATCAAGGCACCATGAACAGGCTGCTGGCGAGCTGGCACAAATGCAAGCCGCCCTTGCGGCTGGGCCAGGAGGAGCCCCTGCTGGGCAACGGCTGGGCTGGGGGTGCGCCGCGGGCTCCACGCAAGGAGGTGGCCACCTACTTCAGCAGAGTGTGAGCTGGGATGGAAAAGTGAAGCCTGCCGGTGCACAGCACAGGCCCCTGGGACAGACCCACATGCCCAGGCGCTCACCTGCCCATTGAGGCAGGAAATTTGGGAGCTGGAAGGGGACATCAGTGCCCCCGCTGCGACACAGCAGTATTAGTCAGAAGGGCTCAGAACTGGCTTGGGGGTGGTCTGGGTGGACAAGCTCCCCCCTGCCCAGCCCCCTCCCCAGCCAGTTCATCTCTACTTCACTGTCTCCTCTCGGGTCCCACGGCCACCCTCGCTGTGAATTTTTATGATCTCTGTTCCCTTATGCTCAAGGCTCAGGGAGTGGGAGGGCAACCGGCTGTCTCACAAAGCAGGAGCCCTCTGATTTGGGTCCATCTCCTGAATGAGGCTATAGGTGGGCTGTGAGGACATGGCCCCCAGCCTCACTGGATGTAACACACCTGCGGTGGCAGGAGAGGAGACAACATGCCAGAAGTTAGGTCTACTCAGCAGAAGCCAGAGCGTGTGGTCACATGGAGGCCACCCAACACTTGTCAAGTGGACTGTCCTTTTATTTAGTCCCGAGCACGAGAGTCTTCCTGTCTTAGCCTTGTGAAGCTGCTACAGCAGAACACCACAGACTGAGTCGCTTAGAAACAACAAAACTTGACTTCTCCCAGTTCTGGAGGTGGGAGGTCCAAGATCATGGGCCTGCCAAGGTCACATTCTTTTTTTTTTTTCCAAGGTCACATTCTGATGGAGGCCCTCTTCCTGGTTCAAAGTCAGGGCCTTCTCGCCATGTCCTCACAGGTAGAAGGGGCAGGGAGGCTCCCTGGAGCCTCTTTTCCAGGCACTGATCCCATTCATGAAGCTCTGCGCTCCTGACTTAAGCACTTCCCAAAGGCCCCACCCCCTCAGGCCATTCCCTTGGGGAGTTAAGATTCAGCACATGAATCTGGGGGGACACATTCAGACCACACCGCCCTCCCTTGGAGGGCTCCTTGGAGACCACCTGAATGCCCTGAATGCCTCCTTCACATCCAAGTCTCAGGGAAATCAGACCTCCCCAGAGCTTGGCCATTTAGAAAAGAAAAGAAGCTGGTATCTTTCCATTTTCTCAAAACCCCTACCCTTGGGGAGGGGGCTCCAGAGTGCTAACAGGCTTTGGCCTGAGGTAGGGATGAGGGTGGACGGGTGGGGTTGGGGAGCTGCCTAGAGTAGAAAAAGTTCAGACTCCAGAACGAGAGAGAATTGGGTCAAAGGCTAGCTCTACCATTTACAGTGTCCCTCAGGCCAATTGCTTCCTTTTCTGTGCCTCAGTTTCCTTATCTATATAACGGAGATGAGGGCACCTTCCTGACGGTGTTGTTGTAATCAGGAAATAGGCGAAGTGTGTGAAGCTCGTGGGACAAAACAGGCCCTAGGTACATGGTGGTTAATGTAATGTGGATTCCTGCAACATTGCTTTCATGATTTCCCTTCTTCCCATCTATTCTTCCCTCCATTCCCACTTCTGAGTCCGGGTCTGCATTCCTTTCATTATTTGGGAGAAGGATGAGCCTTGTAGGCCCAGGAGGCTGATGGAGAGGCTGGAGGGCTCCTCTGGGGGTGGGACTTCATCTAGGCCCTGAATGAGGACAGGGTTCAAAGGCATAGAGACCAGGTCTGTGTCGGTGGGTGGGGAGGGGTTTCCAGTGGGAAAAGCCAGCCCAGGAAATCAGGAGGTACAAATGTCAAAGAAAGAACAAAGGTTTGGGTCGAGCAGATTGGGGTTCAAGAACTAGAGCAGCAAGACCTCACCAAATCCTTCTAAATCCTTCTCACCAAATCCTTCTAAACCTCAGTGTGTCTATCTGTAAAACACAACTTTAAAAGGACCCACTTTTCACAAGCATGGTGAGAATAAAAAGGCTAACTTTGAAGGAAGAATCTGGAGTGGTGTCTGGCACATGGGAGGGCCTGGATAATAAACACTGGTCTTTCCCTTCATCCTTGCCCATGACAAGCACAGCTCAGGGAGGCAGGCCAGCAGTTCCGCCATCCTAGAACCACAAGCTCTTGCAGAGCTGACGGGAGACTGCGGGGTCTCCCTTCATCATAGGTGTCACCTAGCCTGTCCCTGGACAGGGTTCTCCCCTTTAGCATTCTTGATTCATGACTTTTCAGCCTCAGCTTGCACACGCCCACGGATGGGGAGCTCATGACCACTTTCTGGGACAGGCAGCTCTGATGGTAACGTGCCTCATTTTAATTTCCACCCACCACCCAGAGCTCTGCCCACAGGGCCTCAGAGAATCACTTGCCAGCCCTCCTGAGATTGGAAGCAGTACCTGAGAGTCAGCTGAAGTATGGACAGAAGAGTCAGCAGTCAGGAGGAGGACGGGCAGAGGCAGGAGGGCTCTGAGGGAGAAGAGCCAGAATAAGGTGCAGGGGCCCTGGCCCGTGCATCCTACTAGGGCTCCCCGTCAGTCTGATGGCATGGCCCTCCCCTCCAACTCTGCTGGAGTCCAGCAGGAGTCCAGCATGGGGAGTGCTCCTGAAACTGGCAGGGAGGGCAGGCCCAGGCAGGATGTCCCAGCAGACCCCCCTGCCTCGCCCTGGAACTGGTCCCACTGGTGTGCAGCCACCGGGGCAGCTGGCTCAGGGGGGAAGGCAAGGCCAGGCACAGGCTGGGCTACTGCCGCCGGCCGCCAAACAGGCAGCCCAACTTCCTCTCCTCTTGCACCGCCCTCCCTGCCCGCCCTCCCCAGCGCGGGAGGGAGGCTGTTTTTCCACTCGCTGCTTGCTGCACAAGTTCCATCCTGTTTCTTTCTTCTGCTTCCCTGGAGTTTAAAACTTCTTTGAAAGCACCACCGAAAACACCACCGGCCCCAGGCCCTGCTGGTCTCAAGCTTCCTGCTCCGGTACAGAAGAAAGCACGAGGGAGCCCGTGGACGGCAGCGCCTGCAGCACTTGGGGGGCCCGCCCTGCAGGCCCATGCCCCGCCGAGGCTGGAGCCACTGGTTGGCACCACAGCTGGCCCCAGGTAAGGAAGGGCCCCTCCCTGGGGCGTGCCAGGCAACGGGGGGGGGGGGGGGGGAGCAAGGCTGCCCAGAGGGTTTGTCCTGGGGAGAAGGGCCTCTCACTGAGGCTCCTCTGGGCAGCCCCCTTCCAGTCCGTCTTGTCTTCTGCCCTGACTGCTGTTGCAGCAGGTCCCGCCCAGGCCCAGATGCGACCCCTCCCTGGCCTACAGAACAGATGTTTCAGTAGGCTCAGATGATGGCCTCCTCCCTCCACTGCTCACCATCCTCTGTGTTCTGCTATCTGGTACCCCACTTTGGGCAGTTTATGAACCCAGGGCCCCATGAAAGCTCATGAGAAGACCTGAAGTCAAGAGGTGAAAAGGAAGAGACGAGCCTGACTTTAACACATTCAGTCCTGGCAATATAAACTCTTTCCCAGGGTGTAGGATGGAGTCCCTGCCCTGGGCATGGGAGGAAGAGTCAGATCCCTCCTCCTCCTGGCTCCCCACGTGGTCACTGAGCTCTGCCCATCCCATCTGGCAATACTGGCAGAGACCGGTGAGGGGGAGGGTGGTAAAGGGCACAGAAGGAAATGTGGCAGGTCTCCCCACCTCTGTTTGCTGCCCACCCTATTCCTCCATTCCCTGGCTGCTTCTGGCTGTGGACTTTTGTTTTTCATCCCCCAGATTGGGAGAACATGGGCCACACCCTAGGCTGTGTCTCTGCTTGTGTGGGTGGGGCCTAGAAAGGGAGCCCACTTCCTAGCACCGCTGGAGCCCAGATCATGGCGAACAAACTGGGGATGGGCTGGTGGGGATGGTCGAAAGTTGGCCTCCATTCCCTGTCACTGGCAGGCTGGGCAGCCCCCTAGGAGGCTGCTACATAGGGCAGAGGTAACGGGTGGGGAAGGGAATGTTCACCAGGACTCTCATGGATGAGCACAGAACAAGGGCCGGAGACCAAGAAAACAGAGGACTCACTTGGCTCCACCCACCCTTGTCTGCTTCCCAAACCTCCTTAGGTCAGGCTCAGAAGTCCTGCCCAGACACCTCCATGCTGTCGTGGCCTCAAGTGAGGCATGTTCTCCTCTTTAGGCCTCAGATCTTGGCAGGAAGGAGAATCGTCCCCACTGCCTCACGTCTGGGAGTCACTCTAAAGTCTTGACAGGGTGAAATGGAGGGTCTCACACGGAGGACAATGGTCAGACATCACTTATTCCCTTTCTTTTCCCGCCAGCATCCCTACGGGGAGACCAAGGGCCAGGAGGATTTATCCTCTTTTCACGGATGAGGACACAGACCCAGAGAAAAGTCATGGAGTGTGTTGAGAGCCAGGATCTCCTAAACCAGTCTGGACTCTGAGGTCTCTAAAATGGAAACACTGCCTCGCTGGACACTGACCAGAGGCTCTTTCCTCCACCCCACCCCACACCACTGAGGCAAACCCATGCCCTTATCTCCCAGGATACCCACTGCAGCTGGGATGCCCATGGGCTAGAGGCCTGGAGGACAACAGCCTCCAATAGTCCTAGGTCCCTCAGCACCCTAGCACTACTGGAACCCCACCTTCCCTGGTGCCACAAGGCCATCATTAACCCCGACTGCAAGAGAAGCCCGTGGGAGTAACAAAAACCCAAGCGCCTGAGGCAGATGGACCTGAGCCTGAATCTCAGCTCTGCCGCTTCTGTGAGTCCCTGGCAAGCCCCTCACCTCTGTGCACACGGGACAGGGCAGCTCCATGAGGGATCTTGATGATGGGCAGTGAGGGATACAATGCACCTGACATCCAGTGGGAGCTCAGTGAGCAGTTGTCACCATGTCCCCAAGGTCCCAGGGTTCCCCAAGTCTCCTCCTTTCTCACTAGCTTGGCCATACAGGATCCCCTCGATTCCTTTCAGTTTCCCAAGGCAAACATTTATCAGCCTCCTTTATCCCATAGGAAGCACCAGGCTGGCCACTGGAGGGGATAAAATGGCAAGACCGTGCCCTGCCTTCAGATACCCACCAGCCTCCACTCCCTCCTAATCTGGTCAGGAACCATCAGGAACCATTGATCCTGGTCTCCCCCGCCCCCAGCCTTGCCAACAGTCCCCGCCGCTGACACGTCACCATGGCGGCCCTGATTGCAGAGAACTTCCGCTTCCTATCGCTCTTCTTCAAGAGCAAGGACGTGATGATTTTTAATGGGCTGGTGGCACTGGGCACAGTGGGCAGTCAGGAGCTGTTCTCCGTGGTGGCTTTCCACTGCCCTTGCTCGCCTGCCCGGAACTACCTGTACGGGCTGACAGCCATCGGTGTGCCGGCCCTGGCGCTCTTCCTCATCGGGGTCATCCTCAACAACCACACCTGGAACCTAGTTGCCGAGTGCCAGTACCGGAGGACCAAGAACTGCTCGGCCGCCCCCAACTTCCTCCTCCTCAGCTCCATCCTGGGCCGTGCAGCTGTGGCCCCGGTCACCTGGTCTGTCATCTCCCTGCTGCGCGGTGAGGCCTATGTGTGTGCTCTCAGCGAGTTTGTGGACCCGTCCTCCCTCACAGCCGAGGAGAAGGGCTTCCCACCAGCCCATGCCGCCGAAATCCTGGCCAGGTTCCCTTGCGGGGAGGGCCCTGCCAACATGTCGGGCTTCCGGGAGGAGGTCACCCGCAGGCTCAAGTATGAGTCCCAGGTAAGGCTGTGCAAGGGGAAGCTCCTCTTCTTTCTTCCCTAGGCGACGGCAGGTGGGGAGGTACCGGGAGGGTCCAGTGTTGAAGGCAGTGCTGGTCCTCGGGGGGCTAGGGTCTCCAGGAAAGCACTAGATCATCAGCATCAGTATCTGAGCTGGGTAGCCTGTGACTTAGGACGTGGTGAGGCAAGTTTTAAACATTAAAGGAACGTTCTTCTGGCTTAGACTTAGGCTTGATCCCAGTCATCGCTACTTGTCCCAGATTGAGCACGAGCCCCTGTAAGCTCACGAAACATCTGCTGTCAGCTAGGAGTTGACAAGTTCCTATCCCCAGAAGGACCCCAGCCCAGCACCGAGGGAGCCCAGGTGTTGCTGACCTCAGGGAGTCCCCCGAGCGAGGAAGCGGCGGCTGCTGCCCTGATCCTAGCCTCAGCCATGGCTCACTTCTGAGGGAGCACAGGTCTGTCGGGGCAGAGGCCTGGGCAGAACACGCAGCTGGAAGCGCTCCCTCAGAGCAGCAGGGCACGGGGGAACAGGAAGGAGCCCAAGATTTTCTAAAAAATAAAAACCAAAACCAGAGCATGAGAGTTCAAAGGAGTGAGGACGGAGTGGAATCCCAGCCGGAAGGGCCGGCTTCCCTCTGAGGGGGAGAAGCTGCTCTCAGAGGGTGTGGCCCACAGGGTCAGCCCAGCCCAAGCCCTGTGACCCGCTCGTCGGGCTTCTTCCTGGGGCAGGTGAGGGTCCAGGCAGCCCCTTGCCCCTCCTTAAACCTGCCCCTTCCCCTGCCAGCTCTTCGGGTGGCTGCTCATCGGCGTGGTGGCCATCCTGGTGTTCCTGACCAAGTGCCTCAAGCACTACTGCTCACCGCTCAGCTACCGCCAGGAGGCCTACTGGGCGCAGTACCGCGCCAGCGAGGACCAGCTCTTCCAGCGCACGGCGGAGGTGCACTCCCGGGTGCTGGCCGCCAACAACGTGCGCCGCTTCTTCGGCTTCGTGGCGCTCAGCAAGGAGGACGAGGAGCTGGTGGCCAGGTTCCCAGTAGAAGGCACCCAGCCTCGGCCGCAGTGGAACGCCATCACCGGCGTCTATCTGTACCGCGAGAACCTGGGCCTCCCACTCTACAGCCGCCTGCACAAGTGGGCCCAGGGTCTGACGGGCAACGGGGCAGTGCCCGAGACCATGGAGATGGCCCCGCTCGCCTCCTAGGGGTCTGGGCCCCACCCTCTCGGCAGGGACGGTACTTGGTCTCAAACTGAACTCCATGCCTGCTCCCACCAGCATCAGAAGGGGATTTTTTTTCACTTGGGAGGGAAATGGGCCAGGACCAGGAGCACAAAGTAGCCTGGGGTGTGGAGAGTGAGTAGACAGTGGGGTCCACTCCAACAGGAAGGCCCCAGCCCTGAAGAAATCCCCTCTCCCGCCGACAGCAACCACTCAGTCAACAGCTTGGGAGAAGAGACCCTTCTGTAAGAACTGGTCCTTCGTAACTATGATGTGGACGACCTTTTACTGGTGGGACTCCGAGCCTCGGCAGCCCTGGCCAGCAGAGCCAGGTGACAGGGAAGCTCACCAGCAGACGCCTCATACAGGATACCGTGTGGTTAACGTACACATGATTGCACGTGGTTACCTGGCTCAGGGGTGCTCAGCCGGGAGATGCCCTCCAACATCCAACTCTGGCTTTATTTTATATACTTAAATTTTTGATAAAGTTTTTCTTAGTATAAAGCACTAGCTTGGTGTCTGCATGATTGGATGGGCCATGCCACAGTAGGCTGGTAGTCATGGAGACAGACCTGAATCCCATCCCCTTGGGGGCGGGGCAGAGAGACCCTGGGCGAGATTAAAATGGATGGGAGGGAGGACAGGGGTAGAGGGAGAAAGCCAAGTGTTGGGAAGGCCCTATGGCTGATGATGTCTTGACAATTAGATTCAGTTATCTGATTTGATCCGGGGAGGTGAAACCTGGCCTTTCTTAGAGGGAAAATAAGCTTCAATTTCATGAGTCAGAAGATTGCACACTCAGTAGGGCAGACTGGCTCCTACAACCTAATGCCCCAAAACCAGGACAGCCTCAGCTGGGCCTCTCCCCCCAACCCACACACGCCCACCCTTGTCTGGACACCTCCACCACCTCTAAAACCTTTGATGCTCTCCCTGTCCTGCTTCCCGGCATTCCACCCAGTCACTTTCCATGGAAAAGCTCTCCTGCTATCAGGGCACGTAAAGCCCTCAGCCAAAGAAAACATTTAACCCCCTTAAGACCAAGCTGAACAGGACTGGCTTCAGCAACTACAGGGTCTGGTGCTGGTGTCCAAGAATTCTGAAACATACAGGATTATTACGATCAAAGGAGATGGAGTCCATCTTTCCAGAAAGTTTACAAGGGTTACAGAGAGGTATGGGTGTAGTGGACCCACCCTGTCCCGTTCCCTCAAGTCTCAAGGAAAACCATCAGGCCAATCAATGCCCTCCACCCAGCAACCTCTTCCCAGAGGAGCCACAAGGAGAAACCATGCAGTTCTTCCCAGCTCACACAGCATGGCAGTCTACACCCTCACCGAGCCTCCCACCCGCAGGCTCTGTGGCAGCACACAAACATACATTCTCATTCCATCCACAGAACAACTCTTCAAAGTAGGACTTTTTGTCCCCATTTCACAAATGAGACACCCACCTTGGAGACCTTAGATAATCGGGGCCTGGTGGGCCTGGGAGGGAACACCACCAGGTAGTTTAAGCTAATACCTATGGCTTTCCTCTCAGATGGCCCGGCTCCCCAACGGTCCTTCTCCCCAAAGGGGTCTGCCTTTGTCCTCCTGTCCCAGCCTCACGTACTCCACAAGCGGGCACAAGAACTAGCTGAGCCCAGGTTGAGGGAATGCCCAGAGACTCCGAGACCTAGGGGAGGAGTCCTGCTCCTTGGGCTCTGCTGACTCCCTCTGGCTGGACCAAGAGGCTGCCAGAGCCAAAGTGGGATCCTGACCACAAGATTGTCAGGAGTCAGCCCCTCCCTTCCTCCTTCCTAGGAAACCCCCAAGAGGGAGAGAGTCTTCGCTCTTTTAGGAGTCCCAAGAGCCTGCTGTTTATAGCAACCTCAGAAAAAGGGAAAATGGGCACCTGGGTAGCTCAGTCAGTTAAGTGTCTGACTCTTGATTTCAGCTCAGGTCATGATCTCAGGGCCGTGAGATCAAGCCCCATGTTGGGCTCCATGCTCAGCGGGGAGTCTGCTTGAGATTCTCTCTCTCCCTCTGCCCCTTCCCCCTCATGTGTGCTTTCTCTCTCTTGCTCCAAAAAAGGGGGGGGGGATGAAATAAAGTAGTACTAAAATAAAACATGCAAAAAGGAATTATAGGAAAGCTCAAATTCTTTTTCATCCTGACAGGATTACCACAAAGTTGCTGCAGAAAAAGCAACACTTAAATAAGAGTCCTCAGGCAACACAGTTTTCCGACAGCCTAGGGGCCCGAGATTCAGCCGGGCTCGCTCACTGCTGATGTGGTCATCTGAAGCCAGCTTGGCCGCTAGTCCTCCAACATGGAGCTCTTAGCTTCCACGTATTCCAGGGCCTTCGCCTTTACTGCCTGCACGTCCTTCTCGGTGCCATGTTGTTTCTCATAGTCCAGGTAGCGCTTGAAGAAGAATTTCATTCGCTTGGGGGCCAGGCTGAGATGAATGACCCGTTCAAAGATGTCCCTGTGAGGAAGAGCAAGGCAGCATTTGCCTCCCGCCCCAGGCCACTTGACCACTGACTAGTTTTCATCCACTTGCCCTGCGGCTCTGCAGCCAGGCTCCCTGTTCCCCAGCACCCTCACTCCTACCTTTACATTTACTACCATGTTAACTCCTAAGGTATCCATGGGGAGAGAGATTGCCACCATCACTTTCCAGATCACACAGACACCCACGGGTGTTAAAAGGACTTACTGGCCTGAAGTCACATAGTGAGTCAGGACAAAGCTGCTGGGATGGGGATACACACAGGTAGGGACCTGTGAGTAGAGCGCCGCTTCAAACTCACTGATGGGCTTGGGCGAGGCACTAGTTCTTTCTGGACCTCAGTCCACCTGTCTCTAACCCTCTCTGCCCCCCATTGGGGGAATGCAGGTGACAACAGCAAGCCTGTGACCGTTCTCTACCACAAGAGCCAGGCTCAATGAAATATGTGGGAAACCAAGTCTTCTGACCCCCACACCAGGGCCAGCCTACTGCCCACCCAAGACTCCACACACAGACCAGAGGCTGGCCCCTGAGGCAGCAAAACAAGTCGGAAAATGAGTACCACAGGACCTGGTATGTCATGTCAAAGCTGTTCTTCCAGTCAGTGAGAGAACTGGGAATACTGGAAGATTCCGGGGGATAAAACTCATCCACTTGGCCCACATCCCCAACCTTTCACAGTTAATTCAACCCTGGCCTGTCTTCGCCTCTCACCGGACGTCCTTCTGGCTGCCATGCTTAATGGTCATGTCGATGTAAACCGACCAGACGTCGGTGCGCTTCGGGTAGGTGCTCAGTGTGTTCTCAAAAATGGCTTTGGCCCGTTCCGCATCCCCCAGCTGGAACTCCAGCTGGGCAAACTTGGCAATCACATCCACATCTGCAGGGAGAGGCAGCTCAGACACACAAAGCAGACAGACCCCTGCCCATAGCATAACGTGCTCTACGGACAATCTGACTCCTGACTCCCTACTCATAGGTTCCAAGACTTAGGTGATGACAAGTGAACACTGGGAAACTCTGGGGCCAAATACACAAATGGGCACTGATGTAGTATTCCCACTGCAGACACCCCACTCTCTGGGCTCAGAAAGGAGATGGGGCAACAAAATCAGCGCTAATTATTTTGTTCCTCCATCTCTGAAAGTTTTGCATCTGAAATGCGACACATGTGATGTTCACAACCATATAATCGACAGTGAGATCCATGCCCTCCACCAGGCTTTCCTAATACCACACCACCCTCAGATGAGAAAACCTCCAAACCCTACACCCAGATATCACAGAGCATAATGTGACCAGGAATGGGGCTGGAGGCTAGGGATGAGCACTCACGCTCTTTAATGGGCAGACACTCGAGAGCTCGCTGCATCACACGGTGACTGGCCCCAGCCTGGCCCCTCCGCAGAAGAAAGGCACCATATTTGATCCAGACAGCTTTCTCCTGCCTGAACCGCTTCAGCATCCGGTTGTAGAGTTCACCAGCTTCCTGTGATATGAAGTGTGATATGACAGAGGGGGCAACAACTGAGACAGGGAGAACAACAAATGACAGACAGTTGTGCTCACGAGAGGCTAGACGTGGCCTCAGACTCAGTCACTATGTAGGCACAACTCTAGATCCTGAGGAAAGCAGACAGGTTCCCAGAGATGGGGAGAGCACAGAAAGGGCCTAACAGGGTAGGGAGTCCCCCTACTAATCCTGTGCTGTATGGAGGTCCTAAGAGTAGAACATGAGAATGCCAAGGGAGAGGAGGAGAGACAGAAAAGGGACATGTGGCTGAGCTGCCGCCTTGTGGCTGTATGCCCACGAGATACACAACAGGGGTCCACCGTCCCCTTTACTTCCCTCATCTTCGCCCTGCCTTCCTAAAGCAAACGTGGGAGGAAAGGACTCCTCGCACTGGGAAGATGAACAAGTTGGGCCCAGAGGTCACAGAGCAAGCCTGTGTGGAAGACTCCCTGGGCTTCCCAGGAATTAATTTCCGAGTTGCCGAGAACCGCCTGACAGTGGGCCGCCTGGCCCAGACTCCTACCTGGAATTTCTCTGATTTGGTGTAGATGTCAGCCAGATGGAGAAAGACCTTGAGAGGCTCGTTGTACTGCACAGCCCGCTCGAAGACCTTGGTCAGTGACTCCTGAGAGCCGTACATGTTTTCTAGATTCAGCAGCGCCACCCACACGTTCAGCTTCTCCTGCTCCTCTCTGGAGGGAGAGTCCGCACATGAGCTCCATCACCTCCGCGGAGGAAGCCTGCACTACCACCCAGGGATGCTGCCTACAACTACTTCTTCCTTCGCAGGCTCCATCCACATCCTCAGCTCCCGCCCTCAAGTGAGCCCGTGGCCCCCGCTGTAGCTCTCACGGAAGCAGGAATGCCCGGCCCTGACTGCTGGGCTTCCCTTGGTGTCTGCCTCCATTCCAAAAAGGAAGCCCACGAAATTTTAACCTGGCTCAAGGTTTGGCCGGAAAGGAACAGAATCTCTGGTCTGGTTCTGTCTCCAAACTAAGAGTTAAGCAAAGGCTCGCCAACGCTCCTCTTAGCTGTCAGGAAACTCAGTCTACCCTGTGCCTGGCACGTGGCCACTGAATGTCTGCACCCAGCTATGCGCAGTCATTGTCCCTGTTCTACTTCTGTTCCAAGTTGGGCACCTTATCTAAGCACAGGGACTCCTGTAAGTGTCACCCTTCACTACCTCAGTGAAGAGGTCTATAAAATATAAACGAACAGATCTGTTTCGCTAGGAGCTGAAGCCTGAAAACCCACGGGTGCTGATGGCAGCCACCCAAACTGCTGTCGGCCTCCTGAGGAGCAGATGGTCTGCAGGCGACAAGGCCTACAGCCCGGGGAGACACCTCCCTGTCAAGAGCCACCCCCTACCCAAGCAGAGGGCCAAGACAAGACCTGAAGGAAATGGTTTTGAGAGCCCTCTCGGCCACAGCCCGGGCCTTCTCGATTTCCGTGGCCTGCAGGTGGAAGGCCATGTACTGTAGCCACAGGATGGAGCTGTTGGGGGAGCTCAGCAGGAGACGGTCAAAATCATCCACTGACTCTGGCTGTCGCCCAGGATCCATGAGCGCCTCCTCGATGCGGGACAGCTCTTTCTCTGCCTTCTGCTTCTCCAGCAGCCTTTCCTTCCTGCTCTTCTTCTGCTACGGAAGGCACAAAAACTCGTGAGTAACCTGCTCCCCAGGCCACTATGGCGGTCTGTGCTAGAAGCCAGAGTTGGCAGGGCAGTCCGTGAGCCCTAGGATTGCTCACAGGCTTGAGACTGCCCTGCCCCGTCAGAAGGGACACTCAGGCCCGGACAGAGCAAAGGAGACTGGCACCCAGAGGTCCCTGCTAAAGGACAAAGCCCTGCAAAAAACGTCACCGTGGCCTGCTGCAGCTCGTCGTCCTCCTCGCTGTCTGAGCTGTCTCGAGGTGGTAATGCTGGGGTCAGAGAGTCTAGTCCCACGTCCCAAACGAAACCAGAGGACAGCTGGAGCCGGGGTGCTTCTGCTGGCCTGGTCGTCTTCTCCTGAAGGATCACAGAGGTGTGTGAGGAAAGCACTCAACTCGGGCTGCACCCTATTCCCCTTGAGGAGCCAGGGCCCCCACCACGCACGGAGACCTTCCTCTCCTCCCAGGGCCAGGCTACGCCAGGCCCACTCCGCTGGAGAAACTACATAGTAGTGATGTAAAAGATTTCCTTGTAAATAAATTCATTTAGGAAACAAGCTTTTAAAACATACGTATGTAAAGACAAATTTAAAAATCCCATACATATGTGTATTCCTACGTACGTTCTTGTATGAAGTACCATATGCGTATAATGTGCTGGCAGAGCTGGGACAGAGACATGACAGGCGTTCCGAGGGTGCAGGCATATGAGTACCTAACGTCTGGGCAGCCCTTCCAGTCAGGCCTCTGTCCAAATGGTACCGTCCTCACCTTTCAGAGGGAGATACAGGCTCAAAGAGGTTAAGCCTTTATTTGCCTACCCCATGGATTTAATTCCACTCTACTCAACAAACACCGATGAGAATTTATTTTATGCAGCCCAGTCCTTGGGTAAAGCAGGGTCTCTGTTTGACCTGTGAATGACCAAGTAAAGACCTAGCAGCCCTGCCTTAGGTCATGGGAGAGAAGAGGACGAGCCAAAGACTGCCCAGCTCTCAGGCAGGGGACCAAGGACCTCCCTCCCCAGCGCAGCCTCTCCTCCCCCACTCAGCGCTGTCCCTCACCTTGGGGAGCACACTCATCTCTTCCATCTCCTCGTCTCCTTCCCGATAGTACACTTCAACACCGCTGTCATCCTCCTCTGATGGAGCAACTTTCTTCTGCTTCTTTTTCACTCTTTCCTGAGGTCAACGGGGCGGGGGTGGGGGGGACAGATGGCGAGCCGCCCTCCTGCCTTGGAGAACCTACGGGCAGCCCAGGGCCATGCCCTCCCCCTGCCCCTCCTGGCACCCCCAGGGCCTGGCTCTGAACTCACACGGCTCTCAGTCCAAGAGAAGGCTACCTGGCTGGCAGGCTGGCTGTGAAGCACGGTCCCTTCCCCATGAGGGGGGCTACCCTCCCTGAGGAACGCACCTGCTCGCCTGCAGACTCCCGGCGCCGCCGCCTGCCCTGCTTCTCTGCCTGCGGTGTCTGGGCCTCACTCTTCCCCTGGCCAGGCAGTTGCGCCTCCTCCGGCCCTTCCTGGTTCCTCTTCCTTTTCCTTTTATGACTCTTCTTCTTCTCTTCTTCTCCTTTGTGCTCTTTCTCTGCCACCTCCCTTTCCCTCTCCTCTTGTTTTGGAAGTGGCAGTCCTAGGGAGGCAGGAAACACGTCCGGCTTCCCAGTGTCATCAGGGAGGAACGACAGTTCTACCCGGTTCTTCTCGTGGTTCAGGCTACAACAGGGAGGGAGGGAGGACAATGACAACAAACACAGCAAGTAGCCCAGGCCTTCCTCTCTTGAGCAGCCCAGTTTTCTGGGCCCGGCACCCCCTGCCTTGAAATCCGTTCAGTATTCTTCAGAATGACCTGCACATTTTACCAGGCTGAACAGTGAAATACAGGGGGCAGCTGCGATGTTCCCTTACTCTGTCCCCAACAACAACTGCCTATGCACAGAAAAGTTTCCGCATCAGCTTTCAGGAGCCAAGACTAGGGCTGAGGTAGAAGGCTCCAAACAATGGGGCTGTGTTCATCTGAACACTGCACCACCCCCCATCGCATGCTGTTGTGTCTAGTTTACCTCTGAATCTCCTCCCAGGGCTCCCAGGGAAACGAGGGGGTGCAGGACAGGGTGCAGCAGGGGAGACACCTACCTCAGGACCTTGGCTGTGAGCAGCTTCCCTTCCGGGAGGTGTTTGTTATAAAGGGCTTTCTCGGATGGACTGTACTGGGAGACATACGGATATCGGGCCAAACCCACAACAGAGGGGCCAAGGCTGACAGGAGAGAGACAAGGGTCCTGTGGTCATAAATACAGCAACAGAGTCCCAGCCTTGCCTAGAGCCTCCGCTTTCCCAGGGACCCAAGTTGTGACAAGGATTTAGGACAGACAGAAGGTCCCGGCACCCAAAAGGATACAGAGAGCTTTGTAAACTAGCAACAATTATCAGGCATAATGAAGGTGGGACTGAAGGGGGTCTCCCACCCCACACCAGAATACCAGGACGCATGAATCTCAACGGCTGGAGAAGATGAAAATGACAAAGCTGTGGCAGAAAAGGCCGTGCTCCCTGCTGGCTGTGAATGCTATGTAATTTCACAGAACATTTACGAATCACGATCAAATACTAAATCAAAGAAAATCCAAATATATTTAAAATTGAAATTGAACATGCCATGCTCTTTGTCCGAAACACCAATAAAAATAATTCAAAACTTTTTTTAAAGTTTAAAAACATCTCAGAATTTTAAAAAACTGATGGGAACTCAGTCTCCCTTTTCCTTTGTATCTTCTTCAGAGAAAGAGACCAAGGAATGCCACAGACTAAGGACGAGAACAGGCCCGGGGGGTGGGGGATGGCACTCTCGTCAGGCCCATCAAGTGCCACCTCACTCACCGGAAGAGCACGCCATGCGGCTGGATAGACTTCACGTAGCCCCTCAGGAGCTGCCCTTCCTGAATGTCCTGGATGGAGTTGATCTCAGGATCAGTTATTTTGCTCTTCGTCTTCGGGTTTGTCCTAAAGGAATAGAAGGCTTACGTACATGTACCCCAACCCTCCTTTCCCCACTCATACCCCCGACTCGTTTGCGATAACCTCTACATATAAGAATACAACTCTGGACCCATCCATAGGCTTATACCTTCAGAGCCCTGAATTCCTGTCAGGACTTGGCCTCAAAAACATCCATTTCTAACCACGGAACAGGCTGACTTCAGGCCAATCACTCCATGACACGTGCCATGAACTATGGAACCCAGGGGTTGGACCATCTCCCCACGCTGGGGTCATTGCATGGCCACCTTGAACATCATATTCAGATGTCCGAACCTTGCCCTGGGCAACAAGAGTCTATGCGGACAGGTTCTTCTAGCAATGTGAATGCCCGCAGTTTTTCTGGATAGACAGGGCCGGGTATAAAGTGCATGAACAGAAAAGAAAGGGGGGAAGCCCCAAGTTCTGTATCAGGTCTATGCAGCCTAGCCTCTCTTCCATGCCCTTCTTATCCCCAGCACAGACACTCACCTGGACGATCGCAGTGACAGAGTCAGTACATGGCCTGTAGTAGCCAGGACGTAACATCTGGAATGAAAGCCAGAAAATGAGATGCTGACTTTTCAGCATCCCAGGACACAGCAGAAGGCTGGAGCTTCCTCTCCACAAGGCTGACCAACAGGCCAGAGTGAGGGGACAGTTCACCTGGGCTCTGTTCTTCATTCTATTGAGAATGTGCTAAGGGACTCTGGACAAGTCACCTCTCTGGGCCTCAGTTTACTAGCCTCTCACTATCTAGTCTTCTTACCCAAGAAAGGTGCTGGAAGAAGAAAATGGAAGGAGGCATAGATCCCTTGGGAAGACACACAGAACCACATGGGTACTCAGAGGAGGTGACACCAGTCTGATGCTGGATCCCCGCGGTGTGCAGTCTTAGCCACTAACCACTGCGACCTGTCACCAGGGGATGACCTAGGTCCTAGAGCAGGCTCGTGGCAGCAGAGCAGAGGAAACAGATCAGTGAGGCCTGAGCAGGGGAGGCTTTCAGGAGGCAAAGCAAGGTTTACTCTTTGGTTAGGTTTCCAAACTTTTTCCTCTGAAAGCAGCACTTAGCAATGCAAAGTCACAATTTCAAAGTATTAAGTCATAGCAGCGGAAAGAAATTCAACAATAGTCCAAATTTTTCCCATGACAACAGTCCCAAATTTTTCCTGCCTCCTAGCCCCTAAAGCAGGAAGGATCTTAGGGATCATCTACCTTTAGGCAATTAGTTTATTATCCACATTAGACAGATATCATAATTGAATACAACTCACAGATTTGGCTACAATAAAATATATTTAAAGTAAATATTTTAGGGCACGTGGTGGCTCAGTCAGTTAAGTATCTGCCTTCAGCTCAGGTCGTGATCCCAAGGTCCTAGGATTGAGCCCCGCATTGGGCTCCCTGCTCAGTAGGGAGCCTATTTCTCCCTCTCACTGCCACTCCCCCTGCTTGTGAGCACATACACTCTCTCTCACTCCGTCAAATAAATAAATTCTTTAAAAAATAAAATAAAAATTTTGCTAAGAGCCACAACCACATTTCTAAGAAGATTTTTATCTATTTATTTGAGACAGAGATATGGGAGAAAGAGCACGCGCAAGCGAGCGAGCATGGCGGGGGGTGGGGTCACAGGGAGAAGCAGGGAGCCTGATGTGGGACTCAATCCCGGGACCCTAGGATCATGACCCGACCCAAAGGCAGTCGCTTATCTGAGCCACCCAGGTACCCCACAACTACATTTTTAAGCCTCAAAGAGACAAAGCAAAGATAATCCTGGATTTCTCATATGTGTTCCTTTTCTTCACCCAGGCCCTAAATATCTCTGTGCTGTTCAGCTCTGATAAGAGGTGGTGGGTTTATGAGGCAGGTGCTGGCGGCTGGGATACTTAAAGTGGGAAAGAACATTACAACTTTCCTTCCTCTCTCCTCAAGGCTTCTCACTCTACTGTCAGCCAACCTGGATTCTCAGAAGTCTGTACAGTATCATGCTGAAGCCTGCCTCTTCAAGGCTAATTTATTCACCCTGGAAAATGACTTTAAAACTCTGAACCAGGGGCACCTGGGTGGCTCAGTCTGTTGAGCATCTGACTCTTGTTTTGGCTCAGGTTGTGATGTCAGGCTCCATACTCAGTGGGGAGACTGCTTCTCTCCCTCTCTTTGCTCCTCCCTCACTCGTGCTCTCGCAGATAAATAATCTTAAAAAATCAAAAAAAAAAAAAAACTCCAAACCAGGCTCATTTTAGTGGACATAATATAGTTCATAAAACACCCCAACTGCAAAAGGTCTCTTTTTGCAGAAATCATGTACAGATCAATTTTTTTTATTAAAAAGATGAATGGTCCAGTAGAAAAATGAGCAAACAAAAGCAAAGAACAAGACAAGCAAAGCACAGAACAAATGTAAACCGCCAATAAAGTGGGAAAATGACCAGTAGGAGAAATGCAATTTAAAACGAGAGATCAATTTTTGCCTATTTAATAGCTTAGATTAAAAATTAAGAATACCCACTGTTGGCAGGGGTGTGAGAAACAGTCATATTTATGGCAGGAACATAAATCAGCAGTCTTTTTGGAGAGCACTTTGGCAAAACGTGTAATGCCGTTTGGCCCATCAGTTTTAGTTCTGGGAATATATTTCACGATACATTTCCACTTGTGTCGAAACACATGCACAAAGATATTCACTTCATTATTACTGTCCATCAACAGAGGTTTTAGATAATGATAAAAAAAAAATGAAACACCAACAAAAATGTTAAAAATAAGGTAAAAGAACAAGGTCGAGGGGTGCCTGGGTGACTCAGTTGTTAAGCATCTGCTTTCGACTCAGGTCATGACCCCAGGGTCCTGGAATCAAGCCCCGCATTGGGCTCCCTGCTCAGTGGGGAGTCCGCTTCTCCCTCTCTCACTCCCCCTGCTTGTGTTCCCTCTCTCACTGTGTCTCTGTCAAATAAATAAATAAAATCTTAAAAAAAAAAAAAAAACAAGGTAGATTTAGATATACTAACGCAGGAAAAGAAAAAGTCCATGATAAACTGCTATGAGAAAAAAAGCAAGCTGCAGAATATATAAAATGGAATTCTATTATTACATTTTAAAAAAGTATACCTCCATGCATGTAAAAGTCTTGAAAGATAGAAACCAAGGTATATAATGATGAAAAGTGGTAGAGAAAGCAAGCAGCAACAGAACTTTTCCTTTTTTATTACAATTTTCTTTTGGTACAAAATCAGCTATCACATCCATTATTTTTTAAAAAAAGAAATCTAATCTACATTCCCACATAGAGTTGAAGAGGAAAAAATTGAACAAACCAGGCCTACCTGACAACCTTCTGGGGGACGAAGTCTTCCAGGGGCGTCTCTGAGTAGGAGTCGCTCAAGTGAAATACACTGACTCTTCCGATCTTCCCAAAGGGGAAGGAGACAGTCAGCCCCTCCTTGGGAGTCACCTTCACCACTCTGCCCATGGCCACTTCCCCCTTCTCAAGCTTGTGAGGACCTGGTAGGTAGGAGAACAGTAGGAGAATAAACCTGACTCAGGGAAAGGCAAATGAAGAAAGAAGCTGGAACACTGGCCAAGCACGGGCTGGGGAAGTCAGAGGCTGCCCAGATTTGGGGACGTCTAGGCAGAGTGGACCAAAACAATCATAAACACCCACATTACCATGCCATGTAGTCAGGAAATCTCAGGGCCTTGTGGTGGACAACCCCTTCTGAGAGACTTGAGAAAACCAACCAAGTCTGAAGAGGTGACTCAGACAGTAGTAGACTGACACAGACCAGAGAACAAAGCCCCCAAAGAAAGTGTTCCCAGAAGACACAGGGCTCAGTAGGCTTTCTGAGGACTCCAATACCAGAGGCACCCTTGAACCTGGGCACTATCTGATGACTCTTTCCCACTCCTTTCTACCCTCTCCCTTCTCTGACCAGGCATCATTTTTCACCACACCTATAAGTGAGAGACACAAGAAAGCCTTGGAAGAATCTGGGCCAACAACGGTAGCCTTCAGGGCCTGGCCAATCCGGAACTTCTTATCTGG
The DNA here is from genome assembly GCF_922984935.1 of Meles meles. Taxonomy (NCBI): domain Eukaryota; kingdom Metazoa; phylum Chordata; class Mammalia; order Carnivora; family Mustelidae; genus Meles; species Meles meles. The sequence goes on along the minus strand of NC_060078.1, from coordinate 62,127,123 downwards.
ATGTTTTAGAACCTGGAAGGACAAGAAAATTCCTTTAATGTCTGGAGAAAAGGTCTGTCATTTACCCAAAACTAGCATTTAAGTCTCTATACCAAGTATGTCCCAAACCAATCCCTGGATAAGTACATGGTTTCTTATACCCGCTGCACACACCAGACACGGCCAGCTTAGGAGCCTGGATTTCCTCTCCAGGATCTCAAGCTCACTGACCTTGAAGCTGAGAGAGGTGAGCAACAAGGGAATCCTGCCCCGGATGTCTGGAGCAATCTCCACCTCGAGCCATTTCTTAACCACGTTGTACTGGAGAAAAACACAGGAGAAGAAACGGAATGGGATGGATATAAGCATCTTCTTTTCCCTTCATCAAAATAGAAGACTCTCCTAAAAACTGCACGGCTGAAGGGGTTCTAATCCTACATTTTTCCCAAGGGACAGGAATCCACCCCCTACATCCCACTGCCCCTCTCCAATCTCCACTTCTCACAGACTTCACTCAAGAGTTTGGCTCAGAGCCTCTGCTAGGCTAGCCGACCATGCATCCCATTTGGTGCCTCAACTGATCAGGAGGCAAAAATGATCTCAGAGGTGTCCTCAAGCAGCAGGAACAATCCCACTGACCTCTGCAGACTCCTCCAAGATCAGCTCTGCTGAGTGATGGTTTAATCACCTCTCTCCAGGGCTCAACATCTGATTTCTAAATCAATTTAGATTTTGATTCTTCCCTCTTTACAGTGTCCTGCCCTAAACACACAGCCCCAGCTTTCAAAGTGAATTCAACAAGTCACTTATCAAGCAGCCACTATGTACGTGGCATCATAGTGATAAATAAAAGTCAAACCCGACCTTCAAGATTACGTTCTACAAAGAGTAAGTCAAAAAAGTGTGCAAATAACCAGAGCAGTAGAAATACACTGTGCTACGGGAATACCTAGAACTAGGAATATGGGGCGGGGGGGTGGGGGGGATAACTGTGCTGGGCCTTCAAGGGTTATAGGAATGAACAGAGGGTACTCTGAGTACAGAAATAAAGACAAGAAGGGAAAGAGGAGGTTTTCAGGCTGAATGGTACACAAGGTGTATGAGGTCAGATTATGAAAAGCTTTAAATACCACTCTAAGACACCAGGGGTTTATGAAACCCACCAGAGGTAAACTAAAGGGCATCAGTGACATGCTCAGCCAGATGCTTATGGAAGAACAATCCGGCAGCAGTGAAGAGGAGATATCCGTCAATGTCAAGCCCAATCCAACTTTCTCTCTGATATATTCCAACTGGTACAGCTTTCACTGATCGCTTCCCTTTCTTCCTTTCATGAACACCTGTTCCATTTGGGGCTAGAACACATAATCTGGCACCCAGGTACATAGTATTCTGCATTGTACCTGAACTTTATAAAAGACAAAAATCTAGACTCCAACAGCACATTGACTTTAAATCTTGCTCTCTATTTTTTCTTCCCTTTCGTACCATTAATCTACAAACATGTTCAACTGTGAGTTGCTTGCTAAGTGTTTCGTGAGCCATAATTTTAGCTCCTCAGTTAGGCTTCTGGTCTCCCACAAACCAACACGGTAGCAAACAGAAGCAAATGTTAAACGCTAATGGCTGTTGTCTCCAGCTTCTCCCTCTTTTTTCACGGCATCATGCTGCAGAGTGTGCGGACTACTCACCTTCTTCAAGAAGCAAATCAAAGTCTGCCCAGCCTGGTACTGTTTAACCTTCTCCAAGGGGCTAACAGAGTGAGTGTTGAGAGCAGTGCAGCCATGCTTCTCCAGCTCACTGTTGGCAGAAAAGCAATGGCAAGAGTATGCCAACCTCTGGATACAGCTTCTAGCTTAAAACCATCTGTCCCACGTCGTCACGGACTGACTGCACCCCCCATGTCCATGCACAACACCCACATGCCCATTTCTCTCCTCCAAGGGGAACGGTCAGAATACCTGCATAACCGCTATCTCTGCCACTTCATTCACCTAGGTATGAACAAGCTATAAAGTAGGTAGCCTACAATCCTTAAAAATTTAGGAAACAACATTGTTTTACTACTTCTTTTGTAATACTATTTACCTATTGCTTTACAGTTTGTAGAACTTTCCCAAATAATCTCTTAATGAATGTGACGACAATCTTATGTGTGCATGAGGCAGGGTAGATATTATTAAACTCATTTTATGCTATTAAACCAGGAGTTGAAGTCAGGGCTCTGATTCGAAAATCCAGGGCTCTGTCCCCTATGCTACCTTGAAATTATTACTGTCTTTCTGCGCAGTAAAGCAAAAAGGGGACGTGGTTATCAGTCCACAAAGCACTTCAAAAAAAAAAAAAAAAAAAAAAATCACAGAACTCCCCATCAAGCTTACCAAGTAATTTCTAAAACAAAACCAAACAAGAAAATAGTACAAGTAATGCTAATAAACTATCACATATCACATATAATAGCAATCACTGGTGAATATAGAAAAACAGAAACATTCATATACTAGTAAAGTTAAAATGCATATACCTTATAACCCAGAAAATTCCACCTTACAGAAATCCTTGCACAGACACATAGTGGAACAAGTTCAGAGATGTTCTCTGTCGCATTATTTATAATAGAGAAAAACTGGAAACCACCTTAAACATCCTCCATTGGTTGGAGAATATATATAGTTGGGCACATTCATAAGATGAATTACTATTTTAACTACAAATACAAAAGCAGATCTCAAAAACAAAATTTTAAGTGAAAAAAACAAGTTGCAGAATATTAAGTACAGCATGTGATTTATGTAAAGTTTGAAACCACACAAAATAATTTTGTAGACATTCATGCGTGTGTGTGTGTGTATGTGTATATATACATACACACACACACATATATATGTACACATAAATATGAAAGAGTTGGATATATATCAAATGAACAATGGGTAATTCATCCTCTGGAGGGTGGAGAGAGAGGCCTAAGGAAGGGAACATCTATAAAATGTTATTTCTTAAAACATCCACAGACAGAACATCTCCATGCTGGGCACTGAAATGGGTCATTTATATGCAGTATCTATAATGCTTATACAGTAGAATGAGAAAGCTTAGTCACTCAAGAGCTGGCACTGGAATGCCTCTCTTACAGGCTAAACCGTGTCACCCCAACCTCCAAGTTTTTACGCTGACATGCTAACCCTCAGTATCTCAGAATGCAACTGCATTTGGAGACTGGGAATTTAAACGGCTGATTAACTTAAAATGAGAATGTCAGGGTGGGCCATAATCTAGTTATGATAATACTAATAATAACTGTTATTATTATTATTAGGGTTAGCCTATAATGCAACAAAACCCAATTAAAAACCATGACTTGAATAGACGTTTCTCCAAAGACATATAAAAATGACCAACAAGCTGAGAGCCTAGGTGGCTCAGTTGGTTAAGCGTCCAACTCTTGATTTCAGCTCAGGTCATGATCTCAAAGTCGTGAGTGAGATCAAGTCCCAAGTTGGCTCTGGCACTTAAGCATACTGCCTGCTTAAGATTCTCTCTCACCCTCCCTCTCTGCCCCTCTCCTCACTTAAAAGAAAAAAAAAGAAGACCACAGCCATGGGACAAGGTGCTTCACATCACTAGCCATCAGGATAATACACACGAACACCACAGTTGAAACATCTCACCTCACATCTGTGAGGATGGCCATTATCAAACACACAGAATACAAGTGTTGGCAGGGATGTGGAAAAAAGGGAACTCTTCCTTGCACACTGTTGGCAGAACTATGGGATGGTATAGATACTGTGGAAAATAGTATGGAAGAGCCGCAAAAAAATTAAAAACCGCCATATCATTCAGCATTCCCACCTCCGGGTATATATCCAAAAGAACTGAAAACAGGATCACAAAGAGATATTTGTACATTCATGTTGACTGCAGTGTTATTCATAATAGCCAAGATCCAGAACAATCCAAGTATCTGTTCATGAATGGATGAAGAAATGTGATCTGTATGTACATGGAATATTATTCAGCCTTTATCTTATTTTATTTTAAGATCTTATTTATTTATTTGATAGAAACACAGCGAGAGAGGGAACACAAGCAGGGGGAGTGGGAGAAGGAGAAACAGGCTTCCCGCAGAACCTCAATGTGGGGCTCCATCCCAGGACCCTGGGACCATGACCTGAGCTGAAGGCAGATACTTAAAGACTGAATCAGCCCGGTGCCTCGATTACTCAGCCTTTAAAAAGAAGGAAAATCCTGCTATATGCTACTATGCGGATGAACCTTCAGAATGTTGTGCTGAGTGAAGCTAGCCAGCCAGAAGGACTAACCATGATCCACTTACACGAGTTATCTAAAGTAATCAAATGCAAGAAACAGAAGTTAGAATGGCAGCTGCCGGAGGCAGGGGTAGGAAGAAATGGAGAGTTGTTCTATGGGTATAGAGTTTCAGCCATGCAAGATGAAAAGGTTCTGGGGATCTGTTCTACAATAATGTGCACACAGTCAACAACACTGTGATGCAAACTTAAAAACTGTTAAGAGGGTAATTTTATGTTTTGTGTTTTAACCACAACAAAACAAAAAAGCAAAATGAGGGAAGAGATTGGGATACAGATAGACACAAAGAGAATACCACATGAAGACACTCAAAGAAGAAAACCATCTGCAAGCCAAGAAGGGAGGACTCAGAAGAACCAAACCTTGTTACCTGGACGTATCTCCCCTTAGCCTGAAGAAACTACCCGACCCCAACTCTTAATTAAATAAGGCATCACACCTCAGGTGAAGATCTGGTGGACTCACAACAAAGGTCTGTTTGCACGACAAAGACTGGAGGGGATCAGGATCAAAATCGACAAAACTAAGGAACCCACACAGTAAACAAATAGGAGTGTGTGCATCCACCAAATCTCACTATTCTGCAACTAAAGGGCTTACTCTGAAGTTCAGCCATAAAAAGGAATGAGATCTTGCCATTTGTGACAACATGGAAGGACCTAGAGAGTATTACACTAAATAAGAAAAATGGAAAAAAAAAAAAAAAAGATCCCAGACAAACTGGATCCAACATTAAATGGAACTAGTTTTTCCTCCACACAGAATCCCTCACTGAACACCCCTCTCTGAAATCCACTAGAACGTGACCTAAAATTCCAGTCACTGAGCAGTAGTCTCTACACTCAAAGAATGGGTATTCTTGGCTACATGTTGTTTATTTTTGGAATTACTGAGTTCCAAAAAATTGAACTGAGACCAAAAATGTGCCTTTTTGTTACATGCTGACAAACTGAACTGCAACCAGACTTTTAAACCCTAAATATAGCTTTTACATTAAGTTTCTTATAATCCCTCTACCTAGCCCTATCAGAGCCTAATATCCTTATTAGAGAAATAAGACAACCTAGATAGACAGAGGCAAAATAAGTCACAATGCTTGCAGAATCTTGGCAGGAACTCAGGCTCCTGACTCCAAAGTCCCCCACTCTTTCCATGACACCATGCTACTGGGGTTCCCCTCACCTTGGCCGGACACTCAGCTCTGGAATGGTTCGAATAAATCTGGGATGACTTATTGGGAGAAACCTGGAGAAAGAAATAAGGTCATATCATTTCTCTTATTCTCTGTACCACCATAATCTGGAGATCAGACTTTCTACTCCCAGGAAATCCAGCTTAAAAGCCCCCCTGCTCCGCTGGCAGCCTGCCCACTGGTGACATGTCAGGCCTGAGGGCTTCCTCTCTTACTCTCTGCAGCAAATGCTGGGCAGCTGACTCATCTGCTCTTTAGCGTAGTCTTACTAAACCCTGAGTAGAATTTTCCTTATAGACTACATTCTCCAACTCTTACTCTGAAAGTAAGGAAACGGAGGTCTAGAGAGTACGGTTACTGAAGTTAATATGCAAATTATAGACTAAGAATTATTTTGCTTTTCTTAGTACAGCAAGGATTCTGGTACAATAATAATATTGCAAGTAGATTTAAAGAAAAGGAGGATGACTACAGTATGTAGTGAAGAATGGACTATAACAACCTCTGATGTATACTGAGCAGTAACTATGTCAGGCAACCTGCTAGGCACACTGGGTACCAGATGTTCTCTCAACCTCTGCACGAAAGGTGCTAACCATCCATACTCCCATTTTACAAATTAGGAAAATAAAACTCAGAGCGAAGTAACTACTTAAGTCATGGTCACACAATTTCAAGTGGTAAACCTGGAATGCGAACCCAGGTCTCACTTTAAACTAATGTCCTTAACCACTGCACCATATGCCATTATTTTTTCAAAGGAAAAGAGACAAAAGGATTCTTTTGGTGAACATTTCTGCTAACTAGAAGAAAATCTGATTCGCGCACAACTTTTTCGAGCCTGCCTCAGTGCCCATTCCTTCTCCCACAATTACAACAATGTCCCCTCCACACCAGCCCATCTCCCAAAGCCTCCGTACTTGAAGGTCTTCATGTCTCGCCCACCAATCACTCGGGCAGTGACTGTCTTCCCAACTTTCAGCTTGGCAGTAGGAGATGTGCCCACTGGAACATCATCTAGAATGTGGGAGGCGTGAATGCAACCAGTGATGCCATCTTCCAGTGTCACAACCACATGGGTGGGCTTAACGGACTTGACAGTGCCTGTGACCATGTCCCCGATGGACAGGGTGTGCTTCTTTACAGCCCCCACAACCAGAGCTGGATCTGCTTCCTCATCCTCATCGATGGTCTCAGAGTCCTTCCGGGTCTGTCTCACAGTCCTCTTGGCAGCTGGCCCCTCAACAGCCAAAAGAAAACCAGTCACTCCTGGTTCTGTGGTCTTGAGGGTTAGGGAGACACCCTGTCCCACCTGCAACTTCTCTGAGTCGAAGCGGAAGGTGTCATTGAGGTGAGAGGTCAAGGAGAAAGCTGCCAGGTGGCCAGTCTCAACCAAGGAGGCGACAGCAAAGGACTCCTCCAAGTGCTGCACGAGCGCCTGGTACTCGCTGCCTTTCTTCAGCTGGAAAACACAGAAAACCCGCCATACCCACTTCTTATAGGGCACAAGTGCTCGGTCATCACCCACTGGGCAGGCTGGGGCTGGGGAAGACCCCTGAGTCCAGGGAACCCAGGGTTAGGATAAGTTGTAACGAACTAGCCTTCAATCCCTCTACCTGGCTTCCTCTCCTGTAACTGAGGTGACCTGACTAAACTCAAAAGCACCGCATCAGAATCCCTAGAACTTTGCTTTTGTTTTGAATTCAGATTCCTAGGTTCTATCCTAGAACTAGTGAAATCAGAATTTAAGAAGTTACTGGGGTGATTCTTAGCAGAGCCGGGTGTCCCCTAATGGTCAAAGACACTGTGTCCCCAACTCTTGTAGTTCTGCAGCGCCCCCCTAGTTTATTCACCCTTTCAACCACTCACCAGTCACTACTGAGAGCTCGTCGTGTGCGAGGCGCATTTAGCCCACCCTTTCCTCAGAGTCCAACCCTCACACACTTATGTATGTATCACCAGCTTCACTTGGAGATATGGGATATGGATCTGCTAGAAAACTCAGTGAGGGGTCAACACTGTTTCTATTTCTCTTTGTTTCCCTAGGTCTTAAAATTATAGGCAGCCAGACATGAGGAATTATACCTATGTAATTCTCTCCACCTACCCTACACAGTTAGATGCTTAATAAGTACTTTATTCATTCATTCATTCATTCATTCAATTGTTTATTTAAGTGGAACCTCATGTGGGGCTTAAACTCACAGCCCTGAGACGGAGACCTGAGCTGGGATCAAGAGTTAGGACGCTTACCAGGTGCCCTCTTAATACGCACTTGAAATGAGGACCAAATATATGTATCATCCAGAGAAAAATACCACATGTGTTGAGACACCCCTTGAACCCATTCTTCTCTCACACAGAAGTGTACGAGAGGGAATGTGGATGAGCAGCCTGGAGGTCAGAACTATGCATAGACCTGTTTTGTTTGGGTTATAGGTCTTAAAAAACAGTTTCCAACATTTCCCACATTTATTTCAAATAAAAGTCAAATTCTGCCTCATCTTAAAAATCAGACTCGGCTACAGCAGATGCTGATGTTCCCACCTGGCAACAGGCAGATGGAACGGAATCGTCTCTGCCCCTCCGTGGCCTGGCCATGCCCACTGCACTCATTTACACTAATCCACCCGGCCCTAAGCCAGGGAAACACATCATTTATCATTGGCACCAGAGTGCAAGTCGGTACTAACCCCACCAAGACCAGAGAAGAGGTATGGGAATGACCCACACCAACCCAGGCAGACGATCATCTCATCCACAGGCATTTGCACTGAAACCCCTGAGCAAAGTGTGTGGGGCTGAAGAGGTGGATGATGCCTTTGAAACCTTGAGAATGGAAGTCATCGCCAGCTTACCTTTTTAGCTCTTCTGTTCACCAAATCGTGGCAAAGGGAAACATGTACCTCCAATTTCAACATATCAACATTTAAGATGACAACCTTCTTCTTCTGCCCAGGTTCTACCTCCTGCCCTGCAGGGCAGAAGCAAACACAGCATGATCGCCCTCCTGGAGCAGGGAAGGAAGTGTCTCTCCAAGAGCCCTGCAAGCCCTTGGGGACAAAAAAGAAAAAGGGAACATCCATCCTGGGATGATATGGGCGAGGAAAACCAAAAGTCTAGCTCCCATACTTCAAAAATTCAGGTGTGCCTTAATTTATGCAACCTGATATATAAAAATCTAGATTTACCCAATTATAACAATAGGATTCACATTTAAACCTTCTTTGGCACGCTGTCAGGTGTCCTGATTTACATCGATACAAGACAGGGATGCCAACATTTTCTACTGAATCAGCTCCTCTACATTATGCATTTGGGAATTCTGTACCCAAGAGAGGGAAGAATGGACAAAGAATTTCCCCCATGAACCACGAGGGGCGAGACAGCAGTGCTTACCTGCCCGATGGTATCTGCTGGCCCTCAGAACCAGGCCAGGCACGGGGCCCTCACTGAACACCACAGAGCCGTCCTCCAACACCTCCTGCACCTCTAGGTCAAGGACCATCCCGGGTGTCATCTCAGCCAATGTCTGGATCAACACAGAGTCTGCCAGAGACCCAAAGGAAACAGGATTAACAAGCGGAAACAATACTCACCGTTCTCTTCCTTCAGCAACGCGCTGCCCCACGGAGGAGAGCAGCATCCTGGAGCATTGCGAAAGTAAGATCACTTTTGGTACAAATATGAGACACCCGTGAACACTCTGATTGCCGGGAGAGAGACCTGCACCTCTTGCTGACCCTCTCTGGCCATCACTCATGAAAGTAGCCAAAAAATACCACAAACACACACTTTCCTTTGCTTTCTGAATTTTCACTGCTTTAGCCTGGAATCTATGTTCTCAAGCTTATTCCCAAATCCCATCAGGATTCCAACAATCCTCCCTGATGGTTGGAAACTTTAGAAATCAACATAACCACCCCTCAGAGTCTTCCAGCAGGTCCCTGCTCCATTCTCTCATCCAGCCAGGTACTGGCTGAGTAAGTGAGCAGTGAAGACGTGAACGGATTCACAATAAATGCAAACCTGAGGACACAGAGCTAGGGGAAGTTCTGACTTTGGTCTGGGAGGGAACACAAGGGGGACCTCTGGGATGCTGGTAATGATCTTTATCTGAATCTGGGGAGTAAACAAGGGTGTTTGTTTTATAAACATTTACTGAATTATACCTTAAATGATGTATGCAGTTTATACAAGTTTATACAACTCCCATTAAAAAGGGAGGGAATGCCTCGGTGGCTCAGTTGGTTAAGCATCTGACTCTCAATTTCTACTCAGGTAGTGATCTTGGGGTTGTGGGATCAAGATGAGCACGGAGCCTGCTTGCCATCTGCTCTCCTTCTGTCCCTCCCACTCATGTGCTCTCTCTGCCTCTCTCTCAAATAAAACAGACGTTCCCCACCCTCGACCCCCCTCAGCCCACGTGCCCCCACCTCGGTTGCTCATGAGGCTGCGCACACCCTGCCGCTCTTCCAGGCACTGGCTCAGGAGGAGGAGACTGGTGGTGGCCAGGTCGCCCAGACCACAGTCCGACAGCCGCAGTGACAGCAGCATGCGCTGCTTCTCCTCATCCACATTGGTCACCTTCGCAACCACTGTCTGTCCCTCAACGAAGTGGTCACTTGTGGAAGTCACAAACTTGTCACTCATGATCTAACGAGCGGGCAGAAAGCAAAGACAGGAAGTCTCCATCAAAACAACTCACTTCATGCCCCCAGAAAAGGATGTGTGGGGAAAGGAGTGGGGAGAGATGGAGGCCAGGAAGATTCCTCAGCCCTCTCTTGAGCACAGCTCTACTCCCCTTCCAGAAAACCATGCAAGGCCCTGGCCGTCCAAGCCAGCCTTCTAGAGGGCATCCACCCAAGGAGACACAGCACTGGCAGGTCACATCTCTAACACACGATGGTAACCCTCTGCCCTGTGCTATGCATGTTTCTGCAGGCTTCCCCTCTTCTCTCAAATTGTTCTGGCAGGGGATACAAATAAGAGCCATCTAGGGAAAATGTGAGGGGGACAAACCTATGGAAGGGAGAAGTATTTATGAATAAACTACAGGCCACCTGCTCTCCCACCGTCTTACAATGACTTCACTAAGACTCCCTCCGACTCTGCGTCACAGTTTAGTCAGCAGGCACGAGGGGTTCAACGATGGGGTCACTAAGACTTTTTGCAGTCTGAAAAGTTCATGACTTCAGTGACACTGTGGTGGAGGGAATCCTTCCAAGGTATTCTGGTATCGTGATGCCTCAAAAACCCCAGAGGTTGCAAAACCGGTACTCAGTGGCTCAGGAAAGTTAACGGCCATGTCTATACACGCTGAGAGTGTAAGTCACTATTCTGGCACTGGAGACTAGTCTTCACAGCCCCTGCCCACCTACCCAGTGCTGTACTGTGAAGTAAAGATGCGCCTCCCTGCAGGACACAGCCCTGCGCCAGGACACATGGCTGGGCAAGAATCTCAGCCCCATTCCCCTCAGCCAGGTGGCCTTTCTGCCTTGCCACTGAAAATCTTACAAGGATTAAGGTATCCTGCACCTTCCCACTCTCAGGTTCCATGACTGTGGTATCTCTCCCCCAAGGCTCTTGTGCATGGAGCTGAACTTACAGCTTTGGGGGCCAGTCCACTAAGACCTGACGGGAACTGGACGAACACACCATAGTCCTTGATGCTCTTCACAAAACCGATGAGCAGCATCCCAGGATGGATTTCTGCGAAGCTCTTAGGATCCTGGCCACCCTCCACAGTGGAGACCAAAGCTGGCTTCCTACAAAGGAGCTAATGGCACTTCATCAAGGAACATTCCAGAAAGGGCAGATGAAATAACCATCTCTCCATCTCCTTTTTCCACTCTACCCACTCTACTGCTACAGTGATTCTCTAAGCATGCAGACTAACAGCACTAGCATCACCTGGAATCTGTTAGAAATGCAAACTCCTGGGGCGCTTGGGTGGCTCAGTTGTTAAGCATCTGCCTTCGGCTCAGGTCATGATCCCAGGATTCTGGGATTGAGCCACGCATCAGGCTCCCTAGTCAGCGGGAAGCCTGCTTCTCTCTCTCTCCCACTCCCCCTGCTTATGTTCTCTCTCTCTCGCTGTCTCTCTCTGTCAAATAAGTAAATAAAAATCTTAAAAAAAATAAAAAAGAAAAGAAAAGAAATGCAAGCTTCCAAGCATTGTCCCAGATCTACTGAATCACAGACTCTGGGGTGGGGCCCCACAAGCTGTGTAAACAAGGCCTCCAGGCGATTCTGATACACACTCAAGTTTAAGAACCAGTGTTCTTCCTTTCTCTGTTAGTTCGTCTCCAGGTTACTGAAGAGGACCAAAAAGAGGCAGGCTCATCTCTGTGGTTTGGCAGCTGGACCAACCATGACAGGATCCTCCACAATCTTCACACTAACCGACTCTATCCCACCTCCTCAATCTTCACCCTTCAGAGATTTCATTTTACATTCTGTGAGAAAGAGGCAGTGTTCTCCTTTGAAGTACACATACCAAGACCAAAGGGAATACTTGGGAGCCCCATGAGGGTAGTGGGGGGGGCAGGTATTGGGAAGGAGGACAGCAGCTGCCTCATTAATTGTTCCAGCTCAAGGGGCAAGCACTATATATAAGAAGGCAAGATGAGCTACTGGAGATATCCTGCTTGACCTGGCAGGCCACACTGCCCCCGTCCGACACCTTAGACTCCCACTCTGTCCTGACGAGCATCTACTGGTAGAACTTCAATCCTCTTACTTTCCACCAGGGGAAGGCAGGGAAAGTATAGTCTGGTCACCAGTTTCGTTTTATGGAGGTATTTCTGAAGTCAAATGACTGACTTTTTCCGATGGAGTTTCCAGTTCGGAGCAGAGCCTGACCCAGAGTCTTCCCCTAAGGGCCCACAGCTCACCAGATGCCAATAAAGGATACAACACGTCCCTCGCTCTGGCTGAGACAAAGTACTCTGTGAAGGGTGTCACCAGTCTGAAGCCAGTGATACAACAGAGGGCCATTGGCAACATGGTCCGACAGATGAGGCGTGGGGAGGAAAGCAGGGGTGTTGTGGGGCAGGACAGCCACCTCTAGCCCGTCTTTGGTCTTCTCTAAAACCTTCACATCCACCAACTACTCAGGAAGAGAAAGACAAAAAATGGTACTTGTCCTGAGCAGACAGCAACCACATCTGGCTCAGGCAGAGATAAATCCCAGCACCAGGGATCATTGAGAGGTCAAGATAAGAGAAGGAGTTTTCTTCCACACCCCACACCACTGCCCCCAAAGACCCGCCAGGCACCCCCACACACACCAGGACCCATTTGAGTGCTCGCATCACTCCTCTCCCAAGTCCCTCCACTGAGTCCCAGGGGAAAGGCAGTCTCACAGGCTGGTCCTAAAGACCAGAGAGGAAAGAGGACAGCAGGATACTGCTGAATAGCCATATGAGAATGGTGCCTTCCTTTCCTGGACAGCTTCCATTTGCTCTGACACACAGAAAAGAACCCTCTTTCAAGACCCTCAATTCTGTCTAGCCCTAGAACCTTATCTAGCTACCTTGATCTTCCCCTCCACGGGTCCCAATGCCCCACGTGTCAGTGGCACCCCACTTTCTGCCACTGCCAACTAAAGCAGCTTCTCTGGAGAAGTCCAGGTACCTGTCCAAGGCTAACAGTTCTTCTTTTCTTCTGACTGTGTCCCAGATGCTCCTTCTTTGGATCACCCAATAGCTTGAAGGACAAAAGCATCCTCTCTTTGGATGGCTCACAGTTCAGCACCACAACCTTCACTACCTAGTGAGAAATCACACTTGCCTGGCTAACTCTTCCTCGCAGGCCAGCCAGGCCCTGGAGAGAGCTGCCCTCCACCAGCACTGCAGAGGGAGAGGCACCTAGACCTAGGATCAGGTCAGAAAGCAGTGGAGAGTAATGTACTGAAAGATACACAGAATCCCCCCCCATGTCCACCTTTCGTGGGAGAGGAAAACATGAATAAGTTTTTGATACAACCCCAAGCTTTTAAAACTTATTTTTCCTAGACAGACCCAGACTCACTAGTTTTATGGCACTGCCACCTTGTGGTGACAGTGACCGCAGAACAATTTCTGTTGTGAGGGACACCAGCATGTGTGTTATAGGTAAAGACTAATTCATTTCTTCCAGGTTGTGGGGGTGAGGTCACTCAGTTTGCCAGCTTCTGCTGAAACCCCCTGAGGGTTCCTCTCAGTTCTGTTCCACATCTCCTCCACCTAGCTGGCTCCAACCCACTGCCCCACATGCGCCTTCCCTAGGCCTTAAAAAGTAGTCCTCCCACTACTCCGTCAAATCTGTGTTCATGGGGTCACCAAGGATATGGGCCTGTCCCAGGAAAGGGTTACCTGGCCAGCGTAAAAGACCCTCTCTGGGTCAGGGACATACTCGGCACTGAGCTCATGCTTGGGCACCAGTCCCTGCACATCATTGTAGAACTTCACAATGCAGCCATAGTCCTTGACCCTGAGGATGAAGCCATGCGTCTGCAGACCAGGCTTGGCATCGGCATAGCAGGTAATGGCAGGCAGCTTGGACTCAATTAGGGTTTTCTTCAGCGTCATCATCAACTTCTTGGTTTCAGGATCACAAAGCAAAACCTAAGGGAAGAATACTGGTTGTCATCAAGTTACCCGTTATCAAGAGAGCAGAGAAATTCCTTTGTTTCTAACTTCCTGACTCCACTACTATAAAATTTTGCACCAATGGGTGATCAGTATCTTTCTTTCTTTTTTTTTTTTTTTAAAGATTTTATTTATTTATTTGAAAGACAGAAATTACAAGTAGGTGGAGAGGCAGGCAGGCAGAGAGAGAAGGAAGCAGGCTCCCTGCTGAGCAGAGAGCCCGACGCGGGGCTCGATCCCAGGACCCTGGGATCATGACCTGAGCTGAAGGCAGAGGCTTTAACCCACTGAGCCACCCAGGCGCCCCGATCAGTATCTTTCTTGACTCAATAATGAAATAAAACAAAAAGAAGAAAATCTAACGGTGTGAGTGCCTGCACACACCAGGCCTTGTGTTAAGCACTATGTATCACATTTAATCTTCACAACTCTGTGAAGCTTCTCTTGGGATTCAAGACTTTGTTATAAACCACTCAAGTTTCAGCAGCTTAATTTAGGTATTTCTGTGCCTGACATACCCCTTGCTCCTCTTTAAATCCTTTCCAGTTCAAGTACTATCTCTGCCAGAAATCTAGAAGACATTATTGTCATATAGACCTGAATGTGAAAACTGGTTTTGCCATTTATTAGCTGTGTGACTTTGAGCGAGCTGTGTGACTTCACTTTCCTACACTTTACTTTCCCCACTGCAAGATGAGGACAAGAGTACTTACTTTATGGGGTTGTTTTAAGGATTAAATGACATAATGCATGTCAGGGGCCTAGGACAGCAAATGATACAAAATACATGTTACGGGGTGGCTACTGATATCACCAATGATACCTACTGGCCCAGCCCACCCTTGCCTCCCCTCTGAGATATGACCATAGCACAGAGCCTGTGCCAAACCATGTGACAAAAAGTCACACAGTGGCTTGCTCTCTTCATGTATGACTATTTTAACTCTCAATTATATTACACAACTCTCAAGGGCAGAGAACCAGTTTTCTCTTCCCCATGCCAGATACAAACCACAGATGTTACATGGTCATTCTGTGGAAAAAGGCAGAAACTTCAGCTGAGAAGCATTGCTCTCTTCCCATCTGGCTTAAACCCCAACAAGACCCTTCAGGAGGCTCACCCGGCACTTGACCTCATCCCCGATGTGGTACTTCTTTTCCGGATTCTTCATCAGGATGTCAGCCAGGTGCATGGGCGGTATCAGGCCCCGGATTTGCTCGCCCACCTTCACCAGCATCCCATATGGCTTTATGGTCAACACTGTGCCCTAGAGAATCCAAAGAAAAGATGCCATCATGCCTCAAGAATGGCTTTTCCCCCTCTACTTCTTACAACAAAGCAGGTCACATCTCTCTTTTGAAGTCCAGCTTCCCAGGCTAACTGCCTGTTATTCCAGATGTCACAGGGTAAAGCACACACCCCACACTGATGGTGAATGCAGTCTGTTTTGTTTACAGGAACCTTCGCATCTTTCTTTTTTTTTTTTTAATAATTTTTTTTTAAGATTTTATTTATTTATTTGACAGAGAGAGATCACAAGTAGGCAGAGAAGCAGGCAGAGAGAGAGAGAGAGGGAAGCAGGCTCCCTGCCTAGCAGAGAGCCCGATGCGGGACTCGATCCCAGGACCCTGAGATCATGACCTGAGCCGAAGGCAGCGGCTTAATCCACTGAGCCACCCAGGCGCCCCCTTCGCATCTTTCTGTGGGAACATGTTCTCTGTCTCCCTCACAAGCACATTCTTCGCAGGGGATTCTGTCTCCTAAGGAACAAACTCTACCTATAAAGGAGATCTGCTCAACTAGGGCTAAATGGCTAGACATGAGAGGCAACTGCAAGTGACCTTGTACTAACATCCCACAAGTTCAACTAGCATAGAACTAACTTTTGCCCAAATCTAATAAATACCATCAAATGCCAGGATTTATGACCTACTGCCTCTGCGTATTTGAGTGATGCTATTAAGACCTTACCTTGAAATTAATTACATGTTACCCAAGGGAAGAAAAAGAATCTCCAGTTAACAGGCAGGGGTAAGGAACATGGCTTTAAGTGTGTTCATGTGAGAACTAATGAGTGGCCAGTTAACCTGTGAACTAAAGAATGTCTGAAGGTGAACGAGTATCTAACGATATGCTTGAGTCTTACCTCTACCAGTGCCCCAGGTTTGATGTCATGATATCTAAGGTACTGAGCTTCAATAATGGACCTAGAACAAAAAGAAAAGACAAGATTAAATAAGCCAGGGCAGAGGCTACCTAAAATTCAGGGGTCCCAAAATCATGCTGGCAAGAAGAAAATAGTCACCACGTCAGGCCAGGAGAAACTGTGAGCGAGCAACCCCAGAGAAACATACTTCTCCAGCCCCACATGTGTCAATGACAGACTTACGTCCTCAGAGAGAGCAAGGCCAGCTCATCCATTTGGCTGTAATCGATGATTCTACACTTGTGAGTGTTCCCTGGCTTGAAGGAGTCAGCACTGAAGACGTTCTTCGAGTCGGAGAGATGGCTGAGCTACAAAGTACCAAATGATTAAGCACAAGCCAGACACAGTAGATCTGAGGCAATCAGATAGGAAAATACAGTGACACATTTAGCACCTACCATAAAAACATTGTTGATCGCCTATTAAAATAATTCCGCTAACTAAAACACTGCTCTTTACGGTCATAGACTATAAGGTCAGAGAACAGTCTAGATCATGGGTCCAAAAACTGTAGCTCATAAGTTAGTGCCTATTTTGCAAATAAAAGTTTTACTGGAACACTGCCATGCCCCTTCATTTACGTACTGTCTATGGCTGCTTTCCAGCTACAACAGAGCTAAGTGTTTAGGATAGAGATCGAATGGCCCACAAACCTGAAATATTTATTACCTGGCCCTTTCAAAACCTTTGCCAAGCTCTGGTGTAGATCTGAACTCATTCTTGTACCTACCATCGACCAGGTATCAAAGTCAGTCAAATTAATCCTAAAGAATTCTAAGAACAAAGGGATATTGTTCTAATCCCTCTGCAGAGTCTGCCACACCTGGGGATACTCAAAAATAGGCAACTAATACAAGGGATGCAGAAAACAGAAAAGGACCCACGTGTCCCCAGAGTCTCTCTAGTGATAAGATCCCGCTGAAACGAAACGCTTCCTCACCCGGGCATAGGCCAGCGCCCCATCCTTCAACCTGAAGGTGGCACCGGCCTTGCTGATAAAGCTCTGGACAGGAACGTCATCCAGCACGGCTCCCAGGTGCTGGCAAGAGAGCCGGGTGAGGGAGCGCCCCGGCTGCAGGAAGACAGGACGCAGGCTCAGCCGCACGGCCCTGGTCCGAGGATGGACACAGAGAACACAGGCCCGTACCTAGACAAGAGAAAGAGAATCATGAGCAGGAGGAGGCACACAGAAGATCAGACCCCCAGAGCAGACTTTCAGAGCTCAAGACTCCACATCTGCTGCCCAGGTTATGGATGGAAGCAGGAATATCAACTAGGGCAATCCAAACAAAATTGGGCAAAAGTCAAACAAAATGCCCCAGAGAAACTGCGTCTAACTAAATCCATGCTCACTCAAGGCCAGGAAAAGATACCAGGGTCCCCTTAACACCATGAGACTAATAACGCATATGCAACAGAAGCCATGTCCCAGCATCACTGTATCAGAGACCCGCCTAAAACATACCAGGAACAGCCTGCTCTGATCACAAGGTCAGAGCATGTAAAACGTCTGCATTTTGTATGCAAATAGGATTATATGGAGAAAAAGTTACTAGAAAAAAGTTCACCAAACAGTTAAAATTATCACTAAGTGCTGGGAAAACTTGTTTAGCTAAAAAACATGTCTCTGTAGAATCCAATACCATATATTACTGTTAAAAGCAAAAAAGAAAAGAAAGAAAATCATTTTAGGATTCTTTTAAAAACTCTGAATAACATATATTGGGACTTTCTTCCCAAATAGTCACAATCACTGCAGAAAATTTGGATATTTAGGTAAATGTAGAAACATCAGCCAGTTAATCATTATTAACACCACATGGTATAATCTGCCAGTATTTTAACCAGGTGTACCATTAAAAATAATTTTTCAGGGAGACCTTGGTGGCTCAATCAGCTCAATCATCTGCCTTTGGTTCAGGTCATGATCTCAGGGTCCTGGGACTGAGCTCTGCATCAGTCTCTCTGCTCAGCAGGAAGAATCTGCTTCTCCCTCTCCCTTTACCCCTCCCGGTTCATGCATACACACATGCACACTCTCTCCCTAATGAATAAAATCTTTAAAAAATTAAAAAACTTTTTGAAGTAAAAATAAAAATTTTTTCAGGGCGCCTGGGTGGCTCAGTGGGTTAAGCCGCTGCTTCAGCTCAGGTCATGATCTCAGGGTCCTGGGATCGAGTCCCACATCGGACTCTCTGCTCAGCAGGGAGCCTGCTTCCCCCTCCTCTCTACCTGCCTCTCTGCCTACTTGTGATCTCTCTCTCTCTGTCAAAAAATAAATAAAATCTTTAAAAAAAAAAAAAAATTTTTTTTTCAGAGCACCTAGGAGGCTCAGTTGGTTAAGTGCCCAACTCTTCATTTCAGCTCAGGTCATAATTTCAGGGTCATGAGATTGAGCCCTACATCGGGTTCCACACTCAGTGCAGAGCCTACTTGAGATTCTCTCTCTCCCTTTCCCCCTCCCTCAGCTCACACTCACACATGCACACATTCCCTCTCTCTAAAATACATAAATAAAATCTTTTTTAAAATAAATAAAATTTTTTTTTATTTATTTATTTTTTTAATTTATTTGACAGAGAAAGATCACAAGCAGGCAAAGAGGCAGGGAGAGAGAGAGGAGGAAGCAGGCTCCCTGCCGAGCAGAGAGCCCGATGTGGGACTCGATCCCAGGACCCTGAGATCATGACCTGAGCTGAAGGCAGCGGCCCAATCCACTGAGCCACCCAGGCGCCCCAAAAATAAATAAAATTTTTTCTACTCTATCCATAGCGTTTTTAAATAGCATTTTCTATTTAAATGCATATTTTGTTCTTTTACTTTAAATATTCTTAAACACCTTAATGATAACACCAGAAGATTCACTACCCACCCCCACCAAAACCAAACTATATAAAACAATAAAAAATACAAACTACAAGTTGCCTTCTTTTTCATAGACTCCTTCTCTAATCTCAATCCACAGAAATAACCGCCGTGGCTTCCTGTGTTCCTTCCAAAACACATTTCATTCCCCTCACTGCCTCTAATACCTGTACACACGCAGCCCTAGGATCTGCTCATAGCTAGCTGAAATACCAGATCTGTTTGGGATACAACCAGAATTAAGAAAACATTTCTTACTGTTTGATTTGAGAAGTATGTTCCAGCTTTCTTGGGATCCAGGTGCATAAAGTCGACCAGGCCAGTGAAGAATGAAAGGAAGTTTAGCGTAAGGCCGACTGGAGTCACCTAGAAATATATGGAACAAGAAGGAACCAAGAATGTGAGACACTGTTCATACGAAACCCTCACTGCTGTGTTTTCCACAACTGCATCTCTCTCCTCCCTCAGCTAACCCTTATCAATTCTTCTTCTTTAAAATTAAGTGGCAGGACAACACCCAGTGCTATTTTTTTTTTTAGGATTTTATTTATTTATTTGACACAGAGAGAGAACACAAGCAGGCAGAGTGGCAGGCAGAGGGAGAGAGAGAAGCAGGCTCCCTGACGAGCAAAGAGTCCCATGTGGGGCTCAACCCCAGGACCTTGGGATCATGATCTGGGCAGGTGCTTAACCGACTGAGCCATCCAGGCGTCCCCTAGCTGTTCCTTTGTTCAGTAAGCTCACTTCCCTTCTGGCATGAGAGGCATCAATCCTCCCAACTTGAGATTTCCTGACGGGATGGAGGGTCATTTGCACAAGGATCCTTGGGGAACTGCCAGCCCAATCACCTGGGCAAACTGATGCAAACTTGGTGATCTGCCCAGACCGAGAAGGCAAAACCCTAATGCTGGCAAAAGGGAGATATTGCCCATGCTGATTTGCCCTAAGGAGCCCCCCAGAAGCTAAACAAGTAGAGGTGACAAGCACCTCAAAAGAGATCAATGAGGCAGAAGACTGAAATCTGGGAAACAAAGTTAAACCCCAAGGTCCTCTCCTCAAACTACAGGGTCTATGCCTCTCCTGCTTCACAGAAAATGAGAGTTATTCTCTAGGGAACTTGTACAAAGACTCCAAAGACAGGTAGAGTACAAACCCTGAAAATGTAGATTAAGAAAAATTCTGAGTATTATATACCACCTAGCTCTCAGGCCAGGATTATACCCTCCTGAGGAGAGATTAACAGATTAACAGATCCTTTCTAGAGAAATCTAACATACTAGAGAAGACTTATACCAATGACACTGGGAGCTGCTCAAAGTCTGCTAGCTCCAGATCCTGAGCGTGAGGTCGTCAACGTGCCCCACTCAACCAGGTATACAAAGTGTTCCAGCACCTCACTCATACAATGACAACCAAAACAAACATTTAAGAGAGAGTACAAAGTTAAAACTGAAGAGAGTCTCCCAGAAGGCATGATACGGAAAAATACATGCACATACAAAAACAAAGGTGAGATGAAAAAGTAAGAAAATTAGAGAACTGAAACATTAAACCCAACATCATCCAGAGTTCGAGAGAAAAAGAAACTATATTTAAAAAAAAAAAAAAGTCTGATAAGGGGGTACTATCCAGACTATATAAAGAACTCTTACAACTTAATAATAAAAAGACAACCTAATTTTAAGATGGACAAAGAACTTTTGAACAGATATTTCTCCAAAGAAGATATATGAGTGGTTGTAACACAACCGGCACATGAAAAGATGCTCAACATTGCTAATCATCAGGGAAATGCAAATCAAAATCACAAGGACATACCACTTCACACCCACTACGATGGCTATAATAAAAAGCATAATAACTATTTGTGCAAATGGAAAGAAACTGGATGGAACCCTTAACTGCTGATGGGAATGTAACCTGGTGCCGCCATTTTGGCTGTTCCTCTAAAAAGTCAGTTACCATATGACCAGCAGTTCGGTTCCTAAGTATATGCCTAAGAGAAATGAAAACTTACATTCATACAGAAACTTACACACCAATCTCACAGCAGCTTTATTCATAAGAGCCCAGAGCAGAAACAACCCAAATGTCCACTAACTGATGAATGCAGAAACAAAATGTGCCATTTCCACACTGTGGAATAGTATTTAGCCATAAAAAGGAATGAACCACATGCTGCATCATGCTACAACATGGATGAGCCTTGAAAACATGCTAAGTGACACAACCTGACACAAAAGGCTACATATTGTATGATACCATCTATATGAAATATCCAGAATAGACAAATCTAGAGACAAAAAGTAGAGCCAGGGGCTTAAGAGAGGGAGAGACGGAGAGTAACCACCAATGTGTACAGATCTCTTACGGGGGTAATGAAAATGTTCTGGAATCAAACAGTGGTGACAGCTGCACACCTTTGTGAATACACTAAAAAAATTACTGAGTTATACATTACAAGGGGTGTATCTTCTTATATGTGAATTATATGTCAATTTGAAAATAGAAAAAGAAAGAAAAGCAGTAATATAAGAAATTTTCTCAGAATTGAAAGATCTGCATTTCTGGATTGTAAAACAAATAAATGGAGAGAGATCACACTAAAACACATCATCATGAAATCTTTTTTTTTCTTTTTAAGATTTTATTTGACAGAGAGATAGCACAAGTAGGCAGAGCAGCAAGCAGAGAGAGAGGGAGAAGCAGGCTCTCCTCGCAGCAGGGATCCTGATGCGGGACTAGATCCCAGGACCCTGGGATCGTGACCTGAGCCGAAGGCAGCCGCTTAACTGACTGAGCCACCCAGGTGCCCCATCATGAAAGCTTAAAAGAGATAACAATAAAATTCTTAAACTCTTCCAAGGGGCGCCTGGATGGCTCAGTTGGTTGAGCATCTGACTCTTGCTTTCAGCTCGGGTCATGATCTTAGGGTCATAGGATTGAGCCCCAAGTTGGGCTCTGCACTCATTGGGGAGTCTGCTGGAGATTCTTTCTCTTTCTCCCTCTGCACCTCCCCCACCTCTCACTCTCCCTCTTTAAAGTAAATAAGTAAATCTTAAAAAAAAAAAAAATTCCTGAACTCTTCCAAAAAGAAGAAACATATATGAGAAAGAGAAATCAAGTAGCACTAGACTTTTTAAGAGCACCAGAGGCTAGATGACAATGGCAACAGGTCTTCAAAATTCTGTTATTTTTGACAAAGAATTCTAATCCTAGCTTTCCTACCAATCACATGTGAGTAAAGATATTTTCAGACATACTAGGTGTGCAGAAAAGAGTAACACAGAAAGACCCAGAATGTGACAGAAAAGCCTGCTGGCAAGGTTGGCCATTGGCTGGTGTCTGAAAATTTAGATTTTGCGAACATTCCCACAACTCCTAGAACCAAGGGGCTCTCAGCACCTGAACTATTTGTGTCAACAGCATAGTATCTGGAATTTTGGTACATGTCAGGAAGAGGGTACCTACATGAACAGCCCCAGTAAAAACTCTTGGGCACTGAGTCTCTCATGAACTTCCCAAAGAGACAGTTACACCCTTTGTGACTCCACTGGGAAAGGACTCTTGGAAGCTTGTGCCCCTAGTGCCTTTTCCCTTTCTGATTTTGCTTGGCTTCCTTCCACTGTAATAAACCACAGTCACAAGTGTCACTATATGGAGTCCTCTGAGAGCTTCTAGAGCATCAGCAAGCCTGGGAGTGATCTGGGGGATCCCCAGCACCCTAGGTCAGGAAATTAACCTCCCATGTATCTTACCAAGGATGCTTCTGGAGAATGCACCACACAAAATGAGCAAGTAAACCAAAAAAGAGGAAAAGTGGAATCAAAGAAGACTCCAATACAGAGAAAGAGGAGAAGGATCCAGGATGACCAAGAAAGGAAATCCTAGGAAATCAGCTCTGCAGGAGTCCTACCAGAGCAACTGGTCTAGACAGGAGGAGGATAACAGTAAAAAGAGCTCTAGGTAGGTAAAAAAAATGTAACTAAGGTTTAAACACCTTTATGGAAAAATGCAGTATGAAGAAAGTAACTACAACATGTATTATCCCCACTCGTGCTCTCACTCTTTTTCAAATAAATAAAATCTTTTAAAAAGTCTGGGCGCCTGGGTGGCTCAGTGGGTTAAGCCTCTGTCTTCAGCTCAAGTCATGATCTCAGGGTCCTGGGATTGAGGCCCGCATTGGGCTTTCTGCTCAGCAGGGAGCCTGCTTCCCCCTTCTCTCTCTACCTGCCTCTCTGCCCACTTGTGAGCTCTCTCTGTCAAATAAATAAATAAAATATTTTTTTTAAAAAAGCTGATTATCAGCTCCAGGGGGGAAAAGCTATTTGAGAAGCAATCACAGTATGTTATCTAGCTCAGCAGTAAATAATATTTATATAACCATAGTAATTTAAGCTCTGAATAACGATTTAACCAAAAATTTATTATATCTCAGGAGGGTGAAGGAAAGAGCCAAATCGTCTTATTATCACCTTACCATGGTAAGAAGTTAAAACTCAATGCCTAAAATTGATAAACCAAGAGATACCAGCAGAAACTTGTTACTTAAGAAATACAGAAGTAAATTTCCAAGAATAAAAGTTAAAGATGAAGTTAGAAGAGATGAGATAGTTCCTTGTTATAAAAGCCTTTTAATAAAAGCTTTTATAAAAAATAAACTAAACTAAAAAAAAAAAAAAAAGCCTGACTTTTTCAGGATGCCTGGCTGGCACCGTCGGTTAAATATCCAACTCTTCATTTCAGCTCAGGTTATGGTCTCAGGGCCCTAGGATTGAGCCCTGCGTTGGGCTCTATGCTCAACGTGGAGTCTGCCTGAGATTCTCTTCTCCCTCTGTCTCTTCCCCTCCCCCAAAATAAATAAAATGTTTATCTTATTTTTTTTAAAGGTTTTATTTATTTGACAGAGACAGAGATCACAAGTAGGCAGAGAGGCAGGCAGAGAGAGAGGGAAGCAGGCTCCCTGCTGAGCAGAGAGCCCAATGCAGGACTCGATCCCAGGACCCTGAGATCATGACCTGAGCCAAAGGCAGAGGCTTAACCCACTGAGCCACCCAGGCGCCCTAAATAAAATCTTTAAAAGCAAAAAACTATTTGACTTTCTCAGTCAGCACTGTCCAAAAGAAACATAATCTATATGTAACTCTGTAATTAACTTCGCTGCGGTCACATTTAAAAACTACAAAGAAACAGATGAAATTTATTTTAATAACTGGTTAACCCAATACATCCAAAATATTATCCTTTAAAAATATGGCACTTGCTACATTTTCAGTGTGTAATAAACCACAAGCAACCAATGCCTACCCTATCGGGTAGTACAGTTTCAGACCGTGCACACGCCCTACAACACAAATTATCTCTATTTTATAAAACAGTACTGATAATGAATGGCTTACCTTCTGTACTTGGGCTTTGACCACCAGTCCTGGTAGCAAGTTATTAAGAGTCCAGTTTTGATCCTCAGTAGCAATGGCAGCAGAAACTTCAGAATGACCAATAGACAGACCAACCACTCCTCCGTTGCCTTTGACCTCCTCAATGATGCAGTGCAGGTACTGTCCCACCTTCAGTTTTGCACCTGCAAGCCCCGGCCCCAGCCCCAGCCCCCAAAAGGAA
Organism: Meles meles; assembly: GCF_922984935.1. Lineage (NCBI taxonomy): Eukaryota > Metazoa > Chordata > Mammalia > Carnivora > Mustelidae > Meles > Meles meles. The sequence goes on along the minus strand of NC_060078.1, from coordinate 62,102,293 downwards.
AAATACCTTCATGAGAAGGGCTCTTTTTTTTTTTTTAAATATTTTATTTATTTATTTGACAGAGAGAGAGATCACAAGTAGGCAGAGAGGCGGCAGAGAGGGAAGAAGCAGGCTTCCTGCCGAGCAGAGAGCCCGATGCGGGGCTCGATCCCAGGACCCCGAGATCATGACCTGAGCGGAAGGCAGAGGCTTTAACCTACTGAGCCACCCAGGCGCCCCATGAGAAGGGCTCTTAACTTGGGCTCAAGCACTATCTGTAAAGATCTATGGTCTACCTGCCCAGTTACCATGTAATACCCACGTTCCCAATCTCTCAGTGACCAATTAAAAGAGGGGAATAAAGTGACCCTGACTGATTTGGTATCAACACCACTTAAAAATATGAAACTCTCAACAAGGCAGGAAAGGTGTTGGTTCAGAGGCCCAGGAGGCCCAAATTTCAGTGGAATCTTCTAGGTAAGAAAAGTGAAACTGGTCCATTGGATCTCAGACCCTGTCACTCACTGGCCCTTCACACACATTCCCTTTCCTATCAGCTAGGATTAACACTGATTTTAGAAAAGTCAACAGCCTTTGGGGTTACCATTCTGTCATTTTATTCACCAACTGGTATTTACATACCATCCCTGCCTCACTACCATGCAGAGGGCCCTCTTCCTCCCCTCACCTTTGTTCTTCTGTCGGATATACTCCTGGGCTTTCTGCAGTGGCAGAAAGGCTCTGGCCCCACTAACACCAATGTCCATCACATAGCCATGGTCTTCCAGGCTGGACACAGTGCCTGTGAGCAGCTGGAGGACGAGAAAGCATTCCCCAGAGTTCAAAAGTCAAAGATAATGGGACACACAACAGAAATCCATTACCAAACACAAATGTTCCCACCATCAATCTTGACACATCATCCCATAAACCTCCCCCAACAACTTCGGTCCCACTTGAAGATAGAAAAAGGAAAGACATCAGCTTTCATTCTCCCAGGGCTTGAGGAATGTTATGGTTTCCAGACAGCAAGAAGTGTTATACACAGCTGAATGGAATGAAAAAGAGGGGTTTCTCCCCTAGAGAATTTTCAAAAGACAGGAAAGACTATTGTTACACAAAGAGGAGTAAACCAGATTGCCCTGCAAGGTCACTCCCAGAGCCATGACTAATCCAGAACCACTCTTCTAGCTGTCACTACGTCTTTTCTAAGTGTCTCCAAGACTTAAAAAAAAAAAAAAAAAAATCTTGCCAGCCTCCTTTACATTTCATGGGAAGCAGTGTGAAATTCAAATCTGGCTCTTACCATTTGGTCTTTGGCAAGTCATAAACCTGAGTCCATTTTCCCAAATACGTTAAGAGGAATATCTACCTTCTGCCTCACAGGATTGCTGTTGAGAATTTCTTCAGATGAAATGTCTAAAACAGCCCCTGCCAAACAGCAGGCTTTTGACATTTGTCAATTTCCTGCACCTTGGCTTACTTTTATTCCCCTTTCTGGCCAGCTTTCAGGGCCTGTCCCAAACTTGTTGCTTCTAACTAAAAGTTAAAAAATCATATTGATCTCCTTTCTCTTAATTACACGAGCACCGAGATGAGTGCAGTTTATGAGTGTGTTTTATACCTACCAGACGTTGGGACTCAGAGAACAGGACTAACTTCTCCTGACTCTCCATAGGACTGGGAGACTCACAGTAAGCTATCCATCAGTACAGCGGATAGACTCATTGCCCTATCTACCCTGTTTCTGACTTCATCTGCAAAGAACAAATCTTGGTAAGTAAGGTACTTTGAGGAACTCCTCGCCCTGCTAAACCTCCTTGGAGGTAATTTTTTTTAAATCGGCCACCAGTGAATTTTCCCTTTCCCCCCTCCAAGGTATTGTGATTAGGCTCAAGCCTTCGATTTCCATTAAGTACCCAAGCACCCTGGAGACCTTTTCCCCAGGAAAAAACCCACCCCTGTGTATAACAGTTAAGCTGAAAGTAAAAGGTGGTCTAGATACTCCCTAGGAGACAAGGCAGGGAAAAGGCACATTGTCTGCTCCTCTTCCTTGACACCATACGTACCATGCCAGGCTTCAGGGCCTCAGCACTTAGCACTTCGTTGACATTTCTGGGGTTCAGAGATAACTTGACACTCTTTTTGCCCCTCTCTGTAATGCCCACACTGCTCACCACACACCTCACCAGCATGCCAGGTGAGAAGAGTTCAGGCAAGCCGACCAGGTCCTGCATAATACAAATGAGAACAATCTGATACCCACTCCTCCCATGAACCAACATACCACTGCCCACCCCTCGCTCTGTGGGTTCTCATCCTCAGACCCCAAAGAGCCCAAAGAGTGCATGAAGAAAGTAACCACTCGCCAGAGGAATAGGGATCTGTGGCCAAGTCACAGTCTTCAATTTCAGCATAAGACCTCCAAATATCTCCACACAACAGGCAAATGTAGATGATTTGTCAAGAGTCGTCTGTATTCACGTTCTCCACTCTTTATCTCCTGCTCACCCTTCAGCTCACTGGAACTGTGGTCCACCCCTCACCCACCACTTTAGCTCCCAATAAAATCGCCAGCGATTTTCATGGTGCTAAATCCAATAACCTGTTTCGCAGTCCTTCTTATATGTGACCTTTAGAGAGCATTTATCACTGGCTGGGGCACCTGGGTGGTTTAGGCAATTGAGTGTCTGACTCTTGGTAAGCTCTGGTCATGATCTCAGGGCTGTGGGATGGAGCCCTGCATGGGGTCTGTGCTCAGTGAGGAGTCTGCTTGAGATTCCCTCCCTCTCCTCCTGCCCTTCCCTGCTGTGCACAGATGTGTGCATGCGCTTTCTCTCTCTCAAATAAATAAATAAAATCTAAAAAAAAAAGTACTCAAGACTCAAGTCTTTCTTGACTTCACTTGAGTCAAGTCACTTGTCAAGTCACAAGTCAAGTCAGTATTCACTTGAGGGTCCATCTTTCAGTCTATTCTCACTTTTTCCGCTCCTTCTAGACCCTTCTTCCCTCTTCTAGCTTCAGTTACACCTACGCAGAGTAGTCTCACACATGTATGTGTCTAACCCAGACTAACTACTCTGAGCTCTGAAATAACCTGTCTACTGGATGTTTCAACTGTTCTTCAAATTCAACACAGCAAAAAATAAAATCGTGATCATCTCTCCCAACCCAGGTCCTCTCTCAGGGTTTCTATCTCAGAATGGCAAGGCTGACCATCAACTCACACACAAGAGAAGATTAGGATTTATCCCCCTATCAAATCCATCAGTGGGAACTGACTTGACCTCCTCAGTAGGTAAACCCTAAACACAGCCTGCTCTCAATCTCAGAGCTGGGCTACTATGGTAACCCCTTAACTGGTCTCTAAGCAACTACACGCCTCTTCCATCTATTCTCTATACTGTCTTTGCATCACCTGCCCCAGTGAGAACACTTCAAGGGCTTCCCATTGGTTCTAGAATTAAAAAACAATTTTAACATGGTCCAGCCTCCACCCAGCTGTCCTGCCCCAACCCATACCACTCCCCCTTGCTCTCTCTGCTCTAGCCACACTAGCCTTCTCTGTTCCACATTGTGCTCCTTCTGCCTGAACTCCCTTTCTTCTTTACCCAGTACGCCCTCATCCTTCAGATCTCAGTTCAAGCATCCCTTCCTCAGGAAGTCCTCCAGGCTCTCTGGGCTAAATCAAAATCCTCTTATTTGAGAAAGGAAAAAAAAAAATCCCGTTATAAACTCTTATGACCCCTTGTGCCTTGACTTCTTAGCACTTAGCAAAGTTGTAATTTTACATCTGCTTGTACACCACTTAGTTCCCATCAGAGTACATCCAGGCTTCCCTTACCTTCACAGGTTCTTCTTGAGCCACCTGCTCATTCAGCTTTTTGGTGTAGGCATCACAGATTTCAGTCACTTGCACAAAGCCCCGGAGTCCATTGGGAAGACTAATCACCAGTTCCAGTTCATTTACTTCCTTCACGCAACCCAAAACCCGCATCCCCTCACACAGGGACTAGAAGAGGAAAAGTGAAATGTGCACAAGAGGGAAAAGAACAATGACTGAGGATGCTAGGGGGGGCCTGGCTTCTACTCCCAACAAACAAAACACTTCTGCAGGCTGGATCTGAATCTCTTCCTTAGGAACCATTTAGCTTTTTTTTTCTTTTTTACAACACATACCCAAGTTATAATCTAAAAACGTAAAGAACATTAAAAGACCACTTCACTTCTCCAAAGGAATTTCCATAGCTATGAAATGAAAGAGTAGCAGTAGAAAGGTTTAAAAAGTTATCTCCAGTTCTAACCTATGAATCTACTGAAACACATTTCATGAAGACACAAGCACAATGAGGGACTCAACAACTAAAAAAAAAATGACACATGACCCCAGGCATTGGTTAATACTCAAAGGTGATAATGCTCAATTCTGAGCATGAACTGCAATAATCTTTACGCGTTTGTGTGTGCGCGCACACACACACATGCGTATGTATACAAAAGGAATGGAAGAAACGAGAAAGGGAAGAGCATATAAAATATAAGCAACCCAGGTAATTCATTTAGAACAAAACCAAACTGTAACAAACCTCAATATTAAGAATTTCAAACTTCTCTCTTATAGACTTGCTGCTTTCTCTCTTTTCAGTTTTCAACTTTTTTGTTTTTGCTGGCCCTTTCTGGCTCTTTTTCCTTTTGGTGGATTCCTCTTCAGTAGAAATCTACAGAGGCAGAAAAAAGAAAAAAGAATGAAGAGAAACAATCCTGGGCTTTCCCTTCAACTTCAGGTCACCTGTCACCTTGCTTTGTTACTCCTCCACTGCACCACACCCCCAGTGTTCCTGTAATTCCTGCTCCAATCCCATCTCTTCCATTCTGTCACCAATGCTCCCTTTGCCCAAGATGGGTGTCATCTTCATATTCCCTTTGCTCCCATGTTCTTCCTCCCTTGAGTGGGATGGACACTGGGGTCCCCACTACGAGAAGTAATTAGAAACAGTGTGTAAAAATGGAAGGTAGAGATATCGAGACTCGAGTTAAACTCCCAACTCCACCATAACAAGCTGTGTGGTTTCAGTTAAAATATGTAACCTCTCTCAGCCTATTCTTCAACATGGAATGATGTTCTCTACTCCAGTATAGTGGGGAAGATTACATAAAATACAATCAAATATTAGTTCCCTTCCCTCTAGCATTTGGAGCCTACTCTAGGAGAAGATGAATTTCAATGCAAATTCTGACCATTATATGTGGCAAGGGTCCCATTTAAAAATCAATCACCAACTGCTTTCTCCCCATCCTTTATTTTTAATTAACTAAAGCACAGTTAACACACAATGTTACATTAGTTTCAGGCGTACAGCATAGTGATTTGACAACTCCACACATTATGCTATGCTCACCACGTGTAGCTACCACCCGTCACCGTATGATACCATTACAACACCACTGACTATATTCCCCATGTTGTACCTTTCATGACTTATTCTACAACTTTTCTCTCCAACCTTAAATGACATGGCACAAATTTCCTAAGAATAAGGAACAACAGCACTGTAAACCCAAGTACTAAATGCCATGCTTTAAAAAACAGCCTCATGGTGGTATGGACTCTCTAACAAGTTCAACTTCCAAAAGCAGACTTCAAAAGAAACAAATATGGAAAATACCACATTCTCAAACAAGGTTCATTCTTCACAAGAATAAATGCTCGGTGAGTCTTATCAAACAAGCATACCACTTACATCAAATAAGTTGTCTTGTTCAACTGACTTCTGCAAAGCTTTCTCTGATTTGTGGGTCTTTCTTGTACCCCCTCGGGGGAAGCTTTCTTCCATGGTTGCTGTGTTTCAGTCTCCTAAAAACAATGCAAAGAGTACAGTGTGCTGTAACCTTGGTGCCATTTCCTAAAGGTTGTGATCAGTGAGCAAGAGATAGAGTCTTCTAGCACCAATGTACTAGACAACATTCAGGACTACAAAATAAGACAGTTTGATGCTAGGCCCCAGATAACCCATAATTGTTCTTTCCAAAGATCTCTGCTTCAAAACCACAAGTCCATACATTTTCCTCCATGAAAAGAAGTTATAGATCCAATTTAGTAAATATGATAGAGTAACTGCAATTAAGTCAGAGATACACAAATGAATATATAAGTCCCTATCCTCAAAGAACATGCATGATTTTGGACCACCCGGGTAGTTCAGTTGGTTAAGCATCTGATTCTTGCTCCTGGCTTAGGTCTTGACCTCAGGGTCATTAGTTCAAGCCCCATGCTGGGTTCCACGCTGGCGAGTAGCCTGCTTTAAAAAAATTTTTTAGTAAAAAAAATAAAAGGAACATGCAAAATTTTAAGAAAAATAATTATGCAAATAAAACACAAATTGGGGGGCCTTCCTGGCTAAGTCAGAAGAGCATGCAGCTCTTGATCTCAGGGTCATTAAGTTTGAGCCCCACGTAGGGTGTAAACATTACTAAAATAATAATAATAATAATAAACTTTAAAAAGTAAGTAAAATACAAATGAAACTGTAAACAAAGAAATAGGAAGTGATGAGGCTTCAGTAAAGAAGGCAAGCTTCCTAAAGAAGATGTGTTTGAGCTGTTAAAAGATGAAAAAGATTTTGACAGGTGGAAAAGGAAAAGCAGAAGGAATTTGAGGAAAAGCACAGAAACAGTTAAAGCAAAATATTTCAGTAACCACCAGCAATTTCTCAAAATATCATTCAAGAAGTTGCTGTTTTCTTTCTTTAAAGAACTATTTAAGTAGGCCACAGGAAGAATAAAGTATAATAATCAGAATTAAATTGTAGAATACAAGGCAGCTGTTTTGTGAAAGATATTGAACTAGATATGAACAGTTTAATGTTTACTTTGAAGAGTCAGAGCCTTGAGTAGAGGAAGAAGGAGAATAACAATCAAGAAAAATATACTGCAGGCTATATATTGGACAGGTCGGGAGAACTAAAGGAAAGTAAATAGAGTATAAGTCAATTGCGCTACAGCAGAGAAACCATGCCAATGAGAACTAGGTCTAAGAATGGAAGAGAGCAGAGATTGGTTATGAGAGACCCTGGGAATAAGGATCTAGAAAGCGCTGAGACTGTATTAGAAGTGAAGACCAGTGGAAGCCTTGGATTTGGAATCAGGAATAGGTGGGTGCATGCTCCATAGAAATAGCAAAGAGTCCAGAAGTCTAGTTTGCGAGGAATGTGACCCTTAATGTTATTTCAGACAAGCGGAAACTGAAGCTTCAAAGAGACATCCAGAGGCAAAGAAGGGAGATAAGCAACTTCCCAGAGACAGAGTCTGATGTTACAGGGGCCAGCTTCTGAGCTGCTATGGGGTGGCTGAATCAATAACCACCCAGCACTGTTACGTGCATGGCAAGGACCCAGAGGACCTAGCCCTGGGACAGACCTGGAAGCCACAAGGTTTCCTCCCTTCTCGCCTTTGTTCTCACTCACCAGTCCCGCGACGCCAGCACCTCTCTACTCCAGAACCCGTACGGCTGGAAGTCACACACGCGGAGACCGGTATACCAGGAGACCACCGACGCTATACCGGAAGCGTGGGCGGACCCAACATCCTATTTCCGTTACCAAGAAGAGTCCTACTGGCCGGGCGGAGGAGAGTTAGAAACAGGAAGCGGAAAGGCGGGACTTCAAGCCATAGCCAATCGACGCTGAAGGCTGAATAGTTCTGGTAGTCCAGCGCTGCGGGGGAGGAGGCTTCTTCCGGCAGGCTGCGGGGTTGCTGCGTACGTTGAAGGACACAACCCGCTGAATTGGTGTCTTCTGCAAGGTGGGTGTGTAGACAAGAACCCTGGCTCAGGCCTCGTGCTTCCGCTTTGCGGGGCTGGCATAAAAATCCGACCATTCCTGGTCGAGGAACACAGCTAGGTCTTCGTTGTGGGGTGCGAGGACAGTGGAGAATGGAAAAGGAATTAGGGATAACGAGAGCCGAGGCGCGAGGGGTTGTACTGGGCTGGGAAGCCTCGGGGCGAGGCGGGTAAGAGGTCCCGGAGGCTCCCATGGTTCCCGAAGGCCCTTAGATCGTATATCACAGTAGAGAAAAAAGAGGCCCGCAGCGAAGGGAGTCCCCCAAGGTCACCCAGCAACGTAATATTGAATGGAACTCGGGCTTCTGGCCAGATTAACCTCTTTTCCTGTGTTTGCCTATTTGAGTTTATTTCCCCAGTACTGTGCTTAGGGAGCCGGCCAGCAAGGCCTGCTTTAGCGGCACTGCAGCCTTTGTCAAAGGGAGTGTGTGTGGCCCAGCCCCTGCAGGTCTCCAGGCCCGCAGTAAGCAGCTTATATTTCAGCCTGTGTCGACCAGCCGGAAGGCCTTTCCCAAGAGATAGCCAGAACAGAGAGCTGTATACTCGTTCAAGTGCTAGAGGCTGCTTCTGGGCCCCGAGTAGCTCTCGACTTGGCCTCCTTTTACCTCGTGATCTCACCGTTCCAGGTAGATAGTCAGTCAGGCAGGAAAATAGCAGTTTCAAAAAACAAAGTAGCGAGGACAGTTGGTCACTTTGGGCCTTTTCTGAAATTCCCGTTTCACAGGTGAAGAAAGACGTGGAAGGCTTCATTAATGTTTAATAGCAGTGGGCCGGTTAATTAGAAACAAGAGGTTGCTGGGGGGCGGAGGTAGGAGGGTTCGGATAGGGTGGTTGGGTGATGGACATTGGGGAGGGTATGTGCTGTGGTGAGTGCTGTGAAATATGTAAGCCTGAGGATTCACAGGCCTGTACCCCTGGGACAAAGAATACATTATATGTTAATTTTTTAAAAAGAAGAAGAAAGAAACAGGAAGACCCCATCCTTAGACTTCTCTACAGGCTATCTTTTAACAGTTAGTGCAATTATTGGTCTTAAGTAATTTTTCCGTTGTTGTGTCTATCTAAACTTCGTACAGTTCGAAAGGGAAGAAGGTTTCAGTTTGAGTTATTCCACAGAGGGTGCTCTAGCTACAAGGGTTCCCGGTCTTTGTCCAAAAGTAACTGCATTTTGCTGAAGGGTGCAGACCCCAGTGCTTGTAGGCTTTTGTCCCATTGTTTATTTCACCAGCAACATTTTACTCCCCACTCCTGCCTCCATCTCACCTCCACAAGAGTCTTCAAGACCCAGACGAAATTCCAGTTCCTATACCATGCCCTTTCCAGCAGTCAGATTTAGTCCTCTGTGGAATATCACAGGCTTCCTCCCATACTGTGTAGAGAGAAGTTTAAAGTACTTTAATATTGTTTCATTTGGACACTACCATCCTCCTAAAAATTTCTGTTACACACAAGGTAGTGGGGTTATCAGTTAATAATTTGACCAAGCTCCTGTTTTATGTAGGGTTTCCCCTAGAAACCCACTTGATACCTTAAGAATCCAAAAGTGTGTCATGAAAATGAATGGTGCGGGGGGGCGGGGGGACTATTCCATTAGTAAGTCTAGTAAAATGAAACCGGTACTATAAAAGCTATATTATGAAGATTTATTTTAATGCAAATTTTCCTGCTTGGGCTGAAAGGCCAAGGTCCCTGAGGAGGCCCAAGGAAGCTTGGATTTCCTTCATTGTTCCAAGAACCTTCTTGAAACTGTTTAGAATTAAGGTCATTTGTCCAAATTTTCTTTGCCGATTCTGTGCACGTGAAAGCCTCTGAAGGCCTTTGAATGGTAAATAGGGGGAGTGCCAGTTTCCATAGCAACGACTTCCTCACAGATCTCTCCCTCTTCCATTTCATCAAGAGCCAGCTGAGTCACGGCCACTGCCTACCAATCTCGACCGGACCTCGACCGGCTCGTCTATGTTGCCAATCGACTCGGCGTGGCGTCGGTCGTGGTAGATAGGCGGTCATACATACGAATTGTCAAGTGTTGTTTTGGTGACCTTTGAATGTGCCTTTGCTATTTTTTATTATGACAAATAATATGCCTGTGTAAAATATAGGTACTTATAAATATAACTCCAAAAAGTTTGCTGCATATTTTTCCAGTTTTTCTATATAATTACTAACAAATATTTGGTTTTCTATTACTGCAGTGTCTTTCAAACTAGCTTATATCAGAAATGCCTATTAAAACAGATTACTGGGCCCCAGAGTTTTTGATTGCATAGGCCTGAGGTTGGGCCTAAGAATTTGCATTTTCAACAAGTTTCAAGTGATGCCGTTGCTGCTGGTCTAGGAACCAGACTCTGAGAACCATTTATGTGCTCTGTAATATAATGTCCAAAAGTAGATTTTTTTTTTTAACTGTTTAAGATTGCAAAGGGACATCTTTCTGTTTCAGTACATAAGGATTTGTGCACATTGTATTTCCTCAAATGGAAACCATCATTTTCTCAGTCTCCTGTATGTAGATGGACTTTCAGTTTTTCCAATTTCTTATTTCATGAACAGTATTTCAGTCATTATTCTTGAACCATATAACATGTCTCCCTTTGTGATATCTTTGTAAGGGTAAATTCCTAGAGAACAAATGAACCAGCTACATGAAAGGGTATACTAATTTTATAATTGGATGGGTATTGCAAAACTGTACTTTAGGAAAAGTTGTACCAGTTTATACTCAGGCAACAGAGGAGATGCTTATTTTTCCCAGTCTGATAGTTAAATATTGGCCTCATTGTACTTTCTTTGATCACTTTTATGTTTTCCCTTCTAGTTTTTGTCCTTTATATTTCCCCTTTCCTAAGATAATTAGAATTTTGGCCCGTGTTTTCTTCCAGGATTCTTTGGTTTTACTATTTATATTTAGATCTTTTATCTATTTTGCTGTGAGGAAAAGGTATTCCACCTTTCTTGCTACCACCAATAGCTAGTGTGCGTCCTGGAGGCGGGGGTTAGGAGCTAACGGTACTGCAGCCTAGATGGTGGGTATGTGCTCTTCATAACTAGTTGACAGACTTTGGTAATTTTGGTAGGACTTAATTTAGGTAGCATTTTAGTAGGCTCTCCATCTTTAAGAACTTGAACCAGCATGCTTATTCCTTAAACTGTGAAAGTGATCTTCCAGTTCTTACACTCTGATGTGCATCCCTTTTGTTAAAATGTTAGTTTTTTAAAAATGGAGTATATATCAATTCCATTTAGTAAACGATACTTTCTCTTCCTTCCCATGGAGGTCCTAAATTATTTCATAAGAAAAATTATGAAAGGAGTTGCAAGTTGAGCTGTTTAGCTAGTAGTTACCCTTCTTAGAAATTTTGAAATGTATCACAAGCTCCAACTTTCAACTACTCTTAAAACTGATTGACTCCATACAGTGTAACATGCTGTAGCAGAGCCAGGAATGAAAATATCAAGCAAGACTGGGTTAAAGGAGAGGGGGCCTTGGAGAAAACTGTGTTCTCTTCCTGTGCTAACTGATTTGATGTATGTTTTGGAATGTTATACAATAGCAACTAAGGTAAAGTCATCCTTCTGAAAGTTTCTCTTATCAGCAAGCCTCTTTCAACTATCTTTGCTACTTCTGTGTTGGGCAAGGCATTAAAAAAAAAACTCAATTCTTCTGTGCAATGACTTTTCAGGTTTGTTTTTTTTTTTTTTTTTTGATTAAAGATTTTATTTATTTATTTGACAGAGAGAGATCATAAGTAGGCAGAGAGGTAGTCAGAGAGAGTGAGAGGGAAGCAGGCTCCCCGCTGAGCAGAGAGCCCAATGCGGGACTCGATCGCAGGACCCTGAGATCATGACCTGAACCGAAGGCAGCGGCTTAAACCACTGAGCCACCCAGGCGCCCCGACTTTTCAGGTTTTTAAACTTTAAAAACAAACAAGCAAACGAAAGGGTGCCTGGCTGGCTTAGTTGGTAGAGCGTGTGACTCTTGATCTCTGGGTTGTGAGTTTAAGGCCCATGCTGGGTGTAGAGATAACTTAAAAAAATAAAATCTTTGAAACAGAAAACTTAATTTTCTTTTAAATTGCATCCAAACCAATTTATTGTTGTTTTCTTTTTTTTTTTTTTTTTTTAAAGATTGAAATCATGGCAGGTCCAGAAGCTGATGCCCAATTCCATTTCACTGGTATCAAAAAATATTTCAACTCTTATACTCTCACAGGTAGAATGAATGTAAGTATTGGTGATACCTTTAAGCAGTTATGTTTTAGAATAATGTAAGTGGCAAAAGCTCTTGTTTACTTTCTCTTTTCTTTTTTAGTGTGTACTGGCCACATATGGAGGCATTGCTTTGATGATCTTATACTTCAAGTTAAGGTCTAAAAAAACACCAGCTGTGAAAGCAACATAAACAGTAAGGAACTGACATATAAGTTTGTAACAGCCATTTTGTTGTTAGGGCTTTTCCCCTCACTATGGAAGTAAATTGTCACTGTACAAAGTTACATACAGGAGGAAAATACTGTTCATATCCCATTACCCTGACAATTTTTGTTAACATTTTGGTTTGGCTCTTTTTATTATTTTTTCTTTGGTTTCCAGTGGCTATGAGTCATGTCTATAATACTGTCTTATAACAAATATTTTCTCTATTATTTGAATGCATGAGTATTTATGGATATATGATTTATATCTGTTTCCTATTGAAATTTTTTTAAAATACAGATAACATTGCACTGAACACTTGAGCATGATGTGTTGTCTGTATGATAGTTTTAGGCTTAACTGCTTTCCCCAAGGGTTAATGGGGCACCCAGCTTTAATAGAGGGTGTCTCTTTTGCCCTAGCCAGTGCTGAATAATCAGTTTCTTATCTTTGTTCATTTGATGAGTGAAAATATCTTTTTGATGAAGTTACACATTTTTCCCATTTGTTTACCATTTGTATTTTTCTTAACATTCCCTTTATGGTTTTTCATTTAACAATTGAGTCTTTCTCTTTAGGAAGACCTTATTTCTCTTACATAAGCCCTTTATGTAATAATTATTAACCAACCTTATAAGTACATTGCAAATATATCTTATTTTTTTGCTAGTTTCAGATTTTTATGCATAATTTTATATTTTTATTCAATTCCCATAGATTTCATTTTCTTCTTATGGTACACCACAACCTCCATTTGCCCATGTTTGAGTGAATAAATCCTTGTTTTGGTAGTAGATGATGTGCAGAAAACCCAAAACCCAGATCTTAATCTACTGTAGCTCCCCACAGAAAATTTTTCCTCTGCTATTAAAAGCTTTTCCAATCTCAAAACTGTTGAGTACATACCCCATCATGCAGTGGTCCATGACTTACTCCTGACAAATAGGTAGTCTTTGCCCATTTTTCCGTATTAGGTACCTCCCAACTTTGGGGAGAATGGTAGTATCCCCATTATAAAAATGGATAAATTTTATCTGATACGTTTACTACTGTTTAAAATGTACTTTGTATACTAGACTTTTCCAGTAGCATACATTCGTGGTCATGCTGAAGTCAGCTCCTTTGTTAAAAGTAAAACATTAGGTTAAACTGTATTAAGCTGTGACATTTTGGAGTGGTTACTGACTCTGAGAATCTGATGAATTTGCATTCAGTTTCAGGGGGTTAAGGGATAGTCCTATACTGGTAATGTCTTACACTGAATGTCTTAAAAATAGAGTTGAACACAATTGTGTCTAAATTATTTTTACTTTTTTTATAGGATTTTAACTTGTACCTCATCTGTTAAGTTCCCATGCCTGGAGAAGCTTTTGTCAGCTCATCATGTGATATTCAATTTGTACAATAAATTATGAACCTGGAAAAGCTGGTTGTCTTTATTTACAATATATCAAAAATATAAAAACTGTACAAAATGCAACGAAGGCAAAAACTGGCAGTGACTTGGTCTAAATCTTTTAGTTTCCAAAGCAAGGCTCAGTACTGGAGGTAAGCAACTGAAATGTCTGTCTGACTTCAAGTGTACTAGGTTTTATGTAGCTGTTTTAGCTGAAGTAGAACATGGAAGCTAAATTTCTTCACCTGGTTTATAGTGTTTGGGTGCACTCAGAATCCAACAGGTATAAATTCAGATGTCAGTGGATGGTTGTACTTCATCTAGTTCTTAGAAATTGTAGTTCACCCTACCCAATAACATACATTCCACTAATCATGGGCCAAGCAAAAATGTTAGTGGATCATTTAACATAGTACTTGAGTGCCATACAGTAACTACATTTTTACAGCAGAAACATACATGCTCATAGAATTCTTCAGCTAAAATTCAAGATGGTATTACATTACTCAGTTTGAATCTTGAAGCGGGATGAATTACTGAAGTCAATTGATTTTTTTTCTAAACATAATAAATTAAAATAGCATTTGAACAGAAAATGCATAGTTTCCACACAATCCAAAGCACCATAAATGTCCCCTCCACGAACATAATACCTCTTATTCAACTAACGGAAATTAGTTAAATGTGGTTGCTATAGAAACGTGGAACTGTCCTGTTCAGATTTTCCAAGCAGCATCCTTCCAGATCCATATAGACAAAACATTCTTTGTAGCTTAAATATTAATCACTGAGGTATTTGCTTTTCGTCTCCCTTTTTCAAACAGTAGCTTCCGAAAGGTCTTTAATACCGATGATTTATTGCGGACTATAAGCTCCTGCAGCTAGAACCAAGTTTCTTCGAGTAAAATGGAGGTGTACAACTGGTGTTGATTTGGTCATATATGTTCCCAACAATAACTCCTGTGAATTCTCAGGTAAATTTATATGCCCAGTGGCTGTAGTAAAGTCATCGGTCTCTAAATCTTCAAATGCTTTGACAGCATCCCACAACCGGACTGTATTATCCATTGAACCTAACAGGAAGTCAAAGAAAACCATTTAGTAGCATCTACCATATTTAGAGTCTGACATATAGTTCATATATTTACTGTATATTTATGGTGAAAAAAATCTAAACTTGATTAATAAGCTCTTCCTTCTAAAGGACCATTTCAATCAGTTTAATCTGAGACGTCAACACACATACCAGGGGATACTCTGGAATCATGGCTAAGAGAAGCAAAAACCTAACACGGTCAACCTAAGTGTTTCATTTCAACATACCATTTACCCTTTAACACAAAGCCATGTCTAGTCATTTACCTGATGCCAAAATTTCACCATCTCTACTAAACCTAAGGGAACAGACTGTATCAGTGTGGCCTTTTAATTCTCCAACCATCAAACCATGTCCAATATCCCAAAGGAGTACTCTGCCATCTGTGGCTCCTGTAGCCAGGAATCTCCCATTGGGAGAAAATGTCAAGGAATGAATTGGTCCCTAGAAAAGAAGTCCAGGGAGAGAATCAATAGTGGGTTAAAAATATCTCAAAGTAAGAGAAAGTTAGAGTTTTAAAGCTTAGTGGAATTGAATAGTTTCTTTAAAATGTGTTACTAGTTAATTTTTGAAATAATTTTATCTCAAAAACCTTGTATGCCATAATAATGAAGGTATAAAATACCTTGTGTCCAGTGAATATTCTTACACAGTTTCCATTCAGGACATCCCAGAGCCGCACAGTTCTGTCTGCAGAGCCCGTAGCAACATAATTAGAATTTGGATGGAATCTGGTACAATTCACATCAGCAAGATGGCCAGCAAATATCCTTAAAGGCTGATAGTGGTCTGTAGCCCAGAGCCTTTTAAAAAAAATGCATTGAAAGAAAAAGTAATAATTAACTGCCAAAACTCTAAAATAAATACAGAAACACCCATGTGAGAAATTAGCTCCAAATAGGTCCCCCTCACTGGCTCCATGAGGGAAAAAAAAAAATGGAATGAGATGAAATAACATTCTTAAGGAAAACTAAGTTGATCTAGTACAAAATTTTTTTAAACTCTAGTTCTCTGTATGTACCCACCTTTCCTACCCCAATTCCTAGTCTAACCCATAGAAAAGTGTTTTTTGCTAGTTTTGGCCACCATAAAATAACTTTCTAACCTGAGTTACCTCATCCTGAACTTTCAAGGAGATCACAGGAAAACACCAGCAGTGCTCATAGTGGTAGTGAAAATCTAGCTGGTGGGAGCTTGAGGGGGAAAAAAGGAGGACTCTTGATATGGACATAAATGCAGACATAGTAATACTCCCCAAATTCATTTTCAAATAAGGAGCTATAAATGCTGACAATCTCAAAAAGTTGATCCCAAATAAGTGAAGTGAAAATGAGTTTGGCTGGAGCTTGTAATTCCCTTAAAAAGAAACCATTCTGCCATTCATAAGATCACAATGTTCTTACCGAGCTACTCGATCGTGGCCCCCTGACACAAAATAATATCCATATGGAGAAAACTGTGTGTCCCATACTGGGTAGTTGTGTCCTTTATATCCCACCAAGCAAGTAAATGTTTGAAGACTCCACAATCTAACAGTTCCATCCTCTGAAGAGGAAAGCAAATAGTTCCTGAGAGAAGAGAATGTGATACATTTGATTCCCAGAATCAAATAGTTACCTGTCCATTTTCTCTGTACATTTGAGTATGATAAGTACAGCTAACTGACATGCTACATCTTTTACTTTATACAGGGAATTCACAGTAGATAACAAAAGTTGAAAGTAATAACCAAACTAATGTTAGCTCTAATACTCTACATCTACTGAGCACATACTAAGTGAGGTTAGATCTTTTTTTAAGATTTCATCTATTTATGAAACACACAGAGAGGGATCACACAAGCAGGGAGAGAGGCAGGGAGAGGGAGAAGCAGGCTTCCCGCTGAGCAAGGAGCCAGATCCCAGGACCCTGGGATTATGATCTGAGCTAAAGGCAGACACGCAACCTGAATGAGCCACCCAGGTGCCCCGAGGTTAGATTATTTTTAAAATACAACAGAAAAACCACACTTCTTATAAAAAATTATACCAAAGGGTACCAACAGAAAGTCAAAAAGGTTAATTGAGAAGCTAAGAAATGTGATATAAGATGTCACTTAAAACTCAATTTTTACTTTAAAATGGAGATGCTCTTTTCCTCTCTTGACTTGCATAACCTTTTAATAGGAAATGTTTTTTGATTAAAAAAAAAACTATAGACATTTAAGTAATAATTTAGCTTTTTCAGAGATAAACACAAAGCTGGATCACTGAAACTATTATGGTTTTTACTGAAATTAGAGGTTTCCCTCAAGTAAAAAATGTATCATCTGGCTAAACCCTATCAAGATTTCATAAAGATGAAAATGTTGATGGATTGAAAGCTATTATCCAATTAAGATACAAATGGTTATTATGAATATAAAATTCCCTCCCATTTTCACAGAATATTAGAGATCATGAAAAATAAGCAAATACCTATTTGTGGGTTTCAAATTCTCTTTTCAGTATCCTCTTAGTTCTTTTGATTACACAAAATCTTTAATTGATGGCTAACATGCCTTTACTATCAGGAATCTGTTCTCAATTTGGAGATGATGGAATACAGCAGTAGCCACAAACCCAAGGCAGGAACCCAAAGAAGCAATGCAGCCCCTATTAGGGTTATACAAAAACTGAAGCTAATTTTTAAAAACAATAAACCCTGAGGCTGTGCATCTTTGATTCTATAAATCTGGGTATATATTAAATTGCTATCTTGTACACCAGTACCCCAAGATGAATTAGCAAATGGCAAGATTTTAAAAGATAATGCAGAAGAGGCAGCCATGAGATTTCTCTAAGAGAATTTTTCCCAACATGTTTCCAGTAGTTAACTTATATATTATCTCAATATAATACAGCAGTATTTAATTTTTCATTGTTTGCATGTTACCTATCCGGACTGAAGCTGGCTCCATAGACAGGCCCGCTATGACCATACAAAATCTTCAACTCACTTGCTGTTTTCTCATCCATTATTCTTTCTAAGACATCATCTGATTCTTTGTCTATGAGGCTAAGATCTAAAACGGTCCAAAAATATTGATATTTTAAAATATATTCATTTTTTTTTAAAGTACATTCATTAGAATATTTCAAGGCAATCACATCATGGTTCACAAGAACTAAAATCTGAACAGTCCCCCTACATACCACCCACAGCGTTGATGCCTCTAACCAACCCAGTATACAGAAGAGGAAACTCGGGTTCAGAACAGTTAACAATTTGCCGGAGTGCCCATAGCTGCTCAGTGTCAGAACTATGATTAAAATTCAAAGTAACCTAATATATCATACACAAACGGAAACTATGGAAGTATTAAAATTTTTTTGAAAATGTATTACCTTGTTTAAATAATACATTTAGCAAAAAACTCTTTAAAAATACTAAAACTAATTCTTTTTAAGCCATTTTTAGAGCTAAAACAGAAAGTACTCTCCCATTATTCAAAGGCATTTTTAAAATTCACAGGCAAACAGTCATAAAATTAGATTTTAAACTCATGGAGTTTTCTAGCCCAACCCCCTCATTCTACAGATGAGAAAACTGAGGCTCCAAAAAGTTAAACCAGTTTAACACCCCAGTCTCCTGATTGCCACTCCAATGCACTTTTTGCTTGGGAATGTTAGCATTTTGAGCTAAAGTAAAATCAAATGAAATTCTGTTGAGATCACAATCTCTTATGCATACTCCATGGAATCCAGATTGGTGTAAACTAAGGGCAAGTTCACATCCTCACAAGTCATCTCAGTTACCTGCTGCTTGTTTAACACTACGAAGCTTTTTAGGTGTCACAGACCACACTCTAACAGTTGAATCTGCAAAACCTCCAGCAATCAAACTAGAATCATCAGTGACATCCACTGCAGTGAGGCCCTGCCAATAAAAAAATAAAAACTTTATACTACACAATATGGTCTTGGGGAAAAAAATCACATCTTAGAAACAACATAATGATAACTTTCTCTCATAGAAAAGATTTCATTCTCCCATGAAACACTGTTTGAAGGTATTTACTTTGAGAACATGTCACCATTCACCCCTTTTGTCCTCCAAATTTAAAGCACATGATATGAAGAAAATGATAATCATTTTTATACTTTAGTAAATATATCCTCAGCAGTTTATTACAATCTATAAAAACATATAGAATCCTTAATAAAAAGTATTAAGTTTATATAAGCCAAGTTCAATAGAGCTAAACTACAGTTTCCTCCTCGTCAAAAGCTAATAGAATTCTGATTAGTAAAACAAGGGACACACATAAGCAACATTCTGGCACCTGCAAGTTGCTAAAGGTCTTTTCAACATTGTCTTCTAACTATTCCAAGCAGTGTCCAATTATCCTTTCCTAACTTCTGTCTTCAAGCTATATTTACATCAAGAGTCTAAAAAAGAAAACTCCGTCTTAGTTAACGCAGCTAAGTTTCTTTTAGTGGTAAGTCACCATATTACACGACTCTCCAGCCAGAAATTGCACAATTATCTTACTAACCTGGTAAGCATTGAGGAATGTATAGAAACAAATGGAGGGTAAACAGTCTGGCCCAAGGCGGACTCGTTTGGTGGTTTCTTTCATATTCATTATCTTATCCAACTTATCTGAGTCTTTCAACTCTGGAAGAGGGATTCTGTGAAAGAAAAACAGACTGAAAATCACTCTATTAAGAAACTGAATTCTCTGTAATAACAGTTCATTTTAAACCTCCACACATGTTCCTGAAGTTTTTTCCTCACCTGTTTTGAGGTGGAGCATTGGGATCTTGTTTTTTGCTTTTGGATCCAATGCTATCTTTTTTAGGCTTCTTCTTTTTAGGTTTTCCTTCTTCATTTTCTCCTTCCTCATCTTCATCATCTAAAGGCACCTCAATTTCTGGCTCTTTTAATAAACCAAAAAATACCTACAAGTCAAAAGAGCCAACATTTTCAAAATTAATATTTCACTCATTACTATATCATTTTCATATCTTGATAGGATGAATCAGGATTACAATACAGTAATTTATACCCTGAAACAGATTCTGTACTTATCTACCCAATAGCCAATCTCCCCGTCCTCCTTACTAACAGAACCCTGATTTTGTTGGAGCAGCAATATGCTCAGTTAAATTATTTCTGTTTCCAGACTCCCCTGCAGGTAGGAATAGCCATATAAAGTCATTCTGGCCAACAGATGTACACACAAATATACTGCGTAGGGTTTTAGGAAAAAAATACTATTTTCCTGATAAGATTTAGCAGGGATATGCCTCCGTCCTCCCCCTTCTGCCTTCCTGGAATGCAGGTGCAATGCTGGAGCTACAACAGCCATCTGTGAGCACAAAGAAGAAAGCCACATTCTAAAGATGATGGAGGAGAAACTAGAAGGAGCCCTTATGCCAGAGCAAGAGGGCTCTCTTTTGCAATTCATTATATGAATGCAAAATTCCTTGTTTCAGTCACTGTAGTCAGGGTTCTGTTAAATGCAACCATCCCCAAATTCTCACTAATTTACACATCATCCTTAGAACATGAAACTTAGCATACAGGGTTCAGTTATTCCCAAACTAGCTATAAGAAAAATGTGTATATTATGTAGATGGAAATGCTACAGTTTTTCATAATCTGCATTATATAGTTCTTAGGTTTATTCCCATACCTTTGATTTGTTTGCCTCTCGTTTAGCCTCTCCTGCCAAACTTCCCACCATCGCATCTATCTGTTGCTTACTACGCGGCATCCCATCAAAGATGTCAATGTAGAGGTGCTCCTGAACTATGTTCCATATCTGATTGTTCTGTTTCTCCTGAAGATGCCTCTTCAAGAGTTGGTACGAGTCACGGGAAATACGCAGAACAAATTTACTTGTTCGAAAATCCAACATGGTCTCATTCCCTTTCATGTGTTCCTTTTTGGTAAGACTAGATAATACTCGTAGGTCATCCTGGTAATAACATTCCTGATCTCCATGGAACCTGTTTCAGTGATTTTAAAAAGTCATTTTTCAATGTAATCATTAAGGGATCTGCTCTCCCCCATATATTTATAAACATCCCAGAATATTTTCAATGTAGCAGTCTGAATAATCCTGGACTAAGCTACAGGATCAGAAGTAACTCATTTCAAAATGATCACAATTCAGTTTCTGAATTCATCCTGAAATTTAAAAATTTAATTCTCTAATGAAATGTACCATTAACATTTTAAGAGAATTTGAAATAAATACCATAAGTGAATGAAAGATATCCACCACTGGTAGACATTTGAATTAGAATTTCTGCTTTACTAAATTTTTATATTCTCTCAAAACCACTTTTAAAAACTTTATTATGGAAAGTTTCAAACACATACAAAAGTAGAAACTATAATTAACTCAAAGTATAATTAACTCAATGAACCTATCAGCCAGCCCCTTATAATATATAATCAATTATTATATTATAATTACATTATAATATATAATATTGTAATATTCAATACACGGCATTCTCATAAAACCCTACATTTTCAATGAGTTCTTGTATTCTTCATACCAGACATATTTATTAAACATCAGTATAATAATATGACTAAACGACAAACAAATGTTGATACCAAAGAATGAACACTTCTATTTACTCACCATTACCAAAGGTAATTAAGTAAAGCTTTCAGCCTTGGTAGACAATTAGTAAATTTAAGTGTACTTTTGTTTCTATAAATCTTAATATTCCTGATAAAGTAAAATTAAAGATCATATATTTGGCACTCACTAAGAGCAGCAAACAATGCAAAAACATTTAAAGAACAATGACTAAACATAAGATATTAGGCTCTAGCTCTGATACACAGCCAATAGATGCCTAAATTGTGACCCATGTTACCCTCTTGAGACTCATCAAGACATGAACTAAGGGTTTCTGTCCAAGATTTCAGTGAAATTAGAAATCTCAGCCTCTTGGTGTTCACATCAATTACGGCCCATAACCTCATCTGAGCATGGTGTCTGGGCAAAGGCTGAGATTGTCCATAACGAGACAGAGTTCCCCAGGATATTCCAGTTCCTATGTAAGAAGATGGCTATCTCATGGGACTGGGAGAGAAAGAGGTTTTTTGATGACAATACTGTAAGAAAAATTAGGTTAGAGTATAAGTTCTGTCATCAACAGCCTTTGTTAATTTTTTGAAAAATGTTGAGCTACAGAACATTTGCTTATAAGCCTTCTGTTAGGCACCATACAATAATGAATGGACATAATGGCAAAGAAGCTAAGTGTCCGGAGTTCTATTATTCCTGTATTACCACTACTTGTGTTATCTGACAAATGCCGGCTTTTGGGTCTATTGCTTGCACTAAAATGCTCTCATTCAAACTGTTAAGTACTGCCTCCTTTTTAACCACTCCTTTCTTTGGCTTCTATTAACTCAATACCCTCCCCGTCTTCTTCCTACTTCTCTGACCTCTCCTTATACCTCTTCTACTTGGCCATCTCTTCTACTCTTTTTCCATCTCTCCTACTCCAAATGTTGGAGTTACTCAAAGCCCAGGTCTAGCCCTCTCGTTGACTTATTTCATAACTCCCATCCCCTCCCCAGACAATCTCATCCATATCCATCAATATTACACACAACTCCACTTTATGGCTCTAGTCCCTACATCTCTTCAGAGCTCCAGAACTTTTTATATCATTCACCTACCGACTTGGTATCTCTTAAATGAGTCAAAGGCATATTCAAATCTGAAGTCAAGATTACTCCACAACCTGACAAACCAGGTCCTCTTCCAGGGTTTTCTCTCTTAGTGAAGGGCACTCCCCCATCCAGATGGGGGAGCCAGAAACCTAGGGGTTATCACCCCTATCACCTCCATATCCAATCCATCACCAACTGCCCCACCAATATGTTACTTATTTTCACAAACACTACTGTATCCTTGTCTGGTGTTTCTCAACAGACCATTTTGGGCCAGAACAATTCTTTGCTACGTGGACTACCTGCACATATTAGAACATTTGGCATCCCTAAGCCACCCGCTCTTCCCCCATTCTAGTCATGACAACCAAAACACCTCCACACATTTTCAAGTAGCCCAGGGGAAGCAGGAATACTACTACTCTGGGTTGAGAACCACTACAATAACCTTCCAAACTTCACTCTAAAGTCACTCTGTTCCCCCTCACCACCATCTATTTTCCCAACCGCATAAAGGTCCTTTCAAAATGCAAATCAGGGTCCTGGCTGGCTCAGGTAGTAGAGCGTACAACTCTTGACCTCAGGGTTGTGAGTTCCAGCCCCACACTGGGTGAAGAGATTACTTAAAAAATAAATAAATAAAATTTTTAAAAATGCAAATCTAATAATGACATGGTCCTTCAATGACTTCTGTAGCAGAGACACCTCACTGTCCCCAAACATCCATTTTTTTCCTTTCTTCCTCCACGACAGAATACCTGAATATGAGCTGAGCACATAAACACCTAGGCAAAGGCCACACATCTTACTTCCCTTGTAGGTAATTGTAGCTGTTGCCCAACGACATAAAAAAAAGGAAGAGGTGTGTGCAACTTTGAGGAATGATGTGCCCTCCCAGCTGACTATAGCACTGATGTGATTGCTCAGAGCCAAAGAGCCATCTTGTGCCACAGGAGGAAGCCACATGACAAGGATGGAAGAGCATCTAGACGGTGAAAGCCTAGGTTCCTGGTAATCAAAGACTCTATACCAGGCCTAGACTGCCTAATCTTTATGAGAGAGAAATAAACTTTGATCGTATTTAAGCCTCTATTGTTTGGGTTTTCAGTCACTCTCAGTCTAATCTAATCCTAACACAGCTTCCTATTGCTCTTAGGATAAAAACAAAAAATAAACTTTTGTTTTATTTATGCCATTATTGTTGGAGTTTTCAGTGAATCTCAACCAGATATAATGTTACCCAATACAACCCATGACTGTTCTCAGGAAAAGCAAAGGCCCTCGACATGGCCTGAGAACCTGCTTTTTCCAGCCCAGCTTCGAACCCATATTCTGCTCCAGCCACACTGGCCCTCTTTTGTCTCTGTACCTACCATGATCCTCCCACCAGAGGTGTCACACATGCTTTTCCCCCTTCTCTTCATCTGGTTAGCTCCTACCCAATCTTCAGATCTTACCTCAAGCATCACTTCCTCTGGGAGCCTTCCCTGACTTCTCCAATTAGATCACACTCCCTCTTTTTAGGTTCTCCTAGCACCAAGTACCTCTCCTTCATGAAATACTTTCTCAGTTACAATTTGTTTGGTTACAGATGTGTATATACATTATATATATGAGCTATATATATATAATATATATAAAATTCACATACTTCTCAAAAAATGATTTTGCTTCATTCTCATGTTGATTGTAGACTAGTTCCAAGTACATGTGTACAAACAGAGGATAAAAGAGTTGAGATAATTCTGCCCGATGGCAGTCCAAGGAACATTCAATGAAGTGTTTCAGTCCGCTATAGTATTCTTCATACATTGTGGGGTCTCCTTGTTGGTTGTAGGCTGACAGTACAGCACTGACATCCGGCTGGTCTTCTACAGCTACACTTCCAACTGTTTAAAAAATGAAGAACAACTTTCAAAAAATGTATTTCAAAAATATATACCAAGTGACTAAGGCTGTTTTGCTACGGTCCAGAGGTAAACTGTTTCTTAGATGTTTGTTCCTGTCCTCTTAAAGTCTCTTCCCCAAAGCGATCACACAATCTGTCAAGGGACTGTTTCAGTCCCTATCCAAAACTCCTTCAGCTTGTCCATATCTTAAAATAAAATGTTCAGAGCAGTAACAAAAAGGTTCAGTATTTCTCCTGCAGTTGCCTCAAAGACAAATTTCATAAAACACGATACGTGCAAATCAAACAATTACATTAATCTTCTCTCAAGGCTCAGTGTAAATGGCACCCACCACCACCAAGATATGCCCTGAAGTAATATTTTTAGATCTCTGAGCTACTAAGTATTTTGTGACTTTCCTGTAACACATCCTAACCTGTAGGATATGTGTACATCTATCACTCCTTATAAAGTGCAAGCATTTCAAGAGTGTGATGGATGAGCCTTATTTGTTTCCAAAAGATAACTCAATCTACATGCTTAAAATAATTCCCATAAACACCATTCCAAGGTAGAAAACACGAGCATTTATTTGGAATATATCAATACCAAACAATGATACACCTGTCAATCTTATCAAAGGTTGATTGTTGGAAAATTTTAGGTTGTAATTATAATACTGCTGTGCTCTTCACTGCACAAATGCTTTAAGTTCTTTTGGTTATTCTGATGGCCTCTTTTCCTTCTTACTGGTTTCTGAGTTATGATAGGTCAAGCTTCTGAAGAGATGAGAGATTACAGAAAAATAACCAACATAATCCATCTTATAGTTCATTCATAAAGTTCAGCATTCAGAAAACATTCCCTTCAGTCACATTTTTGCACATTTCTATTTGTGGGACACAATGCTACATATTCATACTTCACTTCTGGCAAAGCTGCAAAGATTGGGTCTCATAAATAGAGATTAATTTGGCTAGAGTCTCTGCACTAGATAACTTAATTCAATAAATGTTTATCATCAGCTCAGGATCACCTCTGAGACCATATGCTGTGTATGAATTTTACTGCACACACTTTGCAACACAGTTGCTAGGAAAAGGCTGGGGAGGGTGGTTTCAGGTGTTAAGTGTTAGGTGCTAGGTATATATGTATCAGTACCAGACATTTTATATATATGTATTATATCTGAGCCTCACAATAACCCATTTTAAAAGGGGGCCAAAAAAAAACCCTTAACCTCAGGAAGAGCCGCATCACACAAGTAAAAGCAACAGAGACAAGAGACTGAACCTAGGTCTATCCAAAGCATACTCCTAAATGAATGGTTCTCAACCTCTGCCACACATTAATAATCCCTTGGAAGCATATATTCAAAAATGGAGATTCCTAGACTCCACCTCTACATGATCTGATTCACTAAGTCTGAAGTGACGCCCAGAAATCTGCATTTCCCAAAAGGCTTAACACTAGTTAGCCTAATATTTTGCGAAATAGTGGCTACACTATGTTCCATCACTCCCTGGCTGTTTGGTCCAAAGCAAGTCCCTTGGCCTTTCCGAGTCCGTTTTCTCTCCTCTAAAACAGAGGTAACGTCTAAGCTCACAGCGGAATTATGAGAATTAGGATATGTAAAGTATTTTTAGTAATTACTTAAAGAAGCTAGTACAGAACTGTATAAGTATTGTTGGGTGTTAATGCAGACCTGCCAAGCCTCAAGAACCGAAAAAAGAAGAAAGGGACCAAAACCCTGAAGGTCCCCGCCTCTCAGCGCCCACCCTCCCCAGACATCCCTCTGCTCAACAGCTCTCCTCAGCCTCTCACTGGAACTGACAGCTTGGAAGAGGGTTTGACTGCGCAGCCGGCGCACTAGAGAAAGGGGCGGGCATGTGGCCCTAGAGGCGGGCCCAGGAAATTCAAAACAAGCCCGCAGAGGTGCAGGCCTGCCAGCCTCAGCCTTCCCGGCTTGCTCCCCCTTCGTGCCCTGCCTCCCCGGGACTCCGCAGCTCACCTTTCCCCGGAGCCGCAGAACCTGTCGCTAAACCCGAGACCGCGGCGGCCCCCGAAGCGCCGGTGCCCGGAGGGTCGGGGGCCGCGGGGCCGGGGGCCGAGGCTGTGACCCGGCTGAGAAGCGCGCTAGCCGCCTCTGTACCGGCGCCGTCCGCCTCTGGGGCTCCGGTGCCCGCCACTGCCTCCTCCAGCAGCCGGGCCTCACGGCGCAGCGCCTCTTCGGCCTCGCGGAGGTTGCTCTGCCGCAGGAACTGCAGCACGGCCAGCAGAGTCTGTCGGTCGTGGGGAGCGCCGGCCTCCGGAGCAGCGGCGGGCACCGGGGCCGCCCCCGCCGGAGCAACGGCGGAGACAGCCACCGAGGGTTTGGGGGTCCCACCATCCCCGCCGGCCGACGACGCCGCCGCCGCAACGTTCCCGCCGCCGCCGTTGGGGCCGTTGTTGGTAGTGCCGCCGCCACCCTCGCCAGCGCCGTCCCCCGCCTGCGGAGGTAGCAGCGTCGGCGGTCCCTCTGGCTCCAACTTGACCGCCACCTCCGTCTGCTCCTCCGCCAGCGCCGCCATCTTGCGGCTGAGCCACCTCGCGCCGTCAAGCGTGATTGCGTTTTCGCCACATGGAGGGCGGGGAGGAGCGTTTTACGACACCTTCGGAAGGCAATATACGGCAGTAGGAGGGGCGAGAAAGAAGGGGGAAAAGAATAGGAGCAGGAGCAACTTTCAAAAAATGAGTGACAGAAAGGCAGGAAGTGGGAGGTGGCGACCGCCCGTAACATTTGACTGTAATAATTGCAGTTTATTGCAGACCCGCTATTTTTAGGCACTGTGAGAGACATTTTACATTTTATGACCTCCTTACTTCAACAATCTCATAAGGCAGTATTATCCTCTCTTTACAGGTGGTTGAACTGAGACCCAAAGAGGTTGAACAACTTGCCAAAGTCTCGCAAGAAGAAAGTGAAAGTGCCAAATTTGAATCCAGGTCTAAAAACTCAAAAGCAAACCCGATAGCCAGAAGGAGGCTTCTGAGATACTGGTAATATTTTATATTTTGATGTGGGTGGTTGTGACTTTTGTGTGTTTGTGTGTGCGTGCGGTTTTTACCTTAGTAAAAATGAATCAAGCTACATGCTTGAGTTTTGTGAACTTCACAGCAGGCGTGTTACAATTCAATAAAAAGTTTTTAAGTGCCTACACTTTGTCATTATGAAATGTGTACGTTCTGTATTCATGCTGTGTTATCCTTTATTACAAATAAACTACGCTTTAATTGTATATTTTTAAATAGTATGTGCCATTTTGGAATATGCTTCGTAGGTTATAAAACCTTGCTGCATATATTATTTCATTTGGATCTCAAAATTCTGGGGACGGTGCAGACAAGAGAAGTGAGCCTGGGGAGTTGGGAAGATCTAGCATAGTTATTACTGTCGTTGGTTTTTTAAGTCCCACCTTTTTCTTTCAACCCTGTTTAGTAGCTGAATGACGTGGATCAAGTTACTTAACTCCAGTTGCCCAATTTCTAAAATGGAGATAGTAATAGTACGAACCTCACAGAGCTGTGTAAGGATTAAGCAAGATAATGCATGTATGATATACCTAATACACATTAAATAGCTGTTGGTTGTTTTTCCTTCACCATAAAAGCCGTTCTGTAAATGTTTGATAAAGTCCAGTTATGATGTTCAAGGTGATCACAAGACTGGAATATGAAGCTAATCTAACTGGATACCTAAAGTAAAATTATGGAACTTGGTGGAAGTGGGGGAGAGTGGAAGATGACTAAGAATTGGTTAACATCTTTTTTTAAGATTTTATTTTTTTAAAGCTTTTATTTTTTTATTTGACAGAGAGATAGAGAGCACAACTAGGCAGAGCGGCAGGCAGAGGGAGAGGGAGAAGCAGGCTGTCCACTGAGCAGGGAGCCCAATGTGGGGCTCGATCCCAGAACCCTAGGATCATGACCTGAGCCAAAGGCAACCACTTAACCGACTGGCCACCCAGGCGCCCCCAAGATTTTATTTTATTTTTTTTTAAATAATTTCTACACCCAATTTGGGGGCTCAAACTCACAACCCCAAGATCAAGAGTTTCTTGCTCCATCAGCTAAGCAAGCCAGGCACCTTTTTTTTGTTGTTGTTTGTTTTAAGAGGACTTGTTTAACATTTACCCAGCACTGATCAATGGAGAACCTGAATCTCATGTGCACGCTTATGAGGTGGGGAGCATTTGTCCTTTTCCTTAGGATCATTGAACTGATTTTTCTGATTCAGTGTTTACTAAATAACTTGATAATTAATTGGTAAATAACTGAGCACCTAGTTGAGAGAAGCCATGGTTAACAAGCTCAGGCATGCTTATTATTCCCTGGAAGGTTGTTTTATGCCCTTACAAATAGTAAATTAACATTCTGATGCATATATTTGTCTCGAGAATCAGATCCTAGAAGCTGGATCCACCTCTACAGCTGAGGCCCAGATACTGGGACTCACAAAAGTATAGCCACCACCTTTCCTTCTGTAGGGTCTACCTTTCACCTATCTTTGTTTAAGTTCCAAAAAGTCTGGGTTAGTACGTCAGACAGTTACTTACTCCAGGTAGAATGATTTTCCTGTTACACCATGGTAGAGATAAGTATATTGAATAACTGCAAGGCCAACTTTTTAATTTTTGTTTCTCTTTTCCTCTTCCTTTCTTTTTTTTTTTTAAGATTATTTATTTATTTATTGGACAGACAGAGATCACAAGTAGGCAGAAAGCAGGCAGAGAGAGAGAAAGGTAAGCAAGCTCCCCGCTGAGCAGAGAGCCCAATGAGGGGCTTGATCCCAGGACTCTGGGATCATGACCTGAGTCAAAGACAGAGGCTTTAAACCACTGAGCCATCCAGGTGCCCCTTCCTCTTCCTTTCTAATCCCTACTCCCATTCTCCTTCTACTCTCTTCATAGGATGTTTTAAGAAATCTAGTATCAATCTGTATCTTACTCCTTTACAGGAGAGCTACTCTTTCTCTCTGGATATTTCTCTTTCTCTTCAATGTTCTTTCATTTTGCTCTAATGCATCTAGGATTAGATTTTTCTTATCTTTCCTGATTGGCCCTTTATACACCCATTCAATCTGAGATTTTTTTTTTTTTTAAGTCTGGAAATTTAGAAGCATTATATCTACAGATATTTTCTCCTTTCTATTTTTCCCTTTCTTCTTATATTCTTGGGATTTTTTTAAAAGATTTTTACTTAATTATTGAGAGACAGAGAGAGCATGAGCAGGGAAGGATGGGGAGAGGAGAAACAGACTTCCCACTGAGCAGGAAGCCCATGCGGGAAGTAATCCTAGGACCCTGAACTCATGACCTGCGCTGAAGGCAGATACTTAACAGACTTAGCCACCCAGGCACACCTCTTCTTGTATTCTTGTAATACAGATATTGATATTTACACTTCTGTCTTCTAGGTTTGCTTTCATATTTTCATGCTTCCCTCTTCCTAATACCTTCTAGCAGGTTTCCTCTATCTGATTTTTCAGTGAAATCATTCATTCTCAGCCTATATCCATATTGCTACATAACCCATTTATTAAGTTACTTACTTCAACTATTATATTTTCCATAGTATTTTTTTAAAAGATTTATTTATTTATTTATTTATTTGACAGAGAGAGAAATCACAAGTAGGCAGAGAGGCAAGCAAAGACAGAGAGAGAGGGAAGCAGGCTCCCTGCTGAGCAGAGAGCCCAATACGGGACTCGATCCCAGGACCCTGAGATCTTGACCTGAGCCGAAGGTAGCGGCTTAACCCACTGAGCCACTCAGACGCCCCTTCCATAGTATTTTTTTAAAGATTTTATTTATTTAGTTGACAGACAGTTCACAGGTAGGCAGAGAAGCAGGCAGAGAGCAAGGAGGAAGCAGCCTCCCCACTGAGCAGAGAGCCCAATGCGGGGCTCCATCCCAGGACCCTGAGATCATGACCTGAGCCAAAGGCAGAGGCTTTAACCCACTGAGCCACCCAGGTGCCCCTTCCGTAGTATTTTGAATTGGTTCTTCATGATTTATTATCCTGCTTCAATCCAGTTGGGAGATTTTTGTCCCCCCCCGACCCAGGGACATTTGGCAATATCTAGAGACACTTTTGGTTGTTACATCTCAGGGTAGTGCTTCTGGCATCTAACTGGTAGAAGCTTGGAATGCTACTAAACTTCCCACAATCCACAGGACAGCCCCATCCCACCATAACAAAGAACTATCTGGCCCAAAATGTCAATAGTGCCCAAATCAAGAACCCCTGATAAAACCAATATGAATTCTTTTCTTTTTGAGGATGTGTATTTATTTAAATTCTATTTTATCAGATGCATTTAATCTGTTATCTCATCCCTCCTATATCTCATTACTTTTCTCTATGAATTTGTATTTCACTGAAGGTATCAGCTCCTTGGCTAGTATGTATACCCAGAGGGAGAGGCAGAAGCCCAGCATTGGGAAAAGGTGAAGGATGCACCAAAAGGAGGAAAATCTGTAGTGTCACTGTCTGGGCTCCATCACTCCCTATTTGCCAACTCCCATACACGCATGTGCACACACATGTATTCTCAAGATTTTCACAGTTTTTACAGCTCTTTCAATTTTGGTGCCTTTTCAGGTTGGGTGTAATGGGGCACCAGCCCCCAGTATGATTTTACCATCTTGTTTGGTTCCAAAATTAAAAGTCACATGGAGGGGGGGTGGGTGAGGCTGAAAGTTCTAACCATCCCATGGTTGGTTCCAGACCTCATCCTGAGGCTATCCAGGTGTCCTCAGCCACCAATCATCTCATTAGCATACAAAAAGACACGACTTAGGAGACTCCGTGGGTTTTAAGAGTCCTATGCTAGGAGAGGGAGGGGTCAGAGACCAAATGCATATTTCTCATCACATCAGAGTTCATTATGTCCTTTCCAATCATGTGCCTCTTACTTCTTTTTCTTGTCATATTGCATTAGCTAGGACTTGCAATATGGTGTTGAATATGAGTGGTGAGGTGAAAGTGGACATTCTTCATTTCTTATCTTAGGGAGAAAGTACTTAGTTTTTTATTGTTAAGTGTGATGTTCACTGTGGGATTTTTATAAATGTCCTTTATCAAATTAAGGAAATTTCATGCATATGCAGCTTGAGGATAAACCCAATTTTATGGGACCATTTTATTGATTTCCTTAATCTCCCTAACACTTCCCTTTCTGGTCCTCTAGCTAGAAAAGGGAGTGGGCTTTAGTTTTCTCACTCTGTTGTGTACTGTGAAAATCCAACTGCTGTGGAACCAAGAAGCCACAAGATACTCAGTGAAAACAGTAGCGGAGATCCCCCCCTTGCTCTTAGCATCAGCGTTCTCCCCTCAAGTTGCCTACTTGGACTCCACTGCCATCCCCTGTCCATTGCTATTATGGATGAGCCTATGGACTGGTGTGGGAGAGGAAAAACAAAAACAAACTTTGGATTTCCATCACACTTTATGACCTACAGAGGCCCCCTTTCCTGGTCCTCAAACCATGATATAGGATTTCTGTAGAAGTTCTCTCTGACCACACTAGGTATACAGTTATGGGTTTCAGCTTATGTTTGAATCCGGGCCAGGAGATACCACAGGAAAAACAAAATGAGAAATGTAGTGATGAGTCGATTGTAGTTTGAGTTCCAGTTGCCTTCCCCAACCTGCCTCTTACCATTTGCATTCTAGAGTCTGTAGATAGTTATTCCATGCATTCTGTCCAGAGTTTTTACCTGTATTAAGTGGAAAATACAGAGTAAAGCACTAATTATCTTGACCAGAACCCTAGTAATCTCAGCCACCTTGGTCAATATGTATTTTAGTTTATGTTTTGTCTTATCATTAGAGAGTTTGAACATCTTTTCACATTTTGGAGCTGTTTTTATATTACTGTGGGGGGATTAAGTTTTATCTTTTTCCTCTAATTTTTTAATTTTTTTTTATCTGTTTAGCATATTAGTTCTTTATCTGAGATATGTGTTGCAAATACTTTTTCCTAGTTTGGCCAAGTTTGGCCTTTGTCTTTTGGTATTGTTTATATTTTGGGGGCCATGCAGAAGGGTTTTTTTTTTAGATTTATTTATATATTTGAGTGAGAGAGCACAAGCAGGAGGGGCAGAGAGAGGGGAAGACAAAATCTGAAGTAGACTCTGTGCACAATACAGAGTCCAAGATGGAGCTCCATCTCATGACCCTGAGATCACAACCTGAGCTGAAACCAAGAGTTGGATGCTTAACCAACTGTGCCACTCAGGTGCCCCCAGAAGTGTTTTTTAATGAAGTCAAAGTTACAAACTTTTATTGCATCTGGATTTGAAACCATAGAAAGATTTTCCTCTCATCTAAAGAGGAATTCATCCATGTTTTCCTCTAGAGCTTGCATAATTTCCAGTGAGCTCTCTAATTGCTTTGGGATTGAATCTTGAATATGAGGTGAGGTATAAATCTTTTTTCAAAAGTGATTCAGAAATCCCACAAGTAGATAAATAAAATCTTTAAGGAGGAAAAATAAAGGAGGGGGTTCCTAGGTGGCTCAGTTGGTTGAATGTCTGCCTTCTGTTCAGGCCGTGATCCCAGGGTCCTGGGATTGAGTCCCACATTGGGTTCCCTGCTCATCGGGGAGCCTGCTTCTCCCTCTCCCTCTGCCTGCTGCTCACCTTGCTTGTGCTCTCTCTCTTTCTCTCTCTGAAAATTAAATAAATAAAATATGGAAGGAATAAAGGAAGGAAGGGAAAAAGGAAAAGGAAAGAGAAAGAAGGAAAGAAATCCCACAATTGAGAGTGCCCGGCTGGCTCAGTTGGTAAAACATGTGACTCTTGATCTTGGGGTTGTGAGTTCCAGCCCCACATTGGGGGGTATAAAGATTACTTAAAAATTAAAAAAATATTTTTTAAAAAATTCCAAAAGTTTCTCAAGTTTGGCAATTCACTAAAAGCGTTCATAAAACTCAATTGCAGATTAGACTCAAGGCTGCGGTTTATTACAGCAAAGGATGCAGAACAAAGGTGGCAGGAAGATAATGTATTGGCAGAGTCCAGAGTCCAATGCCAAACCCAGGCTTTTGCATCTTTCCCATCCAAGCCCACACAGACATACTTTCTTTCTACCATCAAATTAAAGAGACAAATATGATATGTTCTGCCCAAGAAATCTTGTTTGAGGTTTGAGATCTGAGTCATTTGTGGGAGGGCTAGTCATATGAGAGGTCTATCCTGCTACACAGCCAGCCCTGGCAACCCACATTCAGGACCTCACCAGTGAAATCAGATGCATGCAAATCATCAGTCTTGATGTTGTTGAAAGTAATCTGACAAGCTGGGACAGCAGGGACCATTGCTTCGGGTGTACACAGCAAAATCATCAATCACCGACACACACACATACACAAAAATATCCTGAGGGCCATATTCCCAGAGGTTGACCAAGGGTCAATCATGGTTCTAGGTTCCCATGAAGACGGGAGACAATGAGCAACAGACCTGCTATTTTAACTCTTTCCTCACAAAATCACTAACTAATTTTCCTAACCACCTTCACGAAAAAAAGTCTAACTTTGCCCCAGTGATTTAAGATGCCACTTTTATCATATACTGAGATTCTATATGGACTAGCATCCTTTTCTGGATTTTCTATTCTATGTCTGGTTTATTTATTCGTGTAGTAGTTAGTAATGCAATGTTTTCATTAGAAAGGGTTTATATTGTGCTTAATATTGTAGAGCTTGTCTATCCTTATAGCTTTTCTAGTCTTTTCCTGACTATTCCTGCATGTTTATTTTTCCATATGAAGTTTTAGCATCAACATGTCAATCTCCATGAAAGCTTGTTTCTACCCAACTTTTCTTCCTTTGATAAATTCTGTATTCCAACCTTTAACAAATACCATTTTTTTCTACAAAAATAAACCATGTTACAGAAAGATGACAAAAACTACATTAATCCCAATACTCTAACATAACATGGATATCATTGTGTTTCTGTTTCTTTTTATACAATTGTAATTTTATATATATATATATATATATTTTACCATGTTATTACAGTCCTCATAACCATCATTTTAATGACTGTATAGTATTCTAATGGAGACTGTCATAATTTTTTTCATGACTTATTTAATCATTCCCTTACTGAAGAATATTTAAGTTATGCCACAGTCATACCATAAACAATGCTAAATACTACTTTTATGTTTATTTATCTCCTTAGGTAGTGACTCCCAGAGTAGGACTGCTAAAAGGTAAAAGGTATATACATTTTTTAATATCTTGATATATGTTAATAAATTGTTTTGTTTAGAGTTATACTAATTAAACTGTCACCAGCAATAACAGGGCCTATTTTCACAGCATCCTTATATTTCATTGTTTACCATGACTTAAATTAAGAACCACAAGTGTGACCAAAATGTAAATGTTTATACCTTCTGACCCACTAATTCCACTATTAGAATTATGGAAATAATCATGGGGCACCTGGGTGGCTTAGTGCGTTAAAGCCTCTGCCTTCGGCTCAGGTCATGATCTCAGGGTTCTGGGATCAAGCCCCACATCGGACTCTCTGCTCAGCAGGGAGTCTGATTCTCCCTCTCTCTGCCTGCCTCTCTGCCTACTTGTGATCTCTATCAAATAAATAAATAAAATCTTTTTTAAAAAAAGAATTATGGAAATAACCATCTGGTGTGCATGTGCAAGGATGTCCACTATAGAATATGGCAGTGTGATATCAGGTATTTTTATTTTTTAAGATTTATTTATTTATTTGAGAGAAGGAAAAAGAGGGAAAGAGGGTGCACAGGGAGGGAAGGGCAGAGGGAGAGGGAGAGAATCTCAATCAGACTCCATGCTGAGTGTGGAGCCTGATGCAAGGCTCCATCCCAAGACTCTGAGATCATGACTTGAGCCAAACTCAAGAGTTGGATGCTCAACTGACTGAGCCACCCAGGTACACCTCTACGTTTTCTTTTGATGATTCTCCAGCATCTTAAACACAATACATCCATAAGTGAACTCTACACTGGCTCTTTCCCTGTCTCAGGAATTAGCAGTACCATCATTCTGGTTTCTTAGGCCAGCAACCCAGGCCTCATTAGCTCATGTTCAGTCTGTTCCAAGTCCTAGTTTGAAACAGCCTGACAACCTGTCTCTCTCTTCACTGCTATCATCCTAGACCAAACTATGAGCATCAATCATCTGGATTATTGCAGTGGGCTCCTAAGCGGTCTCCTTACTTCTTTTCTTATGCTATGTATTCATTTCCTGAAACTGTTGTAACAAATTATCACACAATTGGTGGCTTTAAACAACAGAAATGTATTCTCTCACAGTTCTAGAGGCTAGAAACCTGAAATCAAGCTGTCAGAAGGGCCGTGTTTGCTCTCAAGGCTCTAGGGAGTGAATGCGATCCTTGCATGTTCTACCTTCTAGTGATTGTTGACATTCTTTGGTGTTCCTTGGCTTGTGACCACACCATTCCAATGTCTATCTTCACACCACCTTCTTTGTGTGTTTGTGTCTGTATCTTTTTCTTTTATATATATACACATACACACACACACACACACACACACACATATATATACATACACACATACAAACATATATATATTTTAATATTTTATTTATTTTAGAAAGAGAAAGAGAAACAGCATGAGTGGGAGGCACAGAGGGAGAGGAAGAGAAAATATCAAGCAAACTCCACACTGAGTGTGGAGCCTGATATGGAGCTCCATCCCAAGATCCTGAGAGCATGACCTGAGCTGAAACAAAGAGTCAGACACTTAACTGACTGCACCAACCTACCTAAAGGTGCCCTACCCTCTGCCTTTTTCTTATGAGAACACTTGTCATTGGATTTAGGGCCCACCTCAATAATACAGGATTCTCTCCTCATCTCAAGGTCTTTATTTTAAGGGTGTCTGAATAGCTCAGTCGGTTAAGCATCTGCCTTTGGCTCAGGTCATGATCCCAAAGTCCTGGGATCAAGTTCCATGTCGGGCTCCCTGCTCAGTGGGGAGTCTGCTTCTCTGCCCCTCCCCTGGCTCATGCTCTCTCTCTTTCTCTCTCTCTCACATTCTCTCATATTAATTAAGTAATTAACTTAAAAATCCTTATTTTAATTGCATCTGCAAGGTCCTTTTTCTGAATAAGTGCATTCACAGAATGCAAATTTGGTGTGGATATCCTTTGAGGCGAGCCTTTTTCAGCCTACCACCTCCCCTTTTTTCACCTAGTAGCCACAATGACCTTTTGAAATATAAATTTATTTAAAATTTTACATGCGTGGGGCACCTGGCTGGCTCAGTCTGTCGAACATACGACTCTTGGGGTCCTGAGTTGAAGCCCCACATTGCAGGTAGAGATTACATTAAAAATTAAAAAATAAAATCTTTAAAATTTTACATGCCTCAGTGCCTTCCTACTTCAGTTATCATAATAGGTAAATTCTTTCCCTTGGTTCACATCTCCTGCCTGAACTGAAGCCTATCTCTTCAACCTCAACTCTGATTCATCTGCGGCACACTTTGCCTAAGCAGCTGTTCCCATCCACTAACTCCCACTATACCTTTTCTTTTTGCAGGTTCGACTACCAACTGGTATGGTAGTTTATCTCTAAAGCTAGGATATTAGTTGTTCTATGGCTGGGGTCAGCACACTATAGTCAGTGGGCCAAACTTGGCCCACTGCCTTTTTTTATAAATAAACTTTTATTGGTATAAGGTCAGTTATTTGTCTGTATATTACCTATGGCTGTTTCTGTGCTAGAGTAGCAGAGTTGAGTGACTACAACAGAGGCTAAATGGCCCACAAAGCCTAACATATTTACTATATGCAACTTTCCAGAAAAAAAATTTGTCAGCCTCTATTGTAGGCTGTTGGTTTCCTGTTTAGTGCTCTCAGATCCACTATTTGGTTTCCTCTTTTCTCTAGATAGTCATCTTCTTCCAGGTGCTATTGCTATCTCCTCTAGTAAATTCTCTAAATTTTCAATGATCTGTAGTTGTAATAGACTGCATTGTCTGGTCTATTAAGTGTAATAGGACATGGTGTGACTTACGGAATAGGCAGCAGACATCAGGCAGCAATTGGTCTTCAGTCAGGCCAAATGAGCCTCTCCTAATGAAGAAAAGGAATAACCTCCTCCATGTTGAGGGAATTTAAATGACTATCACATTTTTATTTTATGAATATTTATTTCCCTACTCCTCTAGCTCCTGTGTCTGGGCCAGTGACAAACCTTGACATATGAACATGAATCTTCTTGTTCATGATACTCAGCAGGTGCCTATGCCCAGTGATAATTGCAGACTGGCTAACTTACATCAGCCTCTCTCCCTCCCTCTCTCTCTCTTTCTCTTCTCTGCCCTACCCCTCTCTCCCTGTCCGAGTATGCTGTTCTTCGTGGAACAAGATGCGTATGATCCATTTTGACAACACTGGACCCCTGACCTGTCTCTCCTGTGGGAGACTGTGCTTCCTGGGGTGTGTGGTTAGCTGATGCTTTATCCCCTCCTGTGTGAATAACCTGTAGGACACGACCACTATACTCCAAATTGCAAAGCCCTTCTGCCACCTGTGAGCATTTGCAGGACTTGACTTGAAAAGCTCATAGTCTCCTTTCAGACATAGCTTTGGCCTTTTCTGACTCCTACCAGATAGAGGGTTTGCCTCAGAATTCCAGTATTTCCAGTGGAAAAACATCGTATTTCTTTTTTTTTTTTTTTAAGATTTTATTTATTTATTTGACAGACAGAGATCACAGGTAAGGCAGGCAGAGAGAGAGGAAGGAAAGCAGGCTCCCCGCGGAGCAGAGAGCCCGATGTGGGGCTCAATCCCAGGACCCTGGGATCATGACCTGAGCCAAAGGCAGAGGCTTTAACCCACTGAGCCACCCAGGCGCCCAAAACATCGTATTTCTCACAGGGAAAAAGTGAAACAAAAACAGCAAACTCTCAGACCTGAGAAATTGTTGCCTGAAGGACTTAGACAGGATATGCAAACGTATTCACTTTTCAGCTATTGGCTAAATGGTTCTCTACCTCTGTGGACCCACACTGATCTTAGGGAGATTGCTGCTCTATTTCAATATCTTCCAGTGGTTTGCCACAGGCTGGTTCCTTTTCTTTCCTTTGTGGGAAAAGGACTCCTGATAGTAGTCTCAACCAAGAAGACATGGGTTGCCTCCTTGTGCAGAATATCTGGTCTGAATTAAGCTAAACCAGCACTTAGGGCCTACTGATATATCCATACCCTCATCCCAAGTGACAAAATTTGCCTTATATACTTTAAAAGATTTCAGAGTGCCTGGGTGGCTCAAGTCAATTAAACATCTGACTCTCGATTTTGACTCAGGTCATGATCTCAGGGTCATGAGATCAAGCCCTGTGGAGCCTACTTAAGATCATTTTTCTCCCTCTCTGTCTATTCCTCCCCTACTCTCTCTTAAAAAAAAGAAAAATATTTCAGGGCCCCTGGGTGGCTCAGATGGTTAAGCACCTGCCTTCAGCTTGGGTCATGATCTCTGGATCCCGGGATCAAGCCCCACCTGGGGCTTCCTGCTTGGCAGGGAATCTGCTTCTCTCTCTCCTTCTGCCTCTCCCCCGTTCATTTTCACTCTCTATTTCTATCTCTTTGTCTCAAATGAATAAATAACATCTTAAAAAACAATTCGGATCTCAGAACTATCAATCGGGACATTGCATTAGCACAATAACACATATAAAACTCTTTAATTATTATTTCTTTTTAATTTTTTAAGGACAGGAAGGGGCTATCTAACATTCCTTACACATAATGGTGATGTGCACCAGACATGTATCTGTGGGTTCATGAAAGCATATCAGAAAAACTGTGCTTAATCTTATTTAGTCTCTCTTTCTTGGGTCCAGTGTCATTTTACGTGAAGACTTATTATTATTATTATTATTCAAGAATTATTTCTATTATACAATTTTATGACCTCTTTTTTTTAACTTCCAGGTCTTTCAACATAATTTTGAAAAGAAAAAATAATGGAATCATTTTCCGTAACCATACTACACTATTTTCATGTCTGCTAATGTACTCTCATTTTTTTTAAGCTATTACATTTAAGTCTGTGATCCATTTAAGCTAGATTTTGTAGATGATAAGATGTAGAGGCCCAACTTCATTCTTTTGCATATGGATATCCAGTTATCCGGCACCATTTGTTGAAATTCTTGCCCCTTTAGATGTTTTGGGAAATTTGTGAAGAACCAATTGGCTACAAATGTGAGGGTTTCTGCACTCTCAATTCTATTCTGTTTGATCTGTATGTCTGTCCTTACGCTAGCACCACAGTGTTTTGATTACTGTAGCTTTGTAGTAAGTTCCCAAATCAGGATGTGTGTGTCCTCCAGCTTCATTCTTCTCTTTCAAGATGGTTTTGGCTATCCTTGGTCAGTTTTTTGTAGCAACAACAAGAAAAAAATGGATGTATTGATCCATTGCCTTTAATCAGATTTAGTATCGTTCCTACAGACCTCTATAATGGAATTCTAAGGAGGGTGTTTTGGGATGAGGTGTTTGGGAAAACATGTTTTAATTTGGGAAAGGGACCGTGATGCTTTAAACCTTTGTTTCAGAGGACCCTAAGGTTTTATTTTCTTTCACAAATACAATTTGTTGTATAACATCAGAACACAAGATTTGTAGGACTTGAGCAGTAGTACAGAATTTTAGATCATGGGCGCCTGGGTGGCTCAGTGGGTTGGGCCTCTGCTTTTGGCTTGGGTCATGATCCCAGGGTCCTGGGATCGAGCCCCGCATGGGGCTCTCTGCTCCGTGAGGAGCCTGCTTCCTCCTCTCTCTCTGTCTGCCACTCCGCCTACTTGTGATCTCTGTCAAATAAATAAATTAAATCTTTAACAAAAAAAAAGAATTTTAGATCATTAACCATGTGATCCTTGAAATCAAGACAAAGCTGTGTTTCAGGAACCCTCATTATGTTAGCAAATCAGCACAAGAAATAGGTGTAAATATCTTCAAGTCTTGACCTTGATTGGAGTCTGTATTTTGCTCAGTATCAGTAAGTATATATACAACATATGCATTTGATGATTTGAAACTGTTTTAAAAATATTTTTTGAAGTGAATATTGATACCATAAAGCCCTTTGTTGGGTTTTTGTTGTTGTTTTTAGTTTTGTTTTTTTTTATTTAAGTAATCTATTTAGTTGGGTAAATGTACTTGGGTACATGGGGCTCGAACTCACAACTCTGAGATCAAGAGTCACATGCTCTTCTGACTGAGCCAGCCAGGTCCCTCAGCCCTTTGGTTTTTAATCTGCTTTTAAAAATTAAGGTCTTGGGGCGCCTGCGTGGCTCAGTGGGTTAAGCCTCTGCCTTCGGCTCAGGTCATGATCTCAGGGTACTGGGATCAAGCCCCTCACTGGGCTCTCTGCTCATCAGGGAGACTGCTTCCCTCTCTCTCTGCCTACTTGTGATCTCTGTCTGTCAAGTAAATAAATAAAATCTTTTCAAACAATTAAGGTCTTCAGTGAGTTATTTACTCACATCAAAGAGTACCAGGAAATCACTCCAAGTCCCAAGGAGCATTTATGATTTCTTGATTCCCCAGCCTGTCCCGCAATATGGTCATGGATCTGCTTTAAAAATTTCATACCCAGAAACTCACTATCCTTCACAATCAACCAACCTCTGCCATCTCCCAGTGAATTAATGTGTGAAACTTTTGTAAGTTTTTAGATATGATTTTTTTTTCTAAGTAGGCTATACACTCAAGGTGGGGCTCAAATTCACAACTCCCAGAACAAGAGTCACATGCTCCACCAGCTGAACCAACCAGGCACCCCTAGATATGATTTTCTGTTTGAAATGTCAAAGCAACGCCTCCTCCCTTCAAAAAACCAACTCTATAGCATCTCTCTTGGTCTAATAATTATACAAGGAGTACAAATACTGTTTGTGTTTGATCCACTTTTGCTGTTTTACATTTACACCATTTTAACCAGTTAGCATCCAGGGTAAGAGTGAAGTTCTAGCTCAGTCTAGAATATGATTCAATTCTGATGCTTTGTCAAAATGTAAAGTCCCTGATAAGTGCTAAAATATAACTCTGATGTGGAAACACACTTGGATCACAACAGAGATGCAAGAAATTCTCATTTTATGAAATAGATATATCCCGGAAGTCCTTGCATATTTATAAATATCACATAATTAAGCCATTTACCATATGGATTAGTTGATCTACCATATAAACATAACCAGTAGGAAATATATATATATATAAATTATAAATTAAAATATATATAAAATATAAATTAAAACATATATATATTTACTAAGATACTTATTACAAGGAACTGCTTTACACTATTATGGGGGCTTGCTAGGCAGGTCTGAAATCTTGTAGGGCAGGCCAACATGCTGGAAACTCCTGGGAAGGATTAATGCTGCAGGCCTCAGGAAAACTTTCTCTTCCAGGGGAATCTCAGTTTTGCCTCTCAGGCCATTCAGCTGATTGAATAAAATCTGTTCAGATTACACAGGGT
This sequence comes from Meles meles, assembly GCF_922984935.1. NCBI lineage: Eukaryota > Metazoa > Chordata > Mammalia > Carnivora > Mustelidae > Meles > Meles meles. The sequence continues at coordinate 62,060,451 of NC_060078.1, read as the reverse complement.
ATCTCTTACTTAAAATCAACTGATTGCAGCATTAATTATATCTACAAATACCTTCACAGAATACCTAGGTAAGTGTTTGAATCACTGGGCAGTATAGCCTAGCCAAGATGACACATAAAACTACCTTTCATACCATAGGACTAACAAAGCCTGCAGATATTTCTGTTTACCAGCTAAACTGACATGACCCAGTAGCAGTAATACAAATTTCGTAATTCCTCAGCTTGCCAGCTTTGAAAACATGCAATTCTTGATTGTATTTTTTTTAAATTTGGGGATTATCAATATTTTACATTTTCATATTATACATAAAGTAAAACTTTGTTAATATTAATAATATTTCATATCATACTACAACATTTTATAATTAAAAGTCATGGCACAAGTAATTCTTTTTCATCAGGTAGCTCTGAACAATGCTGAAAGGTTGGATGCTATATGCCTTTATCCAATGTAATCACGTGGAAGTGCTTACAGTTTTAGAGCCCGGTAAGGAGAGTATCTCAGGTATCGTGTGTTTGTCTCTTTCAGTCTCTCTCTCTTCAGTGTCCTCTTTCAATATCCTGGTCTAAGTTCCCATTCCCCTCCCTAGAGGCTTTATACTCCTCCGTGTAGAAGGAGACATATCCTTTCTTCCACTTTTTGGATCTTGCAAATTTCAGTATCTTAGGCTTGACCAGAGTTTGGGGACTGCAAAGAGAAAGGTAGAGGCTAGTGCAGGAGCAATGGGGGCACATTAAATCTGATTGTTTTTCCCAAACAAGCATAGTGACTTGATTTCCTCACCATTCCCTAAGAAAAATGTATGCCACTCCCACATGAACATTAATTTTACTCAGTGACAACCCAGTCTCTCTCAGATATTTTTCCCCCAGCATTTTTTTTTTAAGATATTATTTATTTATTTGACAGAGAGAGATCACAAGTAGGCAGAGAGAGTGAGAGGGAAGCAGGCTCCCTGCCAAGCAGAGAGCCCGATGCGGGACTCGATCGCAGGACCCTGAGATCATGACCTGAGCCGAAGGAAGCGGCTTAAACCACTGAGCCACCCAGGCGACCCCCCCCCCCCAGCATATTTTCTTAAGGAGCTTTTGATTCCTTTCTGAATTCAGCTTGCAAGCATCATGACATTAGCTGGCACTACGTTAGTCAGCAACTCCAAATATCTTTCCAAAAAAAAATTGGGGTGGGGGTGGGGGTGGGAGTGCCTGAATAGGTCTCAGTTCCTGCTACAATAGACCTTCCATAAATGTTTGTTGAATTAAATATAATGGACTTTACTCTATGTGTTGGGAACTCATGGATGGTCTTCCTACGGCGATTAAATTTCCATCCTGTGGCAATACAAGATTTAATTGCTCCAAATAAGTAAACTTACATATTTCAAAAATAGAGACGTCATACTTCCTAATGGAAATACTCTTGGATGAAAGAAACGCACAATGGCTCTTCAAATTTAAGTCGTTATTGTTCGTAATACAACATTACATTAACGCCCATTTAAGTGCTCTGCCCATCAACTGATGCGGACAGAATACTGCTGTCTGGAACGGTACCAATTTTGTCATTTTTAAAAGGGAGTGAAGAGACGGGCGGGTTGGCTCAGTCGGTAGAACCTGCAGCTGTTGATCTCAGGTCGGGAAGATCGAGCCCCACGCTGGGTACACAGATCACTTTTAAAAAATTAAATCTTAAAAAAAAAAAAGAAGGAGTAAAGACAGCGTCAGCCTTCCAAAGAAAAAATTCGGAAGACGACCCGCAGGCCCCACCCTATATGCACAGGGGCTCAGTGCACGCCCGTCCAGGTTTAGGTGAGGGGCAGCGAACCACATTTCCCAGCGGGCCCTGCAGGTCTCCCGCGCCTGCGCACTGGCCGCCTAGGCAGGTAGGCAGAACTCCCGCGCTATCCAGCCGCCCGGTCTCGTCTTCCCCGGTCTCTGCCCTCGGCATGGAGAGGGTCTCGGTGGCCGCAGGGAGCGCGGGCGTCGACAAGGCCGAGGGAGCTGCAGCCATGCCGCCGCCGCCGCCTGCTGTCTCCCCGCCTGCTCTGACCCCCGCACCCGCAGCGGGTGAGGAGGGCCCGCCGCCTTTGCCCGAGGCGGGGGCTCCAGGCTGCTCGGGCTCCCGGCCCCCAGAGTTGGAGCCCGAGCGCAGCCTGGGCCGCATGAGGGGCCGCTTCGAGGACGAGGACGACGAGTTGGAAGAGGATGAGGAGCTGGAGGAAGAGGAGGAGGAGGAGGAGGAAGAGATGAGCCACTTCTCGCTGAGGCTGGAGGGGGGTCGGCCGGACTCAGAGGACGAGGAGGAGGTATTTATAGCCGGTGCCCGAGCACGCGGGGCCGGAGGGGCCTGAGGGTCCAAGCCAGCCCTCCCCAGTAAGGGCCGGGCCGCGTCCCCAGCTCGCCGCTGCAGCCTTTGGCACTCGCGTCGACCTCCACCCCTCCCTCTCAACCTGCCTAGGCATGTGGCGCGGACTGGTCCGCACCCGATTCCTTGCCGACTCTTTTTGTGAGCTTCCTGCCAATCACTTGGGCTCTCCAGGTCCGACTCTATTATTCTGTAAATAATTATTAAATTATGCCAGGTGGGTAGGGGCCAAGGGTACAGTGCTCCTGCCTTCCAAGAGCTTACGGTCGGACGGGACCCTTTCTACAGGGTGTTCAGAGGATGGTTTGTAAACCCCTATCTCATAAGTCTAATTGAGAAGAGGTTTTGTTCGTTTTTTTAACGTGGTAGCGCATACTTTATAAAGTTGGTAACACCTAGCCAGTCGGAATTGATATATTAAATGTAAACACCAGTATCTGGAAAGTTTGCACATTTTGTAATAAATTCATAAAGTAAGATGCCCCTTATCTGGTAATATAAAGTATATCCAAAAGAATGAGATCCTTTTGAAACATTGGTTTATATTGTGTTATTGTAACTTCGATTAGGATTTTGAAGGGTTGGAGGTGCTGTAACATGTTTCCGTGTTGCAAATTAAGTTACACATTGTTTATAATGAAATGTGGGGATTATGGTTTAAGAATTTGAGAAGACGAGTACTTGTAATTTTACAACTATTTGCATTGCATTTCCAGCGCCTGATTAATCTCTCTGAGCTGACACCATACATCTTGTGTTCCATTTGCAAAGGTTACTTAATAGATGCAACTACCATTACAGAATGTCTTCATACATGTAAGCATATAGTTCACATTTCGAACTTATACACTCAATTTTTGAAATGTCTCTAAAGCATCCTAATTTAAACATTTTCTTTTTCAACAGTTTGTAAAAGCTGCATTGTAAGACATTTTTACTATAGCAACAGATGTCCAAAATGCAACATAGTAGTACATCAGACACAACCTCTTTATAACATAAGGTAAGACAAATATATAAGTAAAATTTGTATTTTAAATAGACTTTTTCTGAAGGCTTCTAATTGTGTAGTTGGGAATAAACTCCTGACTTCTTTTGAAAAGGGAACTACGTATTCTCAAAAATACATATAGAACACTTACTCTGTACCAGGCACTGCGATATCTGCTGGGGACAAAAAAATTAAAAAAGCACAGGCCTCTCTTTTTGAGGATTTTAATTCTGTCACTCAAGTTAATGAGACTAGTTTAGGCTTGTCATTTGGGGGATATTTAGAATTCTTTTTAAAAAGGAATTTTTAAAATTTTATTTTGAAATTACTTTTTTAAAAGTAATGCCTGAAACAACGGTCCTCTTTAGAAAAACCTGTGTATCATAGGTCATTGTGGGGCTTTTTTTCCAAATTTTCCATTCATATTCCGTTTCCTAAGGGAAGAAGAATACTAAAGGTGGATTACTTTCATTTGTTCAGCAAATACTATTACGTTTTTACTCCTTTATAGAAGAATGCTTTGTAGATGATGTACAGAAGTTCAAAATACAGTCTCTGCAAGGGAGTAAGACCAGTACACGTGGAATAATTGAGCAAACTATTCAAGAGTCTATGATTACTTATGATTACATAGAATTAATTACTTGAGTTCATCTCAGGTGAGAGCCAGTGCTACCTAAAAGTAATTCACCTCTGAAAAAGGAGATAATCCACTCCCAAGAGAAAACAGTTGCAAAGAGCATCATTCACTCTCACTCTGTACCAAAATGCATTTTGCTGAATTCTGAGGTATTCTCCATCCTTTCCTTTTATTAGGTTGGACCGACAGTTACAAGACATAGTGTACAAATTAGTGATCAATCTAGAGGAAAGTAAGTTTGTTTTATTACATAGTTGTGAATCCCAGAATCTCTGCTGACTCTACTAGTTACATTTTAAGTGTAATTTAGTCTGTGTTTTATCATTTTTTAGGAGAAAAAAAGCAAATGCATGATTTCTATAAAGAAAGAGGTCTAGAAGTACCTAAACCTGGTAAGTTTGGGTGTATATCATAATGTATTTGTAGCTTTAAGAATACTAACTTAATAAAATTTACTCCCTTTGAGGTTCTTTTTGGTGATAGCCAGTTATTTTATGATCAAAGAGGGAGAAAGATTATGAAGGTAAAGATGTAGTATAATCTAATTTAATTATTTGTAAAAATTAAAGGGCATAGGCTCTGGAGCTAGACTGAGTTTGATCCTAGCTCTGCCCCTTTACTTTCTGTGAGACTTCAGTATCTCAGTTTCCTCATCTATAAAGTAGGGATAATGATAGCACTTCATAAAATTGTTGTAAGAATACATTGAGTAATACAAAGCACTTAAAACAGTGCCTGGAACATAGTAACTGTTCAGATAGTTTTTGTGATGATGGTAATGTCACAGTATAGAAGTTAGATAAATTTCTGTTTAAATCCTGGTTCTTCCACTTACTACGTATTGCCTAATCTCACTTAAACAGTAATCTCAGTTTCTTTGTAGTTTTAACTGTTAAAAAAAAAAAAGAGTAGCAGTATACTTAGGGGATTATAATAAGATTAAACAAGAACGTGCATGTACAGTGCTGAGTACGAGCCCTGAACTCTGGCATACAGTAGTGCTTGTTAAAGATTACGTGTATCTGTTGTGTAGTGATGAGCTCTCTCTGTGGCCCTGATAAACCAGCCACATGTCTGCCTTCCATTGTGGAGTGGTTCCCAGGTGCAATTTCACTGGCTTTGACAGATTAGTTAATGTTATTAGAGAAAGGGAGTTTGAGTGTTTAATGATCTTTTAAATAGTCAACATAGTTATAATATGTGTAATTATTTTTCAAAGATCTCAATTCATGAAATTTTTATTCTAATTCAGCTTTTTTTCTTTGGCTGTTAAATAGCTGTTCCACAGCCAGTCCCTTCAAGCAAAGGAAGATCTAAGAAAGTCTTAGAATCCGTGTTTCGTATTCCACCTGAGCTTGATATGTCTTTATTACTAGAGTTCATTGGGTGAGTACCCTAAACTCTATCTCTTAACTGTAAAATAAAGAACTTAAGTCCCAACAGTTACGAAATCATCCTGAACTCAGGTAAAATCAAGTTCTTCTGATATCCTTTTAAAAATCAATCTTGAAATATTCACGACTTAGAAAAAGTTCTAAAGAATAGTACTACAATCACTTGTATCACTATCATCTGGCTTAAGAAATAACCCATGCTAGTATGCCGGAAGCCCTTCGGCTACCTCTTCCTGTTCACCGCCCCCTCTCCCCCCTTAGAGGTTAATAACCACTCTCCTAAAAGTAATTATTGGTATTCCCGTGATTTTTAAAATATGTTTATCTCATGTATCAATGCTTAAGTAATATGTAGAATTGCTTTTGTCCATTAAAAACTTCATATAGTATCATTGTGTTTTACAACTTGCTTTTTTTTCCCAACTTATTTTTTTCACCCAGTATTCTGTGATTCATCTGTGTGGAAATGTGTAGCTTTAGTTCATTCATTTTCACAATTGCCATACCATAATTTATCTTTTCTTGTACTGTTGAACATTTAACTTGTTTCCAGTTTTTTTTTGCTATTATAAACAATGTTACTTTATGTATTTGTATACATATCTCCATATATATGTTATAGATATATACACACACATATATAAGGTAGTTCTCTAAGAGTATAGGTTTGCAGAGTCTTAACATATGTTTGTTTTTAACTTTACTTGGTTTTGCCAAATTGTTTTTTAAAGTAGTTGGATATCTTTTTAATAGTATAAATTGCTTCTTTCAAAAGTTATACGTAGCATATGGTGTACTCTGTTATATTGCAACACTGTTAAACACTGTCATGATCACAGAGTTGGCATGTACCAAACTGCAGTTTTCAGAATATTTAGTTTGCAGAATAAAGTAAAGTGCTTTTTTTTTTTGGAAAATATGGACTTCGCATTTTATGTCACTGATGACTACTTTACTTTTTAATTATTTCCACCTTATAATTCTAGGTTGCCTGTATCATTTACTAGTATTCAGCTTGTGCTGTATTGTCTTTATCTTTTTATGTAGTCACTCTATGTTATCAGCTGATATTAAGGACCCCTAAGAGGCCAGAAACGTTTCTCCTGCCTACACAAATCCCACGTAGTAATGGTTGATAATGAAATAAAAAATCTATTTGGAAGAATGAACAAAAACTATGTAATACCAAACTTTGAACCAGCAATTTCTGATAATAAGGAGTGTGTTCCTATCTAAATGTCCAAAAGGGACCTGGTTAAATAATGGTATATAGCACATGAGTATGTATTAGCCTGATAGCGTATGTGCTAATATGGAACAGTCTCCAAAAGAGGAGACTACATAGTGTATTTCTATTTACTTATTTATTTTAAAGAGAGTGATGGAAAAGATGTGTGTAGACATATGTTTTGCATGCACAGACCATTCCTGAAAAGATACATAAGAAAATGTTAATAGCAGTTCGTTGCCAGAAACTAGTATATGAGTCTACGATAGGAAGAAGTCTTTCTTTTCATTGTATTTGAATTTTTACCATGTAACTTGATTTTTAATAAGTCTAATTAAAATTTGAAAACTGAAAGGAATTTATATTTCCAAAAAATATTTTAAATGTAACATTTCCTACAATGCACGGTAAGAACTGATGATTAGGTTTTTTAATACATTTTTTGAAAAGTGGCAAGGATGCAAAGATAGCAGATATGTGATGGGTGTGCCACCATTGCCTCTTCCTTTGCCCACCTGCAGAAATCATTAGTCAATCATGGCAGGCTCTTCTAGTGAGTGAGACTTGACCACAGTACTCAAGGCAGTCATTACCACTTACCAACCTTATTATATTATTAGTACATCCCCTCCTGTAGAAAAAAGAGCCCTCATGCTCTTTCCCTGCTGCCAGTCGCCAGGAGGCTGAGGCTTAGGTGGACTCCGTTTGGCTCCACCCAAAACCCACTGCCAAGGCCAAGAAAGGCATTGCTGCTGGAAGTATAATGGACGTTAATACTGCTTTACAAGAGGTGCCGAAGACCGCCCTCACCCATACGGGCCTAGCATGTGGAATTTACAAAGCTGCCAAAACCTTAGACAAGCACCAAGCCCATCTTTGTGTTTTTGCATCCAACTGTGATGAGCCTATGTATGTCACATTGATGGAGGCCCCTTATGCTGAACACTAAATCAGCCTAACTAAGGCTGATGACAGCAAGAAGCTAGGGGAATGGGTGGGCCTCTATAAAACTGACAGAGAAGGAAAACCCCGTAAGTGGTTGGTTGCAGTTGTGTGGTGGTTAAAGGCTATGGCAAAGAGTCTCGGGCCAGGGATGTCATTGAAGAGTACTTCAAATATAAGAAATGAACAAATAAAAAACTTGGTTCTTGTTCCAAAAAAAGAAGAAAAAAAAAAAAGAGCCCTCACTTGGAATAAAGGATCTAGATTTAAATCCACGCTTCTCTATTATCTAGCTTTGTAATCACTAACAAATTGCTTTTTGTTTACTCATAAGATGTTTGTTAGGGTCCTGCTGTATGTACCAGCACAGCGTTCTGCTAGTTGTTGAGAATACAGTTTGAATAAGTCAGCCATGGCCTTTGCCCTTATGGAACTTTTTAGTTTTAACTTCTCAGAGCTTCAGCTTCCCTATCTGTAAAAAGAAAGAATTGTGCCTTTTATGTGGCTGATTATGATGAGTAGTCTAACTCATAATATAGCTCTTTATCTGTTTTCAACTGCTTGAGGGGAAGAAAGCTTCCAGTGTGGCAAGGAGTCCTTTTGAAAGAAAGCTTCCAGAGGCAAAGAATCCGTTTGAAGTCACCAGTCCCCAGAGCTCACTACATGGAAGAGCTTTTATGTTACCACAAAGTCAGGCTCCTGAGGGTAGCCCATAGGCAGCTCTTTCACGGCAGGGCAAGTGGCAGAGGAGTTTTAACCTGATGCAAGTACAAAAGCAAATTTGGTCCAGCTTTTGAGCCCACTTAAGTTGGAGGAGCAAAAAAACTGAGGTAGGTTCAGCCTGTGAACAGTGATTTTTCAACTATTGGAATAGGAAGTTAGATTCCACCCCCCCTAAACTGGGTATGCTGTGTTTTGTGATTTTTAGTCTTGTACTTGTCCTTTTTTATTCTTTAGTTTCTGTGTGTAAAGTAGAAGATGATTAAAAGGAATAACTTCAGACATGTAGCATAGTATGTGTAGAAAGCATAGACTTTGAAGAGTCAGTAAGTCAAGGTATATAACCTTTGGGATGTAGCTGAACTCTCGTCATCGGTTTCTGAATTTCTGAATTGAGGATTTTAATAGCAACTAACAGGATTCTTCTAAGTATCAACTTATAGTATTCCTACCATGTCTAAACTATTATCAATATGTGATTATTTAAATAATGCAGGGTCATTCAAAAATAAAAGTTAAAGTAGTCTGTGGTACTGGAATGTATTGTATACGTGTCTAGTGTGGAAAATGGACTCACATGACATACATGTGATACAGCAGAAATTTCATGCAGTCTTAAACTCAGTAGCATTTAGTGAACCAGGGAGGTGATAGCCAACTATATGCTGTATTAATCCAGCTAGAGTATTATGTTCAACTCTGTGCATTACAGTTTAAGAGAGATGGTAAGCCAAGGTGTAACCAGAACAGTAAAAGTTTTGAAAACCATGGCATATGTGGTAAGGGAAGGAACAAAAATAATCTGAAAAAGAGAAAACAGTCATAAGCCCCTTAAGTTCATTTCAGATCTTTAGAGGGTTATCATATAAAAGAAAGATTGAGTCTAGTTCATAGACTACCAAAAGGCAGAACTAGGGTTAGCGGGTATAAGTTACAGGGAGAAACATATTTGCTTCAGTGCAAGCAAGCAATTCTAACAAAAAGTTGCCCACAAATGGAACGGACTGACTTGTCAGATAAATTCTCTATCTCTTTAGGTGCCTAAGCAGAAGCCAGATGACCATATATCATGGATTCTATAGAGATAATTCTTATAACAAATAGAGTATTACAACTCTAAGCTTATATATTTTAGGTTTCTAGTATATCCACATTTATAACATTTATCTTAATGTAATATTTTGTAATATAGCTTCTATGTTATATTTTAATATATTTCTTTATTTGTATTATAATAATATGCCGTAGCTGATGCAATTGTGATCTGGCCTACTCTTCACAACATGATGGGGAAGAGAGCATGCGGGTTTTGTTGCTAGGTACACCTGAGTTGGAAGCTTTATTGCTTAATAGCTCTGTGACCTTAAGCAAGTTATTAAACCTCTCTAAGCTTTATTGTCCTCTTCTATAGAAGGGGAATACTAATACCTGATATGCAGAGCTTTATGAGGACTAAATGAAAAACATGCATCCTATTATGAAGACCTACTATAATGCCTGGTACATAGTAGGTGCCCAACAAAAATTAGTGCCCCTTGTCTCCTCATGACATAAACATAATTGATTTAACCAAGAAATCTCTTTGTACTTCAAGATAAAGAGCGAACTGAGTAAATCATGCCCATTATTGCTATAAGTAAAACAATAGGCAATCTAGCAGACTTCTTGTAAGAAATCTATTTTGTAAGGGTTACTGTAAAGAAAAAGACACATTAATTATAATAGAAAGAAGTTTTACTTTAAATTGGAAAATGTTAGAATGCTACATGTGGGGGAAATCTAAATATTAAGGATATACTTTTAACTCCTGGAAGTATACAAAGTAGTTTAAAATAGTAGGTAACACTGCCTTTGCTTTACCAGTAGGTGGCAGAAATGACAACTACACTTATTTGTTTCATAAAGGGTTAGGTTTTAAAATTAAACTGATGTTCCTCAAATATTTATATTCATGTTATTTTTCTGTGTTATATGATTTAATGTATAGTTTAAAATGCTGATTAATTTTGCTTTCATTTTTCAGTGCTAATGAAGGCACGGGACATTTTAAGGTATCTTATTTTTATTTATTTCACAGGAGGACCCTGTAATCCACAATTAGAGTCAGATTTGCAATCATGTGGAGAATGTTTTCGATTACAGTACAATTTTGTAAATAAAAGTTGTAGAAATGTGAAGTACCTTTAGTAATGCTCTCATAATAAGTTTATAAGAAAAGAGTTATTAAGTAGGGATTTGTTATTAATTCAGGACAGTGGTCTAAGTAAACAAGTGAGAAATTTTTAGAACTCTAAAACCAAATACTGTGATAATTTGGTGACTTTAAAAAATATTTCAAAGTGGGCGCCTCGGTGGCTCAGTTGTTAAGCATCTGCCTTCAGCTCAGATCATGATCCCAGGACCCTGGAATCAAGCCCTGCATCGGGCTCCCTGGTCAGCTGGAAGCCTACTTCTCCCTCTCCCAGTCCCCCTGCTTGTGTTCCTTTTCTCGCTGTGTCTCTCTCTGTCAAATAAATAAATGAAATATTAAAAAAATATTTCAAAGCATTTTTTGCATAGTTGGCATTCAGAGATAAATATGAGCTAAAATTTTTACTTGCATGTAACATTTTGGGCTCAAGGTAAACCTGCCCGAACTTGTTGCTTCAATCATTTACTAAAATTACTAAAATTTAGGTAAGAATGAAGTCCTAAGTTCAGAGTTTGTCTTAAAGCCTCTATTATCACAGGTCCCATTGTACCCAGTGTTGCTCCTATAGTATGAGTCATTCAGGAAGAGGTAACTTTTCCTTTTTTTTTTTTTAAGGTAACTTTTTAAAAAGGGCTAAATCAGGCCTTACAGTACTTTGGTCTGTAAATATATAGGAAATAACTGACTTTGATCTGCATAGATTTTCGACGCTTTTTCAAAGTCTGTACTAATACTTGGGTGGATTATACCTTGTCGGGTATACTGTTTTGTGAATACAGTATTGGCTTAGAGATGTGGATTAAAGTGTAGGAATAGATGGGTACTTCTGTGGATAAAGTATATTAGAGATGTTTCCCAGAGATCAGTGGGATGGAGGGAATGCAGTGTTAAGTTTGGTAACTTTGAATTTATTCTAAGCTGTCAAATATCAGATTTATGGTGATAAGGGAGTTCTTTCCCTAGTAGTATGGTGGGTGGGAAAATAGCATATAAATTTCTCTTATGGGACCAGTATAGTGTCATATGATCCTAGAGTTTGCCAAATGACCTGTAGTAGCCACACAGACCAACAAAGTATAAAAACTTCATGAAGAAAGAACTAGACATTAATTTGAAATATTAACCTGTTGCTTCCACAAAAGCACATATGGACCTAGAATATGTATGTAGTTCTAATAGTCACACATTAGAAAAATATGACAATACCACCTGTGAAGTATTCTTGCCAAAACAAATGTGCGGCTGATCACACTCCCTAGATTTAATTACTAATTTACAAGAAATTCGGGGGACAAAGGAACATGTTAAATGACACCATAGGAATATAAACCAAATCTAGACAGTGGAAAGCTACAGCACAGTTGTTTCTTCGAATAAAAGGGAGAGGTGAAGAGGAAACATACGTAGAACATATTAATTAAAAGAGACTCAAGGGACATAACTAACTACAATATATGGCGTTTATTTGGATTCAAGTGGAAAAATAAACATTTATGAGAGAATAACCCCAAATTGGAAACAACCCAAATATCCATCAATTGGTAAATGGATGAACACAGTATGATATTGCCACACAGTGGAGTATTATTTGGCAATAAAAAGGAGTGGAGTATGCTAAATGCTACAACATGGATGAATTTTGAAAATACTATGTTAAGTGAAAGAAACCAGGTGCGAAGAGACCACATAATGCATGATTCCTTTTATGTGGAATGTCTAGAGCAGGAAAATTCACAGAAGCAGTAAATACTATAGATGGTGGTTGCCAGCATCTTGGGGGAGAGGGGAAAATTGGGAGTGATTGCTTTTTGGTGTGGGGTTCCTTTTTGGGTGATGAAGATGTTCTGAAATTAGGTAGTGGTAATGAGTTGCACAACCCTGCTTAAATAAACTAAAAGCCATTGAATTGTATACTTTAAAATGATGAATTTAATGATACATGACTTCTATCCCAGTAAAGCTATTAAATTTTTAAATTTAAATTTAAAATTTAAACCGAGATCCAGTGGGAACTTTTTTTTTTTTTTAAGATTTTATTTATTGGGGCGCCTGAGTGGCTCAGTGGGTTAAAGCCTCTGCCTTCAGCTCAGGTCATGATCCCAAGGTCGTGGGATTGAGCCCCGCATTGGGCTCTCTGCTCAGTAGGGAGCCTGTCTCCCCTCCCTCTCTGCCTGCCTCTCTGCCTACTTGTGATCTCTGTCTGTCAAATAAATAAATAAAATCTTAAAAAAAAAAAAGATTTTATTTATTTATTTGACAGAGATCACAAGTAGGGAGAGAGGCAGGCGAGGGCGGCCGGGGGGGAAGCAGGCTCCGGGGCCAAGCAGAGAGCCTGATGTGTGTGTGCTCCATCTCAAGACCCTGAGATCATAACTTGAGCTAACCCACTGAGTCACCCCGGCGCCCTGCAGTGGGAATTTTGAGTAGAAGCACTGTTTATATTATATTTAGTGTATGTATTTTGGAAGTACAAAAATATATCTGGTAAAAATAATATATGCAAAAATTAGAATTCGAATTCATAGTTTGAGTTCGTATTTGGTTATTATATTTTTTTCCACAAAACCTTTGTTTTATTTTTATTCTCTCTTTAATGACAGCCCTAAAAACAATAGAATCATTTTCTGCTGGGTAAGAAAATGGAGGCAATTGGTGAAATTTGAACATTTACTAGATATTTTCTGATATCAAGTAATTTCAAAGTTGATAATGGTATCGTGTTTTTAAAAAGATCTCTTATCTTCTAGGGATATATACTGAAGTGTTTACAAATGAAATATGTCTGGGGTTTGCGCCAAAACAAATCTGGGGAATGGGCGCAAGGAAGTAGTTGCAGTGGGAAATGGGTGTGGTATATTTAAAACAAGTTTGGCCTTGACTTGATAAAGTTAGGTGATAGGTATATAGGGGTTTGATTATACTTTTCTCCCATAGTTTTGAGACATGAAGTTTTCAGTTTTAATTGATGATACAGCTATTAATTTGAAGGCCTTATATCTGTGAGAGATGATGAACCTCTTTCAGAAACAAATGGTCCTATTTATTCTGCATTTTGTGATGATTTTTACTTGGCTGAAACAGTCTTATACTTTCTTAGTTAATAGATTGGCCATATTACTGTTTTTCATTTTATTCTGTCATTTTAACAATTCTAGTTATAGCTTTTGATATTAGAGCTCAGTATACTTTGCTACTTAAAAAGCTGTGTCTTTGAGTTTAAGTATGTCTGTCTAGGTGAAGCCTAGTTGTTATACTTTTTACTGTGTAGACCTGTAGCATGAAGGTCATAAATGCTAATTACTACACTCAGTTTCACACTGTTTCAGTAGGCAGTAATGAAGTCCAGATAATTTTCTCCAGGAGTCTTTTTTTTTTTAACTTTTACTTACAAAAAAAATTTTTTTTTTAAGATTTTTTACTTATGTATTTTTTTGACAGACAGAGAGCTCAGGTAGGCAGAGAGGCAGGCAGAGAGAGAGAGAGAGGAGGAAGCAGGCTCCCTGCCAAACAGAGAGCCCAATGCGGGACTTGATCCCATGACCCTGAGATCATGACCTGAGCCAAAGGCAGAGGCTTAACCCACTGAGCCACCCAGGCGCCCCTTTTTTTTTTTTTAAAAGAGAGAGCACATGTGGGCAAGGGGGGAGGCATAGAGAGAGAAAGAATCCTAAGCAGACCCCTCATGATCTGAGCCAAAATCAAGGGTCAAGTGCTTAAACTGACTGAGCCACCCAGTCACCTCATTAATTGTGAAAAATTTTTTAACATAGTGAAAAGTAGAACCTCCCTGTGTCCCATCACCCAGCTCTCCCAATTAACTAATGGCCAATTTTATTTCTTCTATACCTCTGTCCATTTCCCTTCTTGTATTTTTCTGAAATAAATCCCCAGCATTTGCCCCTTCATTTGTAAATATTGCAGTATTCTTAAAAGATGAGTCTCTTTTTTTATGACCAAGTGTCATAACCAAAAAGAAATGTTACTTAAGTGTCAGTGTCATCAGGGATAATCAAGCGGCAGAGCTGTTCTAGATTAAAGGAGATTACAGAAACATGACAACAAAATGCAGGGTGTGAGCCTTCAGGACATAAGAACAACTTGTAAAGGGTATTACTAGGGCAATTTATAAAGGAATTTGGACTTTTTAGATGATGGCATTGTATTAATGTTAAATTGCCTGAATACTCCTTATACTTCCTGTTAATTATATTGTAGTTATATGGGAGAATCCCTTTATTCTGAGAAGATAATTGCTAATATGTTTAGGGGTAAAATACCTGTCTTCAAATAATTCTCATGTGGTCCAACAAAACATTAACATGTACTTATACATACATATAAATTAAAAGAGATAAAATGAATATAGCAATATACTAACAGTTCGCAAACTAGGTGAAAGCTATCTGGGTTTTCCTGGTACTCTTACAACGTTGTAAGTTAGTCATTTTTCAAAAGGTTGGGAATGGTGAATGAAAAAAATTTTAATGATTTCTTACTGTCCAGTATCTACCCAGTGTTCAGAATTTTAAATTGTCTCAATCACAGTGGGTGTTTTCTCTCTCTTTTTCCTGTAACACTTTAAATCAGGATCCAGGTAAAGTTCGCATATTGTGATTGGTTGATAAGTCTTCAAATCTATAGGTTTTCCATTTCTTTTTTATTTTAATTCATTGTTGAAGTTGAGTCTTTTGTGCTACAGTTTTCTACAAATTGGGTTTTGATGTTGCATTGCCCCAGTATAATTTAGCATGCATTTCTGTCTTCTGTATTTCCCACAAACTGGTAGTTAAGTTTGAGTGTTGGTCAGAAAGGTTTGGTTTCAAGGGAGTAAGGCTACTTCATAGGTGGTGGTGTTCCTTTCCATCTAGAGGCACAGAATGTCTGGTTGTCTGGGCCTCTTTATAATATTAGCAGCCATTGGTGCTCAGTGACTAAGCCCATTAACTAAATAGAGTTTGGAAAATGATACTATCATTTCTTCTTTTTTTTTTTAAGATTTTTTTTGTTTTTTTATTTTTTAAAAGAGTTTATTTATTTATTTGACAGAGAGAGACACAGTGAGAGCACAAGCAGGGGAGTGGGAGAGGGAGAAGCAGGCTTCATATGGAGCAGGGAGCCCGATGTGGGGCTTGATCCCAGGACCCTGGGATCATGACCTGAGCCAAAGACAAATGCTTAACAACTGAGCCACCCAGGCCCCCCCAGATTTTATTTTTAACTAATCTCTACACCCAGTGTGGGGCTTGAACTTACAGACCCCAAATCAAGGGTCACATGCTCTACCAACAGAGCCAGCCAGGTGCCCCTCTCATTCTTTCTTTTATTAATTGAAATACTTCTATAAAGAGAAACTTCCCTTTGTCTCTTTGGTTAGCCAGTGGTATATTTATGTGGGAAAAACAGGATAAATGCTTGATTCTTTCCCTTTACTTACCAAGTCCAAAGTAGTGAGTTGGTTCATTAGCATACTCCAGTCATGACCACAAATAGGTTTTGTTGTTTTTGCTTTTACTTTAATATGAACTCATGAATTTAAACATATTTGTGATTTAAACCCATTTCATTAAGCCCTTCATCGACTCCCTACTCAGTGGGGAGCCTCCTTCTCCCTCTCCTGGCTCGTGTTCTCTGTCGCTCTCTCTGTCTCTCTCACCCCTAAAAAGATTTAAAAAATCTTTTAAAAAAATTTTACTTCTAAAAAAATAAATAAGCCCATTTCAGTTATTTTCTTTATTGATGTTCAACTTGTCCTTCTTAGATACCATAGTCTGTAATATTTTCTTGCTATCTGATATGACGAGGTGTTCCATGCTCAACTTGTACCTCTGTTGCCCCCCAGACATGGAATTAGTCCTTTCTCCAAGGTGTCCTGGTTCCTTTTGGTGGTTTTTAAAAATCAAAATCTGGCTACCAAGGGTTCATCTAGCTACTGGGTTCTTAACTGTTTCGGCCTTTTCAGTTGACAGAGATAGGAATTTTTTCAAGGTAAAATGTAATTATGAGTTGATACCATCTTTTTAAAAGCTCTTTTTAGGGCACCTGGGTGGCTCAGTGGGTTAAAGCCCCTGCCTTCGGCTCAGGTCATGATCCCGGGGTCCTGGGATCGAGCCCCACATCGGGCTCTCTGCTCCGCAGGGAGCCTGCTTCCTCCTCTCTCTGCCTGCCTCTCTGCCTAGTTGTGATTTCTCTCTGTCAAATAAATAAAATATTTAAAAAAAAAAAATAATAAAATAAATAAATAAATAAATAAATAAAAGCTCTTTTTAGTAGTATGCATTATCTAAAGCAAGAAAATAACCAGATGTCTTTTAAATCTCCCTACAGATCCTAAACTATCTTACTCAACTTTATCAACTTGACCTTTTGTGCTATAGATGGCAGGGAAGACTGCTGTCAGTTAATTTCAAAGAAGTGTAATTCTGTGGATTTTTTTTTTCTTATTTATTTGCAGATGGTAGGAGGCTGTTAGGTGTAGCAGGAAAAAATGAGTTGACTATGTAGGTAAGAACTGGTTTTAGAGCCTTTTATTTTTTTTTTTTTTAAGATTTTATTTATTTGACAGAGATCACAAGTAGGCAGAGAGGAAGGGAAGCAGGCTCCCCACCAAGCAGAGAGCCCAACGCGGAGCTCAATCCCAGGACCCTGGGACCATGACCCGAGCCAAAGGCAGAGGCCTTAACCCACTGAGCCACCAAGGCGCCCCAAGTTTTAGAGCTTTAAATGAAAAACAAAACAAAAAACAAATTGTTTTCTTAAAAACTGGATGTGAATTATATGGGGGGGGGAATCCAGTTACCTTCTGAACCTGGGGCACGAGGACGAAGGTTAGCCACCCTAGCTTTGAAAGCCCAGACCAGTTTTTTTTTTCCAGGTATTGGCACATGTCATACCTCTGTTCTGGATTATCTAAACAGTACAGTATTTATAACTTTAGCTAAGATGGATTAATTTTAACAAACACCTGGGGTAAGGTACTCACCAGGAATTTAGAAATAAGGGAAATTGGACTGTCCTCTGCTGGTGTACCGGAGGTAAGCCCAGGAAATTAGCCTTCAGAAATGCAGTGGTTGCTGGACAGACATAGCTAGATAATTCAGAATAGCAGCTTCGTAAGGAACTTGATGGGATTCTCATTCTCATCAGGCATTGCCACCTACAATGAGGTATTTTCTTGGGGATTGCACCAGTGGGATGGCTGTCCCTCCTCCTCAGTGAGACTGCCTTAGCTTTGTGTGATGATTCCTGTACCTGCATTAAAAGAACATGAAACTTGGCCATTTTTGTCTAGTTTATATCAATATCCCATGGTGGTTATTAAGCCCTCTATAAGAGTCCAATTCTTTTACATTAAGAGTAAAATGGTCACGGTACGCTGGTAGTAACTACGTGCCAGGAATTAGTAGGTATCTGCATCCATTAACTCACTTGATAAATGTAAGAGGTGTAGTAGGTGCTATTATCTCTTTTACAAATGGGGACAGAAAGGTTCAGCAGCTTGTGTACAGACTTACAGCTAGAAAATGGCAGAACCCCAAGACCTATAGCCAAGCAGTCTGTTTCTGGAATATCTGCACTAAACACTTAGGCTACCTGCTACATACACTGTGGTAAGAAGATAGAGCTTTATTGTAAGGAAAGATCTTAAGAAACCAAACTACAGGTAGGAAAGCTGAGCACTGTTATATGGAGCAAGTGTTTGCCTGACCTGTCTAGGTCCTCTGGTAGCCATTCTGGGCTCCCTCTCTTTCAGTTTTGAAAAACTGCTCATGTTTTCCTAAAAGGTACCCTTTTAGTTCTGATTACTTCAGCTTTTGTTTGTATTAGATATTAGCCTCCTTAAAATTGCCTCAGAGACAGAAGTAGCTGGCTAAGCATTAGTGTCTGCTCTGAAGCCCTGAGGTCTCTCTACCTATCACCTTAGACCATTGAATCAGACTCTAGCCACATATGTCTAGATGTTAATCTTTTTATTTTCTACTTAAGAAAACCCTTTATGGGCGCCTGGGTGGCTCAGTGGATTAAGCCACTGCCTTCAGCTCGGGTCATGATCTCAGGGTCCTGGGATTGAGCCCTGCATCGGGCTCTCTGCTCCGCGGGGAGCCTGCTTCCTCCTCTCTCTGCCTGCCTCTCTGCCTACTTGTGATCTCTCTCTCTGTCAAATAAATAAATAAAATCTTTAAAAAAAAAAAGAAAAAAAAGAAAACCCTTTATTATGGAAAATTTCGCACTTATACAAAACTAGACAGAATAGTAAAATAAATACCCATGTATACAACTCCGTTTCAGTAATTATAAACTGACGGCCAATCTCATTTCATCGTTTTTGGTTTTGTTTTTTTTTTAAGATTTTATTTATTTACTTGACAGAGGGAGATCACAAGTAGGCAGAGAGGCAGGCAGACAGAGAGAGGGGAAAGCAGGCTCCCTGCTGAGCAGAGAGCCCAATGCGGGGCTCCAGCCCAGGTCATTTCATCTTTATCTTCACCACTACTCATACTTTTAGAGCAAATCCCAGATTATGTATCATTTTTATCAGTAAATAATTAGATTTATTTCTAAAAGATACAGACTTTTTACAAACATAATAATGATACTCCAGTTTTAAAAATGAACTTAATCAAATTCCTTAATCAAATATGCACATACTATTTAAATTTCCTAGATTATCTCATGAAAATTGTTCTATAGGTTTTTTGGTTTCTGTTTTTTTTTTTCAGATTTTATTTATTTGACAGAGATCACAAGTAGGCAGAGAGGCAGGCAGTGAGAGAAGAGGAAGCAGGCCCCCTGCTAAGCAGAGAGCCTGATGTGGGGTTTGATCCTAGGACCCTGGGATCATGACCTGAGCCAAAGGCAGAGGCTTAACCCACTGAGCCACCCAGGCACCCCTATAGATTTGTTTAAATCAGGACCCATGTAAGAGCCATACATTGTAATTGGTTGACATAGCTCTTATTTATATTCCTTATATCTTTTTTAGTCTAGAAGCACATCCTCCATCTTTTCTTTTTCCTTGCAGTTTTTTTGTTGAAGAAACTAGATTGTTTCAGACATAATCTAGTCTTAGGTATTCTTTCTCTGTCACTAAATTTTACTCTTAAGTTTTATTTTTGATGAGGTATTAAAATAAACCAGTAAGCCTTTCTATTAAAAAAGTATTTATGGGGGCGCCTGGGTGGCTCAGTGGTTGAATCCTCTGCCTTCGGCTCAGGTCATGATCCCCGGGTCCTGGGATCGAGCCCCACATCGGGCTTTCTGCTCAGCGGGGAGCCTGCTTCCTTCTCTCTCTGCCTGCCTCTCTGCCTACTTGTGGTCTCTGTCTGTCAAATAAATAGATAAAATCTTAAAAAAAAAAAAAAGACTGTCTCTCCCTCTTCCTCTGTTCCTTCCCTGCTCTCTAAAATAAATAAATCTTTAAAAAAAAAAAGTATTTATGTACTTTTCAGACAGGGGAAGCTAAGCAAAAATTCTTTTTCCTCTTTGATAGGTAAATAAGCTCAAATTTCATAGTAGTTTTTCTCATAAATCTGTTGAACATCTTTCCTATAAAATTTGTTTTATGATTTATATGTTTTATGCATATTTATTCTGAAAATATTTATTTATGTTTGTTTACGTAGCCCTTGGAGAAGAAGTTTGTCCGAGTTTCAGGAGAAGCAACTATTGGGCATGTAGAAAAATTCCTCAGAAGAAAAATGGGTCTTGATCCAGCTTGTCAGGTAGAGTACATGTGTGTGAAAGGACAGATAAAGTTGTGAGACCACCTTTAGCATATTGAAGAAAGAGCTGTCTCTAGGGTTTCATGCCATGGCTTTTGTTTTAGGATATATAGATATTGTAAATGTTCATTAACTATTGGTACAGTGATTCTAGCCCCATTTGAATCACATTTGACTTACTATCTGCTTCTCGCTGCCACTGCTAACCACCTGTAAGTGTCAGACAAGAGCTGAAGATAAGAGCCTCAGTTCCCCTCTTTGGTACTAGCTTAACAGATTATCTGTTAGTCATCCACTTCTCTTTAGAGGACATCTTTACAGCAAACTGGCTCCAAGACACCTAGAAAAGTGAAATAGCTGTCTAATATGAGCCCTGTTTGGTTTTTGAGCATTAGAAAATAAGCTCCCCCGCCCAACAAAAAAAAAAAAAAAAAAAAAGGAAAATAACCTCCCATTCTGGCTATGTAATTTGTTCTTGTTATAAGGTGGGAACTCAAACCTCACGTATTGTTGAGCATAACATAGAATGAGGGCCAGTAACAATGCACATCAACAATGCACATCGTTTTCCTTTTTTATTACTTAAATTTTAAAGGAGTTTTTCTTATTATCCATCATGTCTAAAATTTCATAAAATAATTTTTATTTAAAACACCTATTTGCTGTTAATTCAACTAACATTTTAAAGTTGACTGAAAGTTTGGTAGTGTATTTAGTACTGGTATTTGTAGGTACAGAATAATGCTGGCTATATCTCATGGCAACTAAAAACTGGAATGACTTATCTGTAACTTTGTAGCTGTAACTTGCTTGAGATTATTCCTCATCTTTTGGATAGAGATAGGTAGCTGCTTAGAGACCTCTGGACAAAGAACTGTGAATGATCCCATAATAGTCTATTATTTCTAAAAACAGAAGTCAGAAGACTTGCACCTGATTATGTAGAATATCTAAGAAGAGCCACCCAAGAGGGCTTTATTAGGATATAGATGATTTCCTCTATGGCTAGATACTGATCAGTACACAATTAGCATTTAGAAGTTTTACATTGGTGTTTTAAGAAATGCAGTTGCAGGACACCTGAGTGGCTTAGTCAGTTAACTGTCTGACTCTGATTTCGGCTCAGGTCACTATCTCAGGCTGTGAGATGGAGCCCCTCATCCGACTCTGTGCTGGGCGTGGAGACTGCTTAATATTCTCTCTCCTTTAAGGAGCTGGGGTGGCTCAATTGGTGAAGCATATGCCTTCAGCTCAGGTCATGATCCCAGGGTCCTGAGATTGAGTTGTGCCTTGGGCTCCCTGCTCAGCAGGGAGCCTATTTCTCCCTCTACCTGCTACTCCCCCTGCTTGTGCTCTCTCTCTATCTGTCAAATTAAAAAATGAATAAATAAAATCTTTAAAAAAGAAAAAAAAAAAGATTCTTTCTCCCTCTCCAAATTGGCTTTACTGTGTAAAAATGTGGGGTTTTTTTCATTATCATAGAATTCAAGGCTTTTAGCATTTTGAGATAAAATTATATAAAATTGGTTTCAACATTTAATTTTTTCTGTCAGTTCTTGGCTCTCTAGGTAAATATTTCTTTCCTATTCAGGTAACATATAGCTGGTAACATTTATAATTTACTGTTTCACCAAAATGTCAAAATAATGGAACAGAGAATTATCAGATATGTAGATATTGTGACTAAAGTTGTTTAGACCTTCCAGATCCAAGAGAGAATAAACAAGAGTTACTTCTAATATGAGCAGAACATTGAACTAGTTAACCGTTAATCAAAATAAAATGCTTGGCCAACCCAGTCACTTGAGCCTGCCGTGCTGACCTTCTTTAAACCAATTATTCCCAAGTAGGAAATGTGTGCTTTGTTTACAGATATGTGACCTTCACTTATGGTTATTCACCAGCGGGGAATGGATGAGACTAGAGAACTGTTAAATGCTAAACTACCTTTAAAGTTATTTATGGCACATCAGAATTAAAAAGGAAGATAATTCTGAAAAATAATAAAATATAGATCGTGTATTCTTAAGAGATTTAAGTTAGTTCAAAATTACAAATCAATAATTGTCTGAATAGATTGTATCACGTAGAGATCTCAGTGCCTCTGGATTACTGTGGTTGAGGTGGTGGTGTTTTGAACTCATTTATATCTTTTTTTTTTTTTTAAGATTTTTTATTTATTTGACAGGGAGAGACACAGCTGGAGAGGGAACACAAGCAGGGAGAGTGGGAGAGAGAGAAGCAGGCTTCCTGCTAAGCAGGAGAGCCCGATGCAGGGCTCGATCCCAAGACCCTGAGACCATGACCTGAGCCAAAGGCAGAGACTTAACCCACTGAGCCACCCAGGCGCCCTGTCTTATTTTTATTTTGTTCTATAATTATTCTTGTGTTCCTTTGTACATTGTTTGGTCTTAGATCTTACTTGGCTTTTATGAAATGAGACTTAGAAAATAAACATCATATTGATCACTGAAAGTTCTTTATATAAAGGAAGTGATACTAGATTTTTTTTTTTTAAGATTTTATTTATTTATTTGAAAGACAGAAATTACAAGTAGGCGGAGAGGCAGGCAGGCAGAGAGAGAAGGAAGCAGGCTCCCTGCTGAGCAGAGAGCCCGACGTGGGGCTCGATCCCAGGATTCTGGGATCATGACCTGAGCCGAAGGCAGAGGCTTTAACCCACTGAGCCACCCAGGCCCCCTAGATTTTGTTTTTAATCCTGCCATAATTAATTATATCTTAAAAGATAGGTTATTATTATTATTACTTATTTACTATATGACCTTAACCTTGCTATTAAATTGTTTCCAAATCAATTTTTGAACAGACTCTAATGTATCATATGGTGTATCCCTGCCATTTACTTATTACCTGTTGATATTAAATTGAGCATCAATGTACTTGGCTGTAAGAGTACAAAGATGAGACAGGAAATTGATGCCACCCAGGGATTGGGTTGTGTGGGAAAGATGTACAGAACAACAACTGAAAGACAGTAGGATACGGTGAGTGCAACAAGAGCACAAGAACGATTCAACTCTGGAGGAGTCAGAGAATGGACTTGAAGAGTACATAGGAATTTACCAGACAAAGAAAAAAGAATTTTCTATAAAATAAAAGCTAGTGTGGCACTAGCTTATTCAGTGAAATATCCTATTCTGAAACCTGTAGTGTGATCTTGCTTATAAAAACAAAACAAAAACAAACGAACAAAGAATAGGTTTTAAAAATAAATAAATAAAAAGATACAGGTTTTTCTTGCCTTAAGACTACCCTCACATTCTGATTTCTGCTCTGAGATTCAGAAATATTACAGTTATCCTTTCTGAGAGTTGATGTGCCAGAGGGTAGAAAGATTGTACAGGAAAAGAGTTAATAAAGCCAGCTTGAAGCTGCTGTCTGTAGAAGGACCTGCTTACACGGTAGCCCTTGCCTGGCATCTAGGAACTTGGCCTGCAAAAAGTTCACTACAATAACAGGCAAAGTGCCTTAACTGATAATGGTGTTACTCTGTGTCTAGACTGTATAAACAGTGGGTCTGTGATGAATACCAGCTTTCCTTTGGGGAGTCTGGAATTTACTAGTTGCTAGGCAGAGAATGCCAACATGAACAGCCCTCAATAAAAATCTATACTCCGGGGCGCCTGGGTGGCTCAGTGGATTAAGCCACTGCCTTCGGCTCAGGTCATGATCTCAAGGTCCTGGGATCGAGCCCCGCATCGGGCTCTCTGCTCCGCAGGGAGCCTGCTTCCTCCTCTCTCTCTCTGCCTGCCTCTCTGCCTGCTTGTGATCTCTCTCTGTCAAATAAATAAATAAAATCTTTAAAAAAAAAGAAAAAAAAAAATCTATACTCCAAACTTCAAATGGGCTTCCCTGGGTAGAAACGTTGTACAAGTTGCCCGCGTTTCTAGTGCTGGAGAAGGAGTGCTGTGGTTGTATCTTTTCCTAAACTGAGGTGACGGTGGGGTGTGCATAGCAAACCTGTGCATGAATTTGCCCAGACTCCACCTACATCGTTCTCCCTTACTGATCTGGCCATGTATCCTTGCTGTGTTTTGTGAGTCCATCCAGCAGATTACCAAAAATGTGGATCATGTTTGTGGGAACTTCAGAGATCTGACTGTTTGAATGTGGTAATTTATGAAATATTTATAGTCAGGTGACTTTTAAAAACCAGTATGTAAAATTGGAAGCAATTTAAATGTTTAGGGAATGGGTACATAAAATATGATATATTCATACTGTGTAACACTGTGGCTTTTTTTTTTTTTTTAAGATTTTATTTATTTATTTGAGAGAGAAAGAGAGCACAAGCCAGGAGGAGAGGCAGAGGGAGAAGCAGACTCCCCACTGTGCAGGCAGCCCAACACAGCACTTGATCCCAGAACCCTGGGATCATGACTTGAGCCAAAGGCAGGTGCTTAACGGACTGAGCTACCCAGGTGTCCCCACTATGTAGGTATTAAAGAGAGAGCTAACTGTGTACTTCAAAGATGGCCATGGTATATTAAGGTTTTTTGTTTTGTATTTTAAATAAGTTGTAGAACGATTTGTGTGGTATAATACCATTTTTAAAAAAACAAAAAACCCACATGGTCACATAGATCTAGGGCCATGCACATCAAAATGTTAGTAACTGGCCAACTTCTAGGGGTTAAGATTAAGTTGAAAAATATAGTAACCAAAAAAAAAAAAAAAAAAAAAACAACTATGTATATATATAGTAACCAGACCATTAATGTGGTTTGACCATGTGGTGAAGCTCACGAAGAGTGACAGCCCCTGGCTTGCTGAATAGTAAATCAGAACATAGTGATCGTTTCCAAATTCTTTAATTTTTTGTGGACCTATGTTCTGTGCTCAAGCTACACTATCATTGCTTTTAAGTCATTTTGCAAACAAGTATTGCTCAGCCAATTTTGAAACTACTAAGTGTGAAACAAAAAAGTTGGTACTAATCGGTGTTTATGCATTATGATATATAGCTTGGATGTTGACAAACTATAATCCATGGGTCAAATGTAGCCTGCCATCTGTTTTTATAAATAAAATTTCACTGAACACAGCCCAAATAGGCTGTTTTCTTGCTATATAGTGGCAGATCAAGTAGATATGACAGAGATCCTACAGCCTACAGAGCCAAAATACTTATTATCTAGCCTTTTGTAGAAAAGGTTCACCAACCCCTGACACGCACTTAGGCTTTGGAGAAAAATAGATCTGGGACAGCCCTGTGTTTAGATCTGGACTTTCCTAGTTACTAGCTTTGCGACCTTAGGGAAGTTAAATGTCTTGACCTCTTAGTATTCCTGTCTGTAAAATGGGAATTATAATACCTAGCTCATAAGAATGAAGATTAAATGAGATCACATGTCAGGTTATGTGGTATAATATATGGTATACATAGTAGCTTCTCAGTGAAATGCAGCTGCTTTCACTGCTCTTCCCCATCCATGCTTAAGGTTTTAGGAAGATTAACATGTTGGCAGTGTGTGCGATTTTTAGAGTAAACAGAATTTGAAAGTAGGAAATCTGGTTAGGAGGTTTCTGCTTTAAGCCTCAGGGCAGCAGCTGAAAGGATAACATGAACTCTAAGAGGTATTGTGGGTGGGAGGGGGGGGGAGCCATAGGACTTGGTGACTGATTGCATATAAGAAGAAAGGGAAAGAAGAAATAAAAGTCAGAGGTGATACTCTATTCCGGGTTAGAGGACAAGGAGAAATGTCATGCCATAAACTAAACAGGGGTATTACAAGATGCAGCCTGTGAAGGGATACTAATAAGACATCAAGGACCTGACCCCATTTTAAGGCAATGGGAAAGGAGTACTCATTGCAGGACAAAGAAAGATTGAAAATTGCATTTTTACCTTGGGAAGTAAGTATACTGGCATCTTACTACCATATAGTATATAACTATACTACATCATTATTTCTAGAACATCCAGTGTAAAAGTAGATTTATCCTAGAGCTTTGATATTACTAAAGGACTAAAACAATCCTAAGATGTT
Organism: Meles meles; assembly: GCF_922984935.1. Taxonomy (NCBI): domain Eukaryota; kingdom Metazoa; phylum Chordata; class Mammalia; order Carnivora; family Mustelidae; genus Meles; species Meles meles. Next base: position 62,034,248 of record NC_060078.1, on the reverse strand, counting down.
GCATCCATAAAATAGTTCCCTCAGGGGCGCCTGGGTGGCTCAGTGGGTTAAGCCGCTGCCTTTGGCTCAGGTCATGATCTCAGGGTCCTGGGATCGAGTCCTGCATCGGGCTCTCTGCTCAGCGGCGAGCCTGCTTTCCTCTCTCTCTCTCTGCCTGCCTCTCTGTCCACTTGTGATCTCTCTCTGTCAAATAAATAAATAAAATCTTTAAAAAAAAAAAAAAGTTCCTTCAGTGTGTACTTTATGTTAGGGTTAGACTCTCCATTGTTGGAAAATTAGATATTCCTTATAAGGGAATTATTCAAATAACTAGAGATTATCTTTTTAAGTATTGTGTACCTTTTTAATCATTTTATCATAGAACTTTAAAAAAAATGTATCTTCCTGTGCCACCTTTATGCTGAATATATGAAATGTGATTTTACTTGTTCTGAGAGTCAAGGAAATCATGTTGAGTATCGGCTGTACTATGCCGTTGCACTGCAGTGTCTTCTAATGCTCCTTCCATTTTATTTCTGTAGCAAGTTTCTAAAATCTGTCTTGAGAGTGTTTTATCAGTCTAAAATAAAATAGCAAAGTTTCCTAGTCTGGAAATAATTACATTGGTTTTTCTTAATTTTTTCATGCAGTTTTTTGAAGCAGGAAAGCAATTTGATGCTCTTATTTGCCCATAGGTAGATATCATCTGTGGTGATCACTTGCTGGAGCAGTATCAGACTCTAAGGGAAATTCGTCGTGCAATCGGTGATGCAGCTATGCAGGTAGCCCTTCCACTTTATCATGTCTGTGCCCGCAGGGAAGCTATTCAATGAAAAAATGTTATCAGCATTGCTTGGACTATAAATAGTAAAGCTAATATTTATCAAATGCTTCCTGTGTGTCAGGCACTTTTCTAAACAGTTTATATGGTTTAGCTCTTTTGTTCCTCCTATTTCTACCTTTTTGTGTGGCCATGTTTTTATCTCTCTTTGATGTTCATCTAGGAGTGGAATCACTGGGTTGTATGGTAACTCTGTGTTTAACCTTTCAAGGAACTGTTAAGACTGTTTCCAAGCAACGTCACCATTTTATAATCCCACCAGCAGTGTATATGCGTTCCAGTTTCCCTCGATCCTTGCCAACACTTACTACCTACTTTTTTTATTACAGCCATCCTGTTGGGTGTGCAGTGATGTCTCATTGTAGTTTTGATTTCATTCCCTGGTGACTAATCATGTTGAGGATCTTTTCATGTGTTTATTGGCCATTTGTCTATCTTCTTTGGAGAAATTTCTATTTAGATCCTTTGCCCATTTTTAAGAACTGGGGTTTTTGTGTTTTTATATTGAGTTGAAAGCGTTCTTCATATGTCCTGAATACTAGTCCATCACTCTCAGATATGATTTGTAAAACTTTCCTCCCCTTCAGTGGATAGTCCTTTCATTTCCTTTGTGGTGACCTTTAAAACACAAAAGTTTTTATTTTTTTATTTTATTTATTTATTTTTTAACACAAAAGTTTTTAAATAGAATGTTTTAACATTTTATCTGTTTTTCCTTTTGTTCCTTCTGTGTTTGGTGTCATATCTAAAAACCATTGCCTAACCCAAAATCGTAAATATTTGCAGCTATGTTTACTATAGATTAATTTTGTTTATTCTAGAATGTCATATAAGTGGAATCCTAAAACATGTACCTCTTTTGTGTCTGGCATCTTTCATTCACCATACTTTTTTTTTTTTAAGATTTTATTTATTTGACAGAGAGAGAGAAGGAATACAGGCAGGGGGAGTGGGAGAGGGAGAGGGAGAAGCAAGCCTACTGCCAAGCAAGGAGCCCGATGCAGGGCTTGATCCCAGGACCCCGGGATCACAACCCGAGCCGAAGGCAGACGCCTAACCACTGAGCCACCCAGGTGCCCTTCATTCACCATACATTTTGAAACTTATCCAGTGAGGTTGCATGTAGCAATCATTTGTTCCTTTTTTTTTTTTTTAATATTTTATTTATTTGATAGAAATCACAACTAGGCAGAGAGGCAGGCAGAGAGAGAGAGAGAGAGAGAAGCAGGCTTCCTGCTGAGCAGAGAGCCCGATGCGGGACTCGATCCCAGGACCCTGAGATTATGACCTGATCCGAAGGCAGCGGCTCAACCCACTGAGCCACCCAGGCGCCCCTCATTTGTTCCTTTTTATTGCTGCAAAGTATTTCAGTGTATAATATGCCATAATTTATTATTTTCCTGTTCATGGACATATGGGCTATTTTCAGTTTGGGGCTAATACAAATGAAGTAGCTATAAACAGTCCTATACAAGTATATATTTTTTTCTTTTCTTCCTCCTTGTCATCTTTTTTAACTAGTTTTTTAAAGAATATATGTTTTCACTTATTTTGAACAAATAATTAGAAGTGGAATTACTGGATCATAGGAAAGGTGTATGTTTCGTTTACAAGGAAACAACTGTCATTTTTTAAAGATTTTATTTATTTATTTGACAGATAGTGATCACAAGTAGGCAGAGAGGTAAGCAGAGAGAGGAGGGGAGGCAGGCTCCCTGCTGAGCAGAGAGCCTGATGCGGGGCTCAATCCCAGGACCCAGAGATCATGACCTGAGCCAAAGGCAGAGGATTAATCCACTGAGCCACCCAGGTGCCCCTTATTTTATGTTTTGTTGTTGTCGTTTTAAGATTTTATTTATTTATTTGACAGAGAGAGAGATCACAAGTAGGCAGAGAGGCAGGCAGAGAGAGAGGGGGAAGCAGGCTACCCGCTGAGCAGAGAGCCTGATGTAGGGCTCGATCCCAGGACCCTGGGATCATGACCTGAGCCAAAGGCAGAGGCCCCAACCAACTGAACCACCCAGGTGCCCCACTTTTTTAATGTTTTTTAAAATATTTTATTTATTTATTTGACAGGAGAGAGAGAGAGCATTTGCACAAGCAGGGGGAGTGGCAGTGGAAGAAGCAGGCTCCTTACTGAGCTGGGAGCCTGATTCAGGGCTCAATCCCAGGACCCAGGATCATGACTTGAGATGAAGGCAGACACCTAACCAACTGAGCCACTCAGGCACCCCTATTTTATTTTATTTTTTAAAGATTTTATTTATTTATTTAGAGAGCATGCGTGTGCAAGGGGAGAGGGAGAGAGGGCTTCTCAAGCAGACTGTGCTGGCACAGAGCCTGATGCTGGGCTCGATCTCACAACCCTGAGATCACATCCTGAGCTGATATCAGAAGCGGGACACTTAACCAGCTGAGCTACCCAGACATCCGGAAAATTTTTATCATTTTAAAAAGAGATTTGAGGGACTCCTGGGTGGCTCAGTTGGTTAAGCGGTTGCCTTCGGCCCAGGCCATGATCCCAGTGTCCTGGGATCAAGTCCCACAGTGTCCAAGGAACAACTCCTTGCTCGGCGGGGAGCCTGCTTTGCCCTCTGACTCTGCCTGCTACTCTGTCTGCCTGTGCTCACTCTCTCTCTCTGACTAATAAATAAATAAAATCTTAAAAAAAAATTAAAAAAAAAAAGATTTAAAACAAACAAGGCGAAGTGTTAATACTCAATAAAACTGAGTACTGGTTACAAAGGTGTTACATTAATCTTTGTACTTTGAAAGTTTTTAAACTTTCAGAGAAGTCATAGGAATAGTACAATGAACATCCATCTGTGCTTTACCCAGATTCACCAGTTTTAACAGTTAGGATTCCATCTGGGAAACAACCAGTATGAATAGGATAAGGGATTATATCTTAAAACATTCGTAGGGGCTGGTGAAGAAGTGTGTGAAAAGATACTGCCTGTGGATTAGTAGTCATTGTATATCAAGAGGGCAGCAGTTGGAAGAAAAGATAGACAGAAAGTGGGGAATAGTGAGAATAAACTGGAACCTGGAAGGAGAAATGGTCATGTGTGTGTCATCATTTCCATCTTAAGTGATATGTGGGATCTGAAGACAAAGCTGGTGGTCTTTGGCCCAAAATTCAGAGAGCCTGAAGCTGGAGCTCTTGTGGGATCAAGAGTTAGCTGCAGGCGTGGCTGCTGCCCTCTACCTACAATTTGAGCCAGCGTACCCCCAACACTGTGTGTAACCTGGACGGGCATCTGGTTGCCCTGTGATGACCTGAACGTAATGGTTTCTGCCTCCTTCCACTCTGCAAGTCTTATACAAATCTCTGCCAGCTAACTCAAAAGGGAAGGGAATTCTGGGACATATAGTTCCAGTTTGGCTAAATTGGCATACCAAAATGCAAAAGAACCAGCTAAAATGAAAAAAGACTCAGAGTTAAGTGTTGGTATAGATGTGGAATGACTAGAATTTATATATGTTGGATGTGGGACTGTGAACTGACCCCATCACTTTGGAATTCTGCTGGTAATATCTACTAAAACCAAGTATATATACCCCACTCCCTCAGCATTTTCATTCCCGAGTATAGATCTAATAGAAATGAATACAGAGGCGCCTGGGTGGCTCAGTGGGTTAAGCCTCTGCCTTTGGCTCAGGTCATGGTCTCAGGGTCCTGAGATCGAGCCCCACTTCGGGCTCTCTGCTCAGCAGGGAGCCTGCTTCCGCGCCTCTCTCTGCCTGCCTCTCTGCCTACTTGTGATCTCTGTCAAATATGTAAATAAAAAATTTTCTTAAAAAAATGATTATGTCTACCACAAGACATGTACAAGATACTTTATAATACCTTTATTCGTGATAGCCACAAACTAGAAGCAACCCAAATGTCCAATAAAGAATGAGTAAAAAATAGTGGCATATACATGCAATTGAATACAACTATCATATGCAGCGACAGGGATGAATTGTACAGACTTAACAGTGAGCAGAAGAATATACAGTTGGTAATTATTATTCATGGATTCCATATTTGTAGGTTTGCTTACTTATTAATGTTTTATTATAACCCCCAAATTAATACTAATAGCCATTTCATGGCCATTCACAGTTTTTCATAACTTTTTTTAATGGTATTTGGATTTTTTAAAGAAATCGCAAGTCTTATAATTTTGCTAATAAAATTTATATGTAATTGAGTATTGGAAAGATGCTCCAAGGCTGATTGTTTTTTGTTACAATATTACAGGTTATAATTATCCTTCCATTGTATAGGTACACTATAGGTGTGGTAACAGTTTTTCAGAGTAGCAAAAGTATTTGGCAATACAGTGATTAGGGACCATTAGTTTTTCAAACGGCATCATTATTTTTTTTTTATTTTTTTATTTTTTTAAGATTTTATTTACTTCTCTGACAGACAGAGATCACAAGTAGGAAGAGAAGCAGGCAGAGAGAGAGAGGAGGAAGCAGGCTCCCTGTGAGCAGAGAGCCTGATGCGGGGCTCGACCCCAGGACCCTGGGATCTTGACCTGAGCCGAAGGCAGAGGCCCAACCCACTGAGCCACCCAGGCGCCCCAAACGGCATCATTATTAACTTGAATTTTATGTGTGATTTACAAAGAAGGAAGAGGACTTAGTCACCTTTCTGTTTCTTTGAAAAAGTAACTGGCTTTTCCTTGAGCAACAGTTCTCTTATTTCCAAAAAGAAGATGAAGATGTGGGGCGCCTGGGTGACTCAGTGGGTTAAAGCCTCTGCCTTCAGCTCAGGTCATGATCCCAGGGTTCTGGGATCGAGCCCCGCATCGGGCTCTCTGCTCTGAGGACAGCCTGCTTCCTCCTCTGCCTCTCTGCCTGCTTGTGATCTCTGTCTGTCAAGTAAATAAATAAAATCTTTAAAAAAAAAAAAAAAGAAGAAGATGAAGATGTATGAAATGTAATTATTTTTGCAATACAGCCAGCTTAGTGATGGAACGAAATGGTGTTAGGACTCAGTGAAAAAGAGTCTTGAAGTGATTTGGATTGGAAAGTGAGAAGAAAAAGGGAAATCCATTGATCAGCCTGCCAGGGTAGTTGAGGAACAATACATATATGATGTAGAATCTCAGAAAAAGACAGTAACATTTCTCAAGCCCTTACTCAAAGCTACTGTATTCTAGGTGCCAAAGAGCATGTGTTACATACTGAAAAATGATTAAAAAGGCACACTGACAGGGGATGTTTGGTGATGAGGTGAATATGGATAAGCAGGTTTATTTATCTTGGACCCTTTATTTTCTTTAAACCAAAGAAATTCACATTAGTGTTAGGCTATGAAAAATAAACCATATCTGACTTAATCATTTACACAACTGGTTTTCAAATAACTGCAAAACACTTTTTTTTTTTCTTTTCAGGATGGTCTGCTGGTCCTTCATTATGGTCTTGTAGTTTCTCCCTTAAAAATTACTTGAAGATTCGAGCAGCATTAGGAGGAGGGAAACAAAATAAGGAGGCTTCTGCAGGATTGCATTTCACCAAAGATTTCCACAGAACATGTAATTGTGACCACTTTATGCTGTTGGAGACATAACTTACTTATTTTCAGCACCAAGATCCATAGCATTTATAAGTACAATTTGGAATGACAGAATGCATCTGTTTTACTGGAGACTATATCTAAAAAGCATCCATAGCTCAGGGGGAAATTTTCAAAGCATTAAATTTTTAAATTCCTTGTGATTTCAAATACTTTGACGTTGATTTTACTTCCTAATCTTTGAGGTAAATCGGTTACTGTTTTCTTCTTTGTTGAGCCATATTCCTTTCAAGTTGGTGGTTAGAATTCTGCCCTCTGGAATGATATCGGTTGGATGAATGGACGGTCATCCTTTCGTACTGAAGACTCAAAGCCAGTCTTTGCTGAACTACAGAGTTTACCTCTCAGACAAAGACCAAAACTGTTGACCACTTTTGTATGTTACCATCATATTTTGAACTTGTATCTTTCATTTACCAGCAATACTACTACGGAGACAATATTTACTTCTAAAAGGGATGAATTATCATTCTGTGTGAAGAGACTATCTCATGCAGGGTTTATTACCGTAAGCCTTCAGTGTGCTAGAGACTTCTTTAACAGATCTTACAACAAGGGGTGCCTCTTTGAAACATTATTTTTATTCTTTGAATGTTAACTTCATTAACATTCATTTTATTTGAGTACATAGTTTGGTTGTCAATACCTTGTAATGCCAGTGCTTTTGAAAGTAATAAACTTGAGTGAATTTGCAAGTTTACAGAATACTTATTCATTGTTTCCTCAGTCAATTTAATGTTCATTTTCCCATTACTTTGTCACTGGGATAAAAAATACGGGTGCTTGAGAGTTCACTCACATGCAAAGATTTCAGTTTTAAATGTTATTTTGCCTAAAACTAGCATTGTGATGCTTTCTAAAAAAAAATATTTTATAGACCCTATTTCACTATAAAATTTCCAAGTCTGCACAGAAACAATTAAAAATGAATAAGGTTTGGCAATTGTTTTGTAAAGAATTTGTGAATTGTATATAAATCTCTTCTAACGTTTAATAAAAAATTTTAATAAAAATTTATTTTAACCTATTCTGTAATGTTCATATTTATTGTGGATTGAAGGAAAAATAACCAAAATTCTTTAAGAGATGAGGCATCCAAATTAAAGTTAAACTGCCATCAAACAGATATTTTATAAACATCTTCACTGATTTTACCAGGTGCTGTTCCCTGACAGTGGACAGAATAGCAACCATGGAGTTCATTGCCTCTTAAATGTTTCTTGCCCAAATTACTTACTATTTTTTTTTTTTTTCAAATTACTTACTATTTTTATTCTTGTCCCACGTTAACATATCTGTGTCAGGGATCCCCAAGACTACCTTCAGGTTTAGTGGTTCACTAGAAGGACTCATTATATTCATCCTTTTGGTTTATTACAGTGAAAGGATAGAGATTAAAATCAGCAAAGGGAAAAAGATGTATACTGCAGAGTCCAGGAAAAACCAGGCACAAGCTTTCAGTTGTCTTCTCCCCGTGGAGACACGGGGACGATGTTTAATTCTTTCAGCAATGATGTGTGACATGGTAAACTGTTGCCAACCAGGGAAGCTCACCTGAGCCTTAGTGTCCAGGGTTTTTCTTAGGAATCCTGCAGTGTCCATGATTGACAGCTTTTGAGAGTCCAGCACCCACCCAGTGGTCAAACTGATACAGGATATCCCGGGGCCCCAGGTATACAAAAATAGTCATTCACCATAAGTCACATTGTTAGGATAAAGGTTTCAGGCATACAGACAGGATATTACAAGGGCTCAGTAACATGGGAAAATTATATATTTATTTATTTATTGGTAGATGAGTTTTTCTAGTAAAGTAGAATATTAAATGCAATTATTTGATAAACACTGCTGCAATGAACAAAATGAATTGATAAATTCTTGTTAGGTGTTGTGTGGACAAGATTAAAATTAAAGGGGTGGTCTGCTTCAAGGAAATCACAGCTTATGGCTACACACAGTTCTCAGAATCTTAGAAAAAGACAGTTACTGGTAAATACTATAGGAGTCAAAAGAGGCACACCTAGGTGGCTTGGCTGAACATCTAGCTTCAGCTCAGGTCATGATCCCAAGGTCCTAGGAACAACTCCTGCATTGGGCTCCCTGCTCCTGGTGTCCAGCCCTGTATGGAGGGCAGGGGGCTGCTCAGTGGGGAGCCTTCTTCTCCCTCTCCCTCTGCCATTCCTCCTGCTTGTGCTCTCACCCTCTCTGTCAAATAAATAAATAAAATCTTTAAAAAAAAAAGTCACAAAAGAGCTCTACCTTTTCTAATTTTGCTCCCTCCAGACTTGACCTCCAAGAACCCCAAAGAATTAAGTCATACATGGTTATATCTATTTGACTTATTGCTACAACTAGGCAGTAAACAAAGATTGCTGATTGATTGGCTTTCAAATCTGTACTCCCTAAAATCAGTACAATCTTGGGCTTCCATCAACAAAAATACAGTTTCAGATCAAGGGAGTTAATACTTCAAATATCCACTTCGTATCGTGTCCAGTTCTGGGTAGCATACACAACTACAGAGAGATGGGAGGGTAATGGGATAGGGAATCAGAGAGACCAAGGACAGAAACAAGAGTGAGGGTTAAGCAATTGTTTATGGTTAACGCAGAGAAGCTAAAACTTATGGATAAGACAAGGCAAGGTCTCTGTCTGCAGATGACTGAGGGCCAAAGACTTAGATGTGGGAAAAGCACAAACAAGGGCTCACTTGTTTCCTTGGGTTAGCCTGGCTGCCATCACTGGCAGCACGCACTTAGATTAGCTGAAATAAGGTCAAAGTTTTTTTCAAAAGTAATTTTTATTATGAACAAGATTAAATTCCCAAATCTGCGTGAATAAGGTATATGAAGGACAGATTCGAGAGCCCAACTTCAGTGGCTAAAAATAGATTCATTTGGGGGTGCCTGGGTGGCTCAGTGGATTAAGCTGCTGCCTTCGGCTCAGGTCATGATCTCAGGGTCCTGGGATGGAGCCCCGCATTGAGTTCTCTGCTCGGCAGGGAGCCTGCTTCCTCCTCTCTCTCTGCCTGTCTCTCTGCCTACTTGTGATCTCTCTCTCTGTGTCAAATAAATAAAATAAAAATCTTTAAAAAAAAATAGATTCATTTGGCATAGCTGAAGGCCCCTTTGGTTTTGCCTATGCCCTCTCTGAGCTGACACTAAGCAAAGATGCCCAGAGGGATAGTTTGTGGTGGTTGTAGTTTGGCAGAACATGTGCTTGGCAGGTTTCTCAGTTTCTCCCTTAATTGCCATCCCAATCTTTTTTTCTAGTATAGGCCAAAGTCATTTCCGGTGACCTTGGATTTCACTGAGCTTCCCCTCTGCTTCTACTGCATTACCCTTCCCTTTTTTTTCTTTTTTTTAAAGATTTTGTTTATTTATTTGGCAGAGAGAGATCACAAGTAGGCAGAGAGGCAAGCAGAAAGAGAGAGAGGAGGAAGCAGGCTCCCCGCCAAGCAGAGAGCCCGACGCAGGACTCGATCCCAGGATCCTGAGATCATGACCTGAGCCGGAGGCAGAGGCTTAACCCACTGAGTCACCCAGACCTGAGCCGAAGGCAGAGGCTTAACCCACTGAGCCACCCAGGTGCCCTTGCCCTTCCCTCTTGATTGAGATATATTCTTATCTCGTCTCTGACAATTCCTTCTCTGGACTTCAGACTAACACAGATCTTGCATACACACACACACACACACACACACACACACACACAATGACTCTCCTGCAATGACTTTGAATTCTTGAAATTAATACCTCTGACCCATTTATCTGTCCTATATTTCTTGCTCAAAGTATATCCTCTGTGATTCAATCCTAGATGAATATTCTTGGAGGGTCACCAAGTTGTAACCGACTTATCAAATGTATGTGCGACTAATTTTACATTTTTAAATTTTTTCTCTTTAGAATTCTAATAGTTGCAACCTCTGTGAAGAGAGAAGTTTCAAGCAGATTCTGATTCTGAATGTTCACCTTTGTTTTCTTTAGGAGGCCATGACCAGAGTGGGTCCTCATTTTTATCCCTTTTCAGTATGTTGTGCACATGAGTTTGATTATTGGCCTCTCTTCAAAACTGGACTGATGAAATATTTTATCATCTATTGAGCTTAATAGTCATTTCACAAATGAAATGTCATATTGATCTCCTGAAAGCTTGCCAAACATTTACTTACATGGAATGGAAATTACGGTTTAATCTTTACTACATTTTGATTTTGTTCTGATGGTGTCTGTGGTTTCCCAGAGGTTCTTATTGTGATACTATTTTCATTTAAATGAGAACAGATTCTTTGTTTCCTTCAGAGGTTTCTAAGAAAATGCTTTCCCAAGAGAAAAACTGATTAAATAATATTTTAATTTAGAGGTTAAGGAAGACAAAGGTTTGCCAGGACAAACAGAGGCATTAATGCATAGTGGTTAAAGACATGAATTTTGAAGTCAGACTGCATGGTTTTGATTCCCAGCTTTGCTCCTTGCAAGTCATATGATCTCGGACATGTATAATTTCTCTGAGCTATAGTTTTTCTTACCTGTAAACAGGGGCAAAGGAACCTAACTCAAAGAGCTGTTGTGAGAATTAATGAATATGTAAAGCGTTCAGGACCACAGCTGGCCTTAGCCTACTACCAAGTTCAAATGTGGTCCCTATGTAGTCACTTCTTAGATTACTTTGCTGAATTAGTTCCTTTCTAATGAGTAAGAGGGTCCACTAATATTAAAAGATTGATGTTGAACCATTTATTTTCCCATCTTCTTTCCTTGCATATTTTCTTTCTTCACATCCTTCTACGGATAACTGGCTCAGGGGTGGGGGGACACAGGCTCTGAAGTCAGACGTGGCTCTGCTTTCACCCTTACTCTAGTCTTGGCTCTGCTGCTTATACTTTGCAGACTAGGTTAGTCCATAGACAGTTTCAGTTGCCAGGAGTTCCTTTTGTTGAGCTCCAGGATGACCTGAGGTGAAGATCAAAGATTGTCTAGCCCTGAAGGACGTCAGAATTGTATACGCCATGTATGAATCCTTATGCCAGGAAATCATGGGAAATGGAAGTTACACTTCTCATTTATTCATATTCCCTGCATAAGAGATGAACCTAAGGGGGTTAAATTTGTTTTGTTTTGTTTTAATTTTAAGTAGGCTCCACGCCCAGTGTGGAGCTTGAACTCACGATCCTGAGATTAGGAGTCACATGCTCTACTGACTGAGCCAGCTGGGACCCCTTAAGTTTGGCTCAGTGGGTAGAGTTTACAACTCTTGATCATGGGGTCTTGAATTTGAGCCCCACATTGGGCATAGAGATTACTTTTAAAAATATATAATGAACACTTGCAAGAAAAAAATACCTTTTTTGCCCAGCACAATAATTAGCAATTAACTAGACCTGCTACTGATTGTATCAAAACTCCAGCCCTTATGCTAATGACTCTGGCTACGCTCTGCTAGCATTCTTTACCCCCTATTAATAAGAGATATGATAGAGCTGGAATGAAGTGTCTCAGACCTACCCAGCAGAGACCACTTACCTCACCAGGGAGAGAGTGAGTAGCCATGGAGTGATTCACGATAATTAATCGATGAGGAAGGAGGCCTGGAGACCCCTCCAAGATCAATCTCCATTTTCTTTTGTATCCTGAGCTTTCTCTATTTCCTATAATTTGGAATCATTGAAAAATTGTAGAATCATACATGTTTAAACGTCTGCAGTGTGACTCACTGTGTCTTATTACAATCCTGGTATATGTGTCTGTGTGTCTGCGTGTTTCAAGGGATTGTAAGAAAGAATTTATACATTTTAGCTACTCACAACCCCCACCTAGTAAGCTTCTGGAATATAAAAACATGAGCTCAATCAAAGCATCTACGAGATCAAGAGGAGGAGAGAAGTCATTTGATCTACATAGTAACTGTTTTTTCTCATCTTTTGAGGATTTGCAGCAGGGGATGGTAATTTAATAAAAACAACCCTTTGTTAGGCAGGATTCAGGAGCATACACCCCCTTTGTAAATGGCATATCCATATAAGATATTTGAAAATAGTAAAGGCATGATGTCCAATCTAAACTGTACATTAAATTTGAACATGTTGCCAAGCCAGGAGTAGTGTATGTTCTACTAAGAAAAATAAAATTTCACATATGAGCTCTATTTTAAGATCTTACAAAGCCCCTCTCAGGTTCTTTTCCATTTTAAGTTACTGTGCTTTCAGGCACACCAGCTTATTTGGTTCTCGGGGGGAAAAATGTATTCTTATGATTCAGATGTTTTCCAGGACCTTGGAAATTTCTGATGATATAATAATAAAAATAATCTCAACTGGAAATCAATGATGGGTGCTCATAAACAAGCAGCTTCTAGCTATTCTTTCTTTTGTTTATATCCAGCCATTTCTGGTGTTTTTCTCTAGGTCCCGTTTTGGAATCAATACTCTTATTATATCTGGCTTATATTGTCCTAATAGAATTCCTTCTCACTGAGATTGAACCAGCTTGGCTGTACATAGTGGTCTCAGCTGGAGCAGAAGGTATAGTAGATTTTGTAATTATATTTTTCTGATAGTTCCATAAATTCTCTATCAGTGGATTTTTTTAATTGAGGTGAAATTTACATGTTATAAAATTAGTCATTTTAAAGTGAACAATTCAGTGGTATGTGCAATGTTCACAATGCTGGGCATTGTGTCCAAAATAAAATCCCAAGCCCCCTGAAGAGTTACCCCCTATCGCCCCCTCTCTTTAGCCCTGGCAACTGCCAATCTGCTTTCTGTTCCAGTGAATTTTTTTTAAGATTTATTTTCTTATTTTATTTTATTTTTAAAGATTTTATTTATTTATTTGACAGACAGAGATCACAAGTAGGCAGAGAGGCAGGCAGAGAGAGAGGAGGAGGAAGCAGGCTCCCTGCAGAGCAGAAAGCCCAATGTGGGGCTCGATCCCAGGACCCTGAGATCATGACCTGAGCTGAAGACAGAGGTTTAACCCACTGAGCCACCCAGGTGTCCCTAGATTTATTTACTTATTTTAGAGAGAGAGCATGCACACACAAGGTGGGGGGCAGAGGTAGACGGGGAGAGAGAGAGAGACTCAAGCAGACACCAGCACTGAGTGCGAAGCCCAACACGGGCCTCAATCTCAAGACCCTAAGACCATGACCTGAGTGAAAACCAAGAGTCAGATGCCCAACTGACTGCTTCATTCAGACACCACCCAGTGAATTTTAAAAAACATTTTCAAACTATTTCATGTTTGCCTCTAGAGTCATGAATGGTGGTTCTGGACTCCCTAGTTGCGTTCACAAGTAAGTTCTAGAAATTTACCTGCAGGACTATATGTGCCTTGCATCGGGTCTGGAACTAAAATTTGGACTCTGGTTTCTAGACAGTTGCTCAAATCTTGCCCCCTTCTGTAGCCAGTGCAGTAAAACGAATTCTTACTAACCTGGATTTATTACCTCTTGAGGAATTGTCCCTTCTGAAACATCCCGTCATTTCCAGGCCCTTTGATACTGAGCTGCAGAGTTCCTTTGCAAAATTATTTTTTAAAACTCCTTTTTAAAAATTAGGTAAAGGCATGCAATTCTATTTTGTTTTTACTAGGAGGTGACTCAGTTAGATGGGCTCAGAACCCAGTTTTGAGCTGTCATGACCTAACGGCAATGCAGGCAGCTAATAGGTTTAGGAAGTCTGCAAAGTGTAGCAATTTGCCTGTGGGACTTGGTGTTGTCAAAGGTTTCTGGGGCAGGAAAACTATAAGTAAAACCCAGTGGGGAAGAGGGGAAAAAGAGGAGAAAAATATTTTTACTCCTTCGAGTGAGAGAACTTTCTTTTATGTAGAGAGACAATATAGGAAAGAGAAGCAGGCTCTGCAGTCGGAAGATGAGGGTTCAAATCCCAGCTCTCTTATCCTGTGACATTAGACAAAGGGTTTTAACTTCGTCATTCCCAGGCTCTATATCTTTATTTGTAAAATGGGTCTACAAATACTACCTAAAGAGTGGTTGTGAGGTTTCAATGAGATAATTCTCTTTACTGCCTACTATAGTGTCTGACACATAGTCGGCAGGCACTGAAGAAATTAAAGCTGTTATTAGTCTCAGGATGCAGGGGAACCTCATTGTCTAAAGAATCTGAAAGTCGGGCGCCTGAGTGGCTCAGTGGGTGAAGCCTCTGCCTTCGGCTCAGGTCATGATCTCAGGGTCCTGGGATCGAGTCCCACGTCAGGCTCTCTGCTCAGCAGGGAGCCTGCTTCCCCTCTCTCTCTGCCTGCCTCCCTGCCTCCTTGTGATCTCTGTCTGTCAAATAAATAAATAAAATCTTAAAAAAAAAAAGAATCTGAAAGTCATCATCGGTTATCACTAACGTGCTTTATGGACAGGCTTCCCCACACTTGCACAGACTCACTGTGGTGTCCTATTCTGTCATTAACCGATGGTGTTGCTTCCTTCCCCTTCCCTTCTCTTTCCTGCCTTATGATTCTGAATGCTGTTTCCTTGTTACTGAAACTGTCCTGATTTAATGATTTATCAACTCCTTAAGATGCTTTTAATCCTTCATAAATGAGCTCATGGCAATTAGTGGCAACTCACTGAAAACAAGAGATGCCAATTAGAGCTAGAAATTATATAAATGTAATAAAAGCCTAGCAGTTTTGCATCCAGAAGGATCCATTAATGAAATGGTATTCCTAGAAGTGGCAACCAATATCTGTATTTCAAACCCATGTATTGATAAGACTATTATCGTTCCTTAAGAGGTCCTCAAAGATGTTTAATTGTTATAAAACCTCATTGTTGGTGTGGGACTAACATCCCTTTTCCCAAAGTAGTACGATCAATGTAGCACGCAAGCCCTATTAGCCAGATGCACTGAGAATGACGATATCGATCAGGATTCAGCAAGCTCCAGCTTCATACCCGCATCAGTGTATTCCCCTCATTTAGTCTCTATCCCGGAACCTAACATGACATTAGGGGATCCCAGCTTGGAAGTTCATGGACTTCCAGACACCAGAGGTAGATGGTTCAACAAGGAACCCCAAGCCCCTTGATATTACAAAACTTTGTGTGTGGATTTTTCTGGGAGAAATGTCCATAGCTTTCTACAAGGGGTCTGTAATCCACAAAGAGTTAAGAATCATTACAGTAGAGGAAAATTCTATTACTGCTGCCAATGGGCTAATTAAACATATGGGTTCTGCAGAAGTATAAACCCATCTTCAAAAAAAGAGACAAGATACTGTTTTGAATTACCTTTTACCATATGTGTTCTGCATCTTTATTCTCAGAAATGCTCAAGTTAAGCTAGTTGAATCGTTATCCAGGCACAGAACATATTGTCTTGCATCATTTGTTTGATTTCTCCACTCCTTGCCATAAACTGACCACTTAGTGCATTATGTGTTTCAGACAGTGTGAACACACGCAGACTATAGAACTCCAAAGCCTTGGCAGGGAAAAAAAAACCAAAACTGTAAATGTGGGTGCTTAATCGACTGAGCCACCCAGGCGTCCCATGTAAACGCAGATGCAAAAGCAGAGAATATACAATTCCAAAATTATTTGGGGTCCAGCTGTCTCACTGAACCAGAACAGTGCTTCTCTCTCTCTCTCTCTCTTAAAGATTTTATTTGAGAGAGAGAGCATGAGCAGGGGCAGAGGGAGAGGGAGCAAGAGACTCCCCACTGAGCAGGGAGCCCATCATGGAGCTCAGCCCCAGGACCACGAGATCATGATCTGAGCCGAAGGCAGACGCTTAACTGACGGAGCCACCAAGACATCCCTCTCTTTTTTAAGTAAGCTCTAGGCCCAACATGGGGCTTGAACTCACGACCCTAAGTCCCATGCTCTACCAACTAAGCCAGCCAGGAGCCCCCCCAAACAGCTTTTTTCTCTACTGTAGCCGCAAAAACCACAGAACATGTTATGTTGGTGGGATTTGTGTGACTTTTAATTCTTATCTTACTAACGTGTTACAGTAAGTGTGGGGAGTAAAGACAGGGATGGAATGAGGGAAAGGAGGAAGAGAAAGTATCTTTCCAGTTCCTTGAACCGCTGAAGCAGGTCCTAGGATAAGAAAGTTCAGTAACAGCATCACGCCCTATCACAACAGCACTTTCAGCGTAGGTGCATGACAGAGACATGGCAACTCTTAGGTCTGGCGGAAGGGACTGCAGGACAGACGTAGCCCTACATCAAACTTGGCACATGTGGAAGGTGGGGCAATGCGGCTGCTACACGGTCGGGCAGGTGAAAAGCGGACTCTCCAGAGTGTCCTTTCTCGCACACGAGTAGGAGCACGTGTGCCCTTCTCTAGCCTGAGCATCGCTGCCTCTCCAGCAGGGAAAGGAGACCCCACCAGCCATACAGCAATGGGAGAACTGTGGGGCAGGGCTCTTTTAGAAAAGAGAAGGATTTCATTTTTATGTTTGCTGGTGGTGGTGATTGACCAGAAGCGATTCCTGTTACTTTTGGGCAGTAGCATTGTGTCCTGTGATCAATTAATTACACTCAGCACTCTTACAAGGCAAAGGAGAGTGAAAGCAAGGCCTCTTTGGGACCGAGACAGTGAGAAAGGGGCTATGTGTGTTCTAAGGGTAAGGGCCCGAAACAGCTAATTCTAGACCACCACACATGAACTCACACAGATCAATGATACCTCGACTTTTTCCATTCACACAAATACTCACCTCTTCTAGCTTCTACTACTAAATCTAAGGTCAGCTTAATCACAGCTTGGGGCACTATGACCATGTTTCTAAAGTTAAAGTGAACAACTACATTCTTCATACTTTTTTTCCCCCCTAAATTAAGTGGATTTGAAGAAGTTGAAAGCCTAAAATCTAGGGACTGTTTTCATTATTTGTTGGGGACAACCCTTAAAACTCATCACTGCCATTTTTCTTCACTTACAGAATTGGAAAGATGTGAAATGGGCAGGGAGAAGTCATTACACGAATCACAGAAATGGTCAACATGCATCTAATTTTACCCATTGAACAAAGAGACCTAAAGGGGGTAAGTTTAGTTCTTTTGAGAAGAACCTAACTGTGTTTAAGGGGGAAGAATACTACACTAGCCTTTTTTTTTTTTCTTGAATGGAAGAAAAGGATAGATGGAATTTCGAGGGGAGGGAGGAAGTTTCTGTTAAACAAACACCTATCACTTGTGAAGCAGTTTTGTTGGAGTGCTGTTGGATGTGGACCATTGGTTTATCTTTGGCAGTGATCTTATGTTTTAGGTACCTAGAATGAGACTATAGGGCCGGGTGAGGTCTGGGTATGGTGAGCGAAGGTAAGTTTTAATTTCAATTCACAGCAAATGATGATGATCACAGATTTAGCACCTTAGTTTGTACTTCCTCTGTACCTGAATCATCTAACGCTGTGAAGCCTGAGCTTTAGGTGAGAAAGCTGAGTTCTTAGATAACTCCTCTGTGATTTGCTCTAGGACTGCACTTTGCTCCAACCTAAGGGGTGGTTGTCTTATTAGTGAAAGTGGAGTGTTCAATGCTAGATAGGAGACTGAAGCCTTGAAGACATTTTCTAGTGGTGACAGGTGTTTTGGTTCAGGAATAGGCTCTTTAACAAGTCAAATACATATTATCCCCTCTTAAGCATTAACTTTTTTTTTTAAAGCGACAGAACTATATTTTTTGGCTTGAAGTGGTGCTTTCTTCTATAATTGATTTCTCGGTTTTCTTAGTAGATATTACTGTCTCCTCCAGTATTTCTTCAAAACTTTCCCCTATCTGGGAGGTTTTCTTAGAGGCTGCCTTAGAAGCCTCCTCCTCCTCCTCCTCCTCTTTCTTAAGAGACAGCCCAGTGGATGAGACTTTGGAGGTTGTCGAACTGAGGATTCTAGGTGGGAGCAGATAAGCCGGATTGGGGGGTGGATTCAGCCCTGAAATGCTTAATCCACCGGTGCTAAAACGTGTCTCCTCGCCTTCCAGCAGTTTCCTGTAAATCCAACAGAGAAAAAGTCTGAGGAAGTCAACTTGTAACTTAAAAAAAAAAAAAAAACAAACAAAAAAAATTAACCCTCCAACTCCTATTCATTTTAGAAAGATTCCGAAAGACCCTGCAGTTTCTTTGTGAGGTTGAGACCAATAAATATTGTCTTCCAAGGTTCAAAGACTTGGGGGTTGATCTAGCACATGCACACATATGTGCACATACATGCACACGTGCATGCGCACACATACACACACTCACACACCTGTAGCATCAGCTGTGTTTAAAGCACCATCAAAGGGAAACCTACCCTATTCATGAATACACTCAAAAAGGAATTTTTGTACAATTCCCTGTGGCCTCATCACACCCACTTCTGGCACTTTAGAATCTACAAAGCTCTAAGAAGTAATTTTACTAATTAGAACCTTAAGTGCAACAGGGATAAGGAGGTGAGAAGCCCACAGAGGAGGAAGGAGATGCCTCATTTAGCCTGAACTTGAGATTTGTACTTTTTTTCAATGTAGAGGAGTACAAAGAAAAGGGAAACAGCAACTTCAAAAACCAGTGAATTCAACTGTTTCAGATACCAGATGTTTTCTCAGCTTAGCCTAACGAGCATCGTAGCAATGGGACCAATGCCTTTTTTTCTTATCTCTAATAATGTGTATCATCTTCTCTTTAAAACCAGAAACTCAAGACACTATCAAATACTCTTGGAGTTTTGTTTTGAAGAAGTATATATAGTGTAAAAGAAAAAGAATTCTCAGGTCAGGGTTGAAGCTGAACTCTTCCCTTTACCAGAACCATGACTCAAAACAAGTTACACGGTCAGTCTGTGGTTCAAGTTTCCTCATCCGCAAAATGGAAACAATACGACCGGATACCTAGATCATTTAAATACAGTATCTAATAGTGCCGGAACACAGTAGCCACATTCAAAACATCGTAGCTACTGTCAGCACCTTTTTTTAAGGCAAATGTTTGCTTGAACATTGAGAAGAAATTCAGAGGGATACTTCACCTGTTGGGATGTTCTATGTTGTGTAAGCCCTATTTTTTTAAAAGTTAGAATCTTTAAAAATGGATACTCACATTATCTCCTTCAATCCTAGCAGAGGCAGGTGGACCACTCCAGGACTAGTAGGGTGGAGTTGGGATATAAACAAGTTGAGGGACAGAGGAGTCATCTCCCCTGCAAGGGGCCTGAAATGACTTTCCTCATCCCTTCTCACCCATCAGAAATTTGAGAGAATGTAAAACCACTTATCCACTTATTTGGGGGGCCTTGCCCCAGGTGGCTGGATCTGCTTGGGGGAGCATGCTCTTTGAAATACCTGTAAGCGGCTATCTCAATATCAAGAGCCATTTTGACATTGAGCAAGTCCTGGTATTCCCGAAGGTGGCGCGCCATCTCACTCTTGGTGTTCCGCAGGTCATTTTCCAGCTGCCCGATGCTATCCTGAAAAGTGACATATCCAGCATCTTTGAATCAGCTGCAATGCAGTGAGATTTCCACAAAACAAGGATTCTCATCTTAAAAATCCAGGCCTGTCCCCCAGCCCAGATTCTGATTTGCTTGTTCTGGGGTGAGGTCCCTGCCTCTGCATTGTTTCACAAGGTCCTGAGGAGACTCAGACGCATGGTAAGGGTGGCAACTTGTACTGCGTGGCATGTGCTTCTCAAATGCACACCAGGGAGGTCTTTTCTCTCTCTTGTTAAACGTGCACCTGAAACTGATAGCACGCTGTATATTAACTGACTGGAATTTAAGTGAAAACTTAAAAATCACCTTACTAAAAGCATTTTACGCAGTAGGCAAGGAGGAAGCAGAAATACTCCACAGAATTTTAAAAATCCAAATGGCAGGCTGAAATTAGACTTTTAGGAAAGAAACTAGGGGGCACTTGGGTGGGCTCAGTCGGTTGGGCAGCCAGCTTTCGATTCCGGCTCAGGTCATGATCTTGGTGTGGTTAAGTCTGCCCCTGGACTGGGCTCTGCGCTCAATGCAGAGTCTGCTTAGGATCTGCTCCATCTGTCCCTCCCCCCACTTGAGCTTGCTGTTTCTCTCTCTCTCCCAAATATATAAAATCTTTGAAAAGAAAGAAAGAAACTAGGTCCATATAATAGTTTTGCTCCAAATTCTTTCAGGTGCAAACCCAGACACAGAAGAAAATAGCTTAAATATTTTTTTCTTAAATTTTATTTACTTGAGAGAGAAAGAGAGAGAGCACAAGCAGGAAGGGGAGGGGAGAAGGAGAGAGAAACTCAAAGCAGACTCCCCACGGAGCCCAGTGTAAGGCTCCGTCACATGACCCTGACTGAGCTCACCACCTAAGTGGAAACCAAGAGTCTGAGGCTTAACTGACTGCGCCACCTGTGTACCCAAAACATAAGTTTAATCTTTGATCCTTGAGCAGCCAGAGGGTCTTTTAAACTATTTTTTTTTAAGATTTATTTATTTGAGAGAGAGAGAGAGTGAGCACATATGTGCACACTCGGTGTGGGGTGGGGGGTGCAGTGGGAGAGAATCTTCAAGCAGGCTCCCTACTGAGCACAGAGCCCAGCTCCCGGCTTGATTCCATGACCCATGAGATCACAACCTGAGTTAAACCAGGAGTCCAACGCTTAACTAAATGAGTCACCCAGGCGCCCCCAAACGGTCTTTTGAAAACACAGCAGATATAGTCGCTCACCTGTCTGAAACCCTCTAACAGCTTTACAATAAAGTCCCAACTCCTCAGCATGGCCTATACTATTCCTCTGGCTCAAAGGGTTTCAGGGACCTGGTCTTTCTCTTTTACTCCTTATGCTAAATTCACTTCTGCTCCAGGCCCCCCCTTTAAGCTAGCTGTTTTGTCTGTTTGTAATGTTCTGTAGTGGGTCTTCTGTGGCTGACTCTCAGTCACTGAAGATTCAGTTCAAATGCCCTCTAGTCAGTCTTCCTTTGTGTCCAAATTAAGCAGCCTAGTTTACCTCACGCCAGGGCAGTGGCTAGCATGGGAAGGAGCTTCATGCAAATGAGAAAAAGGCACCTCCAGCGGGAGGACAAATTAAAAGAAAGCACACACTTGAAACTGGCCACTCTGCTTTATCATGATCTGAAATTCTTTCGTTCATTTATTACTTTACTAATTTATTTTCTGTCACTTTCCTCTACCTCATGGTTTTTCCACCTAGGCACTGTTGACATTTGGGGCTGGATCATTCTTTGCTGTGGGGGGCTGTCTTGTGAATTGGAGGGTGTTTAGCACGCACTCTCCCTCCTGGTTGTGATAACCAATAATGTCCCCAGACACTGCTAAATGTCCCCCGGAAGACAAGTCACTCCTATCAGAGAACGACTGGTCTAGAATGTACTCGATGTGGAAATGGGATGGGAGCTGATTCTGTATGGTTCATCCCTGGAAGCCCAGAGCCTAGCGCAATGCACACTGTAGATGGCCTGTGAGTTATCATTAAATGAATGAACCGTGCTACACCAGCCCCTCTTTTCCTCTGCCCTGAAAAGATGTGAGCAAATAACCCATATAATTCAGTTGCAACTTTGTCGACATGAAGAACACAGCAATTGAGAGTAACTTTTGTGAAAGTTTATCTCAGCAATGAGATAAACATCAGAAACCTCAAGAAGTAAGTGGTGAGGGATCCTTGTAACTTCCTGTGGGGATGACAAAGTGAAGGTGAAAAGCAGGGCTGCTAACATTGTTACATTGTTACAAGTTCCTTATAACTTCCTGCTAACATTGCTACATTGTTACAAGTTCCTTATAACTTCCTGGTAACATTGCTACATTGTTACAAGTTCCTTATAACTTCCTATGGGGATGAGGAAGGTACGGTGGAAAGCAGGGCTGATAACATTGGGAGGTACAAACTTCCAAATCAAGAGAATCTGCAGAGGGGGCGCCTGGGTGACTCAGTGGTTTAAGCTGCTGCCTTCAGCTCAGGTCATGATCTCAGAGTCCTGGGATCGAGTCCCACATCGGGCTCTCTGCTCAGCAGGGAGCCTGCTTCCCTCTCACTCTCTCTGTCTGCCTCTCTGCCTACTTATGATCTCTCTCTGTCAAATAAATAAATAAAATCTTTTTTAAAAAAAAGAGAATCTGCAGAAAGAAGGAAAATTCATACCTCCTACCTCTTCTTTAAATATTGATGGGAATGTCACAAGGGAGAAACTCAATTAACCGATAGGTACAGAGCAAGGAATGACAAGCAGTGGGGAAAATATATATTATATGGACAGTGATGGAAATATTCCAAAGTGTGTTAAGAGATCAAAAGGGCTTAAAATGATTTTTACCAAACATTTTACTTGATGGTTGTTAGTTGAGGTTAAACTAACCTACAATAGTCTGCTAGTGATGCACTGGGGGTAAGAGAAGCGATATTACTGTGGGAAACGGGAGAGGGAGGAAGACCTCTCAGTATGCAAAGGACAGGAGAAATGAAATCTGATGAAAAGAGGAGGATTTCATCAGGATCCTGGGGTTGCATTTCTTGCCCTGCCTCAAATATCCAACACACCCCAGTCCGTTTTCTATATTTCAGTCTCTTCAAAATTTCCATTTCTATATATGGAAAATTATAATATTCTTTTCTGAGGTGTTCCGAGATCCTCAAGTTGGGATTTCAAATTAAGCACCTCACATTGTTATATGAGTCCATTATCTGTTAAATTAGGTAACAGGTATTAAAACAGCACTTGTCACGTAAAAATTGCTCAATAAATTATTGTATCATACCATGCGAGTCTATATCCTTTTTAATCACATGGATGAATTAATTAATCATGAGGCCTCCCTGCAAACGACTGGATTACCAAGGAAAACACTGTATAATAAGACATTAATATTAGATAGTTGAAGATATATTCCTTAAAGCACCAGATTTTTCAAAAATAATGATCTTGGGGGGAAAAGCCTTCCTAAAGGGGTTTGTACCATTTAAAAAAATATTTTTTTATTAAAGTAATCTCTACATCCAACATACGGCTCAAACTCAGGACCCCGAGATCAAGAGCAGCAGGCTCCTCGGACTGAGCCAGCCAGGTGCCCCATGGAGGGGGTACCATTCTTAATGAGGACATAAACATAATGCAGTCTTTCTTAGCAACTACAGGTTATGATAATGAGCAATTATTTTTCTAAAATTCTATGATGTCTTTTGTCAACTGAGGTATATCAGATTATTTATTTCTACCCTAAATGGCCCCAAAGAGCAGTGTTTGATTTAGTGCTTGCTATTTATTGGTTTTCTTTGTTCTGAAAGTTGAACTAAGCTACTCTTTCTCCATGATGGCTGACTCCATTGGTCCCTCTTCTCTATCTTGCAGCTTGCTTCAAATTCAAAAGACAATGTCCTTTAGAATCATGTAAAGTAAGAATAAGTAAGTTAGGAGCATCAGAGGGGTCAGCTTCCCAATATGTAATTTGAACATGGACATTTTGTCTCATCAGCCGATTAATAAAGTCCTTTCTAAAAACAACATTTTTGTTTCAGAGCTGTGTTTGCTGAATAAAAGGTTGTTGGGAGCTGAGTTCTAGATAGAGATTTTCTTGAATTTTTATGTTACACATTTCACATGTCTATTTTATGGATCCGAGTAGACAAAAAGCATGACTCTGCTCCTTTCAGAAGGAACTGGGCTGACTGCTGACCATTGCTTTTCAACGTCTAGTCCCTTTGTTTGTGCTGTCTTCAGCCCACACCAGACTGTCTTGCATTGCCCTTCAAAAGCCCTGCCAAAGATGGCCTCCAGCTGGAAATCTGAGCCGAGTGCTGCAGTCTGCCCCCTCCCCCAACCACGCAGCTGCTGTTGGCTTAGCCTGAGGGAATGGCAGAGGCACTCCCAGTTCCAGCTGGGGTCTCTCCTGGAGTAGTATCTAAAACAAGTAAGTGCTGAGCATCTTCCCAAAGGCTGGAAGGATGCAGGGCCTGGAATAAGAGAAAGACCACGCCACACACACATCTGCAGTGGAGGAAAGGAACCACAAATAGTGTTATGGATTTCATCACTTTTGGGAGCCCTCAGCCAGGTGAGCAGTAGTAGTGAGCGCAGCAGCACAGTCTGAATGAAAGAGCCCCTCCAGAATTACTGGGCAAGGAGAGAGGATTTTTATAGGTGGACTGCCCATATGCCTTCTTCTCCCTCCTGTCTTGGCTTGCTTGCTTGCTTCCTTTCTTTTTCCCTATCATACTTTGAAATCTTGCATTCTATGAGCTGGTTTATATTGTGAAGTGTGGTTGAGATTAGTGCACTGCCAAATCAGCCCAAGGACAATAGGGTGCAGGGCTTTTACTGAAAATGCATTTTCCTGGGCCGCACTTGTGAACCACTGAATCCAAATCCTTGGGAGTAGGCCTGAGAATCTTTTTGTTAAACCCCCAAGTGACCTTGGTGGATCAGTGGGTTTAGGAACTGCAAGTTTAAATTTATTTCTGTAGAGGAGCTATCAAGGTGGCCTTGGTGACAGTAATATAAGGGCAGGGAGGGGCAAAAACAAAACTAAAAACACATGCAAGAGTTAAAAGGAAAAACAGGAACAAATGTAGTTTCTTCTTGGATTCTAGTTTCAGAGATAAATCTATCAAGGCATAGATTTATAAGCAGCCAGTGGCACGCCCAATCTCCAAGGGGCCAACCCCTTTTTGCTATTTCATTAGGTTGTATTCCAATCTCATACTAGAGAGAAGAAGGCAGACTTGGCTCTTCTCCCTGGGGAGCATTAACTAATGGTGAGCTTGATTGTTCTGCAAGGTCTTTCAAGGAAAGCTTTGGCTTTCCAAGACTGACCAGAGCACAGGGCCAGGGACTCCAGTATCCTGCAAAAATATCCTTACGCATCTTTGGGAGAATAGGGTCTCTAATGGTGGTAGAGCAGCTATGCAGGAACCAGATTTACCCCGGGTTAGAAATGGAAAAAGGTTCAGCTATAGAGGGTGGCTGCATTTGGCTTTTGAAGACAATGGCCCTAGCTCTTCATAATTTCTCCTGTCGCCTGATTTGGACAATCTCATATATCATTGTGTACTTACTATGTCACCTTGAATCATTCTTTACCCTTTCAAAACTGTAATAAGCTTTCTGTCCTTGAATAGCCTGTCAGCATTCTGGGCAGGGAAAATGTCACTTTAATGGGGCTTTCCTCTGCCTCTTAGAGGGTGGTAAGCTTGCAAAGGAAAATGGGCCTATCACTAATCTCTGAAACAGAAGAAAGAGAACAGCCTCCCATTACTGCAGCGAAGGGGAGGGGGGAGAGGGCAAGAAAACAATGGCTGAATTTCACTGTGGAGAAGGAGGCTTTTCATCTTGGCCAGCACTGCTAAAATTGTTAGAGAAAACAGCCAGAGGATACCCTTGAGACTTCAGGCCTTCAGGTTTGGCAGGTGAGGGTGTGAGCCCCTCCTCAGCCTACAGTCCAAGGGTTAGGAAATAGCTTTCTGTTGTCTCAGCTGGTCTTCCATTCCACCAGCAGGTCCACTGAGGCTCTGAAGGCCAACATGGACAGGGGCACACTGCAGAGCCGCAGATGCCGCAGTTTCTGGAGGGTTTTTGTTTGTTTCCTGCAGACTGTGTCTGGATGACCCTCCTATTGTCTGACACTGAAAGCCGTTTAAAGCAAACAAAACAAGTCAGACAATACTGTCACTGTCTCTTAGGGTGTAGGGCTAGACCAAGCAAACGAGGGCATGGCAAAGCCCAATTCAGATGGCAATTGTAGTTGCAGATAAGTTAGCCTTTTTGTAGAAATACTGGGCTAGCCCTTCAGAAGACCCCCTAGCTCATCTTTTGAGACTTCTAGAAGAATACATGAAATCTCAGTTAACTAAATGTGATTAATTCAGGCCATGAGGAGCTAGGCCATACAGTGAAAAATTCAAGTTACAGCTTTTGAAGCAGAATAGAAGTATTTACTTAGATAGTACTGTAATTCCAAATAACCCAAACAAATGGTCCAGGCAAGCTTTCTTCTTTCAGCAAATGGAGCAGTTTTAATAGACAATAATTACCTGCACGCCAATAATAATTCTTCAGCTATAGACTAAAACAGTACTTTTGAGGTTTTACTCCTCTCTTTGTTCTTTTTTATTAATGTTCCCAAGCCCTATTAATTTCATCAAATGTAAACTTCGATTTTGGCCAGAATGAGTTATTGCAAATTTCTGAATTCTTACCATTCTACCCAATGGAGCTTTGATTGGACCTTGAAACTGAAACACTATTTAGATTCCTTTCTTTTCTCCTGCCTCTGTACTCTTTGTGGTCATAAACCCAGAATGCCCTATACAGTAAAACTGAAGATGCCGTGGTCTTTGTTTGGAGAGAAAAGGAAGATCCAATTAACACTTTCAAATGAACTTAGAAGACATGGAAAGATGGAAAAAAATAAGTGGCCTACAACAAAGATAGAATCACCCATCTCTGTGATTTATCACATACATTGAGGATGGAAAATTGTTAAGGAGATGTGAATTTTCAAGTGGGACCTCACTGCTGCTGAACAGATTAGGTGTTTTTTGCTAAGTGCTAAGCCATCCATGACAGTGAAAATTGATGCTATGAGGTGACCTTTCATTGCAGGTAGCCGAGACTGATGTGATGGTGTTGCAGAAGAAAAAAAAAAAAAAACAACAAAGCAGTTAATTGCCTAGAGAGTCATAACTAGGGCATGAGGCAGGAGACACAGCATTTCTGAGATGGAAAGCACTCTAGATCAGCACCGCGGACAGCGCCCCTGCCATTCCTATTTGCTAAGTGGTGTAACGCTTTCAAATCGACAAGGAGACTCGTGTGTGTGTGTGTGTGTGTGTGTGTGTGTGTGTGTGTGTCTGTCTGTCTGTCTGTCTGTCTGTCTTGGAAGGGGAAGAGGGTAGAAAAGGGCAGTTGTAACCCAATCACTCAGCTCCTTGGCTCCCAATCTCTACTCTTTTGAAGGCAAAACTCAAGAAAATGACTGGGCAGAACCCTTTCCAGAAGGATCCAGCATTCTTCTCCCTAGCGCAGACCATACTCAGTCCAGCATTCTTCTCTCTAACGCAGACCATACTCCATAAATATCAATTCCGGCGCACAGAAAGCCTTCCTAAGTCAACCTAACAATCCAGACAGCCGAGACAGCACTGCCAACATGAGAGACTGTATCCCAACCGCACTGGGTTCACTCCTACTTTGGGTGGGGAACTGTTCTTCAGGTGACCAGTGTGTTTATGTCCACTTGCGGACAGAGAGGAATAAATTAGATTTCTGGATTCTGAAAAACATAAGCTTAAGGGTTTTTTCTAAAAGGGCTCGGACAGGGACTTGACGGGCAAGGAAAGAGGGTGACCAGGACTCTAGAATGAATAGTGTAGACTCCAGGGCTTTTGTTTGTCAGCGCCTCCAGTTGGGGTTCTTCCTCCACCCACCTACCCACCCACCCCCGTTCTTCTCAGTTCCTAGGGCCCCAATTGTGTGGGAAGGCGTAGGTAGGTGGGGGAGAGGTCAGGGCGCCCCTCCCTTTGCAGCGTTTCAGCCCTTACCTGGTAGCTAGACACCTCTGCACTGTGCCGCTCCTCCAGCTCCAGGATCTGCCTCTCCAAGGACTCATTGGCCCCACGCAGCCCCTCAATCTCGATGGTGCGTGCCTGCAGCTGACGCCTGTACTCGTGAATCTCCTCGCGGCTTGCCCGGATGGCCTCGGTGCTGCGCGCTGCCTGCTCGTTCAGGTTGGCAAACTTGGACTTGTACCACTCCTCCGCTGACTGGAGGTTCTTGGCAGCCAGGGACTCATATTGGGCGCGGATCTCCCTCAGCGCCGAACTCAGGTCTGGTTTGGCCACAGCCACGTCCACCTCGGCCGCGGCCTGCGACGATGCCTGCAGCGTGGCCAGCAGCTCGGCCACCTCCTCGTCGTGCACCTGGCGCACAAAGGCCAACTCGTCTAGCAGCGACTCCACCTTCTTCTCCAGGTCCAGGCGGGCCAGCGTGGCACCGTCCACGTCGCGCTGCTGCGCCTTCAGCGCGCGCTCTGCGCCTTCTCTCCCTCGACTCTCCTCCTCACAGCGCGCCCGAAGCCGCTGCACTTCCTCCGCCAGCCCGTCGCGCTCCAGCAGGGCCTGCGCGCGCGCGGAGCTCGCCTCCTCCAGCTGCGCGCGCAGGTCGCGCAGCTCGCGCTGGAAGAGCTCGCCGACGCGCGACGGTTCGGCGTGGCGCTGCCGCAGCGCCGCCAGCTCGGCCTCGAGCGCGCGGTTCTGCGTCTCCAGCTGGTGCACCTTCTCGATGAACACGGCGAAGCGGTCGTTGAGGCCCTGCAGCTGCTCCTTCTCGTTGGTGCGGATGATCTTGTACTCGTTGGTGCGCGCCGCCGCCTGACTCAGGTCGAGCCCGTCGGACGCGGGGCGGCGGTAGGCCAGGCCCAGGCCGAGCGACGAGGCCGTGGAGCAGGCGGCCGAGGAGGCAACATTGCAGCGGGACAGCGACTGCGAGCGGAAGCTACCCGCGCCACCGGCGCTGGAGAGGCGCGAGGACAGACGAGAGCCATCTCCAAACACCTTGCGGTAGGAGGAGGAGGCGCACAGGTAGTGCTCCGAGCCGAAGCTCATGGTGCCGGGACCAGGGCCGGGAGCGCGGCTGCGGCTGAAGACACAGAGGAGAGGAGAGGTGCGCCAGACGGGGTGCGGCTGGGTGGTGTGCACCGGGTTTTAAAGCGCCGGGGCTGGGGCGGCGCGTTGAGGGCGGAGCTCCTGCTCCGGGTCTGGTGGAGAGAGGGAAGGGGGGCATCCAGAAGCGGGGGCGGGGAAGCGCAGTGACAACTGCAGCTGCGCGCGCGGCGGACTTAGGTTGCGGAGACAAAGCGATTTGCGTAGAAGCCGCTCCCTGGCCGCAGCACCCCTCCCCAAGAATTGTCTGGTTTGGGAGTGACTTGAGCGGAGGGGTGCCTAAACGACTGGGGTTTCCCATCCGGAGACCACCTGGCTCTGTCGCTGCCCTTGACCCTGTTCTCCTTGCACCTTTAGCCCACCCAGAGCTAGGGTTTTCTGGGAGGCGTCCCGTGCGCCGGCCCATCCCTCCGCCGGAGCTCCTGAGGGTGAGGCCCTGTTTTTTGTTTTGTTTTGTTTTTTGTTTTTTGTTTTTGTTTTTGTTTTCAGTTAAAATGGGGACTTTGTCTCTTCCCTCAGGCTTTGTCCCTTTCCTCAGCCAGCTCGGGGTTCCCAGGGGGTAGAGTGGGTCTACGTCAGAGAGCATCTCATCAGCTGTTCCTCTGCAGCTCTCGGAAGCGCCCAGGGCGGGTGGCTGGGCGGAATGCTTGTGACGCCCTGGAAAAGATGGGAGATGGATAAAGAACACGAGCCTGAGTTGCGGATAGTAGAAGGGACGCGCGGGAAAGAGCTGGATGGCTGTAGTGGGCAAAACTGAAGTGCTTCCGACATTTGTATAAGTAAACGGGTTTCCCATCCGCAGACCACGCGGCTCCGTCGCTTGCCTTCACCCTGTCCTCCTTGCCTCCGCCCTGAGTTAGGGTTTTTCTGGGAGGTAGCCTGTATGCTCATACCCACCCCAGGAGCTCCCGATGGGGATGGGTTCACCACAGCCCCCAGTACTCTCCATTTAATAACGCCCACATTCTTCTTCTTCTTCTTTTAAAAGATTATGTATTTATTTATTTGTCAGAGAGAGAGAGAGAGAGAGCGCGAGAGAGCTCAAGAGAGCACACAAGCAGGCAGAGGTGGAGAGAGAAGCAGGCTCCCTACTGAGGAAGGAGCCCGATGGGGGACTCGATCCCAACACGCTGGGATCATGACCTGAGCGGAAGGCAGCTGCTTAACTGACTGAGCCACCCAGGCGTCCTTAACACCCACCTTCTTAATTCATTTACTTTACCTATGTGGTCCTGTAGGTATTAGCGATTTCAGGCTGTGTAAATCCTGGTCTCATTTAGGGGTGCCCCTTTCTGTGGACATTTCTCTTTAAACAAAAGAGGCCTTAAACTCCAGGAGTGGGGAAGAGTGCTGGCCACAGGGCAGACGTCCTTGGAAACACAGGGTGGAGGTGGGGGTTGTCAAAGACCAGGATCTGGAGACATGAAGGCTTGAAGGAGTCAGTGTAGGGTCTGTAGTGTGCATTTACCTTCTCGCTTATCTGATCTCTCAGGATGTGGCTATGGCTTAGGAGAGGGAGTTAGGAAGAACTTGTTAGTAGACTCCAGAATTCCATACTGAAGTCCTTTTTGATTTGGAATCTCAAGGATGTAGTTCTAGGACAAGTTGTTTTGTTTTTTTTTTTTAAGATTTTATTTATTTATTTGACAGATGGAGATCACAAGTAGGCAGAGAGGCAGGCAGAGAAAGAGAGGAGGAGGCAGGCTCCCTGCGAGCACAGAGCCCGATGTGGGGCTTGATCCCAGGACCCTGAGATCATGATCTAGGACAAGTTTTAACTTCACACAGGGAAATAGTACCTGAGACGGGCCACTAGGGGAAGGGAGAATAAGAGTCCTATGGGACTTTGGAATATACTTCTTGGCTTTATGCTTGATGTCGTGGAAGATGGTCAGGCCATGCCACAGCCTGTCCCCCCTGGTTCCTTATCACAGACCAAGACCTGAGCTTAATTCTGTGTTCACTGGGCTCAGAAATACCTGGTGAGGTGAAGGACGGAAGAGTGCTAGCTAACACTCCTGAGTGATTACTCTCTACTGGCCATTGTGCCAGGACTTTTGTATAGGTTTGCTTCCTTCTGGCCACTCTTCAGAGTGGCCCTTTACCCCCATCTTAAAGATCAGAAACCAGGGCTCAGCTGCAGCAGTCTGCACACGGTAGCTAGCAAGCAAACATACATTGTTTCCTCACTATGTAATTCTACTTCTTACAGCAATGAGACTCTTGAAGTCTCACTAATTTTCATGCGGCCAGTGTAATGGTAATAGTGGACTTCCGAAGAGTTCTGGCCAATAGCAAAGTAGCAGCTTGTTTTTTATAATTCAAAGAATCAGGGTGATGGGTTTGAATTGTGGCTTCTGCACTTACCAAGCTTGTAGGAATAACAGCACCTACTTCCCAAGGTCATGAAAGATTGAGCTGATGCGTGTGATGGTGCTTTGTAAGCTGTATGGGTATAAGGGATTCTCATCATCATTGTCCTCTTTCAAATAAAGGGACATTGATTCCCATCTGCCATCAAAAGGGTATGAATTGGGGTTAGTGATGGGATTGCAGGAAATTGTCCACCATTTCGTTGCACAGGCCTTCAGGCTGCCCCTTGGCAAAGACAATACTTGATTGGGGTACCTGAGGCCAGCATGACCACGTGGTGAGTAGAAATAGCCGCAGAAAACTAGATCTTACTTCTGGGCTCTAGTTCCAGTCTCATTTCAACTGAGAATAACTCATGAGTGTAACTCCTATTATTCAGGACTGAATAACTAAATATCAGCAAAATGTCCTAGTTGGAGTTTTCCCTTTCTTTCTCTTTCCATCCTCCAATAGAAGCAGTACCCCAAATGTAAAACACACCTAAAGCAGAGGTGAGGCAAAAGGCCTGAATAATCCAACAAAGGGGTACTGGCGTGGAAAATCTAGAGTGGGCTGCATTTTGTAATTTCTAAATGGTCAATCTTTGATTCCAAACTGAGATTCCCCCATGGGCCTTGTACCTCCCCTTTCTTGGCATACTACCCCATAGCCCAGATTTTGGCTTTAATATTTTTAGCACAAAGCTCTGTTACCAAGAAGTGATCTTGGCTGAGCCTCAAATGACAATTTCTTCCAGCTGGCCAAGTTTCTTGAAGGAGTGCCCTGCCCTATGCAAAGGCCATATCCTGATCTTCCTGAAACGTCAGACCCAGGTGCTGCAGATGCATGGACTAGGCATCCCCAGGTCCTCCCCCATGCCACATCCTCTGTGGCCTCTCTGTGGCATTTGGCAGTGCTCACTATTCACCTTGGTTTCAAAGATCCAGTTTCTGGCCTTCTGCTCTTCCCTCATAAACTCTTTTTCCAGATCTTATGTCTCACAGAGGCAAGGAAGCTTGTGGTAAAATTCTCTCCCTAGGGGATCTACTTTTGTATCATTGCTCTTTCTAGCCATGAGACTTTGAATAAATCACTGTTATTTGCTGAACCTTGGTTTCTTTATCTGTACAGTTTTAATGGAACTACCCATCCGAGGGGTTTCCAAGCCTGACTGCTCATTAGAAGTCACTGGGAACTTCAATTCAGATTCTTGTGCCTTACCTCAGACCCTGGAATTTAGTTCTGAGAAGCCTTGACCTGCCTCTCATAAAATTTCCGTGAGGCTTAAATGAGATTATATATACAGAATTGGTATACTGTGTCTGCCATGTGCCAGCTCAATAAATGGCTATTAGAACTATCTCTATTCATTCAGCAAATATTTCTCTGAGTGCAAGGCACTGGACTAGGTCCAACGTATAAGGCAGATATGGACTCTCTCCATGAGACTGGAATCCTAACAAGACAAATAGAGATTAAACAACTAATTACACAGTGAATTATTAATTATCACTGTGACAAATGCTTTGAAGGAGAGTACAGATTGCTGTGGGGTGTATAACAAAAGGCCGGACCTATGCTGATGATGCTCAAATCCTTATTTCTAATGTCTAACTTAATGGTTTTTTTTTAAGATTTTATTTATTTATTTGACAGAGAGAGATCACAAGTAGGCAGAGAGGCAGGCAGAGGCTGGGGGGAAGCAGCCTCCCTGCTGAGTGGAGAGCCTGATGTGGGGCTTGATTCCAGGACCCTGAGACCATGACCTGAGCTGAAGGCAGAGGCTTAACCCACTGAGCCACCCAGGCGCCCCTCCAATGTACAAATTTAATCTCACATCTCCAGCTGCCTGTTGGACATCTCCTCATCAATCTTGCCGGTCTTCAAGCCCTGTACATCTAAAAGTGAACTCTTCTAGCCTTTAGCCTCCCCACCCCAGCCCACTTCTTTTTTATTTTTTTATTTTTTTTAAAGAATTTATTTGTTTGACAGACAGAGATCACAAGTAGGCAGAGAGGCAGGCAGAGAGAGAGGAGGAAGCAGGCTCCCTGCTGAGCAGAGAGCCCGATGCGGGGCTCGATCCCAGGACGCTGAGATCATGACCTGAACTGAAGGCAGA
Organism: Meles meles; assembly: GCF_922984935.1. Classification (NCBI taxonomy): domain Eukaryota; kingdom Metazoa; phylum Chordata; class Mammalia; order Carnivora; family Mustelidae; genus Meles; species Meles meles. The sequence goes on along the minus strand of NC_060078.1, from coordinate 62,000,793 downwards.
GGCTTTAACCCACTGAGCCACCCAGGCGCCCCCCAGCCCACTTCTTGATGTTGACTTTTCTGTCCTACCCCTGTTTCTTCACTTACGCAATTCTTTCTTCTTGGTATTTCCTCCTCTGCCCTATTTCAACTGTTCAAATCCTTAAGGCTCAAATGCCACCTCCTCCGTGAAGACTTCCCTGATATTTCAAGTGTAAGTTGATGGTTCCCTCCCATGAACTCAACTCCTCCTACCCATAGCCTTTTCAATACTCACATGACTCATAATGACCTACCATCTTCTGCTGTTAATTGTTTGCTTGTCTAAACTTAACTGAAAATCCCTTGAGCACAACTCTTCTTCTACATCTGTGAATCTCTTTCAGCCTCTAACACAGTATTAGACATATATAAGGTGAAAAAAATGGTTGAAAATTCTTTTCTGGGAGTTGCCTGGGTGCCTCAGTTGGTTAAGCCTTTGCCTTTGACTCAGGTCATGATCTCAGGGTCCTGAGACTGAGCCCCACATCAGGCCCTCTGCTTAGCGAGGAGTCTGCTTCTCCTGATTCCTCTCCCTCTGACCCTAACCCTGCTTGTACTCTCTCAAATAAGTAAATAAATAAAATCTTTTTTAAAAATTCTTTTTTATACAACCACTTGGGAAGAATCTTCAGCATGACACCATGGGTGCAACCCACAAAAGAAATCAATAGATTTGACTTCATCAAAATTTTAAAAAGTTTGTAAAAGACCTTATTAAGAAGATAAGAAGACGATGATGATGAAAAGATAACCCATAGACTGGGAGAAAATGTTTGTAAATCATATATCTCACAAAGGATTTGTATCCGCAATATATAAAGAACTCTAAACACAGCAGTAGGAATCATTACAGTTAGAAAATGGGCAAAAGGCACCTGGGTGGCTCTGTCGTTAATTGTCTGCCTTTGGCTGGGATCATGATTCCAGGATCCTGGGATCATGCCCTGCACCAGGCTCCCTGCTTGGCGGGAAGCCTGCTTCTCCCTCTCCCATTCCTCCTGCTTGCATTTCTTCTCTTGCTATGTCTCTCTCTGTCAAGTAAATATATAAAATCTTTAAAAAAAAAGATAGAAAATAGGCAAAAGATTTGAATAGGCTTTTTACCAAAGGGAATATACAGAGGGCAAATAAGTGTATGAAAATATGTTCAGATCACTAGCCATTAGGGAAATGCAAGTGAAAACCACAGTGATATATACTATCCACCTCCTAGAGTGGCTGAAACAAAATACTGACAATATTAACTGCTTACAAGAATTCAGAGCATCTGGATCTCTTATCTGTAGAATTGTAAAATGGTACAGCCACTCTGGAAGACACTTTGGCTGTTTTCTATAAAGTTAAACATATGATCCAGCAATCTCACTCCAGAGTATCTAGCCTAGAACAAAATGAAAACTGGGCACCTGAGTGGCTCAGCTGGTTAAGCAGCTGCCTTAAGCTCAGGTCATGATCTCAGGGTCCTGGGATTGAGACACACATCAGCCTCTCTGCTCAGCAGGGAGTGTGCTTCTCCCTCTGCCCCTCCCCACCCAACACATGCTCTCTCTCTCTTTCTCAAATAAATAAAATCTGAAAAAAAAAAAAAAATGAAAACCTACAAAAAATCTGTACATGAATATACATAGCAGCTTTCTTGATAGTAGACAAAAACAGGAAACAACCCAAATGTCCTTCAACAGATGAGTGAATAAACCAACTGTCCAATGTAATACTACTCAGTATTGAAAAGAATCAACTATTAAAACAATTAAAATTAAAAAATGAATCAACTATCGATGAATAATTCTCAACTTGGATGAATCACAAGGGCATTGTGCTAATCTCAAAATGTTACGTAATACATGACTCCATTTGTGCAACATTCTCAAAGTGACAAAATTATAGAGAAGGAGAACAGATTAATGGTTGATGGATTAGGGTTTGAGGGAGGATGTCACTATAAAGGGGTAACAAGGTTGTTTTTTTCATGGTGATGGAGCTATATTTATCACCATGATGGAGCTAAATCTATACATGTGAAAATTTCATAATTGAGAGAAAGAGAGAAACCTAGTGAAATCCAAATAAGATCTGTAGTTGAATAAATTTGCTGTGTCAATGTCATTTCCCTGGTTTTGATAATGTACTATAGTTATGTAAGATGTTATCATGGAGAGCAAGCTGAGTGAGTGATACCTGGGAACTTTCTGTACTATTTTTGCAACTTCTTGTGAGTCTTAAACTATTTCAAAGTATGAAATAGTTCTTTGGGAAAAAAATATATAAATAGGCAAATGTTCTTTGGAGATACATGCTGAAGTATTTTGGGTTGCAATGTCATGGTTTATATAACTTACTCTCAGATGGTTTAGCAAACACACACACACAGAGGAGATAAAGCAAATGTGGCAAAAAGTTAACAGTTGATGAATACAGGTGTTTATTTTATTAGCCTTGCAACTTTTCTCTAGGTTTGAAATTTTTTGAAATAAAAAGTTAGGAAGAGGGGTGCCTGGATGGCTCAGTCATTTAAGTGGCTGCCTTTGGCTCAGGTCATGATCCCAGGGTCCTGGTATTGAGCCCCGCATTGGGCTTCCTTGTGAGCAGGGAGCCTGCTTTTTTGTCTCCCTCTGCCTGCTACTCTGCCTACTTGTGATCTCTATCTCTCTGTCAAATAAATAAAATCTTTTAAAAAAAGTTAAGAAGATTGGTTAATGTATAGATGGATAGGCAGATAAAGTAGGCAAAAAATGGGGGGGGGCACCTGGGTGACTCAGTTTGTTAAACATCCTGATTTTGGCCCAGGTCATGGTGTCAGGGTTGTGGGATCAAGCCCCAAATCCAGTTCTGCGCTGGTTGTGGAACCTGCTTAAGATTCTCTTTCTCAGGATGCCTGGTTGGCTCAGTCAGTTGAATGTCTACATTTGGCTCAGGTCATGATCCCAGGGTCCTGGGATCAAGTCTCGAATCAGGCTCCTTGCTCAGTGGGGAGCCTGCTTCTCCCTGTTCCCCCTGTTCCCCCTGCTTGTTTTTTTTCCTCTCTCTCTCTGAAAAATAAATAAAATCTTAAAAAAAAAAAGGTTCTCTCTCTCCCTCCCCTTCTGCCCCACTACCCCTCTCAAATAAGAAATTAAAAAAGAGAAAGTGTCACCCAAATCTAGGATTGAACTGATGACCTTCAATCTAATGCTCTCCCAGTTTCATCTAATTTGAAGTCTTCTCCTCCCTCCTTTTGCCCAACAGTAGGAAAATCCTGCTTTTTCTAGAGTAACAGAAAAAGATCAGAATTCACACTTTGTTGGGAGTATTTTAAGTGCTACTCTGAGTGCTTGGTGCTATCCTAGTCATTTAACAAACATTAACCAAACCTTGGCCCTATGCCAGCTGCCAGAATTACAGCAATGAATATAGAAGTGATAAAAAGTAGTCACTATTCTTAGATTAAATTTTTATAAGTATAGAATCATATGTATCTTATATACTGTTCTGGAACTTTTGAAAATGTCATCAATTGTGGCCATTTTCCCATAGCAGGTATCCGGATCTATTTACTTCTTTCTACAATTCAGTGTAGTGCATGGATGTGCCATAATTTGTTTACTCAGTGTCTTGTTGGACTTTTATGTTGTTTTTAGTTTTTCCCTATTAAAAACACTTTAATTTTTTAAAAGAAAGAAAAAGAAAATACATCACCTGAATAAAATCCAGCTTCCATTTCTACTTTGCCTTAAGCAGTCAAACTGACCAACATTTATTGAGAACCTACTGTGTGTCCAGCTGCATGTTTGGTGCTGTTTGGGTCTGTGTATAAGACATGAGACATGGTTGTTACTCCTAAGGAACTTGCGATTAGTTGGAGAGTTATGTCTAACTTCAGTTCCTAACCTAAGGACTAACATTAGGCAGTATGCATTTGACTGCAGACCATAAGTGCTAGGTACTCAGAGGGAAACCCATCCTCTCTCTGTTTCTGGTTTTAGATTAGTTATTTTTTTCAGCAAAGTTTCTTTAGCCTTGATGAAAAGATGCTTGCTTGAGCATATTGTTAAGGCAGGTAAGGAGGATCATGCTCCAAACTTCTGGAGAAGGGTGTATGTTTTTAGCGAAGACACGTGAAATAATGTGACATACTTCCAGATGTCTTCTGTTCATAAAAATAAAACTTTTTCCATCTATAGAAGATAAAAATAAAGAGCTATGAGTCCATTGGTATGGCTCAATTGATGGCAACACATCAATCTATGTGGTTGTAGTTTTGCTTATAAATTGTGTTTAGATGGTTTTGTGTTGCATTTTTTTTTGACCCACAGTTTCCTTTTCCTTTTCACTTGTGCCATATTTTTGCTTAAGACATTTGGCCTATCTTGGTAACCATTCCTACTTAAAAATAAAATAAAAATAAAAGTTTCTAGGTTAAAAAAAAATTTTCTGTATTTTGGCCTCATCAGTCTCTCTGTGCTTAAACCTATCTGAAAGTCTGTGAATTTGTGTAATTCTCTCTCTCTCCTCCTTTTCCCTTCCCAGAATTATCTGCTTATCCATCTCTTCTAAATCTGAGTTAAAGATGAACAGTGTTGCCAAGGCCCCCCAGAGCCTACAAAGAGGCTTCGCTGCTCAGTTACACGTCAGCACCTTGGACAGCTCTCCAACTTTCCTACTGTGGGTGCCTACTTACTAGACTTCGTAGAATGTTAGAATGGAATCAAATTTGAGAAACATTTAGTCCAGTGCTGCCTTTTGCTGATGCCCAGAGAAAGGATCCCAGTCAGCAAATATTTCAGGATTATTAACAGCCTGGCTGTGGGAGATACAAAGGGCTTGGAGGCCTCTCTTTATTCCAGCATTTCTTACACCTACATGTCCCTGATGCCTAAAAAAAATCTTTCAGTTCAAGTCAGCAAACTTAAACAGATTAAGTTTTTCCCTCCATGGAAAGAGATATGACCTAAACACAGGTATACTCTGGGAAGGGGGATAAAGGGACTTCAGTTTGAATGAAAAAAATAATCCTTCCTAAGGGCTGGTCTCCATAGGGACTGGAGGAAGGGAGAACAGCAGAGCAGTGGGGATCCAAAAGGGACTAGAGAGGGAATAGAAGAATGAAGTGGAGAAGAGGGGCATTCAGTGAAGTCTGGTCCCTGAAGGCAGACATGGTGAGCTTCACAGTGTTCACACCAGTGTGCCCTGAGCATATAAACGAGAAGCCTCACTCTTTCCTAAAATGAGAATACACTTTCCTAAAATGAGAATACAGAGACCTGTTGTCTCCACTTCAAATACGCATAGCAAGTAACTAAACCATTTTCAAAAGATGTTTGTGTAATGATTTAATACATTTTACTTCATTGTTCCTCATAACAAATTTAGAAAGGGTTTTATTATCTGTTTTTCAAATGAATGTACAAAGAAGTTGGTTAACTTGACTAAAGTGACACAGGTAGAAAATGGCAGAACTGAGTCTTGAACCCAGTTTCTCTGACTCTAAGCTGCCATTCCTTCCATCATACTGCATCCCTAATGGTGTGTGTGTGTGTGTGTGTGTGTGTGTGTGTGTGAAAATATGCATTACATGAATTTTACTAATTTAAACAATTTTAAAATGTACAATTCAGTGGTGGTAAGTACTTTCACAATGTCGCGTAATCATTACCACTAGATAGTAGCCACTATTTCTAACACTTTTTCATCATTCATCATTCATTTCATCATTCAACAGAAACTTTCTAAACATTAAGTAATAACTCCCCAATTCCCCCAGACCTTGGTAACTTGTATTCTACATTCTGTCTCTTTGATTTTGGTTATTCTAAGTACCTCATGTAAGTGAGATGATACCATATTTATTCTTTTGTGTCTGAATTATTCTATTTGGCATAATGTTTTCAAGATTCACCGATGTCATAGCACGTATTAGAACTTCATTTCTTTCTATGGCCTAAAAGAGTCTTGTGACTGCAAAGGACAGATTCACTCAGGCCACCCAAGTAATTAGGGGTGATTGTAAGCAACCTTAAAGAATTCAGGAAGACAGAAATCTCAACAACAGGGCTAGACGTTCAGGAATAGCTCTATGACTGGGCTTATTGGGGACTTAAAAGCAGTTTGGAATCTAATCAGCACAACTCTAGGGACACAAATATCTCATTGCCCCCTTAATAGCAGGAATTTACTCATTTTCTGATACTCAGCCATTTTGCCAACTGAGTGATATTCTGCTTCTACAGCTTCTGTATGGTCTGGCACTATGAACTACCTACTTCTCTCACTCTTTGAGAAGCAACACTCAGGCTTTTGTTGACTCCAGATTTCTACTATTTCAAGGACATGCTATCTTTCCCCTGTGCCCTTCATTTCCAGACTATCTTCAAAAATCTCTTTTTCTGATTGGCCTGATTAATCTCCAATCATCTCCTATCATACCACCTCATAAGCCATTGGCCTGCCTAAGAAATTAGCTGACCTCGAGTCAAGCATCTTCCTCTTCTCTAATCAGTGGTGGCCAGAGCGATAAGTCCTATGCTATTGAATCTGGCTTTTAATGGTAAAGGCCTGCTTCTATCAGAAGGAGGTTGGGAGCATGACAGGCTGGTGCCCAGGGAGTCATTGACTTCATCCTTCTAGATCAGCTCTCCTGTGCTTTGTGGTGAGGCTATCCATTGTACTACAACCCTATTATGGCCTGTCTCTACTTCTGTGACCTCACAAGTCATGGAGCACAGGTATATATTCTGAGTTGATGTGTACTATGCAGATATTTCTGCACATATTTTTTGAATTGTGTGAATAATTGCCATATGGTGATATGTAGTTTGGAGTTGCTTGAAATATCCCCAGCTTATTTCAAGTTGCCTACTTACAGTTTCTGAATGAGGTTGTTTCTCTCAAGACTGAAAATCTGTTTTCAGTTCTCTTGCCAAGTCTACAGTAACAAGAAGATAGAACACAGGTGTGAGCAAATGTATGCAGTGGGTTCCCCCTACCATAAACTGTCATTAAAAAGGACTGGATTATGGGGATAAGGCCATTCCTAGTTCTGTGACTGTGACAGAGACTGTAGTGCTCACCAAACAGCACATAAGTATCTCATGCCCACTTTCTTCCCACTACATTTCTCAACTTCTCTTGCAGTTAGGCTGGGACGTGTGTCTAATTCTGGCCAAAGGTTGTGAGAGGAAGTGATAGATATCCTCCATACTTTCTCATCCTGGAAGGTATGAGTTGAGTTGGCAGGACCTACAAGAGCAGACTGGATCCCTGAATCATTGTTCAGAATGGTGCTGCTCTGGGGAGCCTTCGGGCTCACAGTGAACTTTTTTGTGAGTAGGAAATAAACTTCTGTGGGTTAGGCCCTGGAGACTAGGGATTGACTGTTACTGCAGCATAACCTAGAGTTACCTTGACTAGTACAGTTGCTAATTAACAGTGTGAGCTCGGGCAAGTTAACAGTGTTCTCAGTTCTCATCTTCCTCTTCTAAAACATAATCTCAAAGGTCACCTTCTAAGATTCTCTGATTCCCAATTGATCATGTCCTGTTGCAAGGTTTTCTGTCTACTTCTTTACATTCTTACTGCCATTGATGTATATTATATCTCATGTGATCATTCTAGAAGTCTTCTGATTGCCCCCATGTACCCAGGCTCATGCATTTCATCCCTTCCACTTCCTCAGTATGGATTACATCACCTTGCTCCTCAAAGGCCTTTGTCTGAAAGCATCTGCCTTTGGCGCAGGTCATGATCCCAGGGTCCTGAGACTGAGTCCCACCTTGGAGCAGGGAGCCTGCTTCTCCCTCTGCCTGCTGCTCCCCCCACTGTGTGCTTTCTCTCTCACTGACAAATAAATAAATAAAAACTTGAAGTCCTTGATAATCTATGGTTGTTTATCTGTGCAGAGCTCTCTTCCCTCACCTGTACTGTGGGTTCCTTGAGATCCAGTGCCGTGCCTATCTGATTTAGTTTCGAGCCTCCCACACAGCTAGTTCCTACTGAAGTAGAAAGTCAGATATCTCCAAAGCAGGAATGAGGCTCTAATAAAATGATAGAAACCATCAAATGAATTTCATTGATGACGTTTGCCGGTAGTATGCCTGTTCTGCACGGTGGTATGTTAAAATTCAGAATATGTGTTAAAATCCACATCCAAAGATGATTGCAATAAGGGAGGTAAGGGAGTTACAAAGATTAAGGCAAGCTCCCTGTCCTCCAGGGAATGAGAGCTGGGGCAATGTGTGCTGGAAGCAGACTTTTTTGAACCGCAAAGGAGTCCTTAAAGTGGCTTCTAAGGGTAGCGGCAGAAGGAAACTGGTTGTTTGGGTTGGCCCTAGAAACAGTCCTTCTTCAAAGAAGTGCTGTGACTCAGACCCCACTGGTTTCACCCCTATAGTGCCATGGGGGACGTCTGCTGGGCCTACGCCACAGGCAGAGGAGAAAACAAGTGGACTCAGAGTGGAGGAAAGAAAGAGGAAGAGAAGAAAAGTGAAGAGGAAAATAATAGTAAGGGAGGTTACTACTGAAGAATCTAACATCTACATCCTGCTTCTCAGTTCAAACAGCATTTTTATGAGAAGCCTGTGAGGTGGCTGTTCGTATTTTTATTCTGCTGATGAGAAAAAAGTGTGAGAGGTCAAGAGACTTGCTCAAGGTCACAAATTGAGGTTTCTAACTCAAAACCTTGTACTGGGGCGCCTGGGTGGCTCAGTGGGTTAAAGCCTCTGCCTTCGGCTCAGGTCATGATCTCAGGGTCCTGGGATCGGGTCCCACATCAGGCTCTCTGCTCAGCAGGGAGCCTGCTTCCTCCTCTCTCTCTCTCTACCTGCCTCTCTGCCTACTTGTGATCTCTCTCTGTCAAATAAATAAATAAAACCTTTAAAAAAACAAAACAAAACAAAAAAAACCTTGTGCTGTGTTCTCATTTATCTCTCCAACAAGAGAAAGTACCATAATTCCCATACCATGAAGTAAATGATGATGGTTATGATATGTGAATAAAATTATAATATATAAATATGATAGTGCTGGATTATGATCCAAAGGATAAATAAATATCTGTGAGCCCATACTTAGTTTTTAATTTAAATTCAGTTAATTAACATACAACATATTATTAATTTTAGAGATAGAGTTCAGTGATCCATCAGTCTTATATAATACCCCATTATGAGCCAATACTTACATAATTAAAAGATTGAATAAATAAATGGGGAAGAAGGGACAAATCTCCCTTATAGAAGGATTTCAATTAATACATGTAAAAAAGATGAGAGAAACAGAAAATCATTATTAGAACACCACAGTAATAATTGCTGCAAGCAAGATCTGCTGATGAAGCTAATATTAGTGGGCAAAACTTTGAGAAACAGGATATTTGCATAGCTTCAAAATAGAGTCCCCCAAATATTTATTATCTTTTTAAAACATATGTCCAAAAATGCTTTGATATTCCTTTCTCCACAACCTAGACCTTAATTCCCCTCCCCTTACACGTGGGCTAAGTTTAGTGATATGCTTCTAATGAATATAATTGGAGTCAGCAAAGAGCCAGGTAGGATCTGTATTAGTCTCTGTGAGCCATACAGTCTCTTTTGTAACAGTTCACCTCTGCTATTGTAACATGAAAGCAGTCACAGAAAATATGTAAGCAAATGAGTGGCTGTGTACTTTATTTAAATAAATAAAGTTAAACAAAATTTATTTACAAAAACAGGCAGCGGGCTGGATTTGGCCTTCCAGCCATAGTTTGCTGACCTCTGGAATAGCATAGGGAAAAAGAAAAAATAATAACTGTGCAGTGGAGAAACCTTGCAGACACTACCTTCACCAAGTGACCAGGTTAATATTACCAATAATAACTCATATTGAAGTCCCATTAGCGAAACAGTAGAGTAAGGAACTCCAAAAGTTCATCCCTTCATAATAGCAACAAAAAAGGTGGCAAAACTGTCAGAATCAACTTTTTAAGAACACTGGACACTAATAGACTTATAGTAAGTAATGAGATGAAATCAATAATAAAAAACTCTAAACAAAAACGACAAAAGTCCAGGACAAGTTGCTTTCACTGGTAAATTCTCTCAGATATTTGAAGAAGAATCAGCAGTAATCCTTCTCAAACTCTCACAAAAAATACAAGAAGAGAAAACCATTTTTTTTTTTTTTAAGGTTTTATTTATTTGACAGAGAGAAATCACAAGAGGCAGGCAGAGAGAGAGGAAGGGAAGCAGGCTCTCCGCTGAGCAGAGAGCCCGATGCGGGACTCGATCCAGGACCCTGAGATCATGACCTGAGCCGAAGGCAGCGGCTTAACCCACTGAGCCACCCAGGCGCCCGAGAAAACCCTTTTTTAAAAGATTTTATTTATTCATTTGACAGAGAGAACAGGTGGGGGAGTGGCAGAGGGAGAGGGAGAAGCAGGCTCCCCTCTGAGCAGAAAGCCCAATGTGGGGCTTGATCCCAGGACCCCAGGATCATGACCTGAGCCGAACGCAAACACTCAATCAACTGAGCCACCCAGGTGCCCCAAAAGAACACTTCTTAATTCATTATATGAGGCCAATATTGTCCTGGTACCAAAGTCGGACAAAGATAACACATAAAAAGAAAACTACAGGACCAATATCCCTTATGAATACAGATGCAAAAATCCTTAATGAAATACTAGCAAACTGATTTAAGCAAGTACATTAAGAGGATTACACCTCTTGACTAAGTGAGATTTACCCTGACAGTGCAATGGTGGCTCAGCATGTGAAAATCACTACAACACACCATATTAATAGAACAAAGTGTGAAAATAGACGTGGTTTCATTTCAATCAATGCAGAAAAATTGTTCAGCAAAATTGAGCACTGTTTCATGATAAAAACACCCAACAGACTAGAAATAGAAAGGAACTTTCTCAGGGCCCTTGGGTGGCTCGGTTAGTTAAGCATGTGTCTGTTAATCTCAGCTCAGGTCTTGAACTCAAGGTTTTTTTTTTTTGTTTGTTGTTTGTTTTTGTTTTTTTAAATAAAAGAAAGGAACTTTCTCAACCTGATAAAAAGCATGTACAAAAAAACCCATAGTTAATATCCTAATGGTAAAAGATGGAAAGCTTTCTTCCTAAGATCAGGAACAACGCAAAGATATCCACTCTTTCCATATCTATCTAACATCGTATTGGAAATTCTAGCCAAAGAATTAGGCAACAAAAGGAAGTTAAAAAGCCTTCAGCTTAGAAGGAAATAAAACTATTTCTCTTGACAGATGACATGATTTTATATAGAGAAAACCTAGAGAATCTGCAAAAACCTATTGATGTCAAGTTCATCAAGGTTGCAAGATACAAGATCAGTGTACCCAAACCAAGTGTACTTCTATAAACTAACAATGAACAATCTTAAAATTAAAATTTAGAAATTCCACTTATGGGGCACCTGGCTGGCTCCGTCAGTAGAGTGTGTGAATCTTGATCTCAGAGTAGTGAGTTCAAGCCCCACACTGGGCATGGAGCCTACTTAAAATAAAAACTAAAAAAATAAGTAAAATGAAAATTCCACTTATATTAGCATTAAAAAGAATGAATACTTAGAAATAAATTTAACAAAAGAAATTCAAGACTTATACACTGAAAACTACAAAATATCACTGAAAGAAATTAAATATCTAAATAAATAGAAATATCCCATTGTTCATGTATCAGAAGATTTAATCTGATGGCAGCACTCCCCCAAACTGATCTGTAGATTCAGTGCAATACTTACCAAAATCGCAATGGCTTTTTTTTTTTTTTTTTTGATAGCTGGACACGGACAAACTGATTCTAAAATTCATATGGAATTACAAGGTACCCTGAATAGCCAAACCAATCCCGAAAAAGAAGAACAAAGTTAGAGGACTCACAGCTCTTGATTTCAAAACTTAACTACAAAGTAATGCTAATCAAAACAGTGTTGCACTGGCATGAGGATAGACCTGTAAATCAATGGGATAGAATTAAGAGTACAGAAATAATCCTGTACATTTTAGGTGACTTGATTTTTGACAAGGGTGCCAAGAACATTCAATGGGGGAAAGAATAGTCTTCCCAACACATGATTTGGGGACAACTGGATAGATGCTTGCAAAAGAATGAAGTTGACCCTGTATTAATTTGCTAGGGTTACCATAATACTATAGACTGAAATGACAGTATTGACTGTCATTGACATGACAGAAATTAATTTGCTCACAGTTCTGGAGGTTAAGCGTCTAAGATCAAGGCATTTGGCAGAGTTCATTTCTTCTGAAACCTCTCTCCTTTGCTTGTTGTTGGTCATTTTCTCCCTCTGTTTTCACATGGTCCTTCCTCTGTGCATGTCTCTGTCCTTATCTCTTCTTCTTACAAGGAGACGGGCATGTGATGGTCAAGTATATGGGAGTCATCTCAGAGCTGGGAGGTCCAGCTCAGAGCATCAGAGAGATCTAGAACAGCAAGCTACCTGCAGGGAGGGACAGAATGTTTTGGGCTGTGCATGGAGGGTTTTCATCAGCTGTATGTGTGGCAGAGAGAGAGAGGCAGCAGCTCCCTGAAACTTGTTCTCTGGTGAATGGAAATGTGTCTTCAGTTCTCTGTCCTTAAATTACTCAGAGATAATACTGGCCCCTTTGGTTTGAGTAAAACTGGGGATGTTGGACAACTTAAAGGGAGAAACAGATACTGGACTTTCTCTGCTAATCTGGCGTATTAGGTGATAAGCTGATTTGGTTTTGAAAAGTAGAAGAGATGTGACCATATTTATCCCCTAGGCTAGTGGTTCTGGCTGTTTCTGGTCATGCTGGTCACATTGATTAAAACTGGGCTTCTGAGAAACAGTTGCTTCATATCTTGTCATTACAGGTATCCCCTACTTTTCCAAAGTTCGCATTATTACCGCTTTGTTTTTAGGAAATACCTACATTAATTTCTGTTTTCCCTAACCAAAAGAAATTCAAAGAGAATTTTGGCTTTTATGGAAAAAAGGTGAGAATAAAAAATAACGTGCAGGGTTTGTTTTGCAGTGAGCCCCAGAGAGGCAGTGCACATTCTGGGCAACAGGCATGACCCAGGTGAACTCCTTCCTGGGGAACCACACTAAGCAGCTCAGCATCAAGCTGTTTATGAGCATGCGTGCTTTATCACAATTCATTTTGTGCATCATTGGCAAGATGTGTCCTAAGGTATAAGAAAAGCCTAAGAGAGGTTTTTTTTGGGGTCTGAGAACTCTAAAAAAATTTCCATATAAATGAATGGCAATTGCTTCTTCACTCTATAACATTTTAAAAGGTTTTATAAGGATGCTCTACTTTTTGATAGTGGGAAAAATCTGTGTATCTTTCCCTGTTTCTTTGGAGAGCAGAACAAGGATAGTGGAAAAAAGGAATCCTGAAGTGAACAGAAGGGCCCTTATCCTTCAGAGAAGGCTGTCTCGGCACCAGTCTCCCACCCCCTACCCCCACCCCTGTGTCTTAGTGTTCTGTGAAACAGGACCATACCCCCTTCCTGCTCATCAGAGCTACATGATTTCTCATCATTTGAGACAATTTGCTTCCCAGCCTTTCTGTTCTTGTTGCTGCCTCTCTGTCCCCTCAGGTGGACAAATGCTAGTGTTCCATGATGGGTATTTACTGACCCCATCATTGCTCAAGTAAGTTCATTTTTTAGATTTAATTTTTTATTTATTTGATAGAGAGAGAGCGTGCGCGCATAAGCAGGGGGAGTGGCAGGCAGGGGGAGAGGGAGAAGCAGGTTCCCCTGCAGAGCAGGGAACCCAACAACGTGGGGCTGGAGCCTGATGTGGGGAGCTCGATCCCAGGACCCTGGGATCATGACTGGAGCTAAAGGCAGATGCTTAACCGACTGAGCCACCCAGGTGCCCCAAGTAAACGCATTTTTAAGAAATTAATTAGGTTAGGTTATTCCTGCTATAAGAGCTTATGATTAATGATTGACTTGGTGCTTTGGAATGTTTCCTGGACATGCAGGCGCTATCAGGACCTAATCCGAAGGCTTCTTTTTTCCCCCTCTGTTTCCTGATTTAGATGGATATATTCTCTCTCTCATAAAAAAGAGGTTCAGGGGCACCTGGGTGGCTCAGTTGGTTGAGTGACTGCCTTCGGCTCAGGTCATGATCCCGGACTTCCAGGATCGAGTCCCGCATCAGGCTCCCTGCTCCTTGGGGAGTCTGCTTCTCCCTCTGACCTTCTCCTCTCTCATGCTCTCTCTCACTCATTCTCTCAAATAAAGAAATAAAAATTTTTAAAAATAAACAAATAATAAAAATAGGTTCAAAGTAACAGGTAGCTTGCAGCAACTCCTTCAGAGGTTCTCTTGGAATTAAGGCTCTTGTGGAAAAAAAAAAAAGAATTAAAAGTTCTTGTGATAATTAGAGAAATAAGTCTCAGAGCTTCTGTTCAGCCATGTGAAAAGAAAAAAAGGTTTATTTTTTCCTCCCAATTTTTGGTTATAATTCTGTATTCTGCTTCTTAAAAGTTTAACTTTTATCATGTATTTTTTTGTGTGTTCATATAGTCTTCAAATATTTTTAAAATTATTCACAAATTTTACTTTTTTTTGTAATCTCTGCATTCAGCACTGGGGCTCAAACTCATGACCCTGAGATCAAGAGTCACATGCTTTCTTGACTGAGCCAGCCAGGGGCCCCATCAAAATTTTTTTGCTTTTTTTTTTTTTTTAAGATTGATTTATTTCTTTGAGAGAGAGAGCACCCGCACCTGCACCCGCACAGTGGGGAAGGGCAGAGGGAGAGAGAGTCTGAAGCAGACTCCATGGTGAGCGCAGAGCGTGACACAGGGCTCTATCTCATGACCTTGAGATCAAGACCTGAGCTGAAACCAAGAGTTGGACGCTTTAAACTGACTGAGCCACACAGGCACCTCATCAATGCTCTAATATATATCTATATTCAAATTTCCCAGTTGTCTTTTTAGCTGTTTTCGGGTTTTGTTTTTGGATCACACACTACATTTGGTTGTATCTCAGTTTTGTTCTCTACAAATTGAAATATGTAGTGCGCAGTAGTGTTGCATCACAGTTGCCACGAAGAACAAAAGCATGTTTATAAAAGTACTCAGTGCCCTATATTGAAGCATGTACCTAGGCTCTCAGAAGCAGCTTTTAAGAAATCCAGTTCATCTCTTCAGTTCATGTCTGAAAACCCGGGAAACACTAAGAAAACCAGGAAATTATATCAAGGAACCCAAGTTTGGAGAGAATTACACACCAGCATATAATCAAGTATAGACTATGAGTTCTGCAGAGGTTTAAAAATAGGGTTGGGGGAGGAGCTCTTGGGTGGCTCAGTCCCTTAAGTCCAAACTCTTGATTTTGGCTCAAGTCATGATCTTAGGGTTGTGAGATCCCAGCCCTGTGTGGGGCTCAGTGCTGGGCATGGAGCCTGCTTAAGATTCTCTCTCTGGCCTTCTTCTCTCTCTGTCTCCCCACCTCCTCTCTTAAAACAAAACAAAACAAAACAAAACAATAAAGGATTGAGGGAGAGGACTCCAGGGAGGCCTTCTGGAAGAGGCAGTATTTAAGCCGGTCTGAAGATTTAGGATTTGGGTGAGCCACCGGTGGGGAAGTGTAACAGCATAAGCAAAAGCAGTAAGAGAAAGTTAAGAGTATGGAAAGAAGACCAGCCCTTTTGGAATGGAGAGTGGAACCTAGGGAATGTCTGGGAATAATGTGTGTGTCCAGGTGAAAAGGAAAGGCCCTTTGGGCATGGAACCTTGGGTTTCCCTCCAGTTCCTCGTCCGCCCCAGATCTTACCCAATCAGCCCCAAGAGTACCCGCGAGGCCAGAGACGCTGCACCTTTCTTGGATACCACCAGGGGGCAGTATGACACAACACCTCGGAATTTACCTGGTTCCTTCGGAACTTTTTCTGAGTTCCTAGAGCGTGCCAGGAGCTGAGCTAGGAGCTTAAAAGTAGGATCTATCCATCAGTCCAAAGACCATATGTTTGTGGAGTGCTTTGCATGGAGGTTGCAACGTACTTTTCCCTCAGTGATCTCTTCTGATACTAACCACAACACTGTGTGTTTTCCCTATCTGCAAGGAGGAACTGGTGGTGTTCAGAGATTGACCGGGATTATTCAAGTTCAAATGGATAGTGAGGGAATCTGAATCTGAACCCAGGGTTGTAATCTCCATCCCGCGGTTAAGGAGATAGGAGCATAAAAATATTTAACATAAGAGTTATGTGAGTAGTTATTAAAAGCTGATGGCAGAATTTAAGTTTGAGAAGAGGAAAAAGTTCTGGAGATGGTTGGTGGGGATGGCTGCACAACAGTGTGAATATGCTTGATGCCACTGAGCGGTACGCTTAGAAGTGATTAAAATGGCAAATTTTAATTTAATTAAAATTATATGTATATATAATTTATATGTATAATGTATATGTCACACAATTTAAAAGTGGTGACTACTGGGGTACTGGAGTGGCTCAGTCAGTTAAGTGTTGGACCTTTGACTTCAGCTTTGGTCATGATCTCAGGGTTGTGAGATTGAGCCCCACATGGGGCTCCGGGCTTAGCGTGGAGTCTGCTTGATATTCTCTTTCTCCCTCTTCCTCTGCCCCACCGCCACCCCAGCCCCCGGCTCTGGCTCACGCTCTCTCTCTAAAACAAATAAATAAAATTTTAAAAAATGGCCACTACTAACAACACAAAAAACAAAAACAACAAAAGAACCAAGGCAATGTTCGATTCTCTAAACCAAGAGAAACCAGGGGTATAATAAAAGGATATAAAAGGAAAAAAAAAAAGAATAAAAATGGCAACGACTGGGGTGCCTGGGTGGCTCAGTGGGTTAAGCTCTGCCTTTGGCTCAGGTCATGATCTCAGGGTCTCGGGATCGAGCCCCACATCAGGCTCTCTGCTCAGCAGGGAGCAGCAGCTTCCCCCTCTCTCTCTGCCTGCTGCTCTGCCTACTTGTGATCTCTCTCTGTCACATAAATAATTAAAATCTTTTTAAAAAAATGGCAACCACTATATAACATTCATTAACAATAGTAAGTTTTTATTTATTTACTTTATTGATTTTTAAAAAGGTTTTATTTACTTATTTGACAGAGAGCAAGAAAGCACACAAGCAGGAGCAGAGGCAGAGAGAGGGAGAAGCAGGCCAGTCAGGTGCAGATCATGGCCTATACTGGAGTTGTTGGACTGGGGAGTGAGGAGTCAAGACAGACCAAAGAACAAAAACAACTTGTAAGGTTTATGGTTTTTTTTAAAGATTTTATTTATTTATTTGACATAGGGAGTGTGCATAAGCAGGGAGCACTGCAGAGAGAGCGAGCAAAGCGGGCTCCCCAATGACCAGGGACGATGCAGGTCTCGATCCCAGGACTCCGAGATCACAACCCAAGCCGAAGGCAGATGCTTAACTGACTGAGCCTCTCAGGCATCCCATTAGTAGCTATTTTTAAAGCATTTATGAATTTTTAAATTATTTAATTGAATCCTCACAACCACCAGTTGAGGTAGGTACTATCATTATTCCCATTAAACAAGTCATTTTGAGCCATCTGGGTGACTCAGTTGGTTAAGCATCTGCCTTTGGTTCAGGTCAAGATCCCAGGGTCCTAGGATCCAGCCCCACGTTGGGCTCCCAGCTCAGTGGGGACCCTGCTTCTCCCTCTCTTTCTGCAGTGCCCCCTGCTTGTGCATGCAAGCACACACACACACACACTCTCTCTCTCTCTGTGTGTGTCAAATAAGTTAATAAAATCTTAAAAAAACAAAAAGCCCAACAAGTTGTTTTGTCCTTTGGTCTGACTCCCTACTCCCAGCCCCAACAACTCAAGTATAGGCTGTGATCTGCACCTGACTGACCCCTGGTCGACCCGCACCGTGTTATGTAATGGATTGGGAGGACCCAGGTCTTTGGACCTAGAGCTGATGGGGACTCCGCAGCTTTACCAGCTGAATGTTCTGGGCAAGTTACTTAATCTCTCTGGGCCTCGCTTTTTTCATTTGTGAAATAGAGATAATAGTACCTATGTCATAGGGTTGTTGTGATGAGCAAATAAGCCCTCAGAAAATAATAAATTAAACAGGTGGGTTCTTCTGGAGAGTACCTGAAGCAGCTCCGGGACCTTCTGGGGTGCTGGAGGGAGGAGTCAACCAGCTGATGGTATTTGGTCTGGTCAGCTCAGCTCAGGGAAGGATAGGACTGGCTGAAGTTTTTTGAGTCCAACTCCATCATCTTACAAAGGAGCTGAAGCTCAAGGGAGGGAGTTGTTTTGTGTCAGGCCCCCCCATTGGTGCCAGTCAACCAGGAAGTTCCCCTGAGAAGCCATGTGGTGTAGTGAGAGCCTCCCTGGGAGCCAGGCCTGGGTGGTGAAGGGAGCTTCGAGTCAGCCAGGGGCCCTCCCAGGGAAACAGGTTGTCTGCCCTCACATCCCTTCCAGCCCCAGATCCCTCCCCAGAGCTGCTCACCTTTGCCCTTTCGCGGCAGAGTGGCCAAGAGGATTGTGAAACTGGGCAATCAGCAGCTAATCCTAGCTTCCAGAGCAAAGAATAAGAGGAGGGAGGCATGGGGAGGGGTCCTGGGCACCCAGCTCTAGAAGTACCTTTGGTTAATATTTATTTTTTCTCCTTGCTTGGCCTGGAAACCACAGGGAAGCCAAGCAGCAGCGTGTGAAGCAAGATCCCAGGGGCCCTGAGAAACTCGTTCCTGTGAGGGATGACTCAGCACAAGCCTCAGTACCACAGGGAGCGTCCCTCAGCCCGGATTTGGAGTGGGCCCCTGTGCAGTTATGTGGGCCACGGTTGCTGTTACTGCTCTCTGCTCAGGGGAGATTTTTGTCCCCTAAGAGCCTGATGATGTGCCGGCAGGCCCCTGCTAATGAGTGGTATCAGGATCCTGGTTGTGGTTTGATCTCTGATTAATGCATGTTCCCCTGAAGAAACCCCTCATGTCTTGCCTGGGTGTAGCGACCCTCCTTCCCTCCAGGTTCTTGTCAGCGCTGTCTCCAGGTTGGGCTTTCTAAAACAGATGGCACCAGGGCACTCTCAAAGGGATCTCACTGCCTATAAAATTGAGGCCCAAACTCCTCTAGCACAATGTGGTCCTGACCAAAATTCCTGCTTCATCCCAAGCCCTTCTCCTTCCTCCCACCATTCACCCTATACTCTAGACCAGGGTTTCTCAGTGCGATCTATGGACCGCCTTCTTCAGAATCACTGAGGATACTTGTTATAAAATTCATATTCCAAAAAAATAAAAATAAAATTCAGATTCCTAGGACCACCAAATCAGTTGCTCTTGGGCCCTGGGAAGCAGCATTTTAATTATCTTGAGGCCAATTCTTGTGCAGACAGCCCTTTAAGAACTACTGGTCTGCCAGACCAGATTAACTTCCTGACTCTTTAGGCCCTCAGTGCTCTTTCTCATGCTGTTCCTCTTCCTAGAATGCCCTTCCTATACTTCTTAGCCTGGGACACTCTGCTCCTTCGTCAAGGTTCATCTCATATATCAGCTCTTCTGTGCTACTTCCCCCAAATCTAGGTTCCTTTCTTTGTGTTTACATAATCCCCCTGCACTTTCTACCTACCTCTGCTCTAGAATTTTCATGTTGGCTTAGGGTTGGCGCCCGTACTTGTTTGTAAGTTCCATAAAGATCACCGATGACTCATTTTTCATCCCCAGGGCTTAGCAAAAGTGCCTGGCAGAAAGAAGGCACGGTTGTTGGATGCATGCATGAATGAGTGAGTGAATGAGTAGAGACAAGTCCTTAGTCTAACTCAGAAAGGTAGATTTAACTCATTTTGTAGCTGACGGAGCCGGGATTTGTCACGTAGATTCCTGCTTCGCAGTTTCCATCTGTTACTCAGCCTGAATGTTTGGTCTACCCTTGATGAAGCTATCCTTTTACATTTTGGCAAGAGGTAGTTAGATCAGCCATAACTTAGGTCTTGGAATTATGTTTT
This sequence comes from Meles meles, assembly GCF_922984935.1. Taxonomy (NCBI): domain Eukaryota; kingdom Metazoa; phylum Chordata; class Mammalia; order Carnivora; family Mustelidae; genus Meles; species Meles meles. The sequence goes on along the minus strand of NC_060078.1, from coordinate 61,980,844 downwards.
TAAATCCTCACATGTGATTCCGTGTCAGGCTGAGGAATTGCTTTCTCTTGATCTCTTTGAGAATAGAACCCACCAGGCCTTTTCTTTTCTTTCTTTCTTTCTTTTTTTTCTTTTTTTTTCCATCTCAGATCTATTCCTGAGGATAATCCAACTCATAATTCTTGACCTTTTAACTCCAGGACACAACTGCCACCTCAGCCAGCCACACCCTGGACATTGTCACGACTGTTCCAGCTCAGAAATGCTCACCTACAGGTCTCTGGCCAGACTCCTTTGCCCTCTGCTTACTCACTTGCCCCACAACCAGTGCACTTGCTCTCTGACTGACATCATGGTCCCCTGGATCTCTCTTCTCAGGCCCAGCCCAGGAGCAGCCTCCCTACTTCTTCCCCTTCGACCAGACCAAACGTGCCCCTCCTCCCCCGGTCCTCCAGACAATGCCCTCAGCTCCACCCGCACCGTCAGGATCCCCTCCCTTTTCTCCACCCTCAGTCTCTATTCAGGCTCTTCCCCCGCAACACAAACACAGTCAGGCGTCTTTCATCTTTATGGCTGCCTTCCTCTAGCTACTAGTGTGTTTGGGTTCTAGGACCAATCCAAGGGGAGGGGGTTTCTTCACCCCATTAAGCAATTCTTGGACACTAGCTGGGGTCCTACATTTCAACTCAGTTCTGATGGTATCAGCATCAAAGACAGCATCAAATGCCACAGGTCCCTGTACCCCCATCCCCCAGCTTCAGATGCAACTCACCAGTCCGGGTCCCTACCTGTGCTTCGGACCCACTGGCTATAGATCAGAGCTTCCCACAATCCTCTCCTTCCTCAAGTTTGATTAATTTGCTAAAGTGGTGCACAACTCAGAGAAATGTTTTACTTGCTAGATTACCAGTTTATTATAAAAGGATAAAACTTAGGAACAGCCAGACGGAAGAGAGGCATAGGGCAAGGCATGGAGAAAGGGAGTGAGGAGTTTCTGCACCCTCTTTGAGGGTGTCCCCATGTTTCCTTTGGGAGGGACTCCCCAAGTGTCCACGTTTGCTAATCTGGAAGGAAGCTCTCTGAAACCCTGTCCTTTTGGGTTTTTATGAAAGCTTAGGTATGTAGGCACAATTGATTCAGTCACAGGCTATTGCTGATTGATTGAATCTGCAGTCCCCTTCTCCACCCCAGAGACCAGTGGGGTGGGACTCAAAATGTTGGTTCCCCTACAACCAACCTCCAGTTAAGTATGGAGGTTGGTCCATACTTATGGTCCAAAAGTCACCTCATTAACATAGCAAAGGGCACCTAGGAAATTCCAAGGGTTTTAAGACCTCAGTGCCAGAAAGGGATAAACTCTTTTTTAAATTGTTTTTTAAATTTTAATTCCAGTTATATTAGCTTCAGGTGTACAATATAGTGACTTAACAATTCTGCTTATTTATTTATTTTGAGAGAGAGAAAGAGTGACAGCTTGTGAGGAGACAGAGGAGCAGAGGGAGAGGGAGAGAATCTCAAGCAGATTCCATGCTGAGTGTGGAGCCCCACATTGGGCTCGATTTCATGACCCTGATAATGACCTGAGCCAAAACCAAGAGTCAGACACTTAATCCACTGAGCCACCAGGTGCCTTGAATCAACAATTCTGTATATTACTCAGTGCTCATCATGATAAATGGACTCTTAATCCCCATCCTCCCACCTAGCTCCTCTCTGGTATCCATCAGTTCTCTATAGTTAAGGGTCTGTTTCTCGATTTGTCTTTCTGTCTTTTTTTTTTTTTTTATATTTATTTTAGGGTGCCTGGGTGGCTCAGTTGATTAAGCAACTGCCTTCGGCTCAGGTCATGATCCTGGAGTCTGAGGATCGAGTCCCATATCAGGCTTCCTTCTCAGCAGGAAGTCTGCTTCTCATTCTGACCCTCTCTCCCCTTTCGTGCTCTCTCATTCTCTCTCTCAAATAAATAATATCTTAAAAAAAAGATTTACTTATTTATTTTAGAGAGAGGTGAGAGAAGGGGCAGAGGTAGAGAGGGAATCCTGAAGCAGATTTCTTGCTGGGTAAGGAGCCCACTGTGCAAGTCAATCCTAGGACCCTGAGATCATGACCTGAGCCCAAATCAAGAGCCAGCTGCTTAACCAACTGAGCCACCCAGGTGTCCCTCTCTCTCTTTTTTTTCCCCCTTTGTTCATTTGTTTTGTTTCTTAAATTCCACATTTGAGTGAAAATCATATGGTATTTGTCTTTCTCTGACTGGCTTATTTCACTTAGCATAATACTCTAGCTCTGTCCATGTCATTACAAATGGCAAGATTTCATTCTTTATTTGGTTGAATAATGTCCCATTGTGTATACATACACCACATGTTCTTTATCCATTCATCAATCAATGGATGCTTGGGCTGCTTCCCTGATTTGACTATTGTAAATAATGCTATAAATGTAAGGGTGCATGTATCCCTTTGAATTAGTGTTTTTGTATTCTTTGGGTAAATACCCAGTAGTGCAAATGCTGGATTGTAGGGTAGTTCTATTTCTAACTCTTTGAGGAAGCTCCCTACAGTTTTCCACACTGATTGCACTAGTTTGCATTGCCACCAACAGTGCATGACAGATCCTTTCTCTCCACGTCCTCTCCAACACCTGTTGCTTCTTGTGTTTTTTATTTTAGCCTTTCTGACATATGTGAGGTGGTCTCTCATAGTTTTGATTTGCATTTCCCTGATGATGAGTGATGTTGAGAATCTTTTTTTTTTTTTTAAAGATTTTATTTATTTATTTGACAGAGAGAGATCACAAGTAGGCAGAGAGGCAGGCAGAGGGAGAGAGGAGGAAGCAGGCTCCCTGCTGAGCAGAGAGCCCGATGCGGGACTCGATCCCAGGACCCTGAGATCATGACCTGAGCCGAAGGCAGCGGCTTAAACCACTGAGCCACCCAGGCGCCCTGATGTTGAGAATCTTTATGTGTCTATTGGCCATCTGTTTGTCTTCTTTGGAGAAAAGTCTGCTCATCTCTTTTGCCCTTTTTTAAATTAGATTATTTGTTTTGGGGGTGTTGAGTTGTATCCGTTCTTTATATATTTTGGATACTAATACTTTATCAGACATCATTTGCAAATATCTTCTCCCATTCAGTGGATTTTGCCTTTCAGTCTTGATTATTTCCTTCATTGTGCAGAAACTTTTTATTTTGGGGCAGTTCTAAAGTTTCTTTTTGCTTTCATTTCCCTTGCCTCAGAAGACCTATCTAGAAAAATGTTGCTACAGCCAATGTCAGAAACATTACTGCCTGTCTTCTTTTCCAGGATTTTTTATGGTTTCAGGTCTCATATTTAGGTTTTTTGTTTGTTTGTTTGTTGTTTGTTTTAAGTAAGCTCTATGCCCAGTGTGGGGCTTGAACTCACAGCCCTGAGATGAAAAGTCACATGTCTTATCCAGTGAGTCAGCCAGGCAGGTGTTTAGGTTTTTAATCCACATTGAATTAAGAAAGTAGTCCAGTTCCATTCTTTTGAATGTAGCTGTCCAGTTTTCCCAACACCATTTGCTGAAGACTGTCTTTTTCCCATTGCATATTCTTTTCTCCTTTGTCAAAGATTAATTGACCATATAATTGTGGGTTTATTTCTAAGTTTTCTATTCTATTCCATTGATCTATATGTTTATTTTTGTGCCAGTACCATACTGTTTTGATTAGTACAGATATGTAATATAGCTTAAAGTCTGGAATTGTGATATCTGCAGTTTTGTTTTCTTTTTTTCAAGATTGCTGTGGCTGTTCGGGGTCTTCTGTGGTTCTATACAAATTTTAGGATTGTTCTAATTCTATGAAAAATGCTGGTGGTATTTGATAGGGATTGCACTAAATCTGCAGATTGCATTAAATAAGTAGTATGAACATTTCAACAATATTTATTTTTCAAATTCATGAGCAGGGAATGTCTTACCATTTCTTTGTGTCATCTTCCAATTTCTTTCATCAGTGTTTTATAGTTTTCAGAGTACAGGTCTTTCATCTCTTTGGTTAAGTTTATTCCTAGGTATTTTATTATTTTGGGTGCAAGTGTAAATGGGCTTGTTTTCTTAATTTCTCTCTCTGCTGCCTCATTATTAGTGTATAGAAATGCAACAGAATTAGTGTTTTTTTATTCTGGCTGGCTCAGTTGGTGGAGCAACCAATTCTTGATCTTGGGATTGTGAGGTTGAGCCCCATGCTGGATGTAGAGATTACTTAAAAAAATAAAATCTTAAGAAAAAGAAATGCAACAGATCTCTGTACATTGATTTTATATCCAATGACCTTACTTTTTTTAAAAAAGATTTTATTTATTTATTTGATAAGGAGAGACACAGCAAGAGAGGGAACACAAGCAGGGGGAGGGGGAGGGGGAGAAGAAGCAGGCTTCATGCTGAGCAGGGAGCCTGATGCGGGGCTTGATCCCAGGACTCTGGGACCATGACCTGAGCCGAAGGCAGACACTTAATGACTGAGCCACCCAGGTGCCCCTCCAATGACCTTACTGAAGGTCAGTTATCAGTTCTAGTAGTTTTTTGGCAGAGTCCTTCTGGTTTTCTATATATAGTAGTATCATGTCATTTGCAAATAGTAGAAGTTTAACTTCTTCTTTACCAGCTGGTGCCCTTTTTTTTTTTTCCTTTGGTTGTTGTTGTCTTGATCATATGGTTTTTTTTTTTTTGTTTTTTTTTAATTTTTTATTTATTTGACAGAGAGAGATCACAAGTAGACAGAGAGGCAGGCAGAGAGAGAGAGGGAAGCAGGCTCACTGCCGAGCAGAGAGCCCGATGCGGGACTTGATCCCAGGACCCTGAGATCATGACCTGAGCCGAAGGCAGCGGCTTAACCCACTGAGCCACCCAGGCGCCCATTGATCATATGGTTTTTATCCTTTCTCTTATTGATGTGATGTATCATGTTGATTGATTTGTGAATATCGAACCACCCTTGAATACTAAGAATAAATCCCACTTGATTGCAGTGAATGATTTTTTTTAATGTATTGTTGGATTCTGTTTGATAGTATTTTGTTGAGGATTTTTGTGTCTATGTTCATGAGAGATATTTCTCTTTTTTTTGTTGTGTCTTTGTCTGGTTTTGGTGTTGCGGTAATAGAATTAATTTGGAAGTTTTTCTTCCTTTTCTATTTTTTGGAATAGTTTGAGAAGAACGGTTATTAACTCTTCTTCAAATGTTTGGTAGAATTCACCTGTGAAGCCCACAGGTCCCGGACTTTTGTTTGTTGGGAGTTTTTTAAGTACTGATTTAGTTTCATTGCTGGTAATTAGTCTGCTCAAATTTTCTATTTCTCCCTGATTTGGTTTTCATAGGTTATATGTTTCTAGGAATTTATCCATTTCTTCCAGGTTGTCAGATTTTCTGGCATATAATTTTTCATAATATTCTCTTACAATTGTTTGTATTTCTGTGATGTTGGATTTTGTTTGTGATTTTCCTTTGTGATTTTGGATTTTGTTTGAGTTCTCTCTCTTTTTCTTTATTTATTTGCTTTTGATCAGTCTGGCTAGAGGTATATCAATTTTGTTGAGCTTTTCAAAGAATCACTTCCTGGTTTCATTGATCTGTTCTATTTGTTTTTTTAGTTTCTTTATCATTAATTTCTACTCTAATCTTTATTATTTCCTTCCTTCTTCTGGTTCAGGGTTTTGTTTGTTTTTCTTTTTCTAGCTTCTTTAGGTGTAAGGTTAGATGGTTTATTTGAGATTTTTCCTATTTCTTGAGTTAGGAGTGTATTGCTATAAACTTTCCTCTTAAAACCATTATTGCTGCATCCCAAAGATTTTGGACCATTTTTATTTGTTTCCATGCAATTTTTAATTTCTTCTTTGATTTCTTGGTTGACCCATTCATTGTTTAATAGCATATTATTTCACCTCCATGTATCTACTCTTTCCAGATTTTTTCTTGTGGTTGATTTCTAGTTTCATAGCATTGTGGTCAGAAAAGATCCATGCTATGACTTTGATCTTTTTTAATTTGTTGAGGTTTGTTTTGGGGCCTAATATGTGATCTATTCTGGAGAATATTCCATGTACAATTGAAAAGAATGTGTATTCTGCTGTTTTAGGAAGGAATGTTCTGAATATATCTGTTAAATCCTTCTGTCCAGTATGTCATTCAAAGATACTGCTCCAGGGTGCCTGGGTGGCTCAGTGGGTTAAGCCCCTGCCTTCAGCTCAGGTCATGATCTCAGGGTCCTGGGATCGAGTCCCGCATCGGGCTCTCTGCTCAGCTGGGAGCCTGCTTCCCCCTCTCTCTCTGCCTGCCTCTCTGCCTACTTGTGATCTGGCAAATAAATAAAACCTTAAAAAAAAAAGACACTGCTCCCTTATTGATTTTCTGTTTGGATAATCTGTCCATTGATGAAAGTGGGGTGTTAAAGTTTCTTACTCTTATTGTGTTACTACCAGTTAGTTCTTTTATTTTTGTTATTAACTGTTTTATGTATTTAGGTACACGCATGTTGGGTGCATAAATATGTACAATTATTATTTCTTAGATTGCTCTGTTTATTATTATTACTTTTAAAGATTTTATTTATTTATTTATTTGTTTGTTTGTTTGTCAGAGAGAGAGACAGAGAGAGCACAAGCAGGGGGAGCAGCAGGTAGGGAGAAGCAGGCTTCCCACTGAGCAAGGAGCCCAGTGGGGGACTCCATTCCAGGACCTTGGGATCATGTCCTGAGCCAAAGGCAGATGCTTAATGAGCTGAGCCATCAAGTGTCCCCATTATTATTTCTGTTAAGATTGTATGTATGTATGTATGTATTTCGAGTGCACAAGTGCAAGTGTGGTGGGATGCGAGGGAGATGGGGAGAATCCTAAGCGGATTCCCTGCCCGTCATAGAGTCCAGAGTGGGGTTTGATCTCATGACCCGAGATCACGACCTGAGCCAAAATCAAGAGTTGGACACTTAATTGACTAAGCCACCCAGGCATCTTGTCCCTTTATGTATTTTTTTGTTTTTTTAAATACATATTTTAAAAATTTTATTTATTTGACACAGAGAGAGAGAGAGACAGTGAGAGAGGGTACAGAAGCAGGGGGAGTCGGGGAGGAAGAAGCAGGCTTCCCGCTGAGCAGAGAGCCGGATCCAGGGATTGATCCCAGGACCCTGGGGACCATGACCTGATTTGAAGGCAGCCGATTAACGACTGAGCCACCCAGGTGCCCCTTGTTCCCTTTATTATTATATAGTGTCCTTCTTTGTCTCTTGTTATAGTCTTTATTTTAAAGTTTCTTTTGTCTATGTAAATTTTTTTAAAGATTTTATTTATTTATTAGAGAGAGAGAGAGCAAGCGAGCATGAGCAGGGGAGGAGCAGAGGGAGAGGGAGATGCAGACTCCCCACTCAGCAGAGACCCCAACACAGGGCTCTGAAGATCATGACCTGAGCTGAAGGCAGATACTTAATTGACTGAGCTGCTAGGTGCCTCTGATGTGAATATTGTTACCATGGCTTTCTTTTGACATCTGTTTGAATGATAAATGTTTTTCCATCCCCTCACTTTGAATCTGCAGGTATTTTTTTTTTAAGATTTTATTTATTTATTTGACAGATAGAGATCACAAGGCAGAGAGGCAGGCAGAGAGAGAGAGCAGGGGAAGCAGGCTCTGCAGAGCAGAGAGCCTGATGTGGGGCTTGATCCTAGGACCTGGAGACCATGACCTGAGCCGAAGGCAGGGCCTTAACCCACTGAGCCACCCAGGCACCCCTGCAGGTATCTTTAGGTCTGAAATGAGTCTGTTGTAGAAATATAGAAATGGTCTTGGGTTTTTTGGAGTGTGTAGTCCGTTTACATTTAAAATAATTATTGAGAGATATGTATTTATTGCCATTTTGTTACTTGTTTTGTAGTTTTGCTCTGATCCTTTCATGGTTTGCTGGCTTTCTTTAGTGATATACTTGGATTCCTTTTTCTTTATTCTTTGCCTATCATTGGTTTTTGATTGTGATTACCATTGGGTTTGTATATAAGATCTTCTGCATAGAGCAGTCTATGTTATATGGTTTGAACTTATTCTTTACTTCTCCCCATGTTTTAGGTATATGGTGTCAAAGTTTACATTCTTTTATTTTGTGAATCCCTTGACTAATTTTTAGAGATATACTTTTTTTTACTGCTTTTGTGTTTCTACTTGGTATGTGTATATGTGTGTTTCCTAGTTTTCCTACTCTCACTTCTGGTCTTTTTCTTTTTCCCTCTCAAAGAGTCCCTCTTAATATTTCTTGTAAGGCTGGTTTAGTGAGCATGAACTCCTTTAGTTTTTGTTTGAGAAACTCTTTATCTCTCCTTCTATTCTAAACGATAGCTTTGCTGGATAGTGTATTCTTGGCTGCAGAGTTTTCCTGTTCAGCACTTTGAATGTATCATTCCACTCTCTTCTGAACTGCAAAGTTTCTGCTGAAAAATCTGCTGATAGACTTATGGGGCTTCCCCTGTGTGTAAATGTCTTCTTTTTCTCTTGCTGCTTTTAAACTTTCTTTTTCTTTCTTTCTTTTTTTTTTTTTTTTATACTTTTTATACTCTATACAGGGTGCTTGGGTGGCTCAGTCAGTTGAGTGTCTGACTCTTGATTTTGGCTCAGGTCATGATCTCAGGGTCCTGGAATAGAGCTCTGTGTCAGGCTCCACACTCAGCGGGGTGTCTGCTTAGGGATTCTCTCCATTTCCTTTTGCCCTTCCCCTGCCCTCTCTCCCTTTCTCTCTCTCCTTCCCCCCCTCTCTCTAAAGTAAATAAATAAATCTTTAAAAAAGAAAAAGTAACCTCTACACCAAACATGGCTCTTAAACTCACAAGCCTGAGATCAAGAGTCAGATACTCTACCAATTAAGCCATCCAAGCACTCTATATTTTTTTAAAAGTAATCTCTGTACCCATTATGGCTTAGACTCATGACCCCAAGATCAAGAGTCACATGCAACAAGCAAGGGACACCTGTTAGCCAGTTGATGTTGGCTAACACTGGCTAACCAGGTGTCCCTTGCTTGTTGCTTTAGAAATTTTTTTTCTTTATCACTGCTTTTTGCCATTTTAATTACTTTGTGTCTTTTTATGGACCTCCTTGGGCAGATTTTGTTGGGGAATCTCTGTGCCTCCTAGGTTTGGATATCTGTTTTCTTCCCCAGACTAGGATGTTTTCAGCTATTATTTCTTCAAATAAATTATCTGTTTCCTTTCTCTCTTCTTCTTCTTCTAGGATCTCTGTTATTATATTTGATGGAGTCACCAAGTTCTATAAGTCTGTTCTCATTTTGCATAATTTTTTTCCTCTCTTTTGTTTGGCTTGATTACTTTCCTTAACTCTGTCTTCCAGGTCATTCTGCTGCTGCTTTTAGCCTGCTGTTTATGCCATCAAGTGTATTTTTAATTTCAGTTATTGTGTTCTTCATCTCTGATTAGTCCTTTTTTATCTCTGTGTTAAGCATCTCACTGATGTCTTCCTCTCTGGTCCAGTGAATATCTTTATGATAATTACTTTAAATTTTCTATTTTTTTTTTAAGATTTTATTTATTTATTTGACACGGAGAGATCCCAAGTAGCCAGAGAGGCAGGCAGAGAGAGAGAGAGGGAAGCAGGCTCCCTGCTGAGCAGAGAGCCCAACTCGGGACTCGATCCCAGGACTCTGGGATCATGACCTGAGCTGAAGGCAGAGGCTTAACCCACTGAGCCACCCAGATGCTCTACTTTAAATTTTCTATCAGGCATGTTACTTGTATCTGTTTTGTGTAGGTATCTTGCTGTGGTTAGGTACCTTGCTTTCATCTGGGACATATTCGTCTGTCTCCTCATTTTGCATAGTTCTCTGTATCTCTTTGTGTTAGGAAAGTTAGCTGTTCTCTTGCTCTTGAAAGTATTGGGTGGGGTGCACACTTTTAACAAGGTGGCACTGGTTCTTTTCCACAGACATGTAGCAGCCACTGTGGAGACTGGCCAGCTGGGCCAGCTGTAAAGCACACGCTGGCGCGGTGAACAGTTTTAAGAAGGTGCATGTCTCCTCCACAGGAGGTTGGGAAATGTAGTGTTGACAATGTTTGCATCATTCTTCTGGGGGAGGCACCCACAGTGCTGCGACTGAGATAGGCCCAGCTGGAGGGGGTGGGGTATGGTGTAACCAAGTTAAGAAGTCAGTGCCAGGTGCTGCACTCGTTCCAGCAGGTGGCCGTGTGATTATGCTGGGGGCAGAGGGAGGAGGAGGGAAACGGCACCTGCTAGGTCTTTAATTCCTGGAGGAGTCCCTCAGGGAACTCTGAGATTAGTAACTAACTCTCCCTCCCACATGCTGTAGGCATTTTTCAAACTTATTTCCAAACTGTATCTCTAGATTGTTGTGCTGTCTTTTTAAGAACAGAGATTCAGCTTCTAACGTAGGCTTTAACATCTCCAGTCCTGAGGTTGTGGGCTTTGGGAGACAAATTCTTGCACATAAAGCTGTGTAGGTGCAGCACTGGAGAACAGGTCCTGGAGCTCAGACACTGAGTCTCCATGCACTTGCTCTGCAATCTGTGCCAAGATTCCCCACTTTGTACAGTGGGGAGGAAGATGATATCCCTTTTCACAGAAGGGTAGGGAGAAGTGAATCTATTTCAAGAAGTTATTATTGGGGCACCTGGGTGGCTCAGTGGGTTAAAGCCTCTGCCTTCGGCTCAGGTCATGGTCTCAGGGTCCTGGGATTGAGCCCCGCATCGGGCTCTCTGCTCAGCGGGGAGCCTGCTTCCACCTCTCTCTCTGCCTGCCTCTCCACCTACTTGTGATCTCTGTCTGTCAAATAAATAAATTAAAAATTTTAAAAAAAGAAGTTTTTTTTTTTTTATTTGTTTATTTGACAGAGATCACAAGTAGGCAGAGAGGCAGGCAGAGAGAGAGGGGGAAACAGGCTCTCCGCTGAGCAGAGCACCCGAAGCCGGGCTCAATCCCAGGACCCTGAGATCATGACCTGAGCTGAAGGCAGAGGCTTTAACCCACTGAGCCACCCAGACGCCCCTCAAGAAGTTATTTTAAAAAAAAAAGATTTTATTTATTGGGGCACCTGTGTGGCTCAGTGGGTTAAAGCCTCTGCCTTCGGCTGAGGTCATGATCCCAGGGTCCTGGGATCGAGCCCCGCATTGGGCTCTCTGCTCAGCAGGGAGCTTGCTTCCTCCTCTCTCTCTCAGCCTCTCTGCCTACTTGTGATCTCTGCCTGTCAAATAAATAAATTTTTAAAAAAAGATTTTAATTAATTAATTAATTAATTATTTGAGATAGAGCTTGTGCCGGGGTGGGTGGGAGAGAGGTAGAAGGAGAGGGAGAAAGCGAATTTTTTTTTTTTTTTAAGATTTTCCTTATTTGAGAGAGAGCACGAGCAGAGGGTAGGAGTTGAGGGTGGTGGAGAAACAGGTTCCATGCTAAGCTGGACCCTGGGACCATTACCCAAACTGAGGGCAGACACTTAACCGACTAAGCCACCCAGGTGCCCCAAGGGAGAGAGAGAGAATCTTAAGCAGGCTCCACTCCTGACCTGAGCTGAAAGCAAGAGTCAGACGTTTAAATGACTGAGCCACCCAGGCACCCCTAAAGAAATGATTTTTTAAAATCATGGTCACACACAAAAATAATAATAATAATAATAATAAAAAAAATCATGTTCACTTTTTTCCTAGAACTTCTTTTTAATTAAAAAACATTTTTTTAGGGGTATCTGGGTGGCTCTGTTGTTTTGCAGCTGCCTTTGGCTCCGGTCATGATCCCAGAGTCCTGGGATCAAGCCCCGCATTGGGCTCCTTGCTTGGTGGGAAGCCTGCTTCTCCCTCTGCCACTCCCCCTGCTTGTGTTCCCTCTCTCTGTGTTTCTCTCTGTCAAATAAAATCTTTAAAAATTTTTTTCTTTTAATTTTTAGTTTATTTTTTCCCTAAAACTTCTAATGTTAAAAATGAGACATGTTCATTCTAGAAAGCTTGTAAAATATGGAGGGGTGTAATGAGGAAAATAAAACTTACCTGTAATGTCACAATATGTTAAGTTTTGTATGGCAAAAAAATGAAATACATTGCTTCTGTCTTTTTTTTTTTTTTAAGATTTTATTTATTTGAGAGAGAGTGAGTGAGAGAGAAAGCATAAGCTGGTGGGACAGGGCAGAAGGAGAAACAGGCTGTCTGCTGAGCAGGGAGCCTGATGCAGGACTCGATCCCAGAACCCTGGGATCATGACCTAAGCTGAAGGCAAACGCTTAATCCACTGAGCCACCCAGGTGCCCCTGAACTATATTACCTCTTGAGAGATCAAGTAATCTTGTATTCTTCCTCCATTTTCATGTTTCTGGCTGACACAATGGGGTATTACTGAACAACTAATATTTAAATAATAATAATATTTTACCTTTTTTTTTTAAGTAAGCTCCACACCCAGCATGGAGCCCAGGGCAGGGCTTGAACTCAAGATTGAGTTGAGATCAAGACCTGAGCTGAGATCAAGAGTTGGACACTTAAAACCAACTGACCCACCCAGGCACCCCAATAACAATAATAAAAATTAAAAAAATAATAATGATAATAAAGTTCTAGGCTTTAAGTCCCACTGATTGTGAAAACTCACAAAATTCAGCACCTTTGATTTTCAAAGCCAGATGCTGTGGGAACTCGTCTTTCCCAGGTAGATAGACTACTGGGTGCAGCAGTGTGTTTCTTATTCTTCTCAGCACCCAATGACTCTCCCCGAGCAGCCAGGCCTGCTGGGTTTAGCTCCCCACTGTGTCTCTGCCCTTCCTACCCTCTTCAGTGTGGCCTCATCTCTACATTTTTTTAAAAGTTTATTTATTATTTTTTTTTTAGTAATCTCTACACCCAGTGTGGGGCTAAAACTCACAACCCAATGATCAAGAGTCACATGGTCTACTGACTGAGCCAGTCAGGCTCCCCTTGTCTCTACATTAGTTGTGGAGTTTGTTCTGCCAGTCTTTAGGTAGTTTTCTGGGTTATTTGCCCTTATGTGAGTGTTATCTAGTTGTATCCAAGGGGTGAGGTGAGATTAGGGGCTTCCTACTTGCCATTTTCCCTCAGTTTTTAGTTTTGATATAGGCCACTTTTTTTCTTCTGTTGCCTGGGCTTTTGATGTCTTATCCTTCAGTAATCTTTTAAACACATTTTGTACTTCTTCAATCTCACCGCTTACTAATATCTCTACCCAAATGGACTTACCGGGTCATTCTGAATTACTACAGAGTTCTGAGCATCGGCTGAGCACCATGCTCTCTCACATGTCATGTCTTTGCACTTGCTAGTCCCACTTCTTTCCTTTCTTTCTTTTCATAAACTACTTTTCATTCACCCTTTAAGACTTCTGCAGGTAACTCCTCCTCTGAGAAGTCTTCCTTGACTTTTCCCAGAGTTAGATGACTTCCCTGGCCTTCCATTGTTTTCTTTTACTGTCATGCTTATTAAATTGTTTTAAGTGTTGACTCACCTTTTTCCTCTTCCTCCAGATAGACTGTAAGTTTCTTAAAGGCAGAGGCCCTACCCCTGTCTTGTCATCTGCTCTCAAACTTGGTTCAACAGTTGAACAGGGATCTCTGCCGCTTTAGTTGTTTTGACTCTGAGCAAACTAAACCTTTTGGGCTTCAGTTTTCTCATAAGATGATTGTGCTGGCAAACTGAGATTATGTTTGTAAAGTGGAGGTTGCTTGCCAGTAAATGCTCCACAAAAATTAGCTGTTATTATCATCAACCTATTGAATTGATATTTCAAGCTCTAATCTGTTGTATGAATTTGGACAAAATTCTTTTTTTTTTTTTTAAGATTTTATTTATTTATTTGACAGATAGAGATCACAGGTAGGCAGAGAGGCAGGCAGAGAGAGAGGAAGGGAAGCAGGCTCGCTGCTGAGCAGAGAGCCCTATTTGGGGCTCCATCCCAGGACCCTGGGATCAGGACCTGAGCCAAAGGCAGAGGCTTTAACCCACTGAGCCACCCAGGCGCCCCTGGACAAAATTCTTAAACTCCCAGTAAAACGAGCTGTTTGACCTGGATTATCAATAACAGTGATTCTCAAACGAGGCTGCATATTTCAGTCATCTGGGGAGCTTTAAAAATACTGATGTCTAGGTCCCTCCCCAAAAGATTCTGATCTAGTTGGTATGAGTTTACAGCCTGGCATGGGTATTTTTTAAAAGCTCCCTGGTGATTCTAATGTTCAGCCAGAATAGAGAACCACTGATCTAAAGTTTCTTCCAGATATAACACACAAGAAAGTCCAGCTGCCAGGATTCCTTGGAGGCAGGGGAATGGAATGTCTCCCGGCATTCTCCTTCTATCACCCTTTGTTAGTTTAGCAGGAAGCATTCTTGGACAGGCTCACTAAGCTGGAACTCCAAGAGTGTGGACTCCTGGAGTGTTTAATACTTGGGAGCTCATTCCCTCCTGGAGAGACCTGGTAGACCAGGACTCTGAGAAAAAAACAAATCAGCTCTTCCCTACCACACTGCTCTGACCTCAGAGTCTCCCCTGGAGTGTTGTGCTGTGGAGTCCTAGTCAAGTCAAAGGAGAGGGTGGAGGGGAGGATCCTTAGTATAAACTCAGTAGGGAATCTTGGGGCCCTGACCAGAAGGGGTGGGCCCGAGAGTTAGCAAACACCCATTCCTTTATAATGCTTTAACACCATATCCATGCCATTATTTATTTCATTCCCAAGACAAGCTTGAGGAATGCAAAACAGGTATTACTACCTTCATTTTGTAGAAGAGTAAATTAGGTCTCTGAACGGTTGAGGGCCGCACCAAAATTACACAGTAGATTCGCAGCAGCGTCAGCATGCCAGCCTCTGCCCCCTGACTCTCCTTCCTGGACACTCTCATTGTGTCTGGGAAGAAAAACTGCACACTCAGCATGAGATAGTAGAAAATAGACATTGGTCTCTTTCCCTGGTTCCTGGTACAGAGCTCCTGAAATCCTTGGCACTCCCTGGGTGATAGGCATGTCTTTTGTTCTAATGAGGTGACTCTTGTCGAGTCATAGATGAGGTCACTGGAAAGAGCAAGCGGTGATTAGAAGCTCAGCATTTTCAGTCTCCCCCCCCACCCCGCCCCCATTCTCTTAAGAAGGGCAAGGGGCTGAAAATGGAGTTAATGATCAATCACGTGTGATGACAGAACAAATAATGTGTTGAAGCCAAAATCATGTGATGAAGCCTTCATGAGAGTGTGTGGGGTTCAGAGAGCTTCCAGGTTGGTGAACACATCCACATCCTGGGAGGGTGGCCCTCCAGCCCCGCAGGGACAAAAACTCCCGTGCTTGGGACCCTCCCAGACCTCACCCTCTGTATCTCTCCCTCTGGCGGTTGACTTTTATCATGTTCTTTGCTGAGCTGGTGAATGCAAGTAGGTGTTTGTTTCCCTGAGTTCTGTGAGTGGCCGGTAACAAACAATCAAATCCAAGGGGGAGGTCATGGGGACCTCTGATTTGTAGCCAAGTCAGACAGAAGTTGTGGGTAACCTGGGGACCTGCTCCTTGTGACCGCTGTCTGTAGTCTCATGGGACTGACACTGTCTCCAGGCAGACAGTGTCAGAATTAAGCTCAATTGTTAGTACTCAGTTGTCCCAGAGAATTGCTCAGTGTGGGAAATCCCTCACGCATTTGATTTCAGAAGGGTTGTTGAGTGTGGGAATGCTTTGAGAGTAAAGAAGGCACAGAAGGACGGGAAGGTTTTTCTGAAACACCCAGTTAGTTCAGAGAACCTTGGAATTAGAGCCAAGGTTCTAAATTGCTCTATTAAGTGCTACAGGGAACGACTGAAAAAGCTCCTCCCAGTTGCGGCCCCTCGCCTCTGAGCATAGCAGTACTCTCCGATTATTTGCAAATGGCTTCAGTTTTGTTAAGTGTGGGGTGTTCAGGACTGCCTTTGAGAGGTGGAGAGGTGTTTCGTTATAATGTCCAGTGTGCCCAGGAACATTCAGAAGGGCCAGGTAGAGCAGTGCTAGCCAAATGCTGGGTCTTAGACAGGGGTCATCTCTTAGATCCTGGCTCAAGATGAAATGGGAAAAAAGCAGAAAAGGGCATCAGTTTTTTACCAAGCTCAATTTAATTTAAGGCCCTGCCTTTTATTCTGAGATTATGTTTTTCCTACCTTTTTTGGTGTTAAAATTGCTTTTCAAGAAATAGTAATGGCAGTAGATGGCAGTTTATTTTATTATTTTTATTTTTAAAAATATTTTATTTATTTGTGGGGGGTGCACACAAATGGAGGGAGGGGCAGAGGAGAGGGACAAGCAGACCACCACTGAACAGGGAATCCAATGTGGGGCCAGATCCCAGGACCCCGGGATCATGACCCGAGCCAAAGGCGGATGCCTACCCACAGAGCCACCCAGGCATCCCGATGGCAGTTTATTTTAATGTCCTGAATGGTATAGTCCAAAGTTGGCCACCCTACATGAATGCCCAGACGTGCTTTTGAAATATCACTGAGTGAAGGAATCCTGAACCTGGTAACCACTTACCATTTCAGAGGGCCTTGTGACCCCAATTCCTCAGAGGTTGGGGAGGCCACAGAGAGAGCCTCCCTCAACAGCAGTGGTAAAACATCAAATAGTAGAAGACTTAAAATGCCTGGATTTGGGCTTTGCCACCCGTAAATTCATAAAAAACAAAACATACTGTTGCCACTTTGGTTTGATTTAACCAGTTTATTTATATAGTGCTTACTGGATGCCCAGCCCTATCTCAAATGCTGTACGAATGTGATCTCATTTGATCCTTATCAAGCATATGAGGTAGATACTATTATTATCCTCATCTCCATTTTAAAGATGGGGAAACTAAGACACGAGGGCATTGAGACACCTGTCCAGGGTCACAACTAGTTAGCTGCAGAGCCAGAAGTTGAAGCCAGAGAGTCTGGCTCTGGAATCCATTTTCTTAATCCCTACAGCATTCTGCCTGGTTAGAAGCAATTTAGGACTTTTGTGGCATGTAATGATCTATTTTCAGCCTCTGATTCCACAGACAGAAGCTGCCTGTGGACTAAGCTGCCTGATCTGTACTGAGCTGCTGTCAATGATCTCTTTTGAGGCCTTTCCACACCACCACTGGGAGAGTCAGAGTGGGAAGATGGCCCTTTGGCAGAGCCTGGCAAGACAACAGTGGCAAAATCAATGAATTTTGGTTAAGTTCAGCAAGCCCTTGTAGCATGGAAACTTGAGTCCATGCAAAGGTATTTTGAGAGGTCCTCCAAGAGTCTAGAATGCTAGCTTTCAACACACTTAAAAAAAAAAAAAAAAGGTTTATTTGTGAGAGAAAGAGAGAGAGAGAGCACACACACCAGCTTAGGGAGGGGCAGAGGGATAGGGATAGAAGTAGACTCCTTGCTGAGCTGATGTGGGGCTCAATCTCATGACACCAAGACATGACCTGAGCCAAAATGAAGAGTCAGATGTTTAACCAACTGAGTCACTCAGGCGCCCCTATTTCTTTTGTTTTTATTTTTATTTATTTTTATTTTTTGGAATCTCTTTTTAAAACAGATAAAAGTTGAGTTGTGTTGAAGCAGAAGTGGGGATCCAGCTGACCTTATTCTCAGCCTTTATGCAGTATTGAGTCACTATCAGGTAGTGACTCATTTCTGGCCTTTGTACCTACTGGTCCCTCTTTTAGGACTCTTCCAACCATACATGCAAGCCCATCTCTTTAGCTTAAGTCCTACTCATCCTTCAGGGCTCAGCTGAGATGTTATTTCCTTAGGGAAATGTTCCCTGAGCCTCTCCCTATCCCAAAACCTGCCCCTATTTTGTTTTCCCTCATAGCATCTTTCACTTTTCCTGCATTTCTCTTTCCTAAAATTATAGTAAAATAATTGTTTATTTATCTAAAGCTCATCTTCCCGGGGCGCCTGGGTGGCTCAGTGGGTTAAAGCCTCTGCCTTTCGCTCAGGTCATGATCCCAGGGTCCTGGGATCGAGCCCCGCGTCGGGCTCTCTGCTTGGCGGGGAGCCTGCTTCCTCTTCTCTCTGTCTCTGCCTGCCTCTCTCCCTACTTGTGATTTCTATCTGTCAAATAGATAAATTAAAAAAAAAAAAAAAATCTTTAAAGCTCATCTTCCCAAGCAGTTGGAAACCTCCAAAAGGACAGAAACCCATGTCTCTGTTGATGAGTGTTGGGCACAAGGTAGGAGCTCACTGCATAATTTTGAAAATGTCCGTGCTCCTGAGTCTTACATGGATATCCTGTCTCTCAAGTGGGAGTGGACATTTCTAGCTAGACTAGACATTTTCTCATTGTCTCCTTTCATAGTGCCTATGCTGGCACTAATCACCCAAGTGCTGACCCTTATGCTATCAGAGAAAGAAGAACGAAAAACAGAGGAGACACCTGAGATGGCTGATTGGATCTAACACTGAGCACTTCCTGGGAGAAAGAGTTTTGGGCAGCTGGAGGCTGTTTCTAGGCCCCAGGCCAGGGTGTTGAGCAATGTTTTCATTTCTCTGAGAGCTTCTGCCAACAAGAAGAAAACTGAGGAGTGACCTGTGAATGCTGCCTACATTCTGGGTGACTCACAGTTTATGGTATTCTGGGGGAAAAATCGTGTTGATCAGAAGGGTAGGACAGCCATGTGGGTACTGGGCAGAAAGTTTGGTGAGAGGCCATCCAGTGCCTCGGTAAGATGGCCTCTCTTGCTAAGCACTCATTGCCCAGGGCTTTCAGCCAATGCCAAGTCAGAGACCCCAGGCAAGCCACATAAGGCCCATTGCTTCCTTGGGCTCCCTGGTCTTCTGTTGGAAGGTTCTTTCATAGTTGATATGGCTTCTCTTTCTCCAGAAAGTCATAAAGCCAAATGTCCTGCCCTTTTCCTTTCTATTGTAATTAAAACATTAATTTCTGGTTACAAAAATAATACATGAATACATTTATCTTCAGAAACAATAAAATAGGGGCATGTGGGTGGCTGTCGGTTAAGCAGTTAAGTGTCTGACTCTCTGATTTCAGCTCAGGTCTTGATCTTAGGAGGTCACGAGATAAGTCCCAGAGCTCTGCCTTGGGTTGGGTACTGGGTATGGAGCCTGCTTAAGATTCTTTCCCTCCCTTTTCCTCAGCCTCCCCACCCCACCTCCCCATACATGCTCTCTCTTTCTCTAAGGAAAAAAAAAAGGAACAAAAACCGCAGTAAAATGAAGCTAAACTCCCTTTTACCCCCACACTTGGCCCTTTACCTCATCTTCAGAGATAGCTTTTTTTTTTTTTAAGAACTTCTGATAAACATTTGGGATGTGGCCTTATGATCTGTTTTAAAAATCTTTTACAAACAATGTATGGTTGTCTTAGTTTGGGCAGCTACAGTGGTATACCAGAGACTTGGTATAAGAAAATTTTCACAGTTCCAGAGGCTGGGAAAGTCCAAGGGCAAGGCACCAAAAGATTTGGTGAAGGCCTGTTTCTTGGTTCAGAGAAAGCTATCTTCTTGCTGTGTCCTACAAGGTGGAAGGGGTAGGAAGATTTCGGGGTTCTCTTTTATAAGGGCACTCATTCCATTTATGGGGGCTCTGCCCTCATGACCGAATCATTTCTCAAAGGCCGTATCTCCAAATACCATCACATTGGGCATTAGGTTTCAACACATGAATTTAGAATTTGTCTATAGCAGTTTTGATAAGAAAAAAATGGTATTTATGTCTGTGTTTTAACATTTTATTTTGAAAACAATTTTAGATTTACAGAAGAGTTGCAAAAATAGTAACAGGGGCACCTGGGTGGCTCAGTCATTAAGCATCTGCCTTGGGCTCAGGTCATGATCCCAGGGTCCTGGGATCAAGCTCTCTGCTTAGCGGGGAGCCTGCTTCTCCTTCTTCCACTCCCCTGCTTGTGTTCCCTCACTGTCTCTCTGTCAAATAGATAAATAAAATCTTAAAAAAAAAAAAAAGTCACAGAAAGTTCCAGTATACCCTCACTCAGCCTCTCCTAATGTTAATGGGTTCCATAACTCTGGTTCAACGATCAAAACTAAGAAATTAACACCGGTGCAATGTACTGTTAATTAAACTATAAACTTTATTAGAACTTTATTAGCTTTTCCACTAATGTGCTTTAACTGTTCCAGGATCCCATGCGGATCCTCTGTTGCATTTAGTTGTCTTGTCTCTTTAGTCTCCTCCAATCTATGTTTTCCTTGGCTTTCGTGACCTTAACATTTTTTTTTTTTGAAGGCTTCCAGTTCTTTTTTAAAAAAATAATCTACTTATTTATTTTTAAGTAATCTCTACACCCAACATGAAACTCAAACTCATGACCCCAAGATCAAGAGTCACATGCTCTCCCAACTGAGCCAGCCAAGTGCCCTGACCGTAACACTTTTGAAGAGTCCAGGTCAGGTATTTTATAGAATAGCCCTTAATTTGGGTTTGTTTGAAGTTAAGCATTTTGAGGAAGATTAAAAAAAAAAATCAATTATATATTTATATATAATTTGCATGTTATATATTATACTGCAACTTGGGTTTTATATTCAACTATATTGTGTATTTTTTTAAGCGAAAGGGAGCAAGTTGGGGGGGTTAAAGGGAGGAGGGAGAGAGAGAGAATCTTAAGCAGGAGCCACACCCAGCATGGAGCCTGAGGCAGGGCTCAATCTTAGGACCCTAAGATTAGGACCTGAGCCAAGGCACCCAACCAACTGAGCCACCTCCGTGTCCCTCAACTATATGACTATAGATCAAGGTCACTTCTCTTAAATTCTCTGCAGAATTGCATTATGAGTATTGTGTATTTTATTTTTATTTTATTTAATTTTTTAATTAATTTATTTATTTGACAGAGATCACAAGGAGGCAGAGAGAGGGAGGCAGAGAGAGGCAGGCAGAGAGAGAGGGGGAAGCAGGCTCCCTGCCAAGCAGAGAGCCCAACGCGGGGCTCAATCCCAGGACCCTGGGACCATGACCCGAGCCGAAGGCAGAGGCTTAAACCCACTGAGCCACCCAGGCGCCCCCAGTATTGTGCATTTTATTAAGCTATTCCCCTATTGGTGGGCACTTAGGCTGATTCCAAAATTTATTAACATCATCATAGGAATTATCCTTTTACACATCTCCATATGCACGTGGAGTACTAGATAACTAGAAGTTGCTGAAACATGGATTTAACAGATATTGTCCTATTGCCCTCTAAAGTGGCTGTGCCAATTTATATTCTTTTGATATTATGAAGATTGAAAATTGTTGCCAATCTCAGTTTCAATTTCCATTTCCCTGGTTACTACTGAGACTGCATTTTTTGGTGTGCTTATTAGCAATTTGTGATTAGCAATTTCCTTCTGTAAACTGCCAATTTATATTATTTGCCCATTTTTCCAGTAGATTTTTTTCTTATTGATTCGTTGAGTCCTTGTATGTTCTAGATACAAATCTTTATGTATTACAGATATTTTCTCTTCATCTGTTATTTCTTGTTTGTTTCCCAAAATTTTTAAAAGGTTTTATTTATTTATTTGTGACAGAGAAAGGGGGAGAGAGGGAGAGAGAGGACATAAGCAGGGAGGAGGGTCAGAGGGAGAGGGAGAAGCATTATTCCAGATAAGCAGGGATCCCAATGTGAGCTCAATTCCAGGACCCTGAGATCATGACCCCAGCTGAATGAGGTCCTTGTTCCCCAATTTTTTAAGTTATTACATTCCCTGATTTTTATTTTTTAAAACATTTTATTTATTTGACAGACAGAGATCACAAGTAGGCAGAAGAGAGGGAGGAAGCAGGCTCTCTGCCAGCATAGAGCTGGATGCGTGGCTCGATTCCACAACCCTGGGATCAGGACCTGAGCAGAAGGTAGAGGCCTCAACCCACTGAGCCACCCAGGCACCCCACATATCCCTGATTTTTAAAATTATTTTTTCTGACTGTTGGAGACAAAGTTCTTGATTATACAAGTAGTATAAATGATGTAGAAAATCTGGGAAATTTATAGAAAAGTATAAAGAAGAAACGAAACTACCCCGAATCTTATCACTGAGGAAAAAAAACACTACTAAAATATTCAATTACAGGGGCACCTGGGTGGCTCAGTGTGTCCCTTCTGGACCAGAAGGGGTCTAGGGTCTATTTGACCAGGAGATAAAGGATGCCCTATCCCCTTAAGGGAAAGTGTTGGTGTAGAGACCAAGGCAAGGTGGTCCAGGGCCTTGCTGATTGGCCAGGCACAAAGCCAAGGAATGGAGACCTAAAAGACGTGTAAGGGTTGTCAATGTGCCTTATCCCACAGCTCGTCAACAACTGCTGTTCTGTTGTTTGTGGATCTCGAAAACCCGCGCTAGGGCCCCAGGCGCACGCCCGCACCGGGGCTCCTCTCCGTCTGTGCTGCTAGGGAGCGTCGCGGCGGCTCGGTTCTTCGGCGGAGCTGCGGAAAGAACAGCACGCCGGTCCCTGGCCGGGCGCGAGCTGGGGGCGGCGCCGGGGCGGCGGGGGCGGGGAAGGAGCGCGCCCCGGCAGCTGCGGCAGTTGCGCGCTGGGATTGCTGCCGAGCGGCGGACCGGTGAGCTCGGCGGGATTCGCGGGAGGGCGGGGAGGGAGCGGGCGAGCGAGAGAGCGAAGGAGCGAGCGAGCGAGGGAGGGAGGGTGCGCGGCAGAGCGCGCGACTTAGGGCCGGGAGACGCCGCCTGCCCCTGCCCCACCCGAGCCGCTGCGCCCCTCCGGCCCCTCTCCTCCATCGCAGCGCCTGCGGACTCGACACCCTCGTCCCTGCACGGCGCCCCCCACCCTCACACCTATCCCCAGCTGGCCCCCGCCTCAGAGCGGCCCCAGCCTCCGCGGCGACGCCCCCAGCCCCACGTCACGCTCGCGCCATTGTTTCCCTGCTGTCGGCTCGCGGAGACCCGCCTTACCCTCGGAGCGCAGCCCTTGGTCTCCTCAGAGCCAGCCTCGCCGTGTCCTGTCCCCCCGCTTTTCTACGCCCGTGGCAGCCCCTGTCCCTCCTCAGGCGGACCCCTCTTTACTGAGTTCTGGTTGTTTTTTCCGGAGGACGCCGCCTTCCTCCCGTAGGCAGCGGAGGCCTGCCTTTCCGACCCCCTTCCAGGGCTTCACCCCCTGCGCGTTCCGGGTGGCCCCCAAGGAACTAGCGGACCGCCGTGGTAGGAGGCGAGGTTGACAACGTTTTCGCCAGAGCCGCAGGAAATTGCCGGCCTGATAGCCCACATTCCAGTTTTGTCGTTTGCAGCACTTCCTGGAAAGCTCACGTTGAATCGCGAGCCGCCACAAAAACCATGCTCGTTATTTCCAAACGGCTCCCAAGTCAGGCGTCAGCTGTCTGGGGGTGGCCCGTTCCCCCCCCCTTTTTTTCCCCCCTTGGGGTCCCCTGAAGCCGAGGGGAGATGCAGATCTGAGGTCTGAAACATTCGTTGTAAGCAAAATGTTTGGAGGTTTTGACGCCAGTAGGCCTCAGCTTTTAAAAGCAGTAGGTAGAGCTGTGGGCGTTGGGGCCGTTATGTTTGAGGGATGTAAAGTACAGTGATCCGCAGTGACTGGTCACCTTTATAGGGTTGTGTGCGTGCGTGCGCCCATGCGTGTCCGGGTGCAGACAGGTTCTTGATTGAACTGTGCTTGTTTTGTAATGTCTGCACACTGTTCATTTTGCCTCTTAAGACAGCGGATGCAAATGCAAAAATGTAACCCGCAAGGAAGAATGTCGAAACTGTACCGTTTACCGTGGAGACTTAATGTGATTGAGGTCCTTTTAGATAGTTACCACGACACTCTTTTTTTTCTTAATTTTATTTTAGTAGGCTTCAAGCCCAAATGTGGGGCTCCAACTCACAACCCTGAGATCAAGAGTCGCCTGCTCTACCACTGAGCCATCTAGGAGTCCCTACTGGGACACTTCTCAACCATGGTTAGAATTTATCCAGATGAAGACATCCAGGCCTCTGCCTGTTGGGTTGATGCTAGCACACACAGACTACTTCTGAAATGCATTTCTTTTGCAATATAAGCTGCTACAATTTCAGCTCTTATAGGTTGTTGCTGCATTTAGATTTAAGAATTTAATAATCTATAAAATGAGAGGGCTGAAGGAGAGTTCTGCAAGGTTTCTTCCAGTTTTTCGGTTTGTTTTTGAGGATTTTATTTATTTGTCAGCACGAAAGCTGGGGAAGAGGCAGACAGAGAAGTAGGCTCCCCGCTGAGGAAGGACCTAGAGGGAGGGCTTGCTCCCAGGACCCTGGGATCAGAATTTGAGCAGAAGGCAGACGGTTAAGGTACTGAGCCACCCAGGCACCCTGGTTTCTTTCAGTACTAAGATTTGATTCCATGGTATGAAAATTTACAATTAGCTACAGGTTTCCAAAAGTTTATAATTGTAGGAAGTTTTATATAGAGAGATATTTACTGATGGTATCTGCAAGCCTTAGTACTGACAATAGGTGTATCTTCCTAAAGAAAGCCAGATTATAGTGGAATGTTAGGGATGTTCATTCGTCTGTCTCTAGGCTGTTTTGGCTGTTTTTTTTTTTTGTTTTTTTTTTAAGATTTTATTTATTTATTTGACACAGAGAGGGATCACAAGTTGGCAGAGAGGCAAGCAGAGAGAGAGGGGGAAGCAGGCTCCCTGTTGAGCAGAGAGCCCAGTGCAGGGCTCGATTCCAGGACTCTGAGATCATGACCTGAGCCGAAGGGAGAGGCTTAACCCACTGAGCCACCCAGGCGCCCCTGTTTTTGCTGTTTTATGGAAGAAAGCACTTAAGCCTTAAATACATCTTTTCATTGCTTAGCTTTCTTAACAAAAAGCTTAATTCAATGAAATAGCAGAACAAGAAACAGACCCCAACTTTATCATATGATGTATAATGAAGTTCTTTTCCAATTCCTATTTAAACGTAGTTTTTATGTAGTTTCAGTTGCTATGTACATATTTTTAATTTTCATTTACCCACTTTCTGGGGTGTCCATGTATCTGAAGAATTCATCTACTTTTCATTTGTAAAGGCTCTGTAACATACTTTTATACCCAGTAGTCAACAGTGCCTGGTATACAGGCTTTCAGTAAATTTTTGTTGAAGGAATGTAGTATTTTGAGCCACTTAGACAACATTTGGGAACAAAAAATGTTAAATATCACAGGGCATATGCTCAATGACATTTGAGCAATAAAGCCCTTCAATACTTTGAGCCAGGAGATAGCATCACATATGTTTGAAGGTGTGGTTTTTGGAGTCTGGGTTTGAGATCTGGCTTGCAACTTAACCAGCCATGCAACCTTGGAGAAGGTGGTAGACCTCACTTAGTTTCTCTCACCACGAAAAATGGGGAAATAGAACAAATTTCACAGGGTTGTATGGATTAAGTGGGATAATACCATTGAAGCAATACTGGCATACATTAAATTATAAATGTTAACTCTCAACTGTTTTGTTCAGAGTGGGGATGTTACTGCATGTTGGTGGGGTCAGAAAAGCATGAGTGATGGTGACAGGAGAGTAAGAAGATGCGAAGGTGGATATATTGAGGGTTTAATGAATAGGTTGCTCTCACTAAAAGTATGGGGTAGAATAATAGTATGAGATAAAGCTAGAGATAGAATTTCTGGTAAGCTACTTACAAGATAGGCTATATAGATTTTTGGAAGATACAGCACAATGAAGTAAGATAATTTTTTTTTAAATAAAGCTTTTATTTATTTATCTGAGAGAGAGAGAGAGCAGGAGCAAGAGTCGGGGAGAGGGAAAAGCAGGCTCCCTAATGAGCAGGGAGCCCGACTTTGGGACTCTATCCCAGGATCCCGGGATCATGACCTGAGTTGAAGGCAGATGCTTAACCCACTGAGCCATCCAGGTGCCCCAAGATAAGCTTTTTTTTTTTTTTTTAATATTTTATTTATTTGACAGAGAGAAATCACAACTAGTCAGAGAGGCAAGCAGAGAGAGAGGAGGAAGCAGGCTCCCTGTGGAGCAGAGAGCCCGATGTGGGGCTCGATCCCAGGACCCTGGGATCATGACCTGAGCTGAAGGCAAAGGCTTTAACCCACTGAGCCACCCAGGCGCCCCCAAGATAAGCTTTTGTAATGAGTGTAGGTGTTTGTTTTGTTTTTTAGGTTCAGACCTAAAAAAGTTCTTTCCTTTAAAGATTTATTTATTCTAGAGAGGGGGGAAAAAATATGTGAGTGGGGGGAGGGGCAGAGGGAGAAGGTGAGAGAATCTTGAGTAGACTCCCTGCGCAATGGGTATCCCAATTCAGGGCTCAGCCTCACAACGCTGAGATCGTGACCTGAAGCCAAGAGTTAGATGGTCAATGGGCAGAGTAACCCAGATGCCCCTAAAAGTTCTTCGCTTTAAGGATGTTGATTGCAAATTGTTATAGATTACTAAATTTCTTGTCACTTGACACAGTAAATCTTATATGACTTTTTATTACTTGAAATTTAGTTGTGTTCTGTGATTGGTTACCAGAGTTTGCAGTGGCTTTTTG
Organism: Meles meles; assembly: GCF_922984935.1. Taxonomy (NCBI): domain Eukaryota; kingdom Metazoa; phylum Chordata; class Mammalia; order Carnivora; family Mustelidae; genus Meles; species Meles meles. The sequence continues at coordinate 61,954,428 of NC_060078.1, read as the reverse complement.
TTCATTTTTTTCAAAAAAGATTTTAGTTATTTATTTGACAGAGAGAGAGTGTGTGTGTGTGCATGCACAAGCAGAGGGGAGGGGCAGAGGGGGAAGCAGACTCCCCACTGAATAGGGAGTTCGAGGTGGGACTCTGGGATCATGACCTGAGGTGAAGGCAGACACTTAACCGACTGAGCCACCCATGTGTCTCTCATTCTTTCTTAAATGGAAAACAACTTTAGCAGTAAGCCAGTAAAAAACAATAAAAATAGCAAAATTGTCAGCAGAGCAGCAAAACTGCCCTCTCTTTAGGTGGAATACAGAATCGAAGGATTAAATTGACTTGGAGAGTGTTGAACTATTAGTTCCTACCGTGTGTGTGTGTGTGTGTTTTAAGTAGGCTCCATGCCCAGCATGGGGCTTGAACTCGCAACCCTGAGATCAGGATTTGAGCTGAGATCGAGTTGGATGCTTCACTGACTGAGCTACTCAGCCACCACTAGTACATATACTCCTCTTATTTAAGATTTTATTTGTCAGAGAGAGAGAGTACACACAAGCAGGCAGAGAGGCAGGCAGAGAGGAGGAAGCAGGCTCCCCGCTGCACAAGGAGCCCGATGTGGGACTCGATCCCAGGACCCCAGGATCATGACCTGAGCCGAAGGCAGTGGCTTAACCCACTGAGCCACCCAGGCATCCCTATACTCCTCTTATTTAATACATTACACATATGATTTTGCAACTTTTTTTTTTTTTTTGGTTAAACATTTTAAAAAAGATTTTACTGGAGAGTGAGTGAGCAAGAGAGAGCATGGAGTGGGAGGGAAAGAGGGAGAGGCAGACTCCTGGGGAGCCCAACTCGGGGCTCAGACCCAGGACCCTGAGATCATGACCTGAGCCGAAATCAAGAATCAAGTATTTAACTGACTGAGCCATCTGGGCACCCCAGCGTTGTTTATAATATGTGTCCATGTTGATAAGACTTTAGTTCATTCATTTTAATTGCTCTGTAGTGTTGCATTATATGAATAAACCAGTTCATTTATGGAGTTTTAGGTGTTTCTGTTTTTTTTTTTAAGATGTTATTTTTATTTATTTATTTGATAGAGAAGGAGAGATTGCAAGTAGGTAGAGAGGCAGGCAGAGAGAGAGGGGGAAGCAGGCTCCCCGCTGAGCAGAGAGCCCAATGTGGGGCTCGATCCCAGAACCCTAGGATTATGACCTGAGCTGAAGGCAGAGGCTCAACCCACTGAGCCACCCAGGTGCGCCCCCCTTTTTAAAGATTTTATTTTTAGTCTTTCTTTTTTTTTTTTTTTTTTTTTGCTGTGAACAAAGCATAAACATTCTTGGATTTTCATGTTGTTTACATGTGTGAGATAGTTCTTAACTTACGAAAATCTTAGATTGTAGAGTATGAAGATCTTTTAACTTTATTAGATAATGCCAAATTATTTCCAAAATACTAAATAATCAATAGCAGTTTGTGAGGGTTCCTATTTTGCAGTATCCTTATAAACATTAATATTGTGTAGACTTTTAAATTTTAAAATGAAATCAAATTTTATTTTAATTGGCTTTTCCCTAATCATAAGTGAGGTTGAGCTTCTTCACATCATTTATTATAGGATTTCCTTTCTGTAAATTGCTATTTATAGACTTCTGTTGGCTTGTTTGGTTTTCCATCATTAGTTCATAACTCTTTATTTACTAATCCTCTTATTTATAGTGTTATATGAGAAGTGTTACACCTTCTCAGTGTTTAGTCTCTCATTGTGCAGAGGTTTTACACTTTTTTCAACTATTTGCAAAATTTCAATACAAGAAAGGGCAGTAATAGTTCAATAAATTTACCTTTCATCTGGATTCACCAGTTAACAAAGATTTATCTTCCATTTATACATTTTTTTTTCTGCACCATTTAAAAGTAAGTTGTAGACATCATGACACTTCATTCCTCGAAAGATCTACTTGAATATCCTAAAAACAAAGATGTCCTATAAAATTACATGTTTAACATGGAGGTAACATTGTTATCTATTATCTGGTGCGTATTAAAAGTTTCACATTTGCCCCCAATAATGACTTTTTTTTTTTTTTTTAAAGTAGGTCTGGTGTGGACCTCAATGCAGGGCTTGAACTCACCATTCTGAGATCAAGAGTCAGATGCATAACCGACTAAGTTCTCCAAGCCCCCCCGCCTCCCGCTCCAAATGAACTTTATAGTTATTCTCCACTCTAACCCTTGGTCCTAGATCTAGTCAAAGATCATGAATTGCATTTACTTATCATGTCCCTGTAATTACTTTTAATCCACAGCAGGTCCAGCTTTTTGTTTGTTTTCATAATTTTAATGTATTTGAAGAGCCCAGGCCAGTTGTTTTGTGGAACAAAACTGTAATAAAAGTTCTGTGAATGTAATGTCTTCTAAATTATCTTCTTATACTGCCCTTACTCTTCTTGTGATGACATGAGATGATAAAATATCTACGTAATGAGATGAAGTGAATGACGTAGGCATTGTGACGAAACCTTAAGCTACTATTGACCTTCTGACTATATGGCAGAAGGAGGATCATCTGCTTCTGGGGACTGCAGCTGACCATGGGTAACTGTAACTGGAAAGGGAAACCATGGATAAGGGGCCGGGACTACTGTTCAACATTGTGCAGAAGCTGCAAGTGTTTAACATTGCAGCCTCTAGCATTATAAATAATAAATGATTAAGCACTATGTATCAGCCATTGTTCTTAGTACCTTGCACTTATTAATGGATTGAATCCTTGTTCCAACTCTGACCATTTTGGAGTGGAAGAAGCTGAAGAGATTGTGTAATTTGCTCAGTCATAGAGCTAATTAGTGTTGGAGTCAGGTTTTTGAACCCAGGCAGTGTGGCTTTAGAATCTATGCTCTTCATCACAAGTATAATTCTATGACATAGGTCAAATTATTTAACTTCATTATGCTCTTTTCCTCTTTGTATGACAGAGAGAATAGCACCTGACTCATATGGTTGTGAGAAGTCAGAAAAATACGTATAGTGCTTAAAATAATATGTGAAAAAAGTGAACACTTAGTAAATGTTAAATGTTAGCTATTAAGTTAGGGTTATTAAGGCATTGAACTTACACATCTCTGAATTTTTACCAAATAAGCAGACTAATCCATAAATGGGAATTTATAAACCAAGAAGTAGAAATACTGTGATTATTTCTGACTTTCTGATTTTTATTATTTTTTTATTTTGTGGGAGGAAAGGTAATAGGTACAATAGTGTAATGGTGAGCCAGGAATTCATCAGTAAAAGAATTCGTTCATTTTGAAATCAGACTTTTTTTTGTCTCCTTTTTAAAGGAATATTCAAGAATCATTACTGAAGGTGAAAAATATTTTATATTGGCTGATTGTAAAAACTGTTAGGCTTCATTACCTTTATGTTTTTGAAAGACCATAGTTAATTATAGCAATATTTTGAAGAAATAGATGGCATACTACATATCCTCCCACCCATTCATTTAAAAATGTTTTCTTTACATACTTGTTCTTTGTGTCAATGACCATGTTATTGTAGAAGGTCTTATATTACTCAAAACATTTAGTTAGAAGCAGCCTTCAGGGGCACCTGGGTGGCTCAGTGGGTTAAGCCTCTGCCTTCAGCTCGGGTCGTGGTCTCAGGGTCCTGGGATTGAACCCCACATCGGGCTCTCTGCTCAGCGGGGAGCCTGCTTCCTCCTCTCTCTCTGCCTGCCTCACTGCCTACTTGTGATCTCTCTTTGTCAATTAAATAAATTAAAAAAAAACTAAAAGAAAAAAGATTTAAGAAAAAAAAAGAAGCAGCCTTCAGACGCTGATGTAGAACAGATAGCCTTCTGTGTGATAGGGCTGAGGTAACAATTCTAGGAGTAGCAGTAGTAGAATGTTGAAGAGAAGAACATTAACAAAATTCAGGTCTTATTTGTGTATATTTAGGAACTTTAGGAATAGATGAAATAAATTTATATTTTCTAGTTAGTTTCAGACTAGAGGTTGGAGCATGTTATTGCTTGAAGAAAAACCAATGTCAAGGCAACAGGTACTGCATTTCTCATTTGAGAAGATCTCTTCTCAGTTTTGTTATTTTCCATCAGAGAACAAGGAACCTTTTGTTCCAAGGCCTGATGTCGAAATGTTAGCAAAATATTACGTTAATCAAGCCAAGAATCTCGTGTTTCTGAACCAAAAGTAAGATTTCACAAAGACTCATTTAGAGCATTAAAAGGAACTTGTGCAATATTCTTGCATTTTCAGACTTACACAAGAATTAGCTTCTAAAAAGCAAAGACCTCAAAGTGTAGAGGTTTAGGAGTTCCATTTGTTTCTGCCTGTCTGTATCAAGTCTATTGTTAAAGGAACTGGGGTTACAGCAACAAACGAAACAAATCTCACCCTTACAGAGCTTACATTTTAGAGAAAGGGTCTGACTCTAACTGTCAAAATATATCATGTCTGGAAGTGTTAATGTGAAAAAAAAAAAAGGCAGGGTAAGAGGATAGCAAATAATATGCATGGATAGGTAAGTGTGAGTTTATTAGTTGAAATTTGTTAGCTATCTATATCACTTGGCGTGCAAAGTATGAATGCTTGCCTTTTCCTGAAATCTATAGTCCAGTTCAGGGCAAATGATAGAACTGAATGAAACTAATGGAATGAAAAATGAACAAAAAACTGTCATGAACTATTCAAAAGGCAAGAAGTTAACGAAACATTCAACACGGTTTACATATAGCAGTTTTAAGAAGTCTCCCTTTGGGGGAAAAATTGACTACTACATCTTAAAATACTTTATGTGATTATTTTCTTCCGTGTATTACTTTTAGTATTATTAGAAGGAGCAAAATTTACAAAAATACTTTTAGAGCTATAGTTTCTTTCAAAGCACAATTCTTTGGATTAGAGATGACACTATTGTCAGGAAGGAAGAATTTTCTTTGCCCTTCAGAGTCCTAGCTGGATGAAGAATCAGATTGACATGAGACAAATTAACAGGAGAAAATCAAATTTAATAGCATACACAGGTTCAATCCGCACAGACATAGAGATTCCAGAAACAGGCGACGTGATGCTTGTGTGAACTGAGGAGAGGGTAAGGGCCTGAGGATACAAAGGGCAGAAAGACCATTAGCAGGAACGTGAGAGAAAGTGGTTGGGAAACAAAGATTGCCTTATGTATCTAAGTGTCTTTGGGGAATCTCTGTTAATAGCTCTTCTCTTGGTACAAGCAGGCAGTTGACCGGGGAGGTAAAGAGCTTTCCTGAACCTGCTGGGTTTTGACTGTCTTTTATTTTTTATATATTTTTTAATTTTATATATTTAATATATTTTTATATTTATATTATTTTTTATAACTCTTCTTTTTCTATAAACTAGTTTAATATGCAACCAAATTTGTATTTATGAAGCTTAAAATAAATTTCAAGCTTGTGAGAAAATTTTAAGAAACCATTCAAAGTGACCCTTTCATTCAAGTTTCAGAGCAGTGTTCTTAGAATGGTTGATTATAAAACTTAGCAATGTCAAGTTTTATATTTCTTTTTCTTTTTAAAGATTTTATTTATTTGACAGACAGAGATCACAAGTAGGCAGAGAGACAGGCAGAGAGATAGGGGGAAGCAGGCTCCCCACCAAGCAGAGAGCCCGATGCGGGGCTTGATCCCAGGACCCCAGGATCATGACCTGAGCTGAAGTCAGAGGCTTTAACCCACTGAGCCACCCAGGCGCCCCTCAAGTTTTATATTTCAAACAGAATAAATTCCAGTCAAGTTTAGTAAAACTCTGAGAGTTCATATTTATGTACTGTTATCATTACCCTATTATGTGTTGAAAAATAAGTATTTGGTTCAATATGCAGTGTAAAGCACTTTGCCGAATAAACTTGTGCTACGTAATGTGTTTAAGTGCTACTCCTTTTTTTTTTTTTTTTTTTAAGATTTTATTTATTTGTGAGAGAGCATGGGGGGTAGGGAGGGGCAGTGGGCGAGGGAGAACCAGACTCATCCCTTAGGAGGGAGCCCAAAGCAGGGCTTAATCCCAGGACTCCAGGATCATGACCCAAGCCAAAGGCAGATGCTTACTGACTGAACCACCTAGGTGCCCCTCAAGAGCTGCTCCTTTCCGAGTGAATTACTGATGTGATCTGAAACATTTAAAATGGTTTTGCTACCCAGGTTTATCCTGCAGTTTCAGTTACTCTTTGCTTCCTGTTTTTTGCAGTTGCCTGGAGCTGTTGGGGCAGCTGGTTTCCCTTTTGGGGGGGAGGGTAGTGTTAGTGGTGAAAGAAGTATGTGTTGCCTGAAATATTTTTAAAGCGTGAAACTATGGTATTTCAAATGCTTGAAAGTTCATTTCAGTTGTTGCTATTCACACTGTTTATTTTATGTTGAAACAAAGAATTTTCTAACTACCATATTTTTTAAAAGGAATTAAAATTTGAACTTTTTATTCGGTATTAGTCATTTTTGTACCTTAGTGAAAGAAACTACTCGAGCTTGACACTGTAAACAGGTGACAAATGTATATTTACCTACATAATAGAAATCTCTATTTTTTGGCCAGTTGATAAAACATCTTCATCTTTACTTTTAATATTACTATGAAAAATAGTTAAGTCTTAGGTAGATTGATTCTGTGGGTAGAGTTCAAAAGTTTGTCATGTCATGTTAAGATGTATGATAAGATCATAGTAAAATTGTCATATGTGAGGAATTGTTTGAAGATGGTGATTTTTTTTTTTTTTTTAAGATTTATTTATTTGACAGACAGAGATCACACGTAGGCAGAGAGAGAGGAGGAAGCAGGCTCCCTGCTGAGCAGAGAGCCCTATGCGGGGCTCCATCTCAGGACCCTGGGATCATGACCTGAGCCGAAGGCAGAGGCTTTAACCCACTGAGCCACCCAGGCGCCCCTGAAGATGATGATTTAAGACAATCTTACCCCCTTACCTTCACATAACTGCATGGACTTCATGGCAGATTTTATCCCATATTAATGATAATCATTTATGTTTACACTTCAGTTTTATGTTTTTTTTAAAGATTTTATTTATTTGAGAGAGAGTGAGCTCACAGCAGGGGCAGAGGAAGAGGGAGAAGCAGACTCTCCACTGAGCAGAGAAGGCCAACATGGGGCTCCATCCCAGGACCCCGAGATCATGATCCAAGCTGAAGGCAGAGGCTTAACAGACCGAGTCACCCAGGCACCCCTGAAGTTGGATGTTATTTTTGCTGAGTGTATAACTTGAATTCTTAAAATAAAATACATTTTGTTTAGTCCATGAATGACCCAAGAGAGTGCTTTGAATTTTTGCTACAAATAATTTGAAGAAAGTAATAAAAAAGTTAAAATACCTGGGAGAAATCTTTCTTAGTGTAATTACAACCTTTAATTTTTAAGGAAAGAAAATAAAAAACCCCGACTTTTAAAAAAGTTTCACTGAGGTATAAATACATACAGTAGGGGCGCCTGGGTGGCTCAGATGATTGGGTGTCTGCCGTTGACCCAGGTCATGATCCTAACGCCCTTGTGGGATTTAGCCCCACTTCAGGCTCCTGGCTCAGTGGGGAGTACGCTTCTCCCTCTTCCTCTGCTCCTCCCCCTGCTCATGCTCTTTCTCTCTGTATCTGTCTCAAATAAATAGAATCCTTTAAAAAATATATTAAAAATACATACAGTAAACTTCACAAATTTAGAGTGTACAATAAGTTTTGACATGTATACACTCATGAAACAGTCACCATAATTAAGATAATGAACATATCCCTCCCAAAAGTTTCCCTGGGTCCCTCTTTGCCTTATTGCTTCCCCCTAGGGAACCACTGATCTTATTTCTGTCACTATAGATTAGTTCGCACTCTCTAGAATTTTATGTAAATAGGATCATATAATATGTCTTGTCTGCTTTCACTCAGCATAATTTTGAAATTTATTCATGTTTTCAGTAGTTCATTTCTTTTTATCGCAAAGTAGTATTCCATTGTATGAGCATACTACAGTTTATTCTTTCACCTGTATAGACATTTGGGGTTTTAGTTTATGGATATTACAAACAAAGCTTCTGTGAATATTTGTGTATAAGTCGTTACGTGATATATGCTTTCATTTCTCTTGGATAATTACTTAGAAGTAGAAGGGTTGGGACATAAAGTAGATACGTGTTTAACTTTTAAAGAAATAGAAACTTTTCCAAAGTGCTTGTACCATTTTTATAGTCTTACTGGTGGTATATTAAAGTACTAGTTGCTCTATTTCCTCACCCAGGTTTGTCATGGTCAGTCTTTTTAAAATTTTAAATATTCTAACAGACATGTAGTGGAATCTTTTTTTTTTTTTAAGATTTTATTTATTTATTTGACAGAGAGAGTACAAGTAAGGGGAGCAGCAAGCAGAGCAAGAAACAGACTACCCGCTGAGCGGGGAGCCCTAGGTAGGCCTGATCCTTGGACCATGGGATCATGATCTGAGCTGAAGGCAGACGCTTAACTGACTGGGCCACCCAGTACTACACTATACCACACTACCGTACACCAGTACTACTATACCCCCATGTAGTAGAATCTTATTGTGGTGGTAATTTGCATTTCCCTGATGGTAAATGGTGTTGAGCATCATTTTATGTACTTATTTGCCATCTGTATATCTTTATTGATGAAACATCAGTTCAGATCTTTTGCATATATATATATGTATGCATATATATATATATATATATATTTTAGAGAGAGAGTGCATGAGTGTGAGGGAGTGGGTGCTGAGGGAGAACAAAGAGAATCTTAAGCAGGCTTTTTGCTCAGCACAGGGCCTGATGCGGGGCTCGACCTCATTACCCTGAGATCATGACTTGAGCTGAAATCAAGAGTCAGATGCGTAACCAACTGAGCCACCTGGTGCCCCTAGAATTTTTCTAATTAAAACATCATAACAGTAAATAGATACTAACATTAAGCCACTAAATTACTGATTTTCTTTTCTAGAATTCAGCATACAATTGAAATAAAATGACAACCTCCTGGAGTGATCGGTTACAGAATGCAGCGGATATGCCTGCTAACATGGATAAGCATGCCCTGAAAAAGTATCGGCGAGAAGCCTATCATCGGTAAGTATATTGTCTATTCAGTCCTCAAAACATCTCTATAAAGTGGGCACATATATCTTCCTTTTACAGATGATGAAGTTTTAATGTGTAGATAAGTTAGGCAGTTTATAGATCATATAGCTAGTTCATAGTTCAAACCCAGTCCAGAGTCTGGAGCTTTTTTTTTTTTTTTTTTTTTTGGATATTTATTTATTTAAATAATCTCTACACTCACTCTGGCCTTGAACTCACAACCCTGAGATAAAGAGTTGCACGCTCTGCTCTTCCTACTGAGCCAGTTAGGTGCCCCCAGGAGTGTAGACTTTTAACCACTAGTACATCATACAGCTGCATTTAAAGGGGAGATTTCTTGTTTCTTACATCTACTAATAAAAGTCCTTGGGGCACCTGGGTGGCTCAGTGGGTTAAAACCTCTGCCTTCGGCTCAGGTCATGATCCCGGGTCCTGGGGTCGAGCCCCACATAGGGCTCTCTCTGCTGGTCAGGGAGCCTGCTTCCCTTCCCCTCTCTCTGCCTGTCTCTCTGCCTACTTGTGATCTCTCTGTGATTTTATTTTATTAAAATAAAAATTAAAAAATTAAAATTAAAAAAAAATTTAAAAAAAATCTTAAAAAAAATTTTATTAAAATAAAAATTAAAAAATTAAAATTAAAAAAAAATTAAAAAAAAAAATCTTAAAAAAAAATCCTTAACTGAAGAAAATCTTCAGAAGCTGAAAAATTGTACCTTAATTAGTAAGAATGAAATTCTTTTTTTTTTTTTTTTTTTTTTAATAAGAATAAGCTTCTTGGGCACCTGGGTGGCTCAGTGGGTTAAAGCCTTTGCCTTCGGCTTGGGTCATGATCCCAGGGTCCTGGGATTGAGCCCCACATCAGGCTCTCTGCTCTGCAGCGAGCCTGCTTCCTCTCTCTCTCTGCCTGCCTCCCTGTCTACTTGTGATCTCTCTCTGTCAAATAAATAAATAAAATCTTAAAAAAAAAAGGATAAGCTTCTTATTTGACATTTTCCACAAACTGATAATAGTGGGTTTTTTGTTTGTTTTTTAAAGATTTTATTTATTTGACGGAGAGAGAGAGAGCATAAGCAGGGGGAGCTGGAGAGGGAGAAGCAGACTCCCCACTGAGCAGGGAGCCTGACACGGGGCTTGATCCCAGCACCCTGGGATCATGTCCTGAGCCAAAGGCAGATGGTTAACCAACTGAGTGACCCAGGAGCCCCTCGGTTATAGTTCTTAAATAGATTTTTTAAATTGTGTCTACTGGCTACTTAATTAGATTGAATGTGGGTTATACTGGGTATTAGCAATATTTTCTTATATTAAGACTTCAGCATTTTCTCTGAATCATTTTTAAAGTTTAAAATGTGGGCAACCCTCTTGGGTCCCCTCCCTCTTTGAGAGCTTTGTGGCCATTATTCTCTAATTTTACTATTGCTTGAAACCTTGCTTTGCTGCCCCCCCCCAAAAAAAAAGTTTAAAATGTGGCTCAGTCATGGGTGCCTGGGTGGCTCAGATGGTCAGGCATCTGCCTTCAGTTCAGGTCATGATCCCAGCATCCTGGGATCGAGCCCCACATCGGGCTTCGTGCTCAGTGGAAAGCCTGCTTTCCCTCTCCCATTTCCCCTGCTTGTGTTCCTGCTCTTGCTTTCATTATCTCTATCAAATAAATAAATAAAATCTTTAAAAAAAAATGTGGCTCAGTTAGTTAAACGCCTGACTCTTGGTTTTGGCTCAGGTCATGATCTCATTGATGGTGAGATCAAGCACCACTTCAGGCTCCATGCTCAGGTCTGCTTGAGGAGTCTCTCCTGCCCCTTCCCCTGCTCACACTCATTCTCTCAAATAAATAAATCTTTAAAAAGCTTAAAATGTAAATATTTTAAATTTATTTGTCACTTTTTTTTTAAAGATTTTATTTATTTAGAGAGCACAAGATGGGGGAGGATCAGAAGGAGAAACAGACTCCCTGATGAGCAGGGAGCTGTATGCGGGACTGCAGGATCATGACCCGAGCCAAAGGCAGTTGCTTAACCAGCTAAGCCACCAGGCACCCCATTTGTCATTTTTTAAAATATTAATGTTAAAATGCCCATATTTTAAACTTTAAAAATGATTCAGAGAAAATATTAAAGTCTTAATACAAGAAAATTTTGCTAATACTCAGTATTACCCGCATTCAGTCTAATTAAGTAGCCAGTAGACACAATTTAAATTTTTTTTTAAAAGTTTATTTACGTTTTAGAGAGAGAGAAAGAGTGTGTGTGTGAGCTGTGGGGGTGGAGCAGGGACGGGAGGAGCAGGGACAGAGGAGGAAGTGGACTCATCAGGGGATGAGCATCTAAGGCAGATGCTTAACTGACTGAGCCATCCAGGTGCCCCTTATTTGTCACTTTTAATAGTTTGAATTAAATGGCTATTTCTGCCTAATCTTGAGTAGCTAAGATTCATGGAAGTAGGTACTGCATTTAGAAATCACTTGTTTTTGGACAGAAATTAGAAGTCTACACTTCCCATAAATTAATAGGATAGAAAGACTTGGGCCCTATTAAATACCTCTGCTTCCCATGTTGGGAAAGCAAGGGAAAGTAGAAATGCTGGTATACTGGTAGTGCTAAAAAGTTGCATGGGAACTCCAGGAATCTACAGCAACTCACAATTACTCATTTGTTTCTAAGGTAGAGGAAGGAGAAAATATTTGGTATTTTATATTCACTCAGTTATTTGTCTTTATGCTACATACATTTGGCTATGATGTAACATATTTATCAATGGGAGCAAGGGCTAGAATTATGCAATGAAGAGAGGTCATCTAGTTCACATCAAGTATCCTAGTTGCGTTTAATATGTCATAACCTGAGTCCTTCTGACTCATTTAGAATGGTATTTCCTGGAAGATTTTTAGACTGGCTCTGCACCCTACATTCTTTATATAGTAGAGTGCACTCTGAAATAATAGAAACGGTGGGAAAAACACCTCCAAGGGTTTAAATTTTTAGATCACTTGAAACTTTTTTCTTTTTTCTTATTGTGATAAAGTATACATAACATAGAATTGCTGTCTTAACTGTTTTTAAGTGTACACTTCAGTAGTATTAACTATATTCACACTGTTGTGTAGCCATCACAGTATCCATCCCTATAACTTCATTTTGTACAATTGATACTATATCTGTTAAACAGTAAGTCCCTGTTCTCTCTTCCCCAGCTCCTGACAACCAACCACCATTATATTGTCTGATTTTATAATTTTGGCTACTCTAGGTACTTCATATAAGTGGAATTATACAGTATTTTTCTTTTTGTGACAAACTTGTATCAGTTAGCATAATGTTCTTAAGGTTCATTCATGTCATAGCTTATTGCAGAATTTCCTTTTAATGTAAAATTTGGGTTCTTGAATTCTTGCAAGTATTTGCTTTTGTTAATTAAAAATTTTTAATAGAAGCCATTTAAAAGGCATTTATCTTAGTTTTTCAGTTAAGTCAGTTTGTAGAATATTCTGTTTCTGGGGCTTTTTATTAAAGGCATTTACTGGAGTTGGTAATTTATCATTGGGTAAATTAGGCAGACTATGATGATCGTTTATCATAAACTACCTTGTATGTGATGCTTTAGAATTCCCTTTTTAGAAGAAGCTAAATATTTTTAGTTAAGTAAGTAAACATCTAACTTCTGGCTTTTTCTTTGCTAATGTTAGTCTTTTAAAAATGATGGTCATGAGTCATTATTAAGAAACTGGTCTCCAGAAGGTATGCCTGTTGATCTTCTTCCATTTCCTTAAAATGGTTATTGAGTCTTCTAGGCTGAGGATAATCATCAGGCCAAACCCTTTGGAATAGTTTTACTGTGTGGTCAGAAGATAGGCTGAGCTGCTCAGATGTTACAGTGCCTTGAAGGAGGCAAGTTAGACAATTACCTCTTAAATAGTCTCTTATTTAACACCTAGAATCTGAGAGGGATCAAAATAGATAAGAATTTGTATCTACCATATCCAACAATGGAGCAATTAGATTTTTCATCTGCTCTCCATGTTTGTGCCCAGGATGCTGAAATCAGGTATTTGTTTTTTTCTTTTAAAATTTTGATGATTAGGGGCACCTGGGTGGCTCAGTGGGTTAAAGCCTCTGCCTTCGGCTCAGGTCGTGATCCCAGGGACCTGGGATTGAGCCCCACTTCGGGCTTTCAGCAGGGAGCCTTCTTCCCCCTCTATGTCTGCCTCTCTGCTTCCTTGTGATCTCTGTCGAATAAATAAATAAAATGTTTTAAAAAAAGAATAAACTTTTGATGATTATAGTATAGAAGAATTTCTGTAATTACAGTATAGAAGAAATTCTGTAAGTGAATTATGAACACAGCTTATGAATTCAGCAGTGGTTTTATCACATTGAACTGTAATTTGGTAAGCAGTTGAGCATGTGAATTTTTGGGTAATCAGTCTTTTGCCTTATTTTGAAAGACATTGCAGTCACTTTCTCTTTGAATTTTTTTATATATATTTATACCCCCAAAAATTTTAATTGAAATTTATAACTTCCAAAGCCATACCAGTAGATATTTAAATTTGTTGAAAAATAGTTTCTTCTTCAATCAAAACTGGCAGGTTGATAAATTTTAATTTCTTTGTCACTTAACCACTATGGATGTCACATGAATGTCATTCAGCTTTTTAGTTGTATCATTGATTAAGCTGAATTAACTTGTCATTTTAGTTTGGATTCTCACATTCAGATGGCTAAGTTAAGATTTTAGTAGCCATCTTATGAATTCAAAATCACATGGAAAATACAGGTCCTTAGGGAATGTCAAGGAGCTGTGTTCCTTAAATAATGTATAGATGGCATATATCTTGTCAAAATAAGAGTGAGGTAGCGTTATCAGAACTGTGTTAAACTTCTCTTGCTATTATTTCATTCTAATGTTAGATTAGTATTTCATGCTCCTAAGGAATGACAAATGAAGATTCAGGGGCCAATAAGTTTTTGTTTTTTTTTTTAGCCTATTTATTTTGCTTAAAACATTAGATCTATAGAATACTATTCAACAATAAAAAGGATTAAACTATCGATACATACATCTTCGCTATACCAAGAAAATTATGCTTAGTTAATAAGGCCAATCTCAAAAGGTTACCTAGTATATGATTCCGTCTCTGTAATGTTCTTGAAATGAGAACATTCTGGAGATTGAGAGCAGAGTAATGGTGGCCAGGGTTTAGGGGTTGAGGTGGATGGAGGATGGTTGGGGGTAGCTGTAAAACAATGGCACAAGGAATCCTTGTGATTGAAACTTGAATCCTTGTGATTGTCTTGACTCTAGTGATGATTACATGAAGGCTATACACACATGATTGCAGGTAAAACTGGTGAAATCTGAATAAAATTGGTGAACTAGGTCAATGTCAGTTCCTGGTTGTGATACTGTACTATATACAGGATATTTTCATTGGCGGAAACTAGATAAACAGTAAGGGGGAATCTTTCTGTATTATTTCTTATTACTGCATATGAATCTGTAATTATTTCAACATAAGATAAATTCAGTCACACTTTTTTTTTTTTACATCATAGATACATTCCTTGCATCTTCTAGATATAAGTACTTTTTGTAATTCATGGTGATACTACTTAATGGAATACAAATTCTCTAAACCTTATTGTTCAAAAGAAGATACAGGGTCCTAAAACATTCTTAGTTTGTTTCTCTGCCACCATTCCCTATATGCTTCTTCCAAAAACCTGCCTTAAAGTAAAATAGAAAAGGGGTGGTCGTGACAAGGGAGAGAGAAAAAAAGAGATAGCAGATCTTTGATTTAATGAAATCCTGTGATACGAAACTCAGTTTGAGGAAATATTACTCATTTAGATAGCATATTTCACCTTCAGAGACTCTTGTGTATAGCTTCTTTTATTCAAAGTAATGCCTGAGAGGTAGATTCATTCATATTTTTGTGTGTATTAGTAATTTGTTCTTTTTTATTACTATGTGGCATTCCATGGTATCAGCATACCACAATTTATTCATCCATTTTCTGTTTATGAACCTTTGGGCTTTTTTCAGATTTTAGCTATTAAGTATAAGACTGCTACAGACTGAGAAAATATTTGTAAATTATAAAATGATAAATGATAAAAGACTTGTATCCAGAATGTATAAAGGAGTTTAAATTCAACCCAATGAAGAAATGGGCAGAAGACTGATTCTTCCGTATAGAGATATGTGGATGGTGTAAAAACACATGTGTAATAGTATCAGTAGCCATTAGAGAAATGCATTAAAACTACAGTCTATATTCCTATTAAAGTGGTTAAAATAAAAGAGTACTTGATATTATCAAGAATATGGAGGACCTAGAACTCTGATACATTGCTGGTAGAAGGACAAAAATGGTATAGCCATTCTGCAAAACAGTTTGGTAGTTTATTTTGAAGTCAGAGACATAACATATGACCCAGAAATCTTACTCCTAGAGGTTTGCCCTAGACAAATGCAAACTTATGTTCACACACAAAAAACTATGTGAATAATGTTTATAGTATCTCTATTTATAATTACCTCAAATACTTTATATTTGATCCAAATATTCTTTATATATATATTCTTTATATATATATATATCTTCTTTAATTCTTTATTCTTTATATATATATATAAACATATATAGAATATATATATAGAATATATATATAATATTCTTTAGCAGGTGAATATATAAATAAAATGCAGTATATCTGCAGTGAAATGTAACTGAGGAAAAAGGAAGAGACTGTTGATGACACAGCAACTTGGATGAATCTCAAGGACGTAATGCTGATTATAAGAAGCCAGTCTTGGGACACCTGGGTGGCTCACTAGGTTAAACGTCTGCCTTCTGCTTGGGTCATAATCCCAGAGTCCTGGGATTGAGTCCCACATCCGTTTTACAGACGTATCACATTTTGTTTCCTTCGTGGACATTTGGGTTGTTTCTGTTTTTTTACTTTAATGAATAATGCTGTTGTGAACATTTGTATATGAGTTTTTTGTACATACTTTGTAGACATGAGATACTTGTGATTGTCCCAGTTTTTTTCTGGGCTTTTATTCTCAATAATCTTTTGATGAACAGATGTTCTTTACTTTAAAAATGTAGTTTTTTATTGAACTAAAATTCACATACCATAATATTTACACTTGTAAAATATACAAGTTATTGATTTTGGTATATTCACAAGATTGTGCAATCATCACCACTAATTCCAGAACATCAATCAATCAAAAAAAAAAAAGAATCCCTTACCCACTAGAAATAACTCATTTCCTCCTCCCTTAGCCCTTTGGCAACCACTAATCTACTTTCTGTCTGGAATTGACTGTTCTGTACGCTTCATATAAATGAAATCATATGTGGTCGTTTTCGTATCTGGCTTGTTCACTTAATGTCTTCAAGATTAATCCATGTGCTGCATGACTTAATAATTCCTTTAATGGCTGCGTAATACTCCATTGTATGCATATGCCACATTTTGTTTATTCATCTGTTGCTTAATATTTGGATTGTTTCCATTTTTTGGCTGTTATGAATAATGCTACTGTGACCATTGTGTACAAGTTCTGCTTGGACATGATTTCAGTTTTTTAGGCTGTATATCTAGCAGTGCGATTTGCTGGATCATGTGGTAACTTTGTTTAACTTATTTTGAAGGATTGTCAAACTGTTTTCCAATGTAGGTGCCTCATTTTACATTCCTGCCAGCAGTTGATGAAGGTTCTAATTTCTCCACATCCTCACAGTGACACTTGTTATTTGCTATTTTTTAGAGCTGTCCTAGCATGCGCAAGAAGTGGTATCTCATTGTGATTTTTTTTTTAAAGATTTTATTTATTATTTGACAGTAGACAGAGTGACATGCAGAGGGAGAGGGAGAAGCAGACTCTCCACTGAGCAGGGAGCCCGATGCCAGGCTTGATCCGAGGAGCCTGGGATCACGACCTGAGCCGAAGGCAGCCACTTAACTGACTGAGCCACCCAGGCGCCCCCTCATTGTGATTTTGATTTCCATTCTCCTTATGATTAATGTCATTGAGCATTTTTTAGTGTTTTTGTCATTTGCATATCTTCTTTTGAGAAATGTCTATTCAGATCTTTTGTCCATTTCTTAGCTTTTTTAAAATTTTTTAATTTTATATGTTCTTTATATATTCTAGATACCAAACCTGTGTCTGCTACATGATTTTAAAAATATTTTCTTCTTCTGTGGATTGTCTTCACTTCCCTGGTAGAGTCATTTGAAGCACAAATTTTTTTTAATATTGATGAAGTCCAGTTTATATTTTCTTTTGTTGCTTGTGCTTTTAATGTTATATTTAAGAAACCATTGCTTAATCTTAGGTCACAAAGATTTACACTTATGTTTTCCTTTGAGAGTTTTATAGGGTTTTTTTTGAAAGATTTAATTTATTTTTTTGGCACAGAGAGAACAAGCACACACAGGAGGAGCGGCAGGCAGGGGAGAAGCAGGCTCCCCTCCAAGCAAGGAGCCTGATGCAGGGCTTGATCCCCGGACCCCAAGATCTTGACCTGAGCCAAAGCCAGGGCACCCAGATGCCCCGAGAGTTTTATAGTTTTATATTTAGGTTTTTTTTTTTTTTTTGTATTAAAGACACATTCTTTATTGGATGAATGCTCTGTAGTAGATATTTAAAATAATACAAACATCCAGGACTGTAGATTTGTAATTTAGTTCATCATCATTTTAGGTGCAATAGTTAACATGCTTAGGAGAGACAATGTTCTGTATATTACTTAATAAGCTTTATCAAGCACATTTGTAAAAATTAAACTTCCACTTCCAGTTATTATGATTTCCCCCATACACCAAATGAATAAACATAACAACACTGACTTATTCTAAATAATAGATACTGTATCTGGCGATCTATACTCTAAAATTACTTGTATTAGTAAAAATATGAATTTCAGCCTTAACAAGGGATTCTGTGACACCCATAGAAAAATTTGAGAAACCTAACACACAGCCAATGGATAAGAGAATTACTCAGTTTTCTGAGCAAACGGTATGGTAAAATTAGGTAGGGAAAGCTGCCTTTGAAAGAGGTCACAGTGCCCTGCGCCTATTCTGGTAAACGAAGTCAGCAGCGAATGTAGGACAAATGGCATGAGGTTCATCAGCAGTTCCTACTGCCTGGTAACAGAGGAGTGTCTGCATCTTCAGAAAACACAGACTATGCCAGAGCAGTGTTCTTTTAGCTACTGGGCAAGATACTTCAAATGGTAAGGAGAAGTGGAGAGAAAAGACATTGCTGGAGGGGAAGGAGTGAACAGAGGTGGGCAGGAGTGCCAGCTGTCACCAGGGAGCCTGGCTTGTTCTTTAAGAGGCAGTGAAGACTGCAGCTATTTCCACCAGCATCTATTGGGGTATCTAAGCTCTACCACAGTAACAAATGTATCCTAAGGGACAGGCAATGCATTTACATGAAAAAACACTTTAAGAGTGAGTGGGACAAAGAAAAGCTACACTGAAAGGTGCTTACTGTTTATTAGTTCAGTGAGAAATAAAAACGAGGCAGCAAGACACAAAGTTACCTCATGGACATCTGGACCACAAATAATTTACACCAAATACATTTTCTTAGGCAAACTGCAAATTCTCTAAAATTCCACTTGAATTAGGAGATTTAGAGGTATTTGTATGAAATAAAGTTTTTAAGTAAAGATGTACAGTTTAGGACAGTTAAAGTTCCAAAGATGTCTAAATATAACTTTCCAAATCTTCTTACCAATCTCTCCATGTGTCTTGGAAGCTGCAGACAATAAAAGTCTAGTATATGAGACACTGAAGAATGCCTTAGTTACATCACATGCCATCTCAAAGCACTCCCTGTAAAAGTAGCTCTCCTTACAGCATTCATCAGGCAAGACCTAGCTAAGAATATATAGATTTAAAGGTATTTTAAGACATATAGAGCCCAATGTAATAAAAATGACAAAACAAGTTATTGCTTGGACATTTCAAACAAGGTCATTTTAGTTGAAATAAAACATACAAACATCTTTCTAAGCTGCCAATTTGGGGAAAAGAGAAAGAGTACAAACTTAATGCTTTGTATGCTAATACCTTTAGGGCACTTAATAAAGTGGTAACAAGTATTACTTGTTATCTTTCGAATGCCCTTTTTTGGGGGTGGTATTTATGTTTTCATCATAGTTGAAGAAGCAGCTTGGAAACAGGTGAGCTGCAAGTGTATGCTACTCTTGAACTTGTTCAGCAGCTCTTCCAGTAACTTTTTATCTGCTCCACTTGAAAGCTGAGGCAGGGCTTCCAAAGCCTGTTTAAAACTAGACTTGCTTTCAGGCCTCAGGTGAACAGCAACAGTATCCCTCAAAGCACAGATTTCAATGTAATGCTCCATTTTTGCTGAAGGATGAAACACACTGCATTAGTCGACTCAGCTCTTCAGAAACTGCTTCGACCACCTTGGATAGAACTCGAGGTACCAATTCTTTGGAAATAGTGAACACCTCTGCATGCACAGCAATTATATTCACCAATGCTTCTTTTTTTTTTTTTTTTTAATATTTTATTTATTTATTTGACAGAGAGAGGTCACAAGTAGACAGAGAGGCAGGCAGAGAGAGAGGGAGAAACAGGCTCCCAACTGAGCAGAGAGCCCAACGTGGGGCTCGATCCCAGGACCCTGAGATCATGACCTGAGCCGAAGGCAGAGGCTTAAACCACTGAGCCACCCAGGCGCCCCACCAATGCTTCTTTTAAGTAGTTTCTGACACCTGTTGGAGGCAGGCAGTCTTTCCAATCAAAATAGCCTGCATAAATTCCAGGTTCCAAGGAGCCAACGATAGGATCTGCTTTCAACTCAATGTAATTTTCAAAGAGTCTTTGGTCTAATTCTTTCAATGAAGCCATGCTAATCTTGAACTGGTCGCGGGCTGGGTGAGCTCGGAGCGCGGCTAGAGGCTGGGGATACGGGAGTGATTGGGTGCTGTCCTCTGGGGGCGCACTGAGGAGTGGGCTATATTTAGGTTTTTGATCCAGTTTTTTTATGGTACAAGATGGGCGTCCAAAATCATTCTTTTGCATGTTAATATCCAGCTATCCTGGCACTATTTATTGAAAAGGCTATTCTTTCCACATTAAATGATCTCGATACCCTTGTCAAAAATCAGTTGGTCATAGATGTGTATGTTTATTTCTGGATTCCAACTTGTATTCCATTGATCTATTTGTCTTATCCTCAGGTCAATACTATAGTCTTTATTGTTGTGGCTTTGTGTTAAGTTTTGAAATGATCATGTGAGTCCTTCAGTTTTGTTCTTCTTTTTCAAGATTGTTTTGGCTATTCCGTGGTCCACCTATGTACATAAGAATTTTAGGATTATCTTGTCAATTTCTATAAAAAAGCTAGCTGGGATTTTGATAGGGATTATATTGAATCTATATATCAGTTTGGGGAGTATTGCCATCTCAACAGTATTAATCTTCTGATTGATGAATATGGACTATCTTTCCATTTATTTAGATCTTCTTTAATCACTTTAAACAATATTTTGTAGTTTACAGTGCATAAGTCTTATATTTCTTGTTACATTTATTACTAAGTATTTTATGATTTCAGGTGCTATAGTAAATGGAATTTTTTTTTAATGTCATTTTTGGGTTATTCTTTGCTATTTTATGGGAGTATGACTGGTTTTTGTATACGGATTTTGTGTTCTTCAACTTGGTTTATTGCCTCTAATAGTTTTTTTTTGATTCTTTAGTGATTCTACATATAAGATCATGTCATCTGCAGATAAGGATAGTTTTACTTCTTTACCAGTTTGGAGACCTTTTTTCTTGCCTAATTTTGGATAGACTGTCCAGTACAGTGCTGAATAAAATTAGTAAGAGTAGACATCTTGGGGCGCCTGGGTGGCTCAGTGGTTTAAGCCTCTGCCTTCGGCTCAGGTCATGATCTCAGGGTCCTGGGATCGAGTCCCGCATCGGGCTCTCTGCTTGGCAGGGAGCCTGCTTCCTCCTCTCTCTTTCTCTGCCTGCCTCTCTGCCTACTTGTGATCTCTCTCTATCAAATAAATAAATAAAATCTTAAAAAAAAAAAAGAATAGACATCTTGTTCTTTTCTTTCTTTCCTTTTTTTTTTTTTTAGGATTTTGCATATTTTATTTTGTAAAAATTTAAGTTCAGTTAACATAATGTATTATTTGTTTCAGGGATACATGTGTGTGATTCATCAGTCTTATAGAATATGCAGTGTTCATTACAGCACATACTCTCCCTAGTGTCCATCATCCAGTTATCCCATCCCCCCATTGCCCCCTTCCAGCAGCCTTCTGTTTGTTTCCTAAGATTAAGAATCTCTTTTTTTTTTTTTAATATTTTATTTATTTATTTGACAGAGAGGTCACAAGTAGGCAGAGAGGCAGGCAGAGAGAGAGGGAGAAACAGGCTCCCCACTGAGCAGAGAGCCCGATGCGGGGCTCGATCCCAGGACCCTGAGATCATGACCCGAGCCGAAGGCAGAGGCTTAAACCACTGAGCCACCCAGGCGCCCCGATTAAGAATCTCTTATGGTTTGTCTCCCTCTCTGGTTTCATCTTGTTTCATTTTTTCCTTTTTTCCCTATAATCCTCTGCTTGTTTCTTTTTTTCTTTTTTAATTTTTAAAAAAAATTTTAATAAACATGTAATGTATTTTTATCCCCAGGGGTACAGGTCTGTGAATCTCCAGGTTTACACACCTCACAGCACTCACCAGAGCACATACCCTCCCCAATGTCCATAACCCCACTCCCCTCTCCCGACCTGCCTCCCCCCACCTCCGCTTTTCTTAAATTCCACATATGAGTGAGAAAATATGATAGTTGTCTTTCTCTCATTGACTTATTTTGCTTGGCATAATACCCTCTAGTTCCATCCATATTGTTGCAAATGGCAAGATTTAGTTTTTTGATGGCCGTGTAATAATATTCCATTGTGTATATATGCCACATCTTTTATATCCATTCATCTGTCTGTGGACATCTAGGCTCTTTCCATAGTTTGGCTATTGTGGACCTTGCTGCTATACACATTGGGGTACAGGTGCCCCTTTAGATCACTACATTTGTATCTTTGGGGTAAATACCCTGTAGTGCAATTGCTGGGTTATAGATATCTTTCTCTTTTGCCTCATCTTGGGAAAAAATCTTGTAGTCTTTCATCATTAAGTATGATGTTAGCTGCAGGTTTTTCATAGCTGTCCTTTATCAGGTTGTGGAAATGCCTTTTTATTGTTAGTTTGAGATTTCTTTCTATTCCTTGTCTGTTGACTGTCTTTATCATGAAAGGATATTGGATTTTGTCACATGTCCGTTTGTGTCTATTGAAATGATCATGTAGTTTTGTACTTTGTTGGATTTGGTTTGCTAATATTTTGTTGAGGATTTTTTGTATCTGCAAAAAGGATATTCTGTATTTTCTTGTAATGTTTTATCTGGCTTTGGTATCAAGATATAATACTGTCTTGGGGTGCCTGGGTGGCTCATTCGGTTGAGCATCAGACTCGTGGTCTCAGCTCAGGTCTTGATCTCAGGGTTGTGAGTTTGAGCCCCATGTTGGGTTCCACGCTGGGCTTGGAGCCTACTTTAAAAAAAAAAGATGTAATACTGGCTTCATAGAATGATCTGGGAAGTGCTCCCTCTTCTTCCATTTTTGGGAAGATTTTGATAAGGATTGGTGTTATTTTAAACATTTGATAGAGTTCACCAGTGAAGCTATCAGTTTTCATATTTGTTGGAAGATTTTTTTATTACTGACTTAATCTTTTTACTTAATTATTGATCTGTTCAGATTTTCTATTCCTTTTCGAGTCAGTGTTGCTAGTTGTGTGTTTCTAGGTAGTTGTCCATTTTATTTCTGTTACCTGTTTTGTTGGCGTACCCGTATATTTGTTTTTATTTCTTTAAGGTCAGTAGTAATGTCTTTGTTTTCATTTCTGATTTTAGTAATTTGAGTCTTTTTTTCTTCATTATAGTAGCTAAATATTGTTAAATTGTTGAAAGCAACCTTTGTTTCACTGATGTTTTTTCGCCAGTGTTTTTCTGTTTTATTTATCTCTGCTCTGATCTTTATTGTTTACTTCCTTCTGCTCGTTTTGAGTTTAATTTCCTCTTTCCTAATTTCTGAAGGTTTAAGGTTAGGTCATTGCTTTGAGATGTTTCTTCTTCTTTTTCTTTCTTTTTTTTTTTTTTTAAAGATTTATTACTCATTTTAGAGAGCATTTTTGAGCAGGGGGGAGGGCAGAGGGAAGGAGAGAATCTTTAAGTAGCCTCCTCCTTAAGCTCAGAGCCTGACAAGGGGCTCAATCTCAGGACTTTGAGATCAGGACCTGAACTAAAATCAAGAGCTGGCTGCTTAACGGACTGAGCCACCCAGGTGCCTCTTTTCTTTTTTAATAAATGCATTTTAAAGCTGTAAATTTAGCTATCAGTAAGCTTTTGCTATATCCCCTAAATTTTGATAGGCTTTGTTTTTGTTTTGAGTGGTCTCTGCATATTTTCTATTTCCTCTTGTGATTTCTTTTTGATCCATTGGTTATTTAGAAATGTGTTGTTGAATTTCCACCTATTTGTGAATGTCCCAGATGCTTTTTGCTATTGATTTGTACCTAATTCTATTATAGTTTGGAGAACATATTTTGTATGATTCATTCCTCTTAAATTTATTGAGGTTTGGTTTATGGGCTAACATGTGGTCTATCTTGTATAATCTTCTATATGTACTTGACAAGAAGGTGTGTTCTGCTTATTTTGGGTGGAGTATCATAGAGATGTCCCCATCCTACACACAAGATTTTATTTATTTCCAGAGAGAGATAGAGCACAGCAGGGAGAGTGGCAGGCAGAGGGAGGAGTAGGCTCCCTGCTGAGCAAGGAGCGGAAGGATGGACTTGGTCCCAGGACACTGGGATCATGACCTGAGCTGAAGGCAGACTCTTAACTGACTGAGCCACCCAGGCGTCCCCATAGAGATGTCTTTACCTTTGTCAGTTATTTTTACTGAGTACACGTTCTTACACATATTTTTGGTATATGTGCTGCCGAAGTGAGCACTACACATATTTTTGGAATCATGAGTTCACGCTATTACTTCTAATTCCAGTTTATCCCCAAGATTCTTTCTTGTTTACTTTTATTCCATGAAATTACCTGTTGTTCTTCAGGAAGAACCCTGGCTTTTCACGACATCAACATATTTACTCATTTACTCAATCTAATACTACATCTACAGTAGTTTCATAATTGCTTTGCTCATACCATAACAAAATTTGAAATAGTTCAGGATTTTTTTGCAGTACTTCTCCTTTCTTACTTACCTTGCCCATGACTAACGGTATATAATCAAATGCTGGTTTGTCTGTTTGTTTGTTTTTAGTTATTTGAATTAGTTATTTCTCGCTGTTTTTCTATACAGTGTGGTTAGAGTTGTCGTATGTAGTATAATTAGGTTCATTTGTTAGTTTGCTTTGTAATTGTTTTTTTTCTTTCCATTCTTACTGATTTAATTGTATTATAATTTAGTATATATAATATTACATAATAATATATCTTGTTTCATCACATTATATATGTTATTAAATAAACTAGTAGTGAGCTTTCAAAGTTAAAATGAAGCATAAGACATAACGAAAGTATCACTCTCATACACATTCCTTCTCAGGTTGGAGACTGATAAACTTTAGATTTGTTTTATTTATCTTGCTTGGGATTCATTTGAGTTCTTGATTCTGTACTTGTCTTTAATTGGTTTTCTAAATTCTCAGTCATTATCTTTTCATATATTGTCCTTACTCTGTTGTCTTATCCTCTCCCTCTGAACTCTAATAAACATATTAGACTTTAGCACTGTCCTCTCTTCTCTCATTCTTGTATTTTCCATCCTTTTTTATCTCCATGTTACATTCTGTAAGGTATTTCAGACCTACCTTTCAGTTCACTAATTCTCTTTTTAGTTGGGTCTGACCTGAATCTATCACATTTTAAATTTTGGTTTTTATAATTTTTTTGTTTCAGAGTTTCATTTTGGAATCTTTTATCAAATATACTGTGTTACTTTTTATAGTTTCCAGTTATATAGTAAACATTTAAATCTTAAAGAACTTTGGTTTAAGAGTCAAAAGATCTGAAATATATCCTGGCTCTGTTTCCAACCCCCTCCTTTCAGTACTTTTTAAAAGAGAATTTTAATTGTTAATGTATCATTCAGAAGTTAAACCATTTCGGGTTCAGTACGATAATCCCAACTTTTAATTTCTTAATTATTATTATTATTTTAAAAGATTTTATTTATTTGACAGAGAGAGAGACAGCAAGAGAGGGGATACAAGCAGGGGGAGTGGGAGAGGGAGAAGCTGGCTTCCCGCCAAGCAGGGAGCTGGATCAGGGCTTGATCCCAGGACCCTGAGATCATGACCTGAGCCAAAGGCAGACTGCTTAATGACTGAGCCACCCAAGCGCCCCTCTCTTAATTATTATTATTTTTTTAAATATTTTTTCATCTTCAGATTTAAAAAATTTTTTTTTTTTTTTTTTTAAATTTGACAGAGAGAGATCACAAGTAGGCAGAGAGGCAGACAGAAAGCTGGATATGGGGCTCAATTCCAGGACCCTGGAATCATGACCAGAGCCGAAGGCAGAGGCTTTAACCACTGAGCCACCCAGGCGCCCCCTCTCTTAATTATTTTTTAACGGTATTTAAAAATATTTAGATGACATCCAAATAAATTCTTATTGTATAATATTCAGGAGTATAGAAATACAGACTGAAATGTGAAAATTCCCCTTCACTTACTGTTTCACCCTCACTCCTCTCTCATAGGTGAGCACCATTAGTAGTTTGGCGATCATCTTGGTAGTCCCTACTCAATACGTTTTTATTTATTTATTTGCTTATTTATTTTTATTTCTTTTTTTAAAGATTTTATTTACTTATTTGACAGATCACAAATAGAGAGGCAGGCAGAGAGAGAGGGGGAAGCTGGCTCCCCACTGAGCAGAGAGCCTGATGTGGGGCTCTATCCCAGGACCCTGAGATTATGACTGGAGCCGAAGGCAGAGGCTTTACCCACTGAGCCATCCAGGCACCCCTATTCATTTATTTTTAAAGATTTTATTTCTTTGTTTGAGAAGAGACTGAGAGCGTCTGCCTTGTAAGACTTGATTCTTTTCTTTCCATTTCATTTTGACCAGTTCCCTTCCTCAACTCTGTATTTCATTAACTCTGAACTGAGTCTAGGTTTTTTCATACATCATAATGTCTGCTGTGCTGCTTTTTATTCATAGTTACTCTTTGTTGAAATGTTTAGCCTGATTAACACTTGCTAATCCTTTACCATGGTGAAGAGCCTGGGCCTTCGGTTAGCATTATTCCATTTAATTTCTTTTTCTTTTTCTTCTTCTTTTTTTTTTTTAAGATTCTTTTCTTTTTTTTTTTTTAAGATTCATTTATTTATCAGAGAGACAGTGGAAGAGAGTGAGCAGGGGGAGGGGCATAGGAAGAGAGAGAAGCAGACCCCTGCTGAGCAGGGATATGGTCATGAGGCTCCATCCCAGGACCCTGGGATCATGACCCAAGGTGAAGGCCAATGCTTAACTGACTGAGCCACCCGGGCACCCTGGGTTTAAAAAACCCAGTTTTTTGTCAGTTTAAGAAAACAACTTGGGTATTTTGTCCTTCAGTAAGACTCAGCCAAGAGAATATAGATACATCTCTCTGTTGTACATCTCTCTAATACTGTAATTCCACACTGCTTTTAAGCTTTGTGAGTGGGTCTACTCCATTAAACTTCAAACTCCTTAAAATCAAGGACTGCCATGTTCATCTTTGTATTATAGGTACCAGGCACATAGAGATTCAGTGAATATTTCTTGACTATCTGAATGGAATTTGAAAGATCTAATCATCTCAATGCATTATCATTTGCATAGGAAGCTTGTGTAAATGCGTAAACCCTTTTGTTCATGTGAGAATTGTTGTTTTCCTTTCTTTTTGCAAGTACTAAAGCCTTAAACTAGCCTTAAACTGATAATTACATTTATTTCCACAACACTGAGCCACATGCTGAAAATCCCAGGAAGCCATGGGAAATTGGCAGTTTTCAGGATTAGATTATTTTTCCGCATTGTTTGTATTCTTATATTTATGGAATTTGGGTTGAGGAGAGTCTGTGAAAGTCCTTCATTTTCACGTAGAATTTGAGAACGGGGTTTTAAAAAAAAATATTTCCCAAGAGGTGTTTTGGTGAGGTAATGCTTGACAGGCAACCCAGTTGCTTTCCTGTAGCCCCACACCTGAAGTTATAATAGTTCTTTGAGTGCTCAAAAATGACAGACAACAACCCTACCAGATGTAACCTGTCTTCTGTAGATAAAAAATCTGAGGTTTAGAATAAGTAAGTTATTCAAGGATCCAGAGCCAGAAAGTGGAGAAGCTAGAATTTAAACCTAGTTGATCCAAGGCTCATTCTCCTTTCATTATGCCCAACTGCTTTTCTAAATAAACTGAAAATAATTCTAGTTTGAAATTTATAGCATTTAATAGGGCTTTATTTAAAAAAATTTTTTTTTAAATTTATTTAAAAATTTTTAAATTCAGGTATACTTAACATACAGTGTTATTTTAATTTCAGATATACTGAAATATACTTTTAGTTATTGATGACTACACATGTTAATAACTAATAGAAACCTTGTTAGTAAGATATTTAGGCAATACTTAAAGAGAGAATTTTCGGGTCATGATCCCAGGGTCCTGGGATCGAGCCCCGCGTCGGGCTCTCTGCTCAGCCGGGAGTCGTGCTTCTCCAACTCTCTCTGCCTGCCTCTCTGCCTACCTGTGATCTCTGTCTGTCAAATAAATAAATAAAATATTTAAAAAAAAAACTGTTTAAAAGTTTTAATTCATGTAGTATTTCTTTAAGGTATGTATATTTTTAATTCGAATCACCAGTAGGAGGATATACTTGTCATTTCAGTGTTCTTGGAGGTTAGCACACTTGTTTATTTCTCCCCTTGTTGCATAATCCCTATACATTATATTAGTCAGGAGGTAGGAATGTTGCACATGTTTTTCTTTAAACGTTCCAACTTGCTCTGATATTTGGAATTAACCTTTAGAATGTTCTGGATTTATCCTGGATATGCCAGAGGTCTGCAAATTTCTTTCCACATGAGCTGAAATTTTCAGGCAGTTGAGTAAAATATTTGTGAACACAGATGTTTTCCTTAAAAGCAGTTAATGATCAGAAAAAAAGACCTCAGTGTGGAAATACTTTATGTTCCTCCTGTAATATGATCAGTATATAAATACTCCCTTTTTTTGTAGTTCACATTGTTCATTTTCTAAGGGAGGAAATAACTAAATTGAGAATTAAAACATAGTATTATTTATCCTGTTAATTTTTTTTTCCTCTCCCAGAGTAAACTAAAAATGATTTGGACTGACTAGGGCTGCTCCATTCTGTGAAACTCACATTGTTTTGCGTACTATTGGCAGGCCTCATTAGGGGGTAAATTTGCTTTTTCTGTGTGGTTGCCAGTAATGATTCCTGTCTCTTAGGGGAACTTGCCATTTGGATTGTCGCCTTTCTAAACTGGCCAGTCTTAAACATTTCAGACCATTAGTTATTTTTTCTGCCCTCCAGTTTTTTTTCTATTATTCTTAGGTTTTCAAGTATTTGAAGCTGAGGTTATTGGTCACTGAGATATTATTGCCTGGTTAGGGTTCGGCATTGTGCCCGAATCTGTTGGGCCTCTCAGGGCCTGAGTTCTCTGTGCTTTAACAAATGAGCTACAGTTCTCAAGAGATCAGCGAAGCTTGTTTGTTGATCCTGTATTCTCATTCAGAGGAAGTAGATCTTTGAGAATGTCTAAGGAAGGGTAAGTGAGTTTATTATTCTTTTTCCTTCATTTTTTCCAGCAAAGAGATGTTCTAGTTGTCTGTGAATTGGAAAATTAGTAAGCAGTGTTACCAGTCCACCAGGGAAGGTAGAGGGAGAGATTAAAAGACATTTAGCCGAAAGCTCTGATTGTTAATGTTTTACGTGTAATCTACTGTAAAGTTACTATTTGCTGTTTTTTGAAAGACAGCTTTGGGGATGGATACTCTTTGTAGGAATTTAGTAAGCTTTAAGCATCCCGTTTGTGGTAAACTCATTTTGTTTTTCTGTAGAACGTGTTTATGAAGATTGGAAACAAATAGTGATGTCTTACCAAAGAATTTTACATAGAAATGAGTGAAATTAAAACTCAAAGGCATTTTCAAATAATTTGTACCTTTGGAAAATGGTGTGAAAGATTGCGTGAAACACAATTTTGTTTTTTTGTTTGTGATTTTGTTTCTTTCGGGGAAGTGTAAGCAAAATGTAATTTTGAGTAGAATCCTGTATTCTTTTTACTTTGTAGTATAGAATAGTTTTTTATTAAGATTTTTATTGTTTCTATATTACTGTCTTTTTAAAAAAATTATTATTGTCTCTTATGCCCGAGTTTGAATTGTTACGGAAATTCTTTTTTTTACCACTAATAGGTGACATGTAAGTTAATGATTGCATAGTAACTATTTCATTCCTAACCTTCTAGCATAACTAGACCTGGTTAGTTTCAGAGAGCCATTCCCTTTGATTAAGTAGTACAGAGATCTCAAAAATTTTTTCAAAAGTCAGTAAAATTTTAAATTTTTATTTTCTGGAAGCTCTAACTTCTTTTTCTAGTCCTTGGTTCTATTAGAAATTTTGAAATACTTTCAGAGTCCCTTTATTTATTTATAAATTGACATATAAGGTTTTATTTGCCCCGGGGGTACAGGTCTGTGAATCGTCAGACTTACACATTTCACAGCGCTTACCATAGCACATACCCTCCTGAATGTCCATAACCCAGTGACCCTAGTCCTACCCACCTCTCGCCCCCCAGCAACCCTCAGTTTGTTTTGTGAGATTGTCTCAGAGCCACATTTTTAGAATTTATTTAAATCTAATTATTGATTGTGAGCAAAACAAAATTGGCCATTTTCCTGCTATTTTAAATCTCATTATTGAATAAAGAGAACGACCGTGGACATAATAATTCTGTATTATTTTTAAACCTGTCATGATAGCACTAGAATCTTGAGCTTTCTTTAAATGTAAACGTCATGAAAGGGCTGTCTCTTTAGGGTTTGTATGTTTTCTTTCCTTCTGGCACTGGCTATAAACCTGTAGTTGTTGAACAGTTTTTTTCATAAAGGTTATCACACATGCTGGTAATATTTGTCAGTCTTGTACATATGATTGTTTATTTTTTAAATTTATTTTTATTTTTTTATTTTTACTTATTCATTTGACAGAGAGCCAGTGAGCACAAGCAGGGGAAGTGGCAGAGGGAGAGAGAAAAGCAGCCACTGAGCAGGGAGCCCAATGTGGGGCTTGATCCCAGGACCCTGGGACCATGACCTGAGCTGAAGGCAGCTGTTTACCTGACTGAGCCACCCAGGTGCCCCCACATGACTGTTTATAAAGCTGGTTTGTAGATTTAGGAACTATATTTCTATGTGCAGTCAAAATTCTTCTAAAGTAATTGGTATTAATTTTTCCCCTGTGGTAAAGTATGTGTTAGAATTGGTTAGTTAGAAAGGGATATGTATAAACCAAAGGATACTGTAAGGGCTAAAATAGTTTTAGCTTTATTTTTAGGAGCAACTGGGACAATTCCCATACTGTCTGAATAGATAAATGAGCAAGTTAATTTTTTTTTAAGATTTGCATTTATAATTCCCATGCATTTATTTTTTAAAAGTAAGCTCTCCCCCTACTGTGGGGCTTGAACTCACAACCCTAATCAAGAGTTCCATGCTTCACTGACTGAGCCAGCCAGGTAACCCTGAGCAAGTTCATTTGAGATGCATGGGTCATATACATAAAGTCACTTAGATTTCATTTTCCTTTGCTATCTTTAGAAATAAATGGATACATTTTGTACTTTGTATGAAAAGAATTCTAATATTCACAATTTTTATATGTGTGATATTTGGACATGTAGGTAGTCTTTCATTTGATATCTATGAAATATTTTTCTAATAGTAATAGAAAAAGTTTGTTATTACAGTTAAACCACCAAAAACTATACTTGAATCTAATGTAAACCAATGGTAATGGTGACAGTGTGGTATTAGTGTAAGAAGAGCCATATGTGGATGGTGAAACTTAATAGTGAATTCATAGACATATATATATATATGTCATATATATATGTCTATATATATATGTATATGTATATATATATACAGTCAATTGATTATATTGACATATATATATATATATGTATATATATATATATATACAGTCAATTGATATATATACAGTCAATTGATTTTCAGCAGTGAGGCCAAGATATTTCAATGGCTGGAACAACTGAACATTCATATAGGAAAAAAATGCACCTCAACCCTTACCTCAAACTATATATAAAAAATAACACAAATGGAGGCTAGACCTAAATATAAAAGTAAAAAATAAAGTGTTGGTGAAAATCTTTGTGACCTTGAATTAGCTAAAAATTTCTTAGGTGAAATACATAACATGAAAGTCAAAATTGATCAATTGTGTTTCATCAAAACAACGACAGCAATAACAACAAAAGCAAAACAACTCTATTTGAAAGACACCATTAAGAAAATGAAAAGGCAAGCCACAGACTGGAGAAGGTATTCTCAGTACATATATACTAGTAAAGGACTTACATCCAAAATATATGAAGAATTTGCACAGCATAATTATAAGACAAACAAACCCAGTTTAAAAATGGGCAAAAAGAGGGATGCCTGGGTGGCTCAGTGGGGTAGAGCCTCTGCCTTCAGTTCAGGTCATGATCCCAGGGTCCTGGGATCGAGCCCTGCATCGGGCTCTCCGATCAGCGGGGAGCCTGCTTCTCCCTCTTCCTCTGCCTGCCTCTCTGCCTACTTGTGATCTCTGTATAAGTAAAATCTTTAAAAAAAAAAAATGGGCAAAAAGGGATGCCTGGGTGGCTCAGTAGGCTAAGCATCTGCCTTCAGCTCAGGTCATGATCCCAGGGTCCTGGGATCAGGTCCTGATTGGGCTCCTTGCTCAGCTGGGAGCCCGTTTCTTCCTCTGCCTACCAATCCCTATGCTTGTGCTTTTTCTCTCTCTCACACAAATAAAATCTTTAAGAAAAAAATGGACAAAAGATTTGAATGGATATTTCACACAGAAAAAGATGGCCAATAAGCACTTGAAAAGATGCTCTACCTCATTCTCATTAGTCATTAGGGAAATAGGAATTAAAACCACAACAAGAGGGGCACTTGGGTGGCTCAGTGGGTTAAAGCCTCTGCCTTTGGCTCAGGTTGTGATCCCAGGGTCCTGGGATCGAGCCCCGCATCAGGCTCTCTGGTCAGCAGGGAGCCTGCTTCCTCCTCTCTCTCTGCCTACTTGTGGTCTCTATCTGTCAAAATAAATAAATACATAAGTCTTAAAAAAAAAAAAACCAAAACCGCAACAAGATACCATTGCAGACCCACTAGAATGACTAAAATTAAAAACACAGACAGTGTTGAGCACCTTGTACTCCTATTGCTGATGAGAATGCAAAAGAGAAAGGAGTTTGGGTAGTACTTTTTTTTTTTTTTAAGATTTTATTTGTTTGAGAAAGCGTGTGAACCCCGGGGGCAGAGTGGGGCGGGTGGAGGAGGAGCAAGGGGAAGGAGAGAATCTTAAGCAGGTTCCACACCCAGTGTGGAGCTCCAGACAGAGCTCAGTCTCAGGACCCTGAGATCCTGACTTGAGCTGAAATCAAGTATCTAAGGCTTAACCAACTGTGCAACCAAGGTGCCCATGTTATTGTTTATTCTTATTCAAGGGAAGGTACTTGGGGAAATACAGATGCTTTAGGTTATGAGTTTTATCATTTGCTTTTATTTTAAATTCTAGATTTAAAAAAAATTCTTTATTTTAGGGGTGCCTAAGTGGCTCAGTTGGTTAAGCATCTGCCTTCAGCTCAGGTCATGATCCCAGGGTTCTGGGATGGAGCTCCATGTCGGGCTTCCTGCTCAGTGTGGAGCCTGCTTCTCCCTCTTCCTCTGCTGCTCCCCCTGCTTGTGCGCAGTCTCTCTCTCAAATAAATAAAATCTTAAAAAGATTCCTTTATTTTTTATGTAGAAAGAGAATATATGAGCCCTGGGGAGAAGGAGAGAGGCATAGAAACTGACTCCCTGCTGAGTGCAGAGCTTGTCTGTCTCAGTGCTGGATCCTAGGATCCCTGGGATCATGACCTGAGCTGAAACTGAGGGGCGGAGGCTTAACCAGCTGAGCCACCCAGGCTCCTCTAAATTCTAGATTTTGACCTGTCTTTTCCATTATAGGCATAGTCAGTACAGTTGTTAAGTTGGCCTAATGATAACATTGGATAATCATACTTTCTTTTCACTTTTTTCCTGCAAAATTCAGCTTTTGTGTTTTTCTGCATTTTATTAATTATCCTCTATACACTGGTACCATTGGTCTTTACTTTAAAAATTTGAGGAGGGGGTGCCTGGGTGGCTCAGTTGGTTAGGCTCCAACTCTTGGTTTTGGCTCAGGTTATGGCCTCAGCATCCTGAAATATAGACTCACATTGCATAGGGCTTGGTGCTCAGCAGGGAGTCTGCTTGTCCGTTCCAGTCCAGTTCTACCTCCCTCTAGAATAAATAAATAAAATATTTTTAAAAAATTGTGGAGAAGAAATGAAAAAGAACTTATTGGAAAATAGGAAAAAAGGGATTGGGAAAACCTGTATTTAATTAGACCAGGATTTTAGAACAGTAAATTTATATTCAGAGTACTGATACTGTCTTTAGTTTCTCTCTTAATTTGTGTATTTTTCATTTGCTAGTCTTTTCTTTTATTCCCTGCCATCCTGCTCTCATTACTGCAGTTCCTTCATTTGGGAAAGAAGGTGAAAGGAATTTTAATGTCTCTTCCTTAAAGTATGCTTTAAAATCTTGAGTGGAAAGATAGTGTGATCAGTACTTTTAGTATTTTATATACATTTTTAAACACTTAAACATTTTTGAAATTGGGCTGCATCTAGCAGTATACCACCTAGAATTAAGACGAGTTCTTCCAAATAATTGTATTTCTTTTAGTCACCTAGTGGCAATATTAACCATCCTAGTAGTGTAAATTCAGATCACAAGCCAACTACATGACTCTTCATATCCTCAAGGGGAGGTTTTCCCCCCGTCCTCTACCATGTCAGGGCTGAGATGTATAAATTTTGTGTGTTTCTTCTATGTTGCAGATTTATTTATTCTTTTTTTCATGTTATGGGTAGCCCTGTGAGATTCTAGCTTTATGAGGACCTAAATTTTCTTGGGCATCCCCCCCTTTTGTGGCGTATAATATGGGTGAGTTTGACAAGTGATGGTATCTCAAATTTTAACGTCTTTTATTTTCTGTGTATGTCATCATAGTCACATCTTTTCACCAGAAGATTTTTATATTGAATATTTGAGAAAAGTGAATATTATAATTAATTTCATGTCTTGTTTTAGAAATGATAACATGCTTATTGTTCAGACTTTTATTTATTTATTTATTACAAATATTTATTTATTTATTTATTTTTTGGAGAGAGAGAAAGAAATCACGAGCTGGGGGAGGGCCAGATGAAGAGGGAGTAGCAAACTCCTCACTGAGCATGGAGCCTGACTCCAGGCTCCGTGCAGGGGTGGATCTTAGGATCCTGAGATCATGATCTGAGCCCAAGGCCGATGCTTAACCCGCTGAGCCACCCAGGCACCCTGGTGTTCAGGCTCTAGAAGCACAGGCTGCTCTTCTCTTGGCAGAATGTGATAAAATGTATCCCTCCTGAGGGTGTTCTTCAGAGAAAATATTCAGACTTATTAGTAAATTATTGGCTGAAGTTTATGAAAGCAAAAACTAATGCTACTTTAATCATTTTTTTCTTTTATAAAATCTAGTCCAGAATGTTTTATTGTGTCTGTATATCCATGGTATTTGAATTTCAATTTTTAGGAATCCATTTCATAAATTAGAAAGTTCTTACCTATGTATTTTTATATTCACCAAGCATACTTTTTCCTGAAGGATAGGGACATAAAGGCAGAATGAGGTCTTGCAATTAGGCTTTTTAAATAACAACTTTATAGAAATATAGTTTCCATACCATCCAGTTCACTTTTTAAAGTGTCCAATTCAGTGGTTTTAGTATATTCACAGAGTTGTGCAACCAGTACCACTGTTTAATTTTAGAACATTTTTACTACCCCCAAAAGAAACCCAGTACTCAACTAAATGTTGTTGTCTGCTCTGTACAAGGCCTTATGGTAAGTTTTGGGAAGGCAGTAAATCCTGGCCCCAAAGTTTATAATCCAGTAAAGAATAAAAGAACTACCTGTGTATTTTATGTATGTGACAAAATATACCACAATCCAAAATAAAGGATTTTGAATATTCAAACCTCTCAGATGGATCACAACTCTATAATTCTCTTTCATTAAGTAGAAAAGTAATCTGAGTCCCAGAGGCATCTCTGCCTTAGTTATGTGGCACAGCAGGAGTGGTTTCTTGAAGAAGTCAGTTGAGATTGCTGTGTCTTGAAAAATTAGAGGTAACTGAGGAGAAC
Source organism: Meles meles (assembly GCF_922984935.1). Taxonomy (NCBI): domain Eukaryota; kingdom Metazoa; phylum Chordata; class Mammalia; order Carnivora; family Mustelidae; genus Meles; species Meles meles. The sequence continues at coordinate 61,918,652 of NC_060078.1, read as the reverse complement.
ATGTCAGGTATAGGGAACAGTGTAAACGAAGCCTCACGGTACCTTTAGGAAATAGTAGTTCATTTTGATTATTGGAACAAAAGGTGCATGATATGGAGCAATATGAGATAAAACTGATTTTGGAAAGATGGTGAAAAGCTTTGAATTCCTTGAAGATACAAAAACTTGTATTATTTGGGTAGGTAGTGAGGAATGTCTAAAGGTTATTAAGTAGGAGAGTGACATGGTTGGAGCTGGGCTTCAGAATGGTTCTTCTCAAACTATCAGTGATGGGGGATCATTTGTTTTGTTTTCATCCCAGTCTTTTCAAATTGATGCATTTACAAAATATAGTAAAAATGAATTACTAGGAAAATGAAGAGACCTGTAAGTCTCTATATTTTTTTAAGTTTATTTAATCTGTATACCCAACATGGGGCTCAAACTCATGACGCCGAGATCAAGAGTTGCTTGCTCCTTGGACTGAGCCAGCCAGGCACCCCTGCATTTTTTTTATTACAGTCCACAAATGTAAAGTTTCACAATTGCTATGAGAGTTTCTAAATACTTGCAATTTCTCCTATGTATCATGTTATGGATTTATAACAGCCATTCACAGAACAGTATTGGTCTGTGGACCACACACCACACTTTGAGTAGAGGTACTTCAAAACAATCAGTTTGGCTGTTAGTGCGCAGGCAGAACAATTGGAAGGTGACTGCTGAAGAGTTAATGAGTTAACAAGGACCTGGACAGGTTGGTAGCAATATGAATTAAATGGAAGATTTGGTTTTGATAGACATTTGGAAATGTATTTTTTTTAAGATTTTATTTATTTATTTGAGAGAGTGAGAGAAAGCATGAGCAGAGGGAGGGATAGAGGGAGAAGCAGGCTCCTTGCTCCCCAGGACCCTTGAATCATGCATGACTTGAGCCGAAGGCAGACGCTTGACTAACTGAGCCACCCAGGCACCCTTGACATTTGGAAATTTAAGTGAAGGCAAATGAGATGATGTGGATTTGAGGGAGAGTTAGGGTTGAGTGGTAAAATGAGAGTGCCAAAAGTAGAAATAGAAACTAGTTTGGGGAGAAAGATACAAAATTAGATATTCAACAGAGATCCACATTATGGCATATTTTTATTAAGTAAACACATACATACAAAGAGACATTGTTTGGTTCATAATCTAAATTTGTGCTCTTGATCTGATCTCAAAAAAGCACTTGTAACTTTTCTTTGATTGCGACAAGCTTTGAGTATATTATTACACAAACCCATAACCAAAACATGCCTAAGAAGATTTTATACTTGCATCTGTAGTCTCATTTGTTGTTGCAGTAACTGTTGTTGGGCTCTTGGCCAGGAAATTGTGACTCTAGGCAGGGGGAGGAGCTAGGGATAAAGTTCACCATCTCCAAAGAAACTATTCCAAATGGATTTGTGTGGAGCAACAGTGATATCCAGTGACAAGTTAAATTAGACACAGAGGTGTTTTCTCCAACAGTCTCAGAGATACACGCTGTTGAGGGGCTTGGTTCAGACTAAAGCAGTCTTTTTGAAATGAGGTTAAAGTTACACAGAAGTAAATTATACTAGGAGCTTAAAGAAGAATTTTGTTACCTGACTTCAAGAACTCATTGACTCAGATAGTTTCACACACTGCAGAACGGCAACCAGTGACAGATGAGGTAATGCTGCTTTGAATTACGATTTAAATCTCAAAACCACTAAGAGTTTGCTACTTACAAAATTCCAAATTTAGTAAATTGCATGTTCATGTGCCTTAAATATGAAGATATTAGATCCCTATTCTTAAAGCACATAGTCTTACTTCTTACGGTTAATATGTGTATTTAGTTGGATAGAATTTCTTTAAATTTCATGTCTTACTGTGGTAGGATATGATAGTAAAAGCTGTTATATTTTTCTCTGTGTAAATCTGTGCCTGGTTTTATAGTGCCAGGTTTTATGTGTTGTTTCCTAAAGATTGTTTCTCTTGTTAATGCTCAAATCTGTATCAAATGCCTTAATATGTAGGAATTTCTGGCTGATAATTGCATTTTAAGGTTGGATGCTTAGGTCAGTCATGCTTTTGGAGACTTCATGCTTTATTTAAAGTAAGTTTTGGAAAGTTAATTTCACAAATGTATTCACATTCTTGAAGTGGAGCTCTATACTGGAGTGTGTTCTACTGGTTAATAATTTAGAAAAGTGACACAAGTAAATTGGCATTGGCAAAGACAGAGTCAAGGCCCTGGGACCAACAGAAATTTTTGAATTCTCCAAGCAGATACGATCTTTTGTTTTAAATGTATGGTGGGACAGTGAGTCAGTCTTGTAACTGATAGAGTGCCTAATAATACTCTATTTTGTTATAACAACAAAGAATAGTGATTAGTTTGATGCCAAGAGATTGTTTCTCTTGAAGACTGTATCCTGGAGACATGATATTTCTGGCCCCAGGCTGCCTCTCTCCTGAAGTCAGTGCACACTTTCAGCCTTTGGATGTTTATTATCTTTGTAAATCTTCGAGTATGTATTATTGCAGTTCTCTATGATCCAGCTGTTCCCTTTTGTCGTTATAGGTTTACATAATACACCTTAGATATTCTCACACAAATTAGATTTAGTTGCCTGCTGCCCTTCCCTCCCATGTTTTATAGCAAAAATTAGGGAAAGAAGAGATGAAAACATATGTGAGGTTTTTCTTGTTGTTTCGTAATAGGAATGAGAAGAGGAGACAGGAGTGATTGCTTCTTTCTTAAATTCAGGAATTGCTTCTGTGGATGAGGTTACTTATTTTGAATGAAAATGAAAAGATAATATTTAGTTGAAGGTCTTCATAAGACATCTTATTTCCTTAAGTTAGGCATCTAAAGAGTCTTTCCTCACTCAGTCTAATCCCTGAAACAAAGTGGTATGGGCTTTGTAGTAGGCTTTCAACAAATGTGCTGATTGAATAAGGTGACAAGTTAATCAAAGGGGAAGGAGTGCAATTTGATAGATATTTAGCAGTGATAATTTTGGCAAAAACAATAGATTTTCATAATCCAAACATATGTGATTCCAAGAGTTTCTATGGATAATACACCTAAGGTGCATTATAATCTTCATATCCTTAAATAATGTGATAAAGGAGTACAGGCTTAATCTTTCTTCTGACCAAGAGAGAAACTGGCAAGCTATCTTGCTGGGTCTGTTGATAGTTCCTTTCAACCTTTAGCACTGATTGATATTAGCAAAGTCTATTTTTTACCCTGTGATTTGAGCTGTGCCTGAAACCAGCTCACATCATTCTATCAGAAACAAAGCTGTTTCTTTTATCATATGATCCCAGCATATATCCCTCCTGGGTTGTATCACAAGAATCTTCCCAGTCATTCCTGCCTGAATTCCCATAGAATATTTTAGGCATGTCAGCTGTTTGGGCTCTGATCAAGGATTTGATCCAGTTGGCCTCTAGGCTGAATTGAGAGTGTGTTTGAAAAACATAATCTTCAGTGGCAACATTTGGTTTCCAGAGTTAGAACCATTGCTTTGTGTCTTACCCCTCTTGGCCTTCAAAAGGTTTTACGTAACTGAGAAAAGGTTTGATAGTAAAGTAGATGCTTTTTATCAGTAAAAGCAGGGTGAAATTTGATGAAGTGGTAGAAAGATCATAGTGATATATTTGGGTTTGTGGGTGTTTAAAAAGATTTGGGTGGGTGTCACTTACCTTATAGTTCCTTGTATCTTTCAGCTATGCACTAGGCTTCTCTCTCCCTCCCATCCATTAAAAAGGACCTATAGGGGGCGCCTGGGTGGCTCAGTGGTTTAGGCCTCTGCCTTCAGCTCGGGTCATGGTCTCAGGGTCTTGGGGTCGAGCCCCGCATCGGGCTCTCTGCTCAGTGAGGAGCCTGTTTCTCCCTCTCTCTCTGCCTGCCTCTCTGCCTACTTGTGACCTCTCTCTCTCTCTGTGAGATAAAATAAATAAAATTAAAAAAAAAAAAAAAAGGACCTATATTAGGGCAACTTAAAATAGGAGACCAACAGGTCTAATTAAGGGAAAAAGAAGTCCCAAGAAAAGGGAAAAGAAAAACACCTATCTGCATAGGAAGCCAAAAATCCAAAGGACTGTTGCTACAGTAATTTGAGGGTAAGAAGAATTATAAATATAAATATATATAATATAAAACATAGTCCACTGTTAGTCGGTGGCAAAGCTAATATATAAGACTCAGTATTACCTGGATTCTAAACATTGACTTTCATATATAGCTCATCTGTACTTAGTAGATAAACTGGTTAAAGCATAATTGATGTACATAATCCCATTAGAAAAATAAAGTGTTAATCTACAGTATTATAGAGATAAGGAGCTAAATACCAATACTGGCATTAATTCTCAGGATTTAGTTCTCAGGAACTAAGGGTTTTATAGAGCTAATCTAGTGTGCATAACACACTAAGTAGTGATTTTCATATTTTTCAGAAGATTAATCATTCTTAATTTAAGGGTCTATTGATTTTAAGTCCTTGATTAAAATATTTCTTAGCAAATACTTGATTTTTGGTCTGCATTTAAAATTGGTGCATACATTCTGAGATGAGAGGAAAAGTTTTCTGTTAAAATTTGAAATAATAAAAAAAAAACTTGAAATAGTAAATGAGTTGCTGAAGAGTCATTACCCAGATTAGTGGTCCCAAACTCCTCAATATTCCATCAGTTAAAACGTAGAACATTCATCCCTTTGTGTACTGTTGTTCTTATTTATATATAGTAGAAAACATGTACAATTTAGACGTATTTAAATGATGAAATAAGTATCAGTAAAAGTTCTGATGTCTTCTTTTTGTACCCAGTGACGTCTTCTGTATCTACTGGTATAGTCACTCCTCTTTAGAGATTAGTGACCTACATCATGAATAGGAGCCCAGCTCAGGCATCTTATTTTTTTAAGAAGTTTTCTAGGTGATTTGTAGCATTCTCATTTCTTATAGTTACTTCTAAAATGAAGGCAAAGAAAGGGTTTGGTAATAAGAGGAAAAACCATTTAATAATTCTGGCTGTTGAGCTGGAGATGAGTTGGAAAGGATGTGTGTGAGTGTGTTTTTAAGAGAGGGGTGGAGGGGGGCAGAGGGAGAGGTTAGGAGGGAGAGAGAGAATCCCAAGCATACTCCATGTCCAGCACGGACCCTAATGTGGGACTTGATCTCACGACCCTGAGATCATGACCTGAGACGAAATCAAAAGAGTTGGTCACTTAACCGACTAAGACACCCAGGTACCCCAAAAGGATACTTTTGTTTTCAGAGATGATTAAAACTTACCCCAAAACATCATCATTTGATGATTTACCATTCTATTATACATTTAGTTTTCCCTAAATGTGTAATGTGTCTTCAAAAGTGATCTTTCTGAAATTTGAATCTGATTATTTCATTTCTTTAAAATCTGATAATTCGTCCTTGCTTGCATAATAAAGTCCAAACTCTAATGTGGCACACAGTCTTCATGATTTTAACTCCTACAAACCTTTTTAGCTCCATAGCTTTTATTGCCCCTTCTCCCTACCCCTGCCCTTCTGGAAAACCTCTTTTTGCAGAAACAATCAGAAAAGCAAAACCAATGAAAACTCCTCAGCTCCAGCTGTAGTAAATGTTTTATAGTTCACTGTAAACCTTGTCCTTGCTTGGTTATTCTGCCTGGATTGGCTTTGTCGCTTTGTCCAATTGGAACACTTCTACTGATTGCTTAAGATTCAGCTCATACATCTCTCCTAGTCTCTAAGGAAGTGGTATTCTTGCCTCTGTCTTATTTTGTAGCATTTATTGAGTTGTTAAAATTATTCATGAGTAAGTGTCTCTCCTACTAGGCTGAATTCTTCAAGGACAGAGATTGTAAATTAAAATAGAAGTTCCATAAGGGCAGGTGCTCTTGTTCATTCACTGCTGTATCATATACCTTGTTTGGGATATAGTAAGCAGTGTTTGAACAAATCCGTTTATGTTTATGTGTTTAGTATCTGGCATGTTGTAGGCTTTAAATGAACACTGTTTAAATAAATTATAAATGAATGAATGAATGTATTATAAAACCTCAAAAATAAGCTTGTCTTCGGGGTCAGACTTAGAAAAAGAGAGCTGATTCTCTGAAGTCTTTAGCACATGGCACAGTAAGAAAATACATATATTTCCATGTATAAGAAGGACTTGAATTTTAGTTATGAATTTCTTTTAAGATTAAAAAAATATTTTATTTGTTTATTTGTCAGACACAAGCAGAGGGAACAGCAGCCGGAACAGGCAGAGAGAGAAGCAGGCTCCTTGCTGAGCAAGGAGCTTGATGCAGGACTCTATTCCAGGACCCTGGGATCATGACCTGAGCTTAATGACTGAGCCACCCAGGCATTCCTTTTTTAAAAATTTCATTTATTTATTTGAGAAAGAGAGGGCACAAATAAGAAGAGGGGCAAAGGGAGAGGGAGAAGCAGACTCAGTGTTGGGCAGGGAGCCAGAGCCCTGATGCGGAAGTGGGGGCTCCATCCTAGGATCCTGAGATCATGACCTGAGCCAAAGGCAGATGCATAACCAACTGAGCCACCCAGGTGCTCCTGTTATGAATCTTAATATTGGTATTTAAATGAAAAGAATCTAGAAAGATAACCAAATAATTACATTAAACTTAAGAATTTTGGGGGGGATTTGCTTCAGTGTTAATTGAGAGATCATTTTTTGCTTCTTTTTTTAGGGTGTTTGTGAACCGAAGTTTAGCGATGGAAAAAATAAAGTGTTTTGGTTTTGATATGGATTATACACTTGCTGGTGAGTAGCACTTTTTGACTGCTTAAAAACTGCTTTAAGTATAACACAGTGGGTCTACAGGAGGCAATTCAGTAAACATTTATTTGATCCTATATTTAGCTACTAGAAACTCTTGTTATCCAAGCTCCTTCCATTGATATTTATGAATATTGAAATTACCAGATATCCTTGAGATTTACATAAGATAGATATGTAGAACAAGTGCTAAATTATTTTAGAGTCCCTAGTAAGAAATAGTATGGTGAAATTATACATTAATGTGTATATTAGGGCACTTTTAGCTTTACTCTCTAAAACTATTCTTCAAAGATGGAGTTTTGTATCTTTTGTACTACCCAAGGAAAACTATTTTTTTTTCCAAAGGAAAACTTTTCTGTCAGTTAAAAATTTTAATGTTATTCTTAAGACAAATGGAAAATGTGTTTATTTCCATTGAAATGATTACAAATACACTATGTAAAGACTATTTAAAAACTAGAGCTATTTGCTTTGTTCATTATCAGATAGACTTTAAACACAGTGCATACTGTTTTCCCTTCCTGTCTCTGAGATATATTTGAAATCATCAATGGATTAGCTAATAGTTGCAAGATCTTTTCAGAACTTATGAAGTTTTTATTAAAAATTCCTTGACTTTGATGTGAAAATGTCACTTAAGTAGTAGAGATGAAGGACTGAGTTGAGTGCATGTGTTATATATGTATGTGCATGCATGTGTATATTGTCATGACACTTGAAAAAGAAACTTTCAGAAATTTTCTCTAAAAAAATACTGTCTTTACACAAAAATGTTAAAATGTATAAATTCACTTATGTTCAGAAACCTCTTATAACAGTATTAGAAAATTGAGACCCATCTCAAATTAGATCTCAATTTGATGTTCAATTTAGGCTAATATAATAATATACATTATAACATATAAATGTATTATAAATGTATGTAAATATGTATTGTAATAGAATAATGCAAAAGTGAACACATGCAGTTTATAGGTCGTTATCACATAGTTGTGGCCATGCTATGTACCAAACAAGTTATATATTAAAAATATACACTGACTTGGTTTGCATTTCCCTTTTTTCCCTCCATACTCTTTGTTGTTTATTTCATTTTCTATTGCCTTAAAGTTGTTTTTGCTGCATTTTTATTCTTATATATTTTTCTAATTGGACACAGACACTTTTAGGACCACTTCTCAGAAAGGAAGTTGGAAGTACTGTACTTTCTCAGGGTAGATCTTTCCAGATTGGGAGAATATCCTACAGTCTTTCTCATTTGTAGAATTTTACCTCTCCAGTGAAAGGAATGGTAAGATAATTCAGCTGAAAGAGGTACTACCTAAAGCAGAAATAGAAGTTAATGGGAAGAAAAAGTGACAGGTTTTTTTCCCCTTGCTTATTAAGACAAACTCATTGTATTGAGGTAGTTGTTAGTATTTACTGAAAACCTGTGGTGTTCAGGCACATTTTGTTACTGAGCATTGAGATAACCACAGGTTCCTACAGAACAATGAAAAAATGAATTCTCTTGTTTAATGAGAAAGTCACTGAAAAAAGTCTCTAAACTTCAAAGATACCTTATGATTGCTTCTTTTCGCTTTTTTGTTTTTAAAATCCCACTTCATATTTTAATGCTTATTACTCTTAGTGAAGATACTAATATACTTTGCTTATATATAAATATAATAATTATTAACATTTATTAAGTGCTTATTATGTGCAGAGGAAGTCCTGTTCTAATAATAGATTATCTCATTTAAAACATAGATTATCTCATTCATGCCACTTATTTAATATTTACAAAAACTCTGTGAGGCAGATATTATTGTGGTCTTCATTTTTACAGATGATGCTCAGACACTAAGAACTTTGTCCAAGGGTGTTTAGCTTTGATGTAGCTGAACTGAGATTCAAATCTAAGTATACATTTATATGTGTATGTGAGTGTATGCACACCTGTATATATATATTATGGTAAGTTTAAATTATCATTTTGAACAATGACAGTTTATAGCATGGTATAATTTCAAAGTACTGAGCTCCCTTCTTTAAACAACCAACCAGGACTTAAGCACTCAAAAGGGTAATGCCCTTTAAAGGAGTCCCCCTTGAGAGACTATACATTATTTCCACAAATAGTGTTGGATGAAAAACATTGTAGTCTTCTTATGGTACTACCTTCACTTCATAAAGCACATAGGGAAACAAGTGTAGACTTATACTCTCTCCTGTTTCCCAGAACAGTATTCATTAAATTTATCTGAGAATAACTTTTGTTGTTTGAAAAACAAACCATACCCATGAAGTGCTAAGGACTTTTCATCAGAAAATGTGCCATGAAGTACAGAGATAAGATTAAAAAGTGTTTTTTGAAAGCTTTGAGTATTTGGAATAAACATCCCTGGAATAAATGTAATAGCTTCACAGGATAAGTTCTTGGAAAGAGACTGTATTTGTTCTGAAGCCTCATGTGAGACATCGTCTTCTCTGTAGTCATTTCACCTTGGTACATCATTTCCTGATAGCAATTTATATATCATTTGCAGCTTTTGTTTGCTTGCCTGTTTCCACATTGGCCTATGAGTTCTTCAAGGGCAAGGGCTTTCTTTTTCACTTTTATATCCTGTGTGTTGCCTAAAGCCTGGCATGTAGTAGGTGCTCAGTAGATATATATTGAATGAACAGTTTGGGTACCTAAGTTTTAATATATCAGTGTAAGAATTAATCAGTATACTTTATTAAAATAAAAACTTAGATGAATTAGTTAAAAACTGTAAGAAGAATAAAGACTTTAATGTGAGACCTGAAACCATAAAAATCTTAGAAGAGAACAGAGGCAGTAGTTTCTTTGATATCAGCCATAACAACTTTTTTCTAGATAGTTCCCCTGAGGCAAGGGAAACAAAAGCAAATAAACTATAGAAACTACATTAAAATAAACATGCATAGCAGAGAAAACAGTCAACAAAACTAAAAGATAATCTACTAAGTGGGAGAAGGTATTTGCAAATGACATCCAAGAAAGGGTTAGTATCTAAAATACATAAAGAATTTCTAAAACTCAATAATCTTATTACAAATGGGGAGAACAGCCATTTCTCCAAAGTAGACAAAAGATGGCCAATAGACACTTGAAAAGATACTCAACATCACTCATCATCAAGGAAACGCAAATAAAACTACTATGAGGTATCACTTCATGCCTGTCAGAATGGCTAAAATCAAAAATACAGACACAACAGGTGTTGGCGAGGATGGAGAAAAAGGATCCCTTGTGCATTGTTGGGGTCAATGCAGACTGGTGCAGCCAGTGTAGAAAACAGTATGGAGCTTTCTCAAAAAATGAAAAATAGAATCACCCTATGATCTAGGAATTGCATTACTGGGTATTTACTCAAAGACTACAAAAACACTAATTCAAAGGGATACTTGCGCCCCTGCACCCAGCATTATTTATGGTAGCCAAATTAGAGCAGCAGTCTGACTGTCCGTTGATTGATGACTGGATAAAGAATATGTGATACACATACACATACATACACACAATGGAATATTATTCAGTCATAAAAAAGAATGAAATCTTGCCGTTTGCAGTGAAAGGGTGGAGCTTGAGAGTACAATGCTAAGTGAAATAAGTCAATCAGAAAAAGACAAATACCATATGATTTCACTCATGTGGAATTTAAGAAACAAATGAGCAAAGGGGAAAAAAAGGAGAAAGAGAAAGAGAGAAACCAAAAAACAGACTCTTAACTATAGAGAACAAACTGCTGGTTATCAGAGGGGAGGTGGGTGAAGGAATGTAAAATAGGGGGTGGGGATTAAGGATTACACTTACTGTGATGAGCATCAGGTCATTAAAAACTTAAAAATTAATTAAAAACTATTTAAAAAAACAATCACTGTATTTGACTTTAGCTGGTATAAAATATGCACTGTTCAAGTGAAATACTTCAAAATATGAACTTATTTTTTAAATTTTAATAAACATTATCGAGGAGTAAGTTACATACAATAAAACATGCATTTTAAGTATATAGTTAATTAGACAAAATGTATACACGTGTTTAACTACCACCACAATTAAGATAAGGAATATCTGGGGCGCCTAGGTGGCTCAGTGGGGTAAGCCTCTGCCTTCACCTCAGGTCATGACCTCAGAGTCCTGGAATCCCCCCCCCCCACCACCGTCTCTGCTTTACTTGTGATCTCTCTCTGTCTCTGTCAAATAAATAAATAAAATCTTAAAAAAAAAAAAAGATAAGGAATATTTCCATCACTCCAAAAAGTTCCCTCATTGCCTCTTTGAAGTAGGTTCTCCTTTTACTCCACCTTTGCCTCAGGGCTTTTTGTCACTGTGGATTAGTATAGTATGCCCTCTTCAGAATTTCATATAAATGGAATCATCCAGTATGTACTCATGTGTTTGGCCTCTTTTGCTCAGCATAATGTTTCTGAGATTCGTTGATGTTGTTGTGTCTGTCAGTAAATAGTTCATTTTTTTTTTTACCCCTAACATTTTTAAACTATAAAAACTTTTAAACTATAAAACTATAAAAAGTTATGAAATAACTTTAGAACTATGGAAGAGCTGCAAAAATAATATTTGGCCTCTATTCTCTTCTAATGATGACCTTGTACCTGACTGTAGTTAACCACAGTACAATTCTAAGAACTAAGAAATTAACATTAGTGTAGTACTACTAACTTAACTACAGACGTTATTTAGTTTTTACAAATTTTCTCACTAAAGTTCTTAATTCCAATCTAGGATCCCACATTGCATTTAGTTGACATATTTCCTTAGTGTCTTCTGTAACAGTCCTGTCTTTTCATTGCTTTGACACTTTTGAAGAGTACTAGTTAGATGTTTTTGTAAACTCTTCCACAATTTGGATTTGTCTGATATTTTTTCACATGATTGAAGTTTTATGCATATTTGTGAAGAACACTACAGAGATGGTGTACTCTTCTCAGAGCATAATACCAGAGGTACATAATGTTGGTAAGTCTTATTACTAGTGATGTTAACTGGTCAGCATTATACAATTATCACATTTTTCTTTAAACTGTACCTTTTTTGGAGGGGGGAGTCAAGTAGTAGTTCATTGTATGGGTGCAGGTTTTTCTTCCCCGCTATATGAAAGTAGAGCATTCCTATGAAACTGTTTGTGAGCTGAAATGTCATAAAGCAAAGAAATAATTACCATTAATTTATATGGAAAAACTTCTGAGGATTTCTAGACTGCCTCTCCCCCTCTTAGGGTTTTCTGATGCCTTAAAACCCATCTTGCTAATGGATACGCAAAATAAGTTGAGGTAAAGCGCAGTTGGTTACAGACATAATTTAGAGCCCTGATGGCTTGATGCTGAGATGTTGAGTGTAAGTTCTGGGGAAGGAGTGTGGCAGAGCCACTCCTGGTACTTGTGGTGTGCACTGCCTTTATAAGGACTGCTTACAAAACAAATGCTGAATGCCATTTTTGCTTTTCATCTTTTTTCATAAAAGCAAAAATCCTCTTCAGATTTATTTCAGTTAGCAAAAACAAGTACTCATGTAGGTCTTTCATCAGAGTTAAGTGGCATAACTTGAACTTTCAAAAAGCGGGGGATACCAGTATATCACAATTTGTTTATGCATTTATCTGTTGATGGATGTTTGAGTTGTTTCCCTTTGGGGCTATTATGAATAAAACTGCTATGAACATTGGTTCTACATACTACAAGTCTTTTGTGGATGTATATTTTTATTTCTCTTGAGTAAATACTTAGGAGTACAATTGCAAGATTTTATGTTTACCTTACTGGAGATAGACAAATGGTTTTTCAAAGTACTGATACCATTTTAAAGTCCCACCCACCAAGCATAAGAATTCTACTTGATCCAATCCTCACCTATGCTTGATAGCATCAATCCTTTGAATTTTAGTCATTTTAGTAAATGTGTAGTGTTATTGTGATTTTTTTTTTTGTACTTCCCTCATAACTAGTGATGTTGAAAATCTTCATGTGGTTATTGGCTATTTATATTTCTTTTGTGAAATGCCTGCTCAAATGCCCTTGTTTACTGGCTTGTCTTTTTATTATTGAGTTGTAGACGTTCTTTATATATTCTGAGTACTGGTCCTTTGTCAGATATATGTCTTGTGAATCTGTTGATCAATATGTGTTGGTTTGTATGTTGACATTCTCTTTCATTGATCAAAGTGAACATCACATGGTCTTGATTGATTATTGTAGGTTTCTGTTAATCTTTAAGTCAGGTAGTATAAGTCCTTTATTCTTTTTTATAATTGTCTTTAATATTCTGTATCCTTTACATTTCTATATAAATTTTAAAATCAGCTTATTAAATTTTCAGAAATGCCTTCTGGGATTTTGATTAGGATTGCCTTGATTTCTAGATCAGTTTGTAGCGAATTGACATTTTTGCTACATTGAGTCTTCCAGTCCAGGAACATAATACATTGGGCCATTTACCTAATCTTCTTTAGAATTTCTTAGCAGTGTTTTGTCATTTTTGGTGTAAAGGTCTTATATATATTTTGTTTACGTTTATCTTTTAATTATTTCCCAATTTTTATGTAGTTGTAAATGCTGTTTGAAATTGCATTTTCTATTTTATTGCTAGCATTTAGAAATAACAGCTCATTTTTGTATATTCTTGAATCCTGTGAATTTCTAAAATTCGCTTATTCATTATAGTAGCTCTTTTATAGACTTACTAGAATTTTGTATGTATGTGATCAGATCATCTGCAGATCACTTTTTTCTTTCCAATCTATAGATCCTTTTTTTTTCCAATTTGTATATCTTTATATCTTGTTAGAAAAAACATTTTTTTCCTTTTTGCCTTATTGCAGTAAAACCTTAGTACTTGGTTGAATAGCGGTGTTGAGAATGGACCTCTTTGCTGTGTTCTTGATCTTAGGGAGAGAATGTTCAGTTTTTCACTATTGAGTATGATGTTATTTGTAGGTTTTTTATAAATTTTTTTTTATCAGGTTGGAAAGTTCCCTTTTATTCTTAGTTTTCTGGGAGTTTTCCTTTTAACATGAATGAGGGCTAAATTTTCATTAAATGTTTTCCTGCCTCTGTTGAGATGATCCATGTGGTTTTTCTTTTTTTTTAGTTTGTTAAAGGGATGAATTACATTCATTGATGGCTGAATGTTAAACCAACTTTATATTCCTAGAGTAAATCCCACTTGGTTATATAGTATTCTTTTTATATATTGGCAGATTTGATTTGCCAGTGTTTTGTTGAGGATTTTTGCATCATGTTCATCAGATTTGTATTTGTATTACAGTGTCTGTTGAATTTTGGTTTTAGAGTAATGCTGATATCATATAATGAGTTGGGAACTATTCCCCTTTTCTATTTTCTGGAAGTGTGGGTAGAATTGATATTATTTTTTCCTTAAGTATGTGATAGAATTAACAAGTGAAGTTATCTGGGCCAGGAGTTATTTTTGTGGAAAGGTTTTAAATTATGCATTCAACTGTTAAATATAGAGCTAGTCAGACTTACTGTTTCTTCTTATATCGGTTTTGATCATTTGTATCCATTTCGCTGAGTTTTAAATTTATTGGCTTAAATTTTATAATATTTTTATTACTCTTTTGATGTCTCTAGGATCTGTATATACTGTTCTCTTTTTCATTCCTGAAATTAGTAATTTGTGTCTTTTTTTCCCTTCATCAGTCTACCAAGAGGTTAATCAGTTTTCTTGATTTTTTTTTGTTTTCCTCTGCTAAGAGCCAGCTTTTGGTTTCAGTGAATGAGAATAAGGGGGATTTAAATTTAGAGGTGATTTTAAAGTAATTATATATAAGTATGAAGTTGCAGCTGGCTTTTATGATAATTGCTGACTATAAAAAAAGTAATTTCTTATAAAATTAATATAATAAATACTACCCAAATACTCCAAGCACCCTTATCTTTATTTGCTTTATATTTTTTAATATACCACTTTTACATCTGATTATAATGTTTAAGTTTGTTTTTCTTCTGTGTTCTAACTTGGTATCATTAACGTTATGTCGTTGACCTACTTTCTTGCTTCAAGTGTTTATGGAAAATGTCAAATTTCTGTGCAGAATGAAATGTGGCACTATGTACTTTCTTTCATTTTTTTCCTCCCTGTGTATATTGACTTCAGAATTTGGAGGATACAGAGAGAATTGGTTTCTTAATTTTTTTGAAAATTAGCTTGTTTTGTATTAGGTGCTTAATAAGTATTAGCTGTTTAAATAGCTGTCTTCTTAGTAGACTACTATTTTGAGTGTAGAGAAGACATTTAATAAGCATTTGATTTTTTTATTGAGGGAAGGAATTACCCAACAAATGTTAACTTTATCTAAAATGAAATTATTAGATGTCCTATAAATCTGCATATCTGGCATAATCTGTGAATTGACTATTCTGGCAAACAATATTTTGTGTGATATGAAGTTACCATTTACAGCATAGATGGATTACTTGTTTTCATAGACTATAGTGAAATTGATAGTGAAGCTAGGATTGCTGCTTCTGAAGTGTCTGGATAGGACATCACATTTCAAATGGCAGTCATGTTTTGGAGTGGTACATTTGTTGAGATAAGGTGGCTATTGGTTTAGGGCCTGCCTTTTCACACTGTAAACTTCGCCTAAATTCGTTCTGAGAAAACAGCTACTTAGGTAAAGTTGGGTTTTTTTCCCCCCTGTTTTCAAATGTGGGAAATGTATATGACTTTTTCATGGAAATTGTGGGGGATGGGATTTAATTCTGTCTTTGGTTTACTAGAAAATGACTATAGCAGACCTTCTTTGGTGGGAAGGGTGTCATGGTGTTGATTATTCACCTTTTTTAAACGTTCATTTTGATAAGAACATTTATTTGAAATCTGATGTTTTAAAAATGCTGTTCATCATGTCAGATGTTGAGATTGATAGATTTAGTGGTAAATAATTTAAAACTTTGATTTGTCACTGATAAATAAGGAAGAGGACAATTAAGGCAAGAATACATACATGGATTCCAACAATGTTAAGCTATATTTATAACAGTTCTAAACTTGTAATTTTCCAAAACCGAACTATATAGATCTTCGGTATAATGAAGTTAAGTTGAGGGATTGTTGGGGTTTTTGTTTGTTTGCTTGTTAAAAGAGAAATTACTGGTATGATTTGTATTACTTGTATAAAGAATTTTATGATTTTGCTTACAGTTTGGTACATTCATTCCCCTGAAGTGTGCCACAGTGTTCAGTAACATAATCCATTTTCTTGGGAACCTCATTATCTTCATCTCCTCTGAATGCCAGCCTCACACCTCTAACAGTTTTTCAGAAAAGATCTTCTTTATCATCAGCTATCACTATAATTAAAGCAAGCTATGTATTTTTTGTTTTTATTAGTTTATTTGCTGGATTTCTATGTAAGATTGACATTTTTATATAAAATTTAAAAGTTTTCAAAATAAAGAACTTGCCTGTTGACATAAGCTAATTTTTCCTGATTGTCTTAGACCTAAATCAATTTTAATCCTCAAATCTGCCTATAAACTAATGTCAGTTTTTCTCTGTAATACTGTAGATTAACATTTTATTTCTCTAATGGAAGTATGTACATTAAT
The DNA here is from genome assembly GCF_922984935.1 of Meles meles. Lineage (NCBI taxonomy): Eukaryota > Metazoa > Chordata > Mammalia > Carnivora > Mustelidae > Meles > Meles meles. Next base: position 61,902,249 of record NC_060078.1, on the reverse strand, counting down.
TATTCTTTAACCAGTTTGTCTACCAAGTATAGATTAGTTATATACATGAAAGTCAGTGTTTAGATTCTGGGTAATACTGAGCCACTGACCAGCAGTGGACTGTTTTATATAAAAAATGCACATGAAAAAACATGCACATGCTACATATCAGAAAGTGATCCTTTGCACTTTTATCTTCCTCTGCAGATATGTGTTTTTCTTTTCCCTTCCCCTGAGACCCCTTTTTCCTTTATTAGACCTGTTAGGTGCTCTGGTTTTCTATTTTATTAAGTTGCTCTAATGTAGGTACTTTCTAAACAATGAATTTTGAGTTTGTGGGTCTCTATTTGAGAGCACTCTTTAGCCTTTTTCTGCTTACATGGGACAGGCAGATGGATCAGACTGATAACTGCATTTCCCAGGACAAATCAAGCCAAAAAAATCTCGACAGTCCACCTAAGATTAGGTCTTTGGACTTGTGAAAGAGCAAGAAAGTTGTTTTTAACACAGCTACTTCCTCTCCTGAGACTGAAGGGAATAATCTGTACTATTTGTGAATTTCTTGCCTTTTGTTTGTATTAGAGGACAGTTAAAAATGTTACATTGCTGAATTTATTGTTACAGTGGACAGTAGAGTGAAAATGGAAAACAAAGAGAGAATTGATGTTTTTTCTGTTGTTTAGTGCTAGTTCATTTTCAAGTGGCAAATAGGTATAAAGAGACCTGTTGTTTCCATTACTCTTCTTACTATGTTACTTAATTTTATAATATTATATCCCAAATGTATTGCTGAGGTTTCAAATGAGAAATTCTTTTCTGATTCAGTGAGTGGCATAAAGTACTTAAATCACCTCCTCATTATTGTAGTTCACAATCTGACAGACTGGTGATCTGCAAAATGTGGTTTCTTTAATGAAAGCAATGTTTTTAGTGAAAGCAAATGTTAGTCAACAGCTACTAAGAGTAATCCGGATGTAAAAAGTGACTTAAGAGGAAAAACACAGAATAGTCTATTTCTGTTTTGAAGTTTAAGTCCCATACACTCTGAGTTTAGGCCCAGTCTTATTTATTTATTTATTTATTTATTTATTTATTTTATTATTTTTATCTTTACCTTAGAAGCTCTGAGGTTGTAGAAAAAGCAGAACCCTCTGCGTGTGATTGACCCAGCCCTATCTTGTACTAGCTCTTGGCTACCAGCATCTTACTTTCAGTTTCTTCATTTAATTTAAAAAAAAAAAAAAAAAGGTGTGTATGTTGGGGGTGGGAGGGTAGGGTAGGCAATAAACTATTGATATAAGATTTAAATGAAATAATGTATATAAAATGATGAATGCAATGAAAGTAGTTCTCTTGCTCTGACTGGTGGTAAAAGTATTGATACACTGAACTAGAGTTGTAAGGGAAAATCTAAGGAATAAGGGGAAAAAAAATCAACCTTAAACTTATTTACATTCCTATATGCTATAGAAAAACCTGGAATGCTAGACAATAGACTCTTTCATCACTCTTTTGTTTTTTAATTTTCTTTTTAAGCATTGCAGATGATCATGAACTTAAAAGAAAGTTGAACTTCTTTTCTGAATAGATTTTTAATGTCAAGTAATTTGGCTTCAGATTATGTTTCCACAGAAATTACTGTTTTTAGTGAAGAGTTATTTATTAGCAGGATCATGGTGAAGGAATGGATTTCTGAGAAAGGGGCCTTATTTAAATTTAAAATTTTTTCTTTATGACAAAGCTATCACTGATAGGCTTCTAATAACTGCAGGGGGAACAATTTTTGAAACAATAAAGAACTCTTTTGCGTGAAAAGAAGTAGTTGACCTTTGTGGTTGCATGAAAGACATAAACATGCAGTAAGTTCCATGGAATTAACATCAAAATTTTATACATATGATTGTTAAATTTTCAGAAGTCTTTATCCCAAGGAGGACAGTAGGGTGGGAAGAGGGTTTGTTAATATTACTTAATGCCCTTCACAGATAATAGGGTGACTCTTGGTTTAGGATTATGAAAATGTATTATTTCTAAATTGGTTCATTTATTGTTTTGTTTTGTTTTGTTTTATTTTGTTTTGTAAGCTCCACACCCAGTGTGGGGCTTGAACCTCATAATCCTGAGATCACATGTTCTACCGACTGAGCCAGCCAGGTGCCCCTATGAATTGGTTCATTTAAATCACCTTGACTGGGGCGCCTGGTGGCTCAGTGGGTTAAAGCCTCTGCCTTAGGTCATGATCTCAGGGTCCTGGGATCGTCTGCTCAGCAGGGAGCCTGCTCCCTCCTCTCTCTCTGCCTGTCTCTCTGCCTACTTGTGATCTCTGTCTGTCAAATAAATAAATAAAATCTTTAATAAATAAATAAATAACCTTGACTTTTTTTTTTTTTTTCCAATCAAGAAGTCTGCCTTTTTCTTTTTGTTGCCCCTCTTAAGCTCAAAGATCTAGAAAGACACATTCTGATTTTTTTCTGGCTCTAACACGTTTAAGGTTCTAAGCCATTTTGGTAAGTCCAACAATAAATTCCTTATTTCTGTTACCACTTAATAATGGTGGGTGTCATGGTCAGTGTCCAGTCTTTCCTATTTTTCTGAGAAATTGTTTGGAGGAAAAGAACATTTATTAAGCATGTACTCTATGTGCTAGAAAATGTATTTTATGTACAGTGTACCACCTTTTAATCCTTGTGACAGCCCTCTGAGGTGGAGATTACTACGTTCACTTTACAAATAGTTCACGAAATCAAGAGGTAAAAAAATCTGTACGTAGCTAGCAGTTGACTTAAGATTCATAGCTGGAATGTAAACCCAGATCAGTTCCATTTCTTATGCTGCTTCTAGCTGTTACAGGATCAGAAATTACTTATTAACCTCTCAAAGAGAAATCAGAGAAAGATGTAAACAAAATCATCCTTTGTTGTTTTTTTGTTTCAAAAATATTGAAATCCTCTGTAGGCCAGATGCATCTTTGTCTTGAGTTTGAATATGATCCTTATCCTTAGATTATAGAAAGTTTTGCACAGTTTTTCTTTTGTTTAATTGTTAGATGTAATCGTAAGGGAATGAAGCCTCAAGATTCAATACTCTATTCCAGATGGTGTTAAAATTCTAAAATAGTACTTTTTTTTCCTTAATCTTGGAATTGAAAATATATGTTAGACTCCCCTTTTGAATTTTTCTGCCCTCCTCTCCTTTCCAGGCCATACCACTGGCCACCAGGGATGAAATCCAATTATCTCAAACCTAAGCATTTTGCATTAATAAGCCTAAAGTGGCATGAGAAGCTAGAATAAAGCTATTAAAATAGTACCAGGGAAGAAATTAAGAGAAACTAGTTCTTACTAAATTAGAGGATTATTCTCCTCCTAGCAGGATCTCGGGACCTTTGATCTGTCATCTTATCCTGTCATGCATAGTAAATGCATTGGATGATCTTGTTTTATTGTTTTTGGAATTGAGTCTACTTGATATTTAAATGAACACTTTTTTGCATGGTGTATTTACTTGAACAAAAAGTCCAAGGCACTCAGATGGTGTTTCTCAGCCATTGTACATGCTCGCAGAACTTAGTGGCATTAACAGCATTTAAAGGAGATAACACAATATAAAGTAAGAAGTATTATATATTATATATTATTGTTATGCTGTCACTGAAGACCTCTCACACCAGATAGAGCACCTTTTCCTCTCCCCGTTTTTTATTAATTATTTTTATTAACATATAATGTATTATTTGCCCCAGGGGTACAGGTCTGTGAATTGTCAGGCTTACACACTTAACAGCACTCACCATTTCACTTACCCTCCCCAATGTCCATAACCAAACCACCCTATCCATACCGCCCCCGCCCCAGCAACCCTCAGTTTGTTTTGTGAGATTAAGAGTCTCTTATGGTTTGTCTCCCTCCCGATCCCATCTTGTTTCATTTTTTCCTTCCCTACCCTCCAGAACCTCTACTCTGCCTCTCAGATTCCTCATATCAGAGAGATCATATGATAATTGTCTTTCTCTGATAGACTTATTTTGCTCAGCATAATACCCTCTAGTTCCATCCATGTCATTGCAAATGGCAAGATTTCATTTGTTTTGACAGCTGCATAGTATTCCATTGCATATATATACCACATCTTCTTCATCCATTCATCTGTTGATAGACATCTAGGTTCTTTCCGTAGTTTGGCTATTGTGGACATTGCTGCTATAAACATTTGGGTGCACATGTCCCTTCGGATCACTACATTTGTATCTTTAGGGTAAATACCCAGTAGTGCAGTTGCTGGGTCATAGGGTAGCTCTATTTTCAACTTTTTAAGGAACCTCCATGCTGTTTTCCAGAGTGGTTACACCTGTGTGCATTCCACCAACAGTGTAGGAGGGTTCCCCTTTCTCTGCATCTTCTCCAACATCTGTCATTTCCTGACTTATTAATTTAGCCATTCTAACTGGTATGAGGTGGTATCTCATTGTGATTTTGATTTGTATTTCCCTGATGCCGAGTGATGTGGAGCACTTTTTCATGTGTCTGTTGGCATCTGGATGTCTTCTTTGCAGAAATGCCTGTTCATGTCCTTTGTCCATTTCTTGATTGGATTATTTGTTCTTTGGGTGTTGAGTTTGATAACTTCTTTATAGATTTTGGATACTAGCCCTTTATCTGATACGTCATTTGCAAATATCTTCTCCCATTCTTTCAGTTGTCTTTTAGTTTTGTTGACTGTTTCCTTTGCTGTGCAAAAGCTTTTGATCTTGCTGAAGTCCCAATAGTTCATTTTTGCCCTTGCTTCCCTTGCCTTTGGTGATGTTTCTAGGAAGAAGTTGTTGCAGCTGAGGTCGAAGAGGTTGCTGCCTGTGCTCTCCTCAGGGATTTTGATGGATTCTCACATTGAGGTCTTTCATCCGTTTTGAGTCTATTTTTGTGTGTGGTGTAAGGAAATGGTCCAGTTTCATTTTTCTGCATGTGGCTGTCCAATTTTCCCAGCACCATTTGTTGAAGAGACTGTCTTTTTTCCATTGGACATTCTTTCCTGCTTTGTCGAAGATTAGTTGACCATAGAGTTGAGGGTCTATTTCTGGGCTCTCTGTTCTGTTCCATTGGTCTATGTGTCCGTTTTTGTACCCGTACCATACTGTCTTGATGATGACAGCTTTGTAATAGAGCTTGAAGTCTGGAATTGTGATGCCCCCAACTTTGGCTTTCTTTTTCAACATTCCTTTCGCTGTTCAGGGTCTTTTCTGGTTCCATATAAATTCTAGGGTTATTTGCTCCATTTCTTTGAAAAAAATGGATGGTATTTTGATAGGGATTGTTTTAAAAATGTAGATTGCTTTAGGTAGCATAGACATTTTCACAATATTTGTTCTTCCAATCCAGGAGCATGGAACGTTTTTCCCTTACTTTGTGTCGTCTTCAATTTCTTTCATGAGTACTTCATAGTTTTCTGAGTACAGATTCTTTGCCTCTTTGGTTAGGTTTAATCCTAGGTATCTTATGGTTTTGGGTGCAATTGTAAGTGGGATCGACTCCTTAATTTCTCTTTCTTCTGACTTGCTGTTGGTGTATAGAAATGCAACTGATTTCTGTGCATTGATTTTATATCCTGACACTTTACTGAATTCCTGTACAAGTTCTAGCAGATTTGGAGTAGAGTCTTTTGGGTTTTCCACATAAAGTATCGTATCATATCTGCAAAGAGTGATAGTTTAACTTCTTCTTTGCCAATTTGGATGCCTTTAATTTCTTTTTGTTGTCTGATTGCTGAGGCTAGGACTTCTAGTACTATGTTGAATAGCAGTGGTGATAGTGGACATCCCTGCAGTGTTCTGACCTTAGCGGAAAAGCTCTCAGTTTTTCCCCATTGAGAATGATACTCGCGGTGGGTTTTTCGTAGATGACTTTGATTATATTGAGGTATGAACCCTCTATCCCTACACTTTGAAGAGTTTTGGTCAAGAAATGATGCTGTACTTTGTCAAATACTTTTTCAGCATCTATTGAGAGTATCATGTGGTTTTTGTCCTTTCTTTTATTAATGTGTTGTATCACATTGATTGATTTGCATATATTGAACCAACCTTGCAGCCCTGGAATAAATCCCACTTGGTCATGGTGAATAATCCTGTTGGATTATTGTTGGACTGTTGGCTGTTGGCCCTATTGGCTAGTATTTTGGTGAGAATTTTTGCATCTGTGTTCATCAAGGATATTGGTCTATAGTTCTCTTTTTTGATGGGATCTTTGGTTTTGGGATCAAGGTAATGCTGGCCTCATAAAAGAAGTTTGGAAGTTTTCATTCCATTTCTATTTTTTGGAACAGTTTCAGGAGAATAGGAATTAATAATTCTTTAAATGTTTGGTAGAATTCCCCTGGGAAGCCATCTGGCCTTGGACTGTTCTGTTTTGATATAGTTATCTTTTGAGAGAGAACTTAGAACTTATTTTGGAATAAATCTACTGATGCTTAGGTAAAAATGCTTGCCTTCTTTATTTGTTTTCTTTAACTGAACTAAGCTTCTTTTTTTTTTTTTTTTTGAAGCTATTGTTGATGGCATCCCCATTTAAAAATTTTTTCTTCCATGTTTACACTTCTATTTTCTTTGGCCCAACATATCACCTTATATGTTAACTTTGATTTCCTCAGAGTATTAATATATGATGATACTAATCAGTACTTTCATACCAAAAGAGCAGTGCTTTTGGTAGAACTGGTTTTCTCGTCAAGATTCTAAGATTGGGGTGCCTGGGTGGCTCCTGCCTTCAGCTCAGGTCATGATCCCGGGGTCCTGGGTTTGAGCCCCACATCTAGCTCCCTGCTCAGTGAGGAGCCTGCTTCTCCCTCTCCACAACCCCCTGCTTGTGTTCTCTATTGCTGTCTCTCTCTCTCTCTCTCAAATAAATAAAATCTTAAAAAAAAAAAAAAGACTGTAAATTTGACAGACTTAGTGTAGTTAAAAGATTTCTGATCACTCCTTAATTTGGAAGGTTCTTATTATAACTGCTGGCCATAAAAGACTTAGTATGGCACTGACCTCTAAGTGGGAAAGATATTTAAGCAGTAATTAAAAGATCACCCGAACTAGTTAATAATTTTGCATGTGCATGTATATGATAACTTGTGTATAATTGTACTATTTCAGTATTCTATGAAAGATCAGTTTTAAAATGTTTGATCTGATAAAAGTTATTAAATTGGAAGCAAAACGATTAGGAATGTTAAATGAAACAAGAATTCAGAATACTGATGCACCTGTCAGTTGGTGGCTCAGTCATACTGGTGGCTCAGTCAGTTAAGTGTGTGCCTTCAGCTCAGATCATGATCCTAGGAGGTCTGAGATCAAGCCCTGCATGGGGCTCCTTGCTCAGCAGGGATCCTGCTTCTCCCTCTCCCTCAGCCTGCTGCTCCCCCTGCTTGTTGCTCCCCCTGCTTGTGCTCTCTTTCTGTCTCTGTCAAATAAATAAAATCTTTTTTAAAAAGTCCAGAATACTGATAATTGTTGAAGCTTGGGTGATAGTTTTAAAGCTACTGATTTAATATTCTCTGTATTTTTGTATATGATTTAAAAATATTCTTAAAGTTAAATTAAAAACTAGATAGGGGGTTTCCTGACTGGCTCAGCTGGTAGAGTCTGCCAGTTTTGATCTTAGGGTTGTGAGTTCGAGCCCCATGTTGGAAGTGGAGCCTCCTTTGAAAACAACACAGTTCCATAGAGGAAACTGACAAAACGCCAATGAAGTGATTTATTTTTACTTATTTTTACTTTTTAAAGATTTTATTTATTTGACAGAGAGAGAGACACAGTGAGAGAGGGAACACAAACAAGGGAGTGGAAGAGGGAGAAGCAGGCTTCCCGCTGAGCAGAGAGCCTGATGCAGGGCTCCATCCCAGGACCCTGGGATCATGACCTGAGCTGAAGGCAGATGCTTAACGACTGAGCCACCCAGGCGCCCCTGATGTGATTTTTTTAAAAAAAGACATTTAGATCTAAAGATTTTTTATTCTTCATTTTTATTTGACTTATAATCTTTATTTTCATGTATTCTTAACTGCTTTTTCTTAAACTTAAGGATTTCATACACTAACAAGCTCAGAAAACGAAGGACTGTTTCTACAAACCAAGTATGCTTTTGAAGTGGTCTGTGTTAGGAAAGAATTTTAAAAGAAATAGTACTCCACTGCATTATATTAGTTGTGGATAAAAGCTTTTTATATTAGCTGAGATAAATATCCTCAAGACTATCATTTTTAGATACATATTTATATTTTATATATATTATTTATATCAAGATATATATTACTTTTAGGCATCCCTATTATACATATATGGGTCTACACTTAATTTCCAGCTCTGATTCCATTTATGTCATTTCAGTTTCCCATTTAGGGTTTTCACTGATTTTAAATTCATCTCTCTGAATTGCAATAATACGTGGTTGGTTCTTCGATCATTAGAAAATTTAAAAGGTTGCTTAATAAAATCCAGTTCCATCTCCTCCATTACAAGGTGATAGAAATAATCACTTGTCAGTGTTTCTGATCTTTCAAATGTAAACCAGGTTGTTTTTTGGAATAAGTGTCATGTATTAGTTACATCAGGAAAGTTACTGAAATCTCATTTTTTAAAAAAATATTGCCTGCTATTTTCAACAAGGATGAAGTTGTTTTAAGAGTCTTAATGTTGGGGTTACCTGGTTGGCTCAGTGGGTTAAAGCCTCTGCCTTCCGCTCAGGTCATAATCTCAGGGTCCTGGGATTGAGCCCCACATTGGCTTCTGTGCTCAGCAGGAAGCCTGCTTCCTCCTCTCTCTGTCTCTGACTGCCTCTCTGCCTACTTGTGATCTCTGTCAAATAAATAAATAAAATCTTAAAAAAAAAAAAGTCTTAACGTCAACTACAATGGAATTAAATTTTTTTTTAATTAAAAAATTTAAAGGGTCCCTGGGTGGCTGAGTCGGTTAAGCATCCAACTCTTGATTATGGCTCAGGTCATGATCTCAGAGTCATGAGATTGAGTCCCTTGATGGGCTCAGCATGGAGTCTCCTGGAGATTCTCTCTCCCTCTGCCCCTCCCCCTGTGCATTCTCTCTCTCTCAAATAATAAATCTTAAAAAAAATTTTTTTTTAATTTAAAAAGAGTCTTAACATAATAGTTATTTTTGATCCATCATCTCTTTTCTATGTATATGCTCTCTGAATGTTTGCTTTATCCTGGGGTTAATGGTCACTGAGAAAAGGACAAAATGATAATGGAGTCAAGCTGTAGCGAACCACATTAAGTGACTACATAAAGATTCTTTTATTTTCCCAAGTTTTTTTTATCTACCCTCTCAATTTTTCTTTGAGATGAATAGAATAACAGGATTATCTAGGATACTTTGTGGTTATTGAAGAATGAATTTACTTCCATCTGGATTTACAATTCAGTAAGTACCTAAATTCTGTTTACTTCAAGACGCTGAGGAGGCTAGTCAAAACATTTCAATTAGGTGGGAAAACCTATGTGGAAGTATATGACCTAAGTAAGGTCTATGCTAGACTTTGCCCACTGGTGGCTCATGGACCCCTTTCAGACCACAGACTATAGTTGGGTTAAATAGAGTTTGTTGGTTTTTAAATCGAGTCAGTCAGTAGTTAAAAATTGAGAGCTGTAAGTAAAAATTTAGGCTGGCTGTTATCACACAATTGCCAACATTTGGCTCTAGTTCCCATAGGGTAGCTGAGTATGAGTAGCAAAATAGCTACTTCCCCCTTTAAGTAAGACAAGTGCCAATGAGTAGCCCATTTTGCATGATAATTGAACACTGATGGAGATGTTTGGAACATATTACTGAATCCGAGTCTCAGAGAGTCTGTCAGGTCAAGTTTAAATAAGGTACCTTGAGATAGTGGCTATGAAAAGGAACTATCTGTTTAAGGTTGAATAAATCATACATAATTGGTTTTTTTTTTTAAGATTTTATTTATTTATTTGACAGAGAGAGATCACAAGTAGGCAGAGAGGCAGGCAGAGAGAGGAGGAAGCAGGCTCCCTGCCAAGCAGAGAGCCCGATGCGGGACTCAATCCCAGGACCCTGAGATCATGACCTGAGCCAAAGGCAGAGGCTTTAATCCACTGAGCCATCCAGGCACCCCATTTTTTGGCTTTTTTTGTTTTTGTTTTTTTGTTTTAAGTATTTTATTCATTTATTTGACAGAGAGACAGAGATCACAAGCAGGCAGAGAGGCAGGCAAGGGAGGTGGGGGGAAGCAGGCTCTCCGCCAAGAGAAAGCCCAATGCGGGGCTCAATCCCAGGACGCTGAGATGGTGACCTGAGCCGAGGGCAGAGGCTTTAACCCAATGAGTCACCCAGGCACCCCAATCATACATAGTTTTTAAGAAGACTTCCTGGGCTGCGTTAATTGGCCCCTTTTTTGTCACTCTGTATCTCCCTAGTCACATTATGGAGTTGATCTTCTTAAATTTATTATAAATACCTAATCATATATCCCTGTAGTAAGCTTTTAGCTCTGTCAAGCCGTTGACCATGGGTTGTTTTTTGTTCTTAGCATCTAGTACCTGGTACACGGTAGGCATCCAAATGTTTGTTCCATTACTGTAACTTCAGTACAGGCGTTTTGTTTTAGTAAAAGCATTTGAGTGTGATGATCTGTTCTTATTTTGGTGAAAGAAATTACATAATAGCTCTTTCAGTTTTAAAATTACAAGCACCTCCTTTGGTTAAAGAGGATTTTTATTATTTTTTATTTTTTTATTTTTTTAAAGATTTTATTTATTTATTTGACAGAGAGAGAGATCACAAGTAGGCAGAGAGGCAGGCAGAGAGAGAGGAGGAAGCAGGCTCCCTGCGGAGCAGAGAGCCCGATGCGGGGCTCGATCCCAGGACCCTGAGATTGTGACCTGAGCTGAAGGCAGCGGCTGAATCCACTGAGCCACCCAGGCGCCCCTAAAGAGGATTTTTAAAGTTACTGTCTCAATTTTTCAGTTTTTCTACTTTAAATTGAAAACCATACTTTCTGAATGAAAACTACATTTATTGTGGTGAGCACTGCGTAATGTATCTGTTGTGCACCTGACACTAATATAACATTGTATGCTTTTTCGTTTTATTTTAAAATAATTTTTGAACAAATCCCTTGCTTACCATTTAATTTTACTTTTGCAGTGAATTAAAGTTGGCAGTCTTCCAAATTCCACTTATTTGTTTACATTCTTTAACCATTTGGGAGTTGGTTTTATTTTATATTACTCAAAGTGTTGCATGGCATCTAGCTTTTGTATTTTAAGTAAATTAAGATCATTTTTAGCAATTTTCAGAATCTTTTTAGGATCATTAGTGATCTCTTGGATTAGAGATAGAAGTTTTTACTATGTCTGTATTATTGTGTTAGGGTTTTCAAATAGTTTTGAAAAGTGAGAAAAGCCCTCTGTTGTTTATATGAGAATTGAAAAGGTTTTATTTTAAAATCTTAATGAAAATGTGAATCAATTTGCCTTTTCTAGTTACAGTCTTATAGAACCAACATTGCATAACCTTAAATAGAGAATGTTGATGTTAATCACATGCACAGCATAAAAGCAAGTAACTATTCTTGGGTGGTTGGTTTGGATATTTGTTTTTCATAGTGATTGGTGGTGGTGGTTTTGCATAGTTGTAATGTTTTAGGACTTTTAGACATTATATTTGGTCATTCTTGCTCTTTTATTTATTTAGTACCACCTTCCTTTCACAAAAAAAGTTGGAGGAGTCAAACATGTGTTTTTAAAAGCCTAAATGTCTCTAGGGAAAGTGACTCCCTATAAAGTTAAACATAATGCATATCTTAAAAGTGTCAATATCTTCTATGTATCTTCAAGTCTGTTATTTTACTAGACTAGATAGTTTCTCTAACTTTATGAAAGTAGAATAGTAAGACCCTGCTTACTGAGGGCAAATTCCACTGATAGAATCAAAATAAGTTTTCCTTCTATTCCACATTTAGACATCTGGTTAGATTTTTAGCAGTGTAAATTTGGTTCTTGTCTGTATCAAGATGACAAATTTAGGTGTTGGAAGGGTAGAAAAGTAGGTAGTTAGGTACAAGTAGACTTACTTTAAATGGGTACTTAACAGCAAGATTTAGACTGCTCTGGTTTATTCTCGTATCTGTATTTAGCCTGTTTCCCTTATTGTAGTTCAATTTTAAATATTGTTTACCAGCTGCATTCAGTTTCTGTCATATAAACCTGAAATGTGCTAGAGAAAATACACTTAAAAAAGATGAATTTATTTTTCTGTTTATCTTTTAATTTAAGAGTTCAGGATTAGACTTGGCTTATATTCCATGCTGAGTGTCAGAAAATTTAAATAATGCACAATACTTAGGCTAATCTTCAATACCCTTGTTTTGTTATGGCCATTTAGACTAATAGTGATGGTCAGAGGCTTCTAAATAGGAGGGCAGTAACTCCTGTAAATACCAATATCCAAATGGTGTCTCTCTGTTCCAGCCCATCGCAACAGTTTTAAAACCAGTTTTTGTTTTTGTTTTTGTTTTGTTTTGTTGCTTTGTTTTGTTTTTTTAACAGGAGAGCCAGTGTAACTCCTTCAAGACTGGAGTGACACTCTACATCTGCATCTGCCTCATGTGAGTTCTCATTTTGGCAGCAGCACTCTGCTAGGCTGGAACCTCTGTAGAGGTTTGCCCTTCCTTTTTCTAAAATCTATAAACTACTATACACAGTGTGTCTTGGTGGCAAAGGTAACAAGTGCATGAGAATTTTAGACTTCCCTGCAGAATGATTTTGGCTCATTTCAAAGAGACGGTCTCCTCTAACTTAGGTTCTATCTTGTGTGAACAACATTTCTCAAAACAGAGCCTGTAACTGTCATCCCCACAACACATAGTTGATATTTTTTGGAGAACTGTTTTTTCCTTACAGATTATGGAGTAAAGAATATCTTTAAATGCTCTCAGTAGCTTCAGCTTTCAAAGCTTTGGTTGTTCTCTTTATAGTCTAGTTATGTAACCTGAGAACACCGTGTGCTGCTCTGATCGCTGAAGCACTTCTCTTTTTTGGACTCTGGCCCTTGAAATAACTTCTTCCTTTGTCTTTGAACATTGGGTAAATTAGGTTAGGTCTGAGGACTTTCTTGAAGAAGAAATAAGCAGTGAATGTGTGAGGTTATGTTTGCTCTGAATCTTTTGGTTGCGTTTTGGGAAGCCAGTTGTAAGAATTGAGCTTGAAGTTACGCATCATTTACTCACCAGTTTTGCAAGAGAAATTGGACTTAGAGCCTTTGCAGCTGTGGAGAGGTGTAGAGCTCTGCAGTTAGAGGTGATGCATATGGTTGCCCAGAGGTATCAAGGCTGACTTTGAAGGGCTTGGTAATTTAAAAAAAAGAATTTTACTTTTATTTATTTATTTTTCAAGGAATGGCGATACTTTTTAGGCTTTGGGACTAGTCATTTTTGCTACCAGGTCAGAACGAAGTGTGATTAGTCAGTTCATTCCCAAGGGACACTTAGAACAAAACATCTAAACTTGTGATCTGTGCAGCTACAGTTGCGCTTCTCCAGCTTGGTTGTACTGTAGCGGATGATGTAATGACCTGGGAATTCCTGTTACTGAAATGATTATCCAGGAAGCTGTGAGAAAATGTCAATAGCTTGTAGGTCTTACTGATTAATAGAGAGCTTAGTGAAATAGATAGTGTTGTCAAAGTGGAACTTGAACTCTCTTTGCTAAATCCATTTCCACCTGTGACTAGAGCAGTTTATTTTGGACTAGGTGAAAGAAATTGGAGGGAGGGTAGTGTATTTCAACACCTAGGCATAAGTTTTGATGGCCGAAGTAATCTAGAAATTGATTTTTAACAGTGGGAGTATATCCGTCTGCAGAGTTTTGGGTGAGACTCAGGGAGACCTAAATTCTGGTTTAAGTTTACATTTGTACTTGCTATGTAACTTCAGGTCAGCAAATGGGGAAAATACATTGTATTTCTGGAAAGTACCCTAAATTCATTGGGTAAAAGGAAGTTTAAAGTATTTATTTCTGTAGGTAGAATGACAAGAAAGTCACCTTAGTTGAATGCTTGGGAAGTTCTGTCCTGGAATAAAGATAAATGTGGCAAGTGTGTAGTGCTTCGTTTTCCGCTGTTTCAGGGTTTGTGCTGGCAAAATGGGATTTGAGATATCTACCCCCCTCCTATTTTATTTTTCTTCACTAAAAATTCTGAAAAAATAGATTTGGGTTTCAGTTCAGAATTTAATCACCATTACTCCATCATTATAATAACCTGATCTCTAACCAGGGAAAATGGCTCATTTCGGGGTGAGCTTGGGTGGGGGGGTGATTAAGGTTTGTTTGTTTTTGACTCCCATTTTTAAGGTGTAAACAGCAAATTATTCTTCTGAAAAAATTAATAATTGAAAACATTTTGTATGGGCCAAATCCTATAAGAATGAATGTCAGTGGGTTAGACAAATTGCTTAACGGTACTGGGATTTTGTTTCATTAAATATTGTTTGAAGTAAGTGGGGCTTTGTTAGTTAGGACTGAGAAAGTTTTTGTTTAATGCAAATTTGTTAAAAGAGATTTACTCTCAGTTGGAGAGGAAGCACAGTGTTGGGTGAGAGAGATTATTTTATATTCTCAGGATAACTCGGATTGACATCAGCCAGTACTACTTTCCTGGTTTTATTATAATACACCAGCTCTTACTCTTTTAGTATGTGTGAATATATAAGCACTTCCTTTACCACAGCGTATATCATTTAGATTTAAGAATTCCACGCTCATGGATTCCAAAAAAATTTTTTTTTTTTTTGGTTGGTGTTGTTTTGTTTTGTTTTCTTGTGGGAGAGGGTAATAATGGGGATGGAAATGAACAGAGAAAATAAATAGCCAGTTTTGAGAATATTAGTATTAGCATTAGCATTAAATTATTTTTACCCCTGAGATGATAAAAGAAATGACAGCTGTTTTTGGCATTGTTCTGAGGAGATGAAACTCAGGGGCCTCCTTCTCCTAAAGGGCCTTAAAAACTTTAGGCTTTTTAAATATGACACATGTTTAGTTTATTAAAAGATTTTAAAGGCCCATCCTGCTTTTTATTTTTTCTAACACTTCAGCTTTATTTAATAATAACAGATATATACAGTAATGTGTTACAAGTTATAGAAGTACAGAAGGTAAAAGAAAGTGTACTTCCTTCCCTATCTCTTAGCTACTCGGGTCCCTTCTGTGGAGGTGACCTTTATTACTGGTTTCTTTTATGTATTTCTGTTTATGTATTCCGGAAATATTCTAAAAGATTGCTTTTGGCAAGGAAAAGTTGAATAGTACTCATTAAGATATTAGCTCTAATTTGGGTCAACAGACTAATTGCAATGAAAAATCAGTTAGAGCCATAGGGTGTTTATTAATTGTGGATGGAAGAACAATAATAACAACAACAAGTGCATTATTGTGAGATAAAAATGAATGGATTTTTTTTTTTTTACCTCATTTGGCATTTAGCGAGATTGAAGGTCTTTTTATTTTTCTTTTTAATACAGCTTACTCACTCCTAGAGACTGATCAGAAGAGACCTAAATATTGCATTTGGAGGAGACCTATTTAAAGGAGCAACATTTCCTTTATGCTGAACTGCAATGATGATTCTAAAAAGTTTTCTCATTGTAGGAGATTTCAGAGATTATAATAGTAGAGAGAAACCCCCATATTCAAAAATCCATTTTATTTCACCTGTAACAAACTCAGTAGGCTTCTTTGGCAGATAAATATAAATATATATATATATATATATATATATATTTATACACACACACACATACACTTGCATATATCCATCCTTCCATAATCACATCTCATAAAATGAGTCCTAATTCTTTTTTAATGTGTATTTCCAGTTTTATTGAGAAATAATTGATATGTATCACTGTATAAGTCATACAAAAAAAAATAAGGCATACAGCATGATGGTTTGATTTACATATATTGGGGAATAATTACCGTAATAGCTTCAGCTAACATCCATCTTATGATATAGATAAAATGAAAAGAAAGAATAAAGGGAAAATTTTTTTTTCTCCTTGTAATGAGAACTCTTAGGATTTACTCTCTTAACCACATTCCTGTATATCATACAGTGAGTGGTGTTAGCTGAAGTCCTCATGTTGTCCATTACATCCCTAGTACTTACTTATTATAACTGGAAGTTTGTACCTTTTGATCACCTTCCTCCAGTTCTCCCTCCCTCTGTGCCCAGTCATAATTCTTTAATATCTAATTCCCAGTCCCCATTCAGATTTTCCTAATTGTCCCAGACGTGTTGTTTTATGGTTGGTATTGCAACAATAACTTAAAATTCAATTTTGATGGCTTTATATTATTGTTAGCACTGATAAGAAAAGAAGTTAATCCTGATAAATAGAATTATATGCTGATTAGAGAAGGAGTTTAAAGCAACTACCAAGCCAAATAGGGATTGCAAAAATAGACTGGTTTTTTTTTTTAAGCTTTTTTGAAGAATTCCTACACCAGTTGTACACATCAGTGAAACCTTCAACGTATATAGACCTCTCTACCTGGTTAATATCACAGCTGTGCATATTAGTTCCTTTTTCTTCCTTTAGATTGTGGGCATGAAAGAACAGATAAAGGGGAAAACATTAAGTTTCCTAAGAAATGAAAGAATTATTCTGAAATGTCTGGTAATTCGTCTTGTTGCTCTTCCTCCTATGAAAATAGTCTGTTTTCACAGACCAGCAGTTGAGTTCTGTGGCTTTTTGGGGCAGTACAAAGCATGGAGTTTGAGGGAGAAGAAAATGGCATATTTAGGAAGAGGGAGGAGCTGGGAAAGAGTAGAAATTCACTCATTTGCCCTTTGTTTTCATTGACTATTATTATAATGAGAACCTCTTCTTTGTACAGTGTACAAGTCCCCGGAATATGAGTCCCTTGGCTTTGAGCTTACTGTGGAAAGATTAGTTTCTATTGGCTACCCTCAGGAACTGCTCAGCTTTGCTTATGATTCTACATTCCCTACCAGGTAATTTTTCAAGGTTTTTGTTTGGATTAAAATCCTTCCTTCTGTCCCCCAGATTAATAATTCCAAATGCATCTCTGACCATGCCCACCTTCAAAGAAAAGAACCAAAAAAGATTCTTTGACTTGTTTCTAGTTGTGTTTTTTTTTGGTTGATGTTGATTCTAAAATTACCATGGACTTTGCTTGTGCATCGTATCTTTTGTGTTCTTGAATTGAGCTTAGTTTATTGTTACTGAAGATCTATTTATGGGAAAGGAGAAAGATGATTAAAACTTATGGGCAGTCATCACAGATACTCCTACCTTTTGCTCTTGGAGAGCACTTACATGCTTTATTATAATACACTTCACTTGGTCATCAGGAGCCTTGGCAGTTTGTGTTTTTGGATTTGATAGGGAAGATTTAAGATTAAGAAAGATGGTGTTTGAGATCCCATCATGTATGTCCTACACATAACATCTATTAGAAGGAAATATAAAGCCAGCTCATTTGTCCAAGCAAATTAAAAGACTCTTTTAGAATGGAACCACTCTATTCATGAACCACTGTTCAACCTTGTTTAAGCTCTTATTCCTTATACAGAAAACACTTGTGATTATTTGGACAGAGTAAATATTTTTTAGTTGCTCTTGGTTTAGTTTATAAGAATTTATTTATTCACTTCAGCCTCCGGGAATATATTGTTTTGGGGACATGGTTGAGTTGTCATAAAGCTTGCATAAGATGACCTTGGTTTATAATGATTGAGTAATAACACTACATAAGATTATTGCCTGTATTATTTATTATTTTTGGATTACTGATGACGTCTTCATTTTCACATAGGGGACTTGTTTTTGACACACTATATGGAAATCTTTTGAAAGTTGATGCCTATGGAAACCTTTTGGTCTGTGCACATGGATTTAACTTCATAAGAGGGTGAGTATAGAGAACCTTTAGCCTCTTTCTAGTGTTTTTGTAGTGAACCAATATGAAGATCACCTTGTCTCCCTATATGTAATATACTTTCCTGTTCCCTCATCATTAAAGAACAATTCTTTGCATAAGGATACTTAACATTTATTTGTCAGGCAGCTAGGACCCAAACTGACTTATAAATATAGTTAGCGTTGCATTTTGTGTAACTTAAGTGGTTTCTAAATATACAGCATTCGACAAAGCTAATCTTGAAATTTGCCCAAAAAGAACTGTAGTGGCTTTGACTTATTTGAAATTCTAAGATTTTTATTTTCTCCTTTTTAATACAGTTCTCAGGTAGCTGCTCAGAAGAGGTATGTATATAAAAGTGCTTTGAAAAATTTAAAACTACAACAGCATAAATGACTAAGATTTTTAATAGCTAATATATTATTTTTTAATCTGATGAGTAGCTTCAGATATTTGGTCACGTGATTAAAATTTTTGAAAGCATGGGTTAAAAATTAGGGTGATAATATTTAAACAAGTAAGAGTAAGCTTTATTTTAATAACCAGTATATTTCCACTATTCTCACTAATTTGGACTCCCCACCCTAGTAAACAGCAGATAAAATTTAGTGTCTACTGTTCTGGCGAAACATCCCAGTGTTTTCTTTAAAAATTACAATACCAGGGGCGCCTGGGTGGCTCAGTGGGTTAAAGCCTCTGCCTTCGGCTCAGGTCATGATCCCAGGGTCCTGGGATCGAGCCCTGCATCGGGCTCTCTGCTCAGCAGGAAGCCTGCCTCCCCCTCTCTCTGTGCCTGCCTCTCTGCCTACTTGTGATTTCTGTCTGTCAAATAAATAAAATCTTAAAAAAAAAAAATTACAATACCATAGTTTGTCAGTCTCTGTCACTGTGGCTTGACAATTGTACGTTTTCTCCACTATTATCCTACCTAATTTACTACTGACACTATAATAGGGACGGAGCAACTCTTAAAACCATAACAGATTATGTGTCAGTCTCTCATAACTCTTCTATGTGTTATTCTCAAAGGTAAAGTAGTAAAAACCACAGGGTCCGCATTGAAATTTTTAAAGAGACAATATCTTTTTGGTAAATACTTTTTTGTGACTGTATCAGAGTATCCTTTAAATCTGAGGTCACAGCAATGCCCTATTTGGAAGTGAAGCATCTGATATAAGACTTTCCAGCTTGAAGATTTCCGAGTATACATAGTAAGAACAGTGTGAAGTAAACCCCCCACCTTGACACATTGGTAAGCCAGTGATTATATCTGCCTTTCTTTCTTTTTATTTATTTATTTTTTAAAGATTTAATTTATTTATTTGACAGAGAGATCACAAGTAGGCAGAGAGGGGGGAAGCAGGCTCCCTGCTGAGCAGAGCCCAATGTGGGGCTCGATCCCAGGACGCTGGGAACATGACCTGAGCTGAAGGCAGAGCCTTAACCCACTGAGCCACCCAGGCACCCCTCTGCCTTTTTTTCACTGTTCCTCTCATGAGGGGTTTGTTCAAGATTCACGAATATCAGGAGACAGGATTTAGAATGTGAAACTATTGCAAATAATGCTAGCAAGCTAGGCTATTTTATATGTGGATATTGTACCATAATTCAAAATTTCAATGAAGATAAACCGAGGTTGTATTTATTAATGTCTGAAAAGGGGTTTTTGTGTTGCGGGGAGGGGTAGTTTGAGAAGAAAAGGAAGGGAAGTTCTATCAGTTTGTATTGCAGTTAGATTTACTAACTCAGGATCCACAGACCTTCTTTGTTTCCTCAAGTAAACCGATAAAGTTTCCAAATAGTTCCTTTGGAAGTACATTTAGTAGAGTTTCAAGAATCAGTCATTTATGGGTAATGCAGAATCATTCAAACAACACGCACTGTACTGTCTTCAGAGTCAAAAGGAAAAGCCTGTGGAAAAGGAGAGGTTGAGGATGGAGGGAGAAGGAAAGTGAGCTATGAAGCCTGGTAGACAAGGCTGGAAGGGAGGTTAGGGCTGCATGAGGCATAATCTTACCTGCCTTGCCAATGAGTTGGGGCCTCTTTTTTGGACAAGGCAAAGGCCTTTAAAGTTTTAGAGTAGGATAATACTGAGATCAAATCTTTATTTTGCAAATCATAGAAAGTTAGCAGCACTCTGTACTGTCACTATTTTCCTCCATCTTCCAAGTCTAGCATTCCTTCCTTCTTTATTTTAAATATATGCTAGCCGGACTTGACACTTAATTTAAACAAAATGTAATTGCTAGCTATATTTATAAGTCAGTTTGGGTTCTAATAAATAACTGTTAACTATCCTTATGTAAAGGATTTACTCTCACAGTGGAGGGAATAGTAAAGTATATCCAAGGAGACAGTGTCATCTTAATAAACCTGACTGAGGAAAGCATATCATTACTATTCCCTCCACCTTAATTTTCATTACAGAAAATCTTAGAAGGCTAGAAAATGAGATATTCTACTAAGTTATTCTGTATTGGGAACTCTTATTTCAGAAGGGTGACTAAGCCAGGGAGTTAATATGATTTTATATTCGTAACTAGAGTTTATGCCACGGGTAGTTAACAGACCCAAGTAGGAATTTACCCACATTATTCTGATAGGAACTTTAAAGTTGATGACCTTTATTTAGATTAGTTATCTCTACATATTCACTGTGAGAAATGTGCATTTTAAAAATATTTTATTTTTAAGCACACTCTACACCCAACATGGGACTCGAACTCAAAACCCCATGATCCAGAGTCGTACACACACTGAACCAGCCAGGTGCCCTGAGAATTGTGCCTTTTTAAATTTTAGTTTTTCTGTTTCTGGGGTTCTTTGTACTGTTTTTGTTTATTAATCTATCCCCTTCCTCTTCTTAGAGTGTTTCATTTTATTCTCCAAGGTTCTTGGGCATCTCTTAAGAACTTTTTTCTGTTTTGCTCCTTAATGTTCTCTATGGATCTATTCTGTCTTTCCCCCCCACCTCTGCACTGTAAGTGGCCTCATCTACTGTAACAGTCTTCATGACTTCATCTGTTACCTGTGTGTAGGTGACCCCAGTTCTCTCTGAAGTCTGAATCTCTGTTTTAAGTTCTTGACCTTTATTACTAATTGCCTACAAAAATCTATTTACTTTGAACTTAATGTATCCAAAGTAGAATTCCTCTTACATCTACTTCTTACCCAGTTTTCATAATTCTCTTAAGGGCACCACCACCCTCTCAGAGGCACCTTCCTATGAGCATCATCATCTTTGACTCTGTGTCACTCATCTGCCACAGCCAGTTGCCTGGTCTCATTGATTTACCTTGGCAGTCTCTCACGATTAATGCTTCCCTTTAAGCATTAATGTGCTACCACTCTAGGACAGAACCCAGTGCTCTCATCTGGACAATTGCAGTAACCACTTAACTGATTTCCCAGTACTTTGTGTCAGTTAGCTTTCGGTGCATAGTAAATTACTTCAAAACTTAGTGGCTTAAAACAGTACCCATTTTATTTAGCTCAAAAATCTGAGAGTCATCTGGGCAGTTCTGGGGCTGCTCTTCTGGTCTGACGCCGTCTCACTCACATGTCTGGCATTTGGCAGCCTGTGGCTGGAGTGCCTCATTTCTGTGTGTAGTGTTTTATCTTCCAGAAGGTTATACCGCTCATTCACTCAGTAGTCTCAGAGGTGCAAGGACAGCAAGAGGAGGCAAACCCGAATATGCAGGTGTTTTCCAAGCCTCTGCTTGGATCCCTGTTGCTGCTACTCAAGCCTGTATTTGAGGATGGAGAAATAGACCGAGCCTCTTAATCAGAGGAACTGCAAAGTGAGACATTACAATGCATAGGAAGAATTTGTAGCCACTTCTGCAGTGTAATCACATTTCTTTCTACTTTTTATCCTAAAATTATTACTAGTTGAATATTTTTATAATTCTGCTCTGATAGTTTTATCTCTCTGCTTAAAAACTGTCCATGGCAAAAACCAACCAAACATAGACCAAAATACCCAAAAAAACCCCAAAGCCTATCAGTGGCATTCTGTTGCCCCTGAATGAAAAATAACAATAGCATGATCTGCCTCAATTCATCTTTCTAGTTTTATTTTCCTCTGCTCCCCTCTTTCTTCTCCAGCTGGACTAGTTTTTGAATTGGTCTACCGAGCCTTTAAGGACCAGCTCCTGTTGCCACCTTTTTCATGAATCCTTCCTAGACTTTCCTCTCCTTATTCCCACATTCACTTTTTTCCTACCCCGTTAGTTGAAATGGTCACGTCTTCCTCCATTTTCTCATAGCTCTCTGCACCTTTCTTGTGGGAGCTGTGATTTTTTTACCTGGTGATAACTGTGTATGTGATTCACCTCCCTTACCAGACTGAGAACTTAAAGGGCTGGAACTCGAGCTACTCGTATATAGTATTTAGAACCCTTCCTTGAATATAGCCACCAACATATTTGAATGACGTTTTGAATGTTGCATATTTCTCAGAGCTATTAACAATGTTCATTTCTTGAATGTTTTTCTTGAATGTTAATTTAAAGTTTTTTTCTTTCAGACCAGAAACTAGAGAGCAGTATCCAAACAAATTTATCCAACGAGATGACACTGAAAGATTTTACATTCTGAACACACTTTTCAATCTACCAGGTAGACTCATTCCCTGTGCCTATGTATTACCGATGCTTTCCCTTCTTTTCGTGATCATTTGTCTTTGTCCAAGGGAGACAATGAGATCACTTCAAATTATCTCACTTACAGCTTATGAATATCTATTCTTCATTTTTCAGAGACCTACCTGTTGGCCTGCCTTGTAGATTTTTTTACTAATTGTCCTAGATATACCAGGTATGTATATGGTATAACTTTATTTTTCCGATTGATTTTTTGAAATTAATATACAGGGTTTTAGAGAACTGGCCATTGTAGGTCTTTTCTGCTTTTCTGAAGTGAATTTAGTGCTAGTGAGAGATGCCACATTGCCAGCCCGAGAGATGGGACAGCGGCAGCAGCTCCATGCAGGCTCTCAGCTCCCACACGGCCGCTCTCCTTGCCAGTGTGCTGCAGCCATGTTTGGAAGGGACCACTTCTGATTGGCTTCTCCTGGGAATGAAGACGGCCAGCAGAGGTGCTAATTGTGACAACTGAGTGGGAGGTTTGTGTGATGATTATCTGTCCAAGCAGAATTACACTGAAACCCCCAACTCATTTCACAGCAGCAGCCCAGGAGCCATTCAGGGGTGGTAATTTAGTTTTATTTCCAGGCCCAGTGAGATATGATTGAGGAGTGAATATGGTTTATCCTCCTTGAAGTAAAATTGTGTTTAAGTCTGGAACAAGTTATCCTCTCCTTTTTTAGGGGAATTATGTAACTCCTGCTAAAGGTTCAGCCATGTGTCAGAGTTTGCTAACTTCTTATCCTGTCCAGGCCTTATCTACTTTAAGGCACTAAATCTGGTGGAGCACTAAGTCACAGAGTTAAATAGAAAATAGGCCATACCTTTACCTAGAGACAACATCAGAAAAGTCAGGATGAAGAGAACCTAAATTACCGATTTTAAGTTTTAAACATTTCTTTGATGGGAACCTGTTTCTTGAAAGTGATGAATGAAAGAACATGATATTTTTGGAGCTGACCTTTTAGCTTCCACTTCAGTATATTATTCTATCACATTATATTTGTTCACAATTATTGTATTCTATTGAATACTATCCTCCTCTCTGGTGGTCAAAATGGATTTTCATTAGGGAGTAATTATTTTCCTAATTAGCCACAGCCTTTATCCATGTGATAATGGAACCTTTAGGCCCCCGGGGCAGTGTTTGATGTTCATCTTATTTACTCTCTTTTGGAATCTCTGTCATGTTCTTTCCATCTTTGTATAGCTGTGAAACAGGATTTAAAGATGGGGACCTCTTCATGTCTTACCGAAGTATGTTCCAAGATGTAAGAGATGCTGTCGACTGGGTTCATTACAAGGTACCTAGGAGCTACTGTTTCACCTGTTCACTCAATGTTGTGGGTTTTATGGTCTGATGTTACATTTTCAAGTGCAAATACAGCAGAATTCTCTGCTCCGCGGGGAGCCTGCTTCCCTCTCTCTCTCTCTGCCTGCCTCTCTGCCTACTTGTGATCTCCTGTCTCTCGCTGTCAAATAAATAAAAAAAAAAAAAAAAAAAATCTTTAAAAAAAAAGAAAAAATTGGATTTGTCCCCTAGTGACAGCTCTCTAGAATATTTTTGTTCTCATCTTCTAGTTTTTTTTTTCCATTTCCCAAACTTAGAAGAGATTTTATTTTTTTATTTTTTTTTTTAAGATTTTATTTATTTATTTGACAGAGATCACAAGTACGCAGAGAGGCAGGCAGAGAGAGAGGGGGAAGCAGGCTCCCTGCCGAGCAGAGAGCCCGATGTGGGGCTCGATCCCAGGACCCTGCGATCATGACCTGAGCCGAAGACAGAGGCTTTAACCCCCTGAGCCACCCATGTGCCCCAACTTAGAAGAGATTTTAGTGTTAAGATTATACTTAACCCTACTCTTTGAGGATGATTAAGGGCTTTTTTTTTTCCAGATACCTCCTGCTTGACTAGTAATACTAATATTACATTTACTATAAATTGTACTGAATAAAATATGAAATTCCTTTAGATTTCTAGTTCAAAATAAAAATAGTTTTAGATTTTAAATACATTTTGGAGGCAGAGTCCAGCAAATCACATCTGCTGCTTTATCATGGCCCTATCTAGTTTATCTACTTTTCCATTTTCATAAAGACTTAAGAAATGCATTTGGGTTGATAGTAGACATAATTTTTCTTATAAACTGTTAATAACTGAGTTTTTTTTTTTCTTTCCTTCCCCTAGGGCTCCCTTAAGGAAAAGACAGTTGAAAATCTTGAGAAGTATGTAGTCAAAGATGTAAGTAATAAAGGGGAAAATAGATTTGCAAATCATGGAAATGAATAACAAGCCTATTTATAATGAAATGGACAAGGAAGATACTTCTTTGTCTGGTAATAATATGCATCAAGTATAATCACCAGGAATTTTCAGTCAGAACATAGGTCCTAATATAGTTTTTCCTATTTGTTCATAGGCAAGAAGACCTAGTATTTCATTTGTCCTTTTAGCTCTAATGATAATAGCAGCTAGAGTAGTTACTGTGTGCGCATCACTGTACTAAGTGATTATATGCCATTTAATCTTCCATAGAACCCTGAGAGTAGGTATTGTTACCTCTGCTGTATTTAAAGAAACTGAGGAACAGAGATTATATAACTTGCCCAAGTTCATACAGTTAGTAAGGGGTAAGGCCACAGGTCACACTTGAATGTGATCCAAATCAGAATCAGAGCACTAGATAACCTGAAAAATGTACATATATGTGACCATTATTTAAAGTAAATCAGTAGGGAATAATGAGGAAAACTTTAAGATTTCTTGAAAGATTTTTTAAAATTTGTAGTTAATAGAATTGTACCAGTGTTAATTTCTTAGTTTTGATCATTGTGCTATGTTTATGTAAGATCTGAATATTAAGGGAAGCTAGATAAAGAATATACTGAATGTACTCTTTTCCCGACTTTTCTTTAAGTCTGGAATTATTTTTGAAGATTTTGTTTGTTTGTGGTAGTGAGTAAGAGTTTGTGCTCACAAGCTGGGGGGAGGAGCAGAGGAGATGGGAGAGGGAGAGAGGGTCCTGAGCAGACTCTGTTCTGATCATGGAGCCCTGTCTGGGGCTCGATCCCACAACCCTGAGATCATGACCTGAGCCAAAACCAAAAGTCAGCCACATAACCTACTCAGCCACCTGGGCACTCTATGTCTGAAATGATTTTATCTTATTTTTATTTTATAGTTTTAAAAATATTTATTTGTCAGAGAGAGAGCATAAGCAGGGGGAGTGGCAGGCAGATGAAGAAGCAGGCTCCCTGCTGAGCAAGGAGCCTGATGTGTGGGACTTGATCCCAGCAGCCTGGGATCATGACCTGGGCCGAAGGCAGATGCTTAACCAACTGAGCCAACCAGGCTCAGGGAATTTTTTTTTTTTTTAATATTTTATTTATTTATTTGATAGAGAGATCACACGTAGGCAGACAGGCAGGCAGAGAGAGAGGGAAGAAGCAGGCTCCCTGCCAAGCAGAGAGCCCGATGCGGGACTCGATCCCAGGACTCAGGGAATTATTTTAAAATAAAAAGGAAACATACATAGCTCCAAGATGAGATACTTCTTCCTTTTCTCACAGAGTAACACAATGCAATATTTCTTCAAAGTACTTTGGTACAGATTTCTTACTGTTTTCAGTCTGTACCTCCTATTTACCCTCTACTCCCACTTCCACTCTGTTGTTTCAAGAGAGAACATTGAGGGGTTCAGGAGAGGTCCAGGAGAATTTGAGTGAAGGAACCTGTTTACTGTGAGAGATGGAAAAGATGCTTTTCTTTCTGGTCAGGCCAGGAGTTAGAATTTCCTCATGTATCTGCAGATGGGTCTGGGCATTTCTAGGTTGCATCCTGCATATGGCATTGCATTCTGCAAGGTGTTTTAGAAAAGAAAAGTATACTTGGTGAAGCTATATCTTAGACTCTCCATATATTTTGCTGGTGATGTTTAAAATCAGCTCCTCCTGGGACACCTGGGTGGCTCAGTTGGTTAAGCAGCTTACTCTTGATTTTGGCTTAGGTCATGATCTCAGGGTCGTGGGATGGAGCTTGGAGGAGTCTGCTTGTCCCTCTTCCTCTGCTGCTCGTACATGCGATTGTGCATGCATTCTCTAACATGAATATTTAAAATCATCTTTTCCTGACCCTTTACATACTTCATTCATGTACTTTGAGATTACAAGGTAATTTAAACTCTTTCCTGAGGCAGACACGAGGAAGGTCGAGATGTTTTTGTTATTTTTAAAGAAATTAAAATTTTTTTTGTTTTGTTTTTTTGGTAATCTCTACACCCAGTGGGGAGCTCAGACTCACTGAGCTCAAGAATTGTGTGCTCCACTGACTGAGCCAGCCAGGTGCCCCAAGGTGTTTTTAATAAGCATATCATCTGTATAACTTTATAAATAAACCTACACGTTATATATACCTTGTATACTATATATATTAATACTTAATTCATGCATAGTGATAATGTGGTCTTTTAAGATTTTATTTATTTGACAGAGAGAGAGATCACAAGTAGGCAGAGAGGCAGGCAGAGAGAGAGAGATCACAAGTAGGCAGAGAGGCAGGCAGAGAGAGAGGGGGAAGCAGGCTCCCTGCTGAGCAGAGAGCCCGATTCAGGACTCGATCCCAGGACCCTGAGATAGTGACCTGAGCCGAAGGCAGAGGCTTAACCCAGTGAGCGACCCAGGTGCCCTTAATGTGGTCTTTTAAATATAAAATTCTGAAACCAACCAGCCCTTGAAGGGCATCCTCTGTTCTTATTCCAGTGGACAAAAGTCCAAGTGTAAATGAGTATGTATTTGTGTTTTAGTGTTTCGCTCATAATCATATTACCTTGCAGGGAAAACTGCCTTTGCTTCTGAGCCGAATGAAGGAAGTAGGGAAAGTGTTTCTTGCCACCAACAGTGACTATAAGTATACAGATGTAAGTGCTTAATATTCCTTTTTGCCTTTACAGAAGAATTATTTTGGCCTAAAGAACTGTGAAGATACTGAGGACAGTAGTTTGTTAAGTGAGGGTAGTTTTTTTGCCATTTCATTTTGAGAGCAGAGTGAAAAAATTTCTACAGTATAAGGGCTATATCAGAGTGGTTCTCAGATTTTTCTCAATGTTTCATTTGACTATTTTCCCTGATTACAGTTGGCTAACTTAAAGGTTTTAATTTGGAGGTTATTTAAAACATTTGTGCCGATTAAAATGGCTTCTGTATCTCTGTGGTGCAGCATTTAAATAAATTTGAGAAGTCACACATTTATTTAGTGTACATGTGTAAATGCCCTCCTTGCTGTTGGGAGCCAGACAGCAATAGATAGTGCAAAGATGTTTTGACTCTTAGCCATCAAAATTTACTACCATGTAACTTTTTTTTTTTTTTTTTACTGTGATTAAAGCATGTAGAAAAGCTGCTTTAACTCCTTGCCGTCATCTTATTTTTGCTAAGACAGTTACAAGTTTATAGTACTAGCAGACAGCTCCATGCTGCCCGATTCACTTTATATAAAATCTTGATTTAGAAATGTGAGCTGGAGTAAGCAGTCTTACAAAGCCAACAAATCCAATGGCTCATTGGCTTGGTTAATCTAGGAACAATAGTTAGGAGGCCAAGGTATATTATTCCCAATATGAGTCAGTAGTTTTCTCAGTGCCCTTACCTCAGATACTATTCCAAACGTATGTGCCAGCCCTCCAGGAGAATTGGGTAAGGGTGTGTGGACGAAGTATACAAAAATACATCCCAGAAGAAGCCTACGTCTTACCAACAATGTCCGTTTTTGTTTGACGAAGCATTAATTTCTGGCTTCAGCTGTTACGGTTTCATAAACTTAGAGGAAACAAGAATGTGATGAGTCCTTTATTGAAAAAGACATGTCTCATGAAAAATTGGGTTTGTTTGTTTTTTTTAAGGTGCTTTTTATCTTTTGTAAAAGTAGTATATGGACCTTATGTTGGATTTCTTTTTTCCAGAAAATTATGACTTACCTGTTTGATTTCCCACATGGCCCCAAGGTACTATATATAACTTAATAGACCATTGTTTATAGTAATAATACATTTAGTCATCTTGGAATATTGAGAGTAAGGGAGTTGTCAGAACTCATCTAGAAATCTTGATTAATGTTAGAAATAATGCAGGAGCTAGTATAGTATAACATGGCTAGAGTTTTGAAAACCAGGTAGACAGAAATAAAAGGGAGAGATATTTGTGTTATTTAGTGGGATGGGATCAGAATAACATGTAGCATTGTTGAGTTTGTGTGGCAAAGATAGGAATTTTCAGGTTGAGGAAGATATCTGATTAAAAGAAACAGAAAATATATATATTCTTGACAGCTTCCGGATACTGGTCTTAGTTATTGCTGAGTTCTGTGCCAAGAGAACAGTTAGCTTTGATATTTAGCAGAGAAGTCTTTATTCCTGCAGTAGGACTACACTTAGATTTAAGGAAAACTCATTGCAACTTAGTCACATACTTGAGGGATTTTACTGCTAGGCCTGAGTAAATATCAGTAAATCTGTTTTGAGATCGCCCAAAAGCACAGTATGCATTGCTCTTCAGTTTGACCGTAAAAGTTTAATAGCATGGTTCTGTTTCAGGATGGAAATAATATTAATGGGCATAACTTCTAGGTTAGTGCTGTGATAAGCCTGCAATATGAGCCATTATTCTGAGAACATAACCAGTAAAGTTTGCTAGTAGTAGTTCCATGTTAGTTTGTATACTTCAGTTCTAATGCTGATCTGCCTCTTTCTTAATCTCTCTTGAGTATTAATTTGCATCTGTCCTTGTCCCCTTTGTGCCTCTGTTAGCCCATTTCAGAGTGTGAGCACTTTCCTTCGTATGTTAAGTTGCTGTGAAAAAATTAGTAGATAAAATGATTTAAAATGTGTTAATTTATGTTTTTACCTTGCTTGCTTCCAAAAGAATGTGGCTTATAATAGAACACAATGTTTTTAACAGAAGAGTGGGATTTTCTGGGTATACTTAATATGTCTACATTCCTTACATCTGAGTGAGATTAAATACTAGTGCTTCAAGGTTAGGAGTGATGTTTTGGCTTCTGCTCTTTCTCATCTTCATCAGCCTGGGAGTTCCCATCGACCATGGCAGTCCTACTTTGACCTGATCTTGGTAGATGCACGGAAGCCACTCTTTTTTGGAGAAGGCACAGTACTACGCCAGGTGGATACTGTAAGTCGAGAGGGTGATCTGTCTGCTAGCCCCTGTCCTTTGTATTTCTCCTTTCCCTACTCTTACTCTTCCTAAGGAAACAGGTATGTTTAACTGATTAGCCATATCTTTATTTCTAATTTAATCTAAGTTTTAAACATCTTAATTGAGAGAGCCAAATAAACCCCAAAGAATATAATTCAAATGTGCTATCCATTTAGCTGCCTATCCAAATCACATTTTGGGTGGCAATTGTGACTGAACAATAAATTATTACAAAGTCGCATCTTCTCTGCTCACAGAAGACTGGCAAGCTGAAAATTGGTACCTATACAGGCCCCTTACAGCATGGCATCGTCTACTCAGGAGGTGAGTCACAGATTTCCCTTTATTAGTTTAAGTCTTTGTTCAGACTCCTTTGTGGAAGCTTTGGTGTCCTCCTGGCATAGTGCCACCCATACTCTTTAGCATCCTTAAGATATTGTCTGCTGGAGGTAAATGCTTCCGTCACCTACTCACGCAAAAGAAGTCAGGGAGAATGGGTTTGAGAAGCTGTTAGTATGACCTAATGAGTTTTGTGGGGGTTTTTGTTTGGTTTTAAGATTTATTTGAGAAAGAAGAGCGTGTGCGTGCATGAGCAGGGGCAGAGGGAGCAGCAGACTCCCAACTGACCAGGGAGCCTGATGCAGGGCTTGATCCCAGAGCCCTGAGATCATGACCTGAGCCAAAGGCAGACACTTAACCAACTGAGCCACCCAGGCGCCCCAACTTAATGAGTCTTTGATTTTCCTAAAAAGATCAATTTTTCTTCGTCCTTTTCCCTATTTGAGGCAGTTCTCAAAGGGATCCTCAGGGAGCCCTTATGGACACAGATAGCAGATTTTGTTGCAGTGAGAAAAGTTGAACAAAGCCATGTTGTCAGATCTGTGATGAGAAAATGGTGGTGGTACTTTTGGAGGGTTATAGTCACTAAAACTGAGACGTAGTTTTGTTGCTCTTGGATTTGGTAACTGAGAGGCCTGGTTCACATAGTGGAACTGAAGGCCTTGCCTTAGAGGCAATAAAAGGAACAATGAAAGAAAAATAGTGATGGGTCTGTTCCTTGCATAAGAATAAAATTTGTACAGTATTTAATGGTTATGGTACCTAAAATGCTGGTTTTTAATGTGGAGACATTTTTGTTTTCCCATTGTTCGTTCCATCATTTCAGGTTCATCAGATACAGTCTGCGATCTGTTGGGAGCCAAGGGCAAAGACATTTTATATATTGGAGATCACATTTTTGGAGACATTTTAAAATCAAAGAAACGGCAAGGATGGCGAACTTTCTTGGTGATTCCTGAACTTGCACAGGAGCTCCATGTCTGGACTGATAAGAGTGGTAAGGAGCTGTTACTCTTACTTTTATATCCTAAGGACCAGCTGTGTATCAGGCCTCTTTAATGAACTCATTACTTTGTATGTGGGGAGAAAGGGGCAGAGGTAGTCCCAAGATATTTGAATACTTCCCTCTAGCGAGGTGTGGTATAGAACTCCAGAATTTGAGGAAATAGGGGAGATTATATTGTTCTGCCTTCTTGAATTCCTTCCTAGTTAAGCACAGAATGTTGCTATCCTGAGTTAAATTACTGTAGCAACTAAACTGTGAATTCCACTTTTCCTCTGTGGTCCCATATTTTCCAATCACACCTTCTAGTTCTAGTCTCTGTCACGAGCCTGTATCAGTGATTTGGGGGCATTGATGGCGCTGAGTGATAAAATGTCTTTTTTTTTTTTCCTGTTCTTCTGAGAATGAGGCCAAATTGTATTCTCTGAACTGTATGCTGAATTGAGGTGTAGGTCTAGTTATGTTTGACATGTAAGCTCTCCAGCTAGTCCTTGCTAGCATCACCCACAGCATGCGGAAAGGTACTGCCTCAGGTACTGACCCCAGATTTACTACTTAATATCTTCACGCCCTTAGAAGCTTTTGGAACACCCTCTGTTTTAGTTTCCTCAGATGTGAAAATGAGGATAATACCTACTTCATTGAGACTTAACTGGGGTATAATGTGTGTATAAAGAAGATACAAGTAACAGCCATGGTTCCTCATCTGAGCCACAGAACCGAGAAATTGATTTGCATGATTTTCATTTCTCCCAAAAATGATTAAAATTTGTTATATACAGTAAATCCATTAGGGCTTAAATTCTCTTTGGAGAAGCCAGGTTGAGAATGACTGGAACACCTCGAAAGCATGCAACAGATACTGGCTGTTGTTTGTCCTTAGTGGCATTCTCTGGCTAGCTTTTCATCCCTATTTTCAACTTTCCACCTAGGCGATTGTGTAGATCTAGTTGATTTGGTTCTATTTCCTAGACTTGTGACTCCGGACACTTCATTTACTCCTCATTCCTTGATCTGAAAATGGAACGGCTAACAGATGTTTGTTACACACCAGAGATAGCATGTGAATTAGCACTTTGTAAGCTCAGAGTCTGCGTTCACTTGGAGAGTTGTAGCCAGCAGTGTTGAAATAGGAGGAAAGGCAGTTAAAGAAGCAATCATGGCTTGCATCTGCTGCCAGATCCCGTACAGGGCAGGAGTGGATTTTCCTAAAGCAGGAGAAGGAAGTCATTTTGTACACTCACCTGTACCTTTACTTTTCCACCCTATCTGCAGCCTTTTAATTTAGTTCTAGCAGCAGTTATAAACTGAATCCTTTTTTACTTAAAACATTTTTCTTTTCCTTCCAAACTTTAGCACTTTTTGAAGAGCTTCAGAGCTTGGATATTTTCTTGGCTGAACTCTACAAGTAAGTTCTGCATTTTCAAAACAAAAATTTCTTCCCTAAGACCCCTCTACCTCTTTGGGAGTTACCTAGGTGTAAGAGACATCTCTTCTAGAGATTTTTAGTGGAGTTTTCTTTTCATCTCCAGGCATCTTGACAGCAGCAGCAACGAGCGCCCAGACATTAGTTCCATCCAGAGACGTATTAAGGTATCCAAATGGGATTTGGGAGAAAACTTGGAAGATCAAGTTTTTCTTTTTATAGTTCTTCTCTTATATAGGGGTTGGCACATAGCTGGCACTCAGTAAATATTTGAATTCAATCCTTTCTGTTTTAGAAAGTAACTCATGACATGGACATGTGCTATGGGATGATGGGAAGCCTGTTTCGCAGTGGCTCCCGGCAGACCCTCTTTGCCAGTCAGGTGATGCGATATGCTGATCTCTATGCAGCATCTTTCATCAACCTGCTGTATTATCCATTCAGCTACCTCTTCAGAGCCGCCCACGTCTTGGTGAGTTAATACAAGCTTGGACCAGTTATAATTAAGATACACTCTTAAGACTGAGATCTGCAACCAGGTTTGTGGGGTGGCACAGGAGAGTTTGGGTCTTTTTTTTTTTTTTAAATGTCTTCAGGTTTTATTTGTCAGAGCACAAGCAGGGGGAGCGGCAGACAGAGGGAGAAACAGGACCTTGAGATTATGACCTGAGCCGAAGGGATGCTTAACAGATTGAGCCACCCAGGTGTTCCTGGGTCTGTCCTTTCTACTGCACAAAAGCCCATGAATAGGTTACATGGTTGCACAAAAGGCATCTCTGAGAAAGTAGGATCAAGATCGAATGTTACAGGATATAACTTAACTCTGCAACGTACTGCATTAAAAGTTTGAGTAGTGAAGATGTTCCTCTTTTGTTAGCACTTATATAAAAACCGTGTTTCTCTTATTAGTGCTGATTTTATATATATATATACACACACACATATATATATACTGATCTATAGTTTAGGACTTTTGTTTGCTGTGAATTATGAATCTTCTACCCCATCTTTTCTTGTTTCTGGCTGTAATGATCTGGACAGTTTTAGGGGTGGAAGGAGAAGAAAAAGGCAGCTTGAGGTAGTTCTAGGAAGACACTTCAGTATCTGAATGGGCTGGGCCTCTGAGCAGCAGACATGCCTCTGCACAGCCACCTAATGCACAGGAGAGGGGGGGTGAGGATTTAGGCAACTTTTACTCCGCCGGCGTTCTGAACCTCTGACTTTGTTCTAGATGCCTCATGAGTCAACGGTGGAACACACACATGTAGACATCAATGAGATGGAGTCCCCTCTTGCCACTCGGAACCGCACATCGGTTGATTTCAAAGATACCGACTACAAGCGGCACCAGTTGACGCGGTCGATTAGTGAGATTAAACCCCCCAACCTCTTCCCACTGGCCCCCCAGGAAATTACACACTGCCATGATGAAGATGATGATGAGGAGGAGGAAGAGGAAGAAGAATAAGGAGGACTAAGAACCAAAACTGAGCACCCATTAAACAAGCCTGGCAGGACTCACAGGAGCAAAGGATGGGTTCTAGTGGTGGGTGGGTGGAGCTCTGTCAAAGGTACATCTGGAAAGTTTCTGAAGACTTTAAAATATTCTAATCATAGAGAGGTACTTTTTTGTTTTGTTTGCACTCTTTGCAGATAGTTCAAATTGTAATGGAGTCTGTATTGAAAGAAAGCGAGGGTAAAGCCGGGCAGAACTGCATGCGGATGGCTCCATCGTGGCTTGTGACACCATTTCCTTGTCTTGTTTCCTCAGTGTGCGTTGGATACACCTGGGAGAGTCTCAGAGTGGAGCAAGGGTGATGGGAAGAGGTGATCCAAAATGATGTTGTGTTACAAATTGTGTTCTTACTCCAAAATCCATCCTGAAATTTTCAGTGCATCACATAGTATTGTATATCAGTGGAGAAATATATTGTTTCCATTATCAAATGTAGTCTTCTGTTAAGGCCAAGTTTCCTTTTATAAGCTTTGAAGCGTCCCCTGTGCCTCTGGGCAGACTGGAGGCTTTAGCGGCCTTGTGTACGTATTTGGTTTGCTGTAGGGCTGGTCTGGAAGGCACTGCAGCGAGTGATTCTGTTTTGAGGTACAAGTCTTCATCTCTTAGACTTTTCTTGATAGCAGAAATGCTTATTATCAGAAACCGTCTTTTTCTCATCTGGGATCAATCTATAGAAAGAATTTAGCTGCAAGAGGGCAAAGGAGCAAGCCCTGTGAAAAGGAGGCACCTCCTTCCATTATGAGTGAATTCCTTAGTTTGGGCCAGGGTGGCTCCTGCTACCCAGAGCTCCAGCCTTCTCTATCCTCGAGGGTGGACGCTGAGCTCAAAGTCTAGCTTGAGAGGATGGAAGAGGGCTCTGTAAGGTCAGAACCTTACTAGAACACAGGGCACAATCAGTGTGAGTCAATTCCGAATCCCAGGAGAAATCACTTCTTGTTTTGAACCAGAATGGATCATTACTGTGTACTAGGGTATTAGCCCCACAGGCGCAGAGTGGCCTACGGCCCTTCCAGCAGTAGTATAGACTTGTCCTTGACCCTTCAGATCTTCCTTCCGTTCTTACTGGTGAACACAGAGGGTAGAATAGCTGCTCTAGAATTCAATAAAGTATGATATTTCTAATACTGACTTTGACCCCTTCCTGTAGCAGAACTGTAGTAACTGTTGGTCTTCAGATGGGTTTAGGTTTGGCTAGTGACATCAGGTTTGACATTCTCGTAAATGAAATAGTCTGGCATGCCTCATAAAGGTTACAGTACCTAAAGAGGTCTCAGCTTTTCCGTGGGAAGTTTTTTGGTATAGGACTGTGAGGTAAGGCTTTTTAAAAATGATTTTATAGGAAGGGAACACAGTTCAGTAACATAGCCGTATTACCTTATCACTTTCAGTATATGGGCTTTACATTAAGTTACGTCCAGAAACATTCTAACTAGTAGCCGTTAGGAATATATACTACTTTAAAAGTAAATTCGGTTACTGGGGCACCTGGGCGGCTCAGTTGAGTGGTTGCCTCTTCATTTCAGATCAGATCCTGATACCGGGCTGCACGTTCAGTGGGGAGTCCACTTGAGATTCTCTCCTTCTGCCCTCCCCTCCCCTTGCATTGTATGCCCTCAAATCCTAAAAATAAAAATAATCAGGTTACAGATGCTATTACAACTAGCACTTGAATACTGTCCCCATTTTAGAGACTATGTTTGTGGCTGCCCCAGCTATTATTCAAGCTGGAGATGTTGCTCAGGGCCCAACTTCTCATAGTACATTTACATATTTTCCCCTTTAGAGCAAGGACTATCATGAGCACTTCGCTTTTAATTTACCACATTTTTCGTATTGTGTTATCCACATAAGATCTTATCTTTTAAGAGTTTCTTTTTAGCCACATGTCTGATAGTGGATCCAAAGATCGAGGAGTAAAAAGCACAAAATTGGAAGAAGAATTCTACTGCTGGTCAGAGCTTTCTTCAGGACCACCTAAATCTATGTTCAAGATTCAAGAATTCCATTATGGAATCCATAGGATTCCATAAGCATCTAAGAATCAGAGCAGGGTGTTGCTTCTCTGCATATTATTCCTGTTAGAAGAGCATGCTAGAGAATTAGGTCGTCCAGGGGCAGGCACTCAGGGCAGTGGTAGTCGGGTTTGCTAAAATATGAAAGGGAGTTTCTCTGTTGCCAACGGTTATGGAAGCTGAACTAAATGTTTCAAACTGAGCCATGTAGGACCATGAGAACATGGATTTCCCAACTCTTCAAAATCTCTTCCCTGGGCATTTGAAAAGCACCAGACACCCCTTCTGGGGTGCTAGACTCAACTCTCAATCTTAGGCAGGTACAGGGTTGATAGGGACCCTGCCATACCCAGCAGGTGGCCACAGCCCTGGTGGGTTCCCCTTTTGAGAGGACTTAACGCCAGTTATCTCTACAAAGATGGTCAGTATATTTAGAAAAATTAAAGCCAAGAAAGTTTAGTATTCTGTTAGACCTTAAATTTTCACCAACTATAAGCATAGCTCTGCTGAGACCTAAAATAAGAAAGCAAGCCCTTTGAGCTACCCTTTCCAAGGTGTTTTTAGAAGTGCTTCTTAATAGAACTAGAATAACTTAGAGCTACAAATCCCTTAGTCCTGTTACTGGTTCCAAGCAGTTACTTTAAAAAGCCACTTGCAGTGACATGTCAGACTTAAAAGTACTTTGTTGATGTTTAGATATTTCTAAATCAGATTTATTTATTCAAGAAATATTTTGTCAACAACTTTAAAGCCCTGAAGTTTTTCCAAGGCTGCCACAGCATTTAAAAATACTCTTATTCACCACAAATAGCCTGAGACAAGTAAGTGCATATCTAAGTCTGCACAAAGGGTGGGAGCCTTGTACACATTCCGTGTTATGGAAAATATTTAACCTTTCTTTGATGGTGGGAAAAATGTTAACTATGGTCCAGCTATTGCCTTACCATCAATGGCCCAATTCCTCACTTGGTTTAGAAGTTTCTGTCTCAAAACTTAGGTTTCTCATGACGTTTTTATCTTGGTGACTGGAGATGAGTGCAACTTCTCAGCGTTTTTTTCTCAAATGGAACAACTTCGAATGATACACAACTTTGGGAGGCCCTTAGAATGAAATCTCTACCATGGAGCTACCAAGCAGCCTTAAAAACAGAAGAAAAATGACAACACTACCACCAAACAGCAGGGGGGACACACACAGCAGCCAGGAAGCAGAACCAGGTGACTTCCAGTAAAACCCACAGCATCCCATCCTCCACCTCCACTAACGTCACCCAGCATTTCACGCTGTCCTCTCACTGCTGAGTATGTAGGAACAGAGCAAGTACTCTTAAAAAAAAAAGAAAGCATTCGTTTACAGAGTGAACAAGGCATCTTTTTTCTGTAACCTGGCAATCTCACCCATTTTTTCCCATCATCAGACACAGTAGCTTCATTCCAAAGCCACAGCAGTCTGACTTGTTCCAACAAAGATATGCCATTTCAAAAATAAAATATATGTAGTCTTTTAAAGTTCTTCTGAAGACCTCTTGCACAAAAAAAGTCCTTCCAATGGAACACAACATTTTATCTCAAGCTTGCTGACTCTGTTACTCTAAGTCTAAAAAACTTATATTTTCTAATTTACACCAGTTTTTGGTCTGGTCTATGTTTCTTCTTACAAAGATCCCTTTGCCTCATTTTGTTACTAGGAAAAAGAAAAAAAAAAGATTAGACATTGTTTCATGAATCACATTAGCACAAATAGGTCCCGAAATGGTCTGCTCTCCCATTAAGCTCTTCCCAAAGCCATGCCTGGCAGGGGCTGTAAACAGGCCTGAAGAGTCTGGGCCAAGGTAAACTTCACCACGGGCACTGGAGCCCAAGTGGCTGAGTGCACGTTCTTCCCGGGAAAAACAGCAATAATCCTTCTGAGTCTCTCAAGTTCCTGAGATACTTGGAAGTATTTGCCCAGCAAACCTTTCCAACACCAAAGGAAAAAAAAAGAAAAAAGAAAAAAAAATATCAAATATCTAGTCTTTCTTTGAGGGAGGATTCTCACCAGAGATAATCGGACTTGTGGGTATGGTATTTTGAAGCAAGTGACTTCATTTTTGGACTCACTGCCCTCAAGACCATGATGCAGCAGAATTGTAGTAAGGAAGCTCACTCAGTCTTAACATTCCCTTCCTGTGTTGGCCTACTGTTTGAGCACTTCATGATCCCAAATCTCACAGGAAAAGCACTTTGACAGACAAGTCCTGCGACGTCCCCCTTGTATCCTGAGGCCTTAGAGTCATCCACCGGGGGGCAGCATGCCATCAGAATGTCAGAGGAAGGGCCCCATAAACCATTCCTGTTTTGGGATATAGGAGCACAGATGTGAGGATCTTGAAGGGAAAAATGGTGAAACAGCCTTACCAAAAAAAACAAAAACAAAATGAGTTCATTAGCCATCTAATCTAATTCAATTTTTTTGGTTCTACTAAAGAATTGTCCCTATTAAACAAATTGCATTACTTTCAAAAAATATAAAAAGTTTTCAGAATTCAACTCCAGGTGCCAGTCATTTTTCTACAAGACTCTGGTCAGTCAAGCTCTGCATCCTCAGAAGTGCAGAGTTGACAAGAAGTGCTGGGAACACAACTGGTTGTATGAAATAGGAACTCCAGAGCTTTCTTCCTGATAAAGCTTAGTGAAGAACAGACACATGGGCACCCCATGATACAGAGGGAAAGGTTAGGAAAATCTCATCTTAAACAGCAGGAAAAAATCGCCTCTACTTTTCTTGGGGAATTTCCTGATTTGAACTCAGGACTCATCTGGACAAAGTAAATAAAGCAAGAAAAACAACAAAAAAAGGCACAGCTAGGACTTGATGTGTTGGACAGAGAATTCCTTCCCTGACCCTGCTTGCTGCTTTCTTCTCTGCTTCTGAGGAAAGCAAACAGGCTCCTAAGAAGGTAACACCGGACTGGAATACAGATCTACCCCATTCTACTTTCAAGAAATGGGGGGTAATGATGGGAGAGGGGGGCATGGTGATTAGGTCAGACATGTCTCAAAGCCAGTCTTGCCCGCAGTTCTTCACTGAACTGACTCCATCCACAGGGCAATTGTAAGTCAACCAGACTGCAGACATCGTGGTTAATCCACACAGCAGGGGAAATAAGGGACCAGTCACCAAGAGCGGGATCCTCTGCAGAATGTAAAATAGAGACAAAGAGCGGAGGGGGAAAAGGATTCCTGGAAGACATGATTTAGGGCTACATCACAAAGGGGCTGGGAAGCTACACCAGAAGATTGCAGGGTCTGGTAGCACCTGAGCGGTGCAGGTGAGAAAGAACCCAGAAGACTTGAAAAGCAGCGCTGATGGAAGAGGAAGAGGACTCCGACACTGGGTCATCGGGGAAGGTGGATGCCCACTGCGTCCTCAAGAGCCTCTCAACACGACTCACCACACTCAGGCCGCCGTGTTTAACTTGAGAGTGAACCCGCTGTGCCGGCTACCACACCCATCTCCTAGGCTTCGCAGGGCAGGGGACCTACAGAGCCGAACTCCTCTTCAGGAGCCAGTGGAGAGGCTGGAAGGAGGCCTCTGGTTTTGCCTAGGAAAAAACCAGCTTGGCCATTTGCCCAGCTGAACTGTGTGCTGTTAGTGACTGAGCGGCAAATGTGGGACAATTTGAGGGGATGCCCTCAGGGTCCTTCACTCAAATGCTTTGGCAGGACTCTCATCCTTGCAAAGGAGAACACCCCCCGGGGAACTGGTGGTACCAGACTCCAAGGCAGAGGTGGAGGCACAGTGCTAGCTTCCCTCTCTCGCAACAGAAGACTCTGGTGTGTGTCCGAAGAGAAACCCTGCTGTGTTGCCATGCCGACAATCAATCCCAGCCTTCTCACCAGGACAGCCATGCTATTGGGCGGGGAACTGAGGTCCATGGGGTGGTGTATCGATGGAAGGGGGAAGGGAACACACATCCGCTGGCAGGGTGAACAGAAAATTATCCTTTATCTAAATAGAATAGTAGAAATGAACAAAAAACCTTTTAAAACAATCACAAAATTTACAAATAAATTGGTACAAAATAAATAGGAGAGATTGTAAATCTACAACATCATTTGAATTATAAAACGCATTCATTATGACAATCAGCTCATGAAACCTATACATGTCATTTGTGCTTCCTTAGGTTTATGCACACAGCTCTGAATACTGTGTTCAGAAAACTTCACTGCTGAAAAGCATGAAATGTACACTATGACACAGTAAAGGCCGAGGAGGAAGAAAATCAGACACAGAGTGGGGTCCTATTTGAGGGCCAAGGCAATGCTGGCACTGGGCCTCAAAACCATGAAAAGGCCTCGTAGAAGCCCTGATGGGGAGGCAGCTTCCATGGTCCCGAGAGATGGATTCTGTAATCCAAGGTGGGAATTTAGAGGCCATCACTGTTGTGGGGCCAGTTTGCCAACCTGGCTTGGGAGGCTGGGAGTGAGGAAGAAGGTTCTGGTCTCACAGCCATTCCGTACCGTTACAGAGAATAGACCCCGTCACCAGGAAGCAACCTCTGAAGTATTTCACGGAGGTACTTGAGAGCCCTGCCATAACGTAGGAGACCTGCCTCCAATCTCATCCCAAACACTAGTCGGTCGGGAAGAGTGGCGTGCCCAATAAAAAGGGGCCAGGGATGCTAGGATGGACGTAAGAGCAGCAACCTCTTTATGACAAAAACAGAAAGAAAACCACTACCTTCTCCCCCACTTTAAGGGACAAGAAAACCCTAGGCTCCATGGATGAGGGGCTCTAGGAAATACCTTCGTCACAATGTACTAATGGTAGAGGCATATGTACATAATAAATAATAATATAAAATAAAGCATATACATTTGTAGATTTAAAAGACTCCCGAAATAAGAGAAGTCAATGGACTGATACACTCCACCTTCACAGTAGACTTCAGACATGGACATCATGCAGAATAACAAATCAGAAGCTAGGCTGGGACTCTCGGGGGACTGAGAGTCCGGAGACCTTATTCCTTCTCACTCCCTTCTGCTCTGGGAGCCTGAGACCAGCTCTGGATACCAAGGGGCCTGGACCTTCAACAAAAAGGGAAGGCACCCAAACCCCACTAGGTCTATGTAAGAATTCTCTCCAAGGTGACCCTGAAGAAGAATCTGGTCCCAAAAGCATCACTTCCCAAGGGAATCCGTGTTGGTCAGATGTGGGCAAACGCCAGAAGATACCCTTGCCAGGCAAGGCAAGCCGTTCTTCCAGTTCATGTTTAAACTCTACCTAAGTGGGTATTCAAACTCGAAGACATGTACTAACTCAAGTCTTTCTTATAGTACGTGTTGGAGCTATGTACATAAAAACCTTGGTATACAAAGTCCTAGAACTTTACTCTCTTGCTACTAGAACCTTTGTGTCTCTGTTGCTTCAAGTACACTCTGGTATTTCCCATCAAAAGATATTTACAACAATTCTAGTGAAAGGAGGTCGTGGCTCTAGCACACAGAGACAGCTTACTTGTGCTGAGCCAACCGCAAAGGTCTAAGAAGCCAAGAAAGTCCCCCCAAGATGGCGGGAGGAAAGCTGTTCCAAACCCTGCAGTTGCTAAGAACTGCCATCACCTCCTTCTGTCCCTTGGGCTGACCAAGGACTCTGGAACCTTCAGACAGGGCAGAAGGACAACCAGCAAGTAAGCATTCACTGCAGGAAAAAGCCTTGAGGGACAGTGACATCAGCAAACTTGGCAAGGGTATACCACTCACCCTCAGATGGAGGCAAATGAACCTCATCTTAGAGTTCTCTGAACTCATCTCTCTCTTCAGCTCACTTGAATACAAAAGAAATACGTAAAGATAAACATCTGTAAATGGCCCTGAGATATAAAAATCCACTGAGTAGGTTGCTCATTGATAAATTTACATTGGAAAGTTTCTGACTCACCCCAAACCACTTTCATACTTAATTCTCTAAATCCCTCCTAATTCTGGATTAATCTACAACTCACACCGAGGTCCTCCCTCGCTGGGCAGAAGCACCACTAGCCCAGAGCCTACAGTGGAACCAAACCCAACCCAGAAACCGTGTACTCAGAAACCACATCGGTGCCCCAGAAGCCTCCGCACCCTGACTTGCCAGCTCCATCAACCCCCTGCAAGAAAAACCCGTCTCTGGGGTC
The DNA here is from genome assembly GCF_922984935.1 of Meles meles. NCBI lineage: Eukaryota > Metazoa > Chordata > Mammalia > Carnivora > Mustelidae > Meles > Meles meles. Next base: position 61,860,000 of record NC_060078.1, on the reverse strand, counting down.
AAAACCGACAGGGGAGTTGTTCCTGCTGCTCCTGCCATCAGAGAACCTGGGTCATGTGGTGTGTGCTAAGCCAGCCAACCCTGGCAGCTGCTGCTTTGTTAAGCCCCCTTCTTGCCCCAGCCCGGGTAAGTCTTTTGCTGGGGCTCACCCCCGGCAAACCCTGGAGGAATCTTGGGAGCTTGGCCCAGGACAGGTGAAGAGGGCCACAGACTGCTGACTGGTTTTCAGAAGGTGCGGGCGTTGGGATTTGTTCTGATTTCTGACCAGCTAGGACAAAGGCTCCATCGGCCAGGGCCTTCTTCAGTCTGCTCCTCAACCTGAGAGGATTTGAGGGCAGAAGTCTGTGGTCCCTGCTTAGCCCAATTCCTATTACTTCCATTCCTAGTGAAAATGTAGTTCTACTTGTTTCTACCAGTATCTTCCTAGACTTGAAAAAGCTGGTCCTTCAGTCACATGGTACTGGGGATAGCACAGGTAAGTCTATTCACAGTTCATGTTCCATATTCATGTGGAGTTCTGCATTTAGCCTTTGCACAGAAGTTCCTTAAAATCACATTAGAAAATGGCATGGTGCCCTACTTCTTCCCCCATGGGGAACCCAATCACATCAGCACGGGGCACCAAGCTCTCGTCTGTTAGGTGAGGTGAGGGAGGGAGGGAAGAACAGAGTAAAGTGGTGTGCCCTCTGAAATGCAGATCACGTAAGAACCAAGACTTAAACTAGTTGACTAGCACCCCAATATCCATGTACATACAAATCTTAATGTTTTCCTAAAGGTTTAAATATATGATTTTCGATTTGCCTGATGAATACGGAATAGAGAGAACTTGTAGGGAGTCCCCTCACTTATAAAGACAAAGCCCACTGTCCTTGGAACGTCTGGATACTAGGGATCCAGTTTCTGGTGGAACCTTTGGGATGCTACAGTGGCCGGAAGCAGGAGGAGGCCCTGTCTGGTCCCACAGAGCCAGGGCTCAAAGCAGGGGCCACGGAAGCCACTGCAGACAGGTGCTGGGTGTGACAAGAGGGGCTCCAGCAGCATTCAAGACCCCAGCATCCACCTCTGCTCCACAGCCCAGCCCCCTCCACACTTACAGAGCCAGCAGCTCCAGGACAGGATGATGGAGTCATGGTGCAATTCTAAGAACTGGTCACTGCACCTGGAGATCTCAATATGTGATGGTCTTTCTCTGCCAGACCCTGCCCCCTTCATAGACATAGGACTGCACAGAACTTCTAAGCCAAAGTCATCGTGCTGCCCAGTGAAGCCACGAGCCAGCGTTTCTCCTTCGACAGCCTGAAGGTAGTTTCCAGAGGGAAAGTAGGGCCTGGGAGAAGAATCTGTTCACTCAAGACAGTCAGTATGATCTGAAGGGTCTTGAGCTTCCCCCAAAGCGGATGGAATTATAGCCAGGAATTGTTTTCAATTCCCTGTTGTTATAAAATATGAATAATTCAAGGTAAAGAGTGGTGTGGAGAAAATAAATACCATCTTGGGAGGCTAAAATTTCGTCCTTTAGGAGTCCCCTGCCTGCACTTCTCAGCAGACGTCTCAAAAAGCCGCAACACTGAGTGGGTACGAGCATGGGGACAAGTTCTTGGCTTCGCGCTCAAGTCAAGGAGCCAGCAGCTGGAATCCCCGGCCTCTCACAGAGCTTTAGGATTCACAAAGGAAAGGGGGTGTAAAAGACCCAACACATTAACTCTGATTCCAGGAGCTCCTTCCAGGAGCAAGGCACCATGAGATGGCCATGTATGGAAAAGCAGATCAGCGGGGAGAGGCTGGGGGTGGGGAGTGCAGAGATCCTGCAAGTCAGAGGAACCACAGTGTGGTAGGCCAGGCTCCACCAAACCACCAGAAGGCCAGCGCCATCCGCGCCCGGAGTAGGAGGTTGTTGGGGATCACTCCCCTTGCGAGACCCAGGGTTCTCTTCCTTAGTGGGAACACTCGTTTCTGTGCGCCCTGGGGTAGTCCCAGTTCCCACGCCGCACGGGGGCTGTGCTCAGCTAGATGCATCTTAGAAGCTGAGACCTTTTAACTTGGATGGATCTGTTTCTAGAAGGGGGAGCTCGCCGTGTGGGGTCTCACTAACATTAAGCCACCGAACAGCAGGGTCTCCATCCAGCGCACGCGGCAGGTGGGGGCCAGCAGCTCGCCACTCAACACCCTTAGGGGGTGCCCCTGCGACCCTCACTAAGGGGCATGGCACCTGATGAGGAAGATCCTCTAGGATGGACACCCTGGAGGAAATACTGTGGTAAACGTGCCTGTGACACAGGAGCCACCAAGCCCAGCATGTTGTTGGTGACTCCCCACCCCAGCTCCCGTCCGCCCAGAGCCCAACCTGCGGGACACATTCCTACCTGGAGGAGGGAGAAGAAAACTGCTGCTTGGCCCGGGGCTTCCCGTCGATGAGTGAGCCCCGGTGGAGAAAATGCTATCTTCTCGGCCAGTGACTAGAGGCGGCACGGAGCAGCCTTCCTACCCACGCACGGCGGCCGGTACGACCTCAGCTCAGGAATTCAGTGTACCAATGACCGCTGCCAACAAAACGCACATATCCCTTGGGCTAACGCTTAAAACAGGTAAGAGAGTTAAGAACTCGGTCACTCGAGAAGTACCTCCTGACATTAATTTCACTACACGTGATGAATTTGGTATGAAAATAAGGCGGAGACACACACGAAATGGCCACAACACACATTTGGTTTCTGAATCCCTGTTTGGGGCCAAACCAACCCGAGGCTGGACAGGCAGCCTCTCCGGCGTGGGCTGCATTTGAGGTGGGAGGCACAGAGGTCCTCGGGCGAGGAACACAGCACAGCCACCGCTGGGCCCTAGGAGCCCAGGGACAGAGGGGAAGAGGGACAGTGGGCTCCCTGGGAGGAGGGGCAGGGGCTGGCAGTCCCCAAAGTTCCCTCCTTTAAACACCTGGGTCTGCAAATGCCTTCTGGGCTCAGAGCACAGAGCGCAGCTGGCCGGGCCCAACTCCTTTCCGGACAATGACAGACTTCCCGGTGGGAAAGGGAGGAGCTTAAACTCCGTACCACAAGGTTACTCAAAGGCCCTGTGGAAGATTTCCATTTGGCATCTGTGTAGCAGCATCCTGGGTCAACAAGAGCAAGGACGGGGAGGTGGGTGGCGGCGCTCTGGAGGCTGGGGCGCTGGGCTGGGGAGGCGGCCTGGCCGGGCCGGAGAATCCAGGCTGGAGGAATTGCGGGATGAAGTCACCTTGCCTCTTGCCAATGATAAACCATGGGTTTCAAATTCATTAACATTCATTTTGGTGATAAAAATTCCTTAGAGTAGGAGCAAAAAAAAAAAATCACATTCCAAGCCAATGTTAAACCTTTCTGAGGGAAAGGGACACGGTTAGACATTAACTTAAAACAACACTGAGCTCACGGAGGCCACCGCGGCCCCACACAGGCTCCGCCCCACAGTGGGACAGACTTGGCAGGTCCACAGCCACAGTTTTCTTCATTCATCCTTCAAGTTCCACAGCGACACCCACTGGGCACGGAGCAGGCGTGCCCCTCCCGAGGAGGGCGGGCAAGGCCGCCGGCGGCGCAGTGAGTCCCTTCAGGTCCCATCACGGAGTCAGGGCAGAGTTCAGACAGAACAACGTAAAACTCTGCAAAAGACACTGTTTGAAAACATGATCTCTTGGGGAAAAAATTAATAAACCGCCACAATTTCCAACTTCATGCAAACTGAGGAAGGAGGAGAGTGAATAAAGATAAAAGGTACAACTGAAAAAATAAACATGATTCTATTTGGGTGGAAGAAGTTCATCTCCAAAAATCTCGAATGCCACGCCCGAGCCGTTGATGTCACACTTCTCGTTTCCGCTCCTGCCCTCGCCATCCTCCGCCGCTGCTTCCGGGAAGGGGACAAAGTCTTTGGTCTCAGGATGTTGCGGGAGGCAGCATGGCACACAAGCTCACACACTAATGGGATTCACGGTCAGCTGGCCTGGGGCCTGGGGAGTGGGCGTGAGGGGCGGCGGGGGGCGCCCTAGATGGCCCCTTCGCTGTGCAGGCTGTGGTTGGCTTTGTTGTGTGTCACACAGTTCTGTTCGTTGAGCAGGTTGGCGGTCTCGTCTGGCAACCCGTCGTGCAGCTCCGTAAGAGTCAATTCAATTTTAGTGTTTTCACTGTCTGAAGACTGAGGAGTTTTGTCCATCCGGGATGCCATCAAGGCATTTTGGTATTGCTGTCTCGAGATCTGGGGCCAGAAGATGGTACGGAAGACAAACCAAGAGAACGCTTATTTTTAGGAGTTCTTGTCTCGACTTCGTATTATATACTAAAGTCCCCCGGACGGCCTGCTTAGTTTTTCTAGGAAAATTTCACTCTCGAATATAGACTGAGCCACTTTCCAAGTTTGAGTGGACTCTGGCGAACAAGTCAGTTTTTACTGATAGAAGCCATGCCCAAGTTTTCGTCCCACAATCTTACAGAGACTGGAAGATGGAGATAGGCTTCCATCAGCTGAAGCTGGCTCGTTCTTTGGTTCAGAAGACGTCTCTGTTCCAGACTAAGACAAGAACCCCGTCTCGGGGCAGAAGAGAGGCAGAGGGCTCTTCCCACCCCATCTCAGCAAGTCTTCAGGGTCTCGGATCTCAGCCCTTCCGGGACTGTCCCAACTCATGAGAGTCAGAGCTCCTGAAGACTTGCTGAAAAGGGTTTATTCTTTTTCTTTCTCCAGCTCTCACACCTGACTTGGTAGCCATTCTGAGAGAGCCAGAGAGACAGATGTTCTCCTGGGCCTGCGACTCGGTTGGGTGCAGGAGCTGGAGGTGGGACACCCAAGTGACAAAGGGAAAGCCCGGGGACAGGGCTGGGACGCCGGACAGCCTGCCGTGGAAGGTCACCCCCAGCGGCCAGGCCCAGCCAACCCACTCGCTCTCCTCTTACCTTCACAAACTGAAGGTCAGAAAGGGCCCGCACGGAGTAGTCAGGGATGTAGACTTGGAGGAACGAAGAGTTGAGCTGATTATTGCTGCTCCCCAGGGTTGGCGTTACAGCGTCAATCCGGTCGCTTCGGCTCAGAGAGTCTGAGTGGTTCAAAGCACAGGGGCGAGGAGGCGACTTGTTTTCACCTAGAAAAGGAGAAAGCGAAGCCCAGAACCTTTTAAGTGAGGTAGAGAGAACCAACAAAGTCAGCTCTTAACTTTCCAAATAATAAAAAGTAGTAATTAACAGACCAGTTCAACCAACTTATACCAGACACCCGAGCACCGTACAGCTCACCACCTAGAGGGCCCTGCCCCCCCAAACCCCGGTCAGCAGGGGGTCCGTTCAGTTCCCCTGCTCGGCCCCGTTCGTGCGCACACACCGTCCTCCCGAGGCTCTGACCGCACCTGTGAGGCTCCCCGAGACACAGAAGCTCCCGGAGAGAAAACATGGGGCATGGGAGGGCAGCACTTTGTTATTTTGCCAGAAGCAAAAGCAAAGTACTGTGGAGAATGTCTGTAAATCATTATGTGTTTTTTTCAAAGGGACTGAAAGAGTTCTCGAAAGAGTTCTGTCTGCCCATTCCACAACCCACCTCCCAGCTGAACCTATTATCTTTGTTCCTGACCCCCACGACATCCCTAGCAGGCAGCCCGGGGGTCTCAGCAGTTCAGGAACACCAAACTCTTAAAAGCTTTTAAAAGGCTTAAGGGACCATCGGTGCAGGGGGAGTCCTCGACGGGATGGGCAGCGCCCGTTCGTCCATTAAAACAAAGTGCAAGGAAACTCAGTGAGTCCAGCGCTGCTGCTCTCAAAGTCAGGTTGACTGCAGCTCCTACCACACGTTTTTGTTGAAAGTAAAACCCACCCCACCCTCATCAAAGCGTCCTCCATTTTTGCTTTCCCATCAAATCTATTCCACATATATTAAGGGGGTGTTCGCACTGGACAGCGCTGGCCTGCGTAACGTCACAGGACTGGAGGGGACCGGTTCTGATGGAGATCAGGCCGGTCCGTCTTCACAGTATGCCCCTGACTGATACTCCCACAGAGGAGCTGGCTCTCGGCTGGTCCTGCCCTTCAACTCCACCACATCACTCGTGCCCGTGAAAATCACCACCTCAGACTGACATGGAGGTCTCTCCCTCCCCTCAGACTGACACGGTGGTCTCTCCCTCTGCTCCTAGAGCTCCATGAGGGACCGCCATTCCTCTGCTGCTTGAAGGAGCCCTGAAAAGCCTGGAGATAGCTGTGTTCTCCTTCGACCTCTTCTTGTCCAGCCAAATACTTTGACATCCTTCATGTCATAAACGTCCCTCTTAAAATAGGACGACCAGAACAAAACATGGTAAGTACTCCGTGAACTTCATGGGGAGAGCTCCCTTTCTCCTAACACTGCCACAGCACAACTTCCCCTACGATCTTGTCTGACTTTCTACTGCTCAGAATTGAATTCAGAATAGCCATTCCTCTGGTTGCTTCCACTTATCTTCTGAGAGAACAAGGCAAATGAATAATTTATCACGTTTTCTCTTGGCAGAAGGGAACTTTGATCAGATGACCCAACTCTGTAGAACATGGGTATTAGTTCCTGCCTCATAAAGTCTGAGGAGGATTCCAAAGGGGAGAATGTATAATGTGACACCTCACAAATATCCCATCAAGAAGCCTCGTTAACATTGTTCTACTTCCTGTTTGCCTCATCCCCGTCTCTCTACTAGGCGCCCACCCTCAGGTCCAAGCCTTTCTATACATGAACATCAACATCAACAGATGGAAACGTTCTTTGAAACAAGGACCCCACTGTATCCCTGGGCTTTAACCCCAAATCACATCACCATTTCTGTGGACAGTGTTTACTTCTGTGTGTTACAATGTAAAGGTTAAAAAAACCCAAACATTCCAAGGGTGCTCTGCTTACTAATCAGACTACATCAGCACACAGACGGCAGAGGCCTTACTTCTGAGTCTCCTGCTCTTTCCTCCCAAAGAGGATTACGGGGCAGTTTCTCTGGTTTCCCCAAGGTATCTAGACTCCTAGTCTGTTTCCTCTCAACCCACTGCCCTCTGGTTTTGCGAGATGAGCCCCTGCCTTTGCCAGGAACCTACAGCCCAGCATCCCAGCCACAGTCTGGGGAGGCAGACCCTGTTTTCTGGAACCCCCATCTGCAACAGTGAGTGTGACAGGGGTCCAGTGCGACCAGCCTTTCGTTGACACACAGTGAGACCAACGAGTATTCACACCAAGGAGAATAAAGACTAAGTGGCCAGCCCCCAATTCGGGTCATATTTTGTGGCCACATTAATGTGCTAAATTTTTATAATAATTATTATTTAAAATTTCCAATTTTAATTCCTCTTATGCCTTCTTAGCATGTTTCTTTTTCTGCTATAAAGTTACTTCACTGAGGAATGCTTTCTTTTTAGGAGTAAGCCAGAAAGATACTATAAAGAAACATTGCCAGCCTCCTCCATCGGAACCACCAAGCATCATTTGGAATAGGCTGGAAATCACCAGTTTTGTTCAACCTCCACTTATTGTAATGCCAGCATCCTGAAGGCCTGGACCTAAAAAATGGTTTATTTTTTATTTATTTGGGAATCAGAAAGAGAAATCTAAGAAATCTCTAGTTCCATGGAAAAAGTAAAACACAAATGACATCTCATGAGTGTTACCCAAAAGTCACTCTTCTTCAGCATCTGCGATGTTTTAAATGGGTAGCAGAGGCCAGCAAACCGAACACCAACATACATACGTATACACAAATGCGTATTTCTGTGCATACGTGTGTGTGTGTTGTGGGCACAGACAGGTCTATCCCACCAGCTGGTTTGATTCACACAGGCCTATAAATAAGATCTTACCCCCACACTCCGCAAGCTTTTTCAGAGCAAAGACTTGAGGGAACAGTAGCTCCTTTCTAGGGGAAGTCTTGCATGTTTTACAAAATATCAGCATTTGAGAACTCTGCTGAACCTGGATTAGGAAATGCCAACTTCATGAGATGTGAAGACAGAAGCTGTGTGGAACGTAATAAACACAGAAAACCTGTACCACCAAAAGCTCGGCAATTTTAATTAAAGAAAGATTAAACCTTTGCCTTTCTTTCTGGCTGGTGGATGTTATTAGGCAGGCAGGACCCAACCCTTGTGCAGGGTGGGCACCCGACAGCAGGCGGCGGGGAATGTGCATAGCACAGGGTGGGGGGGGGGCAGGAGGAGAGGGGGGCCCCCTGCCTAATGAGGCAGGGACGCAAGTGCCCCATTCACACGGCTGCTGGGACAAGGACCGGAGGAGCAGAACCAAGAACACTGGGGTCTCTGCAAGCTCTGGACACCCGGACTTGGCTGAGGTCCAAGAACCTAGAGCAGCCCCCTTGCGCTGCCCTGGAGACCCCAAGGTCAGCGGTACGGGTGCGCCCGGGAGGGGGCAGTGACGGCCCAGGTCACCATCGTGCAGGCTTTCTGGGGGGTCAGCGCTGCTCACACCCACAGGCCAGTCGCCTGCCAGGCTCCGGACTCTGCCCCACGCCTGCGATGGGCTTCTCCAGACCCCGCACAGCTCACCACCGTGTCTGGGAACGTGCCGCCTGAGCCCTCCGAGCAGAACTGCAGCCTGGACCACATCAAAGGACCAGTTCTGGCCAGCCGGGCTTCTGCGGGTGTCAAGGGAGGCAACCGGAAGAATTACGAAAAGGAAACATGCAGAGTTACCTGGAGAACCTGCTGCTAACAACTCTGTTCTGCTGACAACAAAGGTGCGAGACAGGGACAAAGGAACTGAAAAATGGAGAAGAGCAGGGTGAGACCACATCGAAAGGCAAGGAAGGAGACCTCTGCACTCGGGGCACGGGAGTGCATACCTGTTCTACTATTGTGAGCTTTCAGTTCCAGAAATTCCAGAGCCTATAGGATATTATGGAAATTCAAAAGGAACACACAGTGCTTTCCAGGAAGAGGAATACAGGGAGCCTGAAATCAGAAGAAATCCTACTCAAATGCTTCTCTACTAACCTAGAAATCTCTTAAGCCATTAATACTCTGTTGGGGCTTATGGCTCAAAAACGTGCTCGTCTTAAGGATTTAAATCACAACGAGCCACAGAAGAGGGGGGCTCAATTAGTCAACTAGCCCAAGAGCATGATCCAAGCCACCCGCATGCAGAGCCTGCGGCAAGCAGTCGGCTGGCTGTTCAGCTCACGGACATCCTTAGTCTCGCTGTCATTTTGACTTGATATTTTGAATTGTTTGGGAATACTTCGGAAGTTCAAAGTATCAGAGGAAAGTAATTAAAGACTGTTATGCACAGGTCTCTTGGGAATGGCGGACCAAAGGCATCCTCATGGCTGCCACCCAGAGAGCTGCAGGCCGGTCAGATTGAAAAGTCTAATCAACACCGCCCTCCCTGGCAGGAGTCCTATTTCCTGGGCAGGTTTTTGTTTTTTGGGGGTGGGGGAGTGGGAGGAGGTTCTTTTCTTTTAATTTATTTATTTACTTGAGATAGACCGAGAGAGAGCACGCATGAGCTGGGGTGGCAGAGGGAGAAGCAGACTCCCCGCTGAGCAGGGAGCCCGAGGCAGGGCTCCATCCCAGGACCTGGAGATCATGCCCTGAGCTGAAAGCAGACACTTAATCGCTTAACTGACTGAGCCACTCAGGCGCCCCTCTGTTTTTGTTTTTAAACTACAGGGTAACTGACTCACAAATGGGCAGGTCTTGAAACTGATTACTGTAGGATTCTTCTAGGCAATAAACATTAATAAATAGAAATACTATCTTGAGATTAAGGCACTAACTGTATCTCTCAATGAATACACCCAAATCCTACTCGTCAAGTACAATCCTGGGCTTTGTAATAAGTTGAGATGCTATTAATGACATCCTGTTCCTTCCTGGCATTTCCCGAGGCCCGGCTGCTGCAGCCCCACAGCTTTGCTGCAGGGGAGGGTCTGCTCCTCAGCCCCTTTTCTGGATGGGATTTGCCTTTATGTGAACCCACAGTTCAGTATATACTGGGCTAATGTTTGAGTTTCAAGAACCAGTGACTGCTAAGATTGTATCCTTACTCTTGTAACTTCCTTTCAAAAGCCACCTTCCAAATCTGATTCCGCTAACGTGGGGCTGATTTGAGGTTGGCTGCCGCACAGCAGTCCCAAGCTCAACACCCACCTCTCAGACCGACATTTCCTCTGTGCTCTCAAGCTTACAGAGCACTCGCAGGGGGGAGTATCGCCACATTCTCTTCTACCAAGCCCACGAGGTAACCTTATTATGTCCTTTCAGTAAGGAGGAACCCCAGGTCTTCTCTCAAAGGCCGCCGACCACACGCAGTGAGACTGCTGCTGGAGCCCAAGGCCTCCCGGACCAGTTAGGACCCTCCCTGCCTCCTCGCCAGCAGCGAGAACAAATCCCTTCAAGTTTACAGAAGCCACAACTCAGTGGGGTTAGACAGGCCCACGTTCACACCAACAACGACGTTAGTCAGCAGTCGTCGTCAGCAGCTGACAACGGGGAGGCTGGCGAATGTGGCTGAAAACCCCACAGCAGGACAGTGAGAAGATGCCTCTAGGGCAGGGGAGGCTGAGGGATGTGAAGAGAACCCTCAGCACTTCCCTGGCTTCCTAACTGTAGTAACACCTTTGGGTGCCCGGGACACTGTGTGACGTGGCAGATGAAGCCTAAGGTCACAAAAACAGATGTGTCTGGAGGTATCCCCTCCCCTTGAGACTGGCTTCCAGAAGCCGCCTAGGTTGTTTTAGGATGGGCTATTTGAAAGTTAGGGTTTTAAGTTTCCCAGAGCGGCATGTCATTTGGCATTGTGGCCACAAGGTGGCACTCCAGCACCTCTGTTCACCTGTCGGCGCTGGTCCAGCCAGGGGCAGGCAGCGGCATATGCACCCTGCAAAGCAAGCAATGCAGAGGGACTGTGCGGAGTCCGGAGCCAGAGCTCTCTGTGCTCCCCGTTACTACTAGATACCGCCTGCTGGCCTCTAGTGCTCAGCACACTTAGTCAATACCCTAGGGCACAGCCATCCTCAGCTGGCAGCCTCCCCTGACCGGCCGTCTAGACAAGAACTGGCTATAAGCAATAAATATCCATTAACAACCTCGTGCATCCTCAGGAAAATGCAAATTTAAAAACCTCCAGAGCAGTGAACATTTAAAAGACCTGACATCATCTAGCAGTCGGCGTAGAGCAAGCAGAACCCCTGTCCTCACAGGCAGGAGTGTGCACCCCTCCGGCCTCAGGGGCCTGAGGCAGGGGAGGGAGCTGCCGGGGCCACGCCCACACGGACTCCCCGCAGGAGCGCGCACACACTCATACACGCTTGCACACACTCGCACACACACACGCTTGCCGGAAGACGTGCACGAGGGCAGGCACAGCCACACAAGGCAGGGTAGACCCCAACGGAACACTACCCCCATGTCCATCGGCAACAGACCGAGCACACCGTTGTGTATTCATACAACACAACACTGCACAGCCATGAGATGTAAGGTGTAAGCACGCACAGCAACAGTGACAAATGTGACCAGGACAACACTGGGTGGGAGGAGCCAGACTTGATAGAACATATGCTCTTTCAGTCCTTTTATATCAAGTTCAAAAACAGGCACAACTAGTCTATGCTTAGAAGCTAAGGCAGAGGTCTGGGGGACAGTGACAGAGTGTGGTGGCAGTAGGGTCTATGGGATTAGTGACGTTTATCTCTTGAACTGGGTGCCACTTCACAGGGGGTGCTGGCTTTGTGGAAGTTCATGGGGGCACAGGCTTATGATTTGTGCACGGGGAGGGGAGGTACTGGTATACAGGACCAACTTCAATCAAAAGTTCAAGATGAAGATAAAAACAGGAGAGGGGGAGCTGGCATGTACAGAAAGGTGACCCGGAAGGGCATTCTGTCCTAAAACCCAGCCCTGCCCCGAGGGGCGGAGGAGGCCCGCTCACCTGGAGAGGCTGTGAGAGCCATTACACCGTAGTAGGAGAAAGCACTGGCTTCGAATTTCATACCTTCCTTCCCAGCTTCTACTTCCACTTTCCCCTGTGGGAAGAAAAGGGCAGGGTTGTTTTCAGTCCAGTTACACCAATCCTTCAGCAAACTCTTTTCAAGATTTGTCCTCCCTCAAATTTTTGTCTGAATTCCTTTCCCAACCATCCCCAGGAAAGAAAGCCTCACGTACTCTCCCACTTAACAGAGAGGGTTAATCCAACATGGAAACTGGATTTGGCTGGAAATGCAGAGAGGACTGTGAACATGTGAGATTTAATTTCTGTGAGTCTGCTTACTATTTTCCCAGCATCCCTAGTTCATGCATGGATTCTTCGGGAACCCTCCAGTAATAAAAAGACGGGGCTCTCGCCCCATCTATGGGACAAACACTGAAGGTGTGGTCTTGCAGGAGTCCGAGCGGGAGCAACATCAGGGTTAAGGGTTAACACGGTTCACGGCCATGGACTGAAAGGGCTCCAGGGACAGAACTCACTCTGGTCTCGCTAACACAGCATCCTGTGTCTGTAGGTGGGGCCCCTTGTTGCCCAGACCCCCCACGGGCACCAAAACTTCTCTGAACTTCCTCCTCACAGTCTTGCATCAGGACAAAACCTCTCCCTGAAGTCCTCCCTCGCCTTCTCTTCCTCTAACTTGTCCACAGCTTCACCTATCAGTTCCTCGGGGACAGACTATGGACGCCTCATTCACCCTGCTAGCCTCAGGGTCCACCGCCATCCCTGATGGGTGGCGCTCAACATCCGTTTTCCAGGCAACCAGACTATCTCTAAGCTCTGTTTCTGGATTTCCAAGCCGAGCACAGGAACGGCTCTCGTTCCCTGTACCCGGAGCGGCCTCTCCAGTGCTGGGGCGCCTTCACGGTACATCCTTTAGGATAGGAAAATAAAAATTACAGCACCCCTCATTGAAGGGGAATGTGCTAACACATCGGTGCTTTATTAACTCACTTAAGTGCTCTAAACTCCATGAAGCAGACACAATTGCCATCCCCGCCACAGGTCAGGAGAGGGGCTCAGAAGGATTAAATAAGTGAAGAACAAGCGCTTGACCACCATGCTCGTCATGCCGCCCACTAACGCAAGACAGTGAATCATTTTTCATAAAAAAAAAAAAAAAAAAGATTATTTTGATCATTCAAAATTCCCAGTTATGGAAAACTTTCCCCAAATCACTTCTTCAGAAAACCATCTACTGCCTCTCTTTTAGCTTTTCCTTTACTCAAATATCAGTCTGGTCACTCTCCAACCAACTCTCCTGCTGCGGGAAAGGAGCCAACCACCCCCCTGCATAAGGCAAAACCACCCTGCCAACAACCGGGGGCCCAAAACCCTGACTGCACCGCGCACAGGGCCCTAGAGAGGCCGCGGAGTCCTGTGCGGAGACTGTCCTCGCCACCCCCAAGTTTCCACACAGGAGACAGACGGGAGCAAGGTAGAAGGCTGATGGTACGAAGCGGTCAACAAAATCCCTCCATGAGGAAAAAGACGGTAAGAATCTAAGGAAATCGGAGAAAAAAATTACTTCCTGTTCTATACATTCTGTGCAGGAAGGAAAATCCAAGGAGTAGGATTTGAGCCAAGAGAAGGGAGGGCAGGTCAGAGGTGGGAGACAGCAGCCAGGCTCACTGGGTTTGTGCAGGAAGGCAGGGGGAGGTGGGGCTGGGAGAGCAGTCTGGAGAGCTGGGGAGATGGACTCGTGAGCAGTGCTCATGCACAGGGCACAGGGGCTCGGCTCTAGGAAGATACAGAGTCTTCCCACTGGGCTGGAAGAAGGTGGCTCGGGCAGAAGCTAAGGATAATGGATCCACATGGTTTGGTGGAAGCAGAAGGGAGAAGGAAGCGTAAGGGAGAGAGGGAGTCACGTGGCAGAAGTCTGCTCTGCGTGACCGGAAGACGGGCAGCAGGAGCCCAGACAGAAACACTGGGAAGGCGCTGGTGCATCAGCGCTGGGGCCAGGGGGCACAGGACATCTTCCCTTCCAGAAGAGTCCATCAAGAAAGGGTCCATCAAGAAAGACTGAAGTGGAAGAATGAATGAAGGTGAGGAGGAAGGTCAGGATGGAGGTCAGGGAGGGGGAGAAGACGTGGTCACGAAGGGAGCAAAAGCCGGGAGCTGGCAGGAAAAGAACAGATGAGAGGCAATGACTGGCAGGGTCCCTTAAGAGAGGGAAAGAAGAGGACAGGCAGAGACATAACACTCAAGAAAGAGTGAGCAATAAAAACCCAGCGCCAGATGGAACAGATCGTCGCAGCTGCTTATCCATTTCTTCCTGCACTAACCCTTGACCTTGGATCGGGTCGTTCCTATGTACGCTTGTGGCTGTCTCTGGAATCAGAAGCCCAACAGCGGCTGCAGGACCATCTCACAACTGGGAATTTCTATGCAGAAAGTCAAGAGGAAGCATCAAAGCCAACATCAGGCTCATCACGACTTCCATCTTTATGGGTCTCCAGTGGATCCGGAGCATTTGTTTTACAAGCTACGAGGACTTTGTATTCTGTGTCCCTGTAGATGGGCGGCCCTTTTCAGTTCTTTATAATTACCATCAGAACCAGTAGGGTAACAGCTACTCCCCCAAAAGACTGTCCGTAACAATATGGGGTCTGCCTCTTGGGGAGGACCTTCTCCCAAAGCAGTGCGCAGACCTCGGCCGCGCTCGGAACCCCTGCCAAGTCAACTCAAAGGCAGAGATTCCCAGCTCTTGCTGTGCGCTGTGAACACCCGGGGATTTAAAAAACAAACCAAAAACCTGATGTCTGGCTCCCACTCCCAGGCATTGTGCTAGAACTCGTGTGGGTGCGACCTGGGCAGGAGGATTTGAATAAAGCTCTCTAGGGGGTTCTAGCTCGGGGCAAGTTTGGGAATCGTGGTCATGAGTCTCTGTTTGTGAACAATGGCCCCAGCTCCGGAGCCTCTGGGTACCCCGGAGTCACAGTGGCTGTGAGTCCGCCAAGTGAACGAGGACGGCAGCACAAAGCCTCAAAGCTCTGGACCCTGGCCACCTTAGCCCATCTCTCTCTGCCCCTCGGGACATGCCTGCAGGCGGGGGAGGCTCAGCCTTCTCCCGCAGGCCACTGAGCGCACATCACCAGGCTGACAGGCGGTTCGCCGGGTCCCCGGCTCGTGCGTGAATTCCCAGAACTAGTAAAATATACCTCCAGCCTCAGAGATGGCATTGCCGAATTTCTGATTCATACTGATATTTAAAAAAACTCAGCCATCTCCTCTAACCACCATTTCGCATCAGACCAGACATCTTTATCCCCAAAATACAGAAAATATGTAATTTCAGAACAGACAGGTCTTTAAACTGAATATATGTAATTTCAGGAAGTTCTTGCTGCAGCTGTCTTTATTTTTCTCACTTTGTCTCCAACTGGTGAAAACTCTGTCGAGCATCAGCACGAAGGAACCACTGCGCCACCAGACGCCTTTTCCTTCATTTATAAAACTGCAGCGGATTATGGGATCCTGTGGTTCTTTCGATTCTAACTTTATAGGATTGCGCAATTCCACGTTTTGAAAACTGCCCAGCCCTGTACTTCTCCCTACACACGTGAAGCTTTTCTGACAGGCAGGTTTTAGAAACATCCAGTAAACATTTACTCCTGTTTGTGCGTCAATGGCTCCCCAAAGTGACCATGTCCAAAGAAACCTACCAGTATGAAAATCGAAGCTGTCCCCAGGAGGAAATGGTTGCATGGCCTCACAACCAATGTCCTTAGATAAGGACTTCTTCCATATAATGAGCTACAAACCAATATTACCTCTGAAACATCCACAGATTTACTCTAGCATCTCTCTCTCTCTCTCTCTCTCTCACACACACACACACACACACACACACCCAGCATAGGACATGACATGGTCCCAAACGGAGAGCCGGGGCTTCATGTTTAAGCTGACAAACGAGAAGGCAGGAAACCCTGCCTCAGGCAAAGCTGCCTTCCCAAGTCACCATCACAATCGCCCTAAACTTTCTCTGGAAGAAGGTCCTTAGGGAACTCTCCTCAAAGCTCCTAAGCATCCAGAAAGCACTAAAGGCAGTCTCGTGCTGTGCTTGGCCACGAGGTGGGAGCCTGGGCTAGCCTCATTGGCACAAACAAGATCGAGTGGTCAGTGAATGGCACAGATTCAGGAGACCAAAGCCTCCCTTGGGCCGCACACGCTGAGCATTGACACGGTGTCCTGTTCACCGTCAAGTTCTTTTTTTTCCTTTCCTTTCCTTTCTTTCCTTTTTTTTTTAATATCACCATCGCAAAGTATTCTATGGGGCTCGGTACCTGAAAGGAGGTGGCTGAATCCCAGGGGTGCGGACACCAACCCAGGTTCACCAGCACCGCCCTGTAAGAGGGAGAGCACGACCCGGAGAGGGTCTGTTCCCAATCTGGAGTCTAGAGATGCAGTCTGGGGGCGGCACACTCCCGTCATGAATGTTTCGATTTTTAAAAAAAGTTTCTGATGGTGAAAAATTTACACATATTTTGGACCATCTGGTTGACCATCCTCTAACCAAGTGCCACCAGCAGAGGTCAGCGCCAGGGCTGCAGGGCTCCCGATGGCGGCGGGAAGTTGTGCTTACGACCCAGTCATCACGGCTAAGCCTTGCTACTCAGTCAACCAGGTGTTGTCTGAAAGCAGCAGCATTTCTGACTCCTCCCTAGCCCTACCGAGCCCACACGGGACTGCTCTGCCCGTGCAAGCGTGAGGAGCCCTGAACTGGAGAGACGGGACAGAGAAGGACCAAACATAAACAAGCCAGTCACACCCAGTGGGTGCCAGATAACACAGCATTCTGCACAAACATCCAAAGGAACTTAGATTGAACCAAAGGCTGAGGGGTCAGTCAGGGCTGGGCGCACGGAGACCCAAGGATGCTGAGTGCAAAAAGGCCTGCAGCAGACGCCTGAGTGGCTCAGTTGGTTAAGCAGCTGCCTTCGGCTCAGGTCATAATCCCAGTGTCCCGGGATCGAGTCCCACATCGGGCTCTCTGCTCAGCAGGGAGCCTGCTTCTCTGTCTCTGCCTCTGCCTGCCACTCTGTCTGCCTGTGCTCTCTCTCTCTCTCCTTCTCTGACAAATAAATAAAATCTTAAAAAAAAATTATAAGATCCCAGGGTCCTAGGATCAAGCCCCGTAGAAATCAATAAATAAATTTTTAAATACGTAAATAAAATGTTAATTACAAGTTTGGGTTTATACCAATTCTAACTCCCAAGAGCGCAAAAGGAGCTTATACCTAGTTTCTATTTATGCATATCTACGTAAAATTTGTTTAAAAACAGGGTCAACACTGAGTGTCCAAGTAATTTTTTTTTCCCTTTATAATGGGTGCTGCTGGGGCGCCTGGGTGGCTCAGTGGGTTAAAGCCTCTGCCTTTGGCTCAGGTCATGATCCCAGGGTCCTGGGATCGAGCCCCACATCGGGCTCTCTGCTCAGCGGGGAGCCTGCTTCCCTTCCTTTCTCTCTGTCTGCCTCTCTGCCTTCTGTGATCTCTGTCTGTCAAATAAATAAAATCTTTAAAAAAATAAATAAATAAAATGGGTGCTGCTGTACTTGACTCGGGATTAAAGATCTGTTACTCACTGGGACACACAGACCCTGTAACTCAAAAATCCTCAAGAAAGGCCTGGTACGGAAGGCTTCAAGTCTCTTCCAGTAACAGGTGAAACGGTTTTAAGTAACGTCAAGGGACAGGTAAGCTCCAAGATGCTACCTGCCTTGTCCACAAAGGAACGGACTTCACTCTGCAGGGAAAAGCCCTTCTGAAGCCCTGTCAGAGGTCCTGAGGAGAGAGTTGGTGGAACAGTGGAAAAGCCACCACAAAATCTGAGGCAGGAAATCAAGCAGAAAAATTAACATCAGGGGGGGGAAAAAAGTGCTCCTTTTACTGACTCTGTAATTGGCAAAGAAAAGAGCTATTTGTTTTCCTAGGATTCTATTTCTTATTTTTCAAAAAGTCAGTCTGGTTCTGTGCTGTGGAGGAACTATATATATAATTATATATATAATGTCTATACATATGTTTATATATATATAATGTTTATTCCTATGTATATACATATTTTCTTTTGCTTAGACATTTTATTCCCCAAAGGACCAAAAAATCCTTCACTGTAAAATACCAACTCTGAACTAGGAAAATGGTTTATAGTAGTTATAATTATTGTGCGCAGACTCTTGACATTTTTCTCCGTGCTTTCCACTTCTTTCATGACTGTATGATGGCCGCATCATATGGAAATACAAGTGGTTGAGACATATGTACTACTACTACTTTGTAATTAACAGATTTGCTATAAATATGCTTGCATCGATCTCTTGAGCACATAATTTCTTCAGATGCGTGTGCATGAGGGATTTTATGTATTCCCAAAAGGAAGGCTGTCAGTTTAAGGATAGGATTGGTTTTCTGGCACTTTTTTGTTGTTGTTCACTATTCATCATGGATTTTTACAAAGATTTTTTTTTTCGTTTTCTAAAATTAAAAAAATGGATGCTTAATTTTGTCAGTTGCCTTTCTGCTATCTATTGGTAGGAGCATGAGGGCTTTTTTTCTTAACTGCTTTCCTAATTAACGTGGCACATTTTGGTTCTGTTGTTCTTAAACTAGTTCTGCGTTCCTAAATAAACCTCATTTGGTCAGTCACAGTGAACAACTCTTTGGGGACGCTGCTCGTCTCTAACTGCTACCTCTTTAGCTGGGAAATTTGAAGATCATACCATCTTGGCCCGCTTGTATCACACAGAAAATGAGCTCCTCCAAGTTTCAATTTTTTTTTCCAAGTAATTTCTTTGAATCTAGCTGTTTTAAAGGAGAAGAGAGAACTTCTTGTTTTGTTGTTTTTCTCTTTTATCACATTAATTACATCAATAGAATACTGATTTTGTTAGTCTCTTAAAAGAACCAAATCTTGATTTTATTTATGGGTTTGTTTGTTTTTTAAGATTTTATTTATTTATTTGACAGAGAGAGATCACAAGTAGGCAGAGAGGCAGGCAGAGAGAGAGGAGGAAGCAGGCTCCCTGCTGAGCAGAGAGCCCGATGTGGGGCTCGATCCCAGGATTCTGGGATCATAACCTTAGCCGAAGGCAGAGGCTTTAACCCACTGAGCCACCCAGGCGCCCCTATTTATGGGTTTTAAGGCTTTCTCATTAATACTTTTTTCATGACTATCTTTATTATTGAATTTCTTCTTTGCAGTTTGTTGCTTTTTTCTTTTTCTAGATAATTACACATTTTTCCTTGTGTAAGTACGCAGAATAAAATTTCTTAAAACTTTGACACACTGCATATAAGGCATCATTTAATAATGTCTCTAATGTGTTCTCTGTATTTTATGATATTCTATATATTTTCTAATTCAGTTGCTACTTAGAGTTTACCAGTTTGATGTTAATTATATTTTCAACATTTCCTTAACAGGTAATATGTACACATGGTAAGAAATTCAAATTCAAAGGGAGAAGTAAGTCTCCCTTCCACGTTATGCCCAGTCCTCCAAGTCTCCCTCCTTAGAGGTGACTCCTGAGTAACCTTCTGGAGAGATTCGTTTATATGAAGACACTCACGAAACCCATGGCAATACATTATAATGCCCTGTTCTGCGCCTTATGTAAACGCCTTTGGAAAAGAATCGGTCACCATTTAAAAGTGGCTTAGTACTTTTCAATGATATATTTTTAGGTCCAATTTCATTTCACTATGAGCTATACAGGTAGTTCTAGAAATTTCTACCTGAGTTTGGTAGAACTTACATATGACATGGCAAATCATCAGCTTTACGTTGAAGTCACATAAAACTTTCTAAGAAAGTATTTCCCTGGCTTTACATTAAATTTTCCTCCAAATTCCTATTAATTGTATTAATTAAAACATTTTTTTTTCTTGGTATGCTCACTCTTTTGTGATGGTGGAATTATTTTCCATCAAAATTATATTCCTTTCCATTTCCATGGATACACACATCTATGAGTACTCGGAAGGTCCTTCAATTTACATGAGTCCAGTAAGGTCCCAAATTATCAAAAGGACAATTAAGGAGGTTTTTTATTTGAAAACAACTCAATAAAAGGAATGATGTATTTGTTTTGTTATTTAAGACATGCAGAGCCAATAAACTTTCGTGTGGTACTATTTTTATTGCTGTCCTCACTGATTCTCCCCCAATACATTTTAGTTAAAAATTCTAACTTTTTCAGATAAAACTTTAGGTGGCAGCCTTTTTATACTTATGGAATGGGAGGTATATGCCCAGTAACTTCGAGACTCATTCTTTTAATTAAGCTTAAATGGCTTACTTCGAATAAATTCGATCTTATTTCATTTAGAGTTTAAACTCAGAGCGATGGGTTTCTATTTATAATTACATTCCAAACATCAATGACTTAATAGAAGAATTTTTTTCCGGTGTCTGCAGAAGAGGGCTGCTTATTGGCTTCGGGGCCAGGAATGGAAGGCACATACCGCAGCTCATTTCTGATTTAATGCTCTAGCAGACAGGGAAACATGCCCAATAACCTGGCACCAATTTCCCCAGCTGGGCTAGTGCCATTTCAGAGAGGAATATACTCTGTACAAGGTGACAGCTGTGCTGGATTGACAGGGATCATCCTATTTCATTTTCTTATACTCCGGGTACCTTGCGTAATTGGCTGGTCTAAAAGAACCTAATTTTCATTGAACTCCATAGTTCAAACACCTCCGTAAATCCTCTTAATCCAATACATACTATTTATAAAAAAATCTCCATGACATCAGTTCAACAACTCAAAAAAAAAAAAAAAAAAAAAAAAGGTCCCATTTCTATAAATACTTAACATGACATAGGGATTCAAATACAGGTAACATCCATACAAATCCTTTATCAAAAATTGCCTTAAAGGGGTGCCTGGGTGGCTCGGTGGGTTAAAGCCTCTGCCTTTGGCTCAGGTCATGATCCTAGGGTTCCGGGACTGAGCCCCGAATTGGGCTCTCTGTTCAGCAGGGAGTCTGCTTCCCTTCCTCTCTCTCTCTCTGCCTACTTGTGATCTCTGTCTGTCAAATAAATAAATAAAATCTTAAAAAGAAATCGCCTTAAAGATTTACTTGTAAATGAATGGGGAATATGAAGTCCCTCTTCCACAAAATCTCTTTTTAGATCTTTCAGCCAGGAAACGGCTTTGTTATACACTAACAGAACATTCCCGAATCACACTTCATACAGGCTAACTGTAAAAATCGACAACTGAAAGACACATAGTTTCTAATATTACTCCTGAAATTCACCACGTCAATCCTCTAAGTCTTCCTAAGCAAAGTATAATCCAAAACTTAGTGTAAGTCCAAGTTTCTCTAGGTTTAAGGAATATTCCCATCTCGCTTTCAGAAGAAGCACCAATGTTTTATTCTTTTGCTACAGTACAGTAACTCCCTGTAGCCCCCTCAGAGGTTCAAGTGTGTGTATCTCCAGAGAAAAAGAAAACAAACAAACAATGCAGGACTGAATGAGACTAAGGTTAATACAAGAATCAGGGTATTGAATTAGAAAACCTGCCAAGAGATGTTTCCACAAAAGAATGTATGAAAGTGGCAGGTGACTAGTTAACACACGGGTTTTTTTCTATAGTTTCTTCTTTCCTCCTCCAGACATCACGACAGCATCCAAACAGGGACATGAGCACAACACTTTGCAGAGTTTCCCTCATCTGGACATCTGATAAGAGTTGCTTTCAAATAAAAAGAACCTCTTTAATTTTCCTTCAGATAACTGAGAACTTGCTGGACTCACGTAAATTGTAGGACCTACCAAGTCCTCAATATACTTTTTTTTTAAATAAAGATTTTTATTTATTTATTTGACAGAGATCACAAGTAGGCAGAGAGGTAGGCAGAGAGAAAAGGGGAAGCAGGCTCTCTGCTGAGCAGAGAGCCCGATGTGGAGCTCGATCCCAGGACCCTGAGATCATGACCTGAACCAAAGGCAGAGGCTTAACCCACTGAACCACCCAGGCACCCCATCAATATACTTTACTAATAATCCCTCTAATTAATACCTAGGAAATCACCAGAAAGTAGGAGAATGCTTAAGGGGCTAGGACTCTTTTACAGGAAATCGGTCTTTACTCAGTATAAGCAATTCTTCAGTAAGGAGGCACAAGCAGTCAATAAAACCAACACTTCGTCCATTGTACTGCTTGGTTTCCATGTCAGTGACGGTGTTCTATCAAATGAAACTGGGACAGACTAAGGGTCTCCCCTAACTCAAGCACCAAACCCCTCAAGGACGGTCCAGAATGGATGGACCTTCTCACCTGATGGAGTGGATTATGTTATTACTGAAAAGGAATGAAGCTTCCATTGCCATGAGAGGCCGTGATGATTACATTAGTTCCTCTGTAGAACAGCCTGGTTAGTAACCAGGAATAAAAACAATAATAAATGGATTAATTTGATGTTGTTAAGGGAAGAGATAGAATGTTACCTCTAGAAAGCTGTAGATGACCAAGTCCTAATGAAGAGTGGAAAAAAGAAAAAGATGATAAGAGAGACCCCAGGAATTCACGACACTTAAATTTCAAATACCCAATCAAGACTTGGGTGTGTACAGGGAATTCTCCAAACTCTTCAAAAAAATATAAACAACCGAATTCACCCTTCTTCACATGAATGCCTCCATGCCTCAGCAACCAGTCAGTGCCCTTCAGTATTGGAAATTGAAGTAACTAATGACATTGCTTTACACCGAAATTATTTTACAGAGAGGAAAACAGGGAGAGGAAATCCTCCCATGTATCAGGCGACCCCGGAAGTTAGGTACGTGAACCTGGACACCCGTTCACCTACAAAAAAGTTTCCTAAGAACTGGAAGGACGGGTACGCAGTGAGATCAAACAACGACTGAATAATTTTTCTGACCTGCAAAATGAGAACGAAGTAGTCTACAGGTTTGTTTCGCTGGTAGAGGTAGTATTCTGGGGCCTTCTTGTTCTTCTCATCATACTTCAGTTCCTGGATGACATTGGGGTGCTTTAGCAGCCTTAGAAGGATCTTCTCTGACATCTGGGATGGGCTAAATGCTTCTACTTCTATAGATATAAACACAACTTGATATTACACTTCAAATGGATGGAAAAAAAATCATACTAGTGATGAAGGAGTTTAGAATATAAGAATATTCGGAACCAAAGCAATACAATATGGATTAAAGACACTTCCGTTTGGTGATCCACTGAGGGGGAGGTTACCTGGGAGAAATTAGAAAATACCAAAGTCTCGTATTTGTTTAAGTATTTCCTTTTCAACCTGTCATTGGTTTCAGTTCTTACAAAATTACCCTAATCTTCTGATACAAATCGAAGTCTACCACAAGCAGGCTCCTGACTGCCAGGACACCCTTTGACAAGCCACCATAGTCTGACCTCCAACAACAGCCGAAGGGAGAAGCAAAGGTCAGGAAGCATCTAGGTGTGGGTTAGTACCAGGTGCCCAGACGAAAGGCTCCACCTCTCATTCTCTCACTCCACTACCCTGAGAGAGTCTGGGAACAAAGGCAGGCGGAGATTCAGAAGAGAAACAAGGCACGTGCACACAGCGACATGCACTCCAACTTGCTAACTAAAAAAAAATTTTTAAAAAATGATGTGTATCTGTATCGGCAAAAGGAATCCATTTTATTTCCGGTACCCAAACTCGGAATTACTGGCTTAGGGCTGCTTGATTGAAACTGGACTTCCCGGCATCTCAGAGGCAGAGTCGGAGAACATTTAAAGTAGGTTCCGCAATGATGAACAATATTACCAGAATTTCAAAATTAAGTTAAAGATACTGTTTATAGGTTTAAAAAACTGCTGTCATGAGGTGAACCATGAATTCGGTATGAGCTTCTGTACTAGCTTTCGTAGTAACGAAATGAGGTAGCACCCTGTAAAGTTTTGGAAAATACAGAAGATTAAAGAGGAAAAGAAAATCACCTAGGAACCCACCATGCCGTCCCTCTCAGCAGCTGGTGAGCATATGTGCCCGTGTGATCTCACAGTTTTATGTGGTTTTTTTTTTTCTCACCTCAAATTAAATTATGAATAACTTCCTGGCTCATAAATATTGTACTGTGAGCATTTCTAGGTATCTGAAAACAGGGTCTTAAAGAGTACATAACATCCATTGCATGGCTACTGTTAGCCTTCTTTTCGAAATATTTTAAGTATGCTCCATACAGCTGAAGGGCACTGGTTGCCCATCTTGGACACAGACGTCTTCTACAGGCCACTGGGTACTTTCAGATTTTCTCACGTTTCCCCTGGCCCACAGAGCTCACCCTTCACCTAGACAGCCACTTGGGGATGTGAGAAGGCTTAGTCAGTCTCTTAAGTCCATTCAACCTTGACCTTTCTGGAGCAGTCAGTGCCGGCTGGATTGGTGGTTTTAATAATGTGAATGCTTGCCTCCTGGAATGGGCCCAAGTTAATCTGACTTGAAGAGGCCACCGAGAAATCCACGTCAAAGCGCTTAGAATTTCTGATGTCATGGACATCCTAAGAGATAGATTTAATCCTGAGAATCTATTTTTTCTTCTTTGCAAATCAGAGCACGCGTGTTACCACTGAGGTCCAGCTGTTCTTCCAAGGCAAGCTGGAGAGAGAATTACTCCAGCAGGTGGTGTCTGGTCCGCACGGCCAGCCTACGCCACCAGCGGCCTCTCCCAGGGACTGAGCTGGAAGCAGTTGACCTGACCTACTGTTCACATGCAGTGTGCCACTAACATTCATCCTTACCTTTCAGACCAATTTTAAGTTACTGGTCCACCCCTGGTAAATGTCTCAGAGGGTTCATGCCGACACTGAACACAGGAGAGGAGAGAATTTAAAAAGAAAAAAACAAAACAAAACAAAACAAAAAAACAAAAAACAAAACACAAAAGTGGCATTACTTATCACCCCATTTCCCCGTCTCCACCCCCAGCCCACCCCAGTCAGCGGTGGGTGAGAAACACGGTCCAGGGTTTCCAGAGATCGCAAACTGTGATAAGCTGCACTTGCCTGTTGCTAGGAAACGGTGCATGGCCAGGAGAAGCTGTGGTGATATTTTAACCTTCATCTCGCTGTCTGTCTGCTTAAAGGCAGAAAAATCTTGCTTTCTTTCCCGATGGGCCACTTTCTTTTTCGTTCTGTTATCAGCTGACCGAAGAATGAGAAAAGATAAAAGGAAATGCATTGGATTAGATCAGGGCTCTTTTTGAATGAAAAGGACACAATCCACTGGAAAGACTAGACGACCTCCAGATCACCCGCACTCTAGGCACCAATGCCCCACAGAAAGAGGAGGAGAGAGACTCCTCCGCAAATCAGTGCAGCACAGTCATGACCCAATTCAAAGTAAGGCAACTAGGACCAACGATAAACATTCTCCACAAAGATCTTCAGAGCCCTTGTGAGTACACGACAGGGTAGCTGGGACAAAACCCTCACACAAGCCATGTAACCCCACAGTGATGGCATGCATCTCGGGGTCCACACAGTCTCCTGTCACTCGGTGTCACCACACTTCGGGAAAGAACAATCACTGGGTGACAGAGGACACAGGGAAGGGTACCCTGCCTACTCAGCCGAAACAGGGAAAACAAACATCTGAACAAAACCTCTTCAGAAACAGGAAAGAATGCTTTCATAGAACATTTTAACAATAATATCTGTTAGCTTCATTTCTACCCCAGGCCCGGAGATCCTCAAGGTCAAGCAAATACGAAGAAGGTCAACCAAAAGAGAGGTCGGCATACTTCCTTTGTCAAGGGCTAGGTAGTATTTCAGGCTCTGGGGGCCACATGGTGTCTCTCAGAACTGCTCAACCCTACTGCTGAACAAAAGCAACCATACGTGAAAGAGCTAAGAGGGCCGTGTGCCAACAAAACTTTATTATGCAGATGAAATTCGAATTTCATAGTATTTTCCCATGTCTCTAATTATTCATTTGATGTTTTCAACGATTACCCAATCTAAAAAACAAACAAAAATTCTCAGCTTGTGGGCTCTCCAAACACTGGCAGCCACTTGGGGGCTGTAGTTTTTTGTTGTTGTTGTTGTTTTTGCAAACCCCTGATCTAGACGGTGTCTAATACAAAACCCTTTTCCAGTATTTTTCTTGACAGAGAAATGATCAAGAAAAAACTTGGTTAAAGACAAGACCTTAATCGCTCACTCCTTTCTCAAGAACCATGAGTCTGTGCGCTATTACCATTTCATGCCTAGGGCCAAGCAGACTTAATTACCAGGCTGGTCCTGGGGTGAGGGCAATTGTAACTTATCATTTTCTGCTGTCTCGAATTCTTTTCAGAATTAGACAGCATAAATCAACACTATATTTCCAAATAATTTTCTAATGGCAAATGCAGTCCTCAGCCCTGATCGCCTGTCGACCACAAGGATATCCCTAAAACCACGTGGTCAGCATTCCATCCAGTTAGGCAGGCTGGGCAACACTTCTGTGTGAAATCAGTTTAATCGAGGTTTAAGAGACTTTAACTGGAAAGCAAACATAAGATCTCCTAAGTACTTCAGTTATCTTTCTTATGATGAGTAACACCCCCGAGGTAACAAACAAAAAAATCTATCTATCGGGCACCTGGGTGGCTCAGTGGGTTAAAGCCTCTGCCTTCGGCTCAGGTCATGATCCCAGGGTCCTGGGATCGAGCCCCGCATCAGGCTCTTTGCTCAGCAGGAAGCCTGCTTCCTCATCTCTCTCTGCCTGCCTCTCTGACTACTTGTGATCTCTGTCAAATAAATAAACAAAATCTTTTAAAAAAAAAATCTATCTATCTATATATATATATAGAGAGAGATATATAGCTATATAAAGAGGCACACTTGGTATTAAATGGTCACTGTAAGGAAGGATGAAAAGACTGTCAACACACAAGTAACAATATTCTTTATTATGTGATCTCTGACTGCTCTCCAAGTGTGAAGATAAAACACATAGGAAATGGTGATTTCAAAGAACGCATTAATATATACATGAGGAAAAAGTAAGACACATTTTCAGAAGCAAGTCATTTCCTAACTATCAAGTTTATCCTTCCAAGGGCACACGGAAGACTCTCATTATTAAAATGAGAAACATTCCCATCTAGCAGGACTAAATAAAAATCACTCTGTTTTAAGCAAGGCAGGCCCCATCCCAGGTGCCCCAGGCCATGTGAACAATCCATTTCCCTTTTAAGTCATGCTTTAATAAGCCAAACAGAACAAACAGAGCCCAGATACT
Organism: Meles meles; assembly: GCF_922984935.1. Lineage (NCBI taxonomy): Eukaryota > Metazoa > Chordata > Mammalia > Carnivora > Mustelidae > Meles > Meles meles. The sequence continues at coordinate 61,832,792 of NC_060078.1, read as the reverse complement.
CTTCTCTGGCCCACCTCTGAGAGCCCCAAACATCTCCAGGCAAAAACGCCCCTGTCTCATTATTAATCTCTTGAAAGAGATTACTAAGATACTACTAAGAATGAGGCTGAAGAAGGTGGTTTAAACCCCACAGTCCAACAATCCAGCTGTGGACTTCAGCGAGACAGGATTCCGCTTCAATACTCAGCCCAGGATCGTTTACCTCACACGCAAAGACCAGCGGATCTTCCCCTCCCTCTATAAACAAGCCAAGAGACTCCTACCCCTTTCACCCATTTCCCCCTGCCCCCCCCCCAGAAGACAGAGTAGCACAGAAAGGGAAAAACACATTCCTATTGTGTACCCGACCCTGTCCTGCTTCCCGTCCCTCCCGGTCACCACTCCTTGCTACACTCACAAACCTCACCTCTACCCTGGCCCCTGGGTTCTAGAACAAGGACATTTAAATGGTGGCAATCCATCCATTTAACAAATCCTCCTCACAAGCACTCGAATTTGGACCTTAAGGAGAAAAAGAAATTAATCTGAACACAACTGCCTAGTTGTGGAAAATAAAAATGTAGTGAAGAGTGATTCTTTTTCCACATCTACAATAAAAGTAAAAACCAAGAAGGGAGTTTTCTGTTCAGGGCAAGTAATGCCCTCATCCCTGGTTAGAAGTTGGCTTTTCAAAAAAAAGACAAAAACAAAAACGAAATACTGCCACTTGACACCACAGGCCCTGCCTCTCCTTTCCCCCTCTGATGAAGGTTCTGGAACACACCGCTAAGTGGTCCACAGCCTATACACACACACACAGCACGTAATGAGAGGCAGAGGCAAGTGGCCAGTGGAGACGAGAGAGGACTCACGAACGAGATGACAGAAAACAACCAAGGTTTTGAAAAAAATCACACTCCGACTACTCACTGTATAAATCTGTTTCGTCTAGAATCTCGGATTTGATGATTTCTTCAATCACGTCTTCTAATGTGACGATTCCCAGAACTTCATAAAACGGGTCCCCTTCTCCCTCATTGTTCACTCGCTGCACAATGGCCAAATGAGATTTACCTTTAAAGAAAAGAAAACAGAGTTGAGGAAGCAATTCTCTGAATCTCCGGAAGGAAGTCTGGCATGGGATCATGTTAAGAACAGAGGCGAACGCAGAGACCGGATGATCCAAGTCTGCATTTCGGCATTTAAACACGGGCTGGAAACAGCGCAGGCAAAGGGAAAAGTTTCCCGAGTCCTCGAAAGCAAGACGACTGAGCAGGAAGGGCCTCGGCTTCTACACACGTCAGCCTGAACTCCATTACCATCGCTTCCTCATGGGGTGGGTCTTCAATCATGTCGGCCCTTCCTCTGGGACCTTATAGCAACTGCTATTTTTTTTTTTTTTTTTTTTTTTAGGAGAATGGTTCTCCAAGCGTGGTCTGTGGGCCCTTAAGGATGCCCAAGACCCTCTTAGGAGGGCAGTGAGGTCAGACGATTTCCAGTGGAACACTGAACGTTCCCGGCCTTTTGTACTGTGCTGGGGTTTGAGCCCATCAAACAAAGCTGCCCGAGCACAAAGCGAGGCAGTGGGGCCAGACCAGGTTCTCTGCCCCCACACGTGCACAGGCAATGGGGGAAAGTCCATTTCTCTTCAGAATGTCCCTGGTGAAGATGTAAAAATTAATTTCATTAAATCTTGACCTTGAGTACTTGTCCTTTAACACTCTATGTGGCAAAAGGAGACCCACCCTAAAACACTTGTGTTGCATCCTGAGGTACAATCGTTGTCTTGAGGAAAGGCACTTACACAACTGTTTGCACGGCAGGCTGCACTAGCCATGTTTTTCCCTGGACGTCACTTCTATCTGAAGGGTAAGTACCCAATGGATGGTGTTTAGACTTGTATATCTGGCAAATATTTCCTTGAAAACGGAACAAATGAGCCTGCAACGTTAAGGAAAACAACAGCAGCATTTGCTAGTGATAAAATTTGAGCTTTCACGGGAAAATCGGAATTTTGGGAAACTTGTGTCCACCACAGGCTTGAGAACTTCTCGACAAAGGAGTTTCCTGATGAAGTAACAAGTGGGATTTTTAAAATACTGAATAACGAAATGGGTCAACATTTCAAAGATCTACAGGACTCTGTGAACCAGTATTTTCCAAATGGCCATGGGAATGGTGCTACCAAGTCATGCACAGGTAAACAATCTATTCAGAGTACAAGATAGGACAACAGATTCTTTCCTCGCATACCCAATTTTTATATTTTTTTAAAAGATGCTTTTATTTAAATTCCAGTTACTTAACAGACTGGGTGATATTAGTGTCAAGTGTACGATTTAGTGATTCAACAACTCCATGCAACGCCCAGCGCTCATTGGCACAAGTGCCCTCCTTCATCCCGGTCACCTGTTTCCCCCATCTTCCTGCTCACCCCCTGTCTGGTCACCACCAGTTTATTCTCTACAGTTAGAGTCTGCAGCTTGGTTATACCAATGGATTTCTTTCTTTCTTTTTTTTTTTTTAAGATTTTTATTTATTTATTTGACAGAGAGATCACAGGTAGGCAGAGAGGGGAGGGGGGAAGCAGTCTCTCCGCCAAGCAGAGAGCCCGATGCGGGGCTCGATCCCAGGACCCCGAGATCATGACCTGAGTTGAAGGTAGAGGCTTAACCCACTGAGTAACCCAGGTACCCCTAGACCAATGGATTTCTTAAAATAAACTATTTATTTTGGAATAATTTTAGATTGACGGGAACGCCGTAAAGACAGTACAGAATGCCTGTGGAGCCTTTTCTCAGTTGCCTCCATTGTTAACACCATGCATTACCACAACATATTTGTAAAACTGAGAAACTGACAATTGATACAGTAAATTCCAGACTTATTTGGAATTTCACCAGTTTTCCCTTAACTCTCTCTTTCTGTTCTAGTATCCAGTCCAGAGTACCACACTGCATTCAGGTGTCCTGTCTCCTCTGGCATCTGACAGTTTCTTAGTCTTTGCTTGTTTTTTATGACCTCGACAATCAAGGAGTACTGGTCAGGAATCCTGTAGAATGTCCTTTGATTTGGGTTTGTCTGATGTTTTCTCGTGATTAGACTGGGGTTCTGGGTTTTCTAGTTACATCACATCAGGGCTTTCTCGACAGCCACGTGACATTCCGAGTTTCTCTGCTGTCTAGTTACTCATTTTTCTTCTTTCTCCAATTCTATCCCTTGGAAGCCAGTCATGAAGTCCAACCCACCCTCACGGAGTGGGGAGGGGTAGAAATGAAGCTCTCCTTCCCGGACTGGGAGAGTACCGACATAGAGTATGCAGAATTTTTCTATAAGGAAGATTTCAGACCAAAGGATTTTTTTTTCACTAAATATTTTATTTTAATTTTTAAATTTTTTAATAAACATATATAATGTGTCTTTATCCCCAGGGGTACAGGTCTGTGACTTGCCAGGTTTACACATTTCACAGCACTCATCATAGCACATACCCTCCCAAAGGATTTCAATTTAACACTGTGCCCAAAGTCCACTGGAATAGTTTCAGATTCCACAGACAACTAACCTTTAAAAAACTACCACTTGTGGAGTTTTGGTAGAGTATCAAAGGAAGATATTCCCAATCCCCCAAAATGGTTGTTCAAATACCCTGTCCCTTTCGAAATACATATCTGTGGGAGCTCAGATTTTCTTCATCTATTTTAACTGAAACATATACTGCACAGACTGAATGCAGAAGATGATAGATGGGCTGTTATTTTTGTTTTGGAAAAGTTATTTTTAATAAAAGTGTTATTTATGTTAATGTAGTGTATCTATTACTGTCCTTCAAATATTAATTATCCAAAAATGAATTAAGGTGTTTTATATTACTCCACTTTAATTTCAAATACAGTGAATATCGAAAGACAGAACCCACACAAAGTTCAAGAGTCCTCAGTAATTCTTAAGAGCTTAAAGAGATCTGAAGAAAAGTTGTTTTTTTGTTTTTGTTTAAGATTTTATTTATTTATTTGACAGAGACAGGAGGAGAGAGGGAACGCAAGCAGGGAGAATGGGAGAGGGACAACCAGGCTTCCTGCTGAGTAGGGAGCCCGATACAGGGCTCGATCCCAGGACCCTGGGATCATAACCCGAGTCAAAGACAGATCACCCAGGCAGCCCTGAAGACAAAGTTTAAGAACAGCAGCCAGAGGAGATGGCCAGAAGGGTAAGGGAGGAGCAGGTGCCCTAAAACTGAACAGTCCTGGATTGGAATCCCAGCATGGGCTCGTCCTCACCATTACTAACTGTGTGGTCACGAGCAAATTACAGAACTTTCCTTACAGCCTCAGTCTCCTCATCTCTTAAAACCAGGCTCATAATAACTGCTGCCACACACAATTGCCCTGAGCATCAGAAATCGTGTTGGGACCAGCAAGGACAGTGGCTGGGAGTCCCTAAGCGATCAGGAAATGGGAACTCTCACTCTCTTTTTAACATTCTTCCTCAGTTCTAAGACACCATCAACTTACTACCAGCTTATTCAGAGACAAGAAAACCCTCTATATTAAAAGTACACCATGATTAAAAGATGCATTTCCCTTTCAGAAAAAAAAAATCTTTCAAGATAATAATGCATCTCTCAAATACCAATATTGGTTTTCCTAATCCAAGGCATGTGAGGCATCCGAAAACAGGTCCTTTACTTAAGCCAAGAAGACATGATCTGGAAATTTCATGCTCTGTTAAGATGTGTACTACTTTAATGACAGGGTGGGGATTCTTTGGAGCGGGGGATGGTAGGGGGGCTTACTTAAATAAAGTTTACCTAAAACTTCAAATCAGGTGAGTTGACTCAAACACAACCAGCTAGACAAACTAAAAATATTCTCTGGGGGGTCAGAATGTGATCGAGTTCCCAGCACTTACTCGGAAACTGGCTCTGGTTTTGTAGGTTTGTGGGTCCTTTTCTGCGCTGCTTCAGACCCCTTTACAGGCATCAAGGAAGCCTAGAAACTTAGATTGTTAGACAATTAGGCATCCTAACAATTTTCATCCTTAGCGTGCTCATGCTCAAAGAATGAAAATATTTTGAGCAAATGAGACCAGGAGGGAAACTTATCAGCAATAGATATAAACACACATCAGGTCACGTCACTGCTACCCTGGTCCATTCAGGCCGGTCACTTTCTCACATCTGCTTTCCCAAGGACCCAAACATAAGCAGTTAAAAATTCTTGGTGAATGCTGTCTGTCGAAAGTTAAATTCTTTTGCTATTCCCAGCTTGTGATCATTTAAAAGGAATTTTCCAAAGCAAGGTCTAATATTAGACTCAAAATGAAGTTTCCATTCCACTGAGGCACTATTCTCACCAAAGTAACTACCGCATAATCAGATTGTCTTGGAGCCATTCGTTTAAATGCAGATGGACATACTTGAAATACCAGCTCGAAGGCACCAACAGATCTGAGTGGAAAGGGCCATACTCGACGAGAAACTATTCGCGTGAGTTAGGTTTCGTAGACCGAGAAATCACTAAGTTTTCTTCCAAGCTCACTTGTAGGCTTTCATCCCCCTACTTCCAGTGTTGAAACTCCTGCAGCTGCCCCAGAGCCACATTCTTTTAGCTTTGCTTCAAGTCCTGGTGAGAAGTCCTGTTTTCTGAACCTTTTTCCAGGTAAGCAATACAACAAAACAAAACAAAAATGTTCCTCCTGTCGGATCATGAGCCTGTATCCCCCCATTTAACCATTTGCCGCAAGGAATGCGGTCTTCAATTTCAGCCACGGAGAAACTCAAAAGAAAAGGTAAACTTGTCGATGGAAGAAATTTTAAATAACTGAGTTCAAACAACATACTTTTTAACCTGAGTGTGGGGAGAATTAAGTCAGGATTAACAGCAGAAAAGCAACTTTGGGGAAACTCATGAAAGCCGAAGTCAAAAACTAGAAAAGATTATGAACTAATGGATACTTAGCTTCTAAAGAGATGAAAATACAGCCATCAGCAAAATATGTAATTACAGGCATTAAATAACACTAGAACTTTTTAATATCGATAGATTAAATGAACTCAATAAACCATGTGTGTAACAAAGAAAGCATACACGGCTATCACTACTAGGACCTGGAGAGAACCCTTTCTGGCGAGCTGGAAGGGATCTTGTGGTGTTCCAGTGGCTTCCAACCATCCTGAAATTTAAACCCCTATCCTCTCTTCCTCCAGCTCTGGTCCTAGAAATGGAGGAAAAAATGGATCACCAAGTCAGGCTGAAGAGAACCCAAGCAGGCCTGTTTTCAGACTATAAGGTTTTAGGAGGCATCTCAACTCAAATCCAGAACTGTAAGCAAGTTATTAGAAAGGAGTAACCTAGACTGTTAATCTTTAACTGCTGTGTGCTCAGGGCAAGGCACCTGCACAGATGACTTTGGAAGAACCTGTCTCCATGATGAGACGAGCTCAGTGACCATCTGCACACAGTAAGGCGGGCATCAACTTCCTGCCGCTACCTGTTCCCACCACCTCCCAGTCTGTTACTGGCCTGTTCTCTCTGGATTGCTGATCCAGCCCAGCACGGGGGCCGGGTGGCAGCCCCGCATCTTTCACCCTTGCTACAATCCCAGGCTCAGATTTTAAAAGACAGGTACCAGCTGTATATGTTGATGGAAATAATCAGGCAGGACAGCGATGAGGCAGACAAAGGGCACCCAGTGAAACTATGAGCTCGCTTGCTCTTCTACAAATTGGATGTCAGGGAGGGGCGATGGCGCAGCAGACAGACTAGCTGATGGAGCCAAGAAAGCAAGCCAAGAGAGCCGATGAAGGAGGATGGAATCAGGAACAACCGGACACCGCCGTGCTAACGGTGACAGCGAGTAGTCCAACAGACCCATTAAAGTAGGCATGAGAAAGAGTCCGTGGGGCCCAGAAAGGCCGCTCAAACAGCAGGAAGAACACAAGCAGGAAGACCCAATGGGGAGAAAGGCCAAACATGGTACAATCATCGTCACTGCTACGTTGTTCAACTCCAGGGGCGTGGCCAGCAGAGAGCACATGGTCTGTTCCCCCCACGCCATGCAGTGTGGTAGCTCCTTGCTAACCAAAGGTGGGGCCCAGGAAGCTTGGGGAGGCCTTCATTTTAAAGATTCTCAGTGGTAACAATTCCCAAAATGGAACGGAGGAGATTTGAAGGGCCATACTGAGGTTCTCCCCAAGGACATCAGTTTTGATTACTGGCCAAGACATCAATCAATAATAGCTTTAATCAGAATGAGCCTTGTTTTACAAGATATGAACACAACGGATCAAGTGAGATGAAGTGTATGAGCACAATCTGTGACCCATAAAACACAGGGCTGTGTAACTCGTGGGGGAGAGACACACTAGGAGGGAGAGACAACAAAAAAGCATGTCCAGCTGGGGACCAGGAGCCATGGAGAACAAAAAGCAGGGGCAGAATTCTTTAGCACAGGATGGGCAGGGAGGGCCTCACTAAGAAGGGGACATCTGAGCAAAGCTGAGGGGCACTGAGGAGCCAGATGAAGCAGGTAAGGGACCAGGGCGGGGGTGACAGGCGGGAGGAATAACAGAGGCCCCGAGGAGGGAGAAGCCAGAGGAGAAGGCAGGGAGGCTGGTGTGGAGGGCGCAGAGCCAGCAAGAGGGAAGCCGGTAGAGAGGAGGTGCAGGTCATATAACCAGCAGAAAGGCGGGAGCTTCTGCTCTGAGACAGGAGGTCATTGGAAGGTTCTGAGCCAAAGAGTGACATGACCTGGACGGTTCTAAAAGGATCTCCCTGGCTGCAGAGGTGAGAAGAGGTTTGGCAGCCTGGTAGGAGGAGGATGGCAGTGGGGAAGGGCTGAGGCCGGGAGAAGGGAGAGCCAGAGAAGTTATGTCAGGAATCTAAGCGAGAGGGGAGGGTGGCGTGGAGCAGGTGCTAGCAGTGGAGGTGACAAGTACTTAGATTCTGAGCATGTCAGATAGAGCCGGCAGCTCCGGCTGATGGCCTGAATGGAGGGCAGAGGCGAGAGGAGTCAAGGCCAGCTCTAAGGTGTTTCCGCCGGAGCCAGGGGAAAGAGAGAGTCGCCGTTACTGCAGAGGGCTGTGGAAGGCCCGAGTCTGAAAGGGTGACATCAGTCCCGTTGTAGACAGGTCAGCTGAGAGAGGCCAGCTTGTATGCAGAACGAGGACAACGGGGTTTTGAAAGCCAAATTAAAAAACAAAAACAAAACGATTTCAAGAAGCAGAGAGGACTGGAAATCAAACGCAGCCTAAAAGGTCATGAAAGCTGATTATGGGGACAAAAGACTCTCAAGCACGAAGCATTGAAGGCTGCGGCCCGTGCCCAGGGTTCCTGGGACTTCCACTCCCACCCTTCTTGCTAGCGGGAGACACGACGAGCTGCTTCTGCCGGGGGCTTTCGCCACAAAGACCCATGTCACTAGGACAGAACTAGGCTTTCCTCTCCAAAGGAACACCTCCCTCTCCAAGTACCCACTTCTAGAAATGATACCATTAAATTTCCAGTCACCCAGGTGGCACTCTGAAACTGCTTTTGCCTCTCCTCTTCCTCCTCTCACCGTTTTCCTCTTCCTTTTTCATGAAGCGTGAACACAGAGTATCTAAGCTGCGCAGACCAGTAAGTCTTCACAGGTACATATTCCTGCAGAACCACCGCCCAGGAGGACTAGCAAGGTCATGGCAGAACAACGCACCAAAGGGAGTGAATAAGGCAGGAGGCCAGAGGGGAGCCCAGAGCAGGGAATAGGGAACAGAGGGGGACAGAAGTGCCTAAGTAGGATAAACTCACTTCTGATTCCAAGGCAGGTAGAGGCCCGCCTGTGGCCTCCCTGGGAAGACCTCCCTTCCCCAGCCCCTTCTGTTTGTTGACAAAGGATCCTCCCAAAACAGAAATCCCGGTGATCCCGCGACATGCGAGCTCACGATGATTAAGTGGGAATACAACCTCCGAACAAGGGAAGCGAAGCTCCTCCTGTCTTCAGTCACACCTGCATTATTGTGTTCGGGGCTGGGTTTTGTAATTTACTGGAGGCAAACTGAGGACAGAACTACCAAGGTCCTTGAAAATGTATAAACCATACCATGTGAGGCACAAATGAAGAGACCAGAGACGGCTAGAAGAGACAACTGGGCAGGGGTGGAACTCAACAGAAACCTTCAAGTCCCTGAAATGGAAAGCCATGGTTGGTGCCTGTGCCCTTCACCCAACAGCTTGTTACCTGTACTCATTCCTCCATCTTCCCCGATGAGACCGTCACCTTCTTGAAGACAGGGGCCTAGGCTTTATGCATCTTTATATTACCCTCCTCCCAGCCCCCACAATGCCACCAAGTCTAGCACATCCCCGAACACCTGTCTCTGCTCTGTTCCTGGAAACCTAAGGCTCACTCGATTGCAACACACTCGTGTCATCCCTTCTGCGGTGTTCACTTCCCATCTGCTTAGCGAAGGAGAAAACCTGGTAGAGTAGGGCTCAGAGGCCATCAGAACCTGGCCCCACGGCCCCTTCCTTCCACCTCTGTCTCCATAGTCCTCCTACACGCTCACAAGCCAGCAGGTAGCCCGATTTCCTCCGGTTGTAACCATGACAGCTTTCCTCCAGCTCTCCTCGCAGTCCCGATCCTGGCAGTCCCTGTCATTGCTGCCCCCACCTAGAACGCCTCTCCAAATGGCACCTTTCCCAGGCCCCCCTTCCTGGTCCCCAAAGGTAGAAATGGTCTTTTCCATTTCTCAACGCCGCAGCGTCCCCTACATTTCTCATCAGGCACGGTCACTGGCTGCCTCCTAGTAAGGCTGTCATCTTCTCTGCTGGACTGAGCTCCTCGCGTCACCCCCTTCTCCCACAGCGCCTGGCTGAGGCCCACCCCACCTCATCCAACAGGTAGGAAGGAGCATCTCTCAGAAGGGGTTGGTCCTCACGGTACCCGAACCCCTGCACTCACTTCCACAACACACCCCTCCCGCAGCTCCCGCCATCCCCCAGCCCGAGCGCCTGCGTCTCTGCACCCACGTTACTCTTAACTGTACACAGGTCCCTTCCCCATCCATTTCCCTCTCAACTCAACAGCTACGAAAAAAAAAAAAAAAGGTTCCCTGAATTATAAGCCACATTACACAAAGCCATTTTCTCATAACTTTTCTAAGTAAAACACGGGTGAACTCTTACACATGTCTTGTAGGTCTTCTACTGACTAACATGGTAACAGGTATCATGTAACATGAGAACAGCAGTTCAATAGAATTTCATTTCAGGAGCTCTATCGCCCAGCAATTTCTGTACCATTTAAAGCTAAACTGGAAACAACAAATTCGTGTGTGTGTGTGTGTGTGTGTGTTTATGTACTTATTTTACCTTACCACCCCCACCAGAGCTAAATGCATTTTTTCCAATTGAATTTTCCCACCATAAAATACACCAGAAAAATGTGACACAGATCTTAAAATAGTCCTATATAAACAATACATGAGTATATATATAGAAGCACTTGCTGTATATAGAAATCAGTGGGCTTAAGTGATGATAACTGTTGCTATTCTGGGAGACAAAAGCCCCCTTTTACCAAAAAGTTTTACTACTTCCAAAAATTCTTGTGGCCGGCCAGCAAGCGGCTGCCCGAGCTCTCTCCGGCCGGACAGCTCCTCCAGCCCAGACATGCGGGGTCATCGCAGTCACCCACAGCCTCACTCCCAGTTAGGTCATGTCTGCCTGGGGTGGAGGCGGGTGTGGTTTACTGGGGTTGGCCATGAAATCATGGCTCCCTAAAATCTGAGTTGGGAGGGCGCTGAGGGGAGGGTTTTATTTGATACAGATAACATCTCCTAACAGGACCACTTCCTGGATAGAACTCTGAAGTTATCTACTACCTCCGATGATAGCACTTTCAGGGAACCGGCCTGCGACTCAATGGTCACTCAAAGTCAGAGTGAGGAGGCTGCCACTCACTGAGGCCCTCACCCCCTAAAGGACTCCCCACCTCCACCTGAAGCAAAGCAAATGCCTTCCCAGAAGCTGACTGCAGGGTCCTGGGCACTGTGCAGAGCACCCCCCACCCCCACCACCCAGATCCACCAGGGCCCAGCTCCAGTGATGTACCTACAGCTGCCCTCCCTCCCTGTGTGTTACCCGCATCTGCTTCTTAACCTCTGAACGGAGCCTGGGGCCACCTTCCCATTCAAAACTGTAGTTTCTTATCCTGTATCCCTAAAATCGCAATATCAGAGAGAAAAAAATTAGGTTGCCAATATCTTTTAAGACATTTTTAAAGGAATTAGGTCTGGAAGATATCCCCACAGTACTACCCTGACTGGTTGGATTTCGTTGTCTGTACCAATCTCTCACGCAGTCAGATCAGAAACAGCACAGGCTTAGAAAATCCAACCCATGGGGTTCTCAGAACTTGACTGCCGGATCAGTGGAGACCGGGGGAAGGTATGGTTGCCTCGAAGGACCACCTTTACAAGTTAGGAAAAATCCTGAAGTATATTAAAGCCACAGACACCTGCCTGGCCAATCACAGGCATGCAAATATTTATGGAGTAAAGCCACAAATTTATCTAAATCCTTTGGACATATTTTTTATTTTCCATCTATACAACCCTCTGTGCTTTAAAAAAAAAAAAAAAAAAAAGGTATTTCACCTGTCCTGAAACTACCACTTGCATTTTTAGAGGTATCTGCTGGGCTCAGATTTTGTCCATTAGTTTTTAAGTTATATCCACATCTCTCTCAGTCGTCATCATTGTAGAGACTGTCTGTTTACAATATGCCCAATAATATCCCATCTAAGCATTTAATCGTGATTCTTGAAAAAACTTTTTTATATTTAACACTACACCCTCAAGTGTCCCCTCCAATTTTCCCATCAGGCATATGCTCTACCACTCATCAAATCTACATTGAGAATATGCTTTATTCCTGGCAGAGGACCAAATATATCTAGGTGTCTACCTCCTTAAGGAAACTTTTTTTAAATGATTAGAAAATGATTCTCATTACAAAAGGATTATTTGCTTTATAAAATGGATTGTTGTTCTATTAGGATTTCATTTTGAGATAACTGTATATTCATACACAGTAGTTAAGAAAGAGAAGAAAGATGCTGAGTGTTTTTACCCAGTTTCCTTGATGGTAACATCTTGCCAAACTATAGCCCAGTATCCCAACCAGGCCACGGACGCTGCCTCAGTCACGACACAGAACACGTCCATCCTGGCAAGATCTCACGGACTTCCCCTCCCCCTCCCCCAAACAGGCCATTTTAATAGTTTCTCTGGTGAAATAAAGACTTAATGTTCTACTGGCAGTGACACTTAAGCTTTAGCTTTTACGTTCAGGCAAATGTTAAAAAGCTCACAAAATGGTAATCAATAGGAAGACATTTTTTAGTCAACAAAAACTCGTTTGACATGCGCAACTTTTGAGAACATAAGAGCAGGGGGTGGGGAGGGTCTAATCCTGATGAGATTAACTATCCGGAGGCTTCTCCTTCCTGGGCTGAGGCACACAGTAGGCAGTTATGAACTCTGAGTGCTCAGATAGGACTATTTTTCAAGATTAGTAAAGAAATAAGCCTGAATTTAATAAAAATCTGTAGGGGTGCCTCAACAGCGGTATCGTTTTCCAGAGAGTTCCTCCTCGGTTTCTCTAGATGGGATGGAATTTTGACATGTCCACTTGGGGAGGGAACTAACCTAGGTGCTGCTGGGAAGGGATTTCACAGATACAATTAAAGTCCCTAATGGGTTAACTCTGAGGGTGATTATCCTGGGTGGGTCGGACCTGATTAGCTAGAAGGTGTTAAAAGCAGAGCGCAGACTTTCTGAGAACTAGAAGTTCCACACATCAAAAACAGCTGCAAACCATGCTGGCGTGTGCCCTTTCCTACCGACTCGGGACTGCCTTAGCCTCCACAATGACACATGCCTGTTCCTTCTAACAGATCCCTTAATGAATATTGTGTGTGTCTGTCTGTCTTCTGCTGGTTCTGCTTGTTGGACAGACTCAGGATCCACACCACCAAGGGATTTAGAAAGCAGATACCAAAACAAAATTAGGATTAGATGAAGTTTTCATTTCTCAAACCCGAGACAATGGACGATTGTCTACAAAGACAAAGTGATGTGGATGCTGAGCCAGAGCGAGATGCTTAATGAACTTTCTGGTAGAAAGAGCAAATCAAGTAACCTTTTGGAACAACAACGACAAAAAATTCACCTGGACTAAACTGTAGCTGTATCTAAAAGAAGCCAAATCCTTTCTTTCAATCCGTCCAAATGGACCCCTTCCATTAAAGACCACCATCTGGTCCTTCCACCTAACTTAGAATTCCAGGCTGAAAACAATAGATGGGCTTGCATTCCCATACCACCACCCACTCGGGGTTCTCTTTTGCTTGCCTTCAGTTTTGCTGCCAGATGCTTTAGCCAGAAACCCAAAGTCAGGCAATTAATATAAGATTCCAGCCATTCTGTGACTTAATGGCCCATCCAAATGATTTGTGAGAAACTCTCGTGAATCAACAGAAGAGAAACTGAAGAGTTTTTTCCATTATTCCTCTCTCCCAGAGTATTTAAAGACTTGGGATTTTCCCATCTTTTGGGGAAATATTTTTATTATAAATAGTGAGGCATGCCGGGCATCTCCACTTCATCTTTTTTGGTGGTAACACTCACTGTACACTCACTGGAATGTTTTCCTAGTAAATGATCAGCAATGGAAAACATGGCTAAGACAAAAGATGGTTTTCAGGCGGAGAGGATGGGAACCTTCTCATCTTTCCCAAGAGACAGGTAGTTCTTCTATAGAACTCTGGTATTTATTTTAGAACTAATGAGTCTATTTCTGACTTGTAGCCTTTGGATGATGAAGACTGACCATACCACTAATGTAATTAATAGTCCAACAGATTCACAGCAGTCCATCAAGCCCAGCAGGAGATTCCAAAAAGAGAAATGCATTTCTGCTGCTAAGGCCAAATGCCACTGTTTTTCATTTAATGATTTTCTCTTCTGTCCCTTCCTTGTATCTTACTTTTCTGGACCAATCATCATTTAGAACTCTGTTTTGTAGTCCAATCCCCCTCTTGATTGCAACTCAACTAAATTTCCTGGATGATTTCTGTAACACAAGTAGACAAGACTGGTAGGGACACCAAGTCATACATTAAAAACTCAATCCTCTTGTGATGTTCAGAGTGAACAAAAATTATCTCAGCCTAGACAAAGTGTTAAAAAACACTGCAGATCAATCAAGCCACACCATTTCCTGCTTTAGAAGCAGGCATTTTAAGGAAAGGCCTGAGCAGGCACCCATTCTTTTTAAGCCTGCTTAAAGGGGAAACTGAGGGCTGATTTTGTTCAAGAGAGACCTATCGCCTTTCCCACTCACGTCTCCTTTTGTAAAGTCCTTCCTGAGGATTTCAAGTTGGAATGAGGAGGAGGGACTGTTATGACACTGTACAGTTAATATAAGATTATCAAAAGTCACTGAGTCCTAAAGTTGAGGGGAAACTAGGTCATGTAGTTCAATTTCTTATCCAATGTATTAATCCTGCACGGAAATTTTGTGCAAATAATCTACTTGGGAAAAAAATGAAGGCAAAAATACTCTGAAGTTTTCCTTATTGTCCTGTCGTAGAAGAAGTCCTTGCACCTTACTCTTCTGTTTCCTGTCCCTGGGAACCTCAAGCACATCATTGTGTGTTATTTTTGTTTTGTTTTTAGATTTTTTATTTATTTGCCAGAGAGACAGATCATAAGCAGGCAGAGAGGCAGGAGGAAAGAGGGGGAAGCAGGCTGCCTGCAGAGCAGAAAGCCCAACACGGGGCTCGATCCCAGGACCCTGAGACCATGACCTGAGCTGAAGGCAGAGGCTTAATCCACTGAGCCACCCAGGTGCCCCTGCACATCACTGTTATTATAGAGGAGAAAAAAAAGATGTGATTTGACCAAACATTTTCTGGGATGCCTTCTGGGATGCCTAAGTGGTTCAGTTGGTTAAGAGTCTGATTCTTGGCTTTGGCTCAGGTCATGATCGCAGGGTGGTGAGATCAAGTTCAACACCCAGTTCCCCACTCAGCATTGAGTCTGCTCAAGATTCTCTCTCCCTCTGTCCTCCCCCCCCCCCCCGCCATACCTAGGAACACACTCTCTCTAAATAAATCTTCAGAACATTTTTTTTCTATTATAAATTCCTTCACAATTTCTCCTTTTCACCATCCCCATTATCTAGCTCTCCCCCCATATCGCTGAAAATTGTGTTGAAGATAAGAAGATTTTTCCATGAGCATCACCACCTAAATATTCACCAGTAGAAGCCCAATTAAATAAATTCCAGTCCAATCACACAATGAAATTACTATGTAGCTATTTAAAAAAGCAAAGTAGATCTACATAATTATGAAAAGTTATCCAAAATACATTAAGGGAAAGAAAACCTGGAATATTAGCCACAGTATGATCCCATGTGCATAAACTGTGTCTATACAGGAAAATTCTGGTGAGAATCAGGTAACAGCGTGCTGCCTGGAATCTGTAGTAATAGTACAAGTTCGTGTCCTACAGTAATTCTGACAAAGTCTATTTTGTGTAATTCTTACCCAAAAGGTAAAGAGATTTATAACTGTAGGTGGTCCATTACTGTGTGTAATCCAAACAAGAGTGAATGTTGGACAAGGAATGAACGAGAACAGAATCCTTTGTCCACATGAGATCCCCCTTCAGTGTGACTTCACCATCCTCTGGGCCCCACTGCTTACTCCGTCCGTTGCCTGGGCGGCCAGCTCCACAGATCCCCACTGGCTTTCAGACACCATGCTGTCACCCGACTCATGGGACAGCTTGATGTGCCACTTCCGCTGTGGGACTTGCCCCGCAGCCTACCTGCGGTTGTGCGCAAATCCAGAATGGGGAGGAACGAACACCCATGGGAGGAGACTTCCTCCTTTCGCAATCGAGCACAGTTCCAGGAGCCTTTCCCAAGGTTTCTCTAAATGTCCGAGGCAGGAGGGAGAACCTGTTGCCTGCAGCTGCGGCCAAATGCACTATTGCGTCCTTGTACTTCTTCCCTCCTTCCCCTTTCACTTACTCTATCCTGAACTCCTGCTCCCCGGTGATCCCATTCCAGATCAACTTCTCTGTACGCAAGCCTCTGTATCGGGCCAAAGTTCAGGCTAAGACATCATCTGATGTAGTGGGACATTTTCCTACCCATCAGTCGTGGGCTTCATTCATTTGACCCTTTTCTTTGTCCATGATGCCAGTGCCAGGTGTGTTAGGACACATTTGCATCTTGACAGAACGAATGCTGGTCCGCCACGTGTGTGTCACAATGGGCAGGAGTATTTCTCCATGTCATGCCCACGCTGCGTTGGCTAGCAGTAACTTACACATCAGAGAGACTGCAAACTCAAACGAAATGGCTCCCCAGCTCACCCTCCCCACAGCTGGACTCAAAAAAAAAAAAAAAAAAAAAAAAAAAAAGCCTGGGATCACTCCAGTATCGCCAGATGGGAGCGCGGGCGAGGGTAATTCAAAGAACCAAGAGAACAATTCTGACCAATTGCAATTAACTTATCTGGACTTTGCAAAGTTTTACAAAAACACATGATGGTGTAAACACATTTGCTAGAGCCCTTCTCAGGACCCTGCTTGTGAGAAGCACTTAACCCTAAGCTTTGATAGTCAAGCTGCTTTCCACCATGTAGTCATTAGGTAAGGGTCACAAAAGGAGACCTAACCCACAGACCGAAAACTCTTGAATCTACATACTACCACCATGCCCGGTCTAATCTTCTTTCCTCAACTGCAGATAGAGACATAAAAATAGCCCAGTTGCCTACTTGATTCTCTTCACTTGCCCTCCGGACGTCTCAAGTCCACCATGTCCAAAACGGAATCTGTCACCTTCACCAACCTGTTCCTCCATTTCCATTCCTCTCACTGACTAATGACACCACAATTTCTATCAAAAATAAAACTGGGGGAGTTGTCTCAGAGTCCTCCTTTTCCTCTAGTTCCACCCTGCTATAAGAAATTGGTTGCCAAATACTGGACTGACTTCTAAATTTAAGATTGCTTCTAACTATCCACTGAACCCCTCCAATAATCTCCAACCCCGTCACCAGCTTCCCTGAGTCACAGGTCCTCACTGTGGGTCTTCTGAAGGCAACAACCTTTTAATGTCTTGTACAAACCAGATCTGAACACATTATTTTCTTGCTTGAAATCTTCAGTGGTTGCCCGTTACACTGAAGACACTTTAAATGCTTTACGATGGCTCACGGCACCCTCGATGACATGACTCCCAGCTTTTCCTCTAGCCTCATCTCCTACTCCTTTTCTCATTCCCCATCAGAGCAGAGTGTTTGCCTTTCTCCAAACCAGATGTGTGGTTTCACGGTTTCCTCTGCCAAGAACACCTCCTTCTTCCCTTGGCTCCTTTCCTATTTCTCTTCCTCCAAGATACAATTCAAGCATCCTCTCATCCTAGATGTCTTGCTGACCTTGCCTAGGCCACTGGGTTCAGCTGTCTTGTTTGTTTCCCCAGAGCGTTCGCTAGTTTCATCTGCTCACTTATTATCCTGTATTCTAATTCTCGCTCCTCTGCTATACTGTGAGATTCATGAAGGCAAGAGTTCTCTTTCATACTGAAAGCCTCAGAAGCTAGCTAGCACAGTGTCTGGTATAGAATACTTTCAATAAGAGAAAAAAAAAAAGGTCAAATTAATCATAAGAAAATGGGAGGGGAGATAATAAGGATTAGGAAAAAATGGTATTGTCTTTGCAAGTTCTTGTCCTAAGACTGTTTTTCTTCCTAGGACACAATGGAGTAAATGAGGCCAGTGACTGCTGGTCGATCATAATTTTAGCAACCGTTTCCCAGAAAAGTGACCACTGATTGTTGTTAACTGATCTAAGGCCTTGTACATAAAAGACTCATTTGGTATTTAATTTAATTGAACGGATTTTATTATTTTAACTCCTACTGGCACCAAGTTCTAGAAAAGATAAAATAGAATTTGTCCCCAGATAAAGCCAGCTTAAAAAACAAGCAGAAATCAAACTCTGTTGAGTTTGAGACTATCTTCCCGTTGAATGAGAATCTCTTCAAAGAATTTCCATTGTTTTCTTAAATATACAATACGAATTCGGTCTAGAAACCAAGATTCATATTCAAATATGATGGTAAGAAATATGCATTTAGCTTACTGAATGAATGTTCAAAAGAACTTGACATTCATTTGCTTGTATCTTCAAAAACAGACCATCCTTCTAAGGGATGTGCCCTTCAGTAAAAAGGACAACAAACATGCCTTAACATGCCCGGAAGAAGATACTACAACCGCCTAATAAGAACATCACCATGGTTCCTGACATAAACTTCAGAACCCCTAGGTCATCCTTGGTCACTGATCCTCCCTGTAAGTCGCAGATTTTTAGAGTCCAAGTGTGGATAATTGGACCCCAGCGAATCCCATTTGTGCTTCAGGGTCTTTTCTTTTTTTTTTTTTAATTATTTATTTATTTATTTGACAGACAGAGATACAAGTAGGCAGAGAGGCAGGCAGAGAGAGAGGGAAGCAGGCTCCCTGCTGAGCAGAGAGCCCGATGTGGGGCTCAATCCCAGGACCCTGGGATCATGACCTGAGCTGAAGGCAGAGGCTTTAACCCACTGAGCCACCCAGGTGCCCAGTGCTTCAGGGTGTTAAACTAAAACTGGACAGATCTGAGTTTGGATCCTCTGGTTCTGGTGTGACTAATCATCTGTAAGATAGAAGTCCTAAGTTCACTTTGAAAACTGAATGATAAAATTGTAACATTTAGGGCACCTGGGTGGCTTAGTTGGTTAAGCGACTGCCTTTGGCTCAGGTCATGATCCTGGAGTCGCAGGATCGAGTCCTGCATTGGGCTCCCTGCTCCACAGGGAGTCTGCTTCTCCTACTGACCTTCTCCTCCCATGCTCTCTCTCTCTCAAATAAATAAATAAAATCTTTAAAAAAAAATGTAGCATTTAACACAGTGCCTGGCACATAGTAAGGAATCGAGGAATGATGAGTGTTACTGACAAACTTTCTCCTGGTTCTGGAAGTTAAAAGTCATCTCAGATGTGCCTGTTTAATACCTTTTAATAGCTACAGAAACAGACTTGGGATCACTGGGATGATGCAGCTACAAGTAGCTTTTAAAATATAGGTTATGGGCTTCTATCGAAGAGCGTAACTTCTAGTACCTGAGCATTCAACCCTCTGCAGGTCTTTCTTCAAGTTCTTCAATGTAACTCTACAGGCTGTTCACTCTGTTTCTCAAAACCAAAATTTTGCAGCTAGGGGGTATCAAATGGGTTACGGAGATGTCCTCCCTCCCCTCTCACCTCTAGAAGTAGTTGCTCCCGCTTACTGGATGAGGCAGTGGGGAGGGCGGCCCATGAAGGAAGCTTGTACAGCCACTGCCTTTGTCATATCTCCTCTGTGAAGAAACAGAAGACTTCAGTTCCTGGGATTGGTTAAACCCTAGATTAGAGAACTAAGGAACTACTTTGTATTTTCCTCAACGTCTCCTCTTGCTTTGTGCATAGCACCATGGCAGCAAAACCATCAGACAGTTTTTTGCATCTTTGTCGGGAAACTGGAACGATAATAAACACAGGTGGCTTGCAATACACAGTAAAAGTCAAGGAAGCTGGCACAGAGCGAAGACTCAAAGACTGAGGGAACGAGAAGAGGAAAAATCGACAAAAGACTAAATTACACGCAATGACCGCACCTACCCTGATGTTTGCAAAGACACTGCCAAGATTACTACGTCAAGATCAGAAGTCGCCTGAGGTCCCCTGAGGTGCTGGTCACGGATTGGTTCATCCAATATTTTTACTGAGCACTCACTGTAGGTTAGGCACTGTACTGAGCCCAGGGATTAAAATGGAAAAAACATACAAGTAAGACTAGTCTTTACAGTGAAGGAACAGGAAGTCTAGCGGGGAAGACGTAAAATGACAACATGGTCGACGCTCTCTTAAGTTGACCTCCGCGTAACAACCTGCTGATTAACGGACTCACTCCGTTCTCCCTGTGAAGCACACTGACTGGGGTCCCCAGCACACTGGATGCTTCTGGCTAGTACGCTACGACCTAGTACTCTACATCCTCTACTTCCAGAGATTAACAAGAATGTTTATGAAGAATCGGTTGTTTTTGCTCCCAAACCTGTATTGCAACATCTGTACTTGCTTGATGCTACAACTATGTAACTTAAAAATTACAGAAACTGAGGACACTCAAATGAGTTGTTGTTTCTATGGCAACTATGACGAATCCTCTGGAAAGAATCAGCAAAAGCAGGTTGCTTAAAAACAAAACAAACCAAAAACAAAAACTGGAGTGGACATAAAATTAAAAAATTAAGGGGAAAAAAAAGTCCTCAAAAAACAAGAGTGAATGATGAGTGGCCAAGAGAATTAGGATACATGAGGAAAAACCTGGAAAGAGTCTGCATTAGCACAGCTTTGAAAATGCTTGTATTGCTTGTCCACTTAGAAAGACTATTCAAGTATAGAGAAGATGTATATAGATGGGGCTCGTACGCCATTATAGGAAACACCAACCCGTGAACCCACACCTAAAAGAAAACGCCTTGGATCTGTATCAGAAGAGCAGTCCTATTTTCCAGTGCCTGCTGCAATAAATTGATTCAGGCAAAGAACGTTAATGGCTGCTTAAACCATTAAGGGAAAGGCTGATGGAGAACCGAATATTCATTTGGTGCCAAAGCACTGCTCCAAGGATTACTGCTAATCCCAAAGAAGAAAGCCGATGTATACAATGGAGACAACAGGCAGTCACCACCTTAGTCAAGTGATCAAATGTAACATCATTAAGAATGGAAAACCAGACTTTATGGGCTACCTGATGCGATGAGCTCTGAAGTACTTTTCATCCTCTATAAATGAGGCAAATACGGCAAAATTCTGACAGTCCCTGAATTAGTGCTGGGTATATTGTGGTTCATCGTCTGTTTTTTCTCCTTTTGTACATGTTTGAAACTTGGAAAAAACTGAAAATAGTCAATGTCAGGGAAAACGCTGGTTGGGAGAAGAGGGTTATTCGAGCTTAAAAGAAATAAGAGAACCACCAATTCCAACATACAAATCTAGATCGAATCCTTGTCAGAAAAAAACTATAAATAGGGGCCCCTGGCTGGCTCAGTCAGTGGAGCATGAGACTCTTGATCTTGGGGTCCTGAGTTCAAGCCCCACATTGGGAATCAAGATTATTTAAAAATAAAACCTAAAACAAAACCAAACCACTGTAAATAACATTTTTAGAAACTGACAATCAGAAAAATAGGAGTAGGGACTGGGGACAAAAATGATGGTGGAGAACTAGAAATGTCTCAGTGATGTTGGAATTAGGATTATGTAGGAGAAGTATGCTCAACATTTCAGGGTGAAGTTCAAAAAAAAAAAAACATTAAGAACTAGCAATCTGGGAGATAGGTATATGAACAGTCACTATACTAGTTTTTCAACTTTCCTAAATCTTTGAACATTTTCATGAACTAAGTATTAAAGTTTGTCCACTGATGGCAAACTTTTAAAAAAATCATTTACTTAAGGTATGTCTATGTGGTTTTTGAAAATTCCATCCTTCAGTTACCTTTCACTGGCTCTTTAAACAACAAAGAGCAGAGAGGACCCGGTGGTGTGTTAATAAACATTTAACAACCAGTTCTCTGGAAAGAATGGCCCTGACTTATAGCACTGGCCAGTCCCCATGGTGTAAATATTCCTACTATGACTGATTCCAAGTTACGAACAGGACGTCACTGAACACAGAGCTGGGAAGCGAGAGGACCATCAGTTTTCCAAGTGGACAGGAGCTACTTCCAACACACCACTGGATCCAGATCCTAACACAGGGACATTTCAGCGGTCACAGGGGAGGAGAAGATGGTCTGCAGAAAACAAAGAAGCTAAGTTAAAATCGGCTGACAAGGATGGAGCAGAAAGATGTTTGAGCAGAGAAGATAAACCATGAGAGATAAAGGCAAACAATTCCTCAAAGGATTGTTATGAAGATTAATTTACATAGAAAATATTCAGCGCAATGCTTGGCAGACAACAATGACAAACGCCCTAAGCACCTCCCGTTCTAATTTCCTAACCTGATCCACCATCTGAACAGTCAGCTTATCTTCTATGACGTCACACCACGGCTGCCTCTAGGAAGGGGGAACTCAATGGCTCACCAGGCAACTTTCCGACAAGGGTGGGAGGGGGCGACTGGGCAGCTTTGATCCTTCTAAGTTTTGAAGAATGTGAATGTATTACTTGGTCCAAAGATAAATGAAAAGATCTCAGTTTTAGGACACAAGTTCTTGAAAGTGCTCTGCTCTGCTCTTGCCTTCAGCCACTACCCTGACATGTATCCAGTCAGGCATTCTTCCCTGTCACTCCTAACAGAAGAATTTCTAGTCGACTCCCAAAAACCCAGTAAGAAGGGTCCACCTCAGCAAGCCCGGCTGGCGGGGCAGAGGCACAGTCTCACAGGTCCGCATCTAAGTCACCAGCTTGGCGGCCTCAGTCCTCACAACAAAACACACGCAAAGGTTTCAATCACTCTGAATGCCACATTTTACCTCAAATACATTTACTCAACAAATCTTTACTCAGTGCCTTCTATGTATTTGGGTCCAGGAACACAGAGATGAGTGGTGTTCTAACTGGGCCTCCGGAAGTCTTCTTTAGAAAGAATTGACCTTAGTCAACTCGCTTTAGGCTGAAATTAGTACTAAAATAAATATCTAATATATACATACATAAAAATAAACATGCACATATATACATATAAACAGTGGAAGCAATTCTTAAAGGAAAGGAGCCAGTATTTTCTAGTCACATTCTGTTAAATGAATTCTGTTTTGAAACCGTAAATTAGGTGTATTCTTCTGGGGGAAAAATGTCCCTAGGAAAAGGATGACATTAACACGAATCTTAGAGGGTGAGTCCAATTCCCCAAAGGACTTCATGGGTCCATCAGCAGGAGTCAAGTGAGGCAGCAGGTCAAGGGGGGATTTTAACTCTTAGGAGTAGGGCAATCCCCTTGCAGACCTCCTCCATCAAGGTCAAGTGGGAGCTCCAGAACTCTTAGAGCTTTGGCAAGATGCTCATGCTCTCTGTCCCCCACACGATACTCATAGGCTCTCCACCACTGTCTCCCTGGAAACAAGCAGGACTAATTCCATCATGTCTTTTATGCCAGTCACCACAAACAGCCCAGGACTCCAAGATCATCCCTTATTTTTCATCAGCCTTGAGTGGCTTCCTCACACAGGTACATTCACTAGTACCCTACTGAAGGGACTCGGGAGGACCCCCAGCGGATCTCTGGAGCTCGCTCGATTTTTCCAGTATTCTAATGAATTCCTGTCTCTCTGACCTCCCTGAAATCTCAACTTTGTCCCCAAACCACGGAGACTGCCAGGCCCTGTTCAGGCTCCCCCTCCTTGTACTATGACCTCCAAGTAGTAAGCTAGGGCAATCTCAGGGATCATTTTCCTGTATTATATGTTATCCATTGTCTGAAAATGGTTCTTTCAATACACCTCGTATACTTTTCTACTTGTTTAAGGAAGGAGTGTAGGGGCTCCCGGGGGCTCAGTTGGTTAAGCACCCGTCTTCGGCTTAGGTCATGATCCCGAGGTCCTGGGATCGAGACCTGCGTGGAGCTCCTTGCTCAGTAGGGAGCCTGCTTCTCCCTCTCCCCCTGCCCCCACCCCACCAGTGTTCTCTTATCTCACCCTCTATCTCCAATAAATAAAAATTTTTAAAAAATTTTTTTTAAAAAAGAAGAGTAAAAGTGGTCCCCATTATTCAATCACAGACACAAATGGAAGTCACTCCCCTCCAGTGTTCTTATTGTCCATCTAACTTACTCTCTTTCTCCCATGATCATTCCCTTGAACTGGTTACTCACCATTACTGCAACGCTGCAGCTATCTTAACTCCAAACATCTGTTCTCTAGCCTCCTCCCATCTGTTCACATCGCTCCTGTTAGCGCCCCGATTCCAACAGTCCTTTGCCTCACTTCTAACCTAACATGCCTACCATCCATACTCCACTTTCCCCTCCCAATCTAGCTTTAGTTCATTCCACTGTCCACCATTTTAATGAGACCCTAAACTCCCAGGTCCCTCTCGCTCCCCTGGACTTGCTGAGCTAAACCACAACCTGTGTTCAATCCAACTCACTAAGAGATAATACACATTTTGCATTTAGTCTTGTTTATTGTCTTCTATAAAGCTCCATGAAAGCAGGGGTTCTCAGCTGCTTTGCCTACTGTTGTATTCCCAAAGCTGGATAACAGTCCCTGACACAGAGAAGATACACATTAAATATTTCTTGTCTGGTTTAATATAGAAAACATAGAAAATCACTGCTACAGGTTTAAAATCAAACCCAAGGGGCACCTGGGTGGCTCAGCGGGTTAAGCCTCTGCCTTCCGCTCAGGTCATGATCTCGGGGTCCTGGGATCGAGCCCCGCATCAGGCTCTTTGCTCAGCGGGGAGCCTGCTTCCCCCCTTCTCTCTCCGCCTGCCTCTCTGTCTACTTATGATCTGTCAAATAAATAAAATCTTAAAAATAAAATAAAATAAAATAAAACCCAAAGCTCAAAATAAGTATTCAAATAAAAACACTAAAAGTGAAATGTATCATCCTATTTAGAAAGCTAAACTGCTTTTTGCGGTGCAAGAGGTCATAATTTAAAAAACAGGAATAGGATTATATACACATTCCAGGTCTTTTTAACCTCCTTCTAATGATTTTTTTTTAAAGTGTTATGCACCATTTCGACAAGATGGCAAGCTAGGATGGGCTTCCAACACGATTTTGGAGATTCCGGACATGTTAATGAAACATAAAAGCTGTGAGAAAAACATTAGGCAGCAGAAGGCCCAGATTTCAGCTGGGAGGCGAGGCCCTCACTAGCCCTGAGCCAGGTGCTCAGGAGAAGCCTGGGTAGGCGAGTAGTTTCTGTAGCAGTGATGCTCTCTCCAGATCATCCCCACTCACAGCACTCTGGCAGCAGCAGTAGAGTGGTATGCTCAAGGGGATATAGGTACAAACAACTACAAAGTCCGGTGTGTACCTCCCACTCCCTACCCACCCTCACAGCCCAAGGCAGGGGATGGCTACTGTCAGAGACTGCTCTCAGAGGCACAAGCTTGGGAGACTGGGCAGCCATTAACAGATCGGATGACTAATGCTCCAGGAAAAAAGGAACTCATAGACAAATGGATGAACTTAACCCAGGGGCTTACTGCTACAGAGAAAAACCACCAAATCAAACCATCTCTATCAGCCAAAAATCAAGTTCATGGATCAGTACAGAAAAGAAAAGATTAGCAAAGAGCTTCAAAGAGGGACCATACCTAGAAACCTCTAGCAAGAACAAGTGGCATTGAAATAAGAACTGAGTACAAGTTAATGGTATGTGACTTCTCAGAGGGGAGATAAAGAACCCAAGAGCTGGGCTACACAGCAAAAGATTCGGTTAAGAAACTCTCCTAGAGGGGCGCCTGGGTGGCTCAGTGGATTAAGCCGCTGCCTTCGGCTCAGGTCATGATCTCAGGGTCCTGGGATCGAGACCCGCATCGGGCTCTCTGCTCCGCAGGGAGCTTGCTTCCTCCTCTCTCTCTGCCTACTTGTGATCTCTCTGTCAATTAAATGAATATTAAAAAAAAAAAAAAAAGAAATAAAGAAACTCTCCTAGAACACAGGAGGAAGAGACCAAAAGCTGGAGCATGTGAAGAAACATGGACTGGTAGAGGATTGCCCTGGAAGGGTCACTACAGCTGTGTCATAGGAGGCCTGGCGGTGGGAAGGGAGACAGGAGGAGAGAGTATCTCACGAAACAGTAATTGACAAGTCCCAGATTTAGATAGAGATGCAGTACTTCGGACTGAAAGGATTCAAAGAGCCAAGAGAAAATTGGGGGATGGGTTTTGCAACTAGTTACAGTATAATGAAATGAAAGAACAAAAAATAAAACTCCAAGAATTTTTAGAAAAAGCAAATCATTTATAAAGGATAAACGAGAATCAGACTGACTCCAGAAGGCTCAAAGGCAATGCTGGTTCTAAGAAATTGATGGCTCTTTTCAAAGAACCCTCCTTGAGAGGGGGAAAATATTCAAAACTTAAATTTTATACTTAAATTACCATTTAAATACAAGGGTAAAATAAAGATATTTCAAGCATACAAGGGCTCAGAAGTTTTATCACACAGATAGCTTCTCAGAAATAGTCTACAAAGAAGAAATACCTATTTTGGATGGAGTACACTAGAAAAATGGCAAGTAAGGGTAAGTACATCATGTATTAAGTTTACTATTGTCTAAATAAGGTCCAAAACAAAACAAAAAAGTAAATCCACAGCAGTTCCAGAATTGAAATTATTTAGAAATCAAAATATTTTTATTGGGTTGTGGGGACATGGTGGCAAGGGGATTGGGGGGGGGACATCTAAGATACTTGTCTTTTTTTAAGTATATTAGGGTCAATACACAAATTTAAAGGTTTAAAATCGGAAAAAGATTTTTAATAGGAAAAACACAAGTATGGGACACCTGGGTGGCTCAGTCAGTTAAGCCTCTGCCTTCAGCTCAGGTCATGATCCCAGGGCCTGAGATCAAGATCTGCATCGGGCTCCCTGCTCAGCGGGGAGCCTGCTTCTCCCTCTGCTCCCTCTCACTCACTCCTGCTTGTGCGTGCTCTTCTTGCTCTCCGAAAAATAAATGAAATCTTTAAAAAACAAAAACAAGTAGGTATATTATCAAATTAGGAGTTAAGGACAAC
Organism: Meles meles; assembly: GCF_922984935.1. Taxonomy (NCBI): domain Eukaryota; kingdom Metazoa; phylum Chordata; class Mammalia; order Carnivora; family Mustelidae; genus Meles; species Meles meles. Next base: position 61,805,961 of record NC_060078.1, on the reverse strand, counting down.
TACCAATAAAAAATAGCAATGCCTGGATGGCTCAGTTAAGCGTCCAACTCAATTTGGGCTATGCCATGATCTCAGAGTCATGGGATGAGCCCCAAGTCAGGCTCTGTGTTCGGCAGAGAGTCTGCTTAGGATTCTCCCTCACCCTCTTGTTTTGTCCCTCCCCACCATGCGCATGCACTCTCTCTTTCATAATAACTAAACAAACCTTTAAAAAAATAGAATGTGTAACTTTCAACATAAGGCAATAATGGATTTGTTCAATAGATGATAGGAAAAGGGGAAAGCAAAAATCAATAGAAAACTTGAAACGAAATAGATTAAAGACTCAAAATATAGAAATATTTTATGACTTACATAAATGGGTTCAGCTCACTGACATACTCAGAATGACTTCTAAAAAAGATATAATATATACTGTAGGATATTATATCACTATACAGTGATATAGTATCACTGTAGAGAAAACATGAAGTTATTTGGAAAACAATTAGTCTAATGAAGGAATTAAAAATCACCCATAATCTTACCTTTTAGACATTGTTTTCTACGAAAGTGTATGTATTACATTATTCCACAAAAATACTTTTGCACGTAAGTCTTAAAAATCTCCATATTTACCCCAAATATACAAAAACACTATTTCAAAGGATACATGCATTTCTGTGTTTATAGCAACATTGTCTGCAATAGCTAAATTATGGAAGCAGTCAAAGTGTCCCCTGACAGATGAATTGATAAAGATGTGAGACACACACACACGCATACACATACATGCATGCGCGAATATTATTCAACTGTCAAAAAGAAATATTGCCATTTGCAACAACATGGATGGAGCTAGAGAGAACAATGCTAATTGTCCTCCTAAGAAAAATAAGTCAATCCAAAAAAGACAAATACCATATGATTTCACTCACACGTGGAATTTAAGAAAACAAATAACCAAGGAAAGAAAGAGAGAAAGACAAACCAAGAAACAGACTTTTAACTCTAGAGAACCAACCGATGGTTACCAGAGGGGAGGTGGATGGGGGTGGGTGTGAGTGAAATGGGTGATGGGATTAAGGAGGGCACTTGCCAGGATGGGTGATGGATGGAAGTGTTGAATCACTATATCGTACACCTGAGACTACACTGCATGTTAACTGGAATTATTTTAAAAATCTCTCCAAATTAATGTATAACCTTATAATGATTTTTAGTGGCTTAATAGTTCTATGTTGTACCATGATTGTTATACATCCATTAGACACAATTGTTACAGAGCTGTTAGACATTTCAGTTCTTCCCAATGTTTCATCTTTCATATAACATTTGATAGTTCCTCCTGGTAAAATCACCCTTCCCAGACTGCCACCTCCCCAGGATTTAGAGGCCCACAGACGTGATGCTGGGGTAAGGCTAACCCCTCCATCACTGGGCTCTCCCTATCTTCTATCTACTGGACAACTCCTATTATCACATTAAAAGCCTGAAATACTTCCTTTCAACCAAAAAAACTTCTCCCAACCCCCCTCTTTCCTGCTATCGCTCCATTTCTTTACTTCTTTTCACAGCAAAACTCTTCAAAGAACGGTTTCCATCCACTTTCTCCATTTCTTCCTCAACATGCTCTAAAATCAGTGTTGTTCAATGAAACCACTCATGAAGATCTCCAAAGACTTCTCATTTGGTTTAATCCAATGATCAGTTCTAAGCCCTCCTCTGTTTCATGATCACTTCTTTCTTGAAACAATCTCTTCACTTGGCTTTTACCACACGTCCCTAGCTTTTCTCCTTAATGCCCACTCCCCCTCATTCCCTTTTGCTAATTCTTCTCTTTCCAGGGACCTCTTGAAGCCAGAGACTCTTGATCTTCACTCTTAGATCTTTTCTCTTCTCCCTGGACACTAACTCATGTGAGCCAGGATCCCATTTAGTCTCAGACTTTTCAGTATCATCATAAGCTGATGACCCCTATTTGTGTGCATCCCAATCACTGCTCTGTAGTCCAAATTTGCAAATCTAAATGCCTCCTTAACATCACCACCAGCATGTCTACCAAGTTTACCACGCTGTAAATAAGTCTCAAAATCTGTTTCTCTTTTATCAAGGTAAGAGATGTATCAACATTCACTGAGTTGTCCAAACCAAAAACTGAGGCCTCATCCTTAACTTCTCTCTCACTTCCAAACCTCTGAAAAATATCCAGAATTTGATCCTTTCTTATCCTTATCCTCTCACTCTGCTTAGGATTCTCCCTCACCCTCTTGTTTTCTTATCCTTTCTTATCCTCTCACTGTACCCCCTTGGCCCAACCCACCATTCTCTCTCATACGAATTGCTACAATGGCTTACTAACTGGCCTTTCCGCCTTACTCTTGCTTTCTATGACCAATTCCTTGCAGAGTCACCAAGGTAATCCTTCAAAAAGAGCCTAAGACTCTGTCACTTCCCTGCTCAAAATCCTCCAAAAACTCCCCTATCATACCCAGAGTAGAAACAAATACCTCACCACAATCTGCAAGACCTGACAGATCCATGCCCATCTTTGGGACCTTATTCCCCCACCATTCCTGGCCTGGCTTACTTTTCTTGGGACAGGTCTTGCTGATCCTTAAATATGCCAAATACATTCCAAGGATCTCTGCTCTCCCTGCTTCTACCACTCTACTCTAGATTTTCAGCGTACTTACTCTCCTACCTCTTTCAGGTCTCTACTAAAATGCTACCTCCTTATGAGAGGAAGCCTGCCCCATCCTATCTTAAACAGCTCCTCCCTACCGTAGTCCATATGCCCTCTTTCTGTGCTGCGTGGAGCACTTACCAGTATATGATACTGTATTTCATTGCTTTTTATTTTTTTTTAAGATTTTATTTATTTATTTGACAGAGAGAGAGAGAGATCACAAGTAGGCAGAGAAGCAGGCAGGGGGAAGCAGGCTCCCCATGGAGCAGAGAGCGCAACACGGGGCTCGATCTCAGAACCCGGAGATCATGACCTGAGCTGAAGGCAGAGGCTTTAACCCACTGAGCTACCCAGGTGCCCTGATACTGTATTTCTTATTTAGTTGCTTAGTCTGTTCTCCACTTAAGCTACTGAACGCACCAAGGCAGGGATATGATCTTAGGGACACTATAGCCTCCATGCCTAGAACACGGTCTGGCACACAGCAGGGGCCTAAGCTTCTTTGAGTAGCACTGACTGAACAGTCACACATCTGTCTACTAAGGGCTAACAATCCATCTTATCCTACGCCTCCAAAAATCAAGGTATTCAGACAAGAACAAGATAAAAAAAAAAAAATCCAAAATACCTCAGACCTAACAGTATAAAGGAAAAGAAAACATCCATCCATGTACCTATCACCCATTTTAAGAAATAAAACATCAGGGGTGCCTGGATGGCTCAGTGGGTTAAGCCTTAGCCTTTGGCTCAGGTCATGATCTCGGGGTCCTGGGATCAGCCCTGCATCAGGATCTCTGCTCAGCAGGGAGCCTGCTTCCCTCTCTCTCTGCCTGTCTCTCTGCCTACTTGTGATCTCTCTCTCTGTCAAATAAATAAAATCTTAAAAAAAAAAAAGAAGTAAAACATCATATAGGTGAGTCCCATGAATACCCACACCACCGAGGCAACTTAATACCAGGTTTACAGAAAACCTAAAGGACAGAAAAGCGTTTTATGATTCACCCATTATTTTTCATCTGAATATAAAATTATTTCCAAAACAGAAAATAAAATTTCTGGAACAGAAACAGAAAATAAAATTATTTGACAAAGGACTACACAGAAAATAAAATTTTCCAAAACAGAAAATGAAATTATTTGACAAAGTACTCTACTAAACAAAACAAAACCCATTGTGCAGTGAGATTCGAGTTTTTGGATGGAGAAAATTAAAGGGAAGCAGCAAACAATAGCAAAGTGGGCGGAAAGGAGAGACCTGGTTAGGTGGGTACGCATGGGGACCCCAAGAAGAACAAGCAAGGGAAGGCGGGCAACTGGGTGCTCGTCGCCTATCGTCCCTACTCAACATGACTGCAGAAGGATTACAAACACAGCCTGGCTGAGGTGGCAGGGACCAAGAAGGGACGCATCCAATGACATCACAGGACGTTTAGACAGTCCTAATGTAACCACGGAGTTTGGCCTGGGAGCACCCATCGAGGTTGGTAAGGAAATGTGGTTTGTAGAGGACGGAGACACAAGCTGTTGACTCAGAAAAAAGTAGGAGATAGATACAAAGAAAGCTAAACAGGAGACAGATGGAAAATCTTTTCAATTAGAGAAATACTTCGAAGACTTAAAAAAGTAAAACTGGAAACACCATGACCCTACAAAAATAGACCTTTCGGAGTTTTACCAACCTAAACCCCTTTCTAGTAACGGGACTATCGAGCAGTAGCAGTAACACAACAGACCTTCACACGCCGTCCAATCTCTACCCTAGCCATAGTCTCTAACACTACTCTGCCGCAAAAGCTACTGGCTTCTGAGAGAACATCGGATTCCAGTCAAGAGAAGAGGGGGAAAAAAAAAAAAAAATCAAGATGGAACTGGAATATCCTGTTTTTGCCAGAAACTTTAGAAAGGAGCCAGTATAAAAAGCCAAATAGCAATTTTACCATTCATTCTGTGAAAATTCATGAGTCTTTTTTTTTTTTTAAAGATTTATTTATTTACTTATTTGACAGAGAGAGAGAGAGAGAACAAGCAGAGGAATGGGGATAGGGAGAGGCAGGCTCCCCGCTGAGCAAGGAGCCTGATGCGGGACTCGATCCAAGGACCCTGGGATCATGACCCAAGCCAAAGGCAGGTGCTTAACAACAGGAGCCCGAAAATTCATAAGTCTTAATGGTACTCCAAAGGGGGGAAATCTTCTGAACTATAAGGTACCTGTGGTAAGGAGGGCAAGGGGAGGTTCAAATCCAGCCGGGTTTACCTAGCTGCCCTGGGGCCTTTTTCTCATTGTTTCTTCTAGAGAGACACCTTTCTCTTCATTCACACAAAGATACTGTTTGTGCTAGAGATGGTCTGTGGTAAAGGATTACTGGGCGCATCATTTTTCAACAATATTTATAAAAAAATGTTCTGTATCGGCCAACTCAAATTATAACACAGGACTACCAGACAAATCTCTACCCATGCAAATCAGACAGGAGACGAGGCAGCCCAGGTGAGGTCCGCAGAACGCAACCATCTCTCAGGTAAAGCAGCTATGGTCAAAACCGGGTTAGTACAACATACAGAAAGAGGCACAGGCTTGGATAGTCCCATTACTATAAAGGGGTTGAGGCTAATAAAACCAGCCTGGAATTTTTTTTTTTTAAGATTTTATTTATTTATTTGACAGAGAGAGATCACAAGTAGGCAGAGAGACAGGCAGAAAGAGAGGGGGAAGCAGGTTCCCTGCTGAGCAGAGAGCCCCATGTGAAGCTCAATCCCAGGACCCCAGGATCGTGACTTGAGCCGAAGGCAGAGGTTTTAACCCACTGAGCCACACAGGCGCCCCCAGCCTGGAATTATTGATCCAGACCTGTATTTCCAACTTAGAACCCTACAGATGTTTTGAAATGGTAGTTATCTATTTGGGTTGGGTAAAGAGACTTGTTACCCTTGAATGAAGAGAGAGCAGTAGTATTTTTGTGTAAGTCGTTTTTATACAAATGTAGTAATAACTTTTATAACCTTTATGCTCATTAGTGTAAGCTCCTAAAATGTTCAAAATTCTTGAGACTAAATAAAATCATATCCCTAAAACTTAGAAGTTTGAAGGAACCAAGATATATTGGGGCACCCGGGTGGCTCAGGTGGTTAAGCAGCTGCCTTTGGGTCCGGTCATGATCCCAGGGTTGTGGGATCGAGCCTGAATGAGGCTCCCTGCTCAGGGGGAAGCCTGCTTCTTCTCCCTTTCCCGCTCCCGCTCCCCCTGCTTGTGTGCCCTCTCTCACGGTCAAATAAATAAAATCTTAAAAAAAATAAAGGTTTATCTAACAACCGAATTAAAAAATATATTAAATCTCTAAGTATAGTTTGAAATGTTTAAGGAACTCTCCTCAAGGTCATAAATGGCATTAATAGAGTTTTCTTTTAAATTTAAGATCATTTGTGCATCGGCTGAAAAACCAGCAAATCTTTTTAAAGTTAACAAAATACAGTATAGCCACTAAAAATATCTGTAGGGTATGGGTAAAGGTTTGAAGAGTAATAAGCTTTTGAAGTCCTAATTTTAATAAGCTAAAGCTGGACCAAAACATAAGTAGCTCTCAGGGCTGCCTGGCAAAACGGAACCAGAGAGCTTAGGAATTCCTGCCCTGCTAACTCACTTTGGGCAACCTCCCTGAAGTTTTGTGCCTCAAGGTCTTTGTCTGTAAAACCAAATAATAGTACTTGCATCAAAGCCCTTGGGAGAATTAATATATATATATAAGGCACTTAAAGTTATGCAGATTTTAAGTTGCTCTACAAATGTTAGCTTCGATGCTTACCATCATTATTTACTGGGATCACCTGACAAGACTATGAATGCCCTGGGGACAAGAACATGTCCTATTTTTCTCTATCATTCCTAGCATTTAGCACACTGCCAGATATCCAACAGGTACTCAAATACTGCCTGAATTTAACCGATTCATCTAAAATTCTAGCTATTAGGTCATGGGTCACAAGCTGTAATACATAAAGAGACCCAATGACAGGGGCGCCTGGGTGGCTCAGTGGGTTAAAGCCTCTGCCTTCGGCTCAAGTCATGATCTCAGGGTCCTGGGATGGAGCCCAGCATCTGGCCCTCTGCACAGTGGGGAGTCTGCTTCCCCTTCTTTCTTTGCCTGCCTCTCTGCCTACTTGTGATCTCTCTCTGTCAAATAAATAAATAAAATCTTAAAAAAAGAGAGAGAGAGAGAGAGAGAGAGACCCACCCAATGACAAATGGCAGGAGCAAAGATAAAAGGGCCAATTAAAAAAAAATTTTTATCCAGGCAAAAAATACTGTTTCTTGGAATTTTAAAAAACTTATTCTAGGAGTTCCTCAAGGTCAAGACTATATTAAGAGAAATTCAGTTGGGACTGGGGAGTGATTGCTGATCCAAAGCTAGACCCTAGATCTAGAAGTAGAGATTCAATATAGAATTTGAGATTTCTCCCCAATAAATTTAATCTAACAATTTCCTGCAGAATTAATTACTTCAACTTTTTCCAACCACCGAAATCTATTTCTGAACTAAAGGACAATATGGTCTTAACCCATTCAATACAGGCACCCTTTTATTTTCCACTGCTCTTACATTTTCCAGTTTAGTCTCATTTGGGGTAATTACTACTAGTCTAGATGGAAAAATTTCCTGGCAGGTTGTTCCACTCACAGCCATTTAGAAAGGACTGCTTGCGTCAGACTCTTGTTTTCTGCTTGGATAAGGGGCTGTTACTTCAGACCCCAATCTTTCTTGGTGTCCCATAGTCACACTCCATTGAGTACACCCTGTGCCTGCTTCTACTAATAGCCTTTCAAAGCAAAAGGTTTTGTCTCCCCACCAAGTTAGCAGATGCACCTTTCGAGTACTGAATAAGGCCAAAGAGGCCTTAATTCCATCAAGAGACATCACATGACTGCAGTAATAGTAACAGTAATTTACAATTACTGAGAGCCTGTGCATGCCAGGCACTGTTTATTTATCTTATTTCATTATCCAAGAACCCCATGAAAAAAAGATTAACTCCCATTTTATAAGCCACAAAACAGAGACTTAAAAAGACTAATGAACATTCCCTGGGCGTCTGTCCTCCCTTCCAAAGATCCAACTTACCCGAAACAGTTTCCTCTTACAGAACAGGGCCTTCTGAACTACTGTCCTCATTTTCTATATTAAGAAATTAAAGATCAGAGATTATACAGCTAAGAAGTATAGAGACAGACCTGAATTCTAGTTCTGATTCCAAAATCCGTATTATTGTTTTCCTATGCTGTCTGTATAATTTAGGAAGGTCTTCTGTAGAACGCTCTTCTACTCCAAGCTAAAGATGGAAAAGTCTGCCTGAAAAGACTATTCCATATTGAATTTCTCCTCTTGTCTTTGAAGATGGGGAAGGAAAAAGAAAGGCTATGGTAACTCTCCTATCCAAAAAGGTCCTAAACTCTTAAAACACCAGATGATACCAAACTGGCAAGAATCACAGTGAAAGGTTAAATACTGAGCCCTTTCTGGAACATTCTCCAATGTTTTCAGAAATTCAGTAAACTGCTTGACTTGTAGGTAAATAAATTCAACCATTTTTCTGCAGTTCAACTCAAGATTTTTTTAAAAATAGATGTATCAAGTTGTCTTCTTCTCTTAAAACCCAACTACAACGAGATAGTCTATAACCTATATCACATGGTAGTCACTCAGCTCGGTTTGGATTGACGGACTTGTACTCACTTGTTTTCAGAGGTTCTTATTCTAGAATTTTATTTTATTTTTTCAAGGTAGGCTCCATGCCCACCACAGAGCCCAGGACGGGGCTTGAACTCACACCCCTGATATCAAGGCCTAAGCTGAGATCAAGAGCTAAACACTCAACCAACTGAGCCGCCCAGGCGTCCCTTTCATTCTATAATTCCTACTGGTAGGAAATATTGTCAAGACACAACCTATTACTCAATGTTCAATTTAACTCACTTTGAATAAATTTATACCAGATTTTTAAAGATTTATTCGACAGAGAGAGAAATCAAAGTAGGCAAAGAGACGGGGGGGGGGTTGGGGGGGGAGCAGGCCCACTGCTGAGCAGAGAGCCCGACGCGGGGCTCAATTCCAGGACCCTGAGACCATGACCTGAGCTGAAGGCAGAGGCTTAATCCACTAAGTCACCTAGGCACCTCCAGATTATTTCTTAATAATGATATTTTTAGCAAGATTTTTGTTTTGCTTAGCTGTTTTTTTTAAAACAAGCTTAGAATTTAAAATGGTAACTTCAAGGAGCATTCATGTAGTATTTAGAAATTACTAAACTTTGAATTAAATAATTTAACAACCAGAAAAATTTTATTGAAACACTCCTGGATCTAAAACCTACCTATACCTTGCAATCTAAGTTTACACCAAAAAAGGGCAAAAGTATCCTCAAATTTACAGCTTAAAACTGGGTATAAAACTGAGCCCCAATAATGTTCTAATCATATAAATTAACATCTTCCTAACCTAGAAAGGTACTGAAATGAAATTTACTTTACTAAGCAAATAATTTACTTAGATAGTATGTATTAATAGCATAAATAAGTCTACAAAATCTATTAGGAACATTGAAAACAAAAAAGGTTTAGAGTTTAATATACATTGCACCGAACTGCTTTCCAGAAAGAATACAAGACAAAGTTATTTTTCTATACCCAGAACACCTGATTTTTGTCAATCTTCCCATTTCATTTAATGAAATGCATAAAACAGATCTTGTTACATCTACTAGGTTAGATGTAAGCGTTTTAGGTCTATTAAATACTGGTATATCTTTTGTTTATATCCTCTTTCTACTGGTATGCTTATCTTTAAAAAATTGTTTACAAGCTCTTTATACATAGTCTGTGTATCATTTGTTTTTGCAAATAGTTATTCCAATCTGGTTGCCTTTTAACATAGTTTATGGGTTGCAGCCAAGTCTCTCAATCTTTATAAATTCTGAATTTCATGTAATCTTATAAAGGCCTTCTCCAATCAAGAATATGAGAAGAGTGTATTTTTCCTACAGCAGATCCATCTGGAATTTGTTCCAGCCCCAGGAGTGGTACTGGCTTCTGAATGTCTCCTATGCTCCTAAATTCTAAAATTCTGAGACAGGATGATCAAAACATTAGTATGCCCGATTTGTAGTTTTATTTTATAATCAAATTTAGTTGTCATTTTTCCAAACAGGAATACTTTTATTTTAGCCCAAGTCATCCCTGTAACTACTTTAGTTATCTTCTGCCAACTCACTAATGTTTTTCCTAGATTACTACACCCAAAACTAAAACCAGGACTGCAGATTTAACAACATAAGATTTTAATACATGACAAAGTGGTGCCGCAGCTAGGTTTCACATTCCCTCCTAACGGCACCCACTACTTTATCCATACTATACTGAACCACAGTTTTCAGAATATGGTTTACGATAAATCCCAGCTCTTATTCCTGATCAGAAGTACACACTTTATCCTTGTCCACCTGAATCTCACTTTTCAGGGTTGAGCACTCATGTAGACACAGAAAATTCTTAAACAGTGTCAATGATACCCAGGAAATTACAACATAAAATTTCTCATCTATTGTTGAAGGAAGTGTTAACTACTTTAATTTCATTGCAGGGCAACTGGACCAAATCTACCAAAACCGCAAATGCAGACATGCCTTGATTCGGTAAATCTACTTCAGGAATTTATCCTACAGGCAAACTTATACAAGTGCAAAAAGGTGTAAACAGCGAATTTTTTGTGTCATGATTAATAGTAAAAAGTTTGTAAACAACTAGGTATCCATTAATAGAAAGGTAAACCAATGAGGATACATCCACACAATAAATACTGGGATACAATAAGAAAACCACGAGCATATTCTTTTTGTACCAATACAAAACTCCAAGACACACTGTGAGGAAAAAAAAAACAAGGCATAGTAACGTGCATACAACACAATATCATATGTAATGAAAAGGGACACAACACACACTTGTTTGTTTATGGAAGGAGGTGCAAGAATTAATAGTGTTGGTTGCCTCCAGAAAGCACGTACTGGCAGCAAGAGAAAGGAATTTCACTATACACATTAAAAGTTTTATATACTGTAAATATATTGCCTATGTAAAACAAAAAAGTAAAGAGTAACATTTACTAGTTGTGTTTTTTTTGCATGCGCTTTTTAAATTTATTTTTACTTGTCAATTACGCCTTGTAGGCTTTTTATTTAATTCTCACACTTTTTCATAACCTCTCTGGCTTAGAGTAGCTTATTCTACTTTGCTTAATAAAAGCATACTGTGGCTATTGGCAAAGAGGAGATACCTACCGACCCACACCTTTTCTAAGTATGTGCAAATATTAACTAGGTGTTTTCCATGTGCCAAGGACTGTATTGGATGTTAAGACATATATAGTCTCGGGGCGCCTGGGTGGCTCAGTGGTTTAAGCCTCTGCCTTCAGCTCAGGTCATGATCTCAGGGTCCTGGGATCGAGCCCCGCATCAGGCTCTCTGCTCAGCGGGAGCCTGCTTCCTCCTCTCTCTCTGCCTGACTCTCTGCCTACTTGTGATCTGTCAAATAAATAAATAAATTCTAAAAAAAAAAAAAAAAAAAAAGACATATATAGTCTCTGGTCCAAGCTATGTCACTATTATAGTTTTAAAAATGAAAATAGTTTTTCACTCAATTACAAAAAATATAAGTTCATTGCTTAAAAAAATGGAAAACAAAATGAAAACCACATTTAATTCCACAATCAAGAGACAATTAAAATATTATGTTTATCTTTCCAAAGTTTTTTTTTTTTAGTTCACATTTTTAAGACTTAAGTTATCTCTGCACCCAACGTGGGACTCAAACTCATGACCCTGAGATCAAGAGTTGCATGCTCTTCCAACTGAGCCAGCCAGGTGCCCCCATATATATTTTAAAAAAAAAAAAAAACAAAAATGAAGGGGCACCTGGGTGGCTCAGTTGGTTAAGCATCTGGCTCTTGGTTTCAGCTAAGGTCATGTTCTTGGGGTCATGGGATCAAGCCCTCCCCCAGAGCTCAGCACAGAGCTGACTTCAGAGATTCTCCTTCTCCCTCACCTTCTGCCCCTCCCCAACTCCTGGGTACTCGAGCTCACTCCTCTCAAAAATAAAAATCTTTAAAAAACAAAGTGAGAAGGGGCACCTGGGTGGCAGCTCATGTCTTGATCTCAGGGTCTGAGTTCAAGTCTCACACTGGGCATGGAGCCCTACTTAAAAAAAAAAAAGTGAGGATATTCTGTACATTATTTGGCAATATATATTTTCTACTAGAATATATATGAACATTCCTACCTAAATACAGTATTGAAGTATTAAAGTTTTAAATTTTGTTTTAAATCAAAGAAATATACTTATGATTAAATATCCTACTTTTTCTTCCAAAATGTTCTGACACATTTTTTAGTAGTTTCTTTTGTAATTTCTAACGATTCCATCATTATTTTTGAAAATTTTAAAGATTTTATATTTTTTAAAGATTATATTTATTTATTGACAGAGAGGGAACACAAGCAGGGGGACTGGGAGAGGGAGAAGCAGGCTCCCAGCTGAGCAGGAAGCCTGATGCGGGACTTGATCCCAGGGCTCTGGGATCATGACCTGAGCCAAAGGCAGAGGCTTTAACCCACTGAGCCACCCCGGCGCCCCCCAAACTTGTTCCATTCTTAAGATAAATTCTTAGAAGCAGAACTTTCTGGGTGAGAGGTACCTTCTTAGAGCTAACCTATCTTGCAGAAACATTTACCAGTATGATAATATATGGATTAAAGGCTAGTTTTGAAAATTGACCAGAAAAATAATCATCCATAAACTTCCATACTTCTTTTTCCCAAAATTAAGTTTTATTAAAAGGTCTGGTTCTCATTAAATGTAACATAGCAAAATTACTCATTTACATATATGTGCATCTGAATAATTCCTCTACTCTGCAAACAAAAACCACAGAAATTTGAATATTTGGGTACATCTACATATTCATAAGATGGTGCTATTTATTGACAATTTATATAGAAAAATCATTCAACTCTGCTTAAGATAAATCAAGTTTTATTTCTGACCTAAGGTATAACATCATTAATGCCCCAAATCAGTTTCTAGAAGCAAGCTAAGTGAATCATACACTTCTCCAAATTTCAAAGTTGATTATTTAAAGCACACATATACACACCCCCCCAATGAGACCATGTATTTTTTTTTTTTTTAAGCATAATACATATATTTTCCCCTAAGGATATTTTCTCTTTAAATATTATCCCTAAAATCTAGTTGCTGAGGAATGCACTTTTCTGGTTCCATCCCAATTTTAGAAAGTCTACTCAGATATCATAAACCAACAGGAAATTTGTCTGAAGAATTTCTAACAACTCTCAAAATGTTTCTGTACTTGAGCGTATCAGGTTGTCTAAACTGACTGGCATTTATCTAATGTTATAAATCGTATCACAAGTGGAAATTTGAAAAACCAGACTTTTCAAATACTTAGAAATCTGCATTTCAGAGTCCACACTTTGAAAACTACAACCTGAGCGCTTGAAAAATTCTTTTAAGAATTTCTCATTTAATAGTTCTAATTTACAGCTAATGTAAACACACTGGTGACCAGCAGAGCTGACTTCATGAGCACGTGACCTATGCCGCTGCACAGCACCTCGTGCTCTGTTCAGTTTCTGTCTGGTCTTGAAACGGTTCATTTGTAGGCAGAGAGGCAGGCAGAGAGAGAGGAGGGGAAGCAGGCTCCCTGCTGAGCAGAGATCCTGATGTGGGGCTCGATCCCAGGACCCTGGGATCATGACCTGAGCCGAAAGCAGAGGCTTTAACCCACTGAGCCACCCAGGCGCGCAATGTCCCCTATGTTTTTATTCTGCCCTGGGCCTCAAAATTATACAGCTGGTCCTAGTTGACAGTGAGGCCCATCCCCCCAATAATGTGAGGCTAAGAGAAATAAAGTTTCTCTCTAGAATGAAACACGGAAACTAGTAAAAGGGCAGCACAAGAAATTGTACATATAGGACCAAAATATCTGAAACGCACAAAATTAATAACTTGGCATTTAGGAACAATCTCAGAGAAACAGGACAATAATGTGATTATTATTTTTGTTTAGAGAAATTATATTCAGATGTATGAACACAGCTGGAAGGGCAATCCCTTAAGAAGGAATGAGAAAGGAAGCAACACACACATGCACACACCAGTTACGCATAGCTATCCATGGATTGTTTACAAGTAAGAATGCCCCCCCATCCCTATCCTTGAGGATTCATTGGCTTATCAGTGCTTAAGGCCTCAAGAATCAAAAATAATATAAATACCTACCCCCCCCTCCCGTTGAAAGCGTTGAGCTTGCAAGATCAGGGGAAGGAGCAGAGAGAGAGACAGAATCAAGAGATCTCATCACCGTGAAATCACGACCCAAGCCGAAATCAGGAGTCAGACACTTAACTGACTGAGCCATCCACGTGCCCGATATAAATACCTATTTACAATAAAAAGCTAATAGGCCATATGACAAGCTTCAATACATTTCAATGGATTAAAATCTTACAGGAGTATTTTCTCTGATCACAGTGGCATAAACCCACAAAGCAATAACAAAAAAGGTAACTAAAAAAAATCCAACATATTTCTGAATTTGTAAATGTAAAGGAAACCACAGGAAGATGTATAAAAACAAGCAAACAAAAACCCCTGTAAAATGCAGCTAAAGCTGTGCTTTAATGAAAAATGTATAGCCCTAAAAAAGGTGGCTGGAAAAAGTAATTCAAGTACCCATCTCAAGAAATCAGGAAAAGAACAGGAAATTAAACCCAAAGAAACAAGAAAGGAAATAGTTAAGGGAAAAAAAAAAAAAAAGAAACAGAACATGCAGTAGAAATTCAGTAAAATACAAGTTGGAAAGATAACGTAATTGATAAGCAAGATGAAACCAAGGGGCGGGGGGAGGGCCGGGGGAGAAACACTACCAGTGAACAGTAGGGATAAAAAGGGGCAACAAATATAGGTCTTATAGATATTAAAAAGATAGTTAAGAACCTGTTGTTTTTTTTTTTTATTTTTTTTTTTTTTAAGATTTTATTTATTTATTTGACAGAGAGAGATCACAAGTAGGCGGAGAGGCAGGCAGAGAGAGTGAGAGGGAAGCAGGCTCCCTGCCGAGCAGAGAGCCTGATGTGGGACTCGATCCCAGGACCCCGAGATCATGACCTGAGCCGAAGGCAGCGGCTTAAACCACTGAGCCACCCAGGCGCCCCTAAGAACCTGTTTTGAACAATTTTTCAAGTACACATTTCTGAATATTTTCAAAAGTACATTCATTTGTAGATTTGGATAGAACAGGTAAATTCCTAAAATATGGGGTGCCTGGGTGGCTCAGTCGGTTAAGCATCCAACTCTTGATTTCAGCTTAGGTCATGATCTCAGGGTCGGGGGATGGAGTCCCACAGTGGGCTCCACCATCGGCAGGGAGTCTGCCTTACTCTTGTCCCTCTGCCCCTCCCCCTCCTCACAAAGCTATCTTGCTAAAATGCATAAATCTTAAAAAAAAAAAAAAAGCCCTTTCTCTCCCTCTTCCCCTCCCACCTCCTCTCAAGTAAGAATTAAAACATATTTTAAAAAATAGTATAGTCCCATAGCAATGAAATTCATTAAATCCATAACTAAAAACCTTCAAAGAAACTCTAGGCCCAATTGCTTTACCAGTAAACTTCCAAGCACTCAGAGAACAGGAACTACCTTACATGAACTCTTCCAGAGACAGGAAAAAATGGAATATATCCTTCCCATTTTATGAGGTCAGCATAAAATATGACCAGTTACAACAAGGAATATCATACCCATCTCCCTCGTTAACAAATATCAGCCAACCAATCCAAAGATTTATACAAAAGGGGTAACACACCCCAAATTCCCAGGATAAAAGTTTGGTTTAACAACAACAAAAATCAATGTAATTTATTGGAGTAATAGAACAAAAGGAGAAAAGTCACATATAATCACAATATTAACAGGAGAGATCACATTTTACAATATTCAACATCTACCCATGATTTAAAACCAGAACCAGAGGTGCCTGGGTGGCTCAGTTGGTTAAGCATCCCACCCTTGCTTTTGGCTCAGGTCATGATCTCAGAGTCGTGAGATCCCTCCCCATGTAAACCTCCTCACTTCAGCGGGGAGTCTGAGATTCTCTTCCTTCCTCTCCCTCCACCCCTCTTCCCACTCTGAAATAAATAAAAACTTAAAAAAAAAAAAAATCTCAAATTTAGGATGAGAAAGGATCTATTAATCTGATGAAAGGTATGTACACAAAATGGAAAGCATACATCACACTTCATGGTGAAAAACGAAAGCTTTCTCTGTGAAATGGGAAAGAAGACAAGGACACCTACTATGACTTTTATTCCACATTACGCCAGAGATCCTAAGCAGTACATGTAGGCAAGAAAAGAAATTACAGAGTGTTTAAGGTTTGGAATGGAAAAAGTCATTATTCGCATAGGACACGACTGTGCTAGCAAAAATCTATATATCAAAAATAAGAAACACCAAATGAATTTGCCAATTTACTTGATTAAAGTTCAATATTAAATCATACTTCTATAAATTAGCCAACAATAATTGTTAAATAGAAAACTAAGAAATAAAACTGTTTATAATAGATTTAACAAATGAAACACTTGAGAATAAACCACCAAGATAAAGTCATTACAGAGAAAATAAAACCTCCATACACTTAACGAAACAAATCCAAGACCACATCAATAACGGAGGGCTGCCGATATGCCATGTTCAGAGATTTGGACATTGTAGAGATGATAAGTTCTTCAAGTTGATCTAAAGATCCAATACAATCAGAACAAAAACCCCAGGGTTTTTTTGGTGTGGGAAACGGATAATAATTATAAAATTTAGATTAAAATGCAAAGGTCCAAGGAAGGCCAAGACAATCTTGAAGAAATACAAAGCTTGAAGACTTCTGTGAGCAGCTCTCACGTCTTACACAGCTAGAGTAACAAAGACTGTGGCACGAACATAAATAATGATCAATGGCACAGAACACCGAGTCCCTAAATGGACTGACGCGTACATCAAGCAACCTCGTACGCTGTGGGAGAGAAAGTGGACAGCACTACTCTGAGAACTGTGCATTATTTACTAAAACTGAACTTAAACGATGCTGGGACCTTGCTACTCCAAGTGTGATCCAGAAAAAAGTACAACTCACATGTCCTGGAGCGCATTCCCAATGCAGGTGCTCAGTCCCATCCCAGATCTACTGAAGTAGGACCTACAGTTTAACAAGGCCCCAGATGACTGGTGTGCGCTTGACAGTGAGAGAAGCGCGGCCCTAGGACACAGTGATTTTACTCAGGGATATGCACCCATCAGAAATGCATACAAAGGGGCGCCTGGGTGGCTCAGTGGGTTAAAGCCTCTGCCTTCAGCTTAGGTCATGATCCCAGGGTCCTGGGATCGAGCCCCACATCTGGCTCTCTGCTCTGCGGGGGGCCTGCTTCCTCCTCCCTCTCTGCCTGCCTCTCTGCCTACTTGTGATCTCTGTCTGTCCAATAAATAAATAAAATCTTAAAAAAAAATGCATACAGAGGGGACACCTGGGTGTCTCAGTCAGTTAAGCTGTTGCCTTCAGCTCAAGTCATGATCCCAGGGTCCTGAGATCAAGTCCCCCATCGGGGTCCTTTCTCAGTAGGGAGCCTGCTTCTCTCTCTGCCTCTGCCTGCTTGTGCGTGCGCGCTTGCTCGCACGCTCTCTCTGACAATTAAATAAATAAATACAATCTTTAAAAAAAAAAAAAGAAAGAAAGAAAGAAATGCACACAGAGGTCTATCAATATCATCTGCACAAGAGTCACAGTAAGACTATTAATGAGAGCCCCGAATAGCTACCTACCCCAAGGCTGAACAAGATTAAGAATCCTACGATCACAAAATGTAGTATTCTACAACTCAAAATATGGGGCGCCTGGGTGGCTCAGTGGATTACAACTCAAAATATAACGCTATATAAAAGCAGCCCAAAAGATCTTTCATGCTTTAATTTACATGAAGTACAAAACCAGAAAAAACTATCAGTGTTAAAGTCAGGGCAGTGGCTGTCACCTATAGAGGACACACTAACAGGGAGGGAGGGAGACTCTTATCTGATGGGAAAACCCATCAAGTTGTATGCTTGCATCTTGTGCACTTTTCTGTACGTTATACTGTAATAAACAAGTACTAGAAGGCTAAATGGACACACTAACAGGGAGGGAGGGAGACTCTTATCTGATGGGAAAACCCATCAAGTTGTATGCTTGCATCTTGTGCACTTTTCTGTACGTTATACTGTAATAAACAAGTACTAGAAGGCTAAATGGATTAACTGTATGAATATTTCAATAAATTTTTTAAAGTACTAGAATGAACCACTGTGTGGTTCAGTGGGTTGAGGCCTCTGCCTTCAGCTGGGGTCGTGATCTCAGGGTCCTGGGATCGAGTCCTGCCTCGGGCTCTCTGCTCAGCGGGGAGCCTGCTTATTCTCCTCTCTCTGCCTACCTGTGCTCTCTCTCTGCCAAATAAATTAAATAAATAAATAATATTAAAATATAAATAAAAATTTAAAAATATTAAAAAAATAAAACCTTTTAAAAAAATAAGTACTAGAATGAAATACACCCAAATCCTAAAAATAGTTCTTTCTGGGAGAGAAGATTTATAATGCTTATTTTCTTTTGTTTACTCTTGAGTTTCTCATTTTCTACCACTAAGGACACGAATTTATTTTATATATAAATATATATATATTTATTATTATTATTTTTTTTTTTTTTTTTTTTACAAACTTTTGTGGAGGAAGATGGACAGATTATGCCTAGTGGTGACCTCCCAAGGGTTTCAGAGAAACATTAAAGGACACTGGGGAACCTTTCAACAACTAAATTCTAATTTTTTTCTTAAAAGGAAACTTATGGCACCTACATACTGGGCAAATTAAAACAAAATTTTTCTGTGAATTACCATAATGTTTTCCAGTTTTCAAAGAGTTCCTAAGGGGAACATGAGCCCACCTAGCTTAGAGAAAATGCAAACTTGCAGTGCCTCTAGCTGAACTCTGTGGTGTCTGCAAAAAAAGTGTAACCAGAAATATGTATTAATTGTAGGTTGTTAACCTACAGATATCTTTTCATGTCCATATTTTTGACAACCTTATCCCCCCCAATCACATTTTAAGCTGCTCAAATTTAATTCACATACATTTTACGCATTTAAAGTAAGTAATTCAACGGCTTTTAGTATATTCATAGTCCAACCATCATCATGATCTAATTCCAGAACATCACCACCCCAAAAGGAAAGCCTGTACCAATCAGCAGGCTCCATATCTCCCAGTTCCTTACCCCCACCATTAGGCAAGCACTAAGCTGCCTTCTGTCTCTACAGATTTGCCTGTTTGGGACATTCAATAACTTTTGTGGTTTGCAAAATACAATTTTTACAATTCTTTTGTTAAATGTATTCCTAGGTATTTTGTTGTGCTATAAATTAAACGGTTTTCTAAATTTAATTGTTAGATTATTCACTGCCAATGTAATGGAAATACAAGTGGTTTCAGCTTATTGCTCTTGGACCCTCCCTGTCATCCCACCAAACTCACTTATTCTAACAGCTTTGTAGTGGATTCCTCAGCATTTTCAACATACAAGATCCCATCATCTTGTAAATAAACTTTTATTTCTTCCTCTCCAAACTCAGTGCCTAGCCTTATCCCTTTTTAAGAGCTATATATTATTCACTGTTATAATCACACTGAAGTTTTTTTTTTAAATTTTTTTTTCTTTTTTACAGATAGAGAGAGAGAGAGAGAGAGATTACAAGTAGGCAGAGCAGCAGCCAGAGAGGGGAGGAAGCAGGCTCCCTGCCAAGCAGAGAGCCCGATACGGGGCTCGATCCCAGAGACCCTGAGATCATGACCTGAGCTGAAGGCAGAGGCTTAACCCACTGAGCCACCCAGGCGCCCCATCACACTGAAGTTTTAAAGACCACCCTGCCTAGAGGCAAGCAAGTATTTTTCAAATTCCTCAAATTTGTTCCCTTTGAGTTAGCATATATACATAGGGAAATGGGTCATTTTCTGTGTAACAGAATGTACATGTTATTTTTTATAACAAAACAAGAGCCAGAGAATAATACATTTTATTTTTTTTTTAAGATTTTATTTATTTATTTGACAGACAGAGATCACAAGTAGGCAGAGAGGCAGGCAGAGAGAGAGAGGAGGAAGCAGGCTGTCCGCAGAGCAGAGAGCCCGATGCGGGGCTCGATCCCAGAACCCTGGGATCATGACCTGAGCCGAAGGCAGAGGCTTTAACCCACTGAGCCACCCAGGCGCCCCGGGAATAATACATTTTAATACTTACATGGAGTTACACTTGATAGCCAAAGAAAAGAGTGGAAAGTACTTATCTTTTAAAGTATTGAGTAGCTTGTCAATTATGCATATTGATGTGGTCAGCCAGGCCATTCTAATTGCCTTCACCACCAGACTACATAAAACCCAGAGGGGCTTACTCGCTCTAGATGCAAGTAAAACTATCCTCCCCATGTAAGAAGTATGCATTCACTGAGCTCGTGCCCTACTGCTGGAAGTCACATACGCAATGAAGAAAGCCACAAGTATCGCTTTGGTATAAATAAGGGACTAACCCAGCTTTTACAAAGATGGATACAAGTGTCTGAAAATGTCTTAGGACACTTAGGTGGGTACAATTTAATGTGGTGTCAACTTATAGGTGCAGAGCATGGAGACTACATAGTTAATAGTATTTTAAAATTGAAAGTTGCTGAGTAGATCTGAAGCAACATGGCGGGGGGAGGTAATGGATGTGCTAATTACCTCCATCTCGTAATCATTTCGTAGTAAATAGATCACATCATCACCTCGAACACTTCTGATATTACAAGTATATTTGTCAGTTATTCCTCAACCAGTAAAAAAAGATATAAAACAGGGGCACCTGGGTGGCTCAGTGGGTTAAAGTTAAAGTCTCTGCCTTCGGCTCAGGTCATGATCCCAGGGTCCTCGGATCAAGCCCTGCATCCTGATCCCGCTCTCTGCTCAGCAGGGAGCCTGCTTCCTTTCCTCTCTCTCCCTGCCTGTCTGCCTACTTGAGATCTCTGTCAAATAAATAAATAAGATCTTTAAAAAAAAAAAAAAAGATAAAATAGATCTTTATAAACTCCAAGTTACATATCTGGAAATAGAGGGGAGAGTGGGTGGTGGGAAGACCTTGAATGCAGACATAGGACTATAAATATGACAGGTGTCCTATCTAGCACAAGCCACGTTCAACATTTTTTATTCTCAAGGAGGCATTTGTTCTAAACCTTCATGATGTCTAGAGGTGCTATTTTCATACTAGATGTTATTCTTTCCATGTTTTATTCTTTAGGTTGGTACACATTATGAAATAGTCATTCTTAAAGGTGGAGGAAGTAACTATAAAATCATGTTTAGAAATCTAATGGGGGGCACCTGGGTGGCTCAGTGGGTTAGGCCGCTGCCTTCGGCTCGGGTCGTGATCTCAGGGTCCTGGGATCGAGTCCCGCATCGGGCTCTCTGCTCAGCGGGGAGCCTGCTTCCCTCTCTCTCTCTCTCTCTGCCTGCCTCTCTATCTACTTGTGATCTCTCTCTGTCAAATAAATAAAATCTTAAAAAAAAAAAAAAAAAAAAAAGAAATCTAATGGGGCAGCCAAGAAAAAAAATGTGTTGTTCTGTTCTTCTTGCTTAATATCGTAGCTTTATCTCTGGATGGAATATGAATTGGAATATATTGAATATATATGTGTATGTTGAAAAAAAATACACACACACACATATTACATTGATTGGTTTCTTTTTTAAAATGATTTTTATTAACCTAAAATGTATTATTTGCCCCAGGGGTACACGTCTGTGAATCATCAGGCTTACACATTTCACAGCGCTTACCATAGCACGTACCCTCCCCAATGTTCATATCTAACTCTGTTTCAAAGTACAGAGAAACATCATATAGGACCACACAGTGGTACCTCCTTCCTTTACGATTTGGGTCTTTCTCCCAAACTGCTTTTTTGTAGAAATTCTACTTTACAAATATTTAATAGACTTAAATATAGCTGGTTTATAGCATGTAAAATTTATGTTTCAGACAGATACTGAGTATTAAACCCCAAACCTACACTTCACATCTATATTCCCATTATATTTAAATTATTCATCAGAATTTGAAATAAACTTATGTATATTAAATATCTAGGTTATAAGCAGATTGTAGCACAAAAAAAGTTTCTAAATCAGAAATTTTCCCACAGAAATAAAGTCATGATTTCATAAAAAGTTATTCGAGTTGCTGAAATAGAATGTATTTTTTAAAAATTTTATTTATTTGAGAGAGAGAAAGAGTAAGCAAGCATGAGCGAGGGGGAGGGGCAAAGGGAGAGGGAAAAGCAGACCTCCGCTGAGCAGGGAGCCCTACAGGTATGGACCCCAGGGTCCTGGGATCATGGACCCGAGTTGAAGACAGACACTTAACCCACTGCGCCACCCAAGTGCCCCTAAATGAGGATATTTAAAATAAGAGTACTGACTCAGCAATAATATGTAATCAAACTTCTGTGGGCGATCCTAGTAACCTAAGAATTGTGTTGAAGCCTTTTTAGTATTTACTATGTGAAAAAGCAAAGGAAGTTGAAACTTTAGGAGCACACCTTCTCCTCTTTATCCCCCTGGCTATTGCTAGGACCTTGGCAAGAAATTAACAAAACTGAAGAATGCCCTTAGGCACATTATGGTAACTCTCATGTATGGTAACTTTCATGTACGGTGTTCACAGGCCATGGTGTTTCCCCCCCAAAACCCACATGCACAGTGC
Organism: Meles meles; assembly: GCF_922984935.1. Classification (NCBI taxonomy): domain Eukaryota; kingdom Metazoa; phylum Chordata; class Mammalia; order Carnivora; family Mustelidae; genus Meles; species Meles meles. The sequence goes on along the minus strand of NC_060078.1, from coordinate 61,783,356 downwards.
TTTTCATACTTCATTGAGTGCCCACATAGTATTTTTTCAAATGGTATTTCAAATTCAAATATTTAAAAAATCTCTATTTTCTACTTGAGGATATAGAAAATACCAATGAATTAGTTGTATGTAGTCAGATAAGCTAAATGTTTCACTATGGTGAATACATTCATCCTACTCTGAAGACAATTATTTGCCTAAAAAGTCTACATTTCCAGATGTTCAGTGAGGTTTTCATTCAAGCAACAAGACTTTCACTCATCTTTGTTCTTGAAGAAACATTAGGCATCAAAAAAAAGGCAGACATAGGTCAACAGAACCTGAAATCCATTGCACGATCACCACTGGCATTAAGGAACTTCGAGTTGCCTCGGTAATGATAGGCTACTGAGGGAACATTGTGCAATGCTCCCTAAATGAAAAAGCCTATCTCCAGGCCAGGAGATGTCTCCTTCTAGAGCCTGTGTTAGCACACTCTGCTCCCTTTGATCTATGAGGGGACCTATTGCTATGACAGCCCTTCAACTTACTTCTCCACAACCTCTTACTAAACACTCAGACTCACTTTCTCACTCTTGCCTGTATCTAGCCTTCGCACAGTTTTATTGCTGGTCTTAAGTGAACATTCGATCGTCTAAGTTTGTTTATATTTTACTACTGGTTGTTTTCATGAATAGGCTCTAGAACTAGAAAATACTCTTCAGACATAAGGCCTCAGCTAGTGGTAGCATCCAAATTTAAATCTTCCAATACTGCAACAAGTATTACTTTTCACGTGGTTACAAGAGAAGTTCAGCACTGTGCTGTTTATCTCCTTTGTAGTGGAGTGATATGGAATCTAATTCCTTTTGCTTTGGGTCTGGGCTGATCCTACTAACTCACTAATAACCAACAGAATGGAGCACAAATGATAGGATTTCTGAGACTAGGTCAGAAGAATGCTAGCTGTTTCACCTTGCGCTCTCTTGTTTCAGCTCTGGCCACTCCATCTCCAAGGGCTCCCTGTCCAGATTCTCCCTCTCAGAATGCAGCCACAATACTGTGAGACTCAAGTTGACACAGCAAGGCCATGTGCATGTATTCTAGTCAACAGTCTCAGTGGAGGCCCACCTTCAGATCACCCTCTCCCAGTCCCCAGACATATAAATGAGAAGTCTCCAGAAGATTCTAGAACCCCAGCTGTTTGAGTCATCAGCAACCTTTCAGGTGCTCTGCGCAGACACTCCAGACTTGAGGGTACAGAGCAAGCCATCCCCGCTATGCCCTGCTCAAAGCCCAGGGGATCTGTGGCCATGAAAAAGTGGAGGTGTTCAAACCACTAACTCTGGGGTAGTTTATGACACAGCCATCAGTAACAATAAGAGTTCCCACAGTTAATTTTGAGTTCCAGAAAAATAAAAATAGAGAAAACATAGGAGAATACTACCAAAGTAGTACTGAAAAGAACACGGGTATTCAAACTAGATTTGCCCACCACTGACCAATACAATGAATTTTAAAAGGCTCCACGTCAAGACCTATCACTGTAAGCAATCCTCCACCCCCCCCCCCAAAAAAAAATCAGTCTCCTACAGTGGATAAATTAAGGTAAGACTGGTGTCGTCATCAGTAGGACAATGCTAAGCAAACAATAACGCAATCCATGAAAATTCTCGGGGAAAATTCTTTACATCTTGAATTCCATGTCTAACCCAACTAGCCATCACATGTGCAGTCTGAATAAAAGGACCCAGAAAGCACACTTTCTTCACATTCTTCCATACCATGGTCCTTAAGTATATTTCCCACCAGAATCTGGGAATATGGCAAGAAAGGAGAGGACACGGGATTTAGGAAACAATCTAACACAGAAAGGCAATCATGGGAATTCACAGGATGATAGCTATAAAAAAGGCCTTGAGAGTAGTCAGTCTAGTTTGGAGCAAAAAAAAGGGCTCTAGGGAGATTTCAGGGACGGGAGGGAAAACAGAACTCAATAGTAATGGGGGGGGGTCTGAAAATAATTGAGGATATAATAAAAGGCAAAGGCCTCAAAGAAGAAAAGCAATTAGAACAACAACAAAAAGGCTGTACAAGAAAGGAAATGTAATTAAGGTGCAGTACTAGGATGAAGTAAACAATGTTTATACACCCATAATGTGAATTTTTTTAAGATTTCATTTTTTCAATGATCTCTACCCCAACACGGGCCTTGAACACACAACCCCAAGATCAAGAGTCGCGTGCTCCACAGACTGAGCCAGCCAGGCACCTCCTACTCAACCTTTAGATCCGACCGACCTATACCCTAATTAAAGTATTAACTACATTTACATTACAGAAGAAAATCTCACCAGTTTGGTAATATAAAAGTTCTTTACTTTTTATAACAAAAAGTAAAAGAAAAATGACACAACTCTGCAGTACAGGAAGGGAGAGGAAATTAAAAGGCACTATTGTTCTAATACTGGAAACAAAAACAAGAAAAAAAAAAATCAATGGAACTAAACTTTGGCTCTTTGAAAAGGTCAGTAAAATTGATAAATCTCTAGCAATATGAGCAAAGAAAAAGAGACCTGACACAAATTACAATATCAGGAATGAAAAAGGATTTCATTAAAGAACCTTAAAAGGTGACTAAGATATTAAAAGGATAAGAATCCTACAAACAATTCCACAAATTCAACTTAGTTTGGAGTTTTTAAAGAACTGGTCCATCTATAAAAAGTCATTTAAGATGAAATATGTAACCTTAACAGTCCTAGAATTAATAAAATTGAAAAACCTTCTGAGGAGAGAAATCTCCAGGCACAGATGGTTTCACTAGTGAATTTTACCAAAAATTTAAAAAGGAAGTGACACCAATTATATACAATCTCTACTGAAAATAAAAGAGGAAGGCACACTTCTCAATTCATGTTATGAGACCAGCATTCACCTGATGCCACAGCCAGAGAAAAACACTAAGCAAACTACAGACCAGTTTCCCTTATAAAAACATATGCAAAAAAAAAAAAAAAAAAATATGCAAAATTTTCAAAATATTAGCAAATCAAATCTAGGAATAGATGATAATGTACCATGACCAAGTGGAACTTATTCCAAGAATTTGAGACTTGCTCAATAATGGGGGGGAGGGGTGCAGGGGTAGTACTCTACCATGTTATCAATCAAAAGAAAAACCACATGTTCCTACTGGATGCAGAAAAAGCATCTGACAAAATCCAATATATATTCTTGGTTAAAAACACTCAGAAAACTGAATGTAACTGAGAACTTCATTCCATGAAGGGGCATCTATAAAAAACTTACAATTAATGTACTTAATGGTGACTAAATGCCTTCCGAGATGCCAAACAAGGTAAGGATGACACTCCTATTCCACAACATCCTGAAAGCCCTACTTCAACAAGAAGTATACAAATTGGAAAAAAAAGAATTATCCCTATTCATGACAACATGGTTGTCTAGGTAGGTAATTCCCATTAAAAGAAAACAAACTAAAACAAAGCCAAACAAACTAGAACAGATCTTTGGTTGCCAGGGGTTGGGAGAGATGTGCGGCAGGACCGCAAAGGGACGGCACAAGGACGCTTTTCAGGGTGATGGGAGCGTTCTGTGTCTGGAGCACAGTGGTTAACTAAATCTCTACATTCATAGTACACCAAAGAAAGTTAATTTTACCTATTTTAGAAAACAATTCTATTCCTTCTTCAATGTTACCATTCAAGAGATCCAGTAAAGTGAATCGTATTCCAAAAACTTAAAAATCCATGTAATCCCGACCATTTTCCCCAACCTTCATCCTCATCAGATGTAACACATCTCTTAACAAATTACTAAAGGACATTATGGTGAATTAGTAGTCGCGAGTTATGCACATCTAATTCTGAGAATATAGGGTATACATAACCTGCATATTTTCTTAAAATTTTCTGCATCCAACAAACACTATTTTAAAGGCATAAGTGAGCTAGCAAGGAGGAAAAAAGGCCAGAAAAGCAGATGGAAGGAAACACTAGGTGCAGGTGAGCCGCCCCTCTCCTCAGATGGGATGACGGGTAAGGAACAGGGTTTTAAACAGGCAAAGTACGCTGAAGGTGGTGGATTCAATATCCATTCCACTTCCCTTGTAGGGTATCTACTCTGCCCTGGACAGACTGGAGAATGAAAAACTACATTTCCCAGACCCCCTAACAGCTCAAGGTTCCTGGGTGCTACTTAGGTTCCACTGACCACGCCCACTAATGTGAATCTGAGAAGTGAAACAGGTAAAAAGATTCTGCTGCTTCGGCAAATGGACACAGTCAAGGCCCTTGATTTTTCTGCAGCCTCATTAGCAGAGCTTTTGAGTGTCTAGTAAACAGCTTCAGGAGTATCAAGGGGCAAGTTATGAACCTTGGTGTGAATCAAAAAAGAGGAGCAGGATTTGGGAGCCTTAGCCGAGGCTTCCTGCTCATGGTGGCTTCCCAGACACCACAATATGGTGATATTCTATCTGGTCTTTACAACCCCAACTGAGCAGCACTCTTGTTGGCCGGGTTTTGTGGTAAGGCTTTGGGAACTGTTCTAAGGACTCAACCCTACTAGAATGTAAGCTCCAGAAGGGCGGGTAACCTCTGTTTTGTTCATCAGTGTGTCTCCCAAGAACCTAGAACCGCGCCAGCACAGAAATGCTCAGTAAATATTTGCTGATTGAATGAATACAACTAGAATCTATTTCTTCAACCCCTCCATTTTGCGGCCATTTAATACCTTATAGTAAACCCTCTCCTGCTTCAACTGCTTAAAGTTTGTGTCTGCAACTTCACCGCTCACATAAGGAGGGGAGTAGCTGCTGATACCTACCTAAAGCCAGAGCCTGTGAAGAGATCTACCTTTAGGAAGACTCAAATGCAAAAATCTGCCCATCAAGCAAAGTGAAACGCTAAGGACATCGGTCTGCCTCTAGGCTCTACACAGGAGGGAGAACAACCCTGAAAAAATTTTTAAGTAAGGAACCTGCACCTCACACAGGTTTGAAATTTAACTTTTTATTGCCTGAGTGGTCCTGGAACCAGGAAGTCAAGCAATTAACAACAAAAGACACATCCCTAACCAAAGCCACACAGGATTCCCATAAAGCTCTCCTGCAAACAACAACAAAAACTCACAAAACCATAGTAACAATAGACAGAAACCATCTACTTACAAGCAAGAGGCAATAAACAAAAAAAGGTCGAATTCCAAAATTCAGATAACAGAATTCTCTCCGAAAGAGAAACAAAAGCTGCAGTAGTCTAGAATCAGATAAACTAGCCCCCGCTGGTGTATAAAAACCTGATCTCTTCTAAGTAACAACAGAAGTCTTAACCTTCTTCTTAAGAGAAGACCAGCTTTAGGAAGTCACACAGCAATCCGGAGGAAGTCAGGCAACAGATATCCAGCCAAAGCAACTCAGCAATCCACACTGGCCAACGGAAATGTGTAAGACACGCCATCCTAGCAAACCTTACGCCGTGGGAGTTTCTCAATGCAGGTAAGAAGGAAACAAGGATCAGAAATCCAAATACTACAGTAGGTTCAAGGGGACTGTGCATCATGTACTCAGTGGTCATTTCCTGAGCATCAAGTTCGATAAGCTAGTTAGAAAAATGATTAAGACAAGGACCATGTCCTAGAAGAACCTACCACCTAATGAGAAGATACAGACATGTGGATATACTTTTAGTCCAGAAGACCTTTTTCATAAAGACTGATTATCCTCTATCTTGCACAAACTGATCTACCCATCTGTAAGGGCAGGAACCACCCATTTTCCATCATCAAACATCCCTCCTGCAGCACATCCACCTGGTGAAGCTGTAATTAGGATTCCCATTTTCCACATCAAGAAACTGAAGCTTGGGGAGGTTAACTTGATTTGCTCAAGATAGATCCCACAGCCGGGGAATGACAGCATGGAGGGTCAAATCCAGGACTGATACCAAACCCTCTGCTTTTAGCTGATGGCACCCATGTGGCAGGCCTGAGAAACAGGGACCAGCAAGGAATCCCACTCCTGCTCAGAACTACGTAGGCAGTACACCACTTAACCTCTCAGACCACCCCTTGGCACCCACCTACCCACCTGCCTGCCTGCCCGAGCCCCCTACCCAATGATCAGTATTCTGAAAAGAAAGGAAAACATAACTTGTTCCTGAGAGAGGGCTGCCCACCACGAAGCCAGGTGCATGAGCAAAATCTTTAACAAATGGTGTTTGGTAACAAGAATGCCAAGGTCTGTGATTCTTGCCCTCAGCTTAAGTCTAGCTTATATCCAAAGATGACTTGCTCAAACTGTCCCCATACATGTGGTATGTTCAGGGACTGCAATGCTTACGCACATACATGTCAGTGTGTATGGTAGGTCTGATAAACATGGAAATGCACATATGCACAGGAAAAGTTGTAGGACTTCTTCCTCGTAGTTCCACTCTGCTTATTAATAATGTAATAGCTCATATAGCTGAGCTCCATGTACCCTTACCTGATCTAGGAGGAAAAAAATAGAAGGTCTACTAAATACAAGTACCAGTATAACCAAGACTTTGAGGGTTACTGGCTCAACTATTAAGAACTCCTTCAAAGTAGCCTCAAGCACTTTCAAATATCCATTTACACACAAAACCAGGCTCAGGTAATTGCAAATTCCTTACAGATCATACTAAGTAACACACTGCATTTGGATTTTTTAATGTACATCTATGCAAATGATAATATATAAGAGGTATTTTTTCAAGGTATGTTATAAGATTTTAAGACTGCCCTTCCCTCTACTCCCTCAAACGTTCCGAATTAGTATGGCTTTATTACACATAATGGAATTTAAGAAATAAAAGGAATCAAAATTCTAAGAGTTCAAGCCAAATATAAAAAAGTGGGAGATCAATGGAATGGAGACAATTTGATGGCACAGTTCAAATCCTGACACCACACAGCACCATGTAAAAAGTGAGGAAGTAATCCAAAAGAACTATTAATAAGTATCCATTTTAATCAAGGTCTTATTTTCTCCCATTCTTTCCATACTGTTTTAGTTAGGAAGGATTTCATGAGGGGGACAGAGGAAGGAAAAGGAACACACTCTTCTTTTATAATTAAAGTTTCCTAGAACCACAATGTAAAATATAAAAACTGGGTCTCGATCCTGGAGAAATCTCCTTTTACTCAACTATAATGAAGGTTCTCCAGTTCTCCATGTAGACCATGTAGACAAGGTAAAAGAAACTAGAAGGCAGATTTACACAAAAGATCTTTAAGGTCCACTCTCTCAAGTAATATTCAAGGCACTTGCACATTAAGACAAAAATGCTCACTTCACACCTCACAAAGGGGAAATAGAGAGTATCATATCACAATTACACTAAAGATCACCCTACTCCATCACAGAAGTCTATATAAAAGATCAGTGAGGAATGTTCTAGATAAGAAAGTGGGCTTGTTCCTTCCTCATCTCTTTTACTGGCCTTGTGCCTGCTCTACTTGAAAGCTTAATGGACAGGAGGTAGAGGGGCTGTTACAATTGTGATTATTAAGGAATACTGTTCATATAATTACAGATTACTTTTTATGAACCAGGAGGCCCATAGTTTAAGAAATGAGTTGAAGAGGACATTACAAATCCCCAAAGTATCTTTGAGTTTTCTTTTTTTTTTAATTTTTATTATTATTATTATTATTTTTTTTTTTGACAGATAGAGATCACAAGTAGGCAGAGAGGCAGGCAGAGAGAGAGGAGGAAGCAGGCTCCCTGATGAGCAGAGAGCCCGACGTGGGGCTCAATAGCAGGACCCTGAGATCGTGACCTGAGCCGAAGGCAGAGGCTTAACCCACTAAGCAACCCAGGCGCCCCAAGTTTTCATTTTCTTAGTGTAGTCATGACTCACTTCCATTTTAAGAACCCACGTAAAGCTAATTTTTTTTCTTCCCTAACATCCCAGGTAAGCCTAAACAAAAAGAAGGTTTTACTTGCTGAAATAGCCCCATTAAAAAAGGGAAAGGGTCGGGGGATGAAAAGAAGGAAGATCACAGCTAAGTTTTTAAAAGAGACAAAAGTCACTCACTGAATGAGTACTTTTCTTCAGGAACTGTTGAGGATGGCTGAAGATACTGGAAGGTTCCCCTACTCACCCTGACAGTTTTGCCAGGGCTTTAGCAAAAGGGAGTTCTCTTACTTATACAGACACAAGTGAAGGGGGACTGTCACACTTACTCCTATTTACCTAATAAAACTCATATTCAGAGTTAAAATCGAACCAGTCTAATGTATTAAAAAAAGAGAGAGAGAACAAGAGAAGAGTCACACTGTACAAAATGAATGGCACCTTTTTATAAAAACCACCATAAGTTGACAACCAGGTAGGGTTACTGTACAGTATTTCTTACTCTAACTCCTATACCCAGGACCCCAATCTGTTTACTCTAGAAGTCAAAAGTCATCTCGTTTGAAAAGACTCATTCGCAAGTGTCTCCTGAGGCAGTTGATGAGAACGAGCAAGGAACCCTTGCTTCCTGGAGGGCAGTCTCATTGACCGAAACTCCACGATGGCTTTGGTGCTGGATTCTAATCCTGGATTGGACAATTGCTTTCCTTAACACTATTTTTAGGTTTAGTTAACAACTGCTGGAAACAAAAAGGGAAACTTACATTGGGAGGAAGAGAATTTCCATGCACTCAAGCTGCTTCGGTGAAATGAGCCAATAATGAGCTGAAGCCACAACGTGCTCCAGGTAGACTGCGGAACCCGGATGCTCCCTAAGATTATGTGCCAAACCGTACTTACCCAATAAGCACTTCTCTGGTGAAAAGATCCAAACTTTTTATAGAATTCTCCGAAGGATATACGTGTGTTGGGTTTATTGTCCTTTGGATCAGTAAACATTCACACGCTTTCCTCCAAAAATTGTTATTGCCACTGACTCCAGTAAAGGTTTGGGGACCCTCTGTCCAACAGTTTTTCAATTTTCTAAGTCAGTTAAGTAATCTGGTGCACACAGTGAGTTCATACCAATGGGCATCCAGAATTCTCTACGGCCATAGTTCAGATCTTCACACCAGTGCCTCACAGAGAAGCCAGGGCAATCCACTGCAGCCCGGTTGTCATGTGTATTTTAAGGGAAAGAAATAATAATACCTGTAGCACATTTTATACAGCTGTTGGGAGTGACTACGTTGAACTAGAGAAGCTAATATGTGCAATACACTGGGGCTGTTCTGACGCTAGTTTCAGCAGTGATGTAGGAACACTGCCAATACCTTGTCCCCACAAAATAATGAAGTTTAAAAAAAACCAGCACCTCCTACAGGAGCCTTCTTATGGAAGTCTAACACAACCCAGGACACCCGTACCTAGAAATGCTTCTAGACCATCGCATCTCTCAAAGATACAGCCACAGATCTCGTTCTACAATTCCACCCCAACTAATCTATCCCTTCTTTCCTCTCAGCTTTTTCTCCTCCCCTAGAGTAAAACATTCCTTTCCCAGCTTTATCCACCCTGCTTTTCTAGGTCATTCGCTATAAGCTGGGTCTGAGATCACTTCCCTAGGTAAGAGAGAGAAGAGGAAGACTACCATATACTAATAAATTTTTACTTTTGCTTTTCACGGGTCACATGTATATGTCAGTGATCTTTGTGAACTCTTAAAGCAGTACAGAATTACTGTAAGGGAAACAAACACCAGTTAACTGACGGATCCCAATAATGAATGGCCTTCTGTCGAGACTCTCCTTATCACGGAGACAAAAATTTTGCACCAAGTAACCAAAGAATCTCAAATCCAGTCATCACATTACTCCAGTTTAAGGAGTCAGAGGAGGCTGTCCTTATCACTTATCCGGTAAGTAAATCCTGCAGCTTATTTTCAAGACTCCTCAACTCTGACACACACACACACACACACACACACACCCTCTTCTGCTAGTGGTTCCTTTAGTTCAGCCTTTACCCCTCAGTCCACACTTGCTTTACTCAGTCCCATCTGTGTGTGCTCATGCTGAAGCCCCCCCACCCCATCATTCCAAACAAAAAACAAAACACAAACCCTTTTCTCTTCTTAGCACTTGTTTACACAGAGATGTTTGTATCCCCTTTCTCAAGGGAAAGTCTCTTATCTTTGAATCTCGAGCATCTGGCATAGGCAGGCACTCTGTGAAGTAGTGAAAAAAATGTCGTCCACCCACCTCTAAGACACTGATTCATACCTATCGCTCTTTGTCAAGACTTTGCTCCAGGTTTAGGTTTTCTCTGAAGCCTTCTCTGCATCACCTTTCCTGCACAAGCTCTGTCACTCCTCTTACCAGCTCAGCAGGCTCTCCTTCCTTCAGCAGATACTGGGCGGGGGGGGGGGGGGGCCCTGTCACAAATCAGTCACTGCCCTTGGCCCTGGGAATAAAGCACTGACAAATAGGAAAAACCCTGCCCTCGTGGGACACACACTCTAACTGGGGAGGACTGGGGTACACTGGACATCTCATTGAGTTTGAACTTTATTATTATTCACTTTTTTTTTTTTTTACTCTTTATGGATTCAAGTGACTGGCTAGAATCCTGTGGTAAATCACCCATAAAATAGCCACTAACACTCCCTCTTATCCCTGCAGGCAGAAGGCTGCTCCTTCTATCAAAAGATCGAGTTTATTTCCTTTCTACCTGAACCTGAGCTGAGCTGACTTGTTTGTGACTGGTTTCCATCAAGAGAATCCGTGGAAGGGACTGCGGTGCCAGTTCTGGGCCTGGGCCTGAGGTCTGACAGCTTTTACTCCCCTGGAAACCAGACACCATGAGATGTCCAGGCTATGCGGCTGGACAGAAAGGGCCAGAGGATGAGTGACCACATGGCAAGAGAGGACATTTGGAGGAGAACCAGGGCACTCCAGCACCAGGCCCTCAGCCCTTCCCGCCCTGTCCAGCCACCAGGTGAACACAGCCACGTGAGTGAGCCCAATTAAAGCCATGTGGAGCAGAGATAAGTCATCACTGACAAACTCCCTAACTGCCATATCATAACCAATAACTGGGGCTGTTTTAAGTTTCTACATTTTGACGTGATTTGTTAGGTAGCAAGAAGGAAGAAACTGCCTTAGTAAGACTATGCTCTGAACCAAAGTCAAAAATGCTACATTTTTATGGCCCTTCAGCAGGTCTACTATGGTTAGGCAAAAAGTAAACATCAAGCAAGTATGTGATGAATTTTGTAAAACTAGAGAAGATTTTAGAAAGACACAAGAGTGGGTAGCCACAAGAATCAATCTCCGTGATAACACTTGTGGTATACAACATGGAGACCTGCTGTACCACTCAACTAGACTTAGAAAAATTAAGTCATTTTTAACATTAAAAAAAAAAAAACAAATTGGGGTACCTGGGTGGCTCAGTGAAGCACCCAACTCTCGATTTCGGCTCAGGGCATGGTCTCGGGGTCCTGAGATGGCACCCAGGGGGCTCTGCACCCAGCACAGAATCGGCATGAGATTCGTTCCCTGTTCCTCTCCCTCCCCCTCTGCCACCCTACCCCACTCACCCATGCAGTTTCTCATACTTCTCGCTCAAATAAGTAAAATTTAAAAAAAAAAAAATCTATTTCCCTACCTGGATAACAACTGCACCCACAGAATGGCATCTGTCTGATGTTTGTATTTCCGAACTCTAAGTCTCGAAAGTTTGCAACTTCTAGACAAAGACTCAGATGGTAAATTGCCATTAGTTTCAGTCACTTTTAGCTCTTAGTACAGTAATACCTGTTCCAAGTATCAGGAATCTCTGCTCTGAGACAGATCACAGCACGTAGCCAAGGAGGTGAGCAGCCCTTGTAGTTGCACCTCCCTTCACTGTTACAAGACCCTCCCCTTCCGGGTTAAAGGACTGCTAGGGAATTTAAAGGGCCCAAGCCTTTTTTCCCCCCTCCCTTTGTTTTTTGCTTTTTCTCCCCGTTTGGGAGCCAGACATTAAACAACAACTGCCTATATGGAAAAAAACTAGGAAGTGACTGCATATATAGGCAAAAGCTCAGAAAGAAAACCTGAGTAGAGCTCAAGTTTATACCTCTGGCTGATCCTCAGCACAGAGACAGCCTACAATTTTGAAAAACAAAATAACCCAGAAAAGAAAATTCTGGGAAAGGAGGAAAATCCGCTTTCCAGATTACCACATGAGAGGATTCAAATGTCCAGTGTTCCACGAAAATCCCAAGGCATACTAAAACGGGAAAGTTTGGCCCAAAGCTGGGGGAGAGGGTATGAGAATAGAAAACCAACAGAAATGGTCCCTGAAAAAGACCTACCGGCAGATATACTTGAGAAAGACTTTAAAACAACAGTCTTAAAGATGCTTAAAGAACTAAAAGAAGATATGGAGAAAGTCTAGAAGATGATGTGTGAACAAAATGGAAATAAGAGACAGAAAACCTAACACACACACACACAAAAAAGTCTTCAGCGGTAACGGAAATGAAAAATTCACTAGTGTTATTCAAAGGCAGATTTGGGCAGACCAATCCACGAACTTGAAGACAGGATGATGTAAATTATCAAGTCTGAATAACAGAAAAAAGATGGAAGAAAAACAAAGAGAACCCAAGGAAACTGTGGACACTGCCAAGTGGACCAACATGTGTAGCATGGGAGTCCCCAGAAGAGAGAAATAGAATATTGAAAAAATAATGGCTGGGTGCCTGGGCTGCTCAGTCAGTTGAATGTCTGCCTTCAGCTTGGGTCATGATCCCAGGGTTCTGGGTTTCAATCCCAGGTCAGGCTCCCCAATCAGCAGGGAGTCTGCTTGTCCCTCTGCCTGCCCCTCCCCCTGCTTGTACTCTAGCAAATAAATAAAATCTTTAAAAAAAATAAAAAAGTAAGAAGAGAAATAATGGCTGAAAACTTCCCAAGTTGGAGTGACATGAATATGAACATCCAAGAAACTCAACAAATTCCACATAAGATAACTCCAAGAGATCCACACCAACACAGGATAATCGAACTTTCAAAAAAGACAAAGACAGACTCCTGAAAGTAGCAAGAGGGAAGCAAATCACTTACAAAGCCCTCCTCAGTAAGATTATTAGCAGATTCCTCACCGAACTTTGGTGGTTAGCAAATAGTGGGCTTATAGAGTCAAAGTACTAATATAAAAAAACCAAAACCAAAAAACCCCATCAATCAAGAAAACTTAACCAGCAAAACTGTCCTTCAAAAGAGGTATTAAGACATTCCCAGATAAACAAAAGCTGAGAGGACTCAGGACCACTAGAACTGCCATGTAAGAGTCCTGAAAGGTGAAATGAGAGGACATTAGAGAGTAACTCAAAGCCATATGGAGACTTTCTTAGTAATGCCAAATACATGGGCAATTTTAAGAGGTAGTATTATTGTAACAATGGTTTTTAATGCACTTTGTTTTCTACCTGAGTTAAGAGACTAATACATTTAAATAAAAGACAATTTTTAGTATATTACTAAACTTTGGTTTGGAACCCCAAATCCTGGATATTACATATAATTTCCCCAATATCTATAAAGAAAATAGCTATTAAGTACACAGAAGAAATGAGAAAGGAATTTCAATACTTTACCACACACACCCACATACAAATTTATGTGTGTGTATAAGAGTGTACACACACACACACAAAACACAGAAGACAGTAATGCGAGAAATAAGTGGACAAAAAGCCCTAAGGCATACAGAAAACAAATAGCATAATTATAGAAGTCCCTCCTTATCAGTATTTTAAGTGTAAATGGATTGAACTCTCCCAGATTAGCAGAATGGATAAAAACACATGATCCAACTCGATACCATCTAGGAGAGACTCATTTGCAATCCAAAGACACAAACATGTTGAAAGTAAAAGGATGGAGGGGCGCTTGGCTGCCTCAGTCATTAGAGCACGTGACTCTTGATTTCAGGGTTGTGGGCTCAAGCCCCACACTGAATATAGAGATTACTTAAAAATAAAATCTTAAAAAAGAGGGGCACCTGGGTGGCTCAGTCAGGTAAGTGTCTGCCTTCAGCTCAGCTCATGATCCCAGGGTCCTGGGATGGAGCCCAGTGTTGGGCTTCCTGTTGGGCTTCCTGCTCAGCAGGAAGTCTGCTTCTTCCTCTCCCTCTGCCCCTCCCCCGCTCATGCACTCTCTCACTACCGCTGTCGCTCTCAAAATTAAAAAAGAAAAGAAAAAGGGTAGAAAAGTTATCCCTTGCTAACAGCAACCAAAAAAGTGAAGATATGCCTATACTACTCTCAGACAAAACGGACTAAGTCAAAAAGGTTATGAGAGACAAAGGATATTATTAATGAAATATTCAGCGTAGCAAGAAAATAAGAGAAGAACTATAAACCTTTCTGCACCTCATGACAGACTATTAAAATTTATGAAGCAGGACCACCTGCTCAGTGGCTCAGTCAGTTACGTGTCCAACCCAGTTTGGGCTCAGGTCATGATCTCAGGATTGTGGGATCGAGTCTCATGTTGGGCTCCATGCTCAGGGCAGAATCTGCTTGAAATTCTCACTCTCCCTCTGCCCCTCCACCTGTCATGATCTCAAAACTAAATCTTTAAAAAGATTTATGAATCAAAAACTGAAAAAATTGAGGGGAGAAATAAACAATTCTGCAAGAATAGTTGGGCAGTTCATTACTTCACAATAATGGATAGAACCAGGCAGAAGATAAGGAAATGCAGGGCTTAACACAAATCAACTAGATACAACAGATATATAAAAAACACTATAACACAATACACAGTTTCTTAAGTGCACATGGGACATTTCCCAGGGAAGACTCTATGTTATGCCACAAATGAAGTCTTAGTAGATTTAGAAAGACATAAAACAGTATCTTCTCTGACTATAACAGGACAAAGTTAGACATCAATAAGAAAAGGAAAACTAGAAAATTGATAGAACAGTGGAAATGAAAACACTTTTAAACAATGCATAAAAAGAAGTCACATGAAAAATTAGAAAATAGAGACAGATGAAAATGAATACACAACATACCAAAACTTGTGAGACACAGTGAAAGCTGTGCTAAGGGGGTAATTTACAGCTAGAAACATTTACATTAGAAACAAAGATCTCAAACAATCTAGCTTTACAACTTAAGGAACTAGAAAAAGAACAGACTAAACCCAAAGCGAGCAGAAGGAATGAAATGAAGATTAGATGATAAATGAAATAAAGAGGAAAAAGTTGGTTCTTTGAAAAAAAAATTAAAGATTTGACAAACCTTTAAGCTAGATGGATAAGAAAAAAGAAAATGAGAAATGAAACTGGACACATTACTACTGATTCTACGGAAATAAAAAGGATGAAAACGAGTACTGTGAACAATTATCTACCAACAAATGGGGTAACCTAGATGAAACAAACTCCTGGAAACCTAAAACCTGCCAAGACTAAATCACAAAGAAGTAGAAGGTTATCTGAATAGGCTTGTAACTATTAAGGAGAAAGAATCAGTCGTCAAAAATCTTCCAAAACAAAAAAGCTCTGGACATGGTGGCTTCACTTGTGAATTCCATCAAACATTTAAAGAACAGTGAAAACCAATCCTTCTCAAACTTTTCCAAAAACTTGGAAGAAGAGGGAATACTTCCAAACTCATTCTACGAATCCAGCATTACCTGGATACCAAAGCCAAACAAAGACTCTTCTGGGTACATGCTCCCTTGGTAATCTCATCTTGCTCATTGACTACCATCAGTAGAAATCTTCTCAGCTTGTTCTCTTTCTCTGCATCTATCTACAACTACTGGTCATGTATACATATATCTCAAATCTCACCATTACTGTATCATGTAGCTCACCCTACCCATTCTTCAATGCTCCCACAAAAACCCTACAAAGGCTTATCCAGCTTGTCAGATACCACTTAGTAATAGAACTATACATCTGAGGGCAATACAGAACATTTCAAACAGCTCTACTCTATCTACTTTTATTAAGTTATAATGAACTTCTCCTTAACTTCCATATTGGTTCTGGTTTTGGCTTCTGAGGTCTCAAACACAGATCATCTCCCACACTCAAAAGGCATGATGATGTTTTCTCCAACTACAATAAGACAAATATAGTAGTTCAGGTCCCATAAACCAAGGCAGGTCTTGAACACTCCAAGTAAATTAAGGCAAGCATAGAATAACATCCAGGATATAAGGCACAGGAGATAAAGAAATACTACCACAGGTTACAAAACTGTGGGTCTCCAAATTCATGGAAAACACACTAAAGTCTCAACGTGCCAACCATCACCATTGGCGAGGTTGCTCCTCAGTTGGAAAGGCATGTTCACTCTCTGTTCAGGAAAGGAGGCAGGAAAGTCCTCCATGCTCCCAATCCTGCTTTTAGTAAAATTAGTTAATGAACTGTTGTTAACGGATTATGTTGTAGCTCAAAAACCTGTTCCATCAGCCTGACGTGGTCATTTAAAATCCAAACCAAACACATACTCTTCGGTAAAATAAGCAGCAAGTGCTCACCTAACCACTAGGAGCTTCTAGGGACTCACCAAATGATGTTGGAGGAGTTGATGGCTGTAAGGAAGCAGCCAGGAAGAACCCAAAGGGAAAATCTTAATTAGCACAGGTGACAATGTCGGTCAAGAATATACCTAGAAAATCTCAACGAGAACTCAAATGAGACCGTGGGGGCACCTGGGTGGCTCGGTTTGTTGACCATCCAACCCTTGATTACAGCTCATGAGTTTGGGATTGTGGTATTGAGCCCCACCACTGGACTCCACTCTCAGTGGGGAGTCTACTTCTCTCCCTCTGCCCCTCCCCCTGCTTGTGCATGCATGCAGATGTGCTTTCTCTAAAATAAATAAATCTTTAAAACATAACAAAACAAACAACAAAACAAATGACACTGTGGTCTTCTGGCCTGTTGAGGGCCATTTAGTTTGGAAACAAGAGACCACAAAGACTTCCTGTCCACTGATAATGAAGAACTTGGTAGGGAAAATGCTTTGAGAGTTCTCAATGATGTTTTAAGTAGAATTTTGCTTTTATCAGACAAAATAAAAAGATTTAGAGGAAGAGTCGTAACTAAGTTAAACATAAGGGTAAGAGGGAGAAAAATGTTTCAGATAGAAGGAAAAGAAAATCAACTACTCAAATTCTTTTGGGGAAAAAAAAAACACAACAGACTAAACAATCTAGAGCAATTTAGAATTCAAGGTCTGCCAACATTTCCTACACAAGGCAAGAATTTCGTTCAATTGTTAAAGAAAGAAAAGATTCCTTTTCATGTTAGAAAATATTAGCAAAATTCAGTCTTTGTGTGTTAACAGGAACTATAATTCAAAGAGAATAGTGGTAAGATTACCACCATAATTATATTTAAGTTATATTCTGGACTTAGACTGTCAGACATCTGATTGTAGAGATTTCTAAGCCTGTGAACACCTAATTCTTCAAAGTCAATAATACATCAAAAAATGTTTTCCTGCAAAAAACTATACAGAGCCTTGGAGCCATTGCTATAGCCTAAAAGATTATAATACCCCTACTTAATGCCTATTAGGAACTATAATAAAAATTACATCCATGTTTCTGATTCTCATTCTACTACTAAATTTTTTAAAAAGATTTTATTTACTTACTTGAGAGAGTGAGAAACAAAGAGAGAGCACGTGCGTGCACACAAGCAGGGGAAGAGGGAGAGAGAAAAGCAGACTCCCCACTGAGCAGGGAGCCCGACGCAGTGCTCAATCCCAGGACCATGAGATCATGACCAAGAGTCGAACATTTAATTGATTGTACCACCCTGGCACCCCTACATAACACATTCTAAAATCTTCTTCCCCTTCAGCTTTCTTAACTTGGCCAATTCAGCTTTGGGTCTTCCATTATGTATGAACACACAAGTTTTTAACCTCTCTGCCCCCCTTTAGATTTTATTTGAGAGAGAGAGAAAAAGAGAGAGCATGAGCAGGGGGAGGGGCAGAGGGAGAAGCAGGCTCCCTGCCGAGCAAGGAGCCTGATATGGGGCTTGATCCCAGGGCCCTAGGATCATGACCCAAGCCAAAAGCAGATGCTTCACTGATTGAGCCATCCAGGCATCCCTAACCTCTCTGCCTTCATTCTTTGTAACATACATTCATTTATTCATTCATTCAACAAGTGTCTACTGAGCAAGTAATGCCAGTCAACAGCAGTCTCAAAATTTATCATCTAAGTATAGTATAAAATGACAAGGTAGATAAAGGTGTTGTCCTTTTAAGGTCTACAATTCCATAATTATGTAATATAGCTTGTACACTTACTACTTACCTGGAGGAAAGCAAAAAACAAGTTTGTCATTAGTAATATAAGGGATATATGGCTGGCTCAGCCAGAACATATGCCTCTTGATCTCACGGTCATAAGTTCAATCCCCACATTGGGTGTAGAGGTTACTTAAAATATACTTATTTGCTATATATCTATTACATTTAAATATGTTTCACACACACACACACACCCCCCACACCGGAGCAAGATCGGTTTCAATCCTAGGAGCAAATTTTCAGCTCTAGCACAAGTTCCTGCCCTAATGATTAAAGTGAGTATCTGTGTTGAACAAAGGGACACAGAAATATGCATGTTTCCAAATTATGAAAAGGCCAAAGTGGCTACATAGAACATCACAGATAGGTTATTTAAATCTAAGTAAGCTCATGTTCGAGGAACAATTTTTTATATTTAGTTGAGCTTCTTTGTAGGCTTTCTACAACTTTGGTTTAATTAATGTTCATTTTCCATACATTGAGAAGATTTTACTGTCGTGCATTTACTGAATGCAATACCAACCACAAAACTGCACTGTAACCCGGTCACTGATGAGCCTGAAAACAGGTTCTCCGAAGACTTGTCTGAAGTAACAGCGGAAGTACGGTCATCCAGTCCAGAACTCAACCACAGACATTCATACGTACCAGTAGGAACACCCTTGTTTCCAGCTGCTTACAAGTTCCAGAGTCATAATTAATACACTGAAAACAATTACTTATATCTAAAGGCCCTAAAGCCACAAAGAACCAACTACTAATCAAAGCTTTACTGATTACACAGGGGAATGCAGTTAGGTCTAGCAAATAACCCAAAGGGGAGCCAGTTAATCTCCCCTGCAAATTGGTAATGTTTTTCCTCTCTTCTCTGCCAAATCCTGGAAGGAACACACTTCACACACAAAGATTCAATAAAAATAGCCCTAAAAATACTTCACAGTCCTGGGGTTTCATCATTTTCATTTATCCAACATTCATGTGTATTTACCATTGCAGGCCCTATGCTAACTAACCCTACCATAGACTGGTTGTTCCCTGTCCTCAATGAAGGTTAAGGTCTAATGGGAGAGACCAGTGTGAAAGAAAATAACAGAGTGCTAAAGACAGAGACTCAGGAGAATTTAATCTAAGAACACAAGAACACCTTCCTGAAAAAGGGACAGCTGAACAGACATCTGAAGAATGTTAAAAATCTTAGATTTTTTTTTCTGTACATTTGCCCAAATTCTGTCTAATCACCCAATTAGTTCAACCATAGTCCCCAAATAGGCTGTTGTAAAATACACAGCTGATATATTTAAAATAGAAGAAAAGCATTTATGCATGTTTGCCCTATGCCATGACCACGTGAAGAATACATATTGGCTGGATCACAAGGCCCTAAAAGAGAAATCACACAAAACAGAGCTAGGTCACCCTCGTCATCCCAACCAAGACCATCCTAGATCAGCCAATAGCCAACTCCCAACCAAAGTCAGCAAAGCCCCAGCCAACCACCCAACTACCTACCACATGTGACCAAAACACTTACTGTATGCAAATGATGTTTCTCAGTTATCTGTTATACAATAATACTATCACAATAGCAAACTGATATACAGGATTTTTTTTAACCATTCCTACGTCTTTTCTCTGGAGACTAATGAAGGAGCTGTTCTCCTAAGTAAGTGAATAAAACCAAAAAGGACTCAGATATGGGACCCTGAAGCGAAGGCTTTAATACAGGAAAAAAGATGAAGAAAATTCTTTCATTAATTTGTAAAGATTCAGAGCAATAAGCCAGTACCATTCTAGGAGAAAGGCCTCCAAAAACCACTGAAGAACTGATTTGTAATGTGAATTCTGGTAAAGACCATGGGGATGATAAGCTAGTGAAGACCCTGGGGTGCCTGGTTGGCTCAGTAGGTTAAGCATCCAACTCCTGATTTCAGCTCAGCTCATGATCTCAGGGTAGTGAGACTGAGCCTCGCCTGGGAATCTGTGCTGGGCATGGAGGCTGCTTAAGATTCTTGCTTTCTGGACGCCTGGGTGGCTCAGACAGTTAAGCATCTGCCTTCAGCTCAGGTCATGATCTCAAGGTCCTAGGATCGAGTCCCAAGTCCAGCTCCCTGCTCTCTGCTTTGTGGAGAGCCTGCTTCTCCTCATCCCTCTGCCTCTGCCTGCTGTTACCTCTCCTTGTGCTTTCTCTCACTCTGTCAAATAAATAAATACAATCTTTAGAAAGGAAAGAAAAGAAAAAAAAGATTCTCGCTCTCCCTCTAATCCTCCCTCTCCCTCCTCAATTAAAAAAAAATTAAAATGACCAAGTTAAGAACAGTAAACAAAGACCTCCGGAAAATTCTGGGGTAGGGGGGAACATTATATTATGATCACAGGTCTTTTCTTCCATTATTTAGCACAGAGTGAACAATCTTTACATGTTCATAATATGTAAACACTCAGCATACTAGTTTGATATCAGAAGTTACGGAACACTTCCAAGAGTCAGTGACTGGAAGGGAGCAGAAGTTGTGGGTGACATTCAGTTTCTTGTTCTGGGTGCTGGTTTTACAGGTGCAATCAGTTTGTGAAAATTCACCAAAAAATTCACAAATTCCTAACATGCCCAGTTTTCTGTTTATCAATGTCAGTCAAGTTCTTGTTTTAAAGCTCAGTCTGCCTGCTGTGTGGAAAACGGGTCCTAAGGAGGCAGAAACAGTAGGGAGACCAGTTAGGAAGCTAATGTCACTGGCCAGCTTGAGATGAAGGTGACTTAGGTGGTACAGACAGAAGTGGTGTGGAGCGACCATCCTCTGGAAATATTCTGCAGCGGACTCAGTAGGATTTCTTGACAGAATATGCAGTAAGGTGGAGAGAAACAAAGGAGGAAAAGAGAACACTGACAGTTTTACCTTGACAACTGGAAAAACAGGAGTGGGAAAGATGGCAGCAAGTATAGATTTGGAGGACATGGGGAAACCCAGAGGCTAGTTCTTAACAGCTGCTGTGTGAGAAGGTACCAAGTGGAGCTGTTGAACATGGAACTGGATTTAGGAATCTGGAATTCAAGAAAGTTGGGGCTACAAAAATCAGTGTGGGAGGGGTCACCGAAACCACACTGATGGTTTTAAAACCAAGGACTCCCGCAGCCATGTGATGAAGGTTAACAACCGTGATTAAGTCACGTTGACAGTATGCGGCTTTGTTGTAAGGGGAGGAGAATGACATTTTACTCTGTCTTCCTCCCCAAACTTTTAACTCTTGATAGATCGCTCTATAAAACAGCTGACCAGCACCCCTTAAAATGGTCAAAACCATCAAAAACTAAAGAGCGTGAGAAATTGTCACAGCCAACAGAAGCCCAAGAAGACAGGTTTACTATACAGGATGCAGGATCCTGACTAGATACATTATGTAAAAGCTAATGAAATCTCAACAAAAATAGGGACTTTGGTTAATGAGCAAGTGGCAGGATTGGTTCGTCAGTGTGGCAAGTGCACAATCCTAACAGAAGAGGTTAACAGGGCAAACTGTGCAGGACCGGGTGGTGCCAGAGCACGGGAACCCAATTTCTTGGCCATTTTTTTTCGTAGACCTAAAACTCCCAACAGTTTATTGAAAAAGCAAAATGGGGGCGCCTGGGTGGCTCAGTGGGTTAAAGCCTCTGCCTTTGGCTCAGGTCATGATCCTAGGGCCCTGGGATCGAGCCCCACGTTAGGCTCTCTGGTCAGCGGGGAGCCTGCTTCCTCCTCTCTGTCTCCCTCTTTGCCTACTTGTGATCTTGTCTGTCAAATAAATAAATAAAATCTTAAAAAGAAAGAAAGAAAAGTGGGGGACACCCAGGTGGCTCAGATGGTGAAGCATCTGCCTTCAGCTCAGGTCATGATCTCAGAGTCCTGGGATCAAGCCTCGCCAGGGAGCCCACTTCTGCCTCTCCTACCCACTCTGCTTGTGCGCTTTCCCTCTATCTATCAAATCAATAAATAAAATCCTAAAAAAAAAAAAAAAAAAAGCAAAATGGGCCTGGAGGAGATCACCTACGGGGGCAGTGTAGGCAAAAAGGAGGTCAGGAGGAACCAAAGACCAAGGAGTGTTCTGGAGACCATTAGTCTCATTCCTCCTGTTCCCCTATTTCTCTCATTCATTCCTGATTTATTCACAACGGAGTGAATGAATGAATGAACTTGAATGAATGAATGAATGGAGTGAACTTATTTCCACAGTTTCTCCCTCTAGAGCAGCACTGTCCAAGAGGTCTAGGCACACGTGGTTACTGAGCACTTTCAAAGCATCTATTGTGACTAAGGAAATAAAACCTTCTAAAAAGTTCCATAAAATTAAAAACTTATTTATTTGATAGAGAAAGCAGGAGCAGGGGGAGGGGAAGAGGGAGAAGCAGGCTCCCTGCTGAGCAGAGAGCCTGTAGGGTGGATCGCAGGACCCCAGGATCATGACCGGAGCCAAAGGTAGACAATTGATTGAGCCATTCAAGCATCCCCAGAATTTTTTTTTTTTTTTTTTTTTAATATTTTATTTATTTATTTGACAGAGAGAGAGAGGTCACAAGTAGGCAGAGAGGCAGGCAGAGAGAGGGAGAAACAGGCTCCCCACTGAGCAGAGAGCCCAATGCGGGGCTCGATCCCAGGACCCTGAGATCATGACCCGAGCCGAAGGCAGAGGCTTAAACCACTGAGCCACCCAGGCGCCCCAACCCAGAATTTTTTTTTTTTTTTGAGATTTTATTTATTTATTTTTAGAGAGAGACAATCCCAAGCAGACGCCCTGCTGAGCACATAACCTGAGGTGCGGCTTGATCCCACAACCCCGAGATCATGACCTAAGCCAAAATCAAGAGTCAGCCGCCCAACCAATTAAGCCACCCAGGCACGTTTAACGGAACTTTAAGGTTACTATTAGGACAACAGAACTCTATAGTTTAGGATCTCGTATTTGATCCTTTTCCCTGCCCTTTTACAAGCCATGATATTTCTGACTCTCCACTCTCGATTATCTTGGCTCCAGAACATCTTTAAACAATGTGTGAAGCCAGACTTCACTCGTCAGGGTCCCGAACTTTCTACACATACACAGTAGGGACTGTAAAAGGATAGAAGCCTCCCAGCTGAAATGACCGCCCTCACTGATCTGCCTGTAATTCAGGCCTCAAAGTTCATGGAGTTGTGTCAATTTAAAGAAAAGTTTTCTCAAGGGTGATTTTTTTTTTTTAAACAAGACAAAGGGGGGAAAAATTCCCCATGTTAATTATAAAAGCAGCTATTAAAAACTTATAAATACAAAACTATGAAAATATTCAAATTAATGATTGGATTATTGAGATAAGTCATGTCATTCTTCTAAAATTAAACCGCTATTTACAATGTGAGTAACTCACAGCACACAGTCCTACCACTTTATTCAAGCAATTGCAAAAATCTCTATTTGTACCATGTGTCTTTACAGCCATTAGGTATGAAGACAGCATTCAATTAAGTTCTTTTCTCATTCTCATCATGGTAGTATAATCTGCTACTGCCCCCACATTAAGTGGTAGGACTTCAATGATAATGTAATCATCCAGAAGATCTAGAGTATACTTACATTAATTTTCAAAGGTGACTGAAATAAATACAATTAAAAAAAAAAAACACACACACACACAGGCAATTCAAGGATCTGGAGATTAAATCCCTAAGCCATTAAGGAACTCTACTTGGAGAAACAAACTACTCCCAGCTGAAATACAAACATCCAGGAGAGAGTAATAAGAGCTTCTCATAATTTAACTATCAGAGGCTTTCCATCTCGCAGTCACATGAGAACAGCTCTTCATAAAATTACTTTCACAGAGGTTAAAGTCTTTTTTAAAAAAATCTTAGAAAGAGGGGTGCCTTGGTGACTCGGTTCATTAAGTGTCCAACTCTTAATTTGGCTCAGGTCAGGATCTCAAGGCTGGGAGATGGAGCCCCGCCTCAGGCTCCACACTGGATGGGAAGCCTGCTTAAGACTGTCTCTCCCTCTCCCTCTGCTGCTCTCGCCACACCCCCCCACCCAAAATCTCATCAGAAAGAATCCTATGATGAGCGTCTCTGCACCAATAGCCACCTCAACCTTTGCATGGCTGATAATTGGTCAAGTTTTAATAGTCAAGACAAGTTGTGTGATGAGGTTACCAGCAACATCTCAGAAGTGCAAGGAAAGAAGTTAAAGGGGCTTATTTATTCAGCCAACCGACATTTACTAAACCCTTACCATACAGCCAAGCCTGAGGGTCCCAAGACACAAACATGGTCCCGTCTTCCTGAAGCTTAGCCTAAGGGGACTAAGTAGTGTAACTCACTACGTAACAGGCAAGGTCAAGTACCAAGCTAAAGCACCAGACCCAGATTTGAAGATGGGGTAAGGCTGAAACATGACAGATAAGTACCACGTTGCCAATGGCAACATTTTTGCACTGCTCTGGTCTCAACTCTGTGGTCACTAATCCTAAGATTCATCCACTGTGCTTTCTCTTTTTAAAACCACTATTCCTCCAAAGATTTTGCTAAACTGAAAGAAAATTTGTACAAGCATGAATTTTTAGTTTATCCTGGGCATGGAATGCTTCAAGATTATTCTTTCCTTTCTAAACTCTTAGGTCTGCTCACCGACCTTGTACTTACCAATTATTTTCATTGACCGTGCTCTTCCAAATTTCTCTTTTCTCAAGCATGTCGACATTTCTCAACTGAGAGGACCTAGTGAGGTTCTCTCAAGAGAAGGGAGAATTTCACTTCAAACTGAAAGTGGCTCATAGAGCCACTAGAGGGGCTTAACATGGGGAGATGCTCTTCTCCCCCATGGTGAGAACGTATTTCAAACTGCTGACTTCACTGTAATTACAACCCCCAAAGCTGTGGCTCAACTCCAGAGGGGCCAATTATAATCCACCTAAATTTTCTTATAATTTTAATTGGCTATGCTTCTATTACTTTGTAACCCTAAACCACTGCCTAACATTTATTACAGGATCATATACCAAAGACTTCTGCAATTGCAAGGCATCCTGAGGGATCCTTTAGTGCAGTGGTTTGCCAAGTGTCCCAGAGAAGGGCTTCACGGGCCATGCCAACATAGACACTCCAATGTTAACATACTAAAGAATTGATTAATTTGGTTTTAAGACCTTAGCATGAAGCTCCTCCTGCCTTTTCAGGGCATGTATATCCACAGGTTATTAGAATTATGTCAATAATAAGAGAATGTGACTGATGGAGGGCTTTTTTAAATTTCAGCCCACATAACCCACTCAAGTAGGTAAGTTCTCCAGTTCATGGTCCCCACTCTGCTCAGTTCAGTACCAAGGAAGGCTGAAGAGTATCTGTTTGGCTCCTGCCCTCTCAAAGCATTACTGTCAGTTGTGAAATAATAAATGACCTTAGTAACATGTGTGGTCATGACAGTATATTAAAATTTGAGTGCCAAATCGAACTTTGGAAGTCTAGTGTCTTTTCAATGGGTAATGACGAAAAGGGAGCTGCTGGTAATGATTCAACATCAAGTCCCTAAAACATGGCTGCCAAAGAGGCGGTCAACAAATCCCACGCTCCTTCAGCAACATGACGTTTACTACCATCCACTCAGTCATTAGACAGCCTCCATGGTAAAGTACTCCTTAAACTGAGCTAGGTCTTTCTTACTGGAGCTTCCATCTGGACTTGGGTCTAGACCTTGAATACAAAGGTACAAATCCTCTTCCTTTAGAAATATTTGATTGTGGCCTCCCCCCCTACTCCAGGTTCCATCCTCTCCAAACCCAATATTCTTTCCATTATTCTTCCACACGTGGCTTCAAGTCCTTTCACCATCCTGTATACTACCGCTGGACAGATTTCAGAATCTGTGTCCCAGAATGGACCTAGACTTTAGGTTTGCATCCACCCCAGTACAGGAGATTCTCATCTCCCCTTCAGTTCTAGATATGGTTTTAAAATATTACACCCAAGATTTGACTTTTGTTGCCACATCTGACTCAAGTCCAGCTGTCAGTGTCCCAAAGCGCTGCTCTATACCACATATCCCTTTCATCATCCTGTGCTTCCGTATGCAACTGGTTTTTATTGACCAAAACAGGGTAAATTTCATCTTATTATAACCACTGAATGATCTTAGTTTGACAAGAAGATGACTGAAGTCCGACTGGACAGGTGCACATCCTCTAAACCTGAGATATGTGATCGGTGCCCTTTTCTACCCCCTCCTCTTGAAGTCAAAGCCTGAGCAGGTTACCTAGCTTCAGGCTCACACATACTAACCTCCACATCCCTTCCAATCCCTCTGTCTCAACATAAAAAGAAGTTTATAACACATCTTCACCTAGGATTCAGCTCTCCTCCAAAAATCACAGGCAGCAGTGGGGAAAGGTGAGACAAGGTAATTACCTGATTGTTGGATCTCAAGACCCTGAGATCATGACCTGAGCAGAAACCAGGAGTCAGATGCTTAACTGCTTAACCGACGGAGCCACGCAGGCTCCCCTTACCTGGTCTTTCTTAAAACCCCAGAGTTCCTACACAATCTCCCTGCTCCTCCTCAATAGTTCCTTGAGCTGCTGTACCATCAGCAGCAGCAGTTGCATGAAGGACATGGAGGACAGAGGTGCAGCTATAAAGGAAAGTGGGATTTAAACAAGCAGAGATGCGTAGAGACAGTGAGGAGCAATTCCAGGGAAAAATTCAATAAGCAGATACGCAGAAAATGGAAAAATACTATTTATGAAAGATTCTGTTAGCTTAGTGACTACAAGTTGGAATAGGTGAATAAAAGAAGGTTAGAGTACACTAGTATTGCCTTCAAAAGGTCTGAAAGGCCACGTTAAAATGTCTGAACTTTGTTTCAGTTGTTTGCTATCAAGTTATTGCATACAGCAGTGATTTAATCAGAATCCTAGTTTGAGAAGATTAATCTGACAACAGTGTAGAAGACTAATTAGAGGAGAAGAAACACGAGAGAAGGGACCACTCAGGAAATGAAAACCAACAGACAAACCTACACTGACGTGTCCGAGAGACCAGGGACAGTGGATCGCCACCTAGTTTCCACAGAACCCAAGACGATTTTAAGAAACACTGTTAATTTCTGTGTAGGAAACAAAAAATGCTGCCGAATGAACTGTAACATACAACCATCCCAATTCCATAGATGTGAAAACGTGAAAAATGTGTTTTCTTATCAATGAAATACAACCAGTTTTTGGTTTTAACACAACTGGCTCAAGAGCAAAGAATCTGGTTATTTTCAGGGTATTAGATACAACAGTTTTCCTGCTTACCAAATGCATGAAATCTCTTCTAATTCTCCAGACCTGTCATAGGAATTCAATGAATGCAGGTGAAAGCAAACAACTCCCATCACTCCCTTCATTCTCTCAAAAACAAACAAACAAAAAAACAAACAAAATACTGGGGTGGGGGGTGGGGGGAGGGAAGACTGGGAAGCCTCAGTCAGATCAGCATCTGACTCTTGATCTCAGGGTTGTGAGTTCAAGCCCCACGTTGTGCTCCATGCTGGTGTGGGCCTACTTTAAAAAAAAAAAAAAAATTAAAAACAAGTCTGCTTTACAAACTATGATTTTTAACCAGGATTTCCTCAGGAGCTTCCTCTTCAACTCCCCCCCTCCAAAACAAAACAGAACTGGACCCCTATATCTGATCTACTGACTAATAATACCTTAGCTGGACACCACAGCATCAGTACTGAAAAGATATTCCCTAAATTATTCTGATTCATCTCTGGTTAGGAATCATTCAAAAAGAGTTACACTTAAGTTTAGAAACTTTTTCTAGGGTAACTCCAAACCAAAAAGCTATAAATGCTTGGCAAATATGACAAGATGAAAACATGAAATTTCTCTAAGAAAAAAACTCCACCACAAATGGAAGAAATGATAAATTGTTCACGTCTAGAATATATAGGAACTTCTAATTAGAACATAATGAACAACCCAAAAGAAAAATCTGAGCAAAGCAATAAGCAATTCATCAAGGTACAAATGGCTAGAAAGAAAAATGTTCAGTTTCACTAACATGCAAACTGTAACAATGAGCTATTTTTCACGTATCAAGTAGGTAAAAATGCTAGAAGATGAATAATCATCAGTGTCAATAAGGCTAAACTAAAGCATACGAGTATTATTTACACATACAAGAACCTAAAAACTCACCCAAAGTTACGGTTGAATCATACAAGGAATGCTATGCAGCGCCTAAAACAAAGCAAATCTGTACGTATCCATGTGGGAAAAGGCCCACCATACACCACACCAAAATTAAAGACTTTTTTTTTAATTTTATATACTTCTATCTGTACTGAAAAGGGTCTAGAAGTAAATAGACCAGGTTCTGACCAGTGATGGCCAGTCAGAGGCTGAGGAGGGGTGAGAGATGGAGAGACTCGACTCTTCCTTTATACACCTCTCCACTCTCCACTGTTTTAGTTTTTACAAGGAGCTTTCTTGAAAATTTCTCAGTAAATTGCGGCACCTGGGTGGCTCAGTAAGTTAAGCCTCTGCCTTCGACTCTAGTCAGGATCCCAGCGTCCTGGGATCAAGCCCCACAATGAGCTCTCTGCTCGGCAGGGAACCTGCTTCCCGCTCCCCACCCCCAACCCGCCTACTTGTGATCTCTGTCAAATAAATAAATAAATTCTTTAAATTAATTTAAAAGCATCAGTCACACATCATCACTTTCCAGGCTCAGTACAAACCATGAGCATGGCACCTTTATTTCCAGAAGTTCCATTCCCTTCTGGTGCCCTGGCCACCTCCCCTCATTTTCTGGGAGCCTTTCCTACAAGATCCCAGGGACTAACTGAACCCTTCTCAGGGGAGCCGCTGGCCAGAAGGGAGCTGAGCGCTTCTGCATTTCAGTCTCCTCCCCTCCCAGGAGCCTGTCTGCAAATGGACTTGGGGTTTCCAGCAGCAGCAAACTGGAGAGCCAAAGCGGTAACTGAACTAAATGGGCAGGTCAGTAGTAAAATCTTTTGAGACTAGGCAACACCTGGAATAGGTGAGAGAATTTAGAGCAGGAGCCAGCAAACATTTTCCATACAGGACCAGAGTATTTCAGGCTTTGCTGGCCATACAGTGTGTCTCACTGTGCAACCCTTGCCTGTGCGGCACCAAGGCAGCCAGCGAGCCTATGCAAATGACTATGCATGGCTATGCTCCAATCAAAATCTATTTAGGACACTGCAATTTGAATTTCATGTCACTTTCACAAGTCACAAAATAGCACGCTGATTTTCAACTATTTAAAAATGAAAAAAAAATTTTTTTCGTCTGCAAGCCTTCAGAAGCAGGCGGCAGGCCACAGGCAATAGTTCACAGTAATAGTTTCACAAATCTCAGAGTAGAAAACAAACACAGAAGTTCTCCTAAGTAACGTCTGGATTCTTAACATACAAAGTTCTTTCACAAGCTTTAAAAATATGTATTTAGTGAACCACAGTACAAGCTGCCACTGTTTTAAAGGCAGCTTTCTCTCAAAATAGCTGATAAAATTTACAGTATTAAAAGGGATCCCTAGACTTGAGAGAAATGCAAATTAAAACCACAGCAAGAGGGGCGCCTGGGTGGCTCAGTGGATTAAAGCCTCTGCCTTCGGCTCAGGTCATGATCGGCTCAGGTCATGATCCCAGGGTCTTGGGATTGAGCCCTACATCGGGCTCTCTGCTCAGAGGGGAGCCTGCTTCTACCTCTCTCTCTGCTTGTGATCTGTCTGTCAAATGAATGGATAAAATCTTTAAAAAAAAAAAAAACAACAAACACACAGCAAGAGATCACTACACTCCCAGCAAACCCAGCGATACCAAGTATTGAACATGCGGAAAAAGCAGAACCGTCAAAAACCACTGGTTGATAAGCTGGTAGAGCCACTTTAGAGGGCAGTTTGGCCGGGGTGGGGTGGGAGGGTGTGCTTAAAAGTTTAACATAAACAAACAAAAACCAGACTCTTAAATATAGAGACCAAATTGGTGACAGAAGGGAGATGGATGGGGGTGGGGGACTGAGTGAAATAATTTTTTTTTTCTAAAGTTAAATAAATTGTTCCTATAGGACCCAGCAACTTCACTGCCAGGTACCTACCCAAGAGAAATGGAACCGTATGTCCACATAAAGACATGTGTACAAATGTTCACAAAGTTATTATTCACGATGGCCCCAAACCCAGAAGCGGTATCAATACACATCAACTAGAAAACAGATCAACAAGGTGGTTTATCCATACAACAGAATCCAATTAATCAAAAAACTGAAGAGCGCCCGTCTGGCTCAGTTGGTAGGGTGTGCGACTCCTGGCCTCAGGGTTGTAAATTCAAGCCCCACACTGGGTGTAGAGATAACGTAATAAAATCTCTAAAACAAAACAAACAAAAAGGAACCAACTATTGATAATGCTACAACATGGCTGAGCCTCAAAAGCATTATATATTACAGGGAAGCCAGGCATAAAAGCCCATGTATTATATAATATTCTACACTCAATTCTTGTCTGTGGTTCCCCTGCCCCCTCTAAACAACTTCCGGATACCAGCTGGGTGTCCTACGAATCCCACCATTCCATCCGGAGAGATGGAATAGATTTCTCAGGTGAAGGGCTCAGTCATCTCAGATGCCAATTCCACGTCCAGGTTGTCATCTGTGCTTCTAACTGAGCGTCCATAAATCAGGGGTTCCTACCACCCCACCTCCGTGGGTTCCATTAACTGGCTGAAGCGGCTCACAGAACTCTGGAAAGCAGCGTACTCACTAGATTACCAGCTTATTACCAAAAATATGAAAGGATACTTATCAACAGGCTGACGAAGAGGTACACGGGGTGAAGTCCTGAAGAAAGCACCTTCGGACCCCGCAGAGTTGGGAGCCCAGCACAGACACGCAGGCCCACCAACCTGGAAACTCTCCCAACCCCGTCCTTTGGGGGTTTTATGGAGGCTTTAGTACACAGCATGATTGATTAAATCATTGGAACCGCTGAGTGAACTCAATCTCCCACCCCCAAAGGAAGATCGAGGGGTGGGACTGCAAATTCCAACCCTCCAATCACTCGGTTGGTCCCCCTAGCAACCAACCCCCATCCTTAAGTGTTTTCCAGAAGTCACCTTGTTAACATAAACTCAGGTGTGGTTGAAAGGGGTTTGTTATGAATATCAAGACACTTCTGTTGCTCTCGGCTCACCTAGGAAATTCCAAGGGTTTTAGGAGCTCTGTGCCAGAAATAGGGACAAAGACCAAATATAGATTTCTTATTATACATCACAGTATCACATTGATTTCATTCACAGGAAAAGGGAAATCACAAAGACAGAATGCAGATCAGGGGTTGCCTGGGCTGGAGGCAAAAGCAGGGACTTTGGGGAAGAGAGCAAATGTTCTCTAGCTAGATCGGGGGTTGGTGGCACAACTTTGTAAGTTTACTTTAAAAATCATTGATCTGTACACTTACAACGGGCAGGTCTTACGGTATATTTAAAGGGCGGGGAAGGAGAGCCCAGAAAGCTCACTGGACCCATCAGTCTGCTCACAACTCCGCCTGCCCAGTTGCTTCCCCATTCCGTGCCCTCGATCTGGGCCCTAGAAGGCCTCCTTGACTGAGTACCTCTTCTAGAAACTTCTCCATCCCATCTCACTCCCAGGGAGACTGCTCCTTCCTTTGAATCTCTCCGGCACTTTTTATCTTGCTCTCTTCTGTCTTAATTCTGTGCTAAATTCCTTGAGGAAAGAACTATTCTTTATCACACTCTATATATCAGGCACTGACTCTTCATAATACTGAGTTACAAAATCAGACAGATTGGGCACTGTCTAAACACAACCCTCTTCTAATTGTCATGAAGAGTGGCAAAATTCTCCATCTTTCAAACTTAGATGACCCCCATCTCCCACCCCCTGCTCCCACAAACCCTGATCTAAATCGCTTCTAACTTTTCAGAAAACATTTCTGGTGTATTCATTCCGGATTTTTAATCAAGCAAATGCAGAAATCACAAACGACATGTCAGTCCTGAGCACAAGCACAGTTTGGACAACTGAGTGTGAAATCTGCGAGTCAGGAAGACCGTGCCTCTTAATGAGACAGAAAATACAGCTCCATCCACCCCAACCAAAGACAAATTTCAAGCAGCATGAAGTTCCCAAACTGGAGGGAATATCATCTCTCAAAAAGTCTCTCTGGTAAAATCCTGGTTGAGATGAAGATTCTGAGCTGTGATAAAGGCTACCTTTTAAGATGTGTTCATCCTGCCCACAGACATCAGGAGACCTCAATGCTTACACAATTCCAGCAACTCGAAAATTTCTCAAATGCTGGACTTCGGGGGTTTGGGGTTTTTTTTTGTTTTATTTTATTTCTCAAACCAGTGACTCCTGAAAATTATTCTCTCTCATTTTCAAAGAAGTTAAAACAATGCAATTTCTTTTTGAAATCACAATCTGCGTCAGCTGGAATTTAACCCTCCCCGAAATGATTCACGGAGATAGAGTCCATAAAGGCCAAACACTGATAAGGATAAGAAAAGCTGACTCAAAACTTCAGAAAAACAAGTTTTAAACCACCGAAGCGGACGCTATGGGAGAGTAAGAGCCGCCTATCTACTGGCCATGTTCATTGAAGAAATCACTGAGATTTTAGTAAGTTCCTTTTTGAGGGAAACACCAAGTATCGACTATGAAAACTGCCTGAACTGAGTCCACACCCTTGGGACTGAGGCATCTGCAGAAAGGGAAGAACGGATTTGCTGCTTGTCTTTTGACTCAGACCTGAAAAGAAGCAGCCATCTATCTAGGTTAAACATCTATGATCTTATTAAGTATAAACCCTCTGACAGTCCACATCTATAGTGTTATTAAATAAATATAAAACATCCCAATGTGAGAGTAAGAGGTTCACCTTCAAGAGGGGGAAAAAAAAAAAAAAAAGGAAAGCAAACTGAGCATTTGTAACTTTTTACCCTTAAATGGCTGACCCTCCAAACAAGCCCAGACCCGGCTAGGGGCGGGGGCTGGAGGAGGGGTGGTGATGGGAGACAGGATGGGGGCGGTGACAGAAGCCTCATTTGTCCAGGGCGCCCTATGTGTCAGGTGCTTTACCTAGAAGATCTCATTTCCTCCTCGCCAGAATCCTCTGAGGTATTTTAAAAGGCGCGCAAACTGAGGAACAGAAAAGCCAAGCAGACTTAACAAGGCCCCAGCTAGCGAGCAGCTGACCCAGCTCACGTTTTCCTGCTGTATCATAGCCCCTCCCCAGGCTGGGGGGTGGGGGGGAGTGTCTGTCTCGTTAACTAGCTCCAACTGCCAGTTAATTAATTACAGGCCATCTGACGCCAACACCATTTCTCCATTAAGAACATCTATATAGCCCAATTAAGTGAACAGCTTTCTAACTTTGAATATCACTTTATTTTATGCAGAAATTACATTTCCTTGCACTTGGCAAACTGTAATCTCCTTGAGGACAGGCTCAATAAATACATGTAGAATACTTTTTAAAAACTTAACATTAAGCCACTCTGGAGTTCTTTATTTGGTATCCAAACATTTCCCTCTTTCCTCTATTTACCCTAAAGTAGAATAAAGCCTATAAACAACAGTTCCTTCATTTCATTTCTAAAAGAGAGCTCAAAAAACATGAGTCCATGACCAGAAATAATTGCTTCGAGTGTCCACACACTTGGTGTCTGTCTCTTTAAGCACTTCTATGTGTATTAAAATTATTTCTGTGCATGCTTTATCTTCTCTACAAGACTTTAAACAACTTTAATATGCCCGCGGCATCTAGCCCAGTAGATGCTGAATAAATGTTTAAACAAAGAAAATTAATTATTTTTTTCTATATGTC
The DNA here is from genome assembly GCF_922984935.1 of Meles meles. NCBI lineage: Eukaryota > Metazoa > Chordata > Mammalia > Carnivora > Mustelidae > Meles > Meles meles. The sequence goes on along the minus strand of NC_060078.1, from coordinate 61,749,250 downwards.
TGTCACATAGATGCTCAGAATCAGTGTGGTTAATAAAAGAAAAGATTCCTACAATAATAATGAGATTCTCAGGGAACAATCAGCCTTGAATCAAAGTTGATTTCTGTCATCAGGTTCTAATTAAGAACGGCAGATAAAGCAGATGGAGAACAGCTTTAATCTTCATGCTAAGTTGATCCTACTCTGGTGAAAACACAGAAAAATTGTTTGGACAAGCCAACTGAACAAACACGATATTGGATGTCTAGAGGAAAGTCATTTTTAAAGAGTCTTCTTTCCACTAGATGGCTATCTGAATTTTTACCAAGAGAGTTAGTCAAAGGGAAAGGATCACTTAACATTGCGCATTCCAGCTAGGCCAAGGAAAGGGATTGGTGGTAATGGGGGAGGGGGAGAATCAAACACAGGGAGGGGTTTTTTCCATTCTGAAAAGGTTTCCCCTTTTGGAACTACTTACTTAGTCCTCTTCCCATTTTACTTACTTATATTACTTACTAAACAATGTAGAAGTATTTCCATAGAAATTATGGAATCGTGCCAAGGTTCTCAACAAAGAAGTTTAGAGTTCATTTAAACTGATTTGCCATTTAATTTCTAGTGCGAACTCTTAGGACTTTGTTTTGCCCATCTAAATGTGGACATTTACCTGCTTGAAATATTTTAGGTTTTTGAGGAATGGCTTCATGGCAAAGGTAAACATTAATTATAAAATGCTACCAACTAATTTTTCCATTAAAGTATACCGTGTTGTGATCCATGTAGTAAAACTCTATCTGAAATCAACCACTTAGGCCATTCGTTCAAAATCATTATTTTATACTAATGTTTACTGACTTCTTTCTGATGACAGAATAAAAAGCCCATTAAGAAATTTTGAGAAAATCTATGAAAACATCTCTTTTTGTTTCTCTCCAGTCTTTAAAAAGGGTTTTTATATGCAAACATATTCATTATTTAAAATTTGGTATAATACCGCAATGTGTAAGGGCGCCTGGGTGGCTCAGTCAGTTAGGTGTCTGCCTTCGGCTTGGGTCGTGATCTCAGGATCCTGGGATCAAAACCGGCTTTGGACTCCCTGCTCAGTGAAGAGTCAGCTTCTCCCTCTCTCTCTGCCCCTCCCCCCGCTTTGTGCTGCCTCTCTTTCTCCCTCCCATTTTCTCTTGCTCTCATATAAAATCTTCAAAAAAAATACTGTAATATACAATGCACATGATATTGTGAGAATTTTCCCATGTTCATTATACTTTGGAAGCATCATTTTAATAGCTATTTAACATTTTGCCATTGGATGTAATCCTGTGGGACATTTGAATTTCCAATAATTTTCTGGTATGAATAATACTCTGATAAATGTCTCTGGACATACTTCTATGTCTGAGTTAGACCATGTCCTCAGGAAAGATGATTGAATAATCAAAAGAATCCCAAATATGAATGCTTATCAGAAAGAGTATATCAATTCCCACTAGCCAGTGATAGTGCCCATCTCATACCCAGGTCAACAACTGAATTTTACCATTATAATTTTTTTTCCTAATTAGTAGGCAAAAACTGGTATCTTGCTGTTTTAATTTCCATTTCTTTTATGGCCAAGGTGGAATTTTTCTTCACTTTTTAAAACTTAAGTGGCTCAGGGTACCTGGCTGGCCCAGTCAGTAGAGCACACAACTCTTGATCTTGCGGTTATAAGTTTGAGCCCCATGTTGGATATAGAGATTAGTTAAAAAATAAAATCTTTAAAACTTAAGTGGTTTATTTCAAGTCAGAAGTCTGTTTTTTATTACTATAATTAGACAGCCTTCTTTTAAACCTTGTAAAATTTTCAGCTGGCTCTCAAAGGCTTTATTCTATACCACAACAGATTTGGCTATTCTTAGAGAGATGAACACTGCAAAGAAAGAGTAATATTTTTAAAACATAAGTTTCATATAATCTAAGTTAACTTAATTTTTAAATTTTACCACTCAATTTAAAATTAAAATGCTAGCTTGTTATATAGTGCATTAAATCCAGGAGCTAAAAACAATGTAAAATTCCTCATTTTGGGGGCCCTGGGTGGCTCTGGGCATCCAACTCTTGACTTCACCTCAGGTCACAATTTCAGAGTCTTAGGATAGAGCTCCACATCCAGCTCTGCACTTGGCAGGGGGGTCTGCTTGAGGATTCCCTCCTCTCCCTCTGCCCCTCCCTCTGCTCTCTCTCTCTCTCTCTCTCTCTCAAATAAATAAATAAGTCTTTAACAAAAAAAAAAAAATCCCCATTTTTGGGAGGTGCCTGGGTGGCTCAGTTGATTAAGCACCTGTTTTTGGCTCAGGTCATGATCCCAGGGTCCTGGGATCAAGCCCCACATAGGGCTCCCTGCTCAGCTAGGAGCCTGTTTCTCTCCCCCCAGCTCATGTGCTCTCTCTCTCTCAAACAGTAAGGTCTTTCTTAAAAATTTCCCAGTTTACAGGAAGAAAAACATTTCATTAATGTTTCTTTTGCAAAAATGTAAATATTTTTTATAAGACATGTTCAAAGTGAGTTACTAAGTAGCTTCAGTATTACAAAAAATAGTTAATCATTAAAGTGAGTATAAGTAAATGTTCTTTCTTTTCATATTACCAGCTTCTTATATTATGGGAGAGATTTCCTGGCTTATCATGAACATATAAATATCAGTTAAAACAGCAGAATCAAATTATTCAGTGTTACCACGGTGTTGCCTATTTTGGGTTATAGCATTTGATGGAGAAAGGACAGGAAATAGGTACGATCTGGTCTGATTTATTTGCTGGGATGTTTCTGTATAACTATTTAAAATTATGTTGAGTTTAAGACATAACATTAAATGAGAAGAAAAAGATAAAACACTGTAATCTCAATCGTGTTAAAAAATAAAAAAAATAAGTAATGTGCGCTGCAGGAAAAAGATACATCAAAATGCTAACAGTAGCTTTACCTCCGGGCAAAAACACAGATGAAGAAAAATGACATTGATTTCAATAGTCACAAATCGGGTTTTTTATTGCAATAACATTAGGCATTCATGTAACAACAATGAAAGTCTAGGTCCTGCCCCTCCAATAACCTTCCAGTCACGATCTGCATACATACTGGGCATCAGTCACAACAGTATTCACGTGACAGCTGGAAAGTGAAACTGACACTCTCAACATACAAAGCACCCACCAAGTTTTAAATGAAATGCAAGTGAAATGAAAGGAAGGGCTTTTTTTTTTTTTTTAACTGCTTTACTGAGAAATGATGTGTCAGGCACTGTGTTGAGCTCTTCACAGAGATTGATGAGTTCATTTAACCCTCTCACTACCCTGAAAGATAAGACTGTTCTCATTGTAAAGATGAGGATGCAGAGGCTTCGAGGCAAGCTAAAGTAGCCTGCCAAGTGTCAAAAGTTCTGAAGAGGAAGAGCCAGGGTTCAACGCTGACTTTAATACTTCCTGAGCAGAAGTAACAGAGGTGGTTTACTTTTCATCTGCAGTAATATTGGTGAATGTACTCAAATGTACTCAAATGAGCCCAAAACTTACAAAAACCAGGACATGCACCTCTGCCTCTGAAAGCACACACTGAATTCTGGTTATCATCTAAAAAGGATTTTTAAAAGCATCAATATGAAACAGCTATCACATAAAGTCCAAGTTGTGAAAAACAAACAGAATTTGCTGGAAATAAGAACAAGTCAATTCAGATTCAACGTCTGTATAGGAAAAGGGAATGGCTTTAAGATGAGGTCATGCTGGAGCACCTGGGTGGCTCAGTGGGTTAAGCCTCTGCCTTCGGCTCAGGTCGTGATTCCAGGGTCCTGGGATCGAGCCCCGCATCAGGCTCTCTGCTTGGCGGGGAGCCTGCTTCCTCCTCTCTCTCTGCCTACCTGTGATCTCTCTCTCTGTGTCAAATAAATTAAAAAGAAAAAAAAAAAAAAAAAAGATGAGGTCATGCCCCAAACCACCCAACTTAGCTTCACTTTGGATTTCTTTGCTTTCTACTTAATATTGCTTTCTAAAACTAAGTGAAGAATCCCAAATTCAATGTAGGAAGAAAGAAATGAAAAGTGGACTTTCTACCTTCTACCTGCGTACCTTCAGTACATACGTGGAACTTTCTGTCCCAAAGATACTGCTATTTAGTATCATATTCTAGATAGAGCCCTATAGCCCTATAGGCCTAGAACCCTAAAAATGATCGTTTTCTGATTTCTGATTGTGGTAGGCTAAGGATTTATTACAGAGAAGCAAAAAGTAATGTCAAGGTGAGCAGTCTACTAGTCTAACATAGTTCAAAGTGCCAGAGTAATTACTATACAGCACTTTAAACCATATCAAAACTAAACAGAGAGGCGTGCCTGGTATCTCAGTCGGTTAAGCCTCCAGCTCTTGATTTCCACTCAGGTCATGATCTCAGGATCATGACATCTAGCTCAGGGTCTGGATCTGCGCTGGTGCAGAGCCTGCTTGAGATTCTCTCCCTCCCTCTGCCTCTGTCCCTCCCCACCACCTGGCTAGTGTACTCTCTCTTTAAAAAAAAAAAAAAAAAAAGAGGCAGCTGGATGGCTCAGTCATTAAGCATCTGCCTTTGGCTTGAGTCATGGTCCCACAGTACTAGGATCAAGCTCCACATCCGGCTCCCTGCCCAGCGGGAAGCCGGCTTCTCCCTCTCCCACTCCCCCTGCTTATATCCCCTCTCTCACTGTGTCTCTTTCTGTCAAATAAATAAATAAAATCTTTAAGAAATAAAAAATAAGAAGAAACTAAACAGAGAAACCAGTCAATGCCTTAAAAAGATGGTTTTCTTCCCTTAGTGCTTAATTCCAAGGCAAGTCAAGACCTTAGACCTGTACGAAATCCTGATCCAAATAAAGGTTATCAAAAGAGTCATCTTTAGTGAAAAGAAAAGCCTACAGCCCTAAATATAATAGTTTCAGATTTCCTAAAAACAGTAACTGAGCATAACTGATGATAAACATTAATTGAAAATATAATTTCCTAGTGGATAAAGTTCATATTACTCATCCTCACATTCAAAAACTTTCACTTCTAAACCAGTTAACCTTTTCAACCCCATCCCCACACTCTCTCTCCCTGGCCCTTCTCACACTCCTCCTCCCAAGAGGAAATGGCCTCTCCCACCCCTTCCTCTCCCAGTGGATATCCTACTCATCTTTCAAGGTCCTCCTCAAAAAGCCAAATACTCATTGAAGTCTCTTGCTCCCCCAAATGGTTTTTAACAACATTCTTTTGTCTATCTCAAAACACCAGCTTCTCTAATAATAATCAGTAATGTCTTTCTCTTTGGCTAAGACACTGCTGCAAATCCCTGAACCAAACAGGGAAGGGGCCAAGATGCCCTCATCTTTGCACTGTCCCCAGAAGCCTAACAGCGGCACGCACTGCACACAGTCAGCTCCACACTTTTCTAAGCAGACTCCCTGCAGAGCAGAGAGCCCCACCTAGGGCTTGATCCCAGGACACTATGACCTGAGCAAAGGCAGACACTTAACCGACTGAGCCACCCAGGCGCCCCTCCATACATACTTTTCAATGGATGTAATAGGAGACAGTAAAGATTGGTTTCTATCAGATCCTTCACTGTCTTATACATATTTATTCATTGATTTAGGAACTAACTAAACCCAAACTGTTAAACAAAACTAACAGTTTTCCATATAAAATAGCACAGGGGATAAGCGTCTTTCAGCAGCTGGAGATTCAATTCCTTCTCTGCCTTTCTGAGCTTCAGTTTCCCGACTTGTAAATTAGGAATCCTAACACTACTTCATTGGGCTACTAAAATTAAAGAGCATAGTACCTGGCACATGGTCAACACTGAAGAAATGGAGCTACAGTTACTGTCACATGAAAACTCTCTCTTTGCCAGTCAAGTTTTAGGTCACAATCAAAATAAAATCTGAAACCACCACTTCCTAAGTTTAGCACTTTATTTCCCGTAAGTCTTCCCTGAAAAAATCTCAAGTCAGTGTCCATCCAGTTCCATAATATAACTGGTAGGGTATGGATGTTTGAAAGCTCAATAAATTGACCCAATTTGATATACAGCAAAGTCCTATTTCTTCACACTCTTTGGTAAGTTTCCATGTAATACACCAGTAGACCTTACAATGACATCATCAATATATAGAGCTATTTGTGGTCTGGTCAGAACACCCTGTGTGGGGGCGCCTGGGTGGCTCAGTGGTTTAAGCCGCTGCCTTCGGCTCAGGTCATGGTCTCAGGGTCCTGGGATCGAGCCCCGCATCGGGCTCTCTGCTCCGCGGGGAGCCTGCTACCCTCTCACTCTCTCTGCCTGCCTCTCTGTCTACTTGTGATCTCTCTCTGTCAAAATAAATAAATAAAATCTTTAAAAAAAAAAAAAAAAAAAAAAAAAAAAAAGAACACCCTGTGTGTTTCCAGCACAGAACCATCGAGGATTTCTGCTCAAGTAAAGAAGCAGAAGTACTTTTTAGTTACTGCAGCTTTAGACGTAAGAGAGGTACACGACCTCTCCCACGGGGCTTCTACCAGAGGGCATGTGCTACCATGCTGCCCTAACGCTGAGGTTCCTTAGGAGACAAGCCTGGTGTTCCCCAGCACCATGCCAATAAACCCCAACAAGCTTATCTGAAACAGTACTTATGTGACATTTTCTAAAACGAGTATTAAAATTAGTATCTAAAAACTATAGACAAATAATCATAAAATGCACAGCAAAACAGAGGCAGATTCAGTCTGACAAACTATTAAAAGCACATAGGCATGCTCCAAGCCCACAGAATGATGCGAGCATAAAAGCAACAATTTTCCATCATTTCCGGGAGGAACTAATATTACAGAAGGTGAAAAGAGGCACAAGTGTATCTTGCTTAAAGAGACGTGTTCTAATAAAATTTCTGTGAAACAAGCTGCTAAGTGACTTTTACAACTCCCGTTCTTGAAAAAAAAAAGAAAAGAAAAAAAAAGTTCTTGAAAAAAAAAAAAGAAAAGTGTCCCCTCAAAATTAGTTTTCCTGAATCTGTTTCAGAGGCAAATAACAATTTTCTGATAAAATATTAATACCACACCAAATAATTATATGGTGCTAACTTAAAAGCACATTAAGTATTAGCTTCAAATACTGTAAGACTTGAGTTTTCATATTATTTCCACAAGGTAATGCTTAAGGCAATTTAGCTAAGTTTTTTACCCGAAACTTGAGCCTTTATAACTGAAAAACTTTTCACTGTTAGCTTAACTGTATTTTCCCCTACCAATTTAATCAACTGACCACTTTCTGGACACACTTGCCTGACAACACCTATAGTCTCTTCTTGTTCAGGAAATAGGACCATGTAACGAAAGCAGTGACAGTAGGGACCCAGAGGAAGAACTCTGGGCTCCCACAGACACCGCACGCATCTCCACAGGAGTTTTCACACTGCAACCACACGCCTGAGGCCTTTCTTCCCTTCAACAATGGGCATAGAGTAGGCAGCCTTCTACAACTAACCCTAAATTACTACAGACTCAGTAACTAAATCTTATCAAGCAGACTGCCTATACTGACAGGCCCGTTCTCAAGCAAATGGTTGGGATGGGTGGGTTCCCTCGTGGAAGGTAGACGAGATTTAGCGAGCCGGACAAGGCACGGTTCACTGTCAGATGGGAGTTTGTTGCCTAAATTTAGATCTAATTCCCAAGAACTGAACATTTTTATTGGTGTGGTGTCAGTCAGAAGGTAACTAAATTCTCCAAGCAAGCGGTGGGTTTCTGCTCGCACACCTACCCTTCAGGTCCCAGGTATGCTTCTGCTCACTGATCACGTGGCCTTTGATTCTTCAGGCCTCAGTTTCAGAGATAATCCCCATATTTTGTCTATCTGTCAGTATCAGTGAAAAGGGGTTTGGTAAAGTCCTGTCTTCTTCGGCATCTCCAGAATCGGTCCGCCTCTCTCCATCCCAGCCACCACCTCATCAGGCCCAGCGCACCAGCTCTCACCAGACTTCGGCAATAGCCTCCAAATGCCAGTCCCTCTGCATCCTTCCTCACTGTCCTCCAACGCATTTTCCACAGAGAAGACCGTGATTTTTTTCAAAATGCAACTCTTACCACGTCATATTCATACACCCTCAAAGCTCCAAAGGCAAATTACTGCCCCTGGGAGAAATGCTAGAACGCTTTGTATGGCATCCAATGGCTTGACGGACATGGTGCTGCTCACTCCTCTGGCTGCATTTTGGGCCATGCCCTACCCACCAACACATACAAATTCTCTGTGTTCTAGCCACACTCATCTTCTTCCAGTTCCTTGAATATACAATGTTGCCTCCCACATTATCACATCTCCCTGTAATATTCTCTTTTCCACACCCAAATTTGCCCTACTAACTCCTACTTATCTGTCAGATCTCAAGTCACTTCCTTCCCTCACCTCCCACCTGCCGATGTTCTCTCAAGGCACCAAGCACTTTTCCTCCTGAGTACATCCCGTGATGGCAGGTTTATCTGCATGACTGTTTCAGTCCTGTCTGTCTCCTCCACTAAATGGTAGGCTCCAAGAGGACTATGATAGTCTTACTCACCAAAAGAAATACAGTATAGGTTTCAAAATTGAAAAGATCTCTCAAAACTTGATAACAGAAAATTATAAGAGACCGGTGTTTTTAATTGTGTATTTTCAGTGTTTTCCAACATTTCTTCTTTGTAAATATGTCCAAATATTTTTTTAAATCCTAGTATGTAGGATTGTAAAGCCAGTATATAAAACCGTCAGGATGTGAAACACTGGAAATCTAGTACATTTTTCTAAAACATAGAAACAAAGGCATTCCGCATCCAAAGCTTTTTGCCTGCCTGAACTTAGTCACTGATTTGGAACACCGTGAAGTAAGGCTATCAAATATAAAACTGAACCTTTCACAGGTTTATTTTAAAACCCGGGAAACTATAAAGGGATTAGAGTACCTATGAAGCAGTAAGAAAACGATTAAAACGTATGCCAGAGAAGGGATTACAAAACATATGACTGGAGAATTTATGGCAACGAGGTTAGTAACTATAATCTGTTCAGAGTAAGCCGGTATTTATAAGAAAAAAACCAGTTCTTTAATGGTTCCCATTTCCGATCTTAGCAACATTTAATGTGAGCACAGAATTCTGGCATTTGATTAAGAGTTGTTCAAAATATAAGCACAAGAAGATTTTAAAGGAAAAAATGGACACTAACACATTAAAAATGCATGATTTAAAAAGAGAAACAGACTCACAGACACAGAGAACAATCTGGTGTTTGTCAGAGGGGAGGTGGGTGGGGAATGGGGAAGTAGGGAAGGGAATTAAAAGGTACAAATTTCCAGTTATAAAGTAAGACAAGGGGATACAATGTACAGCATGGGGAATATAGTTAATAAAAGCTAACAACTTTGTATGGTGACAGATGGCAGCTAGATTTATTATGAAGATTGTTTCGTAATGTATGTAAATGTTGAATCACTATTTGTACACCCAAAACTAATATAATAGTGTAGGTCAACTAGACTTTCCATTTAAGAAAAAAAAAAAAAAAGAAAAGAAAAATGTATGTGTTTTGTTCTTCCCCAGGACACAATATTATTGTCCCCAAGTTTGTAGCTCAGATTGGTATGTTGCAGGGGTTTCTCCTTATTTGAGAAGTAAATCGCTGGGAAATAAAACCATGTTGAGGTCCCCAGCCCGTTCTCCGTGGCAGCTGAAGTCCTATCCCAGGTGTGAAGCAGAGGAATTAAGTCACAATCTCAAGCTACAGAAAACACTGAAAATTCAAAATTCAAGCAGTAATGCCTCATAGGTTTTCAATGATTAATCTACTTCCTCCGAGGCTTAACCAATCTAACCTAGGACCACTGCCTGAGCAGCGGAGAACAGACATTTAACAACAGTACGTTGGCTGGAACAACAGCTACCACAAGGGCTTTAAAAAGTCTTGCATGGGGGCGCCTGGGTGGCTCAGTGGATTAAGCCGCTGCCTTCGGCTCAGGTCATGATCTTAGGGTCCTGGGATCGAGCCCCGCATCAGGCTCTCTGCTCCACAGGGAGCCTGCTTCCTCCTCTCTCTCTGCCTGCCTCTCTGCCTGCTTGTGATCTCTCTCTCCGTCAAATAAATAAATAAAATCATAAAAAAAAAAAAAGTCTTGCATGGTAGAAATTGCCCAAATAAGAGACTTTGCTGGCAATACATATGTTCAGTTAGTATCAATAAATGCACCCTAAAAGCAAGTGGAAAACACTAAGGACAGCCAATCAGTATGTACAAAGAACGATCTATGTGTATACAATACATACAGAAGAAGTCCTGAAAGCTAGTCAAATAAATAGCTCAAATTCTCCCAAACACAATTTCTCAGATTCTGTGCCTTTCTCAATATGGTTCCTTCCATCTGAAATGTTCTGACCCGTACAGCCTTTAGCCTCCTTTGACACAGCCCTAAAAACACCTCCATCCTCTTATTGTTAAAGCACATCATAATATTCCCTCTAGCACTGATTATTGCATTCTTTCTTTTTTTTTTTTTTTTTTTTTTGCAAAAGAGAGAGTGAGAGCACTCGTGCACGCGTGCATGTGAGGGGGGAGGGGCAGAGGGAGAGAGAGAATCCCAAGCAGATTCCCCACTGAGCACGGAGCCAGACGTGGGGCCTCGACCTCATGACCCTGAGATCACGATCTGAGCTAGAACCAAGAATTGGAAGATGGACACTTAACCTGAGCCACCCGGGCACCCCACCCCCGCCACGTTTATAAGGGTTTTATGTAACATGTGAGGTAGCTTTCCGCTTTCTACACTGCCCTCCACACAAAAAATTAGGGAAGCTGTTAGAACTGCAGGGACATGTAGTCAGAGTCTCAACCATATCTTTATGGTAAAGCAATCAAGGACCACAGAGCTGAAAGGCCCTCACTCAGCAAATCCTGACTGAGCACTCTTAACAGCAAGCCCAGAGATGAACCAAACAAAATTCCTGACCTCAATGAGCTCACAGTCCAACAGAGGGAAATATAACTGTAAACAACAATTACCAAAAGAAAAAAGAGAACCACATGGGATACATGAGGTATGAACAGGGTCCTATAATAACAAAAGAGGGTACCTAACTCAGCCTAAAGGTAGGTAGGTAAAGGTCTCCTCTGCAGAGCTCAACTCAGTTCACGTAACAATCAAAAACAGAAGGTAAGTAAGAGAAGGCCTCCTTGACATCGGTCTTGGCAATGATTTTTTGGAGCTAACACCAAAAGCACAAGCAACAAAAGCAACAATAAACAAGTGTGACTACATCTAACTAAAAGGCCTCTACACAGCGAACAATCGACAAAATAAAAAGGCAGCCTACGGAATGGAAAAAAATTTTTGCAAACCATGTATCTGATGAGGGCTTAATAATCCAAAATATATAAGAAACTCCTACAACTCAAGAGCAAAAACCAAATAACTCAATTTAAAATATGTATACACACACACACACACACACACACACACACACACACACACACGCATGCTTAAGTCATTTTAGGCTTTTTTTTCCCTAAGATTTTATTTATTTATTTGACAGAAAGAAATCACAAGTAGGCAGAGAGGAGGAAGCAGGCTCTCTGCTTATTCGGGGCTCGATCCCAAGACCCTGAGATCATGACCTGAGCCAAAGGCAGGGGCTTAACCCACTGAGCCACCCAGGCACCCCAAATAACTCAATTTTTAACATGGGCAGAGAAAGTGAATGGACACGTTCCCAAAGAAGACACCGAAATGGCCAAGTGGTATATGAAAAGGTGCTCGACATCCCTAACCACGGATAATAAAATCAAAACCATCATGAGCTATCCCCTCATGCCTACTGGCAGGGCCAGTATCACAAAGTCAAAGGATAACAAGTGTTGGAGAGGACGTGGAGAATAAGAGAACTCTTGTGCGCTGTTGGTGGGAATGCAAATTGGTACAGCCAACATGGAAAACAGTATGGAAGCTCCTCAAAAACTAAAAATAGAACTACTGGGGTGCCTGGGTGGCTCAGTGGTTTGGGTCTCTGCCTTCGGCTTGGGTCATGGTCTCAGGGTCCTGGGATTGAGCCCCGCATCAGGCTCTCTGCTCGGTGGGGAGCCTGTTTCTCCCTCTCTCTCTGCCTGCCTCTCTGCCTACTTGTGACCTCTCTGTCACATAAAAAAAAAAAAAAAAAAAAAAAAAGAACTACCATATGATCCAGCCATCTTACTTCTGGGTATATATCCAAAGGAAATAAAATCACAATCTCAAAGAGATACCTTCACTCTCAAGTTCACTGCAGTTTTTTCACCATAGCCAAGATATGGAAACAACGTAAGTGTCCATCAATACGTGAACAGAGAAAGAAAATGTTATACAGACACACACACACACACACACACACACCAGAATATTATTCAGCCTTTAAAAAGAAGGAAAGCTGCCATTTGCAACAACATGGATGAACCCAGAGGACATTATGCTAAGTAAAATAAGACACACAAAGAAAAATCTTGCATGATTTTACTTATATGTGGAATCCTAAAAAAAAAAAAAAAAAAGGAAAGAAAGAAAAGAAAAGAAAAATGGAACTGTTATAACAGAAAGTAAAATGGTGGTTACCAGAGGCTGGGGGTGGTGAGAGAAAAGGGATGATGTTAATCAAAGGTACAAACTTTCAGTTATAAGATAAATAAGTTTTGGAAACTTAATGTACAGCATGAGTCCCTACAGTTAATAATAATCTGTTCTATAGTGAAATTTGCTGAGATTAAATCTCAAGTGTTCTCACCACACACACACACACACACACACACACACGAGTTAACTATGGGAGGTAATAGATACGTCAATTAATCTGGTTGCAGTAGTCACCTCACAATGCATCTATGTGTCTAAACACTACACACCTGAAACAGAAGTGATATTTGTCAAAAATAAAACCTGTCAGCAAATAAGAAATAAAATACATAAAATAGAGAAGGGAAGGAAGACTGTTACCAGCCAAAGGAACAGCACTTAGGAAGACAGAGGTGAGAGAGAACAGCTCTACCTCAGTGTGGCTGGAGCTCAATATGGGAGGGACGGGCTGGGAGAAGAGGCTGATTTGCCTCTTTGGAATAAATGAATAAAAGAATCCATGCAAAAGAAAAATCAACATATGCTTTCTTTCTACTTGCAAAAAACTTCTACTCTATTTGAAGTAGTAGATACTTGTTTTATGTTTTGTATTATTGGTTAAGTGTCACTAAGAGGCAGGTCGAAGGAGGACTGGTTTAAGAACCAGAAAATGTAGGGGCACCTGGGTGGCTCAGTGGGTTAAGCCGCTGCCTTCGGCTCAGGTCATGATCCCAGGGTCCTGGGATCGAGCCCCACATCGGGCTCTCTGCTCAGCGGGAAGCCTGTTTCCTCCTCTCTCTCTCTCTGCCTGCTTGTGATCTCTATCTGTCAAATAAATAAATAAAATCTTAAAAAAAAAAAAAAAAAAAAGAAAGAACCAGAAAATGTAGGTTCTAGTCCTAACTTCGTCACTGCACAATTGCTCTTGGGCAAATCACTTCATGTTCCTTTAGAAAATAAGGTGTTTGAACTGGATTCACTATAATCTCTTCCCACCTCAAACATCTATGTTCATGCCAGAACCCAAGAGGGAACAGACTACTATAGACAAAGATGGACAAAGGTGACTTTGCTGAATGATACACTTGGAAAGGAGTAAGATCCCAAAACCAATGGATGAAAGTCTGGGGGGTCCAGGATATGTATACAGTCTCAAAATATCACCCCACAGATTATTCATTAATTATTAAAGGAGGAAGGCACTTTACAAAGCTGTATTCTTGGAAAAAAGAGAAAGATTTAACCTTGATTCTTTTTATGAGGGCGGAAAAAAAAAATCAGACAAATCCCTTTGTGGAACATTCTACAAAATCAACTACCCTGGACTCTAAAAATGTCAATGTCATGAAAGAAAAAAGGAAAGGGAGCTATTCTAGATTAAAGAACACCAAAAAGATAGGACAATTAAATGACTATGGACTGAATATTAAACATGTCTGTACTGATACTAAATTTCTTGAGTGTGATAATGGTATTGTGATTAAGGAAACTATTTATATTGAAGAAATACATGCTGAAGTATTTCAGAGTGAAGCAGCAAGATATCTGCAACCTACTTTCTAATGACTAATGATTCAGGAAAAAAAGATACATATATATATATATATACACGCAGATACAAATACATTCATATGTATACATAGAAAGAGAAACACATGTAGCAGCTTCGGCAGCACATACATTAAACTTTTTCTGTGCTGCAATTCTTTTCAAAATAAAAAGTTGCATGGAAAAAGATGAGTGGAAATTACATAAGCAGAAAAAAGCAAGGTGAATCTTCCAGACAGGCAGTGTTAAGAGATACAGAAGTAGCAATCTGGAGACTGAAAAGAACTAAGAAATGAGATATTAACTGTGGCACATAATTATAAGTGGTAGAAGAGTTCAGTGATCAGCAGAGCTTTCAGGAAAAAATGAAATGTTAACTATGTATTACAGGCAGAGATGCTTTAGATGGGCAGAACTGTCTTTTAGGAGAGGGATGCGAGCAGAAGTATTGGCCTGGGCACAGGTACATACAAACACGTACATGTATGCTGATATAGATGCACTTGTGTATACATATACAGATGTTACATATGCAGTTAGGACATTAGCCCTTTCCGACTGAAGGTACAAATATGGACTAAAGTCAAAGTATAAAGATCTCAATAAACTCTGGAAGGGCCTGGTTTCTATACAGTAGATAATGGGGACTCTCATAGGGTTTTTTGATTTGGGGTTTTTTGTTTGTTTGTTTTGTTTTTTGTTTTTTTTTTTGTATTGTTACTCTAAATAATAAGAGCAATGCTTGTGTAATTTGGGGAACACCAAAAAAGTATTATTATTAATATTTTGGTGTATTTCCACCAATTTTTCTATAGTTTTCAAAACTTAATTGAGACACTGTTGCTTTTTTCACTTAAAATAACCCATGTTATTATAAAAACCTGATACATGTTACTCTACGGGTGCCTGGCTGGCTCAGTAGGAAGAGCATGTGACTCTTGATCTTGGGGTTGTGGGTTCAAGGCCCATGCTGGGTGTAGAGATTACTAAAAAAAAATAAACTTAAAAAAATGTGGGGGCACCTGGGTAACTCAGTTGGCTAAATGTCTGACTCTAGATTTCTGCTCAGGTCATGATCTCAGGGTGGTAAGACCGAGCCCTGTGTCGGACTCCCCACTCAGCATGGAAATCTACTTGAGATTCTCTCCCTCTGCCCCTTTCCCTGGTTTCTCACTCTAATTAATTAATTAATTAATTAATTTTAAAAAATTATTCTAAATGGCTACATCATATAGACATACCTCGATTTGCTTAACCATTCCTCAACTGGATTTTTAGATTGCTTTGCTCATAATTTTTTTTTTGCTATTTTTTTAAAGGTTTCCTCTTTTTAGAGGTGGGGGTAGAGGGGCAGAGGGAGAGGGAGAGAATCTAAGCAGTTTCCCTGCCCAGCGTGGAGCTGGGAGTGGGGCTGGATCTCACAACCCTGATCCTGAGATCATGACCTGAGCTGAAATCAGGATTCCGAGGCTTAACAAACTAATCCACTGTAATGCCCAGGAGAGAGAGAATCGTAAGCAGGCTCCATACCCAGCACAGAGATCGAGGAGGGGCTCGATCTCACAACCCTGAGATTATAACTTAAGACCAAGAGTCGGACACTTAACCAACTGAGCCACGACCCTAATTTTTTGCTATTTAAAAAAATAATCAGTTTCTTAAAAAATTAGAAATAGAATAACCATATGATCCTTCAATTACACTTCTGGGTATACATCGCAAAGAACTAACATAGGGATGTGAGCGGATACTTGCACACCTACGTGCACAGCTGCACTATTCACAACAGTAAACAGGTGGAACCAAACCAAGTGTCCATCGATGGATGAATGGACTAAAAAAAGATAGTACATACATGCAATGAAATATTATTTAGCCTTGAAAAGGAAGACTGTCCTAACACACACTGCAATGGATGGATGAACCTTGAGGACATTATACTGAGTGAAATAAGCCAGTCACAAATGATAAACACTGTATGATTCCATTCATACAATGTTTCTACTGGAGTCAAGTTCAGAGACAAGATAGAATGGTGGTTGCCACGGCGGGGGAGCAGAGGGAATGGGGAGCTGTTTAATGGGCACAGAGTTGCAGATGAAAAGGCTTCTGGAGATTGGTTCATGCAACAATGTGAATATAATTAACACTACTGAACTGTACACATACAAATGGTAAATTTTATCTCATGTGTACCACAATTTTTAAAAATTAGTAACAGTTAAAAAATTAAATACATTTACACAAGCATCTCTGCATTTTAAGTTTTGTGTGCACTTCTAATTAGTTCCTGCAGTCAGGTTCCTAGAAGTGGAGCAATAAGGGGACACACAAAAAGCAACAGGTTCTTCAGCATGTTGCTAAGTGACTTTCCGAAAGATTATACCAATTAACATTACCGACGTTACAGAAGAGTACTTGCATCACACCACACCCGCAATAATATTCATTTCAATTATTCAACAATATTTATTGAGCACCTACATGCCAGGACCTGTTGTGGAATACGTCAGGGAATAAGACAGACACAGGTTCCTGCCCTCGTGGGACATAAGTTCTGGTGGGAGAAGCAGGCCAAAAAAAAAATTTTTTTAATGTAATAATAAGCAAAAGATATAGTATAGGGCATTTGAAGAAAAAAGAACAAAGGGAAAGCCGACAAGTATTGCAGGGGACACACTGAAATTTTAGGTTGGAAGACCACAGACACAGCCTGCCTCACTGACACGGTGAAATGTGAATAAAGATCCGAAGGAGGGAAGGGAGAGAGCCGCAAAGCTGTCTGGGAAATGGCATTCAGGGAAGAGGGAACCACAATCACAGAGGCCCTAAAGGCTGGAGCATGCATAGAGTGCCTTCAGCCCTCAAGAACAGCCAGGAGGCCAGTGTGGCTGAAGCAGAGTTGGGAGGAAGCAGTAGGAGATGTAATCAGAGAAGGTCCACATCTCCTGGGGTCTTGATAATTGTATATGATCATTTTTTTTCAATATTCTTTTATTATGGTAAGAGTGCTCAACATGAGATATACCCTCTTAAATTTGTAAGTATACAATATAGTATTGTAAATTATAGGTACAATGTTACTCAGCAGACATCTAGAGCTTACTCATCTTGTTTTTATCACTTCTTCATCCTATTTGGATAGGTAAAAAGACAGTGTACTAGCCAGGCTGCTGTAACAAAATACCACCGACAGCCGGTATAAACAACAGAGGCTGTGAAGTCCAAGATCAAGGTGCTAGCTGATTTTAGTGCATGGCCAGAGCTCTCTTCCTGGCTTAAAGGTGGATGCCTTCTCACTGTGTCATCACATGGCAGAGAGAAGGTGATCTCTCTTCTTCTTCTGATAAACCCCACTAACCTTTCTGAATGCTCAATTAGAAATGGAAGGAAGAAATCAGAAGCTAAAATAAAGAAGTCAGAGAGAGACAGGAGGAGAATCAAGGCTGGGCTGTATCATGCCACCAGAGCAAAGCTGGAAAGAAGAGGGATCCTTGCCTTAGTGCCAAAAACAGCAAGGGAGACAAGGAGGCTGGGAAGGATGACCACCAAGATGTGGATCTGGCAATAAAGGAAGTCACTGGCTTAGACAGTTTGAAGCCGGATTGTAGAGGATTAAAGATGAATCCATCCGGCGCAAGGAAGAGGAACTACCTACTCTGCCTTAGGAAATCTTGCAGTAAAAACAGAAAAGAAAAATAACCAGATAATGATTTCCCAAGACACAAAACTCTGCCAGAAATGCCTGCATAGCCTCTGAATGTGCGCGGAGGCTGAGCAAGCCTATGGGAGTATTCACGAATGTTCAGCCCTGCTGGGAGCCTCAAGCAGGTGGGCTGAATGAATAAAGGAAGATTCTACCTATGCTGTGCACAAAGAGACAGCAAGTTTTCATATTGGCCACTAATTGCTGGTTTGGTAAGTGGCCTTAAGAGGTCACCAAGAAAGTAATACCCATAGTAATAACTGCCGGTTTGTTGGATTTTAGCTAATGTGAGCTAAACCAGCTTAAGTCAATTAAGGTTCTTTTCTGTTTGTTTAGTCTCACTATGAAACTATTGGAGGCTCTCCTCAGACATCCAGAGATGTCTGGCTGTCCATTCACGTTTAAGAGGCTTGTGCTTAAATGCTGGCTGGACGTTCCAGGGCCAGTGATGAGCATCACTGCAGAGGAACCCTACGAAACGTTTATGTATTTTTAAACCTCAAGGAGCTGAGTAAATAACAGATTTGTCTAATACACATGGGACTTTTTCAGAGCAATACTGTTCGTAAGTAGAACAAACATCAGTTTCTCTTCCTAAAGTGCTTTGTTTCCTTGGGTAGTTAGGTAAAAGGAATAGAGGCAAAATCCATCATCATTATTTTATGTCATTTAAAAACAGACTTCAGGGTCACCTGGGTGGCTTAGTGGGTTGAGCATCCAACTCTTGATTTCAGTTATTTGGGCTCAGGTTGTGATCTTGGGGTCATGGGATCTAGCCCTATGTCAGGCTCCCCACTCACTGGAGGAAGGGGGTCTGCTTGAGATTCTCTCTCCCTCTTCCTCTGCTTCTCCCCCTCATACACGCTCATCTCCCTCTCTCTAAAATAAATAAATAAAACTCTAAAAATTAAATGAAATTAAATTAGGGGCTCCTGGGTGGCTCAGTAGGTTAGCATCTGCCTTCAGCTAAGGTCATGATCTTGGGGTCCTGGGATCAAGCGTCGTATGGGGCTCCCTGCTCAGAAAGGAGTCTGCTTCTCTCTCTCCCTCTGGTCCTCCCCTTGCTCATGCTCTCTCTCTCTCTCTCAAATAAATAAATAAAATCCTAAATAAATTAAATTACATTAATATTAAAAAAAATAAAAACAGACTTCAGGGGATGACTGAATCTCGGGGTTATGAGTTTGGGCCCCACATTGGGTACAGAGATTACTTAAAAATAAACTCTTTAATAAATAAATAAAATAATAAAATAAAAACAGACTTTAGGGAAGACATCTAAATGACAGCTAACTTATTTTATAAAGTTTCTGTATACATATAAGATCACACCTTTCTATCTGTCTGGGATAAATGATGTATAATAGGTGATCAATTTTATAGGCGTATAATCAAAAAAAAACCCAAAACCTTGATCCTCATCAAAGTTAAAATGGTTTTATTTTAGCAAAATGTGTAAGACTGGAAACCACTGAACTTCAACCGTAAGTGCCTCCATAACATTTCTTTTATTTTTTTGTCTCCTTTCAATGACCATCACTGTATTCACAGTGATGATTTCTACAGAGAAAAGGAAGCATCAGTTCAGACTCAATCTCCAAATGAGAAGTGTTTTGAGATTATAAGCTTTAAACCCAAAGCACAAATCTAGGTGAAACTGAACGACTTCACCAATCCTTGATTTACTAAGGGCAACCAAGTAAGTATCAAACAGCTTCATTCCAGGCAGTCCAGACACAAACCTAAACAAACTCTATTTTGTCACCTAATATGCTTTGAAAATAAATGTGACACAAAGTTAATTTTACTAAGCTGCTTGCACACACATGGCTGTGCAACACACATGTGCACACACATACACACACTCACACATACATCTTATGAGGTTTAAAATGCTATTCATCTTTCGCCCAAAGATTAAGGATTCTGATACGGGCGATAAATGGCACAAACAACAGCATGATTGCATTATGACAAAATACTCCACATTTCCTAAAGAAAAAAAATATGAATTTCACCCAAATATACTATCACTTAATACCTACATCAGCGGTTCAAGTTACACAATTTACTTTTAATAACATTTTAACAAATTTTATTCCCCAAAACATTACAAAATACATGCTCAAAAAAAAATGGAAAGCAACACAGAAAAATATACGTCCTTCCTTAAAACCCACCATTAAGAGGTAGTCAGTGATAGTTAACGTTTTGGCAAATGTTCTTCTAGTCTTTGCAGGTAAAGGTATGTATACAGGAGCAAGGAAATATAAAGTTCAAAGAAAGAAAACCTAAGCAGATGGCCCACACACTATGATTACAAAAATATTTTACTGAAGTGACTTGCTTCCGGCAGAACCTCACCCCCTCAACTCCAACCAATCCTATGCCCCTAAACTTTAATAACCACTGGAGCAAGAAAATATCTCTGCTCAGGAATCAACTCTGCAGAGACCAAATTACTCCTGCCAAACACACTAAATCAAGGAGTTATACTAGTGACTAAAGGAAACAAATATTGAAGGAGAGAGCATGCTGTCTTGTTCTAGCTGTTTTTAATGTTACCTCTTAAAACCTGCTCAAATATTTCCATCTCTTGCATGATTCTCAGGACTGCCTAAACCCCAAATGCCATTCTGCAGAAGCTCCAAGTTGAGTCAGCACATTGTTTTTAATGATTGTAGATGGGCAAATGGAAAAACTGAGGCTTTGCACACTCCCATAAAGATCAGATGATGCCCTCAGTGTGTCTTTGCTAGCATGGGAAAACATTCTCCCTCTCAGATTACCACCCCTTCACCCCACCCCCACCACCTAAAAAGAAAGAAAGAAAGAAAAGGAAGAAAAAGAACAGTTTCATTTTGTTTCTTCTGGTTACCTAGTACCCCAAAACCTCACGGATTATACTGATGATGGCAGCAGAAAATGCAGAGAGAATATATGCCAGGATTCTCCTTAGTCTCTAAAAATGACCCAAAGGAAACCCTTGATAAAATGGCCTGGAAAAGAAAGGCACTACAAAACCCCTTAGCTATTAAGCAAACAAAAACAGCCTTTTCTGTGCTCATCTCCTAGCCCAAATCCCAAATCTGATACAAAGCTACTCTAAATATTAGACAGTAAACTCTAGCCAACTGTATTTTTGGTCTCTTTGAACACATTTCATGCAGCCTTCCCCCCCACCCCATATCTAACCTGAAATAGAAAATTTACTCTTTTTATCAAACTTCCCGAAGAATGGCATTGTCAGTAACCCATAGAGGGTCCTTCACTCTACACATATGAAAGTGGCAAGTAAATATGACTAAAATTTTTTATGGAAAATATAAAATTCACTATAATCAAATGAAACAAACATAAAATAATCCCAAAACACATGTTTTTAAAAAGCACTTACATACTTTTTAAAAGAGTTATTTATTTTAGAGGGAGTGCATCCAGGGAAGAGGGCCAAAGGGAAAGGCAAAGAGAGAATCTTTTTTTTTTTCCTCTTAAAATTTCAGTTAAAATTTTTTTTCCATTTTATTTTATTCTATTTCTTTGTAGTGTTCCAGCATTCATTGTTTATGCACCACACCCAGTGCTCCATGCAATACGTGCCCTCCATAATATCCACCACTAGGCTCACAATCTTAAGCAGACTCCCCAATGAGCATAGAGCCCAACACAGCACTCAATCTCAGGACCCTAAAATCATGACCTGAGCCAAAACCAAGAGTCAGATGCTTAACTGACTGAGCCACCAGGTGCCCCACTTATACATTTTAAGAATAATTTGTTAGCTAATAAACGAGTTCAGCAAAGTGGCAGGACACAAGATCAAAAATGAATTCTATATATTAGCAATGAATAATCCTGAAAATGAAATAAACAATTCCATTTATAATAGCATCAAAAAAATAAATTTATTCCTAAGTGTTTTCTTTAACAAATACACAAAACACAGCTGAAGGAAATTAAATAAGAACTAAATAAATGGAAAGACATCCCATATTCATGGATGAAATATTTAATATTGTTGACATTGCGATACTCCCAAAATTGATCTACAGATTCAGTGCAATCTCTAGCAAAACTCCAACTGCCTTTTTGCAGAAATGGACAAGATCCATGAAAAATTCATATGGAAATGTAAGGGATCTTCACAACAACTATTATGGAAAAGAAGAAAGTTGGAGAACTCATACTCCCCAATTTCTACACTTACTATAAAGCTACAACAACCAAAACAGTGTGTTGCTGGCATAAGAAAGACACACAGATCAGTGAAACAGAATCTAGAATCCAGAAATAAATCCTCACATTTATGATCAATTGACTTGTGACAAGAATGTTAAAATAATTCAATGAAGAACAGTCTTTCAAGAAATGGTACTGTAACTTACGTGATTCAACACACAAAAAGAATAAGTTGGACCCCTACCTCACACCATATACAAAAATTAACTAGGATTAATTTAAAAATTTAAAAATTAATTAAATTAAAAAATAAAACTAGGATTAATTTAAAAATTAATTAGGATTAAAAGCCTAAATATGAGAGCTAAAATATGAAAGTCTTAGAAGAAAATTGAGCCATAAATCTCGGATTTATGGATTTATTTATTTATTTATTGGATTTATTTATTTATTTACCTTGGATTAGGCAATGGATTCTTGGACATGACAATAAAGGCAAAACAACAGAAGGAAAAAAAGGGATAAACTGGACTTCATTGAAATTAAAAACTTTTCTGCTTTAGAGATTACTACCAAGAAAATGAAAAGACAACTCAGAATGAGAGAAAATATTTGCAAATCATATATTTGATAACTATACATGATGTAGTACTCAATACATAAAGAATTTTTGCAAGTCAGGGGCACCTGGGTGGCTCAGTTGGTTAAGCATCTTACTCTTGATTTCCGCTCAAGTCAAGATCTCAGGGTCCTGAGATCAAGTCCCACTTTGGTCTCCATTATCAGCAGGGAGTCACTTGAAATTCTTTCCCTCTGCCCTCCCCTGGCTCATGCATGTGCATACTTCTCTTGCTCTCTCTCTCTCTCTCAAATAAATAAATAAAATCTTTTAAAAAAGAATTCTTACGGGGCGCCTGGGTGGCTCAGTGGGTTAAGCCTCTGCCTTCAGCTCAGGTCATGATCTCAGGGTCCTGGGATCGAGCTCTGCATCGGGCTCTCTGCTCAGCGGGGAGCTTGCTTCCCCCTCTTCTCTCTGCCTGCCTCTCTGCCTACTTGTGATCTCTCTGTCAAATAAATAAAAATCTTAAAAAAAAAAAGAATTCTTACAATAATAAACAGATAAATAATCCAATTTTAAAATGTGCAAAGGATCTGAAGATACACTAAGGGCCAATAAGCACACAAAGAGATGCTCAGGGCCAATGAAGAAATGCTCAACACCATTACACAACAGGGCAATATAAATCAAAACCACAATGAGATACTATTTCACACCTACTGGATGACTATAATAATAAAAACATATTTTTTAATTTTAAAAAATATTTTATTTATTTGACACAGAGAGAGTGTGCACAAGCAGGTGGGGAGGGGCAGAGGGAAAGGGAGAAGCAGGCTCCCCACTGAGCAAGGAGCCAGATAGGGGGCTTGATCCCAGGACCCTGGGATCATGACCTGAGCTGAAGGCAGATGTTTAACCAACTGAGCCACCCAGGTACCCCTATTTTTTTAAATTTTAAAGTACAGTAAAAGAGTTGGCAAAAATATGGAGAAATTAGACCCCTAATACATTGTTGGTGGGAATGTAAAATGGTGCAGAGATCGGAAAACAGTTTGGCAGTTTCCCAAACAGTTGAAAATTGAGTTACCACATGACCCAGCAATCCTTCTCCTATGTATATACACAAAAGAACTGAATATATATGTCCACAAAAACATATATACTAATATTCATAACAACATTAATTATAATGGCCAAAAAGTAGGAAAAGCCTAAATGTCCCACAACTGGTAAGTGGATGAACAAAATGTGGTATACATATACAGCCATAAAATGGAATATTATTTGACTATAAAAAGGAATTAAATACTAATATACACTACAACGTGATGAACCTTGAAAACATTATGCTAAGTGAAAGAAGCCAGACAGAAGGGGCCACATGAATGGTTTCCAGGGACTGTGGGGAATGGAGAGTGGCTGCTAATAGGTACAGGGTTTCTTTTGGCGTAATGAAAATGTTCTGGAAGTAGACAGTAATAATAGTTGCACAACCTTATGAATATACTGAAAACCAAGAAGTTGTATGATACATGAATTCTATCTCAATTTGAAAAATTTTTTAAAGAACCATTTGTTTCAGCAGTAAAATGTCCCTAAGGAGAAATGGAATAATATGATTTCCCTAACATGAGCAAAGGTCAGTTTTCCCAAGATCAGGATTCATAATGTTCTCAGCAAACTTAAATTTCTCCTAAGTATGTTACTATACAAAGTTAACAGGAAGATTTTTTTGCAAAGACTGGCTATGATCACCCTATCCTAACACATCAATCACTTTTCTTATTTCCATGTTTCCCTTCAGTCTGCACACTGAATATTTTTGCATGCCTATATCCATGCAAAATAAGCAGTCCAATGTCCTATATTGCTTTATTATCATTAAATAGTTATAATTAGCTGACATCTATAATGCCTCTCCATGCCCCTCCATGCCCTGCCTTGAAGTGTTAGACATTTATTTCCAATTTTTCACTATTTATAGATAATGTTGCAATTTACATGCAACATGAAAAGCCAATGTAGCTTTTTTTTTTTTCTCTTGAATTATATCACTGAATTAAGATTTCCAGAAGGGGAAAAATTACTAAACCAGAGAGTAGGACATTTTAATGACTCCTGGTCACCTTCCAAAAGTATAACAAATTTACATTGCTATAAGCAACAAAAATTTGCTATAGTAGACATTACCATTTTTTACACTTTTAATATAATGTCAAAAGATTTTATCAAAGTAATTTGAGATCTTCATTTTAGGCTTCAAACTTTGGTTATTCAAGGGCTTCCAAAATCCGTGAGCACTTGTTCTATTTCTTTTAAACTTTGTAGTCTTTTTTAGTCACTTAGTCAAAGAGATTGAAGATTTTTATTATTATTACTGATGTAGAGTTGACATTACATTAGTTTCACGTGTATAACATGGGGATTTCACAACTCTATATACATCATGCTGTGCTCACCACTAAGGTAGCTATCACTTGTCACCATACAACACAATAACAGTACCATTGACTACGTTCCCTAGGTGACACCAATCATCCCTGTGACTCATTCATCCCATAACTGGAAGCCTGTACCTCCCACTCCCCTTCACCCATTTTTTTTTTTTTATTTGACAGAGAGAGACCACAAGTAGATAGAGAGGCAGGCAGAGAGAGAGAGAGAAGGGAAGCAGGCTCGCCGCTGAGCAGAGAGCCCGATGCAGGACTCGATCCCAGGACCCTGAGATCATGACCTGAGCCGAAGGCAGCGGCTTAACCCACTGAGCCACCCAGGTGCCCCACCCTTCACCCATTTTGCTTACTCACCCAGCCCCCTCGCCTCTGGCAACCACCAGTTTGTTCTCTGTATTTATGGGTCTATTCCTGCCTTTTTGTTTGTTCCTTTGTTTTGTCTTTCAGAATCCACATACAAGTGATATCATATGGCATTTTTCTTTGACTGACTTATTTCACTCAGCATTATACTCTCTAATTCCATCCACTGTGCTACGAATGGCAAGATTTCATCCTTTTTTATGGCTGAGTAATAGTCCATTTTACACACATACCTGATCTTTTTTATCCATTGACTGGTCAAAAGTCACCTGAGGTACTTCCATAATTTGGTTATTAAATAATGCTTCAGTAATGCTACAATAAATATAAGGCATTTAAATCTCTTCAAATTAGTGTTTTCATTTTCTTTGGGTAAATACCCAGTAGTGGAATTAGTGGACCATACAGTATTTCTATTTTAACTTTTTTGAAGACCCTCCATACTCTTTTCTACAGTAGCCACCCCAATTTACGTTCCCACCAACAGTGCACATGGGTCCATTTTTTGCAACAACCTCACCAACATTGGTTATTTCTTGTCTTTTGATACTAGCCAGAATGATTTTTTAATTCAGCACTCCTAACTCTATGAAGGGTAAAACGTGTAATTGATCATTCTGTTTTCCTTCAAAATATGGATGCATGAGGCCATCTTGTCAAGTAACAGCAACTGTTAGAAAAGTAACAGAGGCTGGAATTAATTCACAATAAAAGAAAAAACCTGCAATAATTAGCCACTTTCAAGATTCCATAACAACTATGAGCACATGTGGTTCAAGGTGTCTCTTGACTAGCAATACCTAGTCCAAAGAAAAACCAAGAACAATGAGGAGCCAATAGCATCATCATCACAAAAATAATGGTTAAATGAGCACGAAGTACCAGGTACTACTAGAAGCATTTTTATGTTTATTACCACATTAATTCTTACTAGGCATCCTAGGACTCAGAAAACATTCCATTTACTATGGAAAGAACTGAGACTTAAAGAGAATAAGTTACTTGTCCAAAGTAGATCTAGGAAGAGCACGTTTTTCTTAACCTTTGCATTAGCAAGTGGTATCTTCTTCATGGGATGTAAATTCAAAGACAGAAATAGTCCCATCTAGGTCTGACAGTAAGGGGGCTCATTAAGTACGAAGAAATGAGGATCTCACCATCATTACAGCACTACTTATAGTCAGTGGTAGTACTAATATAAAATGGGGGGGAGTCAGCACCCCCATTATCTCCATCAACCCCTAAGCCAATCTAATAAACATATCACCTACAGTGAGTGCTTGTTATTAGTCCCCTAGCTCCCCCTGCCAAAGTGTGCTATCCCTAAATTCCCTCTGTATAAATATTCCAGAGTTGTCAGTGTATGTGATGTTGAAAGAATGCTTTTTAGTGTCTCTTTCTTTTTTTAAGATTTTATTTGTGGGTTGGGGGGGTGCCTGGGTAAGTACAGTTGGTTGAGCCTTTGACTCTTGGTTTCAGCTCAGGTCGTGGTCTTGGGGATGATGGGATCCAGCCCTGGGATGGGTTCCACCCTCAGTGCTGAGTCTGCTTGGGATTCTTTCTCCCCTGACCTCTGCCTCGCCCCCTTACTCTCTTTCTAGCTCTAAAATAAAAAAAAAAATAAAAATAAAAATAAAAAAGATTGGGCAGCCCTTCCTGCCCCCACAGGTCCTGTTCCCGTGATTTAATAAAACCATCTAAAAACAACAACCACAACAACAAATATATATATTTATATTTAAGTAATCTATATATTTTTAAGTAATAAATTTTTAAGTAACCTAAGGTGGGCTAGAACTCACAACCCCAAGATCAAGAGTCAGACACTCTACCAACTGAGCCAACCAGGTGTGCCTAGTGCCTCTCTTTTTCAATATTGGTAGGAGTTCTGATTTTTTGATGTTGGTGGAGTTTCTGATTTGTGTCCTTGGAAAAAGCAGGTGAAAAGAGAATACTAAAATAAATTGTATTTAATCCTACTCAAATCCATTTCCATGTATTTAGTTTAATAAACTATTCCAAGCAAGCTTACTGGAATTGAAGTTTATTACCAAATATATGTGTTTAGAAGATAGGGCCCCCTAGAAAGAAATATACTACTTTGTACAGAATTAAAGTAAATATCTAATTAGAGTCCAGAGATTTGTTTTTTAAAGTCTAAGTATTTCAAGAACAAATTAAACCACAAATATTATGTTGGCTCAGGCTATTTTGTGGGTTTTCCTGGTTAATGATATTTTAAATTGTATTTAGATTTGCTAGCAATTAAAATTAACTGGTCCCTCCCAGTAGTTTGGACTGTTTCAAAATTTAAATAATTCGGGGCCTTTGTGGGGAGAGGCTGGTAGTATGTAATCCCCACAAAAACCAAGAGAAAAGCAGAACAAGGTCCTTCCCTGTTTCATCCAAACCATACCAAGTCAGAACCAGTATTCAACTATGGTGTCTCCTAATCTAAAAAGCTATGCTCAAGCTTCCATGGTCCTATTATCACAAGCAACCTCCCAAATCAGGCATGATTCTTGGTAAGAAACTAACTTATATAAGGGACACATAAGACAGATGCATGAATGGGGCACATACTTCAAATGCTTTGATGAGTATTTCAATGGAAAATTTAGTCTTGTATTGTGAACAAAAATTTAAAAAGCCAAAGAAGTTTTGCCTTAAAGTCCCAAATCCGATCTTAATTACTCTCATAGAAGACACAATCAAAAAGAAAACACATCATTCATAGATACCCAAAACAAGTTAACTCAAATGAAATGTCTAATATTTAACTACTAAGGCTTCAAGCGATCTCAAGATCCATTTCCTAAAATACCTTGCTGGTCTGACTTCAGCAAAGTAAAAAATGCAATCAAAGCAATAAGCTAAAATAAAACGAGCTCACACGTTCAGATTTATTTTCTGTGTAACAAAACACCTGTCAACGATGGCTTGAATCTGAGATGTCAAATATACTGACATCAAAATCACAGGGCCAAAATGAATGGCAAACCTGAATATTGCTTTTTCAATGACAAAGATACCTTTAACTCTAACTAGAGTGCCTTTAACTTGGGACCAGAAGGCCTGCTTGATGGAATGGAAAGAACTCCAATCTAGAAACAGGGACATGGATTCTAGTCTTGTTGATGGTACACCAGGTGGGTAGTTCCTAAGCAATCACTTAACTTTCTCTCTTTCTCAGGGTATAGTTTCCTTATTTACAAAGTTGACTAGACCAACATTTTCTAAACTGACTATAGGGTAACTGTTAACAATATGTGTCCCAAGACTCCTTCCCTAAATTCTGTTTCAGGACACCCCTGCATGAGGCCTAGGACCTTATTCTTAATAAGTGATCCAAGTGGTTCTCATCATCTGGTAAGTTTTGCAAACATTGGAGGAAATGATCCTCAACATGCCTGCTTCCACCTCTGATTCTACACTAGCTGGACAGTTCACAGCGATGACCTAAAAACATACAAAATTTAAGAGTTTAACATCGTTACTGTACAAAGTTACTAAAGATACAAGATCACAGAAGCCAATATATCCACCCATCCATCCCTGCCATCATTCCTGCCTTTAAACACCAAGAAAAACATCCTTCTAGATTCTAGGCAAGTAGAACACTTCATCTGGTGAGGAAAAAAAGTTTCAACATTAAACTCTCAACACACCGATATAGAAAGACTTGTGTTATAGGAAGAGAGAAATGTACACCTAATGTTTTAAGTGAAAAGTACACATGGCACTCCTCCCTTAAGGACCATTATCTGGTGATCCTACCTGTTCCTAGTTAAGGAAAATCTAGAATAGCCTGGCTAAGTCCCTAGTAGCTATAAAAACTGGCATGTTCTGCAGTACTGCAAGGCAATTGTTACAAAGTGAAAATTTAAAAAAGCAAAACAAAACAACGATAACTGGTTACTAATTCTTCAAATTCAACACTAGTGGCCAAGAGTCCACAATGTCTTACAAAGAAGGGTTTGTCAGGTCAATGGAGAACCTCTGGTTTCCTTTCTGCATACAAAGGCAGCAACCTTCCATGTAGTTTCCCTTCCTCTCCACAATTTTGCTTCAGGACGATTTTTCTAGAAGTCTCATAGTCTTCTACTGGGGTTTACTTTTATTCTCTTATTTAGATTTATAAGTAACTGCAAAAGTAACAAAAGAAAAAGAGAAAGACTGCATGGAACACAGAGCCACAGAGCTGTCAAGGATGCTCATTAGCAATCAATTACTACATAGGTGACAACAAAAATGCACATAAAATCAAGATTAAAACGCAAAACTGAATTTGAGTCCTCCTTGCAACAGGGCAGATGAAAAACAAGAGTGAAACATTACTGCATACTTCAGCTATTAGAAAAAGAGCTGTAGAGTATATCATTAAAGCAGCACATTATAATAAGGACAGTATAAGCAGGATATGAGTATATATAAGCAGTACATTATAATGTTAGTATAAAACATTTTCAAAATGAAACTTGATGCTTGGCATGGAAACAGAATTCTGTAGATTCAGGATCACCCAGGCCAAAAAACTGATTTGTTTCCATGGCAAAAGTGGGGAAACCAACTGTTACGTACAATATCACAGAAGCACTGGGTTGAAAGCCATCTATATGTTTAAATACATTTCTGTGAGTGTTGCCCAACGAGCTCTGAAGCAATGTTTTGACAAAAGACCAAACTTTACACTCACTCAAACCAGAAATGTAAGATCAGAATCCAGGGGACCAGCACAATGGTGAAGCCTAGAGTGGTAAAGAGCTCCAGTTGGGTTGTCACACGGACCTGAGTTAAAACCCCAAATCAACAAATTACTGTGTGACCTTGAACAAATCCTGTAACCTGAGCCTCAATTTCCTCATTTGTAAAATGGAGAAAAGGCTTCGTTTGGCCACTAGGAGATTTAAACAAGATAATTTGTTTAAAACATTCAGCCCTGTGCCTGACACAGTCAATAAGCAATAAGCTAACTGTAAATTGAGTATGATGACGTCTTCCAACCTCAAGGAAAGCTGAGTTTCCAAGGAGCCAGGCCAAAAGTTCTAATCGTTAGAAAGAAGACATTCACATATGCTTATAGAAAGGTAGCTTTTCATGTCTTTCCACATTGCGAACCTTTCCCCTCGGTGGTAAAGCAAAACTTATACTAATGATGTACAGCTCTATACAGAGGACTTCAGGGCAGGCATTCTTAGTTGGGAAGGGCAATTTTCAATGAGATCTGGATTAATGATCTAACAGTCTGAGGGAGTTACAGGTGGTATTATTAGGAGAAGGAAGGAAACAGAGGAAGAAAAAGCCTTCACACCATTCCACACACCATTATTCAATAGAGAAAAAACAATAAAGGTTGACTGTTCACAGTATTTCAAATTGAAATAGAAAATAAAGAAAACAATATCTGGGGAAATATTATAACTCACAGGGAAGAAAGAACTAACACAGCTGTTCGTAAGGTTAAAGTGGCCAAACTCTTCAAAAAAAGATCAAGAAAGGGAAGGTGAAAAATCAATGGTTCTTACAGTGTAAGTAACAAACACCCACTCTATCCTTTTGAGATCATGGCTGGCATTTCTCATTTGTAACCAGCTGTCCTCACCTGCTCTTCCAAACATGCCACTAACTTGAGTGTATCTTTAACTCGTACTACCTCCTTAAACGTATCACTTTGGTTAAGGACAAAAATAAAGTCCTGTGTATTATTATTTTTCAAAAATTCATGGGAAAATATTAGTAACTTAGTTATCTACTGTGAGAGGTAACATTGGGGAGAAAAAGTTGCTCCGGAAAATAAACCACAGAAAATACATAGGAATATTGTTCAAGGACAACCAAAAACAAGTTTCAAAATGATGCAGATTTTGAAATTCTGAGGTAGGGGCAAGAGTAATGAGCTGTAAGGTGAAGAGCTAAATTCGCGGAGAAAAAAGATACGGAAGTGAAGAAAAGGCTTCATTCAGCAGGGAGGACACACTAGTGTTTCAATCCACCAGGAGATAGGCAAACATTCTGATTAAAAAAAATCATGGAATAAATTATCTGTCTCAATGTTGCAAAACCTAGCAACAGAAAGTAAGTATTTCAGAGGCATTTTTCAAGCACTGCAAGGTATCTTTCTGTACTAGAGATATTATTGCAAAATGACAGAAGAGATTGGTCAGATGCTCTAATTAACAGCTTAGCAGTGAAAGGATAATGACACCCCAGATGAAGCTCTCTCACCTAGATAATGGACATTTTCTTTTTACTGTTTAAGAATCCAGAAGAATCTCCTTCTGCTTTTAAATGCAAATTACCAATCACTGAAGCACATTCTGCTCTATTCCTTTATCTGAAAATTACTGCAATGGGATCCTGTTCCAGAGCGGACACCATTCAGCCAGAAGAATGGAATTAGGGCAACCACACGCTCTATGGGGATGTCCAGATCACCACGTCCATGAGCTGCCACTGCTTACACACAGCCTTTTTCGGTGGAGAGACCACTCTGAGTGCTCAAAATTCTATCTGAAGAAGGAAAACTTTGTTTTGAGGACTATCAAGTCATTAAAGGTTACACACACATTTTAATACCTGCACTGACACCATAGCAATTAAACAGCTCAGCGGCCCCTGGCTTTCAAATGGCAACACTAACTGTTTACTGGAAACTTCTTTCAAAGACAGAATTTCAGTAGTAATAGCATGAGTTGTTATTTGCCTGTTCATTACATGGTGAAACAAACAGAAAATACCACCATGCAAGACAGGTGAGCAAATCAGACTCTGCAGGACTCTCCCCTGTTAAAATTCCCCGGAACAGTGAGCACTGACTTGAAGACAGGCTTCAACATAATATATCAAGTGATCAAGGTCAAAAAGAACACTTATTAACCAGAAAAACTCAAGAAAGAAAGAAACCACAATAGAGGGCGTCATCCCACTGTTAAATGTGCAAGATTTCTGCCAAAATCACACTTGGTTTGGTAAATTTTGTCAAGTAAATACAAGCAAATGGTGAAGAAAGCTAGACAAGATAGCCTCACAAAAGGTTAACTCACCTCTAGGCTTTCCAAGTCATACATTAATAATTAACTTTGCTTTAAAACACACACACACACAAAAACACTTCTTTTCTAGCTAAGGCAAGTCACACCCTAATGAGTGAATCTTTTTTGGTGGTATTTGGCTTAACCCATCCGCTATCCTCAAAGGCAGATCTCAATCTGCCCCACAGGTGGCCTGACAACCAGCAACACAGCTACTGAAAATGCACTTCCAATCTCTGAAATGTCAGTGAATGTTAAAAGGAGGAGGGAAAGGATTGTATTGGGTTTAGAAAAACGATTTAAATGTTTTCCAAACGCCCGAGTTGAGTATATCTCAGCCAGATGTCAGAGCCTGGCATTAGTCCCTATTTGCACCCACCCACTGAGTGGGGCAATGAACGCGGCAGACCCCCCAACAGAAGAATGCGGGCAGTATCATGCACAGAAAATAGAACGCCTGCTTTCTGAAATGCGAAAATGCCAGTGGCGTTAGCCTTATGCTTTTAAAAAACCTAGAAGTGCTTACTAGTTCAATCCATCCCCAAATCCATGCCACCCTTTGAACTTCGCAATTAAGACAGAGGAGAAATTCCGGTCAACTCGCCTTGGGGGGTTGGTCTGAGGGTAGAGGGCTCAAAGAGGGAGGAGGAAGGAGAGAGAAAGAGCAAGCCAATGAAAGATACGAAAATTTCCCACCTTTCTTAAATTCTTCCAGCATAGCGTCCAACTTGGTGTCATTGAAAACAAAGTGCAAGGGGTGGTTATAAAATTTAGTGATGGTTTTCAGGGGAGTACAGTCATCTGGATCCACGAAGGCCAAGTCTTTGACGAAGAGGAGGTCCACGATGTTGGAGCGCTCCCCCTCAAATACTGGAATACGGGTGTAGCCGCTCTCCATGATCTCCGACATGGTGTTGAAGTCCAGAATGGCTTCGCCGGTGATCATGAAGCAGTCCCGGAGCGGAGTCATCACGTCCTCCACTGTCTTGGTGCGGAGCTCCAGCGCCCCTTGGATGATGTTCAGCTCCTCCTTAACGAGGTCGTTGTAGGGGTCGGTGACCCGGAGCATCTCCAGCAGTTTTTCCCGGTTATAGACAGTGCCTATCTCCTGGCCCAGGACGCAGTCCAGCAGCTTGCTAACCGGGTAAGAAGCGGGGAAGGTCATCATCATGAAAAACTTGGTGAGGAAGATGGTGTTGGCCCCTACAGCCAGGCCGTGCCGGGAGCAGATGGCCTGGGGCACGATTTCCCCGAAGATGACGATGCCGATGGTGGAGACCACCACCGCCACGAGGCCTGAGCCGGCGATGTCGTCGAGCAGGATGGTGAGCGTGGTGTTGACCAGCACGTTGCCCAGCAGCAGCGAGCACAGCAGGTAGTTGCCCTGCCTGCGCACAGGCTCGATGCGCTTGGCGTAATTCTTCTCCTTCTCGGTGCCGCAGTTCTGCACGATGCGCAGCTCCATCGGGTCCAGGGCCATCAGCCCCAGGTTGAGGCCGCTGAACATGCCCGACAGGCACAGGAGCAGCGAAATGAAGATAACCTGCAGCCAGAAGGGCAGCAGGAACTTCTTCTCCTCGCCCACAATCATCTTGGTGTCCTCGCCGTCGTGATAAATCCAGGTGGTCTCGGCCCACGGGGGCGGCGGGAGCCCGGCCACCCCGGAGCCGCCCTTGCCCCCGACGGCGCCCCCTGCGGACCCCGGGCCGCCGGCGCCCAGGGCTGGCGTGGAGAGCGATGTGCACAGGTAATAGGACTTGCTCTTCTCCATCTTGCGCAGCGGTTTGATCTCGATCTCAATGATGCCCGATGTACGGCGGTTGAGAATGATGTGGGGCAAGATGATGATATCTGAGGTGCGGATGCCGCAGCGCTGGGGGCCGCTGTCCGGCTCTGGCGGCGCGGGGCCCCCGAGCCCGCGCTCGCCCGGGCTGTGGCGCCGCCGCTCATGTTCCGTGAAGGCGATGCGGGACCACGTCTCGTTGTTGATGTTCTGCCCATACACCCGCAGCTTGACCCGGGTCCGCTCGCTCACCCGCAGCGCCCCCCCTTCCATGAACGACACGTCGTTCGTGTCCTCCAGCCGCAACCCGATGATCACCGTCTCCTCGTTCTCGCCCGCTGCTGCGCAGCCGCCCGCGCCGCAGCAGCAGCTCAGCAGTAGCAGCGGCAGCAGCCGCCCCGCCACTGCCTGCAGGACCCCCCGGCCGCGGGCGCTGAGGCTGCGGCGCGCCGCCATCTTCCAAGTGGGCAGTGCGGCGGCTGCCTGCCCGCCCGCCATCTTTACTTAGGGTTCACAAGCGCCACAGCCAATCATAGGGTGGCTGCTCCAGCTGCGGCTTCATCCTTCCCACCCGGCGGCGCGAGCGCAGGCACCGGCCCCTGGGCGAGATTGCAGCGGAGCGGCCGCACACACTGTTCAGCAGTCTGGCTCCCTGACTGACACTGACTCGGCCTCTGCTAGCTGAGGAACCTGGAGACTCGCGGGAGGGGGCAAAGGGAGGGGGAAGAGCCAGCCGCTCCAGCGAGAGGCAGGAGGACCAGCCAATCACGCGCGGGTGCCCGCCCCCCCAGCCAGGGGGCTGGAATGGGGGCGTGGCCATAAGTGGAGCTGCAGACCAATAACAAGGTAGGTGGGTGGGGCGAGGAAGGCCACCGTCCCCCTCAGCACGCCAAGTTTCCAAGTGAAAGGCGCGTGACTCTTGTGTATGTGCGAGGGGAGGAGGTGTGGCCAGCTGGGGCCCGAGAGCCAGTAACAGATGAGAACTGTACGAAAGGGGGCGGGGCCTCCAGTCCAGCTACCAATGAAAAGGGGCCGTCTATGGGTCTGGCGCTCCCTGAGGGGCCTCGGTAGTAGATTCCCGCACCTGGGTAGACAGTGTGGGGCTAATGTCCTGGGGCGCTAGGCGGTCCGTTTTCCCTGCACCGCATTGCCGGCTCCCGCAGTGCTCAATGTTCGTGCGGAGAGGGCTGCCCCAGGAGTCCGAAAAGCCGACCAGGGAGGTCCTAAGATGCACATTTGCCTGAAAAGCCGGACACCGGCTGCGCCTCCCATCTCCACTTGTCCGCGCCGCTCTGCCCGGGATAAGTGGCGGCTCGGTGGCCCCGGCACCTATCGACGGGCTTCTTCTGGAGCCTCTCATTTCTCCCTCTGGGATGCTCTCTCTGCAGCTTGTGGTCACGTGGCGCCACCTGCCGGCCACGTGGGCACCCTGCAATGCTTTTCAGGTCTGCAAACCCCAAAAGCTGTGCCGGAGGTGAAGAGGTTACCCTGAAGCAGTTTCCCCACCTTACAAGTCAAGAATCCCCTTACTATACCACAAAGCTATCGTAATCAAAACAATATGGTGTTGACATGAAGAAGGCACATAGGTCAATGGGATGGAATAGCGAGCCCAGAAATAAACCCACACATACATGGTTAATTGAATTTAGGACAAAGGAGTCAGGAGTATACAATAGGGAAAGGACAGTCTTTTCAACGGATGGTGTTGGGAAACGGGACAGCTACATATGAATGAATGAAACTAAGCCTCTATCTCACAATACATAAAAATTAATTCAAAGTGGGTTAAAGACAAAGGTAAGCTCTGAAACCATGGAACTCTGAGAAGAAAAGGTGGCAAGCTCTTTGACATTGGTTTTACTGATTTTTTAAAAAATTTTGGATCTGAGTCCAAAGGCAAAGTAAACAAAAGCAAAAATAAACACATGGGACTATAACAAACTAAAAAGCGTTGGCACCGTGAAGGAAACCAACAAAACAAAAAGGCAACCTACTCAATGAAAGAAGATACTTGCAAATCACATATCTGATAAGGCTTTAGTATCCAAAACATATAAAGAACTCACATAACTCAACAACAACCAAAAAACAAACAACCCAATTTAAAAAATGGGCAAATGATCTGAATAGACTTTTCTGAAGAAGACATACAGATGGTCAACAGACACATGAAAAGATGTTCGACATCAGTAATCATCAGAGAAATGCAAATCAAAACCACAATGAAACATCACTTCACACCTGTTACAATGACTATTACCAAAAAGACAAGAAATAACAAGTGTTAGAGAGGATGTGGAGGCAAGAACCCTCCTATACTGTTAGTGGGAATCAACTTGGTGCAGACACCATGGAAAACAGTATGAGGATTCCTCAAAAAAAATAAAAAATAGAATTACCATATGACCCAACTATCCCTCCTCTGGGTATTTAGCCAAAGAATACAAAAACACTAATTTGAAAAGATATATGCACCCCTATAATCATAAAAGTGTTATTTACAATAGCCAAGATATGGAAATACAATGAATTATCGTACTTGGTCATTAAAAAAAAAAAGAAGGAAATCTTGCCTTTTGCGATAACATAGATAGATGTTGAGGGCATTATATTAAATGAAATAAGTCACGGGACAAAGAATGACACAGTACAATTTCACTTATATGTGGAATCCAAAAAACAAAATGAACAAACAAAACAAAAACAAACTCGCAAAACAGAGAACAGACTGATGTTTACCAGAGGCAGGAGGGGTTAGAGTTGGGCAAAATGGGTGAAAGTGTTCACCTGAATGGTGCTGATGGTAACTACATTTATGGTGTGATCACTTTGTACACTCTACAAATACCAAATTTAACACTGTACACCTGAAACTTGTTATATACCAATTTTATCCCAATAATTAAAAAAGAAGGGGCACTTGAGTGGCTCAGTTGGCTAAGCATCCAACTCTTGATTTCGGCTCAGGTCATAATCTCAGGGTCATGAGATGGAGCCCCAAGCTGGGCTCCGTGCTGGGCATGGAGTCTGCCTGAGATTTTCTCTCTCCCTCTCCCTTGCCCACTCCCCCCCCCCCCATTCACACTCTCATTCTCTTTCTCTAAAAAAAAGTAATAAATAAATAATTAAAATAATTTAAAAAGAAGATAACTTGCATATTCTTGCTGAAAGTATATATCCCTGGGCCCCATTCCATGTTTACTGAAGGGGCATGGCCCAGGAATCTGTATCTCTAACAGGCAGCCAGGCAAGTTTGGGAAATGGCAGGGGGCAGACATCCTAAGAGAACCATAAAGCGTTCTTCTTTTTTAAAAGATTTTATTCATTCATTCATTCATGAGAGAGAGAGTAGGGGGAGGAGCAGAGAGAGAGGGACAAGGAGACTGCGCTGAGCAGAGCCCCACACTCGGCTTGATCTCACAGCTCTGAGATCAGGACCTGAGCCAATATCGGGCTTCCAACACTCAACCAACTAACCCACCCAAAGCTTCCTAATCACACTGACCAAACCCTGCTAGGTCCACGGGTTGCTCAGGAGAAAAAGATCCTGAGGGTGCCTGGCTGGCTCCGTTGATAGAGTATGGGACTCTTGATCTTGGGGTTGTGAGTTCAAGCCCCACGATGGGCATAGAGATTACCTAATAAAAAACTAAAAAGAAAACTTAAAATTCAGGAGAAAAAAAGCCCTGAAAACCCAGCTCCCCAGGACTCCCAAACCACTGCCTAGAAGAGGAGGCACTGTAGCAAAGTAACTGCCAAATTGGTCTTTTTGTTGCAACTTAAACATCCAAAATACAATTGCTATTTTCCTTTTCTTTTTTTAATTCTGCAAGCACATTTTCTTCCCTTTTTGTAAACAGGTCAGATGTTTCTGATTAATTTCTGGTAGGGGTGACAGCAATGTCCTCCTAATGGTTCCTTCCTCTTCCACATCTGCCTATTTCCCTTCTCAGCCCAGCAGCCAGAGTGGTCTTGTTAAGTCAAATCCTGTTGTTCCTTTGTTTGAAATCCTCATCTGGCTTCCCATTTCATCATGTAAAAGCCACAGTCCCTACGATATCCCACAAGGCTCGGAAGGGTGTGCTGCCGCCTCCCCTGATTTTTCCGACCCTATCGCCTGCTGCTCCGCCAGTTCTCCTAGCCCTTTCTCATTCGTTTCAGGGATGCTCCCTGAGGAGCCTGTGTACCTGCCATTTGTTTCCTGTTCCTGGGACTCTCTTCTCCCCGATGTCAGCATAGCCCATCATTCCCCCCTCCCAAGACTGCCCAAAGGCCACCTTTTTTCTTTTTTTTTTTCTTTTTTAAGATTTATTTACTTATTTGAGAGAGAGACGAGCATGAGCGGGAGGGGCAGAGAGAGAGGGAGAGAGACTCTGAAGCAGACTCCGCACTGAGCACAGAGCTCGACGTGGGGCTCATCATCACGGATCCTGAGATCACCACCTAAGCGGAAACCAAGAGTCGGACTCTCAACCGACTGTGCCACCCAAGCGCCCTAAAGGCCACCTTTTTCTAAACTCACAAACACTCCCTACACACCGTCTCTGCTTTATTGTCCTTAATTTTGTTTATTATCTCTCTCCTTCCACTAGGGCTTGAACTTCGTAAGGATAAAAATTTTGTCTCTTTTGTTCACTGCTGTATCACCAGGGCCTAGAACAACAGTAGATGTTGAAAAGAGAATCCATAGAATGTTATAGAAATGAAAGAATTTTTATTCTGATTGTTTTCAACTAATGTCCCTGACTCTACTTTCTGGCCCTTCAGTTTCTGGCAATCCTTCCCATACCCCAAATTCACTGATTGCTATATTTGAAAAATAAGTTCAGATGGAAAAAACCCAATTCACAAACTTGGCATGCATTTATAAAAATAACACAAAGTGTAGAAGCAAAAAACGTTGAGATTTTTAGGGATATATGACAAAGTTAAATATAGATATGGTCTTTCGAAGTCAGCTGATTGAAAATGAAACTGTTTTAACTTCTTAAAAAGTGTGAATTCAAGTGTGTTTAAGGGAGCTAAGGGGGAAGACCATTAAAGGCTCACAAATGCTGAATGTACACTTTAAAAATAAGTGTGGAGAAGGGGGGCAGGGGAGAGCTGGCCAAACGTACAGATATTTCCTGTGCATTGCAGAGAAAGCTAGAACAGTCAGGAAAAGATGGCATTCAGCAGTTTAGAAACAAGTTACAAATTCAGGACTTCAAAGCAAAGAATATAAGGAAGGACCCACTGGGACAACTTATAATATAAAAGTAACCAAGCTCAAGGGCGCCTGGGTGGCTCAGTCAGTTAAGTATCTGACTTTTGATTTCAGTTCAGGTCATGATCTCAGGGAGATCAAGCCTTGAGCTGGGCTCACGCGTTGGGTGTGCAGCCTGCTTGGGATTCCCTCTTTCCTGCTCTCTCTTGCACCCCACCCCATAAAAATAAAACACAAACCAAGCTCAAATTCACACAGGGATCACTAAGTGATGCTT
Source organism: Meles meles (assembly GCF_922984935.1). Classification (NCBI taxonomy): domain Eukaryota; kingdom Metazoa; phylum Chordata; class Mammalia; order Carnivora; family Mustelidae; genus Meles; species Meles meles. Next base: position 61,709,538 of record NC_060078.1, on the reverse strand, counting down.
ATCCTGAAGCCGAGGGCAGGGGTAGGGTCATATTTTTCATGTAGACCCAAGACACAGAGCAATATAGACACCCAAGTCAGGCACCTTTTCCTCAGAAAGAAGGATCTGCCTTCCAGTTTGGAGGCTTGTTAGCTCCAAGAGTGACCCTCTCCTTAGAGAGGGGCTGCTGGTGCAGGCTTCTCGTGACTTCCAGGGGCTTTCCAGTCTGCGCATCTGTATGAATGGAGGACAAGGGCGACAGTTGTTTCTAGGGATGTCTTTTTAAATCTGAAGGAAAACAAATACAATAAAACTTTGAATTCTCATCATATCTCACCTCCGAAATGGGCTATAAAAAGCCCGAGATGGCTAAGTGGGTGCCGCAGGTGTCGAATCCTGGTTGGTTCTGCCTTTGACCTTCTGTGAGATTCAGAAGAACAGCAAGAATAATGTTGGAAAGTTGATCCGGCCAGTTGGTGGTGAATTGAATGCCAAGTTTAGAGATTTAGATTTAATTCTGTAGGCACTCGGAGCTATAAAAAGTTGTAAGTAGAAGAGCTATGTTACAGGAAGATTCACTGACAGCACCAGCGTCCTGGTGGAATCTGGGAAACTCCCGCCACTCCGAGCAGAAAAAAAAACCTTCACGGTTTACAAAGCACTTTCCCATCTGCTGTCTTTACTGACCTTCACAATTAGAACTACAGGATACACCATTTCTCCAGCCACATTTAGGACCAAAAAAACAAACAAAACAAAGACCAAAAAAATAGATATAACTATCTTGTGCCACAGGAGTCCCCAGAAAATGGGACCCCACAGCCTCTGCTCTGAAAGTCCACACCTGAATCATAGCTACTACCACTGGGGTTTGCACGGTGATTATGAATCTTAGAGCAAACATGAGTTTTCCCAGGTTGGCCTAGATTCTTGATCATAAGTGAAACTTCCTGATACATTTTTCAAACTTCTAAAAAAAAAAATGTTGACATAAAACAAACCTACACAGAAGTGCATAAAACATAGATGTAAAGTAGCTGACCATAGAATTTATCATCCAAAACAGACCCCGTCTGAGAGTGAAAAAAGGGTGCTATTAATAATTAACCTAGTTTGAGGCTTAAACTGGGACAGTCCCAGGCAAAGATTATGTTCACCTTGTGATAAAGGGAACCGTCCCCAAGTTGAGAAAGACCCTCTAGATCCCTTCTAGATCACTCTCGTCTTCTCTAGCCTAGATGTAACCACTATCCTTACTTTTGTAGTAATCACTGTCCCTTTTTCATTGCTATATTTTTTTAATTGGGGAATTCCCAAAAGGAGAGCAAGGACAGACCCTAGAACACAACAGGATTGTACTGTCAGTTCCAACACTTTGTAGACTCTACCCGCATTGTGCAAGTCATTTAAATGTTCTCAGCCTTGGTTTTCCCTTGCGTTAAAGTAGAAAAATTAGCATTGTGAAGGAGGCAAAAGGGAGTCATTTTCAGTAAAGACACAACTTGGAGCATTTGGCATGGTTTATACCCACAGTGAATTTTCCTCATTATCTCGAGAAATCACCATTTTTAAAGGGCTGTATCAGCTTTATGGGCTCCTCTTCCATTATTTAGAAGCAAAACTAAAAATACCTCCCTCGCAACATTTCCCTAGTTAGAGCCAAATGAAAGAAATAATAAGGTTAATAAGAAAAAGAAAATAAGGACAGTTAATAAAAGATTAACTACCAAGCCTAGAAGCTGCACGGATCCTTCTGTGCTTGCTGGGCAAACCTTTCCTTGACGTAGCAACTTGACATTTGGAGGCTTTGCTTTCCAGGGGATGTTCATTTAATATTCACAAAGAAAGTTATGTGATGGAGGCTTGTTAACTCTGGGAACAGAGACTAAACTGTCCAGACCACCTCACCCGACACAATTAGGCTCTGAGTTATAGGTCAAATTACCATACACAGCCCCAGCACCCCAGTTCCCTCCTGCGAGCATCCCTGAGAAGCTCCGCATGTCCTTCTTGGCTTCTGCTTGTAATGAATTAAATATATAAGTCAGATTCCTAGATTAGGCCACAGATCTGCCATCGTTTGAACAATCCCGGGGGAAAAGCCCTCACTAGTAACTCTGTTGAAAATGTGTTCATTCTAGCCCAAGAACGGGTCACAAACTCAAAAGCCTATGGGGGTGCGTAAAGCGGGCGGGACAGGGATGGCGGCAAGCAGACGAAAGGGGCACACTCTGGCTGAAGGGGAAGCCTTTCCACTCCGGCCATGGCAACCGGGCAGAAATGCAACATTTCTACTTTTCCAAGAGAAGTCAGAAATTCATATTTTATGTAAAACCTTCTAATTTATAAATGCAGGCAATGAATCCAATTTTAAAAGCACTGTGACCTCCCCAGAATCTAGATTCGTAAATCTGTTTCCCAGCCTGGCAGGGAACGAAGCGTATACCAAGTTCAACACCCTTCTTTTACAGACAGGGAAAATGAACCGCCAAGTGGATACAAGGTTTCCCGACAGCCAAGTAACTAGTTTGGCCGCAGAGCCAGATGGAGAAAGAATACCTGCTTTCGGTCTCCTGCATCACTTCTCATTCCACAAATGAGAAGAGAGTTAATGGCTTTAGGCCTAGTGGAAAAGTTAGTAGACCCAAGTCTGGCTTACAGGGCCCCGGAACAGTATCCATACACACCGTTCTCCTTTACTCTCTCGGGCTTCTGGACAACATATAGGACACAGGGGGCTATTATTATGAAGCAGGGAGTAGGATTCGAGCAGAACATTTTTGTCCCAAATTGCTTTTCCCCTCACCTGCAGCATACCAGGCTACATGGCTCTGCTCCATGAAAGGAGGGGCTAGCCCGTTCCCATTGGGGAAGGGGATTGGTACGGTCATCAGTCCAAGACAAGCAAGGCTCACGCAGCAGGAGAAGATTAAGTACAAAACTTACATTCACATAACACTCCCATTAACCTCAGTGGGAGTTGTGCTTGCAGAAACTGCGGGGTCAGCAGTCGAACGGAGACAGGAATGAGGCACTAAGGCTCAAGTCATAGGTTATTATTAGGACTGTATAACTCCAGCCCCATATTTGCAAAAGAGTTCATTTTTATTATCTAGTGAGCTCTCCCTCTACTGACTCTTCCGGCAGGGTCTTCGGGAAAAAAAAAACCTTGTTTAGACTTCATCTGTGCTGTCTGTGCAGTTCAAGAACCTTGGCAAATCGCAGAAGTCAGGAGAGGTGCCAGCATTTAGAAAATAGGCTTAGCTGTTTTGGTCCTGCTGGCTCACGGGGTTCATCATCTTTGATTGTTAGTGATCTGGGCCTAGGACAGTGCCTGGTACAGAATAGGTACTTAATAATAGTTAGTGAATAAATGAAAGACTGAATGGATAGCTTCACATTCCTTGCCAGGCTCATTGAGCAAACCTCCCAATCTAATAAGGCAGAATTAGTCACTCCTTTGCTGCTTCCTAGGAGCCATCCAAGGAAAGGCCAAGAATCAATACGAGAAGCAGGCTCTGCTGCTCTCTTGGCGTGGAGCCATGCCCTTTTCAGCTATGTGTGGCTGGAGGTGGGGGTGGGTGGGTTCTGTTTAAGCTACTGCTGGGCTCTGTCTAGTAGGTAAGCTGCAAAGCCTCTGCAGGCTTACCTGATTTTTTAAAAAATATCCGTTTGTTTGTTTTAGAGAGGGAAAGAAAGCATGAGCACGGGTGGGGGTGAGGGTACGCAGAGGGAGAGAAAGAACCCAGAAGCAGACTTCCGGACTCAGAGCTCCATCCCAGGACGCTGTGATCATGACCTGAGCCGAAATCAAGAGCCGGCTACCCAACCGACTGAGCCACTCAGGTGCCCCTTACCTGACCTTTTTTTTTTTTTTTTTTAAAGTCTGGGCATTTCATCTTTTTTTTTTTTTTAAGATTTTATTTATTTATTTGACAGAGAGAGAGATCACAAGTAGGCAGAGAGGCAGGCAGAGAGAAGGAAGCAGGTTCCCCGCTGAGCAGAGAGGCCAATGCGGGCTCGATCCCAGGACCCTGGGATCACGACCTGAGCTGAAGGCAGAGGTGTAACCCACTGAGCCACCCAGGCGTCCCCCTTACCTGATTTTTAAGTGAATTCTCTTCCTATGAAAACAAAGGACTGAAAATACTATGTTTGGTACAATAATCAATTAAGAGAACATCTGCTCCTTAAACCCATTAAGGCCACTATTTTTTTTTTTTTTTGCCCATATGTTCTTTTTTTTTTTTAATTTTTATTAACATATAATGATTATTAGCCCCAGGGGTACAGGTCTGTAAATCACCAGGTTTACACACTTCACAGCACTCACCATAGCACATACCTTCCCCAAAGTCCATAACCCCCAGCAACCCTCAGTTTGTTTTGTGAGATTAAGTTTCTCTTATGTTTGTCTCCCTCCTGATTCCATCTTGTTTCATTTATTCTTTCCCTACCCCCCTAACCCCCCATGTTGCCTCTCAACTTCCTCATATCAGGGAGATTTTTTTTTTTTTAATGTAAGCTCTACCACACCCTACATGGGTCTCAAACTCTCAACCCCGAGACTAGTTCTACCCACTGAGCCAGCCAGGCCCCCCATAAATCCAATATCTTCTGAAAAGGGTTTGTAGCTACAGAATTAGGCCCCTGTTCCTCTGGCTCTGCTATTAGTAAGCATAACATGTAAGAAATGAAGGTTAACAAGTGACCTACGTGGTGGGCAAACAGGCAGTGGCTACATGCTTTAAAATTTTCTGCGTATTTGAAAAGGTGATAACACAACGTTGGTGGGGAAGGCTGCTCACTGTCAGGAGAGCTACAGGGAGCTTCTTGAACCACGCTCGGCAGCAAGCCGGTCTTCAGCTGGACCTGCCATCCCATGCTGGTAGCCAACCATACAGATCCAAAGTAGTAACAATTTTAAACCATGTGCCAGCCACCCTTTCAAAGAACTTCATGTAGATGAGGAAACAAAGGCACGGAGATGTTAAATAATTTTCTCAAGGCCAAAATGCCAAGTGGAAAAGAACTATTAGGTTTGCCGTCAGATTTCGGCCCCTCACCATTCCACACTGTCTCTCGTGCTTAAAGGAGAGGTGTCCTCTGTGAGAAGAGACACTCCTAGTTGTCTATCTCGCCTATTTTGAGTATTCAAGTAACTGTGTATGGCATTCTTCTGAACAAAACAGTCTACTTTATATTATCTAGTAAATATTTTGCCTAGATTCTAGATCAAATGCAAGTCTTACGATGTGTATTTTTGTGGGAAAATAATGTATAAAATACATTATTCTTAGGAAAAGCACAACACGAATTTCCACATTCCAGTTCAAATTCATCCCTCAACGTCTTTTGGGGAACTGAGAATTCAGAAGGACAAGTGATTGACTAAATCCTCCTCCCTCTGAATTTAGAAAAGCCTAATAAACCAAATAACCAGAAAGTCCTTTCTTTTCATCTTTTCCCCCTCTAGCAAGACCACCCTGGACTCACAGATTATGAAGAATGCTTAATCCCACCTGTACCAGCCTAACGAATGCTGTCCATGAAGTAGGTTATGACTGGGTAGATCTTGAACTCTAGAACCACAAAAGCACTGTTTAGAATCAAGGTCACAGAGATGAATAGAGCTTAAAAGATACCATCCAGTCCTCTCCTTAGTTTGTAGGATTAAGTCAGAACCCGCTCAGAAATCTGAGAATTTCTCCATTTTTAACAGCTTTATTAAAAGAGGGGTCTGGAATATAGAATCCATTCCAATGTTTTACAAATATGAGAATATTTACAAATATGAGAATATTTATAAATATTCTCATACCCCTAATAAAAAAGTCTCCTGGGTCATGCCACTCCCACCTTGGTTTTTTTTGCACTGAAGTTAGAGGAATCTGTTGAGATTTTTCTCATTAAAACTCTTCAACACTTGGGGCGCCTGGGTGGCTCAGTGGGCTAAAGCCTCTGCCTTTGGTTCAGGTTCTGGTCCCAGGGTCCTGGGATGGAGCCCTGATGCTTCCCTTCCTCTCTCTCTGCCTGCTTGTGATCTCTGTCAAATAAATACATAAAATATTTAAAAAAAACTCTTCATCACTTGACAGCTGTTATTAAAGGTCTGATCAGCTCCTGATGACAAGGACCATGGCTTATGTATGACTTACACCATTCTGTGTCCCCTGACAAAGTCTTCAAGCAGAACTGGACTTCAATTAAATAATGTTCTCATTTCTAATGATTACATCATCCCGAAATAGTCCTCAATCTCATTCTCTAACTATGGAAGCTAGAAATAAATCTAATAGTTTCCTAGAAGTTTAACCAGGGCACATTACAAAGAAAAAGAAAACCCACTGTTTTTACATCTCTTACCTCTTTTTTTAAAAAAATTATCACTCTTTTGTGGAGAAAGGGGAACCTTCCTACACTGTTGGTGGGAATGCAAGCTGGTGCAAACACTCTGGAAAACAGCATGGAGGTTCCTCAAAATGTTGAAAATAGAATTACCCTATGACCCAGCAATTGCACTACTGGGTATTTACCCTGAAGATACAAACATAGTGATCCAAAGGGGCACGTGCACCCGAATGTTTATAGCAGCAATGTCTACAATAGCCAAACTATGGAAAGAACCTAGATGTCCATCAGCAGATGAATGGATAAAGAAGATGTGGTATATATACACAATGGAATACTATGCAGCCATCAAAAGAAATGAAATCTTGCCATTTGCGACGACGTGGATGGAACTAGAGGGTATCATGCTTAGTGAGATAAGTCAATCGGAGAAAGACAACTATCATATGATCTCCCTGATATGAAGACGTGGAGATGCAACATGGGGGGTTAGGGGGATAGGAGAATAAATGAAACAAGATGGGATTGGGAGGGAGACAAACCATAAGTGACTCTTAATCTCACAAAACAAACTGAGGGTTGCTGGGAGGAGGGGGGGTTGGGAGAGGGGGAGGGGGGTTATGGACATTGGGGAGGGTATGTGCTATGGAGAGTGCTGTGAAGTGTGTAAACCTGGCGATTCACAGACCTGTACCCCTGGGGATAAAAATACATTATATGTTTATAAAAAAAATAAGAAATAAATAAAATTTTTAAAAAAATTATCACTCTTTTCCTGATCCAGTAAGGATTTACTACAGATGGTCACTACAGTGTCATTCTTTAGGATCTAATGAGGTCAAAGAGATTCATTAATCATTTGTTTTCTTCATTCAGTTGCCAAACAAAAAAAAAAAGTTTGATTTAGAAGTTATCTGAAGAGCATTCCTACCAAATTTGATTTTGCAATTTTTTGGCGTGATTAGCATGATTTCAGTAGGAGCTTTGTTTTATGAGCAAACATGGTGAAAGTCCAAAGGTGCTATGCAGGTCAGAAGGAAAATGTTTTTCCCGAGACCCTCTGCCCCCCAGCCAACCGTTCCTCCTGAAGCCCTTCTTGCTCATTGGCCAGGCCTGAAGAAGACCCCGTCTCAGTTCCACATCTGACCACTAAGTGGCACCAGAACTTTGAATTAGCAAAGAGAGAGGAAAACCTGCTTGCTCAGCCTTTACGGTCATGTGCTATGAGCCTTCAATTAATACCTTATAAAAAATAATCCATTATTTTTATCAATGGCATAGAATATAGTGGCTTTTGTGCCATTTATTCTTTCATATGGTCTGTGCTGCGGAGAAGGGTAGATTAAAAGACACATGTAAGTCCTTCGCCTTCTGCTCCTTTCTTCCAGTCACCTATAAATTAGGGACAGCAGCCTCCATCAACATCAGAGGAACATCTGGGCTTTGCTTCGTCAGACTCTCCTGCAAGCTTGAATGGATCTGTGATTATACCCTGTCAAAAGGAAAGGCAAACCAAAATGAAAGAACAAGTTAAAGGAGTTTGGATGTACTACAACTCTCATATTTTAGTTTGAGATTGATTTACCCAGAAGGTAGATAAAATTTTATAATTCTGTGGGATCCTTGGGTTTCAGCTATAAAGGTGGCTGTCTTGTCCTGAAGCTTCTAGTCAAGTTTTTACTACTTTCTTTCCTTTAAAAAAAAAAAAATTATTTATTTGCCAGAGAGAGAGAGAGCGCGCGCGCACACAAGTAGGTAGAGCAGTGGGCAGAGGGAGAAGCAGGCTCCTGGCTGAGCAGGGAGCCCAACTCAGGGGGAGTCGTGGGACTCGATCCCAGGACCCTGGGATCATGACCTGAGCCAAAGACAGGCACTTAACTGGCTGAGCCACCCAGGTGTCCCGAGTTTTTACTTTCAAGGTAAACTTCATTTAAAGCCTCTTAAAGGTGGTCCTTAGGGGACCAGGAAAGTTGATTTTATTTCATTTTGCTTTATGGGAGTCCCATCTGTAATGCCTTTTACCCTTCTGGAACTGAATACCAAAGTGCTGAAACTTCATTCCTTCCCTTACTCTCATGTCCAGAAACATGTGCGCAAGACAAGAAGGCAAGTCCTAGACACCAAGGCCATTGTTAGCAACTGCTGATGTTCAGATGTTGAGACTGCCAACACCAGCTGGCAAGATCTCAGGGCAGAGTGAGTGGAATTTTCAGAAGACAAGATGGTAGTCTTTATTTTTCCTCCTTTCACCTCCAAATGAGATACCTCCAACAACAGCACCAGTGCGGCCAGAGGAAAACCAGGCACAAAGGCAAGAAATCAAGAGCATGAATAAGCCACCTCAAATAATGATAATTAATTCATTAAACATAAATGCACACTCTCACTATTGATCACTGGTCACTGCAAATAGAAGGCAGGACAAGACAGCTACGGACCCTACATTCATGAAGGACAGACAGTCCTATGGACCACTACCTTCACTGAAATAACCTATAGGGAGCCTGGTGCCCCCTGGCCCTCAGTTTCCACTCTTCTAGAATGAAGATGCCTGCCCGGATCTGGGCTCCCTAACAAGTAATAAGCTAGCGTCCAGCAGGGGATCTCCAAGCCTGGAAGAGGGCTGGCTGTGCCAGTCGCTGCTGCCAGGCCCTCTGGTCCACTGTTTATTTCCTCCTCTTGTTACTTTGGAATTCCTAGTCATAAAAGTTACCTCTCCTCCTTTTCACCCAGGAAAATGATTTTCCACTCCTCTTCTTCCCACCCCATGACTTCTCCACTAATAAGACATAATGATACCAGCATCACTTCCTAATGCATGCTCCCATCCCTAAAAGATCCCAAGACTTAAAGGAAATAAAAGGTGAGACACTTCGATAAATAGTCCTTTCCAGCACCAACATCCTGTGATTCTATGGAAAGTCTAGATACGGAGAGCTAGTACAGCATATAGAGCAAGAAGGTCAGCTTCAGAATCTGACATGGGTTCAAATTCACCACTTTCTAGCTCTGTGACCTTGGACTGGTACATTAATCTGAGTCTTAAGTTCTTCTTCTGTAAAATGAGGATAATTTTTAAAATTAATTAATTAATTTTTTAAAATGAGGATAATAATACGGGTTATTGTGAGGACAATGTGGCACAGCGCCTTGAACATCTCACGTGTTCAGTAAAGACTAAGTTCTCTATATTATTCCTACCTTTGCTCACATTGTTACTACCACTACTAGTAACTGTAGCAAGATAGTGTGTACCACAATCCTACATGCATCATTTCCGATGCTGCAGTGTTTTACTAGTGTAATTTTTTTTGTAGGCCACATGCCCCGTGTGGAGTCCAATGTGGGGCCTGAAATCACGATCCTGAGATCAATCCCTGAGCTGAGATTAAGAGTCGGATGCTCGACCAACTGAGCCACCCAAGGGCCCCTAATGTAATTCTTTTAATAGCAACATACACTTTCCTCGTCAGGATTAAAAGAGAAGGAAGAAGAGAAGGAGGAAGAGGAGAAGAGGAACAGGGAGGAAGGGAGGAAGAGCGGGAAGGGCAGGAGAAAAGAGAAGAGGAGGAAGAGGACAAAAGAAAAAAAAGAAGGGATCTCAGAAATGGTTATCACTGCATCAATGCTCGGCGAGAAGCAGCATTCCTCATTGGCAGCAGCTGTCAGGAAGTCGCCGGCACCAGCAACCCCCACGTGTGCCTGCCTGTACTGTGCTCTTGGTCTTTATCGGAAAGGTCTGCCATAAAAAAGATAGGCACGTCCTCCTCCAAGCACACAAGGTTATATTTCTAGGACACACAGCTGTTTCATTCTTTAAATCTTCCTTCACTGTCAGTGATTGCCATTTCAAAACCTTGGAACTGATCTAAAGACATTGGCACATCAGCAGGCTGAAAGAAACAAGGCAGATGAGAGAAGAGGCAGGTGGGATAAACCAGTTCAAGTACGTGGCAAGTTATGACTGGTATCCGAGGTCAAGAGCCCTCCTGTACACCCCGCGTGCACACTAAAAGGGAGGTCAAGGAGAGCCATGCTGGAAGAAAGGGGTCTCTGCAGAAGCCAGATCACTTAACGAAAATTTTTAAAATGTTTTTACAGCCAGAGTACACTGGAAGTGTTGTGGTTGGAGGAAACACTCCTTTTACTTGTAACTGTAACCTGCCGACAGCTTTTCTAACTAAGATTCAGGAAGCTGGGTTCCAGGAGAACTGGAATGATGAAAACATTTCAAAATACACATTGATTCTCACCAGCAAGGTTTTGTTACCGGTGAACTCCCAAGAGTTTCAAAATACCAGTATCACATTTGAAAGGTTTCAAGGACAGAAAGGTCCAAAGTCACATTTCTCTACTTTCCAAAAGGGCACCTGCTTCGAAAAACAGAAAAGTAACAAACAGCAGAGCGCTCAAGAATTTGATAAAACAAAACCTGTAGATCACTCTTTAGCGCTCGCCAGGGCTCCTACACTTAGCTTGTGGCTGATTCATGCTGCTGAGTGGCCAAACGAGCCCACATCCGGTTTCTTGGCTCCAGAATTCCCGCCTCTTGTGTTCCATTAAACTTTCCCAACTACAGGGGTGCCTGGGTGGCTCAGTGGGTTAAAGCTTCTGCCTTGGGCTCAGGTCATGATCTCAGGTTCTGGGATCAAGTCCCGCATGGGGCTCTCTGCTCAGCAGGGAGCCTGCTTCCCCCTCTCTCTCTGCCTGCCTCTCTGCCTACTTGTGATCTCTCTCTGTGAAATAAATAAATAAAATCTAAAAAAAAACACAAAACTTTCCCAACTACAAACTGACCATGTTGGTGAGTGATCTCTAAATACGCTGTACTCTTAAAGACTGCTTACCACAGTAACAGAGGAAGCAGAACAAGGCCTAAGAGTTTCCTGTGTGTCAATGTATTCTCAAGGTATCCAAAATTACTACAACATACAAGCCAAAGAAAGCAAAAAATTCATGGCAAAAGATTCGAGAATCTCTGGGCCCAGGAGAAAGGGTGTGTAGAAGAATGAGAAATCCTAGAACAGTTCCAAGTGACCAAGAATCTTAATTAGCACAAATCCGTGACTGTAACGACTTCTGTTTCTTGAGTGTGTACTATGTGCCAGGCAACAGATTAACATTTCCCACAGAACATCCCCCACGGATCCTCACAAGCTGAGGAGAAAAAGTGATTATTACCTTCCTGTTACACATGGAGAAACAGAGCGTGTAGGGAGCATAGGTAACATACCCAAGATCACAGGAGCCTGGTAGAGCCAAGATCTGAGCCTCGCCTATCTGAGTGTAAGGCCTATGTGTAAACCCCAACTCTGCCGCCATCCTAGCACAGCAGCGTCAGTATCGTTATCTCCTGGGGCTTCCAACATCCAGTGCCTTGACACATCACTGGTCTGACTTTGGTGAATGCTCTAAGTTCTGTCAGCCAAAATAGCCTTGAAATCCATCACTCAGCCTGTTCTAAATACAATATTCTAAGTTAATGAGGGGATCAATAAAATAATTGGTACCATGAATAGGGGGAAATAATTAAATATATAAGAAAGGCAAAGAGGGGGGGCACCTGGGTGGCTCAGTGGGTTGAGCCTCTGCCTCCAGCTCAGGTCGTGATCTGGGGGTCCTGGGATCGAGTCCCGCATCAGGCTCTCTGCTCGGCGAGGAGCCTGCTTCCTCCTCTCTCTCTCCCTGCCTCTCTGCTTTCTTGTGATCTCTCTCTCTATCAAATAAATAAAGAAAGAAAAAAAGAAAAGAAAAGAAAGGCAAAGAGGGATGCTATTATCTATTATAACTACCTACCTGCCTTCTTCCTAGGGTAGCTGTAGAGATGACATGAAGTAAACTGTGATAAAATGCTTTAGAATAATGCTACACCAATATTTCAGATACTAAAATAATTCCCAAAAGGAATCTAAAATAGTTTAGAAAATGATCATTTTAGAATATAGTGGTATCCTGGCTCAAGTATACATTCAAGAAATTAAGATATGATCAAAATTAGCTTTTCAAAATGGTGGGGGATTGATTTAATAAGTAAACAGGAAAATTTGAACTAGTTAATATTTGGAGAGATAGTCACACTGTATCTTAACATTTATGCTAAAGTAAATTCCAGATAGTTCAAAATTTTAATGTGAAAGGCAAAGCCATGAAAGTACTAGAAGAATCCATGTGACCTTGGATTAAGCAATGGATTTTTAGCTATGACTCCCAAAGCAGAAGCAACCAAAAAAAGAAAAAAGAAAAATTCAACTTCACTAAAATTAAAAACTTTTGTGTATCAAAGGACACTATGCAGAGAGTGTTAAGACAACATACAAAATGTTGAGAAAGTTCCGCAAACCATATATCTGATAAGGGTCTTATATCCAGAATATATAAAGAACTCTTACAACTCAACAATAAAAAGACAACCCAAAGAAAAAATGGGCAAAGGAGCCTGGGTGGCTCAGTCAGTTAAGTGTCAGACTCTTGACTCCATCTTGGGTCATGATCTCAGGGTTGTAAGATCGAGCCCCATGTTGGGCTCTGTCCTAGGCATGAAGCCTACTTAAGATTCTCATTCTCTCCCTCTCCTGCTACCCCTCCTCCCTCTCTCTCCCTCTCTTAAAAAAAAAAAAAATGGGCAAAGGATTTGCATAGACATTTCCCCCAAAGAAAACATACAGATGGTCAACAAACATGTGAGAAGATGGTTAACATCACTAGTCACTAGGGAAATGCAAATCCATACCACAATGAGGTACTTCACACCAACTAGGATGGCTACAATCAAAACTAAACAGAAAAATGACAGAGTGTTGGCAAAGATGTAGAGAAATTGGAAACTGATACATTGCTGGTAGAAATTTAAAATGGTGCAGCCACGGTGGAAAAGTTTGGTGGGTCTCCCAAAAGTTGGACGTAGAATTACTGGATGACCCAACAATCCCACTACCAGGTATAGACCCAAAAGAAGTGAAAACAAGCACTCAAACAAGGACACATACATGCATGTTCACAGCAATACTACTCGGGATAGCCAAGAGTAGAAAGAAGCTACTATCAACTTGATGAATGGATGAACAAAATGTGGTATATACATGCAATAGAATATTATTCAGACATAAAAAGGAATGGACTACTGACACATGGATAAACCTTGAAAACTGTAGGTTAAGTAAAAGAGTCCAGACACAAAAGGCCATATAGTATGATTCCACTTATATAAAAATGTCCACCACGGGAAAATCCAGAGCAGAAAGCAAATTAGTTATGGACAGAGGCCAGAGGGAGGGGAGATAGCAGAATGACTGCTTAATAAGGATGGGATTTGGGGGGGTTAATGAAAGTTTTCTGAAACTAGATAGTAGTGATGACTGCACAACTAGGTACTAAAGTCACTGAATTGTACACATTAAAATGGTTAAAATAGTGAATTTTATGTTATATGAATTTTATCTCAAAGTGTCTAAAGTACTAAAAGAAAATATAGGTGGGGCCCCTGGCTGGCTCAGTCAGTGGAGCATGCAACTCTTGATCATTGTGAGTTCGAGCCCCACCTTGGGTATAGAGATTACTTAAAAATAAAATCTTAAAAATTAAAAAAACGGGTAAATTCATAACGTTTATGTGGAAAGAAGGTCTTTCTAATCATAAGATAAGAGGCAAAAACCATTAAAGAATTGACTATATAAAAATTGAAGATGTCTATTTAGGAAAAATAAGCAAAAAGATAGATGATATGCTGAGAAAAAATGTTCACAACATGTAAGACAATCTTTTATAGAGCAATAAAAAAAGCAAATACCACTCTAATAGCAAATAGTTAAAGAAATTATATAGAAAGTTCATAATGGATAAAATATAAGTGTCCAATAAGTATGCCAAAAGGTTCAGTATATGCAAAATAAAACAACAAATTATTTTCTGCTCATCAGACAAAGATTTTCAAACATAATACCCAATATTAGTAAGAGGGCAAAGAAAAGGTATTCTCATACATTGCAGGTAGGCGTGTAGATTGGCATAATCTTTCTGCAGGGCAATCTGACTATCTCAATTAAACTTACAAATGTTTCAGGGGTGCCTGGGTGGCCCAGTCAGCTAAGCATCTGCCTTCGGCTCAAGTCAGGATCCCAGGGTCCTGGGATCAAGCCCCGAATCAGGCTCCCTACTCAGTGGGAAGTCTATTTCTCCCTCTGCCTCTCCCCATCCCCAGTCCCAAGCTTGTGCTCTCTTTCTCTCTAATAAATAAATAAAATCTTTTTTAAAAAATTAAAAAAACAGGGCGCCTGGGTGGCTCAGTTGTTGGGTGTCTGCCTTCGGCTCCAGTCATGATCCCAGGGTCCTGGAATCGAGCCCTGCATTGGGCCCTCTGTTCAGCGGGAAGCCTGCTTCTCCCTCTCCCACTCCCCCTGCTTGTGTTCCCTCTCTCACTCACTCACTCTCTGTCAAATAAATAAATAAATCTTTTAAAAAAATTTTTTTAATTTAAAAAACAAATACTTGAATAATTTTTTCCAAGGTAGCTCTTAATCTTTTTTGTATCTGCACTCCCTTAAGAATCTGATGAAAGTAATAGACCCTTTCTTGAGAAAATACACATATACACATAAAATTTTAAAGGGTTCATGGATGCCCTGAAGTCCCTTCATGGGTACACCAAGTTGAGAGTCTCTGACTTACTGTCCAGATTGGAAAAATAAAGTTATGAAATTAATTCAAATCATTTTGTAAGATACAAACAGGCTACAAATTATTTATAGCAGCCAACTAAAAGAATAATGATTTCTTATTTTAGCAGTCAGTGGCAAGTTAGGGATTGAAAGCCAAACAAACCTTTGATCCTAAAGCAGAAGAGGCACTACATGCTGGCAGCTTCTCTCCAATTGGTCTGATCAGAAAATTCTGGGCGAATCGTGAATTCTTCAAGATAGCTGCTGTTTCTTCATCCACTTCAACAATTTCACCTTCCTGAAGGGCAGCAGGAAAAACACACTTACTAAGAAATGCCACTTTAACCTCAGTAAAAGAAATGCAAAGGTTTTATTAAGGAGTGACATTTCAGGACAAAAAGATGATATGATATTCTCTTCTATTCAGACCCTGCTGTTAGTTTCATGCTCATTTCAAAATGCAATTGACCAGTGTCATAATCAGTTTTTCTTTGGTGGCAAAGCAAAAAAAAAAAAAAAAAAAAGACACTCATTGTTCTCAGAGACAGATGTAGAAAATATAGGGAAAAAATTTGAGTATCACCTTATTCATCATTAAAATGGGGTTTTAAATTAATAGTTAATGTGTATTTCTGTGAGCTCCAGTGTGCCTGGGAACACTAATGCCTTGGGAACCAGGAGTGAGCACAGGAGAGTCTGCTCCCTTTAGATAAGCTCTGGATTCACCCCTTCATATACTGGGGTTATGTAAAGTAACATCTGACACATAGTAAGTTTTGGGGGTTTTTAAATTTCTTTTTGAGATTTTCTTTATTCATTTTGAGAGGGAGAGAAAGAGTGCGAGAGAGAGAGCATAAGTAGGAGAAGCGGCAGACAGACAGAGAGGGAGAAGCAGACACCCAACTGAGCAGAGAGCCCAATGTGGGGGCTCGATCCCAGGACCCTGAGATCATGACCTGAGCCAAAAGCAGACACTTAACTGACCGAGACACCCAGGTACCCCAAATATTGGTTTTTTGTGTTTTTTTTTAATTAATTATTTATTTATTTGACAGACAGAGATAACAAGTAGGCAGAGAGGCAGGCAGAGAGAAAGGGGGGACGCAGGCTCCCTGCTGAGCAGAGAGCCTGATGCGGGGCTTGATCCCAGGGCCCTGAGATCATGACCTAAGCTGAAGGCAGAGGCTTTAACCTACTGAGCCACCCAGGCGCCCCCCAAATATTGGTTTTTTAAATAAGATATTCTTTTAAAAAGAATTCTGCTCTTAAAAATGTTTTTTTGTTGGTGGTGGGGTTTTTTTTTAAGATTTTATTTATTTATTTGACAGGCAGAGATCACAAGTAGGCAGAGAGGCAGGCAGAGAGAGAGGAGGAAGCAGGCTCCCTGCGGAGCAGAGAGCACGATGCGGGGCTCGATCCCAGGACCCTGAGATCATGATCTGAGCCAAAGGCAGCAGCTTAATCCACTGAGCCACCCAGGCGCCCGGTGGTTTTTTTTTTTTTTTGAGAGCCACCGTATCAGAGTAATGGGTTCAAAGGCCTTTCCCACTTTGATTCTGTGACTCTCCAAAGCAGGCAGTACATCAAGGGGCAGCAGATCAATGAAAAAGCATCAATAGCTCTATTGCATCAGGGAGTAGTTAAGAACTTTGAAGGTGCTACTTGGACCAAAAAAATCAGAAGTGAAAAACAGTAAATCCTTCTACCTTTGGAACAATCATGCTTGTATCTTCTATTTACTGAGTGCCCAGTGCATACCCAGCTATATTATTACTAATCGTTATTAAAATTTTATTCTTTAGGTAATCTCTACACCCAACATGGGGCTGGAACTTACAACCCGGAGATGAATAGTCATATGCTCTACTAAGTCAACCAGTCAGGCCCCCCTATGTTATTGCTAATCTTACAGAAAATCCATACAGTAGGTATAATTATCCTACTCTCGCAATGTAGCAAACTACATCTTGAAGTAGTACTTATTCAAGTTTATCCAAGTAATAAATAATGGAGACAGAATTTGAACCCAGGTGTCAGATGCCAAAGCCTATACTTTTCCATATTGAGGGAATAAAGACGGCCCTGCAAAGAGTAGTAGAAATATCAATGTGTTGTCATTAAACACTAAGAGTTCCTTCATTCAATGATACAAGTGAACCACTGAAATACTGTTGCACAATACTTCTATTCTTTTCCATCCCACTTCTCTGTAATTCCATTCATCTGATGTCTGATGGATGCTTTCTATAAAAGATTTTCGTAGGTGTGATAGTGATACTGTGGTTATGTAGGAGAATATTCTTAGGAGATGCATGTTGAAATATTAAGGGTAAAATGTCACAATGTCTGCTTTTAACGGTTCAGCGAAAGCATACATACACACATGCACATGTCCTTACACCAGGAAAGTGAGAAGCAATGCAAGGTTAGGAAAGAGTACCTGGAGGGCATCTAGGTGGCTCAGTGGCTTAAGCCACTGCCTTCAGCTTAGGTCATGATCTCAGGGTCCTGGGATCAAGCCCCACATCAGGCTCTCTGCTCATCAGGGAGCCTGCTTCCCCCTCTCTCTCTGCGTGCCTCTCTGCCTACTTGTGATCTCTCTCTCTGTGTCAAACAAATAAATAAAATCTTAAAAAAAAAAAGAAAGGGTACCTAGAGCAAAAATAAGAGTAGAAAGAATGTCTAAAATTATGGAATTTTTTATTTACCTTAAATGTGAAATTTGCATCAAATATCAGTTCTTTTTCGTGGCCTGTGATTCCTCCATTGTAAATCACTTGGCATCTTTCAGCTGGTCCCATCTTAGGGAGTTTGAAGAGGCGAAATGTTGCAGAAACAAAACGACAGTCACCTGAAACAGAATTCACCCATGGTTCAGCTCCAGCACCAAATGGCTATTGGTTTGCTTAGCAGATGAACAGCACACATCATAAAGGTGATTTTCTTTTTTGCATGCCATCAGTTATCTTTCTGGCAGTTCACTTCATTTACTGAGTAACTGAAGTGCTTTATTAAATACCAAACTCTGGGATGCCTGGGTGGCTCGGTTGAGCAACTGCCTTTGGCTCAGGTCATGATCCTGGAGACCCGGGATTGAGTCCCACATCGGGCTCCCTGCTCAGCACGGAGTCTGCTTCTCCTGCTGACCTCTCTACTCTCATGCTCTCTCTCTCTCAAATAAATAAATAAAATCTTAAAAAAAAAAAAAAAACCTTGACTCTTTAGTAAATAAATAAATACCAAACTCTGGGAGGTTGCTATTAAACAGAAGACAAGATGGATGTTTCCAGATGACCCAAAGTCTCCTTCAATGACAGCCATTCAGTACACACTTGCTAAACACCACATTTGAGAAAAACAAACAAAACCCCACCACATATAAACCCTTCAAGGAGCACTTTTAACATTCCCCGCTGTTCTTTCTTACCGATCACTCTTTCTAATTCCTTGTTTTGAACTGTGATGAGATTGGCACTGACCAAACGCGGAGTGCAGAAACCAATTTTTTGGGCAAGGATTGCAAGGTCCTTCCAGTACAACGCACCACCCAGGCACTCACCTAAAAAAAAAAAAGAAAAAGAAAAATCACAGACCACAACTAGGTATTCAAGAAAGTACTCTGCTATAAAATTATCAGGCATGGTATTAATTGGGGCTTCCGGCTGCCTCAGCTGGAAGAGCATGCAGCTCTCGACCTCAAGGTCGTGAGTTTGAGCCCCACATTGAGTGTAGAGATTACTTAATACACAAACTTAAAAAAAAAAAAAAAAGGATATGGTGTTAGTTAAAATATATATCCTAGAAACAGAAAAGGGACCTGAGTGTCCCCCCAAGATCTAGAAAGTCACAGTTAAAATGGAATATGCTAGCTGATGGCCTCTGGAAACCATTTTTCAAGACAGTCACTAATGTGCTGGTTCCATCCAGCTGCAATCATATTTCTGGATGGTTTAGGCTACCTTTCAAAAAGCACTACGCTATGTGAGTAAAAAAATATAAAGGATAATTTACAAAGTTGCCTATTAGCTCCAGATTATCATAAATAACCTGCTACTAGAACAATAACTACTACTAATAGTCATAAGGCAATTTAAAGTTTTTTAAATTTATTATATCAACAAATTAGTAACAACCCAAGAGATTACCAACAGAGAAATGGTCAAATAAATGATGGCATAGCTGTAGAATACAGTTGTAGAATACACACACGCAAAACACATTTTTAAAGATTTTAGGCTTAGGAAACATGCCAAATAAAATTAGGATGCTAAATTCTACAGAGAGCATGTTCCAAATTTTATTATACACATACACATACCCTACAAGGATCTATACTGAAATGTTAAAGAGGTTATTGCCATGTTACATGGTTAAGTAGTATTTTTTTTCTTTTTCTTTTTGTATTTTCCAACATTTTAACAATATTCATTTATTACTGTATGACAGGAAAAAATTAACAGAACTTATTCTGAAAGTAAGAACTGCTTTGTTTTGTTTTTTAAATGAGATTCTTTTTTTCTTTCTTTTTTTTTTTTTTTAGTAATCTCTATACCTACCATGGGGCTTGAATTCATAGCCCTGAGATCAAGAGTCACATGCTCCCCTGAAAGAGCTCACCAGGTGCCCCTAAAATTAAGAACTTTTGATTTCACAATCAGACTGACCACAGGCATGCATTCGTCTCCTCAACTTCTAGAGACTCCATTTAAGTGACGATAAGGGAATAAATAACATAGTAACACTGAGAACAGAAGGAGATGAAGGGGCTTCAGTCCCCAAAGGGTTGCCATGCTACAGTTTTCAAAGTATTTTTCATACCCACTATCTCATTTAATCTTCATAATAGCCCAGTAAGGAAGGTTGTATTATTCTCTGCATTTTACAATTTGGAAAACAATGACTCAAAGAGACTAATTAAACTGTCCAAGATCATCCCACTCTTGAGTGGCAGAGGAGAAAGGGGACAGAAGCCACCACACCTAGTCCCACGTGTTCCCACATCACAAAGCCTCCTCCTGGACAATAGCAACTGGAGCTCTGCATATGAACAAATGTTGTCCATAAAACAAAACAAAGCAACACTTACCCCATAAAATTCTGTGTGTCCTGATTTCTTCTGGCAATTCAAGGTTAGCATAGACGTCACTGAAATACAGCTCCCCACCATGCTGAAGGAGCAGTATTAGTCCAAACAAGGTTAAAGATGACATTAGTCCCAGATAGCAAAGAAACGATTGAGGAGATAAAATCAATTTTATAAAAACCAACAGAAGTACTGAGGTGACCCTTGGTGAACAAATCACAGCTGTCTTGCTAGTTACAAGCAATAGATGTGTGCCAAGACTTTTTTTCAGTGCCCTACAGACAATAAAATGGCTTTCCAAGAGTGTTTCCTCTCCTAAATAAAGATACCAAGGTGCTGAAAATTTTAGCCAGTCCAAACCAAATGCAGTCCTAGGTGGTTGTATAACTAATAAATAGTATTCCTGAATTCTTCTCCCTTAAAAATCATATAACTTTTAGGGTGCCTGGGTGACTCAGTCATTTAGCATCTGCCTTCAGCTCAGGTCATGATCCTGGGGCCCTGGAGTCCTAGAATCAAGTCCCGCATCAGGTTCCCTGCTCGGTGGGGGGCCTGCTTCTCTCTCTCCCTCTCCCCTGCTTGTGTTCTGCTGTATCTGTCAAATAAATACATAAAATATAAAAAAAAATAACTTTTATAATGGTATTTATTTTTATAATAATAATTATATTTTTATATAATTAGGAATCAGGAATTTTAAGACTGTATTTAGCTAGTTTCAAGGGCTCAGAGTCTAGACAGTACTATAACATCTTCACCTTCTAGAAGTACATTTTGATGAAGATAGTGAGCTGGCCCATAAGATGACGTATTAAATAAGCCTTCATTAAATCATTCCTACATATTTTTTTTAAGATTTTATTTATTTATTTGACAGACAGAGATCACAAGTAGGCAGAGAGACAGGCGGAGAGAGAGGAAGGGAAGCAGGCTCCCGGCCAAGCGGAGAGCCCGATGCGGGGCTCAATCCCAGGACCCTGGGATCATGACCTGAGCCAAAGGCAAAGGCTTTAACCCACTGAGCCACCTAGGTGCCCCTCATTCCTACATATTCTTATTTGAGCTCTACAGCACGCTCTGTAAACCAAAAATCTCAGAACCTTATATCTTCTATCACAAAGATACATATCTCATGATATATGGGAAGGGCATGGAGCTCCTGCCGGTCTTCCTTTTAGAAAGTCGTTAATGTAGAAGTTCCATCTTTTCTATCCCCAAAGATGTGAAATCCTGATAGAGATGAAATAAGCAGCGCTCAGAAACACTACACAAGCTGGAAGAGTCTATCCACAGCAATCTTCTGGAGTCAGTCCTGAAGTCCCTGCGATTCTACGGATGCTATCCCAGGACCATGAGCAGCAGGGAACAAGAGACCGCCATAAGGCAACTATTTTATGGCATCCAGTGACAATCAGGACTCTTGGATTTATTAGCTTTTATGACATGAGAGGAAAATGAATCCACATCTGGGCATCCTTCCACGCCCCTTTTGCCATCCCTTTTTAATGCAGTGAATAAATGGCAAGACTTGGAGCTCTCAGCTCAATGGGGCAAGAACAGGTCAGATCCCATCTGCTCTTACTGACATGGAAAGACCACTTGCCTCACTTCTCTTACCTTTAGCACTCGGTACGCCTCCTGCAGCACGGGTTGCTTTTTAGGCACAAGGTTAATGACACAATTTGATCTAAAAAACCAGATGGAATGTCAGGCAAATTCACACACTATTCAGAGCACCTCAAATCCTAAAGATGTCTTCCATCATTTCCCAAAGCTACACCATTCTTCCTGCCTCCCTCCTCTCTTCCCCACACTCCACTTTTTCCCAAGAAAAAGGAGATGGACGGAGTGTTTAAAATCGTAATAAATTGTTAGCCAATTTGTGTGGGCAGGGAAAAAAAGTCAGGCACACTCCCGATTTGTGTCTGCGCTGATGGCCACCACGCAACCGCGCAAAGGCTGGTTCCCGATGCCTCCTGCACCACGAGTTTCTTAGGCCACATGTAAACTGGCGAAATTCATCCAAAGCAGCTTCATTAAGGCTGTCACCCAGGCATGATCTGACAACAACTCAAAGGAAAGGGAGGAACACAGACGCCTACACTTTGCTGCGACAATAATACTGGAGATAACAGGTCGGTGTGTGTTGTATGAGCAGACTCAGTGGTCCTGCTGTCGTTCTTTTGGACTCATCTGTTCACGGTGAAGTTTACAATCGGTTCTCTCCTGGGCTACTGTGTTCTGAGACCAGTGGGCTACAAGGGCCTGAGAGCAGCTCCCCTCCCTTTATTAAGGCAGGCTTAATGACTCTTACCCTAAGTGACTTAATGACTCTCACTCTAAGTGAGAGTCATTTTGGCAAAGAGTGGTGATATTTGTGTTCAACAGGAAATGGGCTATATTCACAAAAATAAGGGTATAGACCTACATAACAATATCATAACTCTCATTCTTGATTCCAGTCTCCTCCAAATTCTCTATGTAGCCATGAAGAAAAGTCACATTGGGTGTCTGGAAGCCATATTTTTCCATGTGATATTCAATATACTTCTTAGCCACTTCTACCTAAAAAAACAAAAAATAAAAACATGTATAAATATATATATATGGATTTGATAATCATTTTTTTAAGATTTTTTTATTTATTTGGAAGAGATCACAAGTAGGCAGAGAGGCAGGCAGAGAGAGGGGAGGGAAGCAGTCTCCCTGCTGAGCAGAGAGCCCGATGTGGGACTCGATCCCAGGACCTGAGATCATGACCTGAGCTGAAGGCAGAGGCTTTAACCCACTCAGCCACCTAGGCACCCCTTGATAATCATTTTTTAAATATGCTACTTTTTTACTAAAACTTTCCTATTACAAATGGAATATTCATAATATATTTTTGGAAAAGTGTACAAGGTTCCTCTGGGCATGTAGGATAAATTACAGTCTGAGACAACTTAATGAGAAATAAAGTCCCTGCTCAATGCCCGGGTTTTTGTTTAGTTTTGTTCTGTTTGGTTGTAATTAAGTAGGCTCCACACCCAATGTGGGGCTTGAACTCCTGACCCAGAGAGTAAGAGTCACATGTTCTATTGCCTGAGCTTGCCAGGTGCCCCTTGATATATGGATCTTGCTTGAGTAAACTCTTCACTCAGTAACAAAATCCTTCAAGATAGATGGCAGAGAAGTAAAGGAAAAACCAGACTCCTTGGGGTCATCATGATATTCATATATGAGGTCAAGCTCTGACTCTATTCTCCCAGAAGAGCCCCTAACTGTCAAAGTTCTCAGACTCCAGGGCGGGAAGGATTAGTGGCACAAATGAGCTTTGCATTCAGCAGCCTTCTTAGATTACCCTTGAAGAGTCACAAAGGAAACAACTTTATCTTTAAAAAAGTGCCTTTGAGAAGTTTTTCCTCCTTGTCCTCCAGATCACTGCCTCACCTGACTTTCCGTCATGTCTATCCCAGTGACATGTCCTGTCTCACCAACCAGCTGACTCAGGACATAGCAATCTCTCCCACTTCCACTGCCCAGGTCCAAAATCCAGCAGTTCTCCAGACACTCAGGGATGACCAGACCACAGCCATAGTACCTGGGAAACAGAAAACACAGCCATGTACACGTATTTTCCCCCTAGAGACTAGAATATGTAGAATTGCTAAATCTTACAAATCCTTCCTTCCTACCTCTCTCCTTCTTTTCTGTCCCTCCTTGCTTCCATCATTCACTGGATTTCTATTTAGGTGTTTCTTTTCCCCCACTAACCTGGAAGAACCATGAAAACTGGGACTCTGGGGGCGCCTGGGTGGCTCAGTGGGTTAAAGCCTCTGCCTTCAGCTCAGGTCATGATCCCAGCCAGAGTCCTGGGATCAAGCCCTGCATTGGGCTCTCTGCTCGGCAGGGAGCCTGCTTCCTCCTCTCTCTCTGCCTGCCTCTCTGCCTACTTGTAATCTCTGTCAAATAAATAAATAAAATCTTTTTAAAAAAGAAAACTGGGACTCTGTCTGCTTTGCTTATCATTGTCACCATTGTTGGACACTGTAGCAGGTACTAAGACAAACAAGCCATTTACAATATTTGTTGAATAAACAGTTAGTGAGGCATTAGAGCTAAACATCTACTACAGGTCCAGAACTCTGCTAGTTACTGGAGAAGAAATGTGACACAAGATTTCTGTTCCCTGGGGGTATTTAACTGGGGAGGTAAAGCATGAGCACAGAAAACATTTCCCATGATCTACTGCACAGGCAGTAGCTGCTATAGTAGTTTAGGGAAGAGCGTGCCCAAGGATGGAAAAGGCTTCACATTGTAGGTAGGACATCACTGACGTGTTGGAAGGGCAGGAGTTGGAAGGTAGGAAGGAGAGGGAAGGCATTCCAGATCAGTAACTGCACGTAAGGCAGGAGGGAGGGAAAGGTCTGGCTAGAGTAGTGTAGTGCATCGGAGGGAGCTGGGGTTGGTTAGGAAGTGGGGGCCAGACTGCACAGCCTTGAATGTCAAGTCCAAAGTGTATGAATATATCCTGGATAAAGGGGGATGGGGTGGGAAGGACAGTCATTGGAGTTTTTAAACAGAGCTATAAGATGATCAGTGCTGTCCTTTGCCAGTTTTTTTCTTAAGATTATTTATTTACTTGTCAGAGAGAAAGAGAGAGAAAGAAAGAATACAAGAAGGGAGAGCGGCAGGCAGAGGGAGAAGCAGGTTCCCTGATGAGCAAGGAGCCCAATATGGGACTGGATCCCGGGACCTTCAGATCATGACCTAAGCCGCAGGCAGACGCTTAGCCTACTGAGTCAACCAGGTGTCCCATTTGCTTTTCCAGTTTTATGATAGGCAAGGCAAACTTGATGGATTGGAGAAAATGGATTAATTCCCTAGTGACTGCATCACTAGCTTTTGAAAACCTGCTGTCTAGAGTCTCCAGGATGGGGGGATGGGGGAGCAAGCAGCACAGGGCAGTTTACCTCGAGGATACTTCTTCGTGTACATTCCTCAAGGCTTCCCGGATATGCCTGGGGACCAGCCTGGCTGCAGTGACACAGGCACTGGTCTGGAGGTCTGCTGATTTCTTCAGCACCTGCCCATAGTAGGTCTGACCAGAGGCCAAGGGCAGGGTAGGGGTGGGGAGAGAGAAGAGCTAGAACTGTTATCCACAGGCAAAGTCTCCCATAGCCACCGGCACCCCCATCCCCACCCATCCAGGCCTGGCTAGGCTTTCCCCCTGCGAAGCTCTAAGTCCAGACTTTGCCCTGCACCCCGCTCCCGTCTCCTCCTTGATCCTGTGGGGCAAAGGCCCAAGCCGGCTGGGCTTCCAAAGGCCCAGTGCTCCCACTCAATCGAGGCTCTTCCGTGGCCCTTCTGCTGGCACCTGCACGTCCTTCCGGATCTCAGCGTCGCGGGGGGCAGCCACTGCCAGGAAGAAAAAAAAAGGAGCTTAAAGGTGAAGGTGCTGAGCCCCTGCAAGGGGAAAAGTAGAGGGCTGGTTACAAGGCAGGCTGGGAGCGCTAGTGGTGGTGATTGACAGGGGTGGTGACTGCAGGGTCACCACCTGCCCAGAGGGTCCCCCGCCGCCCCGCCCCTCTGCCCCTGCGCCTCCCCCATCCCCCCACTCCTCCCAACCCCCCCCACCACCCCATTCCCCTCTCCACTCCCCCACCCCCCTCCCCTCCACCCCCGCACTGGGAGCCTGGCAGGAGGCAAGGGGCAGCGCACTCACTGTCTCCTTGGCCTCTAGACTCCAGGACTTGGGGGCTCCCACAGCCAGCTCCGCAGGCCGAGAGCTCCCGAGGCCCCGCCCCGGGACAGGCAGGTCTGATCTCCTGAGGGGCGGGCTTCCCAAGCCTGTACCAGGTGGTGCCAGCCGGCTTCACCCCACCCCCCGCCCGCCAGGTCTCGCGATGCGGAACCTGCCACTGCTTCCAGGAGCTTCCAAGGCAGTCTGATCGTCTGCGCTCGCGTGGCGCTCTGGCCCCGCTGGGCCCAGTGTCATCTCGGCTGTCTTGAGTCTTTCAAACCGGGAAGAGGCTAGTAACTATTCGTTAGTATCTTCGTTTACGGCTCCACAGTGGTTTTCGTTTTATAAACCTCCTATCCGGACTTAAATGAACACCCATATGATTTTTGTCCCTTTTGGGAATGAAATTACCTTTTCTTAATGTATTTTTTTTATTGCAGTCTAGTTGCCATACCATGTTACATAAGTCTCAGGGGTACAACAGAGTGATCCCGCAGTGCCGTACATTACACGACGCTCACAACCATAGCTGCCATCTGCCACGTCTCTACCTTACTATGTTCCCTATGCTGTACTTTTCATCCCCAGGACTTAACTCATTTTACAGCTGTAAATCCGTACCTCTTAATCCCCTTCGCCACCTTTGCCATCTCTGCCCCTGCAACAACCAGTTTGTATTTATTAGTCTATTTTTTTCAGATCCTGCACATAAGTAAATTATATGGCATTTGTCTTTCTCTGCCTGACTTATTTCACTGGCATAATACCC
The DNA here is from genome assembly GCF_922984935.1 of Meles meles. Classification (NCBI taxonomy): domain Eukaryota; kingdom Metazoa; phylum Chordata; class Mammalia; order Carnivora; family Mustelidae; genus Meles; species Meles meles. Next base: position 61,682,980 of record NC_060078.1, on the reverse strand, counting down.
CCTGGGTCCATCATGTTGTCCCAACTAGCAAGTGCTCATTCTTTTCTATGGCTGTGTGATATTCTATCATATAAATACGGAATTGTATACTGTGTGTGCGTGTATACACACATACCACATCATCTCTTTATCCATTTCTTTTTTTTTTTAAGATTTTATTTATTTGACAGAGAGAGAGACAGAGAGAGAGGGAACACAAGCAGGCGGAGCAGGAGAGGGGGAAGCAGGCTTCCGGCTGAGCAGGGAACCCAATGCGGGACTCGATCCCAGGACCCTGCAATAGTGACCTAAGCCGAAGGCAGCTGCTTAACGACTGAGCCACCCAGGCGCCCTTCTTTATCCATTTCCATGGATGGACACTTAGATTGCTTCCATATCTTGGCTACTGTAAATAATACTGCAATAAACATAGGGGTGCATGTATCTTTTCAAATTAGTTTTCATGGGGGGGGGGGTGTTAAATAGCCAGCAATAGAATTACTAGATCACATGGTATTTCTATTTTTAATTTTCTCAGGAACCCCCATACCATTCTCCACAGTGACTGCACCAGTTTGCATTCACACCAACAGGGGGAGGGTTTCCTTTTCTCCACATCCTTACCAATGCTTGTTATTTCTTGTCCTTTTGAGCTTAGTCATTCTGACTGGTGTGAGGTGGTAGCTCATTGTGGTTTTGATTCGCATTTCCCTGATGATGAGTGATCGTGAGCATCTTTTCATGTGTCTGTTGGCCATCTGGATATCTTCTTTGGAGAAATGTCTGTTCAGGTCCTCTGCCCATTTTTTACATAGATTATTTATTCTCAATGTATTTTTAAAGTCATGTTAATTGAGATATAATTTATATTCAGGGAAACTGAACTTTCTCTACCGTGCAGTTCTGTGAATTCTGACAAACGTATACATGACAGTCAGGACTCTCTCGTGGTGAAGTTTCTTTGCTCCCCTTTGTAGTAAGTCCCCCTGCCCTCCCCCACCAGCTCCTAAGCAACCACAGATCTATTCTCCTTCCTTATCCAGAATGCCATGGAATCATACTATGTGCATGCAGCAGTTCTCAGTCTGTTTTGAATTTTATTTAGGAAAGCAACACTGATAAATTCTTTTTTTTTAAAGATTTATTTATTTATTTATTTATTTGACAGAGAGATCACAAGTAGGCAGAGAGGCAGGCAGAGAGAGTGAGAGGGAAGCAGGCTCCCTGCTGAGCAGACAGCCCGATGTGGGACTCGATCCAAGGACCCTGAGATCATGACCTGAGCCGAAGGCAGCGGCTTAAACCACTGAGCCACCCAGGCGCCCGATAAATTCATTTTTAACCCCTGGCAATTTCTAGTCAATTCACTTGTGTTTCCTAAGTATTGTCATTTCATCCTGCAGAAAAATTTTTTCTTCTACCCCTATATTGAAAAACATGGGTTTGAACTGCATGGTCCACTTCTACGTAGACTTTTTTAGTAAGTAAGTACTGTAAATATATTTTCTTTTTTTTTTTACGATTTTATTTATTCATGAGGGACAGAAAGAGAGAGAGGCAGAGGGAGAAGCAGGCTCCCCACGGAGTAGGGAGCCCAATGTGGGACTCGATCCCAGGACCCCAAAACCATGACCTGAACCAAGGCAGACGCCTAACCATCTGAGCCACCCAGGCACCCTGTAACTATATTATCTTTCCCTTGCAATTTTCTTTTTTTTTTTTTTAAAGATTTTTATTTATTTGACAGATAGAGATCACAAATAGGCATAGAAGCAGGCAGAGGGAGAGGAGGAAGCAGGCTCCCTGCTGAGCAGAGAGCCCGATGTGGGGCTCGATCCCAGGACTCTGGGATCATGACCCGAACTGAAGGCAGAGGCTTTAACCCACCGAGACACCCAGGCACCCTCCCTTGCAATTTTCTTAATGACATTTTTCCCCTCTAGCTTACTTTATTGTAAATACAGTATATAATACATATAACATGTAAAATATGTATTAAATGACTGTTTATATTATTGATAAGGCTTCCAGCCAATAGTATGCTATTAGTAGTAAAGTTTTGGGGGAGTCAAAAGTTATACACTGATTTTCAACTGTGAAGGTGTCAGTACCCCGCCCCCCCCATGTTGCTTAAGGGTTCACTGTATTTGTCTATCTTATTTCCTTCTGTGCTTGTAATAAGCATTTCTATTCATTGGGGTAATAAGGAAATACAGAGATCTAAATGGGACATTTACTAGGTTACACTCATTTTTCAATCTCATCTGCTAATAACAATCTTCCCTGATGTCAATTGATTATTAAATATTAATACAAAGATGTCATATTTTAATATTTTTAACAAATTAAACCCATGAAAACAATCCTTGTTGGAATATTTTTATAGGTTAGAATATTTCCAACTATTAAGTAGCTATCAGTTTTTTAGTAATGTATAATGGCAAAAACAAATATTAGTTTATTTTTATAGGTTTTATAGGTTAGAATATTTCCAACTATTAAGTAGCTATCAGTTTTTTAGTAATGTATAATGGCAAAAACAAATATTAGTTTTCAAAATACTATCTCCATAAAATTTAAGAAAGCAGTCACTTTCTCACTCATTGTTAAAATGTTATGTTTATCTCGAAGGCACAGATTAATGGGGGTTAGGAAAAGGGCTTCACTGTCTTCCTCTTGTTCGCTCTACTTGCTTTAATACGTTATCTTCGATTTGTGGGTATTCACAAGAATCATTTGATAAACCTAAAATCCATATAACCACACACGGATAAACCACAATAAAGCAAACCATCATCAACTTTAATTGAATGATTCCAAGTTGTCCATCAGGTATCTAGTGTATAGCGCTGGTTCTGGGCCAGATTGCTTGTAGCCATCATTCATTCTGATTGGTCAGTGTACCAGCCACAGGTGGTTTTGTTTTTAAGATCACCCCTGCTAAACGACAGGCTATGGAGACCACATTAGAGCCCTCATACGAAGTCATATTTTAAATATTAGCAAAAGCTAAGTTTCTTAAGATGAAAAATAAACATACATAGAAATTTTTGTTATTTTCTTCCCTTACCTCCAAGGATGGCCTTGTGCATACCTCCACATGTCCTACCTTGGAAGCTACAGGTCTGACCATTACAGAATGGCACAGAAAGGCAGGTTTGGTTCCGTACCCAGACTGTCTTTAAAGAAGTAGAGCTTTCCAAAATGGCCAGCATCCCTAAGTAAAGGATTCCCCCAAACTGGAAGCATTCAGGCAGAGGCCAGATGAGCAGCTGGATGGTCACTTGCTAGAGATGCAGTGGCAGGGAAACACATGGATTCAGTTACCTCCAAGATCCTTTCTTCTGTATGGTGTAAAATACTAAGAAGGACAAGTAGCACCCATGTTTCTGTTTGTAAGGGAAGTAACAGATGATAAAGAGCTAGACTAGTACTCAAAAAACCTAGCACCAAACTCGGTAACTTTGGATAAGCCATGTCATGTCCATGGCTATGTTTTCTCCTCTGCAAAACGTGGGGCCAGAATTCAGTCACTTTTGAGGCCTGATACAGAGCTAAGACTCTGGGATTCTATGATTCTTTCTCCTTCACCAAATATTCAATATTCACCATATGTTGGTTCTTTAGAAAGAAGATTTTCTTTCTTTCTTTTTTTTTTTTTTTTAATTAGAAACTGAAGTCAAGGGGTGCCTGTGTGGCTCAGTGGGTTAAAGCCTCTGCCTTCAGCTCAGGTCATGGTCTCAGGGTCCTGGGATTGAGTCCTGCATCAGGCTCTCTGCTCAGCAGGGAGCCTGCTTCCTCCTCTCTCTCTGCCTGCCTCTCTGCCTACTCGTGATCTCTGTCTGTCAAATAAATAAATAAAATCTTTAAAAAAAAGAAGAAGAAAAGAAATAGAAGTTAATTTTTTCAGGGCACCTGGGTGACTTTAGTCGGTTAAACGTCTGCGTTCAGCTCATGTCGTGATCCTGGGGCCCTGGGATCAAGTCCTGCATTGGGCTTCCTGCTCAGCACGGAGCCTGCTTCTCCCTCTCCCCTCCGCTCATTCTCTCTCTCTCACTATTTCTCTCTCTCCTTCAAATAAATAAATAAAATATGTTTTAAAAAGTTATTTTTTTCAAATGGTTCTTTGTTGTATATTACAGTGATAGATGACTTAATGTTTCTTATTAATGTAATGTGTTTTGTAGCTGTTACATCAACTTTGCAATTCTGGAATTATATTAGCAATTCTTCAAAAATATTTCTCTACTCAATTTTTCTGAGATTTTATTACGATTTTTGCATCTATGTTAATGAGTAAGAATCTCCTAAATTTTCTTATGTTATTTTGCTTTTCTTTTTTAAAATGATAAATAAAATCTTTCAAAAAATTTAAAAATTTTTTAAAATGGGACACCTGGGTCGTTCAGTTGGATGAACATCTGCTTTTGGCACAGGTCATGATCTCGGGGTCCTGAGATTGAGCCCCGCATCCTGCTCCCTGCTCATAGGGGAGTCTGTTTCTTCCTCTGCCCCTTCCCACAACTCACGCACACACGTACTCATGTGCTCTCTTTCTCTCAAATGAATAAATAAAATCTTAAAAAAAAAAAAAAAAGAAAGTCATAGGTGCACCTGGCTGACCCAGTTGGTAGAACATGCGACTCTTAACATCAGGGTTGTAAGTTCGAGCCCCATGTTGAGTGCAGTGATTACTTAAAAATAAAATCTTTAAATAAATAAAAATAAAAATGAAAGTCATATTTACTCCAGCAAATGAACTGGGTATCTTACTCTTGTTTTCTGTACGTCGGGAGTATATGGCAGTTCTCTGATAGTTTGGAAAATTCTCAGGAAAGCTATTACAGGCAAACGACTTTTTTTTTTTTTTTTTTTTTTTTTAAATAAGCTCTAGGCCCAATATGGGGCTCAAACTCACAATCCCAAGATCAAGAGTCACATGCTTTTCTGACTGAGCCAGCCAGGTCCCCCTGGACATATTCTCTTTTAAATGGCAGTTCTGTAATATTATATCTTCAAAGATGCTGGACATTTTGATACTAGTAATCAAATCTTTAGAATCAAACTGACAGGTCATGCTTTTAACATCTAATTGATTTATTTTATTTATCTCCATTTCAATTATAAATTTACTAATTTGTACTTTCAGATTGAGCTGATACTTTAACAATTTATTTTTTTTTTAAGATTTTATTTTTAAGTAATCTCCACACCCAATTTGAGGCTTGAATTTACAACACCAAGATCAAGAGTCACATGCTTCACTGACTGAGCCAGTCAGGTGTCCCAATACTTGACCAATTTAATCTATAAGAACCAATTAACGTGAGGTGCCTGAGTGGCTCAGTTGGTTAAGCATCCACTGTCAGCTCAAGTCATGAACCCAGGGTCCTGGGATCGAGCCCCATTTCGGGAGCCCGCTTCTCCCTCTCTCTCTGCCTGCTGCCCTATCTCTTTGTTTTCTCTCTCTCTCAGTCAAATAAATAAAATCTTTTTAAAAAAAAGAATGAATTAATGATATCATATATTTTTTCAAAATTTTATCATTCATTCTTGGTTTTCTTATTCTATTTTAAGTTCTAACCACAAACACCTTAAAAAAAGAAAACATTTCACCCTTCTCCTTAATACAGAGATTTAAAGCATGATTTTTTTTTCTTTATAGTACTGCTTAGGTATTATCACATTAATTTTCTTGCATAGAATTTGAAATTTCACTATTTTAAAAATACTAGCCTTCAACATATCCTCTACAACCCAGATGTCATTTAAAGAAGTATTTTTTGTTTCTATATGTTTGATCGCCATTTAATTCTACCTAACCCTTTGTTTCTGTAACAGATAAAGAATCAAATTATGTATAAATTTCTGAATACTCATACATTTCTGACTATTCTTCTTCCATGTATTTTGGCATTATGTTCCTTAAAATGACTAAATTTAGTACTACTAGGTTTTCATTATTTAATGTAAATTTGATATTTACCATTAAAATTTTGAGGGTGAAATTTATGAGGTATAATGTACGCAGTCACTGCTACTTTACTATTTGTTCTAGCATGATGAGGGACACTTAGACCATACCTTCATTTTAATTTTTAATATTTTACAAATGTCATGTTAGGTATTTCTTTGCGTCTTGTATACTTAGATAATTGAACTTTGTTTTGTTTTCTAAATTGATGACCCTTTTAAAAAATAAACCAGTCCTTGGATTTCCTAAGCAGATAATCCTAACACATGATAATAATTTTGTCTCTTTGTTGCTAATAGCTTTTTTTATAGATATTTATTTATTTATTCATTCATTCATTTGATAGAGAGAGAGAACAAGCAAGGGGAGTGGAAGACAGAGGGAGAGGGAGAAACAGCCTCCCCACTGAGCAGGGAGCCCGACTCGGGGCTCGATTCCAGGACCCTGGGATCATGACCTGTGCCAAAAGCAGACACTTAACTAACTGAGCTACCCAGGCAACCCATTAGTTATACTTACTTTTAACTTCTGCACTAGACATGGTCTCCGTCAAAATGCTGAGTAGCAACAGTGATAGTAACATCCACTAATAATGCTTCAAATATTTTACTCTTAACGTGACATTTGCTGCCAATTTGTGACCCTTCTTTTTGAAGGTGAACTGAACCCATTTACATTTAGTAACTGTAATGAGAGTTTATGAAATGAATGCATAACTGAATTCCTTCATACCTAGTTTTTTCTTTTGCTGTAAGTTGATGCGTACAGGTATAATGAGGGATAAATACAATCTAATATGATTAGTCGATTTGATGATATACAGTATGAATTAAATTGGACTCTTACTTGCCTTTTTTCTTTCCCTGAAAACACCATTTTCTTATGTCAGCTTTCTCCTAATTCTTTAGTGAAGTAAGAAATGAGCTAGAACATGATGGAGTCCCACTTAAAATTCAAACAAAGACATTCAAAGGTCATGCCTTTTAGCAAGCGGAATTAGATGAACATGGGCAAATAACTGAAAACATAAGGTTTCACCATGGCACAACCCTACACTGCAATCATTCCCAGTAATTCAACTGCCTTTGCACTTGGCAATAATGTTCTACAAGTGAATCTGCTGATGACTAGCAAAATTACAAAATTAACCCAAGGCCAACTAATCAAGAGTCACAACAAAGAAACTAGGAGTGCAGGTCAAGGCAGGGGGTCACAGCTGGCCAGATATACCATTTGCCTAATTTTCATTTAAGAAGTGCTACAATGAATAAAATAAGTGTCTCCTCCGAGTCAATAGAAAAGAACAGATACTACCTATCACCATTCCACAACCATGAAATTTCCTGAACGTATGATTAAAAGAAAAAAAAGTCTTTAAAAACAATATTAAGCATTCCTGTTTTCACAACAAAAGCCGTATTTCTGAATTTAAAACATCATTCAGCATTTGCTTAAGAATCACATTAAAAAAAAAGAATCACATTTAGATGATATAGCTTTTGACATATAAAAGTTCTATGGGAAAAACTAAGACCTCTTTAATTTTGCTTTAACATCAAACTAAAGAGAGCAATTAAAAAATTCAGTAAGAGCATGACTTAGCCTCAAGAAATACTTCCAAAATTCAACCACCTAGGTTCTCTTCAGGAGAAACTATACACCACCATAAATCTTTTTTAACTTAACTTTTGGAGAAGAAAATGGAAAATCAAACCCAAAGGACAGAAGTTGAGTAAAATATTTCCTTCTCAGTGTCTGGCAAAGAAGTGCTTTTCCCTCTTGCAAGCTGTTCTATTTCAACAGATGATTCAATTGGTCCTGTAGGTCAGAAGACTGCTCAACACTAGAAATCAGAACACAGAAAAAGTTTATCTGGAATGAGCACCTCTCTTTGTACAATTTGTACTTTAATGCATAAACACTGCTGAAGCTAAATCCAAATTTATATTGGTCCACTACAGTTCCAGAAGTTTAAACTATGAAAAAAAAAAAGGTCTGTAAAGCCAATTAGTGTAACCAGTACTGTAAGGGACCAAGACTGCTTAATGAACTCAGCACACTTACTTAACGAATGTTACCAACATAGAAGGTTTTCTATTCCTTAAGTTTGGCATCTATACACTATAGTTTTCAGAAAGCCTTTACCAGCAGTGAATTAACTTACTGCCTGCCTTTGAAACATACAGTTGACCCTTGTACAATAGGGAGGTTAAAGGCATTGACGCCCCAGACAGTCAAAATCTGTGTATACCCTGACTCCCCCAAAACTAGACTACTAGCCTACTATTGGCCAGAAGCCTTACTAATAACAGAAACAGTCAATTCACACAAATTTTATAAGGTTATATGTATTATATACTACACTCTTGTAATAAAGTAAGCTAGAGAAAAAGACGTTATTAAGAAAGTCATGGGGGGAGGTTCCTGGGGGGTCTCAGTCATTAAGCAACAGCCTTCTGCTCAGGTCATGATCCCAGGTTCCTGGGATCTATGCCCACATCTGGCTCCCTGCTCGGCGGGAGGCCTGCTGTTCCTCTCCCACTCCCCCTGCTTGTGTTCCTGTTGCCACTGTCTCTCTATCAAATAAATACATAAAATCTTTAAAAAAAAAAAAAAAAGAAAATCATAAGGAAGAGAAAATACATTTGCAATACTATACCGTATATATATTTTTAAAAATCTGTGTATAAGTGGAACTGTGTAGTTCAAAGTTGTATTGTTCAAAGGGTCAACTGGACTGTTTTCTCTATATACCAAATGAGCTACCCCAGAGTGTACGTCAATTTAAGGGCATACGTCAGCTAGACTTTCACGTTGATCCTAGGCCCAGAAGTTTAATTCCCTATAGCCTGCTTCACTTGGTCCCCCCACTCCCCTACCTTTGGGGCTACTTACTTCTTCTGAATAGCTTCTTGCCTGAATCAGAAAGGGAAAGAGGAAAAGAAAGATTAAAAAATTTCAGAAAATTAGTGCAACTTATGGCTAGATTTTTGTAGGCAGAACAAATTTCTGGCTCATGTCACATTCTGTAATTCTGCCCCTTCTGGCTTAAGACTGTGCTCTTGAATCCCTCCGTGTTCACTCTCTGAGTGTAGCATTGCTAAGAAGATGGATTCTAAGCCCAAAGAGCTAACGACACTCTACCAGACTGAGGGCGGAGGTACCACTAACTATACGCATGGCTCACCTTCGGCCCAGGTATGTGGAATCTAATGGGTCGCACACCTGACATGCACACACCCCAAGAAACTGTTAAAAGATCAAGAGTTAAATTCTCAATTGTACATTTCCAATAGGTACATAAGTCATACCAACTATATAAAATATAAAGCAAAATGAAATAGGATGACAAGCTCATTATAATTTTATGCAAAATCATAACAGAGAAAGGGCTATCTATATTTCGGAACCTCCTGGATCATTTCTACATAGCTAGGGCTGGGTTAAATGGGGGACTAGACCATACCGGTCAGTTACACTCGATTCTCCAGTGAAAGCGCAGACTCCCCAGGAGAGACCTTGGGCACGGGTCGTCAACAAATTCTAATTGTCTACTGGGTGCTGAGCACTGTGTGAGCATCGTCCTGGCATGGGCCCTGCCCTCCTGGAGTTCAAAGTCTCTCCCTCTGAGGAGCACCCAAATGACCACAGAGAGGCTCGCAAAAGGCAGTCCCTGCTCTCGATCTCACTCATACGCCAGCTTCTTCTGCAGTCGCCACCATCTTTTCAAGAAGGAGCTCATTCCTGACTAACCCCACCTTTACTCCCCACTCCTGCCTTCTCAGGAAAGTGTGCGGAAGCCCAAAGGCAAGAGGGGGCAGCATGCGGGAACGTGACCACACAGCACCTCGGAAGGCATACTCACTGGTATTGAAGGTGTGTTGTTATTATCGCCATTTTCCTTAAACTCTGCATTAAAACAAAACAAAATAAAACAAAAACAGACAAAGAGAACATTCCACTTCCCTGTAATCACACCAGTTATGTAAATAAAACCCAAATCACAAAAGAAATTGTTTCTTACATCTTCCGAGTGCAAGATGGCATCTTCCTGCAGGACCATGTTGCGAGCTGCCTGACCGAGCAGCTGGAAGACAAAAATAAAGGGGTCATGATCAAAATCTGCAAACTTCCTGTAATCTTCTCTCCACAGCTGTTAAACCATCACCCTCTCTCCTCCCCACCCCACCCCCACCCGGTACAACTACAAATGCTCCAAAAGTAACAGAGGAAAATCTATTTGTTTAGGTTGAAAATCCACATTCAGTGCTGGCAGGGGCTCAGCAGCAGCTCCAAAGGTTACTGTTTGAGAAACCCAGGGCTCGGTGTCTGCGGAAATAGGAGGCAAGAGGAGACTGACAAGCGGTTTCTGGTCTGCGGTCACACCCTGCTCCTGGCCGACAGACGTGAAGTCCCACCATGGAAGGGGGAGTTACTGTGTGTCCCACCCACTGTCCCTGCGCCCTCGGGTTAGAGATTCAGACAAAAACGGGACCCATGACTGTAGATTCACCAGGAATACCAGCCCTCCTGCAGCCCCCAGATAAACTCCCCTGTGGCACCTGTTATTTATTTCTTTTCATTTTTAAGTTTAAAAAATTAATAAACCTTTGCGTGCTTCTAACGTTGAAGTGGTAAAATAAGACCTTCCATCCCTGTCCCTTCCCTTCCCCCTTTTCTCTCCCCTCTGCATAAATATTTTTTGGGGGGTGCCTGACTGGCTTAGGCGGGAGAGCGGGTGACTCTTGATCTCAGGGTTGTGAGTTCAAGCCCCATGTTGGGCGTGGAGTCTACTTAATTTTAAAAATAAATAAGTAAATAAATTTATCTCTCCACGTTGTCTTTTTAAAAGTGGCCATACGTCTATCATCGGACTATCCCCTTCTGTAAAATGTAACCTGCTACCTGCACTCCTCCACATGCTATTTTCACTTGACAAGAGATGCTGAAATCGATCAGCAGTGATTCAGGCTGACTCTGCGCACTGTTCTCTTATGGCTGCAGAGCACTCGGCAATACAGAGGTCCCTGTAAGACTGTTCAGCCAGTCATCTGCTGTAGACTTTGGGGCTATTTGCAGTCTTTACTATTATAAATAGTGTTACAAAAAATACTTTATATATCTTTGTATTTTTTTGCTAGCATATCCTTGGGATAGACTCAAGGAATTACGACTGAGATTGCTGGATGAGAGAGTTTTATTGGGGTTATACCATTTCCCATTCCCATCCACAATGTATCAGAGTGCCTGTTCCCCCCTTGTGGCCACTTTTTTTTTTAAAGATTTTATTTATTTATTTGACATAGAGAGATCACAAGTAGGCAAAGGCAGACAGAGAGAGAGAGGGAAGCAGGCTCCCCGCCAAGCAGAGCCCGATGTGGGGCTCGATCCCAGGACCCTGAGATCATGACCTGAGCCGAAGGCAGAGACTTAACCCACTGAGCCACCCAGGCGCCCTTTGTGGCCACTTTTAAGTGACAAACTCCAAAGTCCTACAGGAGGGAGATGGTGACTGACAAACTGATGGCAGAAGGAAAACGTTCTAACAGAATCTTCCTCATTCATTCAGTCAGTCAACAAATATTCATTCAGTGCTGACGGTACACCAGAAAGAGACATAGCCCCTATCCTCACAGGGCTCACAACGTGGTGTGACAAAGAGGACACAAGCGCTCCAGTACCTTGTAGTAACTGCTGATGGGGAAGTAGCAGCCGACCAGGCAGCATGGGGAGTCGGGTGTCTGACCTGTTACAGGGGCGGGTGTTCAGGGAGGGTCTCCAAAAAGAAGTGATGTCTGCGGAGACCTAAAGGTTGGGCATGATCGGATTTACTGTTTTAGAAGCATGGCAAGCAGACTAGACTGAAGCGGGGACTGAAGGCAGAGAACACTGCCATAGTCTAGGCAAGCAATGAAAGTGGTCTGAGCCACAAGAATGGCTGTTAAAAATGGGAGTTGGGGCGGCTGATCATTTCGAAGATAGACTCAAGGAGACTCGTGATTCCTGGAATGCAGGAGCTGTTGCAATGCTGGGCCAAGGCCCTTGCTTTGATGACAGATGTATTCATTGGCAATCTGCATCATTTTCTTGCATAAACCAACCACACACAGCACATATCATCTAAGATGTCTGGGCTGGGTTTCCTTAAAGTGGAACAACAGCTTGAGTATTTCCCCCTAGGCTTTTTACTGTTGCTTTGCTCATAAGTAACTCAATAGCCATCTTCGCTCTTCATCTTCAACAAGTACTGTTACTAAGTCGTTGCTGGTTAGCTTCTCATCTTCAACAAGATTTTCCAACTTGGTTTTCATAGCAATACCAACTCTTTTTGTTTCCATTCTAGTTCATCGTTTTCCATATTATTGCATTAAATAATGTAGTTAAAATAGCAAGCACAAACACAGGCTTAAGATAACACAATGGACCCTAAAAGAAAAAACAAAAACAAAAACAAAAACAAAAAACACATCCAACAGACCCTTTACTCAGCACACAACTCGACTGAAGGAGCAGAGAAGCAGGCATGCGCAGCAGGAGCATGGGGTCACACATATTCATTGTGCTGTGGGCACAAGGTCGACATGCTCTTCCCCACTTGGTGCTCCAGCCATACTGGCCTCCTTGCACACCTTGCACACATTCCCATCTCAAGGCCTTTGCATTTGCCATTTCTTCTACTTGGAGCGCTCTGGCTCCAGACGTCCATGTGCCCAGCTCCCTTACTTCACTCAAGTGTCTGCCCCAATGTCCCCTCCTTACAGGGCTCTTCCCTGACCACCCTATTTAAAGAAAACCCTTTTATCACACTCTACCCCCAGCCTAGTTTTTCTCCATGGGATTTACTACCCCCTGATTTTGTGTTTCATTTGTTTGTCTGTCTCTTCACTAAAATGTAAACTTCCTAAGTACAGGGACCTCGTTTTGTGTACTACCCTCTCATTTATACCTAAAATAGTTCATAGCAGGGGCACCTGGGTGGCTCAGTGGGTTAAAGCCTCTGCCTTCAGCTCAGGTCATGATCTCAGGGTCCTGGGATCAAGCCCCACATCAGGCTCTCTGTTCAGCAGGGAGCCTGCTTCCCTCTTTCTCTCTCTGCCTGACTCTCTGCCTACTTGTGATCTCTGTCTGTCAAATAAATAAATAAATAAATAAATCTTTGAAAAAAAAAATAGTTCATAGCACAGAACAGACAATAAATGTTTGTAAATGAATGCTGTGGAAAGAGAGCTTTACACATGGAAATGGTCAGCTAATCGAACAAAACAGCCACGTTGAAAAGAGAAGCAATGTTCTACAGGCAAAGAGGATCAAACTAAAAATCAGGCTCCATGTCCACAATGAGACCAAGAGCTCCCTTTCCCTCAGGACCAACCCCAGGGAGGTGTTCTGTGGCTTTGGGTCAATTTAGGTCACACCAATACAAATCAAAAAGCTGGAGAAGAGGAAGCCTGAGTGTCTCAGTGTTAAGTGTCTGCTTTCGGCTCAGGTCATGATCCCAGGGTCCTGGGATCGAACCCCAGATTGAGCTCCCTGTTCAGTCGGGAAGCCCGCTTCTCCCTCTCCCTCTGCCCTAGTCTCTCTCTCTCTCTCCCTCTCTCTCAAATAAAAGGTAAACATAGAATTACCATATGAATATGACCCAGCCATTGCAACTGCAATTCAGCAATTACCCAAAATAACTGGAAGCAGGGTCTCAAAGAGGTATTTATATACAAATGTCTACTGCAGCATATTCACAAAGCCAAAGGTGGAAACCACACAAATGTCCATCACCAAATGAAGGGATAAACAAAATGTGGTAAGTACAACGGAATATCATCCAGTCTTAAAAAGGAACAAAATACAGTACTGCTACATGCTCCCCCCCCCAAAAAAAAGAGAGAGAGAGAGACAAAAAAAGAAAATCAGTAAGACATGCCAAATAATCTAAAGTCTAGTAAAGGAAATGGCAAAAATACATAACTAACTACAGAAAAAGGCAATATGGTATGTGATAAGTATCACGTAAGAGATCCAATAAAAAGACAAAAGTCAGAGAACTGAGAGATGATATGTCAACCCTCCCAGAAAGCTGGAATGATTTCAGTTTAACTCAATCCATACCATTTACTGGACACCCAGTCTAAATCTACTACGGAAGAATCTCATGGGAAAAATACACAATGAGGAACAGAAAGCACCAAGTCACATTATGGCAGTCAATGGTAACACCATGGCTTTTGGGCCACTAAACCAGCTAGTATCACATAAGAGGTGGTGCCCAAGATTATGAGCCTAGAACCAGTCTGCCTAGGTTTGAATCCTAGTTCTACCCTTTCCTAGCTACATTGTAACCTTGGACAAATTAAATTCCTCTTTGTATCCTCTATGTAAGAAATGTACCTCCTCTACTAGTGAGTGCAAAGGTTTAACAAATTAAGCTACATAAAACACAGCAGTGTCCAGCACATAGTAGTTGCTCAATAAAAACAAGTTTATTATAGTGAATATGGACGTTCAATACACACTGGTCATTAACTATGAGCACTATCTGTTTTTTTGTTTGTTTGTTTTTAAAGATTTTATTTATTTATTTGACAGACAGAGATCACAAGTAGGCAGAGAAGCAGGCAGAGAGAGAGGAGGAAGCAGACTCGATTCCAGGTCCTGGGATCATGACCTGAGCCAAAGGCAGCGGTTTTAACCCACTGAGCCACCCAGGTTCCCCTGTTTTGTTTTGTTTTTTAATTTATATATTTATACCTTGTTTCTCCTCCAAAAAGACTGAAGCCAATTTATACCATATTATATTCATGTGTGTGCATACACACACACACACACACACACACACACACACATTTTTTAAAAAATAGAAACAGAATCTAAAAGTCATTAAAAGGAGATGTGTCTACCATTAAAACTGATATAAGAACTTTTGTGCAACCAAGGCAAAAAGTGAAACACTTGCATTTGCATAATTCCCTTTTTTTTTTTAAAGATTTTATTTATTTGTCAGAGAGAGAGCATGCATAGGCAGGAGGAGGAGCAGGCAGAGGGAGAAGCAGGATCCCCACTGAGCAAGGAGTCAGACAAGGGACTCCATCCCAGAACCCCAGGATCATGACCTGAGTGGAAGGCAGATGCTTAACTGACTGAGCCACCCAGGATCCCTCATTTGCGTAATTCTTATTTTGTAAAGGCAACATAACAATTTCTCAAAAAGAGAGAAACTTCCCCCTGATGCTGAATCCTAAAATGAGTACATCGTGTGACCTCACACAAAATATACTTGGGATCACCAAATCAGTGACTTCAACAATAGTGTTATGGTAAATGCAAACACCTTCTTCATATGGTTATTTCTTGTAGTCACTACCAATACAAGCAAAGAACATAACATGAAAGGTGACTCTGTAAAGACAATTCTACTGGATCCTACACTAATATAAATAAAGCTGCTGTGACTATTCATATACAAGTCCAAAAACTTGTGGCCATATTATGCTTGTTACCACAATTATATAAGTTAATGAAACAATATAGAGACTGATGAAATAGAGGAGTTAAAAGAGAGAGAGTTGCTATTATTATGAAAATTAAGTTGAAAATAAGCAATACTTGTTGAAGATGAGCAACTAAGTCACACTGCCACTGAGTTAATTATGAGCAAGAGAACAATAAAGGTCTATAGAAGAAATTCACAAAGCTCTAAAAAGACGGTACTCAGACTGTTTCACAGGTGTATTCAAGATGTTTCACTTTAAAGAAACCAAAACAGGAACTCTTAGATAATATGTTCTGTGTGTGGTCAGCTTATGTAACAAAATGAGAGGCATGTTATCATTCCTCTTGAGTAAAAACCTAGGAGTGGAATGGCTCAGTCATCAGAACCATTTTGTTTGTCCACTTTTTTGTCCACTTGTTTGTTTGTTCACTTGTCACCAGATATTTGGGTTGTTTCCAGTTTGATGCTATCAAGGATAATGGTACAAGTCTTTATGTGGACACATAGTTTCATTTCTCATGGGTGAATATCTAAGAGTAGAATAAATACTTTTTTGGGGAGACACAGTGTACATATATAAAACTTTTGGTGTGAAAAGCCATCATATTAACTCCATTCATGGAACCAGCAAGAGGATGAAGATGAACTCGGGGCAAAGGAGAAATCTCATCTAAGAAACAGAAAACCAAGATGTGACCAGAAAGACAAATTAGAAAAGAACAAATCCACAGACAATGCACAAAAGCGTGAAAGGACTCTGGGACGCTGAGGGCAAAGCAAAAACATGCGGAATTTGGGGGACAGAAAGGGAGAGATCTTCACTAGAGACAACCCCATGAAACAAATCAGGAACTGGCTAGGACTACTATCTTATCCGCTGTTATGGGGCAATCTCTGCTTTAAAGCACATATTCGGGGGCGCCTGGGTGGCTCGGTAGGTTGGGCATCTGCCTTTGGCTCAGGTCATGATCCCCGGGTCTTGGAATCCAGCCCCGAGTCAGGCTGCTTGCTCAGCCGGGAGCCTGCTTCTCCCTCTCCTGCTCCCCCTACTTGTGCGCTTTCTCTCTCTCTTTGTCAAATAAATAAATAAAATCAAAAAAGAAGAAAGAAAAGAAAAGAAAAGAAAAGAAACGAAACGAAACGAAACCACCATCCCGTTTCTTTCCCTCCCTACATCCCTAATCCCCCAGACTACACATCCCAGAATGCAACACGCGCCCCTCGCGAACGAGCGCGACTCTCAGGGAGCAGTCACAGCCTACAATGCCCAGGAGGTAATGCGATCCCCTTCCCACAGCTATGCAAGACTCTGGGCCGGGGATCTCGGGCCATAAAGTACACTCCCAGCTCACCTCGGAGCTCCGGGAGCCTTTCAGCACCTGCTTGGTGAGCGCGATCACGTCTGTACCACAGGTGTTCACCTTCTCGGTAAGAAGCCCCTTCACAGACTGACCGAATCGCGCTTGCGAATCTGGTGTCCCAGTCGCCATCACCTCGACTAGTGAACTTCTCAGCCCGGGCAACGGCGAGTCGCTGGGGCCAAAAGGCGTCAAGACGGAAGGAAGCGAGTCGGAGTGTCTCGACCGTGAGGTGAGGGGCGGCGGGCGGGGAAGGAAGGGACGCATGCGCCCAGCGGAGATTGACTTTAGCTAAATTTAAATTCGTTTAAAATATTCAGTTGATATCCTGAGGAAGATAAAGCCCAGGCAGATGTCTCTGGTGGAAACAGAGGACAATTTCAGGGTTAGAATCAGAAGGGCTGGATTATAGTCCCTACTTCTGCTATTTAGTTGAGTGACTGCAAATTACTCAAGCTTTGCATCTTGTGTTCATCAGTAAGAAGTAATAATATTCAAGTCTCCAAAGAATTACGAGAATGAATTAAGGCCATTCAGTTCAATTTTAATAAAATTTCATTTAGTAAATATCAAACTGTGCTAGGCTGAGGGTAGAGAAAGAAAAGATACAGACCTTGTCTCTGAGGAGTTCCTGGGCCATGTGACGAGCCATGTAAACAGCTAATAAATGGAGGAAATGCTCAACATCTTTAGTAATTTTTTATGATAAATGATCTTTTTTTTTCTATTAAGAGCAAACTTGGATCATCACCTTGGAACTGAATTAATACCTGAAATGTTTCATGTAGCTCTATTTATTTTTTAGTTAATGCACAAGAGATGAGAATGGTGTTATACTGTAAATTTTGTTCAAATAACCTGTACTCAGTATCAACATTACTTTTTCTCTAAGTGTCTAGATTCATGTCTCTGTTGCTTCTTTCATTTAATTCGTATTCTTAATTTTATTGAGGTATAGTTTATGTACAATAACTATCTTCTTTTATAGTGTACATTTTGATTAGTGGGACAGATGTACACACCTGTGAACTACCACAATTAAGATACAGAATATTTTTATCACCCCCAGAAGTTTCCAAGTGTCTATTTGCAGTCCATTTCTCCCTCATTGTAAGCAACAACCAATCTGCTTCCTAACACTATAAACTAATTTGCGTTTCTAGAATATTATATAATTAGAATGATACAGGAAATATCCTTTTTGTCTAGCTTCTTTCAGCATAATGATTCTGAGAATTATCTGCATTTTAGTGTGTATCACTTGTCTGTTCCTTTTTATTGCTGAGAAATATTCTGTCATTTGACTATCTCATTTTGTTCATCCATTCACCTGTGGCTGGACATTTGGGTTGTTTCTACTTTGGGGCTATTATAAATAAAGCTGCAATGGCATTCATATATAAGTCCTTTTCTGGGTTGTTTTCATTTATCTTGGATAATATCTAGGAGTGGAATGGCTGGGTCATATAAGTGTTTAATGTTTCAAGAAACTGCCAGAGGTGCCTGGGTGGCTCGTTGGTTGGGCCTCCAAACTCTTGGTTTCAGCTCAAGTCATGATCTCAGAATTGTAATCGCAGAGTCTTGGGATCAAGCCCTGTGTCAGGCTTCTTGCTTAGTGGGTTGTGTGCTGAAGATCCTCTCCCTTTCCCTCTGCCCGTCCCCCTTCTCACTCTCTCTCTCTAAAATAATAAATAAATATATCTTTTTAAAAAAAATAAATAACTGCCGGGGCACCTGGGTGACTCAGTCAGTTGAATGTCTGCCTTTGGCTCAGGTCATGATCCCAGAGTCCTGGGATCAAGCCCTGTGTCAGGCTCCCTGCTCAGCAGGGAGTCTGCTTCTCCCTCTCCCTTTGTCTCTCCCCCTACTCATACTCTGTCTCTCTCTCTCAAACAACTAAATACAGTCTTAAAAAAAAAAAAAAAAAAACCTGCCAAACGGTTTCCCAAAGTTTTTACCATTTTGAGTTCCCGGTAACAGTGTGGTGGACTCCAGTTGCTCCACCCCCCACAAATTTAGGAAAAGACTGCTATGTAGCCATGGTAACAGGTAGCCACCTGTTGTAGACAGACTGGCCACTGACGGTGGTCGCCCCCATGATCCCCATCTTATGGTGTTCATATGCTTGTGGGATCCCTTTCTCTTACATGTGGGCAGGACCTGTGTCTGGCTTCTAACCAATAGAATATGCACAGGTGATGGGAGATACATGATTGTGTATACATGGTTATGTGATTACAGAGACTGCAGGCCCATCTTGCTGAAGTCTCTTTCCCCTTTGCTGGCTGTGAAGAAGCAAGGGGCCATGTTGGAGAACTCCACATGCCAAGGAACTGCTTCTGGTCACTGAGAAATGAGCCCCCAGCTGACAGCCAGCAATAAATAAATAAATAAATAAATAAGAAGCATTCAATCAAACAGCCTAAAGGAACTGAATACTACTAACAGCTAGGCCAGTGGGGAAATAGATCCTTACTCAGTTGAGCCTCCAGATGAGAACCCAGCCCTGGTTCACACCCTGATGGCAGCAGCCTTGTGAGACCATAAGTAGGTGGCCCAGAAAAATTGTAGTTGGATTCCTGACCCACAGGAACTATAAATGTGTGGGGTTTTTTCTGTTTTGTTTTGTTTTTAAAGATTTTATTTATTTGACAGAGATCACAAGTAGGTGGAGAGGCAGGCAGAGAGAGAGGGCAAGGAGGAAGCAGGCTCCCTGCTGAGCAGAGAGCCTGATGCCGGGCTTGATCCCAGGACCCTGAGATCATGACCTGAGCCGAAGGCAGAGGCTTTAATCCACTGAGCCATTCAGGTGCCCCATAAATGTGTGTTGTTTTAAGCCAGTGTTTGTGGTAATATCGTTATATAGAAATAGACTAATATACCACCAGAATTTGTTTGAAATCTGTTCAGTCAGTTAATGACAACCAACCTCAGTTAATCCCTTTTACAAATCAAGCAGTCAGGGTCAGTATTGAAAAGTCCGTCATCCAGGAGTGAATTCATGCCAAAATTACCCCTCAGAATGCCAACCAATCAACAACAGTCTCACCCAAGGAACACTTCTATAGATAATATCAACCTTCTTATGTCCATCAACCCCTGAAGTTTATACTTCCCCCAAACTCTATTATGATCAGCAGCCTATTTGGCTTAGAGAAACTGCCTGCTTGCCTTTATTATAATAAGCAAATTCAGTTTTGTCTTTATATGCCCTATATTGAGCTATAGTCTTATTGTTTTTGATAATTCCAGAGGTTCCAGCAAGATCATTTTGAAGACCTTCCCTGGCAGCATTCCAGGGATCCTCAGTTCAACAGGTGCACTTGCTGGACCTGTATAAGACCACGAGGCCTGGATCTTTGTATTAAGTAATTAGACCTTTGGGTCTGGAGATGCACCATTTAGTTATGAAATCTTTGTACAAGGTTTTAAGACCTTTTGTTTGGTGGTATATTGTTTGATAAATATTTTTGCTGTTAAACATGATGATTCTGGGGCACCTGGGTGGCTCAGTTGCCCAGGTGCCCCTAATGTCAGGGTCTATATTTATGACTTAGCATGTTCCCCTTACCATTAATAATAACTTGCTTGAGTCTGGGCTTCTCTAGAGACGATCATCACACTAACGTTACAATTTAGTTTCCCCAAGCTATCACTAGTACAGTCAACTTGAACAACAATATACCAATAATAGTACCCCTCCTAAAGTCCTAAAGAAGTACAAGATACACTAATAAGTATTTGTCACGACACCCAGAGATGCTATACTTCAGCTCCATCAAAGCTGATAGATTTTCTTGTGTAGCTTCTGAGTTCTGTTTCATATGTTGCAATTAGACTGTTTACTGCCATCCCAGACACAAGGTTAAGGATACTGTAGGGCCATTCCAAGGATATGATTCCCCCACACCCTCAATAGACTGTATCTCTTTACAGAGTCCAAAAGAATAAAGTCAGTTCTGTAAAGAGGCTGTTCTTTCTCCCGTATTCAAAATTTCCTGTTAATAACATTTTGCATTCCTGTGGCATATTTGTTTAAATTGTTGAACCAATATTGATGCATTATTACTAAACAAAGCTCAGACTTTCCACTAGGGTTCACTTTTTGTGTTGTTTGGGCTTTATGGGTTCTGATAAATGCAAGATGTCATGTATCCACCATTACGGTATCGTGCAGAATAGTTCTACTGCCCTAAAAACTCCCTGGACTCAACCTACTCAGCCCTCCTCCCTCCCCTTGTGCCCCTGGCAACCCCTGACATTTTTCCTGTCTCTCTGTCTGCCTTCCTGAAACTCAATCACTTGGAACCATACAGCATGTGGCCTTTTCAGACTAGCTTCTTTAAATAAACAGTGTGTATTTAAACTTCCCCATGTCTTTTTATGGTTTGATAGCTTATTTCGTTTCATCACAGAATAATATTCCTTTGTATGGATGTGTCAGTTTGCTTATCCATTCGCCCCTTAATTAATGGTTTCTCCCAGTTTTTTGCAATTATGAATACAGTGGCTATAAACATTTGTGTGTAGGTTTCAAGTGGACATAAATTTTCTACTGATTTTCTTAAAAACCAGGACCACAATTGCTGGGTCATATTTTTTATGGCGACAAAATAGAAATAACATAAAGTTTACCATCTTAACAATTTTTTTAGTGTGCCATTCAGTAGTATTAGGTACATAACAGTGTACTGATGTAGCCACTGCCCCTATTTCCCAGACTTTTTCACTGTCCCAGACAGAGACTCTGTACCTATTAAATAATTACTTCCTATTCCCACCCCCCTCCAGCCCTTGGTAACCTCTATTCTGATTTATGTCACTACGAATTTATCTATTCTAGATGCCTCTTGCGAGTGGAATCATACAATATTTGTCCTTCTGTGTCTAGCTTATTTCACTTAGCAAAAGTTTTTCAAAGTTAATCCATGTCGCAACATGTTTTAGAACATCATTCTTTTTTATGGCTGAGTAACAGTCCATTTTGTGTGTATATAACACGTTTTGTTCATCCATTCATCTGTTGGTGGACCCTTGGGTTGATTCCACCTTTTGGCTATTGTGAATAATGCTGCTGTGAACATCGGTGTACAAGTATCTATTTGAGTCCCTCTTGTCAATTCTTCTGTACATATATGTAGGTAAGAAGTGCTAGCTCAGACGGTAATTCTATGTTTCACATTTTGAGGAACAATCATATTTTTCCACAGAAGCTGCACCATTTTACACCACCACCAGCAATGAATGATGTTGCCAATTTCTCTGTGTTTTCACCAACACTTGTTATTTTCTGGGTTTTTTAAAAAATACAATAGCCATTCTAATGTGTATAAAATGATAAGAGTGTTTAGTTTTGCAAGAAACTGCTGAACTGTCTTCCAAAGTGGTTGCATCCCCACCGGCTACAAATAAGAGTTGCTGTTACTCCACATTGGTCAGCATCTGGTATTGTCAGTTTTTGGGATATTAGCCATTCTAATATATGTGTAGTGGGTCTCACTGTTGTTGTAATTTGCAATTCCCTAATGATATATGACATCAAGTGTCTTTTCATATGCTTATTTATCATCCATATATCATCTATGGTGAGATGTCTGTTCAGATCTGTCGCCCATTTTTAAACTGGGTTGTTTTCTTATTGTTGGATTTCAGAGTTCTTTGCATATTTTGGATAGTAATCTTTTATCAAATATACGTTTTGCAAATATTGTCTCCCAGTCTGTGGCTTGTTTCATTTTTTTAACAGTGACTTTCATGGTGTGGTTTTAAATTTTAAGAGAGTCCAACTTATCTTTTTTTTTCTTTTATGGATTATGCTTACAGTGTGTATCTAAAAAGTCATCGCTAAACTGAAGGTCCCTGAATTTTCTCTTATGTTACCTTCTATCAGTTTTATAGTTTTGTGTTTTACATTTAGGTCTATGATCCACTTTTTGATAATAACGTCTGTGGAAGGTGGAAGGTCTATTGTGTAATCATTTCCTCTTTCTTTCTTTCCTTCCTTCCTTTCTTGCTTCCTTCCTTCCTTCTTTCCTTCCTCATAAGGATGTCATTGTTCCAGCATCATTTGTTAAGGGAACTAGCCTTTCTCCATTCAATTGCCTCTGCTACTTTGTCAAAGATCACTTATCTATTTTCATTCGTCTCTATTTCTGGGCTCTCTATTCTGTTCCACTGATCCATTTGTCTGTTTTTCCCAGTAACGCACTGTCTTAATTATTGCAGCTTTACAGTAAGTCTAGAATCAGGTAGTGTCAGTCCTCCAGCTTTGTTCTTCTGTATTGTTTTGGCAATTCTGGGTATTTTGCTTTTCAATTTTTTAAAAGATTTTATTTTTAAGGAATCTCTACACCCAACGTGGGGCTCAAACTTACAACCTTGAGATCAAGAGTCACATGCTCTGCCAACTGAGCCAACCAGGTGCCCCAATGTTCTCAGATTTCTTAAGTAAAAGATAAGATTATCTGCTAAGCATGAAGTTGGGGATGGGGCTTGAAGTTTAGAGGAGTCACTGAGGTAGAAGTAAGGGTGACAATCTTTGGATTTGAGGAGATAAAGGAACTAGGAAGTTGGGATGTTGGCTGATCATCCCTCACGGACTCTAAAGTCATGTGGGATGACGGTGGGATTGGAGAGGAAGGATGTGAGTTGGGTGCCCAGATCTTAAATCTTAGATGAAAATGAGCCACAGGAGGTCAGTAAGTAATGGCAATAGCAAAGGTTTGAAACTGCAAAACAAGCAAGAATCTGCTCCACCCAACAGTGGAGAACTGGTGGTCTGGAGGCCTTGGGGAGTGAAGAGAACATCAACTCCATTGCCTAACCTGGACATTAGGTGTCTTTACTCAGGGAAACAGTAGGGGAAGGACTGTCCTAGAGAAGGGTCCAGTTTAGATAAATTGGGAGATAAAGAAAATATTCTATAGATAAATAAGGAAAACAAAGAGGTGTGTTTGTTTTAGAGAGGGACAATACCCAAGGGCTCTGGGGAAAGGTTTTGGAGAGAAGGAAAGACACAATTGGAGGACAGTAGAGTAGAAGAATCATAAAGCCAGATGGGGATGAGCGTAAGGATAGAGGGAACCTCAAGCCAATGGTGAACTCAGTGTTTTGAGAGCTGACGAAAGCCGTGGATCCTCTCTACAGAAAAACATGTGTTTATACATACATGCAGAACTTGCGTACAATTTCGGTAAGACCCCAGAGTCCACAGACACCCAGTGTTTTAAAGTAAACTTTGTATTGAAGTATAGCACGTATTCAAATAACTGTGGTCCAGCTCAAAGTGAATGTACCTGTGTTACCACCACCCGAAACAGAACACGACCTGAAGCCCCTCCGGGGAAGCCCCACCCTGCGTCCTCTTTCAGTCACTGAACCACCCCCCAGGGTAATCATCACCTGATTCTAGAAGCACAGTTTCTTTTTATATGTTTCTAAACTCTATGTAAATAAAATCACACACACCATTCTTAGGCATCTGGTTTCTTCACTCAATCTTAGGTTTGTGAGTTTCATCCACGCTGGTGCACGTGGCTGCCGTTCATTCACTGTCATCTCTGTCACCCGCTGTATGATGCGTGACAATTTATCCACTCAACACCTGATAAATACTTGGGTTTCTTTCTAGTTTGGAATTACTACGAACAGTGTAATAATGCTTTTGAATGTGCCTTTGGTGAAGATATGCATAAATGCTGTTGTTTAAATACCTAAGAATGAAGTTCCCAGGTCATAAATTCAGCTTATGTCTAGACAAATGGCTTATGTCTATACAAGGAACAAGGGAAAAAGGAAAACAGGGATTCAAAGGAAATGGAATTCATATCAATTTTCAGTCAGAATTCTGGTCTAAGAGTCACACAGGATGTTTTGCATTGATCATTCATCAACATCGAAACCAAATTAAAATAGCAGTCATCAAAGACTTGATGAATAAATCCAAAGGGAGATTCTTCGAAAAGATCAGTAAAACCTTTGGCAAATCAAGAAAAAATAGAAAATGCACATTTTAAGAAATACTAATTGCCAAAATCGACTCAAGGAGACTCAGAAGAATTGAGGAGTCCACACCTATGGAAGAAATTGGAAAATTATGTTAAGGAGTCATCTCTCTGAAAAAGGCACTGGGACCTGACACTTTTCACATCACCTTGCTTTAGAACTTCAAAGAATAGTTCACTTCCATGCTATTTAATTTGCTTAAGGACATAGGAAAAGGTGAAAGTTTCTCTAGTAACTTTATGAAGTGAATAAAATCATAATACCAAAACTTGACAATGCATAAGTAGGAATACTACAACTCAATTTTTCATATGATTAGAGATGAAAAAGAAATAGAATCCCAAGTAATACAAAGAGAATTCAATTCCGTATTAAAAGAAGATGCTCTGGATAAGTTATTACTAATCTGGAATGGTTAGATACCAAGAAATCTATTAATAAAATGCCTCTGATAAATAAGTCGGTATTTGTCAAAGGTCTTTAAAATATGCATGCATGGGGTGCCTTTGGCTGGCTCAGCTGGCGGAGGACATGAGTCTGATCTTGGGGTTCTAAGTTCTAGCCCCACATTGGATATGGAGATCACTTTAAAAATAAAATTTTGGGGCATCTGGGTGGCTCAGTCAGTTAAGCATCTGCCTTCGGGTCAGGTCATGATCCCAGGGTCCTGGGATTGAGCCCCCAGTTTGGGCTCCCTGCTCAGCGAGAAGCCTGCTTCTCCTCCTGCTCCCCACCCCCATTTATTCTCTCTTTTGTGCTCATGTGGTCTCTCTAATAAATAGTCTTTTTTAAAAATAAATAAAATCTTTTAAAATAAACATATGCTTGGCCCTTGGGTAACAATAGCACTCTTTAGAATCCTATCCTAAGAAAATATTGATGGTTATGCACAAAGCTTTCACTATAAGGCTATCACTTAATGTTGTTTAGATGAAGAACAAAGACAAACAGAAACAACCTAAATGTCCAGCACCACAATACAGGGTCAGTTAAATAAGCTATGCTAACCGCAGGATATACGCACAATGGAACAGCAGGCAGCTACCAAAAGTGATGTAGAAAAGTCCTTAAAAAGAGAAAAATAGGGGCACCTGGGTGGCTCAGTGGGGTAAGCCTCTGCCTTTGGCTCAAGTCATGATCTCAGGGTCCTGGGATCGAGCCCCACTTCGGGCTCTCTGCTCAGCGGGGAGCCTGCTTCCCCCTCTCTCTCTGCCTGCCTCTTTGCCTACTTGTGATCTCTTTCTGTCAAATACATAAAATTTTAAAAAATAACAATTTAAAAAGAAAAAAATATCCATGTCCCCCCAATGCAGTATGACCTCATTTTAGTTAAAAAAAAAAAACACATTTCAGATTTTTAATTTATTTTGAGCTATCCACATTATCCAGATTTCCTACAATTATCCATGTAACTCTTATAATAACTCTCACTATCTCTCTCAAATAAATAAAATATTTTTAAAAACTCTGAATCACATTTGAACACTTTTTTTTTTCTAAGATTTTTTTTTAGTTATTTGAGAGAGAGAGTAAAAGCAGGGTGAGTGGCAGGCAAAGGGAGAGGGAAAAGTAGGCTCCCTGCTGAGCAGGGAGCCCAATGGAGGGATTGATCCCAGGACCCCAGGATCATGACCTGAGCCGAAGGCAGACGATTCTCCGACTGAGCCACCCAGGTGGCCCACATTTGAACATGTGGAGTAATGGGCAACCAGCCAGTCTAGCTTACAAGGCCTTGCCAGTTCACCTTCATGATGAGGTCCCCTATCGGCTGCCTTCCTGATTCATTCCAGCAGCCCACACCCTAATTTGTACTCTTCTAAGTACAGACACCGGCAGACCACCCCCAGATATGGGCAGAAATTCCATCTCCTACCTTTGTGAATCTCATTCAGTGGGTCCTGGATGCCTGTCTGTGGGCTCACCTCTTCTGTGATGCCTGACACCAGGAATGTCCGTGGCTTCACCCGGTGATTTCAAATCACTGATCAGTATGATGGAGCCCCTGAAGGTTTCCAGCAGAAGAGGAGAACTTTGTCAGGAAGATCTACTAATTTGAGCTCAGAGAAACCAGGAAGCCCATTTGGTACAACAATGATAGACATAAATATTAGATGAGCACTTACTTCCTGCCAGGCAACACTTCTACCTGCATGATCTCCCTTGAGTCGCAACGACCCCGGGAAGTAGATTCCATTCTTAGTCCCACTTTACAGAGGAGGAAACCGAAGCTTAACACACAAACATAAACTTAAGTTAATACCAAATGATCACATGACCTAGCAATTCCACTCCCCCCCAGTATACTCCCCAAAGAATTGAAAACAGAGACTCAAACACACCCTTGTATACACGTGTTTGTAGCAGCAATTTTAGCATTTTTTTAAATTTAAATAATTTTAAGAGCAAAAAGGGGAGAACAGCCTGAGTGTCCACAACTGATGAATGGATCAACAAGAGGCAATATATCCCATGACGGAATATCATTCAGTCATAAAAAGCAGCGGAGTTCTGACACGTGGATGAACCTCGAAAACATGATGCTAGGTGAAATAAACCAGACACACAAAAAACAATACTGCAAGACTCCACTTACGTGAAATGGGCATATTCATAGAGACAAAGTAGATTAGACATTGCAAGGAATGAGGGAGAGGGAGATGGGGATTATTTCTTAATGGGTAGTTTCTGTTTGGGGTATGAAAAAGTTTTGGAAGTAGATAGTGGTGATGGCTCTATAACCCTGTGTGTATATTTAATGCTATTGAATTGTACACTTAAGATGGTTAAAATGGGGGGCGCCTGGCTGGCTTAGTCAGTGGAGTGTGCAACTCTCGATCTTGGGGTTCTGAGTTCAAGCCCCATGTTTAAAGCAAGCATAGAACTCTATGCTTACTTTAAACATTTTTATAAAAGTAAATAAATACTCTTTTTTAAAAAGGGGAGTGGGGTACATTTTAATAAAAGTAAGTAAATAAATAAATCTTTTTTAAAAAGCGGGGGTGGGGTGCATTTTTATAAAAGTAAATAAAGGAGCAGAGTTGTGCATCGGAAGCATGCTGGGCCCATAAAAATAAATAAATAAATAAATAAATGAATAAATAAATAAATCTTTTCTAAAAAGGGGGGGCAGGGTGCCTGGGTGACTCAGTTGTGAATCATCTGCCTTCAGCTCAGGTCATAGTCCCAGGGTCCGGGGATCAAGTTTAACGTCAGACTCTCTGCTCAGTGGGAAGCCTGCTTCTCCTTCTCCCACTCCCTCTGCCTGTGTTCCCTCTCTCGCTGTGTGTCTCTCTCTCAAATAAATAAATAAATATTTAAACATTTTTACAAATTTAAATGGCAAATTTTATGTGCCATATATATGTATATATATTGTTTATAATATATTATAAAATATGTTACATATATTATTATATAATATATAGCTATATTGTTTAATATTTATATATCATATTTTCTTATTTATCATATTATATAATTTATATTTGTGTACACTTGTAATGTTCCTATTTATGTTATTAATATTATATGTATATATATATATAATTTTTAAAAGAAGGCTCCATGCCTAGCGTGGAGTCCAATGTGGGGCTCAACCTAACGACCCTGAGATCAAGACCTGAGCTGAGATCAGGACTCAGAACGCTTAACTGACTGTGCCATGCAGGTGCCCCCTTGCTGTCACTGTCTTGTGTGACCTTATACAAGACTGACCTTTGAAGGCATCACACTTTTTGGCTGTTAAATAAGACTGGATAAAATGTCTTTGACAGTCCCTGCTGGCTGTAACCTTCGTGACAACATCATCTATTCATGGATTTTGATTTTACAACGTGGAAAGTCCCAAGCCTTGATTCCTGACCCAGATACCACTTGCTGCTGGTGCGCTCTGTGGACATTGATGGATGGGAACTGCAGGGAGGGAGGACCAGCTGTCCTCCCCTTACCCAGCCCCCCTTCTTAGGGGTTTGTCCTGGAGTTGGGCCAGCCCTTGAGGAGGCCTCTGCTCCTCCTTCCTCTCCTGATTCTGGGAGAGGGCTCAGGCCTGGCCGGGCTCCAGAATAAATTTCCACAAGGCAAGAGATAACACAGAGCCAAGGTGAAGATCAGGACAGCCCTTAAAAAGGCCTCCTTGCACCCTAGCATTGGCTGCTGTTCTTCCGCGCCGTAGCTGTCCACCCTGCTTGCCGGCACCCCGCCACCATGTGGGAACTCCTGGCTTTTTTGCTGTTGGCCCTTGCCTATTTCTTATGGCCCAAGACAAAGCGCTCCGGTGCCAAATATCCTAGGAGCCTCCCATCCCTGCCCTTGGTGGGCAGCCTGCCGTTCCTCCCCAGAGCTGGCCATCCGCACGTGAACTTCTTCAAGCTGCAGAAAAAATACGGCCCCATCTATTCCTTTCGTATGGGTACCAAGACTACGGTGATGGTGGGCCACCACCAGCTGGCCAAGGAGGTGCTTGTCAAGAAAGGCAAGGAATTCTCTGGGCGGCCCCACGTGGTAAGCAGTGCCCACTACCTCTCCTCTCTCACCAGCCCTGGGGGGGGGGGGTTGCAGTTGGTCACCAAAATCATGCCTGGAATGGCCCTTCTGGCTCCTGTAATTCTTCCTAAAACAGACTAACAGGACCTTGGGTGGGGTTCCACCCCTCAGACCCTACCCAGCCTCTAAACCAGGCAGGAAGAATCAAAGAAAGACTTCATTTTTCTGGGCTGTCATCTGGAAATGGATGATGTTCTCTCTGAGTCCTGCCTTTCCTAATTAACTGAGGTAGTATATGCCGAGCCCTGAGCCCAGTGCCCAGTGCAGGAAGTGCCCCATTAATAGCCCTTAGGAGTGTTACTCTTCATATGGGAAATGGGATTGAAATGATGACTGTCTTCTCTGGGGAGGTGTGAGGGAAAAGTACCCTGGCTTTTGGAGGGTGGGGATTGCTGTTTCTCTGGAGCTGTCCCCAGCTGCCCCGGGGCCACGGCAGGGCTGACACATGCCGGCATTTTAAGGATGCTGATGATCTATCCTGTCAAGCCTCCTATAATGCTCCTAGGGGAGGAGAAAAGCTATACATCTGGGAATAATGCCAAGCTCCATCCCAGCACCTTGCTGCTGAGTTCCCCCTTGAGCCCCCCAGGCAGGGCCTCCTAGCCACTTACCTCTGATCAGGGCCGAGGGTTGATTCATTTTTCCTTGGACAAGTCAGCCAGGTCTGCTGGCCAATGGCCTCACTCCCAACCCTCTGGAGCAAAGGCAAAGGAGAACGCTAGTCAGCTGGGGCTTGCAGGTCACAGAATAAAAGAGGGGAGGCTTTGACCTTATGCTTTGAAGCCCCTCTGGGAAGAGGTGGCTTGGCCAAGTCCAGATTGCATTCTCCAGGTGGGGCCTTCTAGTGGGCACACAGCCTTGTAATTGAAGGGCAGAAAGAGGAGAAGCTGCTATACCTGCAGCAGCCCTCAGAGGGCCCAGGGAGACGCAGACATCTGGGCAGTCCTGTCTCTACCAGCCCACCTGCTCCTGCCCCCAGGACAGGCACCATTCAGAGAGCTTATCCCATCCATGACTACCTTCCCCTGGTCAGAAAGTGGTAAGAGAGAATACAGGCCACTCTGTCATTGAACTGAACCCCAAAACCCCTGCATTCTAATTCAGGGTCCCTTTTTTCTCCTCAGTCTGTGTCTCTGATGGAATTGGGCATAGAGGGGTCTCGGGCCCTGCCCTACCAAGGCCTAACAGTCACAGCAGAGTAGAGCAGGGGTGTCCCACATGGGGCTCAGCATGGCAGGTACCTCCCCTTTCCCTCAGGAAGGGTGTGGGAGGCCCAGGGCAAGGGCAGTTCATTGATGTCTGATTCTCCAGCCTTTCCTGCTCTCCAAAGGTGACTCTGGACATCCTGTCTAACAACCAAAAGGGCATCGCCTTCGCAGATCATGGTGCCAACTGGCAGCTGCACAGGAAGCTGGTACTGGCCACCTTTGCACTGTTCAAGGATGGCGACCAGAGGCTAGAGAAGATCAGTGAGAGCTGGCTGGCCCCTGGGGCGGCTGGAGGGAGATGGGACCAGACTTTGGGGGAGGGGGGCGGCGGCAATGGATGGCTCAATCTAGTGCTTTCTTGGCTGCTGCTGCCACCTAGTGGCCATCTGCTCTATGTCCCCAGCTAAGATGGAACTAGGAAGAAGGGACCGTGCTGCTTAACTCCCCACCATCTTGCCCCTCTCTCTTCCCAGTTTGTCAGGAAAACAGTTTACTGTGTGATTTCCTGGCCACCCAGAATGGGCAGTCCATAGACTTGTCCTTGCCTCTCTTCCTGGCGGTGACCAACATAATCTGCTTGATCTGCTTCAACTCCTCCTACAAGAATGGAGATCCCGCTCTGAGGATCATAAAGAATTACAACGACGGCATCTTGGATTCTTTGGGAGTGGATAATATGGTAGACATCTTCCCCGGGTTGAAGGTGAGGATGAGGCCAATCCCTGTCCCCAGTTCTTCTTCCTGCCTGGCTCCAGAACCACTTTTTTCCCCAACCGCCTCAGCCACAGTGACCTCTGTTCACCTCTTCTCTTTTTAAAAACTTGCCGCTTCTCTACAAAAATAGATCTAGCCACTGGGTGGTTCAGTGGGTAAAAGCCTCTGCCTTCGGCTCGGGTCATGATCTCAGGGTCCTGGGATTGAGCCCTGCATCGGGCTCTCTGCTCAGCGGGGACCCTGCTTCCCTCTCTCTCTGCCTGCCTCTCTGCCTACTTGTGAGCCCTCTGTCAAATAAGTAAGTAAAATCTTTAAAAAAAAATAGGTCTAGGGGCGCCTGGGTGGCTCAGTTGGTTGAGCAACTGCCTTCAGCTCAGGTCATGATCCCGGACTTCCAGGATCGAGTCCCGCATCGGGCTCCCGGCTCCTTGGGGAGTCTGCTTCTCCCTCTGACCTTCTCCTTTCTCATGCTCTCTCTCACTCATTCTCTCTCAAATAAATAATAAAAAAAATAGGTCTAGCTTTTAACCATGCATTTGTAATACTCACGATAATGGCTCTCCTTTATTTACCAATCGCCATATGACAACTATTAAGCACTCCACATGCATTAATCATGTCGTTCCCCTTAAAGGTGAATTTTGTTATCCCCAAATGAGAATACAGGCTGAGAGAAATTAAGGAACTTGATCCAGGCTCCAAACTCAAGTCTATCTTCATGCTAACAGCTGGGCACACAGCAGACCCTCCATCAGTAGACCCCCCCATCAGTGCCTGATGTTTAATTCAGTGGGGAAGGGGAGGTGGAGACTCTCCCTTTCCCCCTATGTGGAGTTGTCCTCATTGTCATTAATAATCCCATTCTGTGTCCCCTTGTTGCCTTCCATTTTGGCTGAAGGTCTGGGTTAGAGTGGAAACTCACCAGAGACCGAAAGCTGGGATCTGCCTCCAGGAGGGATTCTGGTAGCTGGAGAAACAAAACAAAAGACGCATGGATTTGACACTTTTCTCTACTTCCCAGATTTTCCCCAACAAAACCGTGGAAAAAATGGAGAACTGTGTTAGAATGCGTGATGAGTTGCTGAAAGACATCCTTGGAAAATGTAAGGTAGGTGACGGAGCAGTGGACCGTGAGTTAGGTTGAAGTGTCATGAAAACAGGGCCGGGGCCCATTTTGGACACTTGGCGTATCCTTAGCACCCAGCAGAGAGCCTGGCCCACAGTAGGTGTTCAATAAAAAACGACTTAACTCATGAAGAGGGGTGAGGAAGTAAGGAACTGTAGAGGATCTGAGAAGGGATCCACTCACTCCCAAAATTTAAAGAGAGCCCTCCCAGCTCCACAAACTCGTAGGTCCTGCCTCATCGCACCCCAGTCCCTCACTTCCAGAGGGAAGAGGCCTCTGTGTCTCCAGGCTCCAGATGGAAGTATGGCAAATATTCCGATGGGGCCCCTTCCTTGTCACTGTCCCCTAACCTCACCCAACCAGGAGAACTTCAGCAGCGACTCCATCACCAACCTGCTGGACATGCTGATCCAAGCCAGGATGAACTTGGACAATAACAACGCTACCTCAGACCGGGACCCAAAACTGCTTTCCGATGAACACATTCTCACCACCGTAGGGGACATCTTTGGGGCCGGCGTAGAGACCACCACATCCGTGGTGAAGTGGACTGTGGCCTTCTTGCTACACAATCCTCAGGTGGGCTTCTTCTCCCTACTCTGGTCTTCCCAACCACTCTTCACCCCAG
The DNA here is from genome assembly GCF_922984935.1 of Meles meles. Classification (NCBI taxonomy): domain Eukaryota; kingdom Metazoa; phylum Chordata; class Mammalia; order Carnivora; family Mustelidae; genus Meles; species Meles meles. Next base: position 61,649,963 of record NC_060078.1, on the reverse strand, counting down.
CCAGATCCACCTTTGGCCCCAGAAAGAGGGAGCAGGAATGCCCTCCGCCTTTCTATGCAAGGTGACTGGGCTGCCTCCCTTCTCATCAAGTGGTAGGTGGCTTTGGCCCTAGGGTGGAGCCACCCCGCTTTCGGAAACAAAGCCTACACTGCAAAGCCACTGCCTGGAAGAGTCTGAGCAGTCTGGATGAGTCTGGATGTAACAATAGGAGTCTTCTAAGCCCTTGCTTCTTCTGGGCTTAAGCATGTTGGTCACATCTATCCATCCCACTCTGGCCCTCAGTTGCAGAAGAAGATCCAGGAGGAAATTGACCAGAATGTAGGTTTCGGCCGCACACCAACTATGAGCGACCGGAACCAGCTCCTCTTGCTGGAGGCCACCATCCGAGAGGTGCTCCGCATCCGGCCTGTGGCCCCCATGCTCATCCCCCACAAGGCTATTGTTGATTCCAGGTATGCCTTCCCTCCCAACAGCACAATACTGCTTTCCAGCCAGCCAGGTCCCTCCTCTACCGCGCCACCCCCTCTCTGCTTGTCAGTCAATCTAGACTCAACCACTGACCGTCAGTCATCCTACCCATGACCCTACTGATCCTACTATCCACCACCCACTGACTGATCCACAGATCTAACTGACCTCCCGCAGAAACTGCCTGCTGCTCTGGAGACATGTGCTCTGGAATGTAAGACCAGGTGCTCTGTGCTCCTACCCAATCCAATAGCCACAACACACACACACGTGCATGCGCACGCACGCACATGCACAGGCACCAGCGCAAAATACACACCCACATGCCCTGACTTGAATGTCCATGTACACAAGTACTGATACATAAGAGCCAGTCAGGAATAGGGTTGGAGAAGGGCTGGGTTCATGTATGATCTGGCAGAAGCTGGGGAAAAGATGAGGGAGGGGGCATGAGGATGTACAGGGCTTTTTCCCCCAAGGAGGGACTGTGGAGGCACGGCGCTGGGCAGTTTGGGGAGGACAGTGTTTTAGACTCCCCTTTCCTCTCCCTCTCTGGAGCAGCATTGGCGAGTTTGCCATTGACAAGGGCACAAGCGTCATCATCAATCTGTGGGCACTGCATCACAGTGAGAAGGAGTGGCACAGGCCAGACCAGTTCCTGCCTGGTGAGTCCCTCTTCTGTCCTGCTCCCAAGCCACACAGCCAGCCTCCCCTCCGTGCGCCAGTGTCCTATCCCCGTGTTCCCTCTGCTAAGCTTCCTACCAGAAAACACCTGGCTCCAGCCACATGAACCTGTTGACAGCCCCATTCTACCCTAGATTTACCCAAACTCTTCACAGCCAGGTTTCCCGCGTTCCCCTTCCGCCAACTGCAAATGCCCTCTAAGAAGCCCTCTGGGTGTCTGGCCCCCATGAAGTCGGCCCCTCTCCCCTGGGACGGTGGCATTTTCAGTCATCAATACTGCCTCCTTTCCATCCTTCCTGAATATTGCATTTCTTCCGTGTGAGTAAGGGCTACCTGAGAATTGCGCTCTATCTCTCCTCAGGCTAGGGTTCCCCCATGTGAGGCTGTCCACCTCCTCAAGCAGGGGTTCCCCGGGCAAGGCCACGTCTCCCCCTTGGTCAGGACAGAGCCATTCCTCTACTTACCCCTGCCCTGGCCCTGGCTGACACCTCCCTATGTTCACAGAGCGTTTCTTGGACCCCACGAAGAGTCAGCTCATCTCTCCATCGCTAAGTTACTTGCCCTTCGGAGCAGGACCCCGCTCTTGCCTAGGCGAGACCCTGGCCCGCCAGGAGCTCTTCCTCGTCATGTCCTGGTTGCTGCAAAGGTTTGACCTGGAGGTCCCAGATGGCGGGCAGCTGCCTTCCCTGGAGGGCAACCCCAAGATGGTCTTTCTGATCGAGCCTTTCAAAGTGAAGATCAAGGTGCGCCAGGCCTGGAAGGAGGCCCAGGCTGAGAGTAGCCCCTAGAGGCTGACTCCCCGCTGTGTGGTGCCCATAGGCCCAGAATTAGAGCTGTAACCCTGCCCTCCCCCTCCTGTCCTCCCTCCTCCCAGCCCACACTGCCTTCTTATCCAGCCTGCCGTCCCTGGTAGTGATAGGCATAAACGAAGACACTTTTCTTTCTGGTCCCTGAGGAGTTCATTCGTTTGTTCATTTGTTCACTCATTCTTCACAACAAATATTTATTGAGCACCTGTTCTGTGCCCTTCACTGTCCCTGGACCCTCGAGCTCCCTGGTTTCGTGAGGCTCACACTCTAGCGAGGACTGACCAGAAACTAAGGGCTTTGAAGTCAGTTTGACTGGGTGTTGGGGATGTGAGGAGAAGCGCAGAAGTGGAGGGCAGCCACTATGAGTGCTTGGGAAGGGAGAAAGCAACCCACGCTGAGGGAGAAGCAGGTAGAAGGTTCTCGAGGTGGGAGAGGTCAGTGTGGTAAGAGCAGAGCAGATGGAGGGGAGAGTGGTTCCTGATGACGTCAGATTGGGCCCCATGGAACCTTTGTTAGTAGCAGGAAGGGGTTGAGCTGTTTATTCTAGTGTGATAGAAGTCACTGGGCGATGGGGTGGGGGGTGGGGGGTAAACATGAAAGTGGGAAGGTCTGGTTTGTTTTTGTTTTTGTTCTTGTTTTTAGAGGGAGGGAGGGAGGAGGAGAGAAAGAGAGAGAGAGAGAAAGAACACACGTGGAGGAGCAGAGGGAGAGTGAGAGAAAAATTCTTGAGAAGTCTCCATGCCCAGCACGGAGTCCTACTTGGGGCTCGATCTCACAACCCTGAGATCAGGACCTGAGCCCAAACCAAGAGTCAAATGTTCAACCAACTGAGCTACCCAGGCGCCCCCGGTTTGTATTTTTAAGACCACCCTAGTTGCTGAGTGGAGATTGGTGTGAGAGGGATGAGAGCTGGGGCAGGGAGGAGGTGGTTGTGCTGGTCCAGGAGAGCGAGGTCATGGTGGCTCAGCCCCCTTGGCCATTGCAGTGGAGATGGTGAGAAATGGTGGGATTGTCTATATTTTGAAAGTGGAGCAGAAGATCGTGTTGGATCCAAACAGGCATCCCTGCACGTACCTGGAAGGTTTGGATTTGGGGGGGGGGGGGGTATAATCCACAGACTCAACCTACCACTACATTTCCCTCTGTCTTGGTCTCCAAAGACCAGCAGGTCTCCTTTCCCTCGAGCTGTCCTGGAGTAAACACTGCCAGGAGAGGGATCTGCAGCGCCCCGCTCTGCCCTGCTCCCCACGCTACAACCCCAGGATGTCTGTAAATGCCTCACTAGAAAATGGCTCCCAGACTTCTCCAAACCTTGAAACCAGCATCCAGACCTTGGCTTCTGGCCAGTTTGCAAGTGAAAGATGTCCCAAGACGCCCCAGGGAAAAACTGACCCTTGCCCATTAGCCTAGAGAAAGGCTCCAACGCCAATTCCCTGGCGCCAGCTGGGCCAGGGTCAGATCTTCAACCCAGTCCTTCTCTTCTGACTGGAGGAGGGCTCTGGAAGGGCCAGCAGGGCAAGGCTGAGACCCTGTCTGGCCATGTTTTCAGAAGAAATCAATGGCGCCCCTGCAAGGAAGAAGGGACAAAGTTTTCGATTACAGCACACCTTCTTCCTTCAAAGAGCTTTGTTAATCCAGTGCTAAGAGACTTCTGTACTGTCCCCCCAGCTCAGCCCTGGCCTTTACTGGACAGTAACTCCATGGTCTTGCTAAAGAGCCCAAGGAAGAGTTTGTGAGCAGCCGTGGCTGACCAGCTCGCATCACACGCAGCCTGGTGAAACGCTGACAACACAGTGGTCTGGTGGGAAAGGGTTTAACTGGAGGCGCCCCCTCCCTATCCCAGGCTCCTCTGTCCCCATCAGCAGGTCACTGGTCTAGAGCCCGGGCCATATATCATTGACTAAGCCTCAGAATGCCCTTAGTCAATGTTATATGGTAAATAAACACGAAACAACCAGTTCTCTGGGGCTGCTGCTGGGGAACAGCCATGATTCGTAGTGTTTGCCAATTGCCATGATGGAAACAGTCCCCACTTTGAGCAATTTCAGGCCACCAATGCAATGTCCCAGAATATGGCATTGGGAAGAGATGCTCGGTAGCATTATACGCTATTTGCCATTATGTTATTCATGACTATGCAATACCATTACTAATAATACCATTATTTGCACCATACATAGATGTAAATAACCTCAAGGGCACAGATAATAGTAATGTAGTGAAATTATTAGGAAATGATTAGGTTTTGAGTATTTATGACCTTTGTTTTCATTATAATGTATTCACTTGTGGGTTTATATGGTTTAACTTTTTTAATGGCTATTTAATAAACAGCTCATAGAATTCCTGAACATTTAGGAAAGTATTTACTTATCTATTTTAAGTAGGCTCCACACCCGAAGTGGGGCTTCAACTCACAGCCAGGAGATGAAGAGTCACACGTTCTACCAACTGGGCCAGCCAGGCGCCCCCAAATTCCTGAAAATTTAATAATCAGCTCTTGTGAATCAAAAGCTGGGCCTCCCAGGAGAAATGGGCTGTCCTTGTCCCTCAGAAGGGCGGCTCCCCAGAGTCCCCCATTCTGAAGGGAGGGACTCCTTCCCTGGCGCCCCTTGTGTGGAATGGGGGTGGAGGATAGTGAGTGACTGGTCTGGAGCCTTCTGGTGGCCATCAATCCTGGAGCAAATGAGGAACTTTCTCCAGTCACACCCCTGGGTTTCAACACCCACCTCTGGAGGACAGGCATCCAATCCAAGGTGAGAGTCAGGGAGGACTGGATAGGAGGACCCAGGTTCTAGTCCCCAGCTGCCCCCCACTCGGCCCGTCTCGATCTTAGGCCTATGGCTAGCTTCTTGAATCCATTTCCTCATTCATGGGGGCGGGCGGGGGGGTGGTAAGCTCTAACTTACCACCTGCGCTGCCCATTATCTGAGGCTCCGGAGACGGTGAAAAGCAGAAAGGGCCAGGTAAGCAGGGGGGCTACAGAAGATAAGAGCTCACTGGGGCACCCGGGTGGCTAGTGGATTAAGCCTCTGCCTTCAGCTCAGGTCATGGTCTCAGGGTCCTGGGATAGAGCCCCACATCAGGCTCCCTACTCAGCGGGGAACCTGCTTCTCTCTCACACTCTCGCTCTGTGCTCTCTAATAAATAAATAAAATCTTAAAAAAAAAAAAAAGTTAAGAGGTCAGGTTGTGCAGGCAAGCTGTCCCTGTGTTGTCATTTACAGACCCGGTGAGCACAGGCAACTTACTAGGCCTTCTTAAACCTCAGTTTTCTCAGCTGTACTATGGGTAGCTGAGGTGTGCGTAGAAAGAGTACCACCAACCTCAGAATGTTGCTGGGGGTCAGATGTGGGCCTACACAATGCATTGAGTGCCTTGATAAATACTGGCTTTACTGCCATTGCCTACAGCCAGATCCACAAAATAAGTCCTTTTCTAAGGATGAAGAAGCAGGTGTTGTTCAGACAGGTCCACCTGAAGGACAGGACCCCTGGGAACCGCCCCCCCACCCCCCGCCCTGTAGCCCCTGATGATCCTGTCTGAGTCCCCTCCCTCCTTCCTCAACTGGGACATGCTGGCAGCTGGGAGGTGGGTGGAGGGCCCAGAGACAAACTTCTCACAGTTCCAATATGGAGGGAGTTTTGTAACATTTTCCAGCGGGATTGGGTTTCTGTAGACTTCTTGGTAAGAAGACATGCAAAGGAAGGTTATACCAGTGGGGAGCGGGCTTAGAGTGAGGAGAAACTTCAGATCAAACCAAATCCTCCTCTCCCCTCCAAGCCACTGGGAGTTTCTAACTCCTGAGAACTGTACAATGTTTCCTGGGGGACTCACCCTCCCTGAGGAAGTGAGCATTGATGTGCATCCCCTATCCCAGGGGTGACGCTATTTCAGCGCTGAGGGGCTCTGGCAGGGGTGCCCAGATTAGTGTGAGGGCCTCTGGGAGCTTCTGACAAAGCAAGGGGGAGCAAACAAGGGGGTTAAAGAAGGCCCTGAGGAAACTGGTTCACCTTTCACTATGCCGCTTGCCTGCTCATTACCTTGCTCTGGTTCTCTCTCCCCTTTGAAAAGAAATCAAAAGTTCTTCATGAGACTTGGGAGCACCAGGTCTTCAGTGTTCAGGGTTCAAATCCTGACTCTACCACTTATGTGCTGTGTGATCTTGGACAAGTTAGTCAACTTCTCCGAATGCTTCAACCCCTTTAATAAAGCAGTCCATACCTCAGATGGCTGTTTTGAGGCTAAAATGAAAAAAACAAAACAAAATGTAGGTAAGATGCTTGTATACAACCCAATAATGTGCAGTCAATAAATAGAACAATCAAGACAAATTAAAATATTTTTATTACCAGCTTACCACTCCAGATGCGTCTCCGCTCACTTCCCAGAATGCAATTATCTACAGAGATTAAATCGCTTGCCGCCTTAGACATTGTGGCCTCCCATGCTTTTGTGGGCTTTTCAGCACCTGGCACATAGTAGACACTCAATAATCTGCAAAACAGATTTATCCAGACCTTCCCTAGAATTCCCTTTACAACTTTCTGCTCCTGGCAAGCTCAGCTTAGAGAGGCCCCTGCTCCGGACAGGACACCCTCTACCCCCAGGTGGCTCTCGTCCACAGCACCCTGGGCACACAGGCTTCGTGGTACTGAATGCTACTAAAACTGTTTTCATGCCTTTCTTCCCCTCAGGACCATTAGCTCTTCTAAAAAGGAGCCTGGTGGAAGGCATATTTGCATTCCCAGTGCCTGTACATGGTAGGTGCTTGATAAATGATCAGCCTGAGTGAGGCCAGTCACATGCCTCCAGGCTAGAAACCCACATCCCAAACACCTCCCAGGACCCACTGCCTTTCTAGGTAGGTTCAGACAGATTCAAGTTTCTAGCCGGTTTGGCCAACAGTCAGCCAAACCCACTTTCCCCTCCTTCTGAATCAAACCCTGTCCCCCCAGCCCCTACACCGGGCTGAAAATGGAGGAAACTGGAGAATAGGGAGCCTCTTGAAATTCTTGTTCATCAAAGCTCTCCGGTTTTGTGTTTCAGACCACTGATATCATCTCCCCCTGAACTTGGTCACCTAGGGCAATAGAAAATGAGGAACTTGGGGCGCCTGGGTGGCTCAGTGGTTTGAGCCTCTGCCTTCGGCTCAGGCCATGATCTCAGGGTCCTGGGATCGAGCCCCGCATCGGGCTCTCTGCTCAGTGGGGAGCCTGTTTCTCCCTCTCTCTCTCTGCCTGCCTCTCTGCCTACTTGTGACCTCTCTCTGTCAAATAAATAAATAAAATCTTAAAAAAAAAAAAAAAAAAAAAAAGAAAATGAGGAACTCGGTGACCCAGGAACCTGGGGTGCAGTGAGGGACCCAGGGAGGTCTGCTCCACAGACCTAGGCATCAAGAGAACTCGCACAGCCTCCAGCATGCAGCTGGCAAGAATCACACGATTGTTTTTGTGACTTTCAGACATTAGGTTAAGGAAGGCAGGAATGACGTACTCCCCAGTCCTTTCCCATGGTTTTACTTTATTTATCTGACGGAGAGAATGAGCAGGAAGAGCAGCAGGCAGAGGGAGAAGCAGGCTCCCCACAGAGCACGGAGCCCAATGCAGGGCTTGATCCCAGGACCCGGGGATCATGACCTGGGACGAAGGCAGACACTTAACCGCCAAGCCATCTAGGCACCTCTCTCCATGATTTTAGAACAGATGTCTCTAGATGCTAATATGGTTCCCCTGGGCTTACTCGGAGGAGCTCAACAGGTTAGAGGGAACAAGGCAGCAACCATTCCACTAGAGTCCCTGAGGGACCAGAATTGCTCTGGCCCAGGGTCAAAGAGGGGGACGGGGGTCTGTCTGGCTTACAACGGGCTCTTAGGCAACAATGCAGACTGCTGGCTAAAGCCAGACACTAGGGAAGGCAATGCTGTCAGCATCCCCTGTTGGCCCACTAGGGAGAGGTCCACTGGGGGAGCACTGGGAGGGTTCCAAGAGGCACACCAGATTGCTTTGTCCAAGGAGAAGTTGTGCTGGGTGGCGGTGTTCCCCTTCCTGGGCAGAGGTTGAAGCCTGTTCCTTCCCTTAGAGCAGGGATTTATAGCTGACTCAAAGTTCTAGGAGGACAGTCTTAAGCAGGGGGTAAAAGGACGGTTTTAGGAAGGAATGACTGGCTCACAGTGGTAGAGGCTGGCACACCTGTGACTCTCCCAAGGCCTAAAACACCAGTTCTCAGGTCCCTGCCTGTTACACAAGCCTTCAAACGAGGCCCTGCGATTCCTCAGGATTCCCCGCATCTGTACCGTTCACTTCATCTCAGTCTACCTCCTCTTGCTGACCATTTCACGCGGGTGCTTTGTCTTCCTGCCTGTAACCTAACTTCCAGAGGGCATGGACCTTGTCTTCTCTACTTCTTTTATTCTCCACAGCACCCAGCTCAGTGTTGGGCACAAAGTGGAAGACTCAGTAACCAAGTTTTGTGTATCGAATTCCAGGGCCCATCCAAATTTTATTATTTTTTTTCCTAAAGATTTTTATTATTTTGGGGGTGCCTGGATGGCTCAGGTCATGATCTTGGCGTCCTGGGATCGAGTCCCGTGTCGGGCTCCCTGCTCAGCGGGGAGCATGCTTCTCCCTCTGCTCCCTCCTTGTCCTCTCTCTCAAAAAAAAAAAAAAAAATAATAATAATTAATTAAATTAAAATTAAGTAAAAATAAAAGATCTCATGGAGTGCTCGCATTCTTTCAAATGCTATTTGAGCTTCCAGGTGTCTAACAGAACTTGTTTCTGCTTTTCTTTGCATCTAATTTTTTTTTAACCTATTTGTGGGATTTTACAAAGTATTCCAAACCTCAGAAATATACCCTTGGCAGAGAGAGGGTTTGGGGAGAGTTCTCCCCAAACCCTCAGGACAAAGTGTGGCCTCAGCAGGAGTGCCCCCCATCTCGCCCTGGGCCCCGTAGGCTCCCCTCAGGCCAAGGGCTTGTTCTCCTCTGTGAGGTGCCTTCTCGCAGCCTGTGTGGAGAAGGGAGAAGGGCCTGCAGTTAGGAATCTTGGGGTACAGCCTCCTGAAGTCTGAGGGAAGCAGGGAGAAAAGAACAAGCTGTGCAAGAAAAAAGAACAGTCGCATTTTGGGGATCGATTTTATTTGGGCTTCTCACAGTGGTTACAGCCACTCTGTCTTCAGAACAATCACAGCACAGGAAATGCGTCACCGAGACTGCCCAGAAAAGTCTGACCAGCGGAATCTTATTGCTTAAAATACACATATTCACAACAACTGACAAATGGTGATGTGCCTCACACAGGAATGTGTTAGCATTTGCAAATCTTCCGACTGTAGCACCAAACCCTCGGTCAGACCAACCCCTTCCTTCTCATTCACTGGGAAAACCAGATTCAGTCCGATCTCCCCGGCCCCCTATCCAGTCCTCCCGCTCTCTCTTTCCATCTCTCTCCTGGCAGGGGAGTCCCGCTGGCAGGGGCCAGACTGTGTGACCGCTGGAAACGAGCATGGCTCTGGCGGCTGTGTTCACTTGTTCTCATGCCTGGAGGGCAGGACGCTGCAGTGACCCCAACAGTTAGCACGCAGACCCGCGCCCCACTCCAGCCGGGGAAGGAAACTTGAGAGGGCCAGGATTCATCCATGTGATCAGTTAACTAAAGCAGGATTCATTTTGGTAAAACTTCATCTCCTCTGAGACTTCAGTGAGTTGTTCGGGATTTTTATCTTATTATTTTTTTTGTTGTTGTTAAAGTTGGAAGGCAAGGCATCCGAGGGCTGCTGACGCACTCCTGCCCACTCTTGCCACATGCCAGCTTGCTTGCATGCATGGGGCCCCGGCAAAGAGAGGTAAGCCCTGTGGCACTGCGGCGTCTGCCAAACTGTCCTGGCAATTCTGGGCGGGGCCAACGGCTGGGCCACAGCTAGTCCCAGCTTGTCACTGAAGATCCATCCAATCCAGCTTCAGAAGTCCCACCTTTGCCTTCTGTGCCGAGTGGTTTTGAAAACCCCCCCTGGGGGCTGATACTGAGGGCCAGGAGGAGCCGAGGGAGGCAGACAGGTTCGGGGCACATTTCCACTTACAGGGAACAGAACACAGGCCTCCGAGTATCCACGGAGCAATGTGCAAATTGCAGGGCTGGGTAGAGGAGAGCCTCTACTCCGAGCACAGTTATCTCTGGCAGACATCGGGGTGGGGGGTGGGAGGTCGGGGGGGGGGGGGGCTGCCATCGACGATGCTGCTGGATACACCCGAGTACACAGTCAGACATTTGTTCAGTAAACAGTAAATGTGTAAAATAAATTACCTTGAGAGGGCCATATCTGCTCCAAGTGTGTGGTTGACGCGAGCACAATGGTGGCCATTCAAAGTATATTCACAGGAAAACAGGGCTGGGGGCTCACACACGACACACAGACACACACAGGTTATCCAAAAAGTCATTGTACACAGACTTCACTTTGTTCAACATGGATTTTGGTTTTGTGACTCCAAACGCAGACACTCGTTCACCTCACAGCCTTGGATTTGTCTATTTTTGTACATATATATATATATATATATTTTTTTTTTTTTTGCCTTTCTTACTGTAACATCAACGCCTAATATGAATATCATCGTTCAAGAGTGGGGGGAAACCAAACTCTTCATATGAACAGCACTGGACAGGGAATGTGAGTTTTAGCTCTTTGCTTTCTCCTTCAGGTTATTCCTATCAAAGCTCGACTGGTTATCTGAAGCCAAACCACAGTAATAAGGATCCCACGGTCCTTCTGGACCCCTGCCTTCGCCCTCCTACCTGGGCCACTCAGGCTCTTTATGGAGGCTACAAAAATCAGTCAGCCCACTCAAAAAGGGAGCTGAGGAGGGGTAGGGAAAGGGCATGAAAGTCACAGATAACCAAGCCATTTTTTTCCCAAGTGGTCAGTTTAAAAATAAAAACAAAAACAACACAACAGAAGAACTTATTCAGAATCAAGAGAAAATACTGTGTAAAAGCCAGGCCATGGGACTGCCCTTTCTTAGGACCCACAGCCCTACAGACTATGTGTTGGGTGGGGAGAAGACCCTGGTCACCTACAGGCACAGCCCAAAGGAGAGAGATGGGGCAAGCTACACCAGGTGCTCCCCCATGGCTTGGGCTCTGCTGTGCTCCCACGGAAGTTCCAAGAGAGCCCCCACCCAAGCCTGCACACAAAACATCTCCTCCCAGCTCAACAGCAGCCAGGCTCTTTGAAGGTCAACTTGGGATAGAGCCACAAACTTCCCTTTTCCAGAACAGAATTCTTGCCGGCCTGCTGGTCAAGTTCTTGTTTTCAGCTTGCTGTTGCTTTTACTGTTGCTGTTGTTGTTTAAAGAAAAAACACCCTGAACCAGGCTGTGGCCAGCCAGAACCTGCTGGGAAGGGCCCCTCATGGATGCACAGTGGTACATCGACCTCATGACCAGGAATTTGAGGGAGCAGTAGGCCTCCTACCAACCTTGTTAACTGCCTGTCTGCTCTCATCCTCCCCTAGGACTAGCCTAGTTCTGTCTCAGCAGACCTCGGCAGCAAAGGGTGACAATCCCTGGGCCTCTGCGGGCTTCCTTCTTCACCCAGGGCTGAGCCCTGCCACCTCTCCTGGACTGAGACACAGAGAAGTTCTCTTAAACCATACACCAGAGCACAAATCCACTCCACCACCAAGAGTCACCTCAGGGCACAGTCTCGGCCTCCTCCGTGGGGACCTCTGAAACACACATCTCTCTGACCCGGGCAGGTAGCGAGATATGACTCGAAAAGAGAAAAAGGGGACAGGGTCGGGTATGAGGAACGAGTCAGAGAATGAGCCACCCTGTCGGCCCTCCACGACACTGTGCTCCTGTGGGCGGAGAGGCCTCCACTCCCCAAGCGGTACCTGGAGGTGCGGGAAAACGCGGGACCGGCGGGGAGGGGACGAAGAATGCAGTGGCGGCACCACTTTCTCTGAAAGTCATTTAATGCTTCTCTCCTGCTGCTCCCCTACCCTGGTTGCTTTGCCAAGTTCTCCGGCACGGGCCGGGCCTGCTCTAGCTGGGGGAGCTGCTGCTCTGTGAGTTCGGGGAGTCCTGCTCATTGATGGTGTTCAGCAGCAGGCACGCGGGGGGCCGTGGCAGGTGGGGGTGCCCGGGCTCTCGGGCCTGCTCCTCGGAGGGCTGGCAGAGGCCTTCCTCCTCGTCACCAGGGGACCGCACGTGGCAGCTGTCGCAGAAGTCCAGGGGCCCATCCAGAGCGTCGTCAATGAGCGTGTTGAACTCCTTGAGGTCATCATCGTGGTGGCCTCGGCTGCACACACACACCTCAATGCCCGAGTCACCCGTGAAGCGGCGATGTCTGCCGGGCGTCTTGTCTTTGCTATCCGGGAGGGCGCTGCCCTGCTCGGAACTGTAATCTCTCAGCAGCTCCTCCTTACAGTCGGAATCTTTGTCCAGGAAGGCCCCAGGGTCCAGCTCCCCCAGGCCTGCCACAGAGCCACTGGGCTCCATTCCAGGGGCTTTGGTGGCTGCTGTGCTGGCGGGCACGTCAGAGGGCTCAGGGTCAGCGATGCTCGGAGGTCTGGTGCTGCTTCTGCTGGGCCCAGACAAGGGGCTGCTCTGCGCCCCCTGGGGGCCCCTGGTGGGATCAGCGCCTGGGGGGCTGCCGCCTGGGGGGCCACACTGTGCGGGCAGCTGCTGCTGCTGTAGTTGGAAGGCACTGTACGGTGGGGGAGGAGTCGGAGGTCGGTTCACCACCTCCTCATAAGGAGGTAGTAAATAGTTTGGCAAAAACCCTAAAATGGGGAGGCAGGGAAGAGAAATTATTGCACTGGCAATTGTTCGAGAACAGCCTGCAAAGCTCGCACTCAACATATGTCTCTTCCCACCCCCAGTACACCCACAGGGGAGCAGCGGCTGGCCCCAGCTCTTGCTCATGGGCAGGGCACAGGGGTGTGACAATTTTGCACAGAAAGAGGGACAGACTGGGAGTGACCTAATCTACCTCCATGAAATCCGAGAGCCCCTGAAGCTGCTTCACAGACAAGACTTCTGCCCGTCTGGAGGTAAGGCAGAGGGTTAGGCAAATGGGGGGGTGGCCAGGAGATCATTTCTGCCCAGAGCGTATCTGTTTCCACATGCCCTGGAGTCTCATGTTTCTTGCTCAAACTGTGTCCTCTGCCTGCGTCCCATAGGCCTCAGGGTTAGGGATCCTAATTTAAGACTCCCTGACCGCCTTTTTCTTGCCCCGCCCCCCTTCCAGATGTATGGGCCATGAAAAGGCCCTTTTTCTGGGAGGTTGGAAATCTGTGCTGCCCCTCACTTGAGTGTGGCTGGAGGTGGTCTGGAAAAACAAACCGAACTTCATCCTGTCTCAGATTAGAAGCCGGTGGGTTACCAGTGAAGGGTGAAGGGCCTGCCAAGGCTTATTAATCAGCTTGCCGGTAAGTTATCTTTTGAATGCGCTGAATGTCTCAGGGCACACATGGTCTGGTTATAACAAGAACTGCTAGCATTTATTGAGCACTTACTATATGCCAGGCACTGAGCTAAACACCCTTCTAGAGGTGGAATTCCAGACCTGTGAGCACTTTATTCTGTAGAACACATGGCAGAATGGTTTTAGGACAAGATGGACCTCCCTGGACCCTTTGAGGGTCATGTGTAAGGAACCCTCAGGGAAGTCAGATGAGTGTCCTTCAGGGAGTTGCTGAAGTTTCTCAGTTCTCGGGACGTGCCAGCATTGCTCCCCCAACTCCTGCCCCTTTCGTGGCAGCTTTTGCTCAGGGATGTCACAGGGCGCTAAGTAAAATGGGAGGACGTCAGGCCACAGGCATCTAAATCTTGGTTCACTCACATCGTACACCATCTGACCACCTGCCTTAAGGAAAGCATCAGCTAAAGCATCAGACACCCGGTCAGAACCCAGCCAGGGTGGGGCTGGAACAGCCCAGTGGCTTCAGGCTGCCCACCCACAGCACCGGCTCCTCTGTGCTACAGGTGAGCGCCCCTTTACTCCCCGACCTGCGCGACTCCGCACTATGCTGGGCGAGGGGGCCCGGGGGGGCCCACGGTCTGGCGGCTTTGAGTATACGTACTGAAATAAAATGGCAGCGCTGAGTAATTGTGGGCTTCCCGGTAGGCAATCAGGTTGATTTCATGCTGCCGCTGCTGGGCCTGAAGGCGATGCTTGGCTCGGCGGTGGTGGCACACACAGCAGCAGCTCAGGATGATGATGATGGTCCACACCAGCCAGAACCCTGGGGACAGGGAGGCGGGGCAGAAAGGCACACAGGCGCCGTGAGCGCCAGCCAGAGCGGCGGCTTTCCCAACACAGCGGTCCCCAGACGGCGCCCACCTGGTCGAAGCTGGCACTGTCAGGCCTCCCTGGGTGAAGCCACATTTGGAACCCGTGTTCAGTTTCTAGAAATGTTCATGCCCGAGTGAAAGATGGGATGGGAGAGGGCAGGAGGCCCTTCCCCAGCACCACTGGACCTAGGTTTCGGGTTTGGAGGGCATTAAATATGCTCATCTTTTAGGACAACATCTTTGTCCTCTCTTAAGGGATCTCTGAGAGAATGATTCTGGCTTTCTTGTTACCCATCTCCCACCCCCTTCAAGCCCTGCTCAAGACCTTAAGGCCAGCTCCCAGCCTCACTTCCTGCTGCTACCCCAGGCTGCTCACCAAAAGCAAAGGGCCCCTCAAAATCCCAGCAGATTAGCAACTGCAAGGGGCCTCATGGGGTCTCCTGATAAAGGAATTCTTAGGGTTCTCTTGATATCACCAAAAAGATCATGGGTTCTTCTCTACCACGTACACTGGTATAAATAACCCAAGAGTCACTCAAAGTACAGGTGGAAAAATTCTAATTGCCTCAGGTCCATCTCTTCCCTAGAGAGTGTAAATGACTTCCTCCGCTCTTGATATAATCTGGTACAATTCCATCTCCTACAGTTGCAAATAACACTCCCACCTCCCTTTGGGCTGTGATTTCATTAGACTCAGGGCCATTAGCAGGCCGCCCCTCTTCCTTCTTGCTCCAGAGAGGGGTAGGTAAGGGAACAGGGGAAAAGGCCCACAGCCCTCTCTTCTGTAGGCAGATTATTTTTTTCTCATTTCCCACTGTGTTCTTGGATCATATTCAGAGAATCTTGACAGACCCCAATACAAGACCCCACTCCAATCTTCAATTATAAGCAGAAAATCCTTTAAAATTTTCTTAAATCAATGAGCAATTTTGCTTTTAAAAAAATACATATATGTACATATGGAAGAGACTGGAAGGAAAAACACAAAAAATAGTGACTTATCTTTAAATAGTAGGATTATGAAAAATTTCAGGTTTTGCCTTCAAATTATAAAACTGGAAACACACTAAATCAAACTTAAAAATACCTATGACTAGGGGCGCCTGGGTGGCTCAATGGGTTAAGCCTCTGCCTTCGACTCAGGTCATGATCCCAGGGTCCTGGGATTGAGCCCCACATCGGGCTCTCTGCTCAGCGGGGAGCTTGCTTCCCGCTCTCCCACTGCCCCTGCTTGTGCTCCCTTTCTTGCTGTCTCTGTCAATTAAATTAAAAAAAAAAAAATCTTTAAAAATAATAATAATAATAAATTTCTGGATAGGTTTTGAAATTTCTCTGGGAATGTACTCACACAATGAAATGACATGAATCATTAAAAAATATTCCCAGAATACTACTTTTGACATATAAAGATGTCTCTAGTATTAGAATGAAAAAAGCAAACTACAAAACAGTATAAAATACAATCCTACTTTTTTTTCTTAAAAAAAGAAAGCGTATATAAACATCTAGAGGGATGGTTAGGAAGTTAATCATGGGGTTATTCCTGGAAAACAGAACAGTAGAGTTTCTGGCACTAGATCCCTTTTTTTTTTTTTTTTTTTTTTTTGCTGATATGCATTTCTTTTTATTTTATTTTATTTATCTAACAGAGAGAGAGAGAGAAGCAGGCTCCCCGCTGAGCAGGGAGTTCAAGGAGGGACTTGATCTCAGAACTTTGGGATCATGACCTTAGCCGAAGGCAGATACTTAACCAATTGGGCCACTCAGGCACCCCCATTTCTAATTTTTCCAAGATGAACATATACTTCTTTGAAATAAAAAGAATACTTTTCTCAATAAAAAATTTATCTGAGGAATAATTTTAAGGTGAGTTGTTACTAAGTGAGAACAGATGGTTGCTCATTTGTTCTCTATTTCTGAATAACTTCAATTTTTTTTCCATTACCAATGCTACATGTATTTTTTACTACCTGCTTTGTAATTATAAATTTGTGTTTAGAATTCAAGTATTTCCATGTGTCTCTTGTCAGAATGAGTTAAGATCATTTTTAAGAAAAAGCCCCGGGACACCTGGCTGGCTCAGTCAGTGGGGCATGTGACTCTTGATCTTGGGGGTGTGAGTTCAAGCCCCACATTGGGTGTAAAGCTTACTTAAAAAAAACAAAACAAAACAAAACCCATATTTCCCTCACACAGCCTTATATAGGAATAGTCCTCTGATTTTTTTTTTCCTGTTTGTACCAGAATACAATATTCTAAACGATCGCACTGACGTTTAGGGTGTGGGCTCGGGCAATGGCTCTTTCTGTCCCCCAGGGGTGTCCCTGGAGACTCTCCCCACAAAGCCACCTCTACAGAATGAGACGGGATGGCAGTGCAGCTGTCTGGCCCTGGCAGGCTGGCAACACCACTGTAGGGCTCCTGACTGCTCTAAGCCCATGTCAGTGTGCACTGGAACCTTCTGCAGAGACCTGGCAACAAGAGGACAGGCAGCAGATTTCGTCCCTTTATCCCCTTAGCAGACAGAAAAAAACCAGTTTCTGGCTGGTTCAGTCAGTAGAGCCGGTGACCTTAGGTCTCAGGGTTATGGGTTTGAGACCCACATAGGGTGTAGAGGTGGCTTAAAGATAAAATCTTGGGGAAAAAAAATAGTAAGATCTGACCAGAGAACATGTACGTTAAGTTGAAGTCAGAAGTCTCCCTCGTGGTTCTTACCAGATTCTCTGCGGACCTTTGCTTAATTTCACCGACATTTCTCTCCTGTGGCTGCTGGCTGACTGAGGACTAGATAAATACCGTCACAGGGGCCCTCCGAAGTGGGGCTGAGGCCAGAAAGGAGCTCTGAGAGCGAAGTGGCTCCCTGTTGCTGTCCTGTAGCAGGCAGCACAGATAAGCACTCTGCGCCCGGCTCCAGATCTACCTGAGAGTCCTGTCAGAGGGGTTCGGGGCTCGCCACTCTTCCATGGTCCTGCATTTCTCTCACTTGCCCAGCATAATCTCACAATTCTTTGCACCTCTGTCGTGTTCAAATTCGAAAAAGTACATTCTCCCGAGAGATGACTGCATCTCACTCGACTAGTTTTTACCTCCCAAGTCATTTTTTCAGTAGTTTCTTACCTAAAGGTAAAACAACTTTTAACTTTTATGCTGCAAGATAAGCGATCTAGGGGCAATATTTCTCATTTTATAGCATGGTTTTCTTTTCTTTTTTTTTTAATGTTTTGTTGTTGTTTTGTTTGTTTGGGTTTTTTTGTTTGTTTGTTTGTTTGTTTTTAAGTAAATTCTACCCCCAGCATGGGTCTCAAACTCACAACCCCGTGATTGAGAGTGGCACTGCTCTCCTGGCAGAGCCAGCCAGGAGGGATTTTCTTTTTAAACACATACTTTTGGAGCGCCTGGGTGGCTCAGTGGGTTAAAGCCTCTGCCTTCGGCTCAGGTCATGATCCCAGGGTCCTGGGATCGAGCCCCATATCGGGCTCTCTGCTCAGCGGGGAGCCTGCTTCCCCCCTCCCCACCGCCTGCCTCTTTGCCTACTTATGATCTCTGTCTGTCAAATAAATAAATAAAATCTTTAAAAATAAATAAATACACACTTTTAATGAGAAAAAGCTGGTACTAATTTTCATGTTGGCCACATATTTCTGGTTTTCCCCTTCTGGGCATTTGGGTAGGCTTGACCTTCGTGGCTCCCTTATGATTGGGCACAGCTTCAGGACTGGTTCTAACTAACCAACAAGGGTTGGAAGTGACTTCTGTCACTTAGACCAGGATATCTCTTGTTTATCTAAGACCTTCCTTCCTTTAGCCCTCCTTCTACCGTGACAGTCGGCATTATTCCAGACAGAGACTTTGGCATCAGTCTGGCATTGGGATGATGAGGTGGGAACCAAGCTCCCATCCAACCTGGGATGGACATGAGTGTGAGAAGTAAACACATTGGTTCTGGCCACTCAGTTGGACTTTTTTGTTACTGAGCTTGGCCTATAACCTATCCTAACCAACACGGTGTCTTTAGAGGCTTTTCTGGGGGAAAGGATTGAAGCATTCATTAGAGTTTTAAGGGAATTCTTGCTCCAGAAAAAAGGCTGAGATCCACCAAACTGGAACTATAACAGAAAAAGAGAGGTTTTTGTTTTTTTAATTTTAAAGGAAAAATTAGGCAGGGCAGAAGGAGACTGGGGGAAGAAATGAGACAACTGGAATACACACCCTTGGCAAAACTGCCTTAGTCATAGCTAAGAGAACCACTCACGTGTTCATCGAAATTCCACCACCTTACTTTCTAACACAGTATTATGGGTAGAAAAACTCTCCCCACTATGTGCCAGTTGTACGATGTTATATTTATCTAAGTCTCAAACTGAGTTCTAATTTTGTCATTTCTTTTTTTTTCCTTAAGTTTTCATTGATTTATTTATTTATAAATAAACTCATGACCTTGTGATCAAGGGTCACATGCTCTTCCGACTGAGCCAGCCAGGTGCCCCTAATTTCTTCTTTTTTTTTTTTTAAGATTTTATATATTTGTCAGAGAGGGCACACAAGCAGGGGAGAGCAACAGGCAGAGGGAGAAGCAGGCTCCTTGCTAAGCAAGGAGCCTGACCTGGAACTTGATCCTAGGACCCTAAAATCATGACATGAGCCAAAGACAAATGCTTAACCCACTGCTCCACCCAAGAGTCCTGTAATTCCTTCATTTCTAATATACTACAACAAAAGCTTACTTGTGTGGATCAAAACTGAGGGAAAACTAACTTGGCCAAAGAATGGGTCCAGTGGCAAGATGGAGTGTTAGCACAGGCCGGAAAAGACCCTTAATGAGTTGATCCCACTTGATGGAGTTAATGTGGAAAGGCAGAAGGCATTCTCGTCTGGATCCCCACAAAATGGACTCTCTTGAAAGCCACTTTAGTCAAAGTAATGTCCCACCAAGTTTAAAAGGGATAATATCCAGACTAGTCCCCTATGGAGTCCTACACACTTTTGATCTTTTCCCTAGATCTTACAAACAAGGAACTAAGTTTAAAAAAGAAAAACCTAATGAAAGAGACACACAAAAGCACACCCTCTTCTTCCCCAAACACACACCTACCCAGAGATTACATTTCTCAATGACAACTTTGAACGTTGTGACCTCATGGTGGGGAGCATTTGTCATGCTAAGCAAAATAGAAAACATGTTTTGAAAAACAATCACAGCCCACTGTAGGAACTGAGTCATGTGCCCTGAGTTCACTATAAACTTGGGAAAATACCACTCCCCAAATGGGCAGGAAATTCCTCATTAGGAAGCTAAAGCACACTGTGAATTAGCTCTCCTTCTACCCCACAGGATGGCGGGTGACCTCCCTGGCCCCTTGCAGCATTTAGAGGAGCTTCTACCATTGCCACTATGGAAAAGGCCTAAACTTGGAAAAAGAAGCCCACGGAAGGCTTACAAGTTCATCTCAAAGACTGGACAAGCTTCTTAGAAGCACGACTGTAGATTACCAAAGAGAAGAGGCAGTGACCTGGTTCAGATCGCAGCTCACAAAACCACTGCCTAGCTTTGTGACCTTGGTCATTTTGTTTTCACTTCCCTCATCTGTAAAACAGGGAGAATAATGATTTCTACCTTACTAGTCATTGTGAGGTCCAAATGAGTTAATACTCAGAACCACGCTTGGCATATGGGAAGCTTCCTAGATTGTTATTACTACTGTTGTTACAGGTGTGACCACAGATGGGAAGGGTTTTCTTTCCATTTCTCTTTAAATTCTCCTCAAAAATACTCCATTAAAAAAAGCAAGGATGAGGAACAAGTCCAAGTCTGCTTCTAGGTTCTGTTCTTCGCTGAATTCTTTGGAAAACCAGCCCGAGTGCTACTGATCAACCTATCCTTGTCCAGAGAAGCCTGGACTTACAGGAGCAGGGGTCCAATCGCAGCTTAGAAGAAGGCCCCAGCCTTCCACTTTCCACTCTGCTAAGGGTGGCAAATGCTCTGAGCTTTTGTTATGAGCAGCTCAAGAATGGACATCTTAGGATAAGCTAAAAAGAGAAAGTTAGCAGGTGAAAAACAAGCGGGGCAGTCTTAAATGAATTTGTTCATAGTCTGTTTCATGCCACCTCAGGGGAATTCCACTGCCCAGAAACACTCCCTTCTCCCCAACTAAGGCCCAAACAAGGGAAAACTGATGCCTGCGTGAAGGTCCCTCAAATTATCTCAGGAGCCGATATTCCCAGCTCTAGGGTGCCTGGGTGGCTCAGTGGGTTAAAGCCTCTGCCTTTGGCTCAGGTCATGCCTGCTTCCTCCTCTCTCTCTGCCTGCCTCTCTGCCTGGTTGTGATTTCTCTCTGTCAAATGAGTAAAATATTAAAAAAGAAAAGAAAAGAAAAGAAAAGAAATTCCCAGCTCTGAGCTCTCCCTGCACAATGTAGTGTGGTGAGTGGAAAGACTCCTAGGGTGAGAATCAGGAGATCCAGGTTCAGGTTCTTTGGCCTTGAACGTATTGGTGGCCTCTCTCAATTTTGGTTTTCATCTTTGCTAAGCCTGCTCCATGAGGGGCATCCTCAGATGGGAATCAAACACACACAATTGAGCCCCTCTACGACCAGGGCCCGTCACCCCTCCAGTCTGACACGTAGAGTGCTGGAGGGGGTTGCTTTGAAGTGAGGCGCACTGACTGACCCAATCCGTCAGCTGCACCCAGGTGAACAGTTCCTTCACGCCCCTGGGCCTGACACACGGGGGTGACAGGCATATCTCACAGGTTTGTTCTTGATGTGCACGAAGACCTTTCTTGGTGTCTCGCATGTAGCAGAGTTCTAAGCACATTAGTACCCTCATCTCCCATTCCTTCCCAGACAAGCCCCATGACCCCAGGGGAAAGGTCAACATCATGCACACTCTGTTCTTTCCCGTGGGGCCCTGGCCTACCGGGTTCCCTTGCCAGAGAAACCAGTCTACCCTTATTCCTATGTTTAAATCCTATCCACCGTTGAGCGCCCACTTCAAACGCCACCTCTTCCACGCAGCCTGCCTGAACCCTGCCTAGCCAAAGCAAACTGTCCTTCTGAACATTCATAGAAGTTCTGGTGCATACATTCCACTCTCAACTTTGTCTCACCAGTGGGGCATCTTGTCTTAACTCCTCTCTGCTAGGAGACTCCCTGTTGATTGCAAGGATTATGCCTCTCTACAGTTACGAACACAGAAGGGGTCACAGCCTCAAGCAGGAGTTTTTCAGAACCATAAATTCATAGGTCCACCTCAGACCTACTGAATAAAAAACTGGGAATAGGACCCAGAGATCCGTGTTTTAATAAGCCCTCCAGGAAATCCAGAGGCTTGCCAAATTTTGAGAACCCCTGGAATAAGGGTTTACTGAATGAATAAATGATTGAATAATGAATTAAAGTACAAATGCCATAAAAATGTATGGGATAGGGATGCCTGGGTGGCTCAGTGGGTTAAGCCTCTGCCTTCGGCTCAGGTCATGATCTCAGAGTCCTAGGATCAAGCCCCACATCGGGCTCTCTGCTCAGTGGGGAGTCTGTCTCCGCCCCCCACCCCCACCTGCCTCTCTGCCTACTTGTGATTTCTCTGTCAAATAAATAAATAAAATCTTTTTTTAAAATTTAAAAAAATGTATGGGATAACAGTAATGATGACCAGCTGTGATAGCTTCAGTGATAAACCAGGACCTTTGCTTCCCATCTGACGCAGGCCCAGGAAAGACTACTGCATTGGTTATGACTAAAAAGACATGGAGAAAGGGAGTCTGGGTAAGTGTTGTGTGTGCATGCACATGCGCATGTGAGAAAGTCTTCAGTCTACAGAAGACTCAGTGCCACAGAGGTGAGCAGGTTGGTGGAAATCCTTTTTGCTTTTATCCCCTGAGGCCATCTCAGTAGGCAACTGTGGTTAAAGAGGTACTCTGACAGAAACTCTGCCAAGGATTTCCTGGCAGAGACTTTTTTCCTTCCAAAGGAAAGAAACAAAAAGAATAACGCAAAGCCCATTATTTTCACATGTCAGACAAAGTTTAGAGACAATTTGAGGGAAACAGGTTCAAAGTGACCAAAATTCAGTTTTGATAAGAACTGAAGGGGCTGGGGTGCCTGGGTAGCTCAGTGGGTTAAAGCCTCTGCCTTCTGCTCAGGTCATGATTCCAGGGTCCTGAGACGGAGCCCTGAATTGGGCTCTCTGCTCAGCAGGGAGCCTGCTTCCCCTTCTCTCTCTCTGCCTGCCTCTCTGCCTACTTGTGATCTCTGTCTGTCAAATAAATAAATAAAATTTTTAAAAAAAGCACTGAAGGGGCTTATCCCAATACTCATCTTCCCTCCTATCCACACATCAGGCAGAGGTCAAGACCCTGAGGAGGAGGAAAACCAAAGAATTCGGGGGGCGGGGGGGCATGGGGGCCAGAACACTCGCTGGGCATCTCCTGACCAAGAAGTCATTTCTGGGCACCAGTGAGGACAGTTTTGCTTTGACAATCTCCATCCCTCCAGAACTTGGAAAGCATGGGTCACCTCACAGATGGCAGGTCTTTCCTCCTCATCCAGACTCTGTTATCTGGCCTCCTCCTTTCCCTGAGTGACCACAACCAGAGAGAGAATTAGCCACCCAACAGCTCCTCCTCTGGCTTTCTTTAAGCCCTTGGGTGAAGTGCCTGGTTCCCAGGCCGCCTCCCTGCCATCTGGGTCTCCCAGTCCCCGCTGCCCCACCCTGCCCCTGCCCCGGCGACAGTGACCCAATTCTAGTGGCTACTGAGCCTCTGCCAAAAGCCCAGGAGGCTCTGTCAATCTGAGACGAGGCCATCCGCAACACCATGTTTCTGAAACTGATGCCGCCTGGGCCGGGCCCCAGAAAAACCAACCACAGCTCTGTGGCTGGCTTTCGGGCAGCCCAGCTTCGACTTTTGTTTTAACAAGAGGTGGGAGGGAGAAATTGGAGCCCTGCAGTTATCTGCATTTTAAAACATTTAAACAAAGTCTATTCACCTGCCTGGCACTTTGTGTCTTCTAGGAAGTCCCTCCACCCGACCCCTTCTGCAACAGCAACAATCCTGGGTTGTTTATATTCACGGAGGACTGGTATGGACACCCCAAGCCCTGTCCTCTCCTTGCAAAGGGACTGTGCACTTGACTGCCCCTGGGATTCCTCGGAAAGGCAGAGGAGCCAGTCCTCAGTCCTCGAAAGGGAAGGATAAGGAGGAGGAGAGGTCCTTTTTGGAGGACCCACTCCCACTGGCTACAAGATACATTTACATTCAGAGGGAGAGATTGCCCAGCCAAGAGTCTAATTTCCTTTCCATACCAAACAATACTGCTTCTAGCTGCCTACTGACCACATCACCAATGTGCAGGGAGTGGGGAGATCAGAGAGAAGAAGGGGAGAAAGGACAAGGATGACGGGGCCAGGAAAGACACACTTTGACAAACCAGCCCAGTTTGTTTCCAAATGGAGGGAGTGATGGGGGCTTAGAACTATCTAGGGGAAGAGGTTACCATTTCTCCTCCCTACAGACAGTTGTGAGAACTAGCGTGCTGCTAGTCACCTGGGACTCTCTGACCTAAGGATTCTCCTGTCCTCCCATTCTTTGTCCAGCATTCTGTAGTGTTGTCGAGCTTCGAGAAGATTAGAGTACAAAGCAAGTTAGTGAACTCCTTGAACCTGGCTGGCTCCCTGAAGATTGTGCCAATGTCACCACCCTCGTGGAAGTCTGAAGGTGCACGTTCATGGCCTCAACCAAACCAGTGGTGAGCTGAGGACTGTTTCCACACAGCAGTTAGCTGAGAGTAACAGGGGGAGATACACCGGAGAAGCAAGCCTCCAGACACGTCAGCTTGAGCACTGGGGAAGAAACAGAGGGGGCTAAACCTCTAGACTCCCTCGCTCCAGGAGGGCTCCGTGAGCAGGGACCTAGCGGAAGGTGATCCCTCTGACAGGGACCAGAAACAGAGGCAGCGCCTTGATGCTCTGTAGGGAATTCTGGAAGCCCTTAATGTTCTTAAAAGAAAATGGCATTACAGCTATCCACAAAGCCTAGCCTGGCATTCACGGTGGCTTGGCTGCTGTGACTTCTCTTTGCAAAGATGGCAAAGCCTGGGTGTCTGGGCTGGCCCAGGGAAGGATGTGAGTTGTCACTGCTCAGCACACACTGGAGGGGGCATCAGAGGGAAGCCCAGGCAAGAGCTTCCTCAGCAGACAGGGTAACCACAGCCTCTTCAGAAGGCTCAGACCATATTCTCTAGCCTTTATTTTTTTTTTAAAGATTTTATTTATTTATTTGACAGACAGAGATCACAAGTAGGCACAGAGGCAGGCAGAGAGAGACAGAAGAGGAGGAAGCAGGCTCCCTGATGAGCAGAGAGCCCGATGCAGGGCTCGATCCCAGGACCCTGGGATCATGACCAGAGCCAAAGGCAGAGGCTTTAACCCACTGAGCCACCCAGGCGCCCTCATATTCTTTAGTCTTTAGCCCATGAGCACTCCTTCTCTACAGAGCAGCCGCTTCCAGGACCAATGAGCAGAGCCAGTAACCGGTAGGACCCTGGGGTGCCGAGACCCCCGGGGGGGCAAGGACTTACACCAGAGTTCATAGTAGTAGTTGCAGCACTGAGACTGTCCACAGCAGTGTCCTGTGTCACAAATGTAGCTCTGATTGTTGGTACCCACACAGGTTTCCTTATCCTTAAAAAAAAAATAAAAATAAAAAATTAGCATATGAAACTATACCTTTTATTATTTTTTTAAAAGATTTTCTTTATTTATTTGAGAGAGAGAGAGAGAGTGAGAGAGAGCATGAGAGGGGAGAATGTCAGAGGGAGAAGCAGACTCCCCGCGGAGCTCGGAGCCCGACGCGGGACCTGATCCCGGTACTCAAGGATAGTGATCCGGGCTGAAGGCAGTCGCTTAACCAACTGAGCCACCCAGGCGCCCGAAACTATAGCTTTTAAATCCCACTTTTCTTCTCTTGGTGGAGGGTTATCTGCCCACCCTCCACCAAGACGGTCCAAACCAATGTTCATTCCATGAAGGAAAAAAAAAAATTAGAACCCAAAACAATAGCAGGTTAAAGAAAACAACAAAGGTTCATTAAAAGGGGAAGAGGATTCGGCACACAAAGACGACTGGTAAGAGCGAAGTTTTCCTCAGACAGGAAACGGATGCCTCACTTTCTTCACGTCCAGGCAGAAATACTCCATGTCCCAGTGTTCCACTCAGCCGGTAAAAAGATGCTGGTTCCCGTGTAATTAGCAGTATGTTTTAAATAAAACCAGCTTTTCTGTGAAAGTTCCTGGAACAATTAACGTAGTACATATTCCAGGATTAGCATTGAGTCAGTCGTCCCGTCCTTCAAAACACACACTGTTCAAGGTGAAATACAGTGTGATTCCAAAGAGGGTCGAGATAACTTGCCAGCAAAATTCTTTACTCTTAAGAAAAGGGGCGACCTGCCCAGCTGACCTCATCTGATCTCAATTTGCTAGGTAATTTTTTGTTTATCAAATGATCTTGACTGGACCTAGGATTCACACTGTGCCTTATCAGGGACAGTTCCAGAACGGGCACTGCTGAGTAACCGCCCCACAGTGCGCCAAATTCTATTCACACCCCTGCGGGAGGGGGCTGGAGGTGAAGACATCTTTTGACATTTCACATTTAAGAAATAAGATACCCCACCGGCCAACCTGCACTTCAGCCCCACGTGTACTGTGGACCCCACCACGTACACTGGGACCTCTAAGTCAGGAGCTCTGTCTGGCTTTCAACGTTTATTCTAAGCCAAAAACACTAATCCATTTACTGGACGTGCTGTCTTTGTGCCAAGCACTGTGTTGGGGTATGTGGGATACAAAGATGAATAAGCCATTGTCCGCACCCTCAAGAAGCCTGGGGTTAAGAAATGGGGGAAGAAAAACCAAAAACAAAAAACCCTGCTCAGCAGAGAAACTAAAACCACAGCATTGTATTTGCTGCTACTCAGGCTGACCCTGCCCACAGCGTACATCCGGGCGGACGCCTGCCAGTGGAAACTTAAGTCACACGGTCAGTTCCTCCTCTCCGGGCCTTGCTTTACACTCCACTGTCTACTTGGCCAAGGGTATAAACAAGGCACTCCAGCAACCAGCTACAGGGCTAAGGCCGGGCAGAGACCATTCAGGTGCCTGACGTCACAGAGAGAGGACGAGGTAGAGGGCACAGCTAAAGACCAGATCCTGGGCTCAGTGCCCGTCTCCACCACACAGGCTCAGGTGTTTCCTGGTCTTTAAGGGCCTTATGGCCTTGTGGAAAGGGATTTGGGAAGAAGGAAACACGGGAAAGGCGTCTGAAAGCTCTGACAGTGAGGGTTTCACAACACTACCAACAGGTTTCTTCCTATCTCTGCCTTCCCACGTCCACCGTAAGCACGATGGAGATGCTGGGCAGTCGGGGGGAGGGGGCGAGAGGGGGAAGGCCTACCCTGTCAGAGGTCTCCTCTGAGGCCTGGTGCACATGGAGAAAGCAGATCTGGGCTCGCTTCTTTTGCTAGAACACACCCTCCCTGACTTCAGAGCAAAACACTGCTTTCATAAGGACATCAAAAAGTTTCTCCCAAGTTTACCAGGTCCCGAAATGCCATTCTTCTGGCACTGACTCGCAAGAGCACAGTTCAAAGTGTCCACATAGTTTCTAAAAGGGGCCGTGCTGCCTACACTCCAACACATGAAAGAATCCAGTGACACTTCTGCCTCGGGGAAATTCGCCAGATGAGGTCCAGGCTCTGAACACAGGGCAGCCAACTGGTCCTAAGTGAAGCATGGAATGGAACGCGTTTGAAATCTAAACAAGTGGCATCCTCATGACCCTACTGGTGTCAGCTTTTCTCTAGGCTTTTCCATCCCCTGGCACAGAAGTCTGGTCTACACAAGATCCCGCTCTTTTTCCCTTCTCTGCCTCCACTTCCCTACGGAGAGCCAAACTCCAGAAGCATTATTTAATCCAGTGTTCCTCAAACGCTTTTTACCCAGTAAATCTCGACCCCTGTTCTTCTTCCTCTGCCCCTTGACAGAGTGCGCTGACTGCCTGGGATGGTCTTGGTGATGGAAACTGTTGTTCTCTGTCACAGGAGGAAGGAAAGCAGGTGGGTGGTTAAGGAAGACAAAAAGTGGACTCATTCATGCACCTTTAGCAAGGAAGGAATGTTGGAGCAGGAGGGTAAGTGAGATGTGAGTCCCAAGGTAAGTTCCTCCAGAAATCTGCTTGTAGGAAAGGAAAATCCTGGAGCCCAGGGTTTGGCCCTGGATCTCTTGGGTTTGGTCTTCACTACAGAGAACTAGGACCTGGACACAAGGGCCCTAGGAGGAGTTAAAGATGCTTTCTCATGTCTCCTTCATCCCTAAGTCTTTATTAGCCTACCCACCTCCCATCCCCTCCCACAGCAGCCTTGAGTCAACATAAGGGCTCCTGAAATCTGTCTCCTCTCACTCAAAGAGACAGCAAAGAACAGCAGTGTGCAAATGTTGCCTGGTGCTCTTCCAGCCTCCCCTGTAGGGAAGGAGCTAATCCCAGATCACCCAGAGGATTCTCAAAGACCTCCAAGACCAATGTGAGGAAGACACAGATTAAGAGTCAGGTTAACAGTCTGGGTCTAAAGCACAGGTCTCATACTGGGCTTATTGAATTAACTGTGTGACCTTGGGTAAGTTACTTAACCTCTCTGAGCTCTTAATATCAATGTTATACTGTGAACCATTATTGCTGGGCATGAAAGACCATCTAAACAGCCCTTTGCATTCACGTAGAACTATTTCAGAAGAGTCAAGTTCACTGACAATGTGGGTTGCTCCAGACACATGAAGAACAGAAAAAGCAACCGGAGAGAATGGAACGGATAAAGTTCAAATACGAAAAATTCTCAGCACCTTTTAGGATGGTGATTATTCTCTGCCTTGCCTCCAAGCATCTTCAAGCACTTTACACACATTACATTGTTCAGCCCAAGTGCTGAAGAGTGGGCAGTAAATATCCCTCCCACACCCTCTCCAGAAAGTGAACCAAAGAATGAACTGCACTCTCCCTATGAGCAGGAGCTCCGTCTCCTCACTTATCTCCCCCACTCCCAATACAAGCACAGGGCTTGGTGTGTAATGGTTTGCTTAACAAAACATTGGCTATTCAAGCTGGGGGTGAATAGTGCCGCTAATGCAGACCAAGTACCTGTTATGCCAGGCACTGTTCTAAATGCCTTACATCTATTCCTTAATCTTAACTTGAAAGCAATTATGAAGTGGGCAGTCTCAGGGAATAGAGGCCAAGAGAGGCTGAGTAACTTGCCTAAGATCACACAGCTAGGGAGTGTTTCGAGCTCTTTCATTTGGCCCCAGAGCCAGGGATTTTCCTAGTAAGCTTTAGTTGCCTTGGTTGAGGTTACACTCCTTCAGCTGCTTTTTATACTTCAGTTGCAATAAATTCCCTGAAAACTCCAAACCCAACAAAATCAACATTTTGTCTTTGAAGGAAAAGATAAGGACCCTGCCCTTGTGGAGCTCTCTGACTTTTTGGGAAGAGGAGACTTCATCTCCTACTTGGCAGAGAGGATGGGCAATGTGCTCAGGGCTCCTTCCTTTTCTGCTCGAAAGGTGGTTTTCTCGTAAACTAATTTTTTGAAAAGCAGAATGCTGTTTCATCCCAGTGTGGAATGTGAGACCTGCAATCCTTCCTTCAACATTTACTGAGTACCTGCCCCGTACCAGCAGTGAATCAGATGGGGAACACAACGGGCAAATGGCCATAACGGTCATGATCTCTGTCCTCATGGAGCTTGCAGTCTAGTGAAAGACTGACAAAGCAATCACACGGATAAAACTACAACTAGAAAGAGAAAAACACACGATTTGGTAAGAGTTTACAAGAGATAAGACCCGGGAGTTAGTCATGAAGTTGGTCCAGACAACTTCTGTGACGAAGGTAAGCTTGAACGGAGATCACCAACATGGTTGGAAAATTAGTAACCAGAGAAGAGGGATGGGGAGAACATTCTAGGTAAAGGAGATGGTACAAGCAGAGCCCTTTAACGAAAAGGACATTGCTGAAGAAGTAGGTAGGGAAGTTAGGTAAGTGGGGACCCGTCTGTGCAGGGAGGTGATGAGATCAGAACTGCATTTTAAGGACAGCTCCTTCCCAGCAATGTTTTCATTTGCATAAAACTGCACAGCCAAAAAATTGTTAGAAATGTAGAACTTGTCATAAAAAAACTGTGTGAAACACGTGCTCTCATGCCGAGGTCTCTTGTCTCAAGAACGACGGTGGCAATGACCATCAGCTGCTTCGTTTGTTATAGCTATGCGTCTTCAGCCCAGATTTCCCAGCGACTGGTTCCGAGATACAGGGCACACATAGTCCTCAAACAAAAAGCACAGGCACAAAGGGAACTAAGCAAGACCAACACTGAACTAGAAAGAACATTTTTACAACGGAAAAGGATGAAGAGTATACCTTTTGCACATACGTAAAAAATCATCTCATCTCTTTTGTGGCAGCATCCACTGTGGGACCAACAGCACTTTCCCCAACAGTTTCCATCTCTTAGAGTTGCTGTTCTCAGCTAAGCCACTCTAAAGGTCAATTAATCAGTACAAGAACTTTCCAAGCACCAGCATAAAGACAGACACTGGGCAGTAACGGTTCCCCAAGGATGGTTTTAATTTGCCAATTTATGGGGTTGGAAAACCCTGCTAGTAACTGGCAACAGCATCTTCATATCCTTAGGAAAGCACCGAAGTTTTAAAGTTTGAAAATAAAAAATAGGAAAACTGAAATTGTTCACAGGTGTTAAAGCACAGGACACTATCTTGGCTGCAGGGTATGAATGAATTGGGAGCACTACTTCTGGCTTTCCCTACAGGGAGAAGGAATAGTTCCTTTCTTTAAGATTTTATTTCTTGGGGCGCCTGGGTGGCTCAGGGGGTTAAAGCCTCTGCCTTCGGCTCAGGTCATGATCTCAGGGTCCTGAGATCGAGCCCCGCGTCGGGCTCTCTGCTCAGTGGGGAGCCTGCTTCCCTTCCTCTCTCTCTCTGCCTGCCTCTCTGCCTACTTGTGATCTCTGTCAAATAAATAAAATCTTAAAAAAAAAAAAGTACTTAAAAAAAAAAAGATTTTATTTCTTCATTTGAGAGAAAGAGAGTGAGAGAGAAAGACAGAGCACGAGTTGGGGGAGTGGCAGAGGGAGAAGCAGACTCCCCACTGAGCAGAGAGCCTGATGTGGGGCCCAGATCCCAGGACGGTGGGATCATGACCTGAGCCAAACGCAGATGCTTAACCAACTGAGTCACTGGTGTCCCGAGAAGCAACAATTTCTAGTCAAAATGTCCAATTCCGCAAATTAAAGAACAAATATGCATTGATACCCCTCCCCATGTGCCAGGCACTGTGCTAGATGCTATAGCTGCAGCAATGAGCAAGGGATTCTGGGAGAAGAGATCCTGCTTCCATGGCAAGAGAGCTAGGTTGGTAACTTTAAAAATTCTTCTTTGTCAAAACTCCTAGAAATAGTGGCTATATAACAATATCCTTTTAATTACACAGCTGAGCTAGCAAGAAAGTAAGAAAAAGCCTCAGGGCTCATAAATGTTGGGGGGAACTAGAAAATACAGTGGCAAATGAGGTCAGGCCTTTTCAGTTGCCCTGGAAAAGGAGGCTGTTTATTGTTCTTGGGCCCACCTGAAAACAGGAAATTGGAAATGAACCCCATATACAATGATAACCCTCAAAAAGACAGAGAAGACTAGGAAAAAATTAGCCTGTTGGCACATGGTGACAATAAGAAACCTCTGAACTGAGAGAAAAAAAAAATCTGCTTTAATAGTCCACAACCATAGGTCTTTCCATAAGCTAATTTGAGATCTGAATTGTACTACTATATGGTCTAAAAATCCTCAAGGCAAAAATTGAACACAAAAAGTGGTTTCAGGCTTGCAATGACCCTGTGATATCTGGCAAAAGAAATAGAATATACTCTGAGGAGACCTACCTTCAATCAGGGTACTGATTCCCATAAATAAAGCTCAGCTGAAGATGAGCTCACAACAGAAAATACCAAAACTTATGCAGAAATAAGTCGTGGTGAACAAGACTTGGGAAATTCAACGAACAGCAGGTTAAGACTCTTGGAAAAAACTTAGTAAAACGGTCAGATAAGCTATAATACGTAAGTGTGTATCAAATTATTGAAACCAAAAAGAAAGAATGAAAAATATGAGATATGAACATACTGAAGAAAACAGTGACTGAGCAGATTGGGGGGGGAATGTATAGAAAAATCATTATTGAAATTTAGAAACTCAACAGATTGGTTACATAGAGATCAGACCAAGTTAAAGAGAGAACTGGTGAACTGGGACACAGATCTGAGAAAATTACTCAGCAAAGGGCTTATACCAATTAAAAGACACAGAAATGGAAAATGAGAATAAGAAGAAGAATATAGAAGAGATGTGATATTTAAAGAGACAGCTGAAAATTTCCCAGAGCTGATTAAAGATATGGAATTTTCAGACAATAATAAACTCATACAGGGGCACACTGTTTGAAACTACAGAACAACACCAAATGATCCTAAACATGTTAAAGTAGGGAAGACCGAAAATTAAATAGTAATAATCTAAATAAATTAAATAGTAATAATCTCCATGAAAATGTAAAACAGGATAATAGGACAAAAGCTTTTAGATGGAGCAGTCGGGAAAGGCCTCCCTGGGAAGGGGAAGGTGACATGAGTGGAGCCCTGAATGATGAGAAGGGGCCAGATTAAGGAGTCTGTGGGAACAGTGTTCCAAGCAGAGGGAATGCCAAGTGCAGGCAAAGATACCGATACAGGCATGAGCTTGGTGTGCTCAAGGAAAAGAAAGAAGGCTAGTGCAGCTGAGCACACTGAATCTCAGGGAGAGTAGTATGAAAACAATCACTGAGAATTAGGGAAGAGGCCATGCCGCGTACACCTTGCAAAACAGATAAAACACAGTAACTTACGAATTCATTGTTGGCTCTAATGTTGCTGGATATATGAATAATACCGAAATATTTTTGCAACTCTAAGGTTACTTTTCAACTTGGGACTCCCCCACTCTCTTTTTTTGTCTCCTTGCTTTGTGACTGCTACTACAAATAAGTAACAAAAGCAGCTCTCCTTCCAGTCTTGAACCAGGAATGGCTTTCCAGAAAGTAGACCAAATTCTAGCACTATACATCTACTGAACCAGAGTGCTATCTGATTTTGGTAATACTCTATAACCAAAGGGCTTCGTAAATGAGATAAATCTGAAATGGCTAAATGAGAAAAGATAGCAAGCAAACTTAACTTAGAATCAGCTATTTTTTATCCTATCTTAGAATCTTCCAATTCTGAAAATGCAGCACTTTCAGCCCCAGGTCCTTAAAAAAAAAAAAAAAAAAAAAAAAAAAAAAAAAAAAAAAAAAAAATTTGTAGGGGCACCTGGGTGGTTCAGTGGGTTAAAGCCTCTGCCTTCGGCTCACGTCATGGTCTCAGGGTCCTGATGCGAGAGCCCCAAATCCTAACCCTAACTAACCCATTGGGCTCTCTGCTCAGCAGGGAGCCTGCTTCCCTCTCTCTTTCTGCCTGCCTCTCTCCCTACTTGTGATCTCTATCAAATAAATAAACAAAATCTTTAAAAAAGAAATTGTAGGTGATCATAAAATACACTCTAAGTTTTTGTGGATTTACACCTGTATTTTTACAATAAGATTGTTAATATCAGTTTTTCGCTAATACTAATGATTTTAAGCTGTTTGAAGGGCTGAGGGAAATAAGTAGATTCGTGCAAGGGCACACATTTTGAGTTGGATGTAAAAAGATTACAGAGAGTTGGGGGTGAAGGAAAGTAAATTCAGGCAGAGAGAAATGATCCAGTAGGAGTCCTGAACTATTGGTTCCTACAGGTTCGTCTAATCTCCCTTTTTATTAATTTATTTTTATTTTAAAGATATTTATTTATTTATTTATTTGACAGAGATCACAAGTAGGCAGAGAGGCAGGCAGAGAGAGAGAGGGGGAAGCAGGCTCCCCGCAGAGCAGAGAGCCCAATGTGGGACTCGGATCCCAGGACCCTGGGATCATGACCTGAGCCAAAGGCAGAGGCTTTAACCCCCTGAGCCACCCAGGTGCCCCTCCCTTTTAATTTATGATAGGGAGTGTCCCATACCACTTTTGTATCCTTCACAATATAAACTATACATGACAATTACTCCTTTAATCTTTCTTACCTAAAAGAGCTCTGTTTCATCCTTTCTGATAAAGGGCAAGCCATTGCTAGGTTAACCAAGACTCTGCTTTCTATGCACTGGGATATTAGGAATGAATTTTTATGCTGTTTGGTTGAGTTCAGTAATATTCCTAGAGGACAATTAGGCAGGCAGTTTCCCCTAAACAAGCCAATAAATCTAATCTGATAAGATTCAGTCTATCCCTCACATTTGATAGTATGTTTTACCCCTAGGAGCTCTAGCCTCCAGTTCCCCTGGCTAGAGAATACGCAGTCTCCCTCCCTCTAGCCGCGAGGTACCTCGAAGGGTAAAGCCAAAGACTGAAGCCAGTAACACTGGAGAAAAGTCTAGAACCAATGTAGGCAGCTGCGGCTTCAGGATGTGGCTACAGTGTGTACTGTGAAAGGGGAGTCCTGGGGACCCCTGCTGTAGCAGCGGCAAGGGTCCACTGACTTCCGCGTATGAGGGTATCATGGAACAATTCTGTCTGGGGACTCCCAAAGATTGGTACATGCCAGGGGGTGAGGAAGGGCAACAGTGAATCACAATCAATCACGGCATCCCACAAATAGTGAATTTGCCCCAAGGTAGCAAAGAACACACTTTGATAATAAACACAACAAAATAGAGACATGTTTCCTGAAGTGTGGTCCGTGGGCCCAAAAATCACCCAGTGTATTTAAGAATGTAGGTTAAGAACTTCCACGGGTTCGGCTTACCTATATTGAAGTCTGAGAACCACCACCCTAGATTTATAAAAACGTGCAATATACATACTTCCTGCCTCTAAAAGTGGAATGCTCTAATATTCTTTTTCTAGAATCCCAAACACATCTCAAAAGTTACCCCAACGAGTAGTCACTTAGAATCAAGGCCTATACAATCAGTCAGATGCTTTCTGCTTCACTTCATTAAAAAGTACACGCAATAGATCATAAACACACACTAAAAAAAAAAAAAATAACAAGTCAGGTATGCTTGTACCCACACCAGTACTGCTGCACTGCAAACTGGATCCTCATTAAACAGCCCCCAAGCAGAGCAGCCAAAAAAGAAATTAAAATCCATTTCCTGTGTTGCCCTTAGGAACCTGAATAACAAACTCAGAAAAAGCCACTTGACCCTGGTAGGAAAATCCCAGAGCACAGATCGGAAGTTGCAACATATTCCACGGTTTTATTAAAGGCTACTCGTTGATGTCCTAGCACATGCAGGCCTGGGAGGTCTTGCTGGCTGCAGCAGCTCTGGACAATGGGGTAATGTGCCATTCTTTAACCCCTGGACACTTAGAAGGAAAAGCGGTCCTGCCTCGAGGTATCTCCAGCAATCCCTCATCACTGGCCTCTTCTCCCCCAGAATAAATGCACTGAGAAGTACGGCATCTTCAGCAAGGGCCGGTGCAGAGAGCTAAGGGGCAAGATATCACCCAACAAGAGCAGGTGGCACTCAGGCAGAGA